>NC_088388.1:37190000-38440000 GCF_037993035.2 Macaca fascicularis | reverse complement strand
AGGTTCCAAATTTAATAAAATAGACTCCACATACAGAAATTCTGGCAGGCTAGCAGAAAGTGACTTAGAAAACAGTTATGTCCCCATCACAATATGCAACCCTCCAAGATTGCTGAGCTTGGCTTGAATAAAACAGGCCATTTCTGTATAAAGGGACTTCTCTTTCCTGGGATACCTAAGGCATTTACTAAGTGTATTAGTCAGTTCTTGCACTGCTATAAAGAAATACCTGAGACTGGATAATTTATAAAGAAAATAGGTTTAATTGGCTCATGGCTTCTACAGGCTGTACAGAAAACATGATGCTGGCACCTACTTGGCTTCTGGGAAAGGCTCAGGAAACTTAAAATCATGGTAGAAGTCCAAGAGGCAGCAAGCACTTCACATGGCCAGAGCAGGAGAAAGAAAGCAAGAGGGGATGTGCTACACACTTTTAAACCACCAGATCTCATGAGAACTCACTCACTCTCATGACAACAGTACCCTGGGACAACTCTGCCTCCATGATCCAATCACCTCCCACCAGGCCCCACCTCCAACACTGGAGATTACAATTGAACATGAGATTTGGGCAGGGACATATATCCAAACCATATCATTCTGTCCCTGGCCCCTCCCTAAACTCATGTCCTTCTCACTTTTCAAAATCCCTTCTCAACAGTCACCCACATTCTTAACTTATTTCAGCATTAAATCAAAAGTCCAAAGTTCAAAGTCTCATCTGACACAAGGCAAGTCACTTCCACTTATGAGCCTGTAAAATCAAAACCAAGTTAATTACCCCCAAGGTACAATGAGGATATCAGCATTGGGTAAATATTCTCATTCCAAAAGGGAGAGATCAGCCAAAAAAATTTTTTTAAAAAAAGGAAGGTTCCTGGCCCCATGCTTGCCTGAAACCAAGCAGGGCAGTCACTAAATCTTAAAGCTCCAAAAGAATTTATTTTGACTCCATGTCTCATCCCGGGCACACTGTTGCAAGGGGTGGGCTTCCAAGGCCTTGGCCAGTCCCCCCCTGTGGCTTTGCAGGATACAGCCCCTGCAGCAGCTCTCAAGGGCTAGCATTGAGTGGTTATGGCTTTTTCAGACTGAGGGTATAAGCTACTGGTGGTTCTACCATGCTTTATCATTCTGGGGTCTGGAGGACGATGACCCTCTTCTCACAGATCCACTAGGCAGTGCCTCAGTGGGAACTCTGTGTGGGGGCTTCAACCCCACATTTCCCCTCTGCAGTACCCTAGTAGAGGTTCTGCATGAGGGTTCTACCTCTTATTCAGGCTTCTGCCTGGACATCCATGCATTTCCATACACTCTCTGAAATCTAGGTAGAGGCTCCCAAGCCTCAACTCTTGCATTCTGTGCACCCACAGGCTTAACATCATATGGAAATAGTCAAGGCTTATAGCTTGCATCCTCCAGAGCAGCAACCCACGCTTTACCTGGGCCCCTTTTAGCCATGGCTGAAGCTAGAGCTTCTGCGACACAGGAAGCAGGGTTCTGAGGCTGTGCATTACAGTAAGTCTTGGGCCTGGCCCACAAAACCATTCTTCCCTCAGGGGTCTCTGGGCCTGTGATGGAAGGGGCTGCCAAGATGGTCTCTGAAATGCCTTCAAGGCTTTTTCTCAGTTGTCTTGGCTGTTAGCATCTGGCTTCACTTAGGCAAGTTTCTGCAACCTGTTTGAATTCATCCCCTAAAAATGGGCTCTTCTTTTCTACCACATGACCAGGCTGCAAATTTTTCAAATTTTTATGCTCTGCTTCCCTTTTAAATACAAGTTCCAGTTTCAGGCCATATCTTTGCTTATGCAGATGAGGATAGGTTGCTAGAAGCAGCCAATCCACATCTTAAACACCTTTGCTCTTTAAGAAAAAAACAAACAACCCCATCAAAAAGTGGGCAAAGAATATGAACAGACATTTCTCAAAAGAAGACATTCATACAGCCAACAGACACATGAAAAAATGCTCATCATCACTAGCCATCAGAGAAATGCAAATCAAAACCACAATGAGATACCATCTCACACCAGTTAGAATGGCGATCATTCAAAAGTCAGGAAACAACAGGTGCTGGAGAGGATGTGGAGAAATAGGAACACTTTTACACTGTTGGTGGGATTGTAAACTAGTTCAACCATTATGGAAAACAGTATGGCGATTCCTCAAGGATCTAGAACTAGATGTACCATATGACCCAGCCATCCCATTACTGGGTATATACCCAAAGGATTATAAATTATGCTGCTATAAAGACACATGTACACGTATGTTTATTGCAGCACTATTCACAATAACAAAGACTTGGAATCAACCCAAATGTCCATCAGTGACAGATTGGATTAAGAAAATGTGGCACATATACACCATGGAATACTATGCAGCCATCAAAAAGGATGAGTTTGCATCCTTTGTAGGGACATGGATGCAGCTGGAAACCATCATTCTTAGCAAACTATCACAAGAACAGAAAACCAAACACCGCATGTTCTCACTCATAGGTGGGAACTGAACAATAAGATCACTTGGACTCAGGAAGGGGAACATCACACACCGGGGCCTATCATGGGGAGGGGGGAGGGGGGAGGGATTGCATTGGGAGTTATACCTGATGTAAATGATGAGTTGATGGGTGCAGCACACCAACATGGCACAAGTATACATATGTAACAAACCTGCACGTTATGCACATGTACCCTACAACTTAAAGTATAATAATAATAAATTAATTAAAAAAAAAAAGAAAGAAAAAGAAAAAAAAAAAAATTTCTTCCACCAGATACCCTAAATCATCTCTCTCAAGTTCAAAGCTCCACAGATCCCTAGAGCAAGGGCACAATACAGCCAGGCTCTTTGCTAAAGTATAGCAAAAGTGACCTTTACTCTCACTCTCAGTAAGTTCTTCATTTCCATCTGAGATCTCCTCAGCCTAGATGGATTTCATTGTTCACATCACTATCAGCATTTTGGTCACAACCATTCAACAAGTCTCTAGGTAGTTCCACACTTTCCCTCATCTTCCTGTCTTCTTCTGAGCCCTCCAAACTGTTCCAACTTCTGCCTATTACCCAGTTCCAAAGCTGCTTGCACATTTTCAGGTATCTTTATAGAAATGCCCCACTCCTTAGTACCAATTTTCTGTATTAGTCAATTCTTACACTGCTATAAGGAAATATCAGAGACTGGGTAATTTATAAAGAAAAGAGGTTTAGTTGGCTTACGGTTCTGCACGCTGTACAGGAAGCATCTGTTCAGCTTCTGGGGAGGCCTCGGGAAACTTACAATCATGGCAGAAGGCAAAGGGGGAGTGAGCCCTTCACATGGCTGGAGCAGGAGAAAGAGAAAGAAGGAGTAGTTGTTACGCACTTTTAAACAACCATATCTCACAAGAACTCACTCGCTATTGTGACAACAGTACCAAGGAAGAAATCTGCCCCCATAATCAAATCACCTCCCACCAGGCCCCACCTCCAACATTGGGGATTACAATTGAACATGAGATTTGAGTGGGGACAGATATCAAAACCATATCACTAAGCAATTAAAGGGAAGATTCCAGAGGTAGAGCAGAAGGTCCAATCCCCCAACCAGAGTTAATTTTACATCTTCCTAACATACTCCACACTTACTTCTTCATCCTGTCTCCTAAGAGTTCCACTATCCATCCCATTGCTGAAGTCAGTAACCTATGAGCAATCCACACTTCTTCCACTTCCTCACTCCAGATATCCACTCGCCAAATCCCTTTGGTCCCATATATACAATGGTACTAGATTCTGTATACGCTACTCCATTCCCACTGTCAGTTTCCAAGTAGAGATCCTATTATCTCTTCCCTAGACTAATATAATACCCTCCTCCCTAGCCTCCCTCTAATCTTATGGGAATGACTCCCATCCATTCTGCCCTTGACAGCCAAATCAACTTCCAAAACACAAATCCTGTTGAACCTTAGCCAGTAAGTACCCATATTGCCACACAGTTGTTTAAGTCTGTGTGGTTAATATATGTAGTGCCTGCTAAATATTAAATATTATCCTGGGAGTTGATCTTGCCACTCTCTTCCTTAAAACCACTCTCTTATTTAAAATGTATTGTTTTCAGGACATAATTTAATGCAAAGCGGGAGAGATAATTTCATAAAATACCATTTTTGTTTGTTATCTCCTTTATTACCTAATGCTGCTTCCAAACTGGTGACCAAGCTTTGCAATTCTTTGCCCTAGAGATTCTGATGGAAGAAAATTAGAAACTGAGGTCTTTTATAAATATCTACATCATTTGAAGACTTAGACAGTACTTAGATTAGACAGTACTTAGATTAGACTTAGACAGTACTTAGATTAGACAGTACTTAGATTAGACTTAGACAGTACTTAGATTAGACAGTACTTAGATTAGACTTAGACAGTACTTAGACAGTACCTGGAAGAAGAGGAGACAGAACAGATGAAGTCATAGAAAATAATTGTAGGACATTGGGGGTGAAATAGAAAAATGTATGCACAATAGGAATCTAAATGCTACACCTCAATAGTGCAGTAGAAAGGTGGAGAGTCCTCAGAATAAAAGGCGGAACGGTCCACCCAGAGAATCTAGATCCTAGGCACTAGAGTTCCCACTTCAACAAAGAGTCTCATAGGTGACTACCAATCCACAAACCTGCAGGAATCAAAAGGGTATGAAGGCTGGAACAATGGGCTCTCCGTGACAACCACTGTGGTCAGATGATTGATGCGCTAAAGGGTCTCTCTAAATGTGTGAACTTTGGAGCATGGGAAGCTACAAGAATAATGAAAGTGTTGTCTGTCTCATGAGTGCCTAAGGCATCCTATCATGGATCTTATTATGCTCAATATAGCTACCATTTTTTGTTACCATTTTTGGCTACCATTTGTCAGCCCAGGTGATGGTAAACTTTTTCTGTAAAGGGCCAGACAGTAAATATTTAACCCCAAATTGTGACCAATATGGTCTGGCACAGCCACTCAACTCTACTGTTATATGACGAAACAGCCAAAGACAATATGTAAATGAATGGGCACATCAGTGTTCCAATAAAACTTTATTTGCAAAAACAAGCAGTAAGGCAGATTTGGCCCAAGGGCTGTAATTAGCCAACTTCTAGTCCGACATATTAAATTACAAGCTCACTGAGGTCAAAGATCATATCTTTTACTAAACCAGCAAAAAACTATCGAGAATTTACCATCAAAATCCCTAAAAAGCTGGCCATCAGGACTTAGTAGTGATTAAGACAAAATATGTTCTCTAATGTAGCTTAGATTCTACCGCAAAAGGGGAGATAGCACATAAATAACATTAATATCTGAGAGCAAGCAATCTTATTCACCGATGAGTCTCTACTGCCCTGCACAATATTCACTACCCACCAAGTACCGAGTATAAATTTGCTCAATGAACATGTCTAGTACTGTAACACTTTTGGCCAACCCTCAGCTCCCTCCTGCCTAAGCAGTTAGAGGCTTAAGCTGCTGAAACTTCCAAGAGGAAGTGGAATCACAGGTTAGTCTGAAAGCAGCTGGCTCAATCACTCATTATTTTTAACGAAACCACAAGCCAGTGCCTGACTCCAGCTCCCACCAGGAGCTGAAGAACATCTTCAGTGTGTGCTCTCCTACAAGGACACATGTGCTGAAATGACAGGGAATGAACAGCTCTTGTGGTAAGCTGAGTAATGCCCCTCAAGGATATCCACATCCTCATCCCCTGAATCTGTGAATGTATGGTCTTACATGGCCGAAAGGACTTCGCAGCTACAATAAAGTTAAGGATTTTGACATGGCGACAGTATCCCATATGATCCAAATGAGCCCAATATCATCACAAAGGTCCTTATAAGAGTGATACAGGAGAGTCAAAGAGAAGCAAAGGTAAGAGGGGACGGGGTCAAGGGGGAGATTTGAAGATGCTATATGGCTGGCCTTGAAGGTGGAGAAGGAAGTCATGAGTCAAGGAATGTAAGTGGTCTCTAGAAGCTAAAAAAGGCAAGAAATATATTCTCCCCTAGAATCTCCAAAAGGAATGCACCCTGCTGATATCTTGATTTTAGCCCTTGTAAGACTCAGTTCACATATCTGACCTCCAGAACTGCAGGATAATGAATCTGCGATACGTGGTGACTGCAGCTAATAGGAAACTAACACAGTCCCTCGCTCCAGAGCTGTCGACAACTGAAGAGACCTGCAAGCCTTCTGAGTCTTACGGTAGATGCCTTGACCTACCTGCACCACCTCTGTGTTTGCAGCTCTCTTTCCAGAGGCAGCCTCGCAGAGATCCCCAGGCACCATCTGGGAGGCTGAGTGAAGCTGGGGCAGCCCAGGATTGTTGCCCACTCTGTTCCTTTTCCCCCTTCATGGGCCTTCTCCAGCTGCCACATCAAATCCAGGCAAGGCTCTAGAAGACCACCCTCCCATACTTTCCACCTGTGCCTCAACCTTGATTCACCCCAGGCCAGCAGAGCTGTTTGTGTCTTTGGAAGAAATCACTGTTCTCAGATACTTCTCTACTGTGCAACTGGATACACCCAGACAGCCTAGGGAGTAAGCTCCCAGAGAGGTCAATGCCCACCTAGGATACATCAAACACACCTGTGTCAATTCCAAACTTTGAGCACAAAAAAAAAAAAAAAGAATTACTCAAGAAGGTGCTGATAAAACTTTAAATGTATAGGCCTCCCAATCAGAATGTGCTGCCAAGAACAGTTCCCTGTGGCTCTACCTCTCTCTACTCCCATCACTGAAATTGCACCTTTTTCATCAATGTAGGCCTTAGTTCACAGATCTATAGAAAGAAGATTGGACTAGATAATTGTTCTAAGGAATCATCTATTGCACCATGACCTGTGACCTAAAAAAGGGTTTTCTTAATGGGTTTAAGCTGCTTTCCAGCTTTTACCTCAGAGCACCAAGGGTCCTCTGCCCTAGAGTTCGTTCCACAGAGTCCTGCAAGGCCTCCAGAATTTACAGGTCTGGTGTAGCCAGTTAGGCCAAAATTGTTTTCATGTGATGGGCTAAAATATAGAATTCCTAATATTGCTAAGTATGCATTCTCTTTAATTGATTTGATTTTTATAAACCTAAACCTGTGCCCACTTTTGTATCATTTTAGCTGCATTTATTCTATTCTTTTTGTAATAACTTTTCTACTGTATTTTCTCTCTTTCTTTTTTTTTTTTTTTTTTTTTTTTTTTTTTTTTTTGAGACAGGGTCTTGCTCTGGCACCCAGGCTGGAGTGCAATGGCATGAATTCTCAACCTCCTGGGCTCAAGTGATCTTCCCACCTCAGCCTTCCAAGTAGCTGGGACTACAGGTGCATGCCTCCACACAGAGCTAATTTTTTAAATTTTTTTGCAGAGATGGGATTTTGCCTCATTGCCCAGGCTGGTCTTGAACTCCTGGCCTTAAGCAATCTTAACACCTCAGCCTTCCAAAGTGCTGGGATTACAGGTGTGAGCCATCACGCCTGGCCTTTTACTCTATTTTCATTGTTCTTAGTTTATTTTGCCTCTTTATGATTATTGATACTACTTTCTTCCATTCTTCTTAGGGCTTTATCAAGTTTCCATTTTACTTGTTTTATCCTGTTTTTATTCTAATCTCAGTTGCTTTAGCATTTTTAAATTTTTCTAACTAGTTAATTTTTATTATATCTTTTCTGGTTATTTAAATTACATAACTGAAAAGCACAGAGATAATCTGCAGGAATAGCTCATAATCCAAGCAAGAGAAGTAGAATGTTTTCCTCTTCAGAAATCTACCAATTTGTTCTCTTGGTAATTCATAGACATTAGTAAGTATTATTAGTAGTCTGTGGATTGGGAAACTATAACAAGTACAATTCGGAGTCTCTCTGAGCACCAGAGGCTTAAATCTCCCTGCGGTAAGCTAAGATGTTAGTAGGGGTTAGAATAAAGGGGAGTACGAGATAAAAGCTTAAGTACTTCAACCGTGGGTATCCCCGGGGAGCTCAAAGTCAGTAAAGAGCTCTTCTAAACCTAATATGGAAGGCATCTTGGTCTTAATATGACCCACTTCTTACTATTTCTTAATAATGTTAAATGTATTTGCTGACCAACAAATTGTGTTTTTATTACAAGATAATAAAAACTTCACTGTATTGACCTAGAAAACGGATCAATTTAAAAAGTAAAATAGTTTTTAATTATTTTTATTTTATTTATTTACTCATTAATATTTAGAGATTGAGTCTCTCATTCCATCTCCCAGGCTAGAGTGCAGTAGCACGATCATAGCTCATTGTAACTTCGAACACCTGGACTCAAATGATCCTCCAGAGTAGTTGGGACTACAGGTGCGCACCCTCATACCCAGCTAATTTTTCTATTTTTTTTAGAGATGAGGTCTCACTATGTTGCCCCGGCTAGTCTCGAACTCCTGGGCTCATGAAATGCTCTTACCTCGGCCTCCCAAAGTGCTGGAATTACAGGCATGAGCCACTGTGCTCAACTAAAACTATTTTTAAATATCCATTTTTAAAAGTTAAAACAGCATAGGTCCATATACATTAAATAATCTTTAAAGCTTATTTAAACTAATAATGTGAACATTAAAAAAACAGCTGAGTAGAGTATTTTAAAACATATCTGAGTCTAAAACTGAATCACTGTTATGCTTCTGAAGACTTTCTTTACATAATCTTGTTTTTAAATTTTTTCATAAAATTATCTGCAAACTTCAAAGTTTTATTTTATGCTTAATAAATATAAAATTAATGACTTTTCTCAGTTTAATTGACTTTTCTCAGTAGACCATTATAATATTTAATTAGAAAATACTTTTTGCAGGTGCTGAGGTTACTGGAAAATTCAGGGCAGTTTCTACTGAATTAAAGACATTAGCATTTTTTTAATTTGGGGGATTAAATGTATAAAAATTTAACCCAAGTATACCCAAAATAACTCTATTTTTGCCTCTTTAAAATATTAGTATTTAGTAATATTATATTACAAAGCAACAGTTATCAAAAAAGTTGTCTTAGTAATTCTTTGGAATGTGTCACCAGATTTAGATGTTACTAAATTATAGGCATTTCTGTTTTCATTCCATTTTGTAACAGAATATAAGCATTCCTAATTAAAATTAGGCACTTCATCAAAAGAATCTTTCCTAAATCAAGATATCCTTTTGTGCTTTTATCTCTTATTTGGAGATACAGTCCTATTTAGTAATTAGTATCTGGGCACCATTGGTGGATTGGAGAGCCAGAAGGGGTATTCCACTTCCAGCTCGAAGTCAACGGCATCTCAGGTAGAGAATGTATCTTTCCGATGGCTTCAGTTGCTGCTATCAGGCCTCCTGTGGTTCCGGTTTCTGACTGGTGATCCTAGCCCCTGGGCTCAGGAAACACCATATACTCTTTTTGTCCCTTCCAGCCTAGGAGTCGTATTGACGTCTCACTATTGCTAATCTCTGAGTTTCTTGACTGCCCCCTTAGGCTTCTCAGCTCTTTCATCACTCATGTTTTAATTCTCTGCATTAAATAGTCTATGTTTACAATACTTAAAGTAGTATTATCCTGGTTAAACCTGACAGAATCACCCCTGGTCCAGTTAGCTGGGAGGGTAGGATAACATGACCCCCTTCCCAGACTTTTGACCAGGGATATACGCAAGCAGGCAAACTGATAAACACATCCCCTGCTCCTGACTGCAAGGGGTGCAGAGATGAAGGGAAGCTGAACAGTGGCAGGGGCCCTAACAGAATGTGGAGAACACTAGAGAGCCTCCAGTGTTCTTTCTGCAACCTTTACCTTGGCCATCCTAGAAAGGATGGACTCAGGCTACTCAGTATCAAACTTCCCCAAAGCTAACATTAGTGTAGCCCAATTCTTCAACTGGCTAAGCTAGAAAACAGGTCATTCTTTGTCAAATGCAAAGTTTGTTTTCTTTCTTTCCTTTTTTTTTTTTTTTTTTTTGAGATGGAGTGTTGCTCTCTTGCCCAGGCTAGAGTGAAATGGCACGATCTTGGCTTACTGCAACCTCCGCCTCTCAGGTTGAAGCGATTCTCTTGCCTCAGCCTCCCAAGTGGCTGAGATTACAGGCACGTGCCACCATGCCCAGCTAATTTTTTGTATTTTTAGTAGAAACGAGGTTTCACCATGTTGGCCAGGCTGGTCTCGAACTCCTGACCTCAGGTGATCCACCCTTCTCAGCCTCCTAAAGTGCTGGGATTACAGGCGTGAGCCACTGTGCCTGGCAGAAAGTTCTTGCTTTCCTATACACAAAAGAAATGCAGATAAACTCTGTGAATTGTTGGCTGACTTGCATATCTCAAGTGTGAAGATTTATTTGATGAAAATGTTAAATATTTGTGAGTTTATAGCTCATGAGGTGCAGCTATATGTTTAAATTAATGGAGTTTTATTGGCAGAGTAAATGTACACTTGCTTCTAATAATCCACACAATAAAAATTAGGCCTGTCCCAAGTGCCTTAGCTATGGAGTAATCTGTATCAGTCAGAAAAACTTAACTCCACCCCCAGAAAGAGAGGTTAGTTACCTTCAGATTTGTCTCCATTTATTTACTATGTAGACTCTAAATCACATACTGGGGAGATTACCCATGTTGTCAAGGTTTCCTTTCAAGAAACACAAACTCTTCACAGGTCAGGTAGCACTTAAAGCTCATGCAATGGAGAATAAATACAAAGTTGGCCATTCTGGCATTCAGAGGGGAAAAGTCTTTAAAGAATGAAAACCATTCCTATAGTTAGTTGTATAAGTGTACTGAACCATGGGGCATTGCATGAGCCAATTTTGGGGCAATTCGTAAGAGAATTGATAAAGTGGTTAGAAAGGAGGCATAGTCCACACCAAGACAAGATTACAGAGCCCTTTGGATAAATTAGGATTTCACCTGTTGCCCCCAATTCATGTTTTTTTGTTTGTTTGGTTTTTTGTGTGTGTTTTTTGTTTTGTATTTTTAGTAGAGACAGGGTTGCACCATGTTAGCCAGGATGGTTTTGATTTCCTCACCTCGTGATCCACCCGCCTTGGCCTCCCAAAGTGCTGGGATTACAGGCGTGAGCCACCGCGCCCGGTCCCCCAGTTCACGTTTTTTTTTTTTTTTAAATTTATTTATTAGTATTATACTTTAAGTTGTAGGGTACAGACATGGATGCAGCTGGAAGCCCAGTTCACATTTTTATCTGGAAGGGGGAACTTGCAGATTGGAGTGACTCATCCTTCAAGTGTGTTCTTTAGGCAGGGACTCCATCTAGTGGTTTGCCCTGGAAATTAACCCACAGCCTTTATTAAATACACACTATTTCTTTTCACAGACTTTATGAAAATAGAAAACCAGAGCTCCCTCACGTAGCATGGCTGAGGAAAATTTCCCTCCTGAACCCACTGAATCCTGTCCTTTCATTGCTTGCTGAGAACTGCAGCATTCTTAACCTCTAGATTTTGCCATGCCCTCTCCATTCATGGAGATTTCAACCAGTGTATCTCTTTGTACATAGAAGAAAACTGTGATTTCTAACGACCGAAGAAACAAAACTGTGTGTGTCTGTGTGTGTGTGTAGAGTGTATAGACTGTGCTAAGAAAGAGCTCAGCTGTAGAATAAACAACAGCAATTGGTAAAGGTATGGACATAGCATATGTATTAGTAAGAACAACAGGAGAATGGAATAATGTTAATTGGACAATGAGATAAAAGCAGATGCACAAACTTGCAAGGGAGGAACACCACGGTGCCTCACAGGACCAGGACCAGGAAGCAGAATGGGGCCTAAACAAGCTGAATATCAGCTGGGACATACATAGTTCAAGGCCCTGAATCAGTGACGTCAGATTTCCAGAGCTCTCCTGCTCCTATATGCAACTTTGAGCAAGTCCTTCTCCAGGTGAGCTTCTGACATTTTATCACTGGATTTTTTTTTTTTAAACAGAGTTTCACTCTTGTTTCCCAGGCTGGAGCGCAATGGTGTTATCTTGGCTCACTGCAACCTCTGCCTCCTGGGTTAAAGTGATTCTCCTGCCTCAGTCTCCTGAATAGCTGGGATTACAGGCACGTGCCACCATGCCCGGCTAATTTTTTGTATTTTTAGTAGAGACGGGGGTTCACTATGTTGGCCAGGCTAGTCTCAAACTCTTGACCTCAGGTGATCCACCTGCCCCGGCCTTCCAAAGTGCTGGGATTACAGGTGTGAGCCAGCACACCTGACCTTATCACTGGATCTTAAAGCTGCTTTAGGCCACATACCCCTTGGCAGGTCCGATAAGCACTATGGACTCTCTTCTCTCACTTACATTTAATTTTTGTACACAATTTTTATGATTTAAGGACATCCTTGATTCCTATTTTTAGTATTTTTTAGAAAATAGGCCCGTGACAATTCTTAGCACTGGTGCAGTTTTTTCCTTTGTTTGATATTTCCTTACTTTCACTCTTAAACATTTCTGAGTCCCTTCTGTGTGTGCTCTCACATATTATTCAGTGCCACTGACTCTGTTTTCCCCAGCGTTGTTCATTTTTCCTTCTATTTTCCATTATTCATTTGTGTCATCTCTCTCCGTTTATGTGCTTTCTTTATTAGACATGTCTTTCTTTATTAGACATGTCTTCTTTCAGCCACACGAAGAGCAAACAGCCCACTTAAAGAAAATCTTTATGTCCCTCAAGAGAGAATCAGAAAACATGACATGGGAAAGCAGATGAGTGATAGTAAGAAAGAAATTCTAAGAAGTCATGACAGTGAAAAATAAAGGAAGAAATGTACAGAAAGACACCAGATGAAGACCCTTCCAATTTAGGGCAGGAGCTTTCAGTTTTTATGAATGTGTGGCATATTTTCAAATGCTAGAAATCTTGGGAGCATACGTGAATGTGTGGAGGATATTTTTCCCCCAAAGATGCTCAGAACAATGACTTTCATCCCAGAGACTCTTGTTAAAATGCAATTTTGGCATCCTGCCCATTGAGAGGGGTCTGTGTCCCCTCCCCTTGAATCTGAGCAGTCTCTAACTCACTTATAACAAATAGATTGCAGTGAAAGTAAATTCTAAAGTGAGGTCAGAAAGGGTGAGGGTCCCATGGAACACCTGCACTGAGGTCTTTAGTTCCCATGTGAGCACTCCAACTGCTCTGAGGCTGCCATGCTGTGAGGAAGCAAGCTAATTTACATGAGG
The DNA here is from genome assembly GCF_037993035.2 of Macaca fascicularis. Classification (NCBI taxonomy): domain Eukaryota; kingdom Metazoa; phylum Chordata; class Mammalia; order Primates; family Cercopithecidae; genus Macaca; species Macaca fascicularis. The sequence continues at coordinate 38,426,828 of NC_088388.1, read as the reverse complement.
AGACAACATGGAGAAGCCCTGAGACTATCTGAAGAAGAGATATAAGTGAGAGAGATCTAGCTGTCCCCAGCTGCTCCATATTGCTACTGTTATAGCTGTAGCCACCAGCTCACTGAAACTTCATCCAGAACCATCCAGCAGAGCCTTTCCCCAAATCACTAACCCACAGAAACCAAGAGATGATAAAACAATTGTTGTATTAAGCCAGTAAGTTCTGGAGTAATTTGTTACACAGTGGTAAATAATTGGAATGAAAAGAAAGCATTGAAACAATTCTAAAGAAGTCAGAGATCATTAGAATATAATCACCACTGCAGAATAATTGTGACTCACACTGTCTATAAAAACATCCTCGATTTCTTCCACAGACTCTCCTCAGCAACGTTCCCTTCTGGGTATACTCAAGCTCCAGTAAACACTCTCATTCCGTGACCCTGGCTTGATATAACTATTCTATACCCTGTCCTGCAGTGCCTCCCTGACCAACTCATCTCAATGTGTCATTTCACAGACACCAACATAATAGCAAAAGTATTTGGATCAAAATCTAGTGGTTCACCTAGTACCCAGAACTTGATGTCTAATACTATTTTTCAATATAAGGAACCAGGGATCCTTGGAAAAATGGCTGATTCCAGAGCTGGAGCATGGAAAATACAAAGTGAGCCCGAAGTATCTTTCAGTGCTAGAAAGTAAAGAAGTATTCAAAAAGCAAAAATAGGAGTCAAACTGAAAGAGCACCTGACGGCCAAAGCTAAAATAATTTGAAGAACAAAATAATGTAATATTAGATTATTATCCAAAATACAAATAAATATTTATCCATCTCCCTTTTATAGATAATATTTGGAAAACAATTATAGCGGACAACAATAATTACTTACATACATTACTACATGATAGGTCCTATTCTAAACACTTTGTATATATTAATTATTTTAAGGTAAATACTATTGTCGTAATCATTTTACAGATGAGAAACACAAGACTTGTCATGTCAAGGCACAGATCGAAAAGAATAACATTTGTACAGCACATTGTAGGTCCTGGCAGGCATAAGAAACCATCTGTAGGGGCACTGGCCACCTCAGGCCCTATCTAGCCACCCAAGAGTTGAGACTACTAGTGAATTGTTTCAAGGCACACCAAGAAGCTCTGGTATCATTTTCTCAATGTACACAGCCTATAACTTAAACCTAGGTCTACCTAGGTCACACCAAAATGTGACCTCTTGAGCTCTCTGCCCTATAACCAAAATAGTAAATTCCAACACTGTGCTAATAATTATATTAAGATTATATGATCATACTGATTCAATGTAGAGTCTCAGAAGCTGTACAAACTCTTTCAAGGCCCTGAAGAAAATGTAGCTATTAATCTATTGAATAAAAAGTAAAGTATCTGCCCAAGCAAGACACCCAGGACTAACCTGCTCGATGGAGAGACACATTAAAACCTCTCAAGCAGAACACAGCTAACCTGAACTCTCTGTTCCCACAACTTTAGCTGAGTCTCACTTCTAGGGGGAAAACACACACACACACAAGGGAACAAGCTGATTTATTTCCTTGACCTAGAACAAAAATCACAACATCTAGGGATTTTTTGAGGTCAGAACAAACTCAAGGTCCAGCCTCCACCCTCTTCCACTACAGGAACATTATTAGAAAAAGGAATAATGGCACTGTAAAAACAGAGCAGAGAGCAGACAGGGGAGGGAACAAGGGAGAGGGTGGAATATTCATTACAAACACCTGCTACGTGCTAAGACCTATGCCAGACACCATCTAGCATCACTTCATTGCTTTTCAGAGCAACAGTTTGAGAAAAGTGTCATGAACTCCATTTTACATGTGAACCCAAGGTTTAGAGAGGTAAAATAATTTGCCTAAGATCAGCTAATCAGTGATGAAGACAGTATTTGAGTACAACTGTGACTGGCTCCAAAACCCATGTCTTGGATAATTAAAGGGATAGGCAGACCCCTAAGCTCAAAGGAAAGCTAGGCCCTACAGAGGGAGATCCAGAAAGGTCCTCATAACGCTGACAGAATGCAGGTCCCAAACTCCATGTTTGTTAAGAAGGGATAAATCTAAAAACAGAAACGAATGGCATATCTACCTTAGTACAGGTAGGTATGACAGTGGGAAATGACTCAATAGGGATACATCAGGGTGTCATAGAAGGCGGGATTACAGAGGCAGGCTTCCTGTCTCACAGAAGCAGAGAATGCCAACCATAAGCTAACATTTATTAAGTGATGCTATAATCTAAGTGAGTACCCCAAAATTCATGTGTTGGAAACTGAATCTTCAATTCAATAGTGTTGAGAGGTGAGGCTTTTTGGAAGATATTTAGGTCATGAGAGCTTCTCTCTCATTAATGGATTAACACCACTATAAAAAGGGCTGCAGAAGTGGATCCTCTCTCTTCTGTTCTTCTGCGATGTGAGGACACAAGGTTCCTCTTCTCCAGAGGATGCAGCAACAAGGCACCATCTTAGAACCTGAGAATGAACCTACTGGTGCCTTGCTCTTAGACTTCCCAACCTCCAGAACTATAAGAGATAAATTTCTGTTCTTTACAAATTACCCAGTGTCAGGTATTCTGTGATAGTAGCCCAAAATGGACTAAGACAGATGCTTACAATATGCAAGATGCTTTTCTTAATAAGTATTTTCTTACTTAATTCTTGCAGCAGCCCTATGAGGAAGACGCAAATATTATCTCCAGTCTACAATGTGAAACTGAGAACTAAATTGCTTACCTAACTAACCTAATGTCCCTTAGAAAGTCAGGATAGAGACAGGAACTCTGATTCCAGAACCCAAGTTCTTAACCACGAAGGGGAAAGAAATTAAATTCAAATACTAAGGTTCATACTATATTATTCAGTCTAATTAGAGTATTAAGTTGTATTGCTATTACAATAATGAATTTTACTTTTCTCTAGTAATGAATTTTATTAGCATTAATTTTTATTACCACAGTTTTGAATTTTAGTATTACTATAACACTTGGCTTAATATTAATAATGTATTGTATGTATTATTTTAGTACTGGGTTTTATGGTGATGGTTATTATTGTCACAGTTCAGGATTTTATTATTGCTATAATATTTAGTGTGTTAATAATTACTTTTGGTCGGGCCCGGTGGCTCACACCTGTAATCCCAGCACTTTGGGAGGCCGAGGCGGGTGGATCACGAGGTCAAGAGATCGAGACCATCCTGCCCAACATGGTGAAACCCCGTCTCTACTAAAAATACAAAAATTAGCTGAGCATGGTGGTGTGTGCCTGTAGTCCCAGCTACTCAGGCGGCTGAGGCAGGAGAATCGCTTGAGCCCGGGAGGCAGAGGTTGCAGTGAGCCAAGATTGCGCCACTGTACTCCAGCCTGGTGACAGAGCAAGACCTTGTCTCAAAATAAATAAATGAATAAATAACAAAATAATAATTACTTTTAAGACCTATATAGAAGAGGGGGTGGGGAATGACAATCATGGTATGAAACCAATCTCATGTTTGCATGTGTCAAATGAAGAATGGGTAAATGCAGCACTCTGTGGCCAACGCTGCAAATTAGATTATCCAACAAATATTAAAAGCCCTTCTAATGTGTATTCCTGTACTATCGCTCCCAGAGAAGGGGGGAAACTACTTTTCCCACAGGCCTTTGCTGCTAGGATACTCCTACGACTTATAGTCTGTGAGATCTTGCTGGGTTTCTTCTGCATAGCTATGATTAAGGTTCTGGCGTCACAGGTGATAACAGGTGGACATTATAGGCTGTGGGACTTCATAATGCTGTTGAGGGTTTCTCCTTCCTGTGTTGTTCTATAATGTGGTATTAAAACAGGTTCCCTGGCCCTCATTTAAACTGAATAAACTGCCGGCACAGTGGCTCACTCCTATAATCCCAGCACTTTGGGAGGCCAAGGAAGGCGGATCACTTGAGGCCAAGAATTCGAGACCAGCCTGGCCAACATGGTGAAACCCATCTCTACTAAAAATACAAAAATTAGCCGGGTGTGCACACCTATAATCCCAGGTACTCGGGAGGCTGAGACACAAGAATTGCTTAAACCCAGGAGGCAGAAGTTGCAGTGAGCCGAGATTGCGTCACTGCGCTCCAGCCTGGGTGATGGGGTGAGACTCCATCTCAAATAAATAATCATAAAATAAATTAAATTAACTAAGTAATGTCCTGTCATAAATCCCTGTTCTAGAGTGGATTCTGTTTTTCACCGCTAAGAATCTTGGCTAACACACCCTTCTATTGACTGACAGACTTTTTAAGTGGTAAAGAATATATAGAGGCTAGCAAGTCCAAACTAACTTCCAATGTGGGAGACCTTTTTATTAATCTTGATACTCAGCCTCACTTTTATCTCTTCTAAGGAAAGAGGATTCACTTTTGTTACTTGAAGTCCCTTGTAGCTCAAGATGCTTTCATATGGCATTTTCTTTTTCTTTTTTTTTTTTTTTTGAGACGGAGTCTCGCTGTGTCTCCCAGGCTGGAGTGCAGTGGCGTGATCTCGGCTCACTGCAAGCTCCGCCTCCCGGGTTCACGCCATTCTCCCGCCTCAGCCTCCCAAGTAGCTGGGACTACAGGCGCCCGCCACCACGCCCGGCTAGTTTTTTGTATTTTTAGTAGAGACGGGGTTTCACCATGTTAGCCAGGATAGTCTCGATCTCCTGACCTCGTGATCCACCCGCCTCGGCCTCCCAAAGTGCTGGGATTACAGGCTTGAGCCACCGCGCCCGGCCTCATATGGCATTTTCTAAAGTAGCCTCCATGGAAAAATGTTTACATACACAGACTTAAGATTCTGTGGTGGCTGGGCACAGTGGCTCACTTCTGTAATCCCAGCACTTTGGGAGGTCAAGGTGGGAGGATCACTTGAGCCCAAGAGTTCGAGGCCAGTCTGGGCAACATAGGGAGACCTCAGCTCTACAAAAAATAAAAATCAGCCAGGCACGGTGGTGCGCACCTGTGCTCCCAACTACTTAGAAGGCTGAGGTGGAAGGATCACCTGAGGCTGAGAGGTCGAGGCTGCAGAGAGCTGAGATTGCACCCCTGCACTCCCTCCTGGGAGACAGAGTGAGACATGTCTCAAAAATAAAAACAAAATTAAAAAAGATTCCCAGGTAATAAATTTGGGGAATAAATGCTAGGTAAATAAAGTTATTTATATATTTTTTTCCACTGCAGGATTTCTCAAGTCATTCATCTGCTAATGTTTACAGGTAATCTTCAAGAAGTAAACTTTCCAATTGTTTCTCAAACATTAAACAAAGATTTTTCATTTGTGGTGGATCTCCCAATATTACTATTACACTAGATACCCTCTATGGTGCTTGCCTTAAATTAATGGATTACCTAAAGGATGGAATTTCAGGTTTGAGATAGATAAGTGAAAATGTTGTTTGGTAAGCAAAGACCTGATGACCCTTTCAATAACGTCGCAGAAAAAGCTACCAAAGTCTCAATCATGGGATCAGTCCTGTTTTCCAAGAGCCCCAACCCAGGAGAAACTCTGCAGGATTATCTGAGCTGCTGCCTCTTCTATGGACTTTCCAGGAACCTACTGCTGCATTACCATCACCCTGAAACTTGGTGGCTTAAGACAACCATGGCACAATTCCTCATGATTCTGGGTCAGGAATTCAGGGAAGGCTCAGCTGAGAAGCTCTTCTGCCCCACATGGCGTAGATTGGAGTCACTCACTGACTATATCCAGAAAGCCAAATCAGGCTGGTTGATCCAGAAAGGTTATACTCACACGTGTGGCACCTCAGTGCTCCTCCATGTGGCCTTTCTCTCTTTAAGGCTAATTTTGGCTTTCTTTCAGCACAGAGATGTCAGAATGATCAGACATTTCCATTTTTTTTAACTTTTTATTGTAAACTAATTTTAGACCTACATAAGAATTATAAAAAGAGTAGAATTCCTGTATACTCATCACCCGGGTTTCCCTAATGTTAACACCTTAGACACCTTAATACACGACAGCTAAGAAATTAACATGGTACAATACTACTAACTAAACTACAGATTGTACTAAATTGCACCAGTTGATCTACTAATGATCTTTTTCTATCCCAAGATCCTATTCAGCATCCCACATTGTACTTAGTTGTCATTTCTCCTTATTCTCCTCCAATTTATTGCAGTTCATCAACTTTGTCTTCATGGTCTTGACACACTGACAAGAACGAGTCAATTACTTTATAGAATATCTCTCAGTTTGGTTCTGTCTGATGTTTTCTCATAATTGGATGAAGTTCTGGTCAGACTATTCACATAATGGCTGGCTTCTAAGAGGGAAGACAGGAAGCTACCTTTCCCCTTAAAGCCTGTAGCCATCAACATTTTGACTGCCTTCTGTTGGTCAAAGCAAGGTATAGGGCCAGCCCAGGTTCAAGGGGAGAAGCCATAGATTCCTCTTTTGGATGCAGAAAGGAAGTAATAGATGGTCACCATCTTTGAAGACTATCACAATTGGATTTACAAAACTACTTGTAAAAACCTACCCAGTAAGACAACTGTGAACCCTAGGAATCTGCCATTATCACATTGATTATTTTTAATTATCTGAAACTTCTTTAAAGTTGAGTTAATAGTTCTTGCTCTGCCTACTTCACAGGATGTGGCAGCCATGAAGGATTGCTGCTAAGATCTCCCTTAAAAAAGAAAAACTGGCCTGGTGCAGTGGCTCATGCCTGTAATCCCAGCACTTTGGGAGGCTGAGGTGGGTGAATCACTTGAGCCCAGGACTTAGAGACCAGCCTGGGCAACATGGTGAAACCTCATCGCTATCAAAAATACAAAAATTAGCTGGGTGTCATGGTGTGCACCTGTAGTCCCAGCTACTCAGGAACCTGAGACGGGAAGATCACTTGAGCCTGGGAGGTCCAGGCTGCAGTGAGCTGTGATCACGCCACTGCACTCCAGCCTGGGTGACAGAGTGAGACTCTGTCAAAAAAAATAGAGAGAGAGAGAGAAAAAAAAAAAAAAACTTGCCAGAAGAGGATAATTAGCCAAGAGCTTCCAGCTGCTGCATTTTGGGGATCTGCTACAGCATTCATGCTAGGACCACACCGTCCACAGTTTGCTTTTCCCTAGTGACTAAGTATGGCAGTAGAACAAGAACCAAATCATTTCTGCTTGTCAAGTTCCTCTAGCAAGCCCTCTTCATTCAGAAGCTCCCCATCAACCTAGTAGAGACGTAAAGCTACACTGCAATCTAAGGCTTTTTCTACCCAGTTTTCCCTCTTCTTGTCCTTCCATGCGTGTCAAACATGCATTGAACTTGGAAGCCATCCCTTTCAAGTTCCTGTTCCCCCTTTCCTTTATCTTTTTCAATTCATTTTTTGTTCTATTTTAAAGTGAATAATCACATATTTATGGGGTACACTGTGATGTTTTCATACATGTATACACTATGGAATGATCCAATCAGGTACTAATTAGCAAATCCATCATCTCAAATATTTATCATTTTTAGTGGTGAGAACATTTAAAATCCTCTCCAATAGCTATTTTGAAATATACAATAAATTGCTATTAACTATAGTCACTATACTGTGCAATAGAACACCATAACTTATTCCTCCTAACTTAAACTTTGTAACCATGACCAACTTTACTCTAGTAATGAAGTTTATTAGAATTAATTTTTATTATCACAGTTTTTAATTTTAGTATTACTGTAAGACTTTTCCCATCCAACCCCACCACTACCTCCACTCCCACCCCAGCTTCTGGTAACCACCATTCTACTCTCTAGTGCTATGAGTTTAAAAAAAATGAGACCATATGGCGTCTGTCTCTCTGTGCCTGGTTTATTTCACTTAACATATCATCCTCTCTAGGTTTATCTATGTCATTACAAATGACAGAATTTCCTGGTTTTTTTTTTTTTTTACATGACTCAATCGTATTTCACTGTGTAAATATGCCACATTTTTAAAAAAATTCTATCCCTTCCTTGATAGACACTTAGGTTGATTCCATATCTTGGCTATTGTGACTAATGCTGCAATGAACATGGGAGTATAGACATCTTTTTGACACACTGATTTCAATTCCTTTGGGTATATACCCAGAAGTGGGATTGTTGGATCATATGGTAGTTTTATTTTTAGTTTTCTGATGAACTTCCACACTGTTTTCCAAAATGGCTACACCAATTTACAATACCAACAGTGTACAAGAGTTCCCTTTCCTCCACACTCTTGCCAACACTCAATTTTTATTTTAGATTCAAGGGATACATGTGTAGGTTTATTACATGGGTATACTGCATGGTGCTGAGGTTTGCAGTACAAATGGTCCTGTCACCCAGGTAGTGAGCATAGTACTCAGTAGGTAGTTTTTCAGCCCTTCTTCCCCTTCCTTACCTCCCCCCTCTAGTAGTTCCTAGAGTTGTTTCTTTCTGTCCATGTGTATCCAGTATTTAGCTCCTGCTTATAAATGAGAACATGCAGTATTTGGTTTTCTGTTCCTGTATTAATTCACTTAGAATAATGGCCTCCAGCTGCATCTATGTTGCTACAAAGAATGTAATTTTGTTCTTCTTTTATGGCTGCATAGTATTTTGTGGTGTATATGTACCATATTTTCTTTATCTAATCCTCCATCCATAGTCACCTAGGTTAATTCTATGTCTTTGCTATAGTGAACAGTGCTGTGATGAACATATGAGTGTATCTGGGGTTTTATGGTAGGACAATTTATTATCCTTTGGGTATATACACAGTAGTGGAATTGCTGGGTTGAATGGTAGTTCTATTTTAAGTTCTTTAAGAAATGTCGAACTGCTTTTCACAGTGGCTGAACTTACATTCCCAGCAACAGTGTATAAGCATTCCTTTTTCTCCACAGCCTCACCAGTATCTGTTATTTTTTTACTTTTTAATAATAGCAGTTCCTACTGGAGTGAGATGGTACTTCATTGCGGTTTTGACTTGCGTTTCTCCAGTAACTGGTCATGTTGAACTTTTTTCATGTTTCCTTGCCACTTGTATGTCTTCTTTTGAGAAGTGTCTGTTCATGTCCTTTGCCCCCTTTTTTAATAGGATTATTTGTTTTTTCTTGTTGAATGTTTTAAGTTCCTTATAGATTCTGGATATTAGACCCTTGTCGGATGCATCGTTTATAAAATATTTTCTCCCATTCTGTAGGATGTCTATTTACTCTGTTGCTAGTTTCTTTTGCTGTGCAGAAGCTCTTTCATTTAATTAAGTCCCATTGGTTAATGTTTTGTTTTGTTGCAATTTCTTTTGAGGACTTAGCCATAAATTCTTTGCTAAGGCTGATATCCAGAATGGTCTTTGCCAGGTTTTCTTCTAAGATTTTCATAGTATGAGGTCTGTTTAAATCTTTAATCCATCTTGGGTTAATTTTTATATGGTGAAATAAGCAAAGGAAAAATGACTCCCTATTCAATAAATGATGCTGGGATAACTGGCTAGCCACATGCAGAAGAATGAAACTGGACCCCCTATCTTTCATCATCTTTTTGAGAATAACCAATCTAACAAGTTTGAGGTAATATCTCTTTGTGGTTTTCATTTGCATTTCTCTGATGATTAGAGATGTTGAGCATTTTATATATATTTGTACATAATAATGCTTATTTATATATCTTCTCCTTTATCTTTCACTGTCATTTCCCGCAATAACTCTCTTGCACTTTTCATTTTATTTTAGCATCTGCTTCAAGGAGGACCTGAGATGACACAGGAAGATGCTGTGAGAATCAAATGAAATCATGAATACAAACATTCTTTGAAAACCATAGAATGAGAAACAAGTATTAGGTATTAATTATTTTTAAAATACAGGGGCAAATTGTTTTGACAGCCCAATAACAGCCTTCAGAAATGCACTGCACTGCCACCAAGTACTTTAGTTAATGCTAATATTCTTAAATATAGTCCTCAGTTTAAAAATAGATATATTTAATAGCCCCCAATGTAAGAAGGCATGTAAATTTGAATTGAAAGAGATTTTCATTAGAAAGAGAATTTAGTTTTTAAAGAGATAAGTTTCTGTTATCTGGGGTATTCATTCAAGGTGAAAAGCTAGCAGTTTTTCTGTGTTTAATCCTCTGCCTGAGACACCACATGTTCTGGGAATCGGGTGGGGAGCTGGCTACCCTAGAGAAGTAATCTTTATGGCTGAAGGCCCCACTACGAGCTCCTAAAATGATTAACATTCTGTCTCCTTTTTATAATAGTAACCCACAAAGCACGAATCCTCTAAAACCTGCCTCTTCTCTGAATCCTCTAAATTTTATTTTGCTTCTATTCTATCTATTCTACACTCAGCAGCAAGGGTTATCATTCCTCTGGTTACTATCCATGTTAGCTTAACAAATACTTTGTGGATAAGTCAAAATGCCTTAAGATGTTTGAGCTGATGATAAGCTACACATTACTCACCTCACCCTGCCCACTGCAACAACACACACACATGAGTGTGTACACACACACACACCCTCTCTGCTTCAGCCACATTCCATTATCCTTGAAGATGCACAATGTTGACACATCCTAATACTGCTGAGATTGAGATTACCTGGAAATCACTGTAGAACAAACAAAAGAGATTTAACTAATTGTTGTGGCTTTGCATGCACAAACATAAAAAGCACCAGCTTCAAAACTGTCAGAATGAATGTTTGCTTGGAAGAAAATCTCAGAAACAACACTGGACAATCCTTTTAATCTCTAGGAACCAAATGGGGAGTTGGTGGTGGGCAGCGAAGCAGAGGTGTTTAGCAACACTACACAAGTGGGAATCAAAAGTAGGTTCATGCCACATACTCACAAACCCAGCTTAAAAGCCAAGTCCTGATGGTTTTCAGATCTTCCATAAATTCTGTTAAGAAATGCTGCCTCTGCAGTGCTCTTGCCCATATTGTGTGGAAAAGCATAATGTCAATGCCTCTGAATCAAGTCTTTCAGAAGAATCTGATTCTAAAAGTGAAGTTTCAGGAATACTGAAAGCAAATTATTTCACATATACTTTTATTTTGCCATATTTTATATTTATTTTGTTATATTTGATAGAGTGCCGTATAATAACACGCATGTCCAATTGAGGATAAAAAATGCTCTTTCAGAAAGTATTAAAACTCTAAGTGATAAGAAAATCTTGTGCCATAGTTTAACTGGCAATGTTTTTTCTTTCTTATGGGTATATGAAATGATGGTGTATCTTGAAATCCATGATATCTCGAAATAGACTAAATATAGTGGAGTCACCTTATTCTCTTGCTTTCTCTGACCTCTGATTTTCATGTATTCTGTTCTCCCTTCCTAGAACACTTTTTTCTCTCTCTTTGCTTGGGTAACTATTACCATCCTCTGGATTTTGGTTTAATCAACATTTCTCAGAAGGCTTCCTTAACCTCTTCACCTCCACCCCCAAACTATGTGAGTTACCCCTGCTTTCCACAGCACCCCATGCTTGAACTATCATAACAATTATCATCCTTTACCATAACTACTTGTTAATTTTCTGTCTTCCCCCACAGGCTGCAAAGTCTTTGAAAACAGAGAACTTGTCAGTCTTGCTCACATGATGCCTGGCAGAGCTGGCATGCAATAAATATTCACCCATCAATGAATAAATTAAATGGATTACTGTCTCCATTGCACAGCATGTAAATAAACTCATTTCTGTTTTGAAAGGCAAAGGAATAAGAATTTTATCTCACAGATGAGGAAACTGAGGCACGAAGAGTCTAGTTTATGACAGAGCCAAAACTAACATTTCTCAAGGTTCGATATAAGATTAGCAATAAATAACTTAACATTTATTGGGCATTTGCTAGGCACATGGCACATTCTAACTTTGGTTATATGGATAATCTCGATTCTCACAACCCTTTTAGGTTGATATTAGAATCCCCATTTTATGAAAAGGAAAACTGAGGTGCAAAGCGGTAAACAAAACTTCCTAAGAGGATAGAGCTGGTAAGGAGTGCAGCTGATATGCAATACAGGCATACTCTAGAATATGCACCTTTAACCACATCCTTACAGGTGCTGGTAAATTGAATCAGAATAGTTAACAATAGTAAATACTGTTATTTACCAGCAGATCACTTCTTAAGAATGTGGTTTTCAGAAAACCAAATACCACATGTTCTCATTTATGAGTGGGAGCTAAGCATTGAGCACATATGGACCCAAATATGGGAACAATAGACACTGGACTATTGGAGGGAAAAAGGAGAATGGGGTGGCTTAAAAAACTACCTATCAGGTACTATGCTTGCTACCAAGTGACAGGATCCATACTCCAAACCTTAGCATCACATAACATTCCCATGTAACAAATCTGCACACATACCTCCTGATCTAAAATAGAAGTTGAAATTTAAAAAAAAAAAAAAAAAAGAATGTGTTTTCAAGTTGATCCAAGACAAATAGCTTTATTTTAGTGGATACAGATTCCAACAGAAACAGAATTAAACCTCATACAGTTGAAAGGGCACTGTAATATGAGGTAGGAGCCCGGGGTTCTCTACAGTCCATTTTCAAGCAGCTATATAATCCTAGGTGAATCACTTCACGTCTCTGGGGTTCAGTTTCTTCACTAGTTAAAAAAGAGGTGGACTAATGCATACAAACTCCTAAAATCCTCTGATAGTGCCTGTTGCATTATCTCAAAGCTATTAACAGGTACACCAAGTGGGAGAAATCACCTATGCCAAATATTGAATTTGAGGATGTAACTTAAACTCCAGTGTTTGTTCTACAAAATTCAAATAATGTTTGGCAAGGTAAAGGGCTCTTGATCCTCCATCTGAAAACATAGGTTTGCGAATTTCAGCCATCACCTTGTTCTCCTTTCCTTCTATTGACAGTGTTTGCTTTAGCGGCAGAAGGAAGCCCAGACTTGTGTTGACAGAGTTTGACTGTTGGGGAAAAGTACATACCTGGAGGGAGAACAGTGTTTAACAAGAAACAAGGCATCAGTCTTCGCCTGACTCATTCCAAGCTGGGCCTCCCTTCGCCGTTGCTTTGTTCCAACACTGGATCAGAGGCTCATGTAGAGACTTGCTGAAGTCGAACACTATCAAAAAACTCCAGCCTAGCCATGCTGAGGAGAAAAACAAAATTCTCGCCAGATGAGTGTTGGAGCCAAGGCTACTGGGAAGAGCTAGAGACTCACACCAGGGCTCCAGGGAGCGCAACCGGCCCCCAGCCCCCGCCCCCAAATCATTCCTCATGCTTCAGGGTCATAGGCTGCTGAAACTTTTCTTATGTATCCAAACCTTTTGGGAATCGCCTTTCTAATAGGCGGTGGTACACATTTTCTTTTCTTGGCTTGGTAGGCCATGGAAGGTTATAAGATATTCCCAAACTGTGCCTCCAAGGCTATATTCACATTTCATGTTGGCAGATAATTTTAGGTTTCGCGATTGCATTTAGAGCTAGATAAATTTGAGTAAATTGCTCAACCTCTTAAAGGTTAAGTTCACTCACCTGTAAAATGAAAATAATACCCACACTTGAGGATTAAATGAGACATCACGTACACCTGACAAATACCATGTGCTTAATAAAAGAGAGCTCGGCTGGGTGTGATGGCTCAGGCCTGTAATCCCAGCACTTTGGGAGGCCAAGGTGGGAGGACTGCTTGAGCACAGGAGTTTGAGACCAACCTGAGCAACGTAGTGAGACCCCGTCTCTACAAAAAACTTTAAAAATTAGCCAGATGTGGTGGCGTGTGCCTGTAGTCCCAGTTACTCAGGAGGCTGAGGTGGAAGGATCACTTGATCCCAGGAGGTCAAGGTTGCAGCATAAGGTGATTGTGCCACTACACTGCAGCCTGGGCGACAGAGTGAGACCCTGCCTTAAAAATAAACAAATAGGGAACTCTTCTATCATTCCTTTCACGAAGGTCACCCAAGGACAATCATTCTTAGACCCACTTAAACCAACCGAATTTTGGGAGGAAGTTTTCCTACTAAAATATTTTCTTAAAGATGGTTTTTCTGCGGCTTAGACAATTTCTTCACACAATTGGGACCTTAAAAAATATCAATAGAGAGAGAGAGAATGCATTCCAAATTAAATATGCATGCATTCAGCAAAAATTTTAAAGTACCAGGCTTGGAACAGGGTAATAATTGCTTCTATTTTAAAGCACTTTTAGCTTATAATTTTGTTTTCACAAACATTCATTCATTTGATCTCCCACCACACTCTGAGGAGAATAGGAATGGATCCTTATTCATTTCTTATAGGTGGGATTGACAGTCATAATGAGCAGTAGAATGAGTACAAAAAAAGCATAGTCCTTGATGTTAGACAGACCTGGGTTTGAGGACTGGTCTAATATCAGCTGCATCTCCTTGAGCAAGTTACTTTTTGCATCTCATTTGTGAAATGGGAATAACATGCCTATCTCACAGAGTTATTGTGAGTATTAAATTAAGTGGTACATATAAGGTACTTATTACATATACAATCTCACACTCAGTTTAACACACAATATCAATTAGTGACCATCAGGATCATTACAGTTTTTAATTAGTGTTCAAGGTCATGTAGCTGAAATGGCAGAATCAGCACTAAAACTCCTGTTTGCTGACTTCCAATACAATCTTTTCTGCCATACTGAAAGTTTCCAAACATTTCAAAGGATCAAAATCCCTCTTTAAGGAAAGAATGTCTTTACATGGCACATCAAGATGTAACACAGTAGAACTTCCCTTGTTACAGGTGGCGGGGGTGGGGGGGTGCCTACAACACCTTCTGCCCACCCTACTTCCCACTGCCACAAATAAATGTCTCCCCACATGCCCCCCACGCACTCCATTGCTACCAAGGCAGCTGCTGGTGGTCAGCATTGCCTGACATTCACCAGGGACTTGACCTCAACAAGAGGAAAGCTGGACAATGATACTTCCATTTGCCTTGTTAGTACCATGTGTTCCTTCTCTTGTTTGTCTTACCTTGCTCCTTATTTCCTGTCAACCTCCCCGTCCTTTGACCAGCCACCTTTTTGTGGCTAAGGGATTCCATAAACTTTATCAGCTCCTAACTGCCTTCTAGGACCTGAGTCCACCCCCACCCCCCCATTGTTTTCCGCCAACCAGAACCTGTGTCCTTCTGGTTCATGGAGGTTCCCCCAACTTTTCACCCATTGCTGCCTGTCATCACAGGATGACAGACCTCCCCACGTCATGCAGACTTCTGCCACCCCTTCCTAGCTCCTGCCCTGACCTTTCAAGAGAGGGAAAGTGACTAATGTGGTTGATCAAAATTCTAGAACATTTTTCATGTCACATTTTATTTGCAGGCAAGATTGCTATATGT
The DNA here is from genome assembly GCF_037993035.2 of Macaca fascicularis. Lineage (NCBI taxonomy): Eukaryota > Metazoa > Chordata > Mammalia > Primates > Cercopithecidae > Macaca > Macaca fascicularis. Next base: position 38,411,481 of record NC_088388.1, on the reverse strand, counting down.
TAAAGGCACAAAGCTATCTGTCCTATTATCTTCACACGGCTGGGAGTATACATCCAGGTAGGCCAAATATATTATATCTCCATATGCATGCCTGAGCATGCTGCTGTTTGCCACTATATAGAATTGAGCTGGTTAGAAGGATTCAGATTCAAGTCTTTAGTGAGATTTAAAGCCCAACTTAGTCTTCAAGCTTAAAACAGCACTTTTCCCAGCATTCTGCATTGAGGGCTATTGGGTACACGTGGGACTAATTAGATCTCCATTTAGATTCTATTCCTTGACCCTATTTTCATCAAGAAATCAACTGGGAAGAGAACTGACTGGTGGAGTGGATCTAAGCCTTCCCAGGTCTCTGGGCATAAATGCATTAAAAACCTCATCTCAATTCCTAACACCTCTCTGACCTTCCTCCCTGATGCCTGGTCCCCTTTCCTCTGTTGTCAGCCATTCACAGGTTCCTCACCCTACGGATATCCCCTGGTGAAACAGAACACACAAGATAGGCTTGTGCTCCTTTGGGCCATGACCTCGGCATGCTTTTCCCCTGCTTTCTTCTATCTATATCCTACTGTCCCTCAAGGCCCACCCCAAATCCCTCCTCCACCTGAAGTCTTCCATTTTCCCTGTCGTGATCCTCTGGTTCACATAGCACTTAATTTTTCATTCAGTTATGGCATTTATTTCATTCTGCCTCATGTTCCAAAAAGTTGTTTACAACAGGTCAGTCTTTTCCACAAGACTGGAAGCAATTCAAAAGCAGGAAGCCTGCTTTAGTCATTTCTGATGCCCCCACCTCTACCACAGTGCTTTGCAAACCACAGATACACAATCCTGTATGTATATAGGTCAAGTTGAATTGTTCAAAGAACCCAGTATTAGAAATTCCAGGAGCGCTAGACATCATGTGGGCCTTCTGAAGCACAAACGGAAAACACTTTGCCCAGAGTAGGAAGGAATTCATCAGAGCACCCTCATCCTGGGCCTGCCTGTGGGTCCACTTGTTTTCCTCATTTTTAATTACAAACAAGCTGACTCATGTGTTTTCTTTTTCTGCTACCAGAACACACTGTCAATGAGCTTTGTTTTGGTGCAAATATTGACGCAGCAAGTGTTCGTCAGCAAGTCTGAGCCCTGGTTCCAGCAGCATGTTGAGGGATTCCAACACCTTGGGCCAATAGTCAGACTGCGTTATGTGTTCCTGCTCCTTTCCAAAGGCCTGGTGGGGCCTGTAGGATGTAGTGGAAAGAATGCAGAGTGCAGAGACTGAAGATCCAAGTTTCAGACCTCCCACTTGCTTTTTATTTGACCTCATGCAAGTTCCTTGAGGTCTCCGAACCTTGGTTTCTTCATCCATAGGTGAGTTCATATGAAAAAGCAAGTATGGAAATATTTTCTAGACCCTAGATCTCTGGAAAGTAAGGTACTATCTTGTATATCAAACAACTTGGTCTGCTAAAGGAATAAATGTGTCCCTCCCAGGCAGAAAACTGCTGTGGCCCAGTTCTGGGTGAAAGTTAAGTAATCACTACTAAAAGATGGCTATAAAGAAAAGGTCAGCTATTGTCTCTTCTGGGAACTCATCAAAAACATAATTGCTCAATGACTGGAAAATATGCCTGTTTGTAAATGGGTGGCTGCTCTCTTCCAACTCTTTGCCAAGACTCTGTCATCATCAGCTTGACTGTAAGGAGAGAAGCTCCAAGCAAAAAGGAGTCCTGCCTCAGGGTACCTCTGGAGAGACTGCCATATTGCTGTTGACTCCTTTGCCAAAGATATTCTGCCGAGTTCAGTTAAGGAGCCCCAGACAGTATGGCTGTGTTACCACACAAGATTTCTGCACTTGCCATATGCAGGCAGGTCTGCAGAGCCAGCAGCCAGCAGCTGTGTTTACAATTTCCCATCACCCTTGTTAATTAATGAATTCATTTTGGGCCTATTGCTTACCCTGAGTAGGCTTCTGCAGCATGGGATGGCTGCGGGTCATCCCTGCAGGAGAGCCACATGGCATCTGGGTACTGTTTATTGTTGTTGTTTTTGAGACAGAGTCTTGCTCTGTCGCCCAGGCTGGAGGGCAGTGGTGCATCTCGGCTCACTGCAAGCTCCGCCTCCCGGGTTCAAGTGATTATCCTGCCTCAGCCTCCTGAATAGCTAGCGTTACAGGCGTGCGCCACCAGACCCGGCTAATTTTTGTATTTTTAGTAGAGACAGGGTTTCCCCATGTTGGCCAGGCTGGTCTCAAACTCCTGACCTCAGGTGATCCATCCACTTCAGCCTCCCAAAGTGCTGGGATTACAGATGTGAGCCACCATGCCCAGTCTGGGCACTGTTCTTGATTGGAGGCAGTGCAGGGTACATCCTGGGGATGGGTAAAAAGGTGGTTGAGAGAACATAAAGCCATTTTTATGCACCAGGGCTAAGCATTGCCTTCCTCCGTTATTAAGACCCAGTCAGCTTTAAAGAGGCTCTCAGCTTTCGTTTCCATGATTTTGAAGATAATGGTTTCCAAATGTCCAATGTGCCGCACATTTCAGATAAAATCCCAAACAAAATGTCTGTGAGGATATGAACTAAAATCATAACCACTTCCATTGAAATATTACTTATTGCCTGCACTGTAAAATTTTCCCATAAACCTGATCTCAAGGATATAAAGAAGTGGCTACCAGATCCCATGGCAATTCCAAGGGAGAAGAGAATCCTGTCTTATTTTCTAATCAGTCCTGCTTTGTAGTAGACTTTATTTTTAGAAGGCTCTAAAATGGGAAGCAGGGGAATAGGGAACTAGGAAATGGATTTAGTCTTTCACAGTTTTACTCTCTGGAAACAAAAATGTCTATTTGTGTGGTTGTGATGGTAAATGAGTGGTATCCTCAAACCCGGCTGCTCTGCGGGACCAGAATCAAACAAAAAGAACAGAAAAGGATTACCATCAAAATATTCATGAGGTTATAAAAAAAAAGTACCATGATTAGACAGTCTTTGTTTATCATAAGGGACTATTCCTGTCTTTTAAAACAAAGATCTAACAAAGCCTTTGTGATTATCTAATAGAAAAATTTTTTTTGCAATACCAGAGGCTTAGTGAGCAGAACTGAGCCCAAAGTTTTGCATTCTGATTCTGACTGTAGCACCAACCATCTGTGTAACCTTTGACTACTCCTCTCCCCTTTGGTTTTTACATTTCTCATCTGCACAATAACAGTAAAAAGAACTGGGCTCCTTCCCTTTCAGGACTCTTGATTTCAAACAGAGGATGGAGGGGAAATTGATTTATAAACACAAAGGATGGCTATGATAATGAAGATTATATTCTAGGGCATAATTGTTTTTAACATTCTGTTTGTTGTTTTCCTTCTTTAGAAAGATTTCTATAAAGCTATTTGTTTCAAAACTTAAAAAAAAAAATGTTAAACTTTATCCCATTGTATAATGTCTGGTGGATTGGGGTAGGTATGTATTTAAGTTTTCCATCCAAAACATGATTTACAAAGACGGGTAAGGAATACATCCTTTAAAATTTTTATTTTATTATTTTATTTTATTTTATTTTGATGGAATCTTGCTCTGTCGCCCAGGCTGAAGTGCAGTGGCTCAATCTCTGCTCACTGCAACCTCAGCCTCCTGGGTTCAAGCAGTTATCCTGCCTCAGCTTTCCGAGTAGCTGGGATTACAGGCGCCTGCCACCATGCCCAGCTAATTTTTGTATTTTTAGTAGAGACGGAGTTTCGCCATGTTGGCCAGGCTGGTCTGAAACTCCTAACCTCAGGTGATACCCCCGCCTTGGCCTCTCAAAGTGCTGGGATTACAGGCATTTTATGAAGCACAGCAAAGACCAAGTGACAACAGATTACGTGTGCCTAGGAATTAAACTCCACATACACTGTCACACCTAAATGAACATAGACACCCTGGAGGGAATATATTGATATATTCCTAGAATCATCTAGCCTCAACATTTATGTCAGTGAAATTCGCATTTTTCTATGGAGTCACAGAATGTTACTCTACAGTATTTTCTTTATAGCTGGGAAAGAAAGAAAGAGAGAAAGAAAGAAAGAAAGAAAGAAAGAAAGAAAGAAAGAAAGAAAGAAAGAAAGAAAGAAAGAAAGAAAGAAAGAAAGAAAGAAAGAAAGAAAGAAAGAAAGAAAGGAAGGAAGGAAGGAAGGAAGGAAGGAAGGAAGGAAGGAAGGAAGGAAGGAAGGAAGGAAGGAAGGAAGGAAAGGAGAGAAAGAGAAGAAGAGAAGAGAAGAGAAGAGAAGGAAGGAAGGAAGGAAGGAAGGAAGGAAGGAAGGAAGGAAGGAAGGAAGGAAGGAAGGACTCAGTTATGAAAGTTATTATGCTGAATGAAAAAAGCCAGTCTCAAAACGTTACACACTGTACAGTTGCATTTAAAATGACATTGTAAAAAAGACAAAATTACAGTAGCAGAGAATTGATAGTGGTCAGCAGGGATTAAGGATGGAAGCAGGTGTACCTACTGAGGAATAGCACTAGAGAGTTTGGGGGCTTATTGAACTGTATTGCATTGTAATTGTGATGGTGGTCACACAAATCTATACATGTCTTAAAATTCATAGAACTGTACAGCCAAAAAAAAGTCCATTTCATTGTATGATAACTAAAAATAAAATTAACAAATGTGATAAAATGCAAAAACAATCACATTGTTGAATTATATGCAGCAGAAGTCCAGCCTTGACCTCTGATATGTCACAACTAGATTTGTAAAAAAAAAAAAAAAAAAAAAAAAAAAAAGCTTTACAGTGGTTCTTTTCTAACTTTAATAGGCACATAAATTCCTTGGGGCTTTGGTTAGGATGAAGATTCTCATTCAGTGGGTCTGAGATGGGGCCTGAGTACAACAACTAGGTGATGCCCCTCTGTGTCTGTAGACAATACTGAAAGATGTGTAGGCTTTGTATTATTTAATTTATTTAAAGTAATTATGGCAAATATGTGTCGTTTAGAGCAATTATGGCAAATATGTGTCATATGCCAACCACTCCCTATCCCTCACCCATAGCAGAGATCACTCATTGTTCAAACATAATTTCCTCCTGAGCCTAAATATGCCCATTAGATAGAGCACTGTAGAGGGCAGGTGCTGCTTGTAGGAGTGGTCATGTGAGGTGAACTATGGAGGACTGATGTTAGTCCCATCCAGCAGCATTTACAGAGAAATCCACCAAGAGAACTCACGTACTTTTTGGTGCCTTGCTGTCCTGTCTCCAAAACTCTGTGTGTCCTAGACAAATTAGCTATAGTCAATAACAGATATATCTTTCCCTCCAGCTAAGATAAGCAAGCTTGTCTTTCTGACCAGGCTGTCAGAAGCCTAATTTAAAAATAAAATTAACAAATGTGGTAAAATGCAAAAATAGCCTAAATGACTTGAGGGCGGGGACATATCATCTACTTCTTTTAGTAACTCCCTTCTTACTACTTTGAGCCTCAGTTTCTGCATTTATAAAATAAAAATAATAATCTTATCTCATAGACTTGTTGTGAGGATTAATAAGATAATCAACATGAAGCTCTTAGAATAGTACCCAGCACAGAGTAAGACTCAGTAGTATTTGGCTCCTGTTATTCCCCCAGTAATGGCCAACATGGTGCCATGCTCATTGGGAATATTCAAAAACAGGCTGGGCACAGTGGCTCATGCCTTAATCTCAGCACTTTGGGAGGCCGAAGTGGGTGGATCACTTGACGTCAGGAGTTCTAGACCAGCCTGGCCAACATGATAAAACCCTGTCTCTACTTAAAAAATACAAAAAATTAGCAGGCCATAGTGGTACCCGCCTGTAGTCCCAGCTACTTGGGAGACTGAGGTGGGAGAATCACTTGAACCTGGGAGGTGGAGGTTGCAATGAGTCGAGATCATGCCATTGCACTCCAGCCTGGGTGACAGAGTGAGACTTCATCTCAAAAAACAAAACAAAACAAAACAAAACCAAAAAACAGCTACAGAGAAGCCAAGAGAATGAAGCCAACACTAAATTTGAGCCAAAGGACAGAGACCATAGTATCAACCTTCTCCCTATACCTCTCTGAACTTCCGTTTCTTCTTAAGTATAATAAAAATTGGACAGAAATTTTGTGTTAATTTCAGCTCTGACATTTTGTGAATTGATAAAATCCTATAACACTCTTGTGAAGCATCCAAGCTGTTTTTAAAAGCCTGTATAGAATCCTGAATATCCAGTTGAGAGCAAAAGAAAAAAAATATAATACTTCCAAAAATTAGTTGCAGCAAAAATTGAGTTAATTACCACTTGACTTATTGGTTTTCTGCCACTGGAGGGCGTGCAGTACTTGTTTGTAAAATGTCCTTCTGGGTTTTAGCTCTCTTGCACACTTCAATTTCAGACCGTTGAATTGGAATCAAAGAATCAAAGAAACCACCTCCTTCCTTTGACAGAGTTAATAGGTGAGGAGGTGCAGCCTGCAGAGACGTTGTGAGTTAGAAAAGTCAACAGAGAGAAGTGTGTTTAATCTGCCTGATGCCAATTCTACTACCTTTATTTCTCCATAATATTATCCCTAAACAGCCCTTCATGCCACATCCTCTCTTAACTTTTTAAGAGAGGAGCTCTTAAGAGATTTTGAGCCCATCTCTTCTTCTCCTCACTCCTGCACATGGCTTCTCCGAGTTCTCTTGTTTTTTTCACAAACCTCCAGCAGAAACCAGGGCCTGGGCCTCTTTAATATGGCCCTAGCAGACTGAATGGGGTTAGTACATAAACAGCCAGGATCCATATAATGGGCTCTGGCAGATTCCCTTCATTCTTGATCTGGGATGTGAATGGTGCAAAAGGTAGAAGAGAAGGTGCTTTCCAGAGAGTCATTTTTTACTGAAACTTATTGTCCATTAGCCTCGAGAAATGGAAATGGGTGGTATAATGGAAATGAGAGATAGTTCCTTCATTTAAAGAACTCCCAAATTAATTAGGGTGACTAAATATAAAAATGAGGGGTGAGAAGGGAAAAATCTTGAAGGGCCTTCAGAGATCAAGTTTTAGGAACACAGATTTATTCTCTTTTGCTACATGTTATCAATTCCCTGAAGTTCTATGTTGAAATCAGTCGGGATGCCTCTTCCCAATTAAGAAAGAATGTGTGTTGCAATGAATCATTCATGTCTGCCAGGAGCATACAATGGAGTGGGATATGCATGCATGTACTAACCCTGACCTCTAATCCAGGACCCACTATTTTTTTTTTTTTTTTTTTTTTTTTTTTCAGATTGGGGAACTAAGGTCCAGAGAAGAAAAAGGAAGTGGTCAAGGTCATTCAGCTAAGAGACAAGAGGTGAATTTTCAAAACATTGTAACCCTGAGGCAGCTCAGTTTAGGGTACAGGGTCAACAGACAAGGAATACTCCTGTGTTTTCTGTTCTCAAAGTCACGGGTGATTCTCTCACCTCAGCTAAGTAGTCCTGACACACTTTGGACCAATTTGTTTATCTTTCTACAGATATTTTGTAATTCCTTCTCCTTTTTTAACTTTTTTCTTATAAAATTGTTGTTACATAGAAAACAATGTGTGTAGCACACAAAGAAATAAAGCATAAAAATAAAATAAACACCAATAATCCACCCCTTAATTTAAAAAAAATAGAAACTACACATGTGCTTCCCTGACCCCACTCCCTACCTCCCTGCCAAGAGGCATCCACTCTCTTAAATTTTGCTTTCTTCATTCCCTTAGTTTCTCTTTCAAGCTTTAATACATATGTGCATATCTTTAGACATTGAATTTTTTTGTTTCACTCATTTTTAGATGTTATACAAATGCAATCCTGCAGTTTGCATTCTTCTGTAGTTTGATTTTTCACTTAAAATTATATTTCAAAGATCTCCAAAGTTGTAGCTCATTCATCTATATTACTGTATAGTATTTCATTGTGTAAATATTCCATAATTTATGTATCCATTCTACTATTGATCAACATGTGAATGGTTTCCAGGGTTTTTTAATTGTTAAGAATTTTGCTATGGTTTTTTTTTTTAATATTTCCTGGTAGCCATGTGCAACAGTTTCTCTAGAGCGGTGGTTCTTCATCAGAGCAATTTTCCCTCTCCAGGGACATTTGACAATATCCAGACACATTTTTGATCATCACAACCAGAGGGACCCCTGGAGAGAAGGGGACAGAGGGCTTCTACTGGCTAGAAGTTAGCAGCCAAGGATGCTGTTCACCAGCCCAGAACAGCCCTGCACAACAAAGAATGATCCAGATCAAATGTCAGCAGTGCTGAGTCTGAGAAACCCTGCTCTGGACGACACACATGGGTTGAAATTTCTAAGTTATAAGTGTGTCAACTTCAAATTTACAAGGTAGTATCACACTGAGTGCCAAAGTGGTTGTACCAATTTCTACACCAACCAGGAGTATGTAAGTCTCATCACTCCATATTATATCCAACACTTATTACTGTTAGCTTTTAAAAATATATATATTGGCCAATCTAGTTGGAATAAAATGGGTGGAATATAGTATCTACTACTAATGAGATGAGCATCTTTTATATAACCATTGGCTATTTATGTTTCCTCTTCTGCGAATTGCCTGTTCATGCAATTTTTCCCATTTCTCTTTTAACTATATTTGTTTGCATTGTTCATATAGATTTCTTGGTTTTTAAAAATATTTTGTATATTAATCACAATTAATTATATCACACATACCTTCTCCCAATTTGAGGAATTTGAGGCTCATCTTTTTTTAATGGTGCCTTTTGATGAACAGAAATTAATTTTAATTTTGATGTGGTTGACTTTATCTATCTTACATTAAGTACTCTATGAGTCTCATTTAATAAATCGTTTCCTACCTCTGGGTCATATGGTTATTCTTCTATATTTTCTTCTAAAATGTTTAAGGTTTTGCCTTTCACATTAATGCCCTCTGGAATTGATTTGGGCTATGATGTAAGTAAGGTAGAATGGAATCTTTCAGAACTGTCCTGCGCCTCCCTTTGTCTAACTCAATTTTCTAGGCTCATTCAGTAGGGCAAACTCTTTTAACTATAGGCTTTACCCAAGGACTTCAGGGGAAGAAGAATCTAATTGGCCTCCTCTACTATTCTTTTGGAGGCCTCACTAAATGAGCAGATTGTGAGAAATGAGCACACTGACCCCGAACTATCTGAGTTCCTTAGCCCCTACCTATGCCTGTTCAGCTCAAGATCTCTCTCCAGTGTGCCAAACAGGCCCACATCAAAATGCTGGGAACTTACTGCACCCAATCCATGAACTCTCAATTTCTTAAAGAACTTCAGAAAGAAAAGGAAAGAAGTATTTCCTAATGGTAGAAGTGCAGGCACAGATAGAGGCAGTGGGGGCTGTTTTAGAAAGGTCCCACCGACACACACTCCAGAAAGAATAGGAAGGAGTAGCCTACTTGTAAGGAGGAAGGTACACCTCTCCACATGTCCTGTGACTGTAGAGTGTCACAACTGAGTCTGGTTCCACTCTACTCCTTGCTATGGCTTCAGCAACCCAGTTCTCAAAGTTTAGTATAGTAGCCAGAGCCAGCAATGGATGTGAGGAAGGTGCTCAGTGGTGGGCTGCAGTCAGTAGCACAGGCTCTAAGGAGTCAATTTTATGTACCCCCTTCCCACTTTGCATCACCTTGGCAGCTTGAAATCAACAACTGTGGGATCATTTGCAGTGTTTAATTGGCAAACACCACAAATCCAGCCTTCTACCTCCTCCTAGTGCCTGCCGTTAAACATTTACCAACACACCACTGAAAGCACTGCAATCCCACTCACTTGTAGCCCCCAGTTATCAGATCCCCTGTGATTAGCTCTGACCCTGAGGCAACCCCAAGTGCAAGTCGGTGGCTCCACCTATTCAATTCTCTGCTGCCTTGGCCAGTCCTGATGCACTTCCTCCAAAACCTAGAACTTCGTGCAACCTATGTTGAACACTCTAAGTTTTCCCCCAGCTCAGACACTAAATTGCAGTGCCTTTAGTTTGTGCCCCTGTCATTTCGTCCTTGCCTGGACCACCATTGTAATAGATTCCTAACCCATCTCCATATCCACTCTTCGTGTCCTTCAATCTATTCTCCTCATTCTCTTCAGTGTGTTCTTTTACCCTACACCACAACACTCTTTTACTCAAACCCTCCAAGGGCTTTCTATTTCACTTAGGACAAAATTCAGACCTTTATCATTGGCCCTCAAGGCCCTAATCAGTCTATTCCCTGAATATTTATCCAAACACATTATCTACTCTTCTCCTCCTTTCCACTAAGCTCCAGCCACATGGACTCTTTTCATTTCTCAAAATTCCAACAGTCTTGGCAGTTGCAGCTTTGTAAGCCTGATAATTTCCCTCTCCAGATCTGTATATGGCTGGCTCCTTCTTATCTCAGTACAAAGGTTATCTTCTCAGAAAAGCCTTTCTTGATCACCAGTAAAACTCTACCATTCCCCAACCCCACCCCAAGGCCTTCTCTATCCAGCACTCTTTGAGCTTGTGTTTGTTTTCTTTCCATTCCTTATCACTAACTGAAATTATATTATTAATTGCTTTTTTGTTGACCTGTTTATTGTCTGTGTTTACTCTAGGATCTAAGTACCAGAAGGTCAAGGACCCTGTCTGCTTTGTTTCAATCTGTGTCTCTAGCCTTCAGCACAATGCCTAGCACATGATAGATACTCAGTAAATATTTGTTGAACTAATGAATGAACTTAATGTTGTTATCTTGGCATTAGTGGCAGCACCAGAGTCCAATCAGACCTAGCAGGGACATTCACAAAGGCTGCATTTTCTTAATGTTTTTATCCTTCAGTGAGAGGGTTCTCTTTGGTGTATATATACTGCTGTCCCCTAAAAGAGACATTAACTTCACCCTGGACTAATTCAAGGAATTCAAAGAAACTCAAATGCCCCTACACTGCAAATAAAACCATCCATGTCCTTAACTCTTTTCTTTTCCAGGTGCATTATTTTCCTGATTTGTAGGATACTGAGAAGGATCTGGGACCTAATTAGAAAGACGTTGGTCCTCCATAAATAAAGCTACTCTCATGGGAGAATTCTGGCGTGTGATCTCTTCCCCACAAAATCTCACTCTCCAGTTCCAGTGCTGCGAGCTTCTCTCTGTGATCTGTGTCCTGTTCTCTGTCTCCCTAACTGTGCATGTGGGTCCTTCTGGTTCTCTGCAGTGATTGCCAGAAATCTGTTAATCTCCTTTGGATATAAACTCCTGTTGTATTTTGATCTTCAAAGTTTTTCTTTTCTTTCTTTCTTTTTTTCTTTTTTTTCTTTTTTCATTCTCAAAAGAAGCCTAAATTTGGCAAAGCAGGTTTGATCAGTTTATTTTCTTTCTTTCGTTTTTTTTTAAGATGGAGTTTCGTTCTTGTTGCCCAGGCTAGAGTGCAATGGCTCTATCTTGGCTCACCACAACCTCCACCTCCTGGATTCAAGCGATTCTCCTGCCTTCTGCCTCAGCCTCCCGAATAGCTGGGATCACAGGCATGTACCACCACACCTGGCTAATTTTGTATTTTTAGTAGAGACCGGGTTTCTCCATGTTGGTCAGGCTTGTCTCGAACTCCTGACCTCAGGTGATCCGCCCGCCTCTGCCTCCCAGAGTGCTGAGATTACAGGCATGAGCCACCTTGCCTGGCCCAGATCAAATTTTTTTTCAAATTCACCTGAAGGGAAATATTGATGCTAATCAGATTAGAAGATAATAGTCTTCTTCCTGCACTCCCAAAAAGAACCCCAGTCCCTAGTCAGGACCCCAAAAGCAAGATCTAGTCTTTAAAGCCTAATATGATCTTTGGTGCCCTCAAGATCCCCCTGTCGGATCTTCTCTCAAAAGATACTGTTAATGACGATGAAAAAGGTACCTGATAACTCTGCTGTGACCATCAGGTGATGGGTGCACCAAAATCTCAGAAATCACCGCTAAAGAACTTATCTATGTAACTGAACACCACCTGTTCCCCAAAAACCTACTGAAATTAAAAAAAAAAAAAAAAAAAAAAAAAAAAAAAAAAAAGGAGCTAAATATCAGGAAAAAAAAAGAAAAAGAAAAGAAAAATGTGCCTGGTAACTCTTGCTGTGACCATAAAGGCAATACACTCTGTCCTGTCCACACGGCTCTAGATTTTGCAAAGAGAATGTTCCCTGAATTCTCTCCCTCCTTACTTAAGAAGCACTTTGATAAGAACTTTGTGCTCTGTGTGAGTTGTCCATTAGGGAATATCAACTGGAAAAGGAGTCCTAACTTTGTCCCAAGTCCTACCCCCACTACACCAATAACCTGGCTAGGTTGAGAAGTGTTTTAAAGGGCTTTTATATTCTATAAACTAGCAGTCAATCCTTACTGTTTGCCCAATATATGTCCTGAGACTTTTTCAAATCCTTAATTTTGCGACTACCCAAGGCATATAACTTTCCCTAGTAAGTGCATATTTAACCTTACAATGTAACCCTCGTCTTACTTGATCTCAACTGATGTAACTGACCACTCCCTTTTTTTTTTTTTTCTTTTTTTTTTTTTTTTTTGAGATGGAATCTTGCTCTGTCACCCAGGCTGGAGAGCAGTGGTGCGGTCTCAGTTCACTGCAACCTCCAACTACCAGGTTCAAGTGATTCTCTCCTGCCTCAGCCTCCTGAGTAGCTGGGATTACAGGCCCCTGCCACTATGCCCAGCTAATTTTTTGTATTATTAGTAGAGACAGGGTTTCATCATGTTGGCCAGGCTGGTCTCGAACTCCTAACCTCATGATTCACCCGCCTCAGCCTCCCAAAGTGCTCTGATTACAGGCGTGAGCCACCACGCCCGGCCTCATTCCTCCTTTTCAAAGTATCCTTCCTTTGGTCTCCTCCTTGGTAGCTTTCTTTCCATTTCATTTATTGGCTTCACTTCCTCCAGTAAATCGCTAAATATTGGAATACTCAAAGCACACCTGTGCATCCATTTTTCTTCTCACTTGACATTTTAACTATAAGGCTCTTCCTCATTCCCAAGGTTTCAAAGACTACCCACATGCCAATGATTCTCTTCAAGATACTTGCTTTGACTTCCTAATCGATACCTCCAGCTACTTATTGCATGCTGCGCTCGGATATCTGCTTAACATATCCACAACTGAACTTTTGATTATCTCCTTCAAGCTTTCTCCTCTGGCAGTCTTCTCCATCTCGACGAATGTCCCATTATCGATTCAGTTACTCAAGCCAAAAACCTTGAGTCATCCTTGACTCTTTCTTCTTTCTTGCCTTCCCACATTCAATCCAACACCAAATCCTGTAATTCTTATTTCCAATATATCTCAAATCTATCCATCAACTTTTCTCCACCTTTATTGCCACCACCCAAGTCCAAACTGTCCTGGTCTTTCTTGTCCCCTTTCAATGCATTCACTACACAAACATTAAGTACACAAAGCAGCCAGGATGATCTTTTTAAATTTTACATCAGATCATGTCACTCTCTGGCTTCAAATTCCTTAGTGGCTTCTCTTTGCACTGTAATAAAATCCCAGATTCTTGGCAGGGCCCACAAATCACACTGTGAGCTGGTTCTGCCACCTCTGCAGCCTCATCTGCCTCCCTCCTTCCTTTCACTCCACTCCAGCCACCCTGTCCATTCTGTTCCTTGAAATGTACCAAATACATACAGAGGAACCTTAATGAACTAGAATGCTGTCATTAACTGAGGAATAAGCAAGACAAGGTTCATGATTCTACTATTTTCAGTTGAAGCTCTTTCCAAAAAGTATGAAGCCACTGTAGTGCTCTGGAAGTCCAAGTCAGCAAACATGACAGTAATGTTCTTTGTAACCTGGAAATCTGATGGGGCCTTGGCACCATTTTCACCAGTAACAACATTCAGTTGTTACTGTTCAGGGCAATAAGTGGAGATGAATAAGGTATGGGATTGAGTCTTGACTGTTTTCACAAAATTCACTGGGACTGACTTGTTCATTATTGTTTTTGAGAAAACCTATGCTATTTACTTGTCTGTCCACTAATTGGCCTCTAGATCCTAACAGTGGAGTATGGAGATTCTCGTTGGCTTAGTCATATAATTCATCCATCCCGTATGCATGTGTATTTGTATATGCAGTTCTGTGCCACAGGCAAGTTATTTAAATTCTCTGACTCTCAGTTTTCTCATCTGTAAAAGGAGATGGTACAGTCAAGGTTGTTGCAAGTCTTTGCAAAGCATTGAGAATTGTAGGCCCTCACAGTGATAGTTGTTATTAAGAAGTGAGGAGGGAATATTCATAAAGAAATCTCCCTCCTCATATTTAATCTCACTTTCCCCACAACCAAGATTATCTTACTTTGTTATTACCAATTGTTAAAGTTTTAGACTCATAAGTACTATATAAATTTCCTTTTCCCAAACACTTTGTGGTACTCTCCAAAATAGACCTTCAGGGTTAGGCAATGGTAAGGAAGACCCAATTAATGCCACAAAGGCCATGCTGTGGCACCTTGCTAAATTCCTCTTTATGGATGTAAATGCTTTAAAAACAGTGTGCTGTTATCTCGAGGCCTGGTCCCTGGGTTTTAGATAAACTGGGACTTTCCATCGGTCTTCTTTCTATTCATGGTAAACATCACCTTTCTCAGAGGTGCTCTGTCTCTATTGTAATGCTCCACACAGGTCAGATATTCAGACAGAAGGCTCCTGACACTGCCATGAAGAAGGATGGCTCTAGGAGGGGTTTTCCGTGTTACACTAGTTTCGAAGGCCAAAAGGTCAGCTCTGGGCAACTCGGGTCCTCCATCAATAATCCCATCTAGGACAGGACCATCAATTCCCTTCTTCTCAGCTGAGACCTCACATCCCACTATCAGAGCCTAAGCCAATGACCTCTTCTAATCTAACACTCTTTCCCCTTACTAGGTTGGCCTCAAGTGGGACATCAGGGGCCTATCCAAAGCCAGCAGGGTTTAAAGAAAGTTGGGGAGTTTCCAGCTGTACATAGAAAATAACTTCTTTTACAGTATGAGGGATTAAAATGTGGGGGAGGGGTAGATCTCTTCAGAAAATTTATTGAACTTTTGGATGTTTTGTTTTGTTTTGTTTTTGAGACAGGGTCTTGCTCTGTCTCTCATGCTGGAGTGTGGTGGCACCATCTCAGCTCCCTGTAACCTCCACCTCCTGGGCTAAAGCAATTCTCCCACCTCAGCCTCACCAGTAGCTAGGCATGCACCACCGCACCTAGCTAATTTTTGTTTTTGTAAAGACGAGGTTTCACCATGTTGGCCAGGCTGGTCTCAAACTCCTGACCTCAGGTGATCTGTCTGCCTCAGCCTCTCAAAGTGCTGGGATTGATTACAGGTGTGAGCCACCATGCCTGGCCTGAACGTTTTAAAGGAGTGATGGCTGAGAGTTTCAAATGTCTAAAGCAGAAGCCCAGAAAAGAAAATTACCTGGATATTTCTTTAATTTTCATAATAAACTTATGCTATGTATCTGCGTAAATAAATGCCATAAAACAACAGTGCAAAAAATGACCCTTCCATTTCTACAAAATGAGAGATTTATGCTAACACATTATAGGTCACTGACCACACAAAATGTTGGCCCTTTCAGAAATTCTTGAATAGAAAGATAATGTCATTCCTGTTTATATTATTATTCATTTTTAAATAAGAGGCAATAAAACTTCCGGTCAACATGTAAGATATTGTAAGAACAATTAGTAAACATTATTTTTACCAAAATATGAGTAGACTTGGTTTTAGCTACTGGCACGGGGCGGGGAGGTGGAATGCACACATATGAAACAGAACAAGTATGGTCTATATCTCTGGAAGAACTGGAAATGGATATTTAAGAAAAACCACTTGTCATCTGCACAGCAAGATTAGTGCAACAAATACCACTTAGGATTCATTCTGCATTGGTGACAATGTGAGAGAGATGGGGTATGTTACCAGGAGATTTCTGTGCTGGAAATAGATAACCGCTTCACTGAGTCATGTGTGTGTCTCAAATGCATTATGTTAAACTAATCTAAAAACAGAAAAAAAAAAAAAAACCATTTTTTTAAAAAGGTGATAATGGTAAAGAATTTTTTTTATCCTTCAGAACACTCCCATATCTGTTATCTTACGTCTTCTCCGGGGTCCAGGAGTAAAGATCAAAAGTGAATGAGGCTGCAGGTTTTGGATACACTCTGGCCACATGTCATGTCAGAGAGCAGAATTTTATGGCTCTTGGGTTGCTTTCTATATGATCTCAAAGAAGGGAATACAAAGTTACAGATACCAGGACTTAATGTGATTATGAGTTTGCCATAAATTTCCATTTGCTTCTAACAGATTATGCAGAGAGGTAGAAAAAAAAATTCTGCAGGGAGCCTGTGCTTCAAAAAAACGACTTGAGAAAACATGCTCAAGTTTTCCATTTCTCTTCTTTCTTCCTTCACCTTTTCCCCTTCCTTCTTTCCTTTGAGTTGCTCTTTCTTCTTTCATATCCAAAGCTAACTCGTCAACCTTTCGAATGCAACATTCTTTGCAGAACTGGATGACTATAGTATTGATTTATCTTTATACATAATAACATACATAATATTTAATTTCCTGAAATATTGGTCAAGCTATTTTTTAGTTAACCTTTTTAAATGATGAGTTTTTGACTATAAATAGAAAATGTGCCCTTTTAAAGAAAAAAGCTAAATGAATAATTTTTCCAAAATTAATCTTTTTTCAGTTCTACAAAAAAAAAGAAGTGGAATATGCTATCAATTTTGCATTGTGAGGTGATCAGCACTTCTAACCAGCCCTCTGTTTTATTCTTAAGCTCTCCTAGTTTTCCACATGGACACCAAAACAACAAGAAAATTCCTCTGTACGGGACCTGGAACATAATCCCATAAATTATCACCTTTTATGACTGGAAAATATTTGCCAATGAAGAAATGGTCTGTAGGTATTTGTCTTAAGATTTTGGGCTGTTTAATAAAAATATAACTTTATTTTTAAAAAAAGAAAATTCCTCTGTACCCCCAACTTTCAATTTTAAGAAGTAAATAATCCATGCAGACAAAAACAAACACGAATTTTCTCAACCCTCTCCTCTTGCTTCCTAAAGGAAGCAAAAGCAAACAGGTGATAAAGAGGTAAAGGGCTAAGAAGAGAGAGAACTAGAAAGATTTTTCAAAAAAATCAAATCTGCCCACAACATTCCCCTTCTCACAAGCTTTCATGTCTGTCTGCGGCCAACAGAATGGTCCAGCTTCTTAGAGAAGCCAAGGGTCCCACACTCACCCTTCTTTCCCCATCCTAACACCATCTTCTCATGCTTTGCTCCTGCCACGCCACTCTGCCAGCATTTCTCCAGACACACTCTGCACTTTCACGTCTAATTCTATGGACACGCAGTGGGCTTCTTGCAGACAGTGGCTGGTCTTAGTGGTATTTGTGTTCTCACCAGCTTGCAGGATGCCTCACTACTTATAGTCTATAAGTGTTTCTTAAATTGAGATTTCCGAACATATTTAAAGTCTCCAACTTTGTCAGTTTTCTTAACATGAAGTTTTTAGTAGGCTAAGAAGTCTCTGGGTAAGCACAGGCACACACGCAAGAAAACAAGCCTCTATGATCAGACTAAAGGACAGGGAAATGCACACTCATGGATGAAGCGTAAATTAGTATAACTTTTCGAAAGAGGGATTTAACCATACCTTTTCAGAAGTAGGAATGCCACTCTTGACCTAGCAGTTCCACTTCTGAACATTTCATCTGAGAAAAGAATCCTGTATACGTATAAGCAAGTTTATCACAGCAACGTTTACAGTTTCAAAATATTGTAAACAATCAAAATTCTTAACAATGAGAGTTGTATTAACTAAATAATGGTTCATTCACATAATAGAATGAGAGTGTATGCTCAATAAATGTGAGAAAAAGAAAGAACCATATTATAGAAGTATTTGCAGCCTTGGAACAAGGACAATGTTATACTAACAAATAAAAAATATGGTGCGCTCTCATAATCAAATTTTTAAAATAAATGTTTTCTTTATAGAAAATGTCTAAAAGAACATGTGATTATTTTTAATTATTTGAGTGACTATAAAAGTTTAAAATGAGAAAAATAAGACAACGTGAAGTCAGGTAAACACTGCGTCTTAATAGGAACATGTCAAACTGTCCTGGGCAAGCTTCGTTCTTCTGAATGAAGTAATACAGAAAAAGTCCATTAGTTTAATGTGTTAGTTTGCAAGCCACTGAAAAATCTTAGCCATGTCAGTGAATTAACCCAGACACATACTGGAAGACGCCCCACCGTGGAAAGCTGAGATGCCCACATTACATAAGCAACATTGTCTTCACATCAGCTAACGTATTTTTAAAGAACTGAAATTTTTATTGCTTTTTTTTTTTTTTTTTTAGAATTCCTCCTCTTACTGCACCCATCTCACCACCCACATGCTCAGCTCAATCATCTCATCAAAGAGAGAGTGAAACTGTTTTTCTATAGCCTCCCCCATTCCCATCTGAACAGAGTTCTCTTGAAACCCATTCATCAACCAGAAAAAAATCTCAACTAGAACATCTTAAAAACACACAGAGAAAGATAAACAGAAAACTGAATTACACTTTCTTGGACATTTCAACCCCCAGTGGGCTTTCAAATTCCATTTTGGGTCATTATTGGGTAGCTTCATTGATTCACTACCAACCAGTCACCTCGTGGTTTCAAACAGAGCTCTCAGTCTGCAAGAATGAAGATGTTATCACCGAGAAAGTGAAGGGCCTGGGAGACAGCTGGTTGCTTTTACAGGGACTGACGTATCTGGAACAAGAATCGGCCTGGCTTCTGAATATAAATAGGAATTAGTAAGGTAGACGCAGAACAAATAAGCACAGTGATTGAGAGACGTTTCCCACAAAGCAAGTTCCCATAGAGGAGGGGAAAAGACCAGACACCTGAACCCTCCGTAGGATCTCTCCCAGACTCAGAGTTAAAAGGAAAACAGGCTTTGGAGTTGACAACCCTGATTAAGCATGTTGGTTTGGCCACCTCATAATGGTATGTGCCAGGCAAGTTACAAAATGCTGAGTCTCCATTTTCCTGCTGGGGAAGTGGGTGCAGTAACACCTAGCTCACAGAGTTGTTGGGTGTAATTTGAACTAACACAGGAATTCATGTCTGGCCAATCTTGAGGACTAAATAAATGGTGATATTCTTTGAGGAGGGGAAGACAAGCCAGGCAGGATACAGTGAACATTTTTAGAAGGGAGATTTCCAAATATTATCTTTTAATCCCAGAGGATCAGGCAACATCCACCAACCAGAGCAGGACAGACCAGTTGAATTCACTGTCTAGCTGTCTCCATCCAGCTAGAGGTCAGGGTTACTCTGGTCTTTCCAAGGAAGAAAGCAAGGATCCTGTTTTTAGATCAGCCTATGTCCCTCACTAGCCTCATGCTCTTTGGCGTCTTTTTCTACAATTTTCAGGATAAGTAATGTAGATGATTACCCATGAGGGTAAGCGTCTACATGTCATCAGAAAATTTGATTAAACACCCACCCATGGCTGTGGTTTGAGAGATTTTGAGGCACAGACCAGAAAATAAACAGGGGAAGGGATTAAAAAGAACAAGAATTACCAGTTGGAAATGGCATCCTTCACGGATGGTGCATTTGAGTTATTGGAGTTTAATCATAAACCCATCATTTGGAAATGCAAAACTCACTGATGTGCAGGGCTTGACATTTTTCAGCTGATGCGCTCCCTGCCAAATGAGATCTCACTTGCCTGAGTGGGGCAAACAGGGACACCAAGGTCATTTCCAGGGGCCTCCCTGGGTCATTTCCCATCACTTTGCATGCCAGCACACTTTCTGTCTCTCTTTTTCTGTCTCTCTTTCTTTCTGGTGATACACACACACACACACACACACACACACACACACACACACACACAAACGCACACACAGCCACAGATTCCCGTAAGAATGATAAAAGCAATGGCTAAAGCAAACTGACAAACAGCCTTCCCGAAGTAAAAGGCTCATTGGCCCAGAAGGAATCTCAGACATCATGTCCCCTATCTGTCTGATAAGATTTCATCTAAAATCTTTCCTGGCTGAGTGGAGATCAGGCCAGTCCAAAAGATCACCATAAAATCGATTCCCACATATTCATTCATTCATCCATCACAACAACAGATACGTATTAAATGGTAAAGATAATAATAATAGAAGCGTGCATTTATTAAACCCCTACAGTGCACCAAGCATAAGGGTGAGCAAAGCAGGCATTTTGCACAGAGCTAAAGACCTTCCACAGGAGGAAGATATTAAATAAATAACTGCAAATAAAAATGGATAGTTACAACCTCTAGCAAGTGCTGTGAAAGACAGGAGGTTCAGAGAACTCTAAGAGTGGCCAATGTGGAGACCTGCCTATATCTAGGGATAATCTTGGTTTGTTCAAGGAACTAAATGAAGGCCAGGGTACTCAGAGCAGGTGGAATAAGAATCTAGAGAGATGGGCAGGAGCTAGACAATACTGGTCTCCCTGAGCATAGGAAGGATTTTATTCTTTATCCTGAGAGCAGTAGGAAGGTTATCCATGGAATTAAATCTTAAATAAGGAGGACAGCACAGGGCTAGCTTACATCCGCTTCATCAGAGCATGGGCCTCTGGAGTCCAGGGTTGCAGACTTAGACCCCCTTAAAGCTAAACAGTATCACAGAGAGAAAACATTCTCTATCCATCCCCCACACCAGGCAGACGCCCTTTCTCAGAGGCTGTTTATGGGTTACAATCATTTGAATTTGACACATTTATTGAGTTACCCCCACCTCTACCCAATGTCTGACCTAGTGTTGGCAGCTGGGAAGACGCAAGTAGACACAGATAAATAAACCAAAATCTAGGACAAAATATTACAGGTGCTAATAAAGGACGTACTGAAAATGCAGCCAAGAGGGGCAGCAAGGTTCGACCAAAAGATACAGGGCCTGGACCCTGGGCTGTAGTCATGACTGTGCCACTTATGAGCCGTGTGACCTTAGGAGGACACCTCTTTGAATCTAAGTCATTTTGTGGCCCTGAGAGCAAGTTTTGTGCATTGAAAAGACTAATGAGGAGTTTATCTTGAATTTTAATAGTCAATTTACTAAAGTTATAAATTTAAAAACTTATTTTCTCTTTGGGTTTCACATTCAACTTATTAATCTTTATTTTCCCTTACAAATGGAACAAATTTTAATGTCACCTTCTTTAGTCACTTTTAAAGAGTCTTTAACCAATGCTTGATTATATTTGCAAACTTAGGTAATTACATTTCTTCAAATTGTCTAAACTACATTCAGAAATTCAATTTCACTTTCAGGGCCCCAATTGTCTGATCAATTAATGTTCCCAAATACTTAATCTAATAATATGCTTATAAATATGATTGATATGAATTTCCATTTAAAGTTGTATGGCAATAATTTATTAATATACATTTTAAATTAGGATAACATAAATATTGTTTTATCTTAAATATTACAAGTATATAGAAATGCCAAATATGGTCTGACTCTTAGTACAAAAATGTTTATATGATGCTTTGAATCATCATTTATATATATAGCTAAGATTTCCAGGAAATTAAAGATACTTATCCAGTAAGAAACACAAACATCATCTTTGTTAACTGAAATTACCTTTCAAAGAGCTGTTAGGCTGGACATAAGATTTGGAGATTCAGACTTCCTTGTGATGGCTTTTACAAAAACTAAGAAAACTATCAAATCATCCAAAGAAATGTGGGGAGTTGTAATTGTCAGAGATGTTGGTGGCCTTGATGTGACAACTGAACTCTATTTTTAGTGGTTATATCAATGGTTTTATAACTTCAAAGGAGGCATGGTCAAATCACGGGACTCAAGTTATACGAAACCCCTGATTCAGCCATCTAGTCACAGATACCTGAAACTCCAGCCCAGCTCAATCTCTTGATTAGACTACGTATTTTCTTTGGTTCCTAAGATCTCTGTATGTCTCTTCTGGCTCATGTTATAGACTCTTGAATGCAATAGAATCTAAAAATATGTGAATGTCTTTTCAGTCTAACTCTAAAGATCTTTGTGCTTAATGGAATCCTGCATTGTTTCGCTACTGAATTTTGGATATCTCACATAACTTTGTCTGACTTGTAGCCACAATGTATGAAGTCAATCTGCTTACAACTTCTTGTCTCTGGGCTCTGTGTCTCTTAGGTGCTGAGAGTTATAGAATTGTTAAGAATTAAATGAGAAAATGCACGTGAAAGTCACTTGTGAGCCATAAAGCACTGTACAAATATTAGCACCTAGCAGAGAGTGAAGCACTGAATGGGCATTTAAACATATGGATAGATAGATGAGATAGATAGATAGATGATAGAGATAGATAGATAGATGATAGAGATAGATAGATAGATGATATAGATAGATAGATACATAGATAGATAGATGATAGATAGATAGATGATAGAGAGAGAGAGAGAGAGAGAGAGAGAAATATGATGAATGCAGAATGAGAACATGTGGAAATGAGAGATTACTTCCAGCCAGGCATCCAAGGAAAGCTTCACAGAAAATAGGGCATTTAGATGGACCCTGACAAATGGGTAGGATTTTAACTGACTGGCAATAGACGGGAAGCCTGCAAAAGTCCATTTGGAAATATGTACAGAAGGCACACAGCATAAAGCTGGCACTGAGTTTAAGAGTCAGGGCTCCTCAGGGCACACTATATTCTTCTATTCACGACCTTTCTGACCCTCCTACACTTCTCACTTCCTGTATTTTAATGTGGTTTTAATTCTACATCTTTATTACTTAGGTAAGAGTATTTTCTCTTACCATATAGAAAATACTCCAAGAGGGTGCTGAGGGAGGCCCAATGCTCTCTCCTAAGTAGGCTGACAACATCGTCTAAATTGTTAGTTCTGTCCATTATAAGGGGTTCCCATAACTTCAGGTATAAGGACTTCTGAATGATAAATTAGACAAATTTGCATGAAAGTGGTACTGGTCCTAGGTAAGAGAAAATCATCTAAGAAGCCGTCGCAAATGTATAATGACACTTTGGGGTACATTTGAACTTCAATCCAGATGATTCAGGTATACGGGCAGACTACTTCTATTCCTTGACATTTGTAGCAAATTACAAAATACATATATGCCAAAATAGTTTTTGAAATTATGATATGTGTTAAATGTTTATATTTAACAAAGGTATACTTCTAATGTTAAAAACTACAATGCAATATACTTAGGTTATTCAAAAGTTAATTTAGGATTTATGTAATATGTTAATTCACAGAATACTGTAGGCATTTTGTTCAGTAATGGCATATCAGTTTAATTATGAACATCTTCCTCTTTCAAACCTATATGTGCATTTCTAGACAATGTTAAAAGCCTAACTTTGAAAGCTTTAGGTGTCTGTGCAGCTCAAAGCCAAATGACCTCCCTAACTCCCAAGGTCCCTCTAACTCTGATAGGCCCTAAGCAAGACTTTCACAGGTCAGCAGTCTACTAAGTGGAAACATTATTCATTCATTTTTATCGCAAGTGTTGTTCATCTGTCTAGTGAAGCTTAATTGTCATTATTTACAAAGAATAAATGACTGCTTGGGAGCTCTGTGTACCCCAGTGAGCCTTGGACTGACTAGTAGGCTTCCCTGTAGGATGATCAATCAGAGGGATCCCCCAAGTTCCTCAACGGGGAATTCATTTGTCTAGGGCCATCCAATTTCTTTAGAGAATAGCCTTTCAATGTGCCTGCCTTGGGGATAGAGCCTAGCTCCTAGAAGTTCCATTGCAAAGGTGGAGGGCCACCTGTTCAGAAAGCAGACATTAAACCTCTTGTTTCCAACACCACTCTTTACTCCTACTGCTACTCCTTATACCTTTATTTTTTCATTTCCTGATCTTTGCCTACGTTCTAAAGGAAAGATGAGCCCTCTCTCAGTTGAAGTGTCTAAGCTATAGTTTCCTGTCTCTTGTAGCTTCAGCCTTCCTTACACCTTCTAGAAATGTGTTCTCTCTCTGCCAGGAACATGCATTCCCAGAGATCTCATGACTGGTGCCTTCTCATCATTTAAGTCTTAGCTCAAACGTCACGTCCTCAGGAAGGTCTCCTATCTAAAGTAGCTCTCCATCCCGAGCCCTTTCCACCTCCACCTCCACACCCTGACTCCTGTTTTTCATAGGGCATTTGTCACTGTCAATTACATCTCGCTCATTCATTTGTTGATCCTCTTCATCCCCCAACCAGAATTCATTTTCCACGAGAACATAAATTTTGTTTGTAAAGTTCTGCATTATCATCAGACTTTAGGCACCAAGCAAATAGTAGGTACTCAATAAATGCTGGTTAAATGAATAGAATCACTCATTTGTTCATTCAACAAACATTCGTCAAAAGTGTATTTGGTACCAGGAGTTGTGCCTATAAAGGAGAATTTCATTCATTTATGCAGTGTCTTCCTGCTTCCCTACCTCTTCCTGCCTCCTCTGCCCATACTCCCCGTCAGTCCACGCGCGCGCACACACACACACACACACACACACACACACACACACACAGAGGCTGGCTCTGTCTTTGCTGCCAAGTGGCTGGCCCAAAATAAAGAAACCCAAAAATGGGGTGACCTTGTACCCATGGCCAACTGTAATGCAGAGCAGACGGTGGCAGCCAGCCAGACAATGGAAGCTGAATGTTTCTTGGGCTCAGCCTAGTAAATATTCAACTCTAATAAAAGCCACGGTCCAGTGAGCAATTAGAGAAAGAGGCCCAGGTGTCACTGGAGAGGGTTGTTCTTATTTACAAGAACACATGGAGCCTGGTGAGCAGGCAGCCCTCCTCCTTGGCCTTGACTTTATCATGGCAAACAGGCCTGACCAAGAGCTTTCCTCCAGACACTTGCAGCTGGCTGGGAAATGAGTGTGATAGTAAACACATGTTGCTTCGCTTGTGACCTGACAAATCAGATTACCTGCCTCAGACGCACGTAGGGGCTTTATGGTGAGGCTATCTAAAAATCAAGCTTTCTGAATGTACAACTGGTTTGTTGTTTGTTGGGGTCTGAAATTGCTCAGAACGCCTTGCAGTCACGTGGAACAGAATATATTTTATTTTATTGTCTCCCATTCCAACGGAGCTAACACCAGCCTTGTTTGTGTCAAGGAGCCCAAACATTATCATTCAAAGGCCGTATTTACAAACGAAGCGGGATGGCCATAAAACTGATGACCTTGCTGCTTCTGGAATCTCATAAAAAGTTTCCAAGCTGCTCCTCCCCAGAGCAAATAAGGGTGTTGCAGTTGCTAGTCCCCTGGCAGGGTTCCAGCTGGGGCTATTACATTCCTCCCTCATAAATACAGACTTGTCTGCCTGACAGGGTGCTTAACTCTAGAGGTGCTGCTGTGTTTGGAGCATTTAAACCCAGAGGCAGGGGCGACACAGAAAAAGAAACAAAAGGTGTCAGAGTTGTGGGAGAGCAGGTAGGGAATGGTGAAAAGAGGCAACGTTGATTGAGAAAGTGTCATGTGCCAGGCACTGTGCAAATGATTATTTATGTATTTTCTCATTCAAACTTTGTAACTTACTCATAGGCCAGCCCTCAGTGGAAGCGTTAACACATGTGCCCATGTATTGAAGGTCAAAAGACACATGCCAACTACATTTGGCATTTTTGTTGGGGTCGCAGTGGATATTGTTTATTAACTGGGTGTGTTTTCCAATGGTCTTTGTGGTAGAAATGGCCCATTGATACAAATGCAAGAGTCAATGGGCCATGTGTCTGGGTAGGGCTTCCAGGAATCTACTGTTTGAAGCTCTTTGAATGAGGATGATGTGAATCTTAGGAGAACCATTTTATAATCAAAAGGGTGGGGCAGGCGTGGTAGCTCACACCTGTAATCCCAGCACTTTGGGAGGCTGAGGCAGGCAGATTACCTGAGGTCAGGAGTTTGAGAGCAGCTGGCCAACGTGGTGAAACCCCGTCTCTACCAAAAATACAAAAATTAGCCAGGCATGGTGATGTGTGCTTGTAATCCCCGCTACTTGGGAAGCTGAGGCACGAGAATCGCTTAAACCCAGAAAGCAGAGGATGCAGTGAGCCGAGACCACGCCACTGCACTCCAACCTGGGCAACAAGAATTAAACTCTGTCTCAAAACAAACAAACAAACAAACAAAAAACAGAGTGAGAAATGGCAAAACAAACAGAAGAGCCTAAAATATGGATAGCACCGTGGATAAGTTCCCTCACCCCAATCTGCCCATGCTGGGCTCCTCGTCACCATAAAAAAAATAAACCCTTCCTTGTTGTGCCGGACACTCTAAGGTGACCCCCATGATCCCCACCTGCTGGTGGTCGTGTCTGTATGTGCTCTATTCCCCTTGAATATGGGTAGGGCCTGTGACTTGCTTCTAACCAGGGTGGCAAAGGGGATGGAAAGTGACTCTGGTGCTTGCGTCATGTTATGTAAAGCTTCTTAGCAGGCTTACTCTCGAGATTCTCCCTGCTGACTTGATGAAGTAAGCAGCCTTGTCGGGAAAGCCTACATGGCAAGGAACTGCAAGTGGCCTCTAGGAACTGTGAGTGGCCTTTAGGAGCTAAAGTTAGCCTCCAATCAGCAAGAAGCCAGGGCACTTAGTCCCACCGCGGCAAGGAAATACATTCTTGCCAACCATTTGAATGAGCTTGAAAGTGGATTCTTCCCAAGTCAAGCCTCCATATAAAAATGCAGCCCACCTGACACATTCATAACAGCTGGTGAGACCCTGAGCAGAGGACTCAATTAAACCATGCCTGGACTCTTCATCCACAGAAACTTCGAGACAATCAATGCATGTTGCATTAAGCCATGATGTTTGTGACAATTCGTTACGCAGCAATAAATGACTAACACACTCCTTTACACAGCTCTAGTCAGCTTTTCCTTATGTGCAGCCAAACTGATAGAGTTGGTGGATACACAGATGATCATCTAGGGAGACCTCCCAAAATGGGAGGAATGGTAACTGATGCTTAGAGAAGGTAGAAGAGCAGGGATTGTCAGCAACTGAAGAGACAGCTGCAGTCTTAGAGATTTTTCTCCCAAGAGAAAAATTGAGTATTCTCATTCAGAAGGCCTTTAGCTGCTAACTATGTAGATGCTCTCCAAAACATCATAAGTGATTAAGAAATAGGAAAAAGAAAGTTTGTTTGATAAACCTGTGGGGTAAGTTTTTTCACTGACTAAGGTAGGAGAGTAACAGTTTTCTTTTGATATTCAAGCCTCTTTGTAAGCAATTGGCTGCCTTCCATTCAATTATCAAGATGTGCCATAATTTACCAAGTCCTTCCTCTAATCACAGACTATTTGAGATGCCTTCCATTGCTAAGATTTTTCTTTTTTTCTTTGAGACAGAGTTTCACTCTTGTCGCCTAGGCTGGAATGCAATGGCGCGATCTCGGCTCACTGCAATCTCCGCCTCCCAGGTTCAAGCGATTCTCCTGCCTCAGCCTCCCAAGTAGCTGGGATTACAGGCACCTGCCACCATGCCTGGCTAATTTTTAAAATATCTTTAGTAGAGACGGGGTTTCACCATGTTGGCCAGGCTGGTTTTGGACTCCTGAGCTCAAGTGATCTGCCCGCCTTGGCCTCCCAAAGTGCTGGGACTACAGGTGTGAGCCACTGTGCCCGGCCCCATCTCTAAGATTTTTAGATTTGTTGGAAATAGTTTTGAAATCCAAACATAGCAATACAATACCAGCTGGCATCTTGTGAGCACTTACTCTGCAAAGTGCTGTGTCAAGCCCTTCACTTGGATTATCTCTTTCATGCTCACATCCATCTTGCAAGGTAGGAATGATTATTAACCCCACATGACAGAAGAGAACACTGAAAGGTTCAGCAGCCAGCCAGCAGGGGGCAGGGTTCAAACACAGGCAGTAGCCTCCATATCCAAGGTGTTTATACACTAGGTTATTCATTCAATGTAAAAAATGGAAAATAGAGAAAAATAGTAATAAGAAGGGGAAGGAAAAATTTTCCTTTACTCCAAACACCCGAGAACAACTACAGATAACTTTCTGATATATTTCCTAATAACACAGAAATTAGACTAAATATACAAATGTATATCCTGTATCTATTTTTTTTTTCAGTTACTGTAATGCCTTCAAGGCTCCTCGTAAGCATTGACCACCTTCTATTCCATTGTCAAGATGTGCCATAATTTGCCAAGACCTTCCTCTAACAGCAGACAATGTGAGATGCCTTCCATCTAAGGCTATTACTAATAATGCTGCACCAACCATCTTTGTGCATAAAGTTTTTTCCACATTTGAAGTTTCCATATAAGGGTAGAATTCCCCAAGCGGTATGATCGAGTCAGAAAGGATGAGTACACCCTTAAGGGTATTGACACTCCCTGGTCTGGATGGCTCCAGCTCAACGATGCCACAAGAAGTTTGGGAGACAAGAGAAGGAAGACCTGCGTCTCTCAAACAGGAATGGGCCCTTCCCATGAACATTCCTGTCTTCAAAAGGGACATGAGGGACTATTTACCTTTAGAAGGCCAGATTTTTATTGTCATCGGGAATACAGTGCTTCTTCCCGACGCTATAAAATTCAAGCCTAATATTTGGTAAACTTCCCTAGTGTTTGTGTTTCGTAAACTGTCTCCCAGCTGTAGCCTCAGCTCTCTTTATATGTTCCTAAATAAACACCAGGTCCTGCTCACTGCCTTCTGGTCAGAGCAGAACTCTGCTGTCACCCAGCCTCTTGGTTCTCATTGGTACCCACCATATTTTCCATTATTTTCTAGATGCTCAAAAGAACAAAAGGAGTTTTTAACCGTACAGGCACAAAAATGTGCTTCGTGTTTTAGGGAAAATAAGTGAAACTTAAAAAAAAAAAAAAAGAGTTTATTGTGATGGCTAAATGAACCAGGAAAAGCAGTTCTCATTCCATCTGTTGCAGCTCTGTTTTAAATTAGGATGATAGAGCCAGCTATTTGAATGGAAAGGGGCCCTAGGACATCTAATAATGAAAATACCTAGCATTTCCTGAATGTTTACTATGTGCCATGCACTAGGCTAAGTATTTCGCATAGACTGTGTCCCATAACCTCAGCACAACCCTATCAGCTAAATAGACTAATTTTCCCTGTTTTACAGATACTGAAACAAAGAGATGGAGAGATAAATGACATTCCAAGGTCCTACAGCTATTTGGGCCTTTCATTAGAGCCACAATACATTTTAGAGACCAGTGAGGTCTTAACTCTGCTCTAGGGCTTCTAGGACTACTGTAGGCACAAGCGCTGTCCAAAAAGGGAGAGTCAGAGAGAAAGACTCCCACCCATCTTACTTTTCTTTCTCCCTGTGGTAGACAGAATAATGGCCTTCCAAAGATGCCCATGTTCTAACCTCTAGAACCTGTGATATGTTATCTTACACGGCAAAAGCAACTTTGCAGATGTGACTAAGTTCAGGACTGGGAGACAGCGAGATTATCTAGGATTATCCAAGTGGGCCCAATCTAATTACACAGGACCTTGAAAATACAGAACCTTTCCCAGCTGTGATCAAAAGGAGTTGTGATTGTGGAAGAATGATCAGAGAGATGCAATGTTGCTGATTTTGATGATGGAGGAAGGGCCATGAGCCCCAAAACTGGAGTTTCTAGAAACTGGAAAAGGAAAAAAAAAAAAAAAAGCTGCTACCACAGAACCTCCAGAAAGGAATTCAGTCCTGCCAACATCTTGATTTTAGCCCAATGAAAGCCATGTGACTTCTAACCTGTTCAACTATAAGATGATAATCGTGTGTTTTGTTTTGTTTTCTTTTCTTTTGTTTTGTTTTGAGACCAGAGTCTGACTCTGTCTTCCAGGCTGGAGGGCACTGACACCAACTTGGCTCACTGCAACTTCTGCCTCCTGAGTTCAAGAATTCTCGTGCCTCAGCCTCCCAAGAAGCTGGGACCACAGGCATGTGGCACCATGCCTGGCTAAGGCTGGTCACGTTGACCAGGCTGGTCTCAAAGTCCTGGCCTCAAGTGATCTGCCTGCCTTGGCCTCCCAAAGTGCTGGGATTACAGGTGTGAGCCACCATGCCCGGCCCAATAGTATGTTGTTTTAAATGACTTAATTTGTGGTCATTTGTTATGACAGAAATAGCAATTTCATATACCCCTGTGTTAGGCAAATCATCTCCACTATGTTTTTGAGATTGATTTTCAGTGTGATCTTTTATTTGGGAAAGAAAACAAAGGGGACTTTTCCTGTTTTTTTTTTTTTTTTTTCAAAGTTGAAAACTAATTCCTCTTTTTTTCCCCCAGAAGAATAATGCTTATGCCTGGAGACAGAATGGGCTTTTTCTGTGGTCACTCCATGACAGGCCATCAAGCCCAGTGTTTACTAAACTGCAGCACCACTGAGTGCTCAGGAACCTCCCCTTCTGAGTCAGGGCTACAACTATGGGCTCTGATGCATAATCTAGCACTAAATATTTGATGAAAAGCTTTGTCACTCAGCCATTCAACAAAAATCCCTCAGGATGGATCAGACAGTATACCATGCATTGGCAATGAAGGGATGAATGCACCTCAGTCCCACCACTGGGAAACTCAGGCACTTACATTACAGTGACTACAATTATGATATGCAGGGCAGGTTCTATGGTTTGTTTGACCCCTCTAAACCTCATGCTGAAATGTGATCCCCAGTGTTGGAGGTGGTGTCTAATGGGAAGTGTTAGGGTCATGGGAACAGATCCCTCTCAATGGCTTGGTCCACTCCTCATGGTAATAAATGAGATCTTGCTTTATTCATTCCCCCAAGAGCTGGTTTCTAAAAAAGATCCTGGCACCTCTCACCTCTCTCTCTTGCTTCCTTTCTCATCATATGATCTCCGCACAGCCATCTTCCCTTCCCTTTCCTCCATGATTAAAAGCTCCCTGAAGCCCTCACCAGAAGCAGATGCTGGTGCCATGCTTCTTGTGCAGCCTGAAGAACCATAAGCCAAATAAACCTCTTTTCTTTATAAATTACCCAGCCTTGGGTATTCTTTGACAGCAATGCAAGCAGACTAAGATGGCAAGACAGATCATAGACAAAGGCTACCTAGCTCAGTCCTACCTAGCTCATTTCCAGGAAATGACATCTAAGATAAGGCGTGAAAGATAAGTGAAAATTGACCAGGCATAGAAGAAAAGAATATTGTTTTGTGTAGTAGGAATAGCAGGGAAAGAGAGAAGAAATGGATAGCTTCCATGAGTCAAGAGAATGGTTGAAATACAGGTTTAAGGAGATGGTGGTCAGGATAGTTGAGATAAGAGAAGTAAACCAGAGTGGGTACAAAAGGCCTTGTGAGCTAAGTTTAAAATTCTCTCGAGTTTACTATCCCTGAATGTCCATTACCTGATGACAAGGGGAAGCCATGGAAGGTCTACTGTAAACTGACACAGAGAGATACCAAACACAGGGCCAGGACAGAATAGGGACACAATAAATACCTGTTGATTCTGAATTCAAGTTGGTGATTCATATAATCAAGGTGTGTGAAAAGTGCAATGGGAGCAAGGAGGAGGGACGGGCTAGCTCTACCTGCAAGGGATGGGAAGATTCATATGCAGGCAAAGTTGGCTTGGGCCTTAAAGGGTGAGTACCACAATGGGTGTGTTAAGTGACTTGTTATTTTTCTCTGCTATCTTTAATTAGCACACACTGACAGTCTTTGGAGTCCATCACATTCTCAAAGACCTTCGTGCCTTGAAAATCCTGCAAATTCACACCTCTATTTCTAGTTTTTTTATTTTGTACTAATGATGTGTCGTCATAGTATAATGTTGGACTAGCTTTCCAAAGGCATGTGGTAGAAACTGTCCCCATCCCCAACAACCTTCTTCCTTACCAACAAAACATTATTTTTATTCAAGACAGAAAAGTGCCAGCCCTGGGTTGGTGGGGGTTAAATCATGATTGACCTAAGTCAGCCATGACTATTTCATTAACTTGCATCTAAGGGCAGTTATGGGACCCAGTTCTGGTCAATAATATTCTGGTCATTTAGATATAAGAGTGAATCAGCTGGGAGGGCTTCTGGGATACTTTTGTTTCCTCACTGATAAAATGACATAGTCATTCCAAGAAAAGGATCTTTTGCCACGCCACACTCCTACTCCTTGTTACCTCTCTACTTTTGAATACTGTTGTGATATCTGGAGACATGGCAGCCATCTTGAAACCATGAGACAACAAGAATCAATTACTTACATAAATATGGAGATTAAAAAGTGTCTGTCAACTCAATAATACTGTGGAACTGCTGTTCTCACTTTAGACTACTTACCTCCAGACATCCTGTTATGTGAGATAATCAAGCTGATATGGTGTGGGCCACTATCAGTCAGGGTTTTATTACTATAGCCAAATACATTTAAAATTATATAGATGTTTCCAGAAAGAGGACTACCTTTCTTCTCACCAGCATTATGTAGCTCTAAGACTATCAATAAAGTGGCCAACTAGCCACATGAAGATGCAAGATATTGTTTTCCCAATCCAGAAAACAGAAAAATTTCTTCCTTTAATCTTCCCTTCCCAATAATGACTCTTCCTTGGCTAAGAGGAGATGTTTGCACTTCAGATTTCATACTTTCAAATATCACCTATTGTTTCATCGCCCTTTATATTTGGCCAGGCCTTTATTCATGGTGGTCATTCTGGAGACCCCAGCTGGCTAAGAAAATTGAACTTGTCAAAAAATCAGAGTGAGATTCTCCTTGGCAACCTCAAAGGTAAGCTGTCACCAGCCCTGTCAACAGTCACAGCAGAAAGAGAGCTATTTATTCATCTAAGACCTTCATGAGTCACAGTCTAAACATTCTGCAAACCCTCCCTGGCAAGTCATACCCTGCCCTAGTCTCTGGGGAGAATGCTTCCCACCCAGAGCCACTTCAACACAACAGACTCTTGGCTTTTGGCTGTCTAATCTTTGGGCTGCACAAGTGGTCGTGTTATTAATGACTCTGAGTCATCATATAGGGCATTTTATCTGGAGTGTGTGTAAAGAAGAGGAAGATGGAGGCCTACTGTAGCCCAGGCAAGAAGTGAGGCTTCCCCTTGCTATGCCTCTGCCTCACTGTGTGCCCTTCAAAATGCAACCTATTTCCTGCATTATAAGGGTTCAAATCTCTCCACTTCTTGGTTACCTCCTTTTTTTTTTTTTTTTTTTTTTGAGATGGAGTTTTGCTCTTGTCACCCAGGCTGGAGTGCAGTGGTGTGATCTTGGCTCACTGCAACCTCTACCTACCAGGTTCAAGTGATTCTCCTGTCTCAGCCTCCCAAGTAGCTGGGATTGAAAGCACCCACCACCAAGCCCGGCAAATTTTTAGTAGAGACAGGGTTTTGCCATGTTGGTCAGGCTGGTCTCTAACTCCTGACCTCAGGTGATCCACACGCCTTGGCCTCCCAAAGTGCTGGGATTACAGGTATCGGCCACAACGCCCAGCCATGACCTCCCCTTTTAATGCCCTCTTGTTTGTCAGTGTCAATCAGCATTCAAAGAACTGAACAATACTCAAGTGGGTTCGCACAGTGCTGAGGTGAGAGAGATGGTAGACAAGGGCTCTGTTTTATATATATATATATATTTTTTTAATTTTAAGCCTAGATTTTTAATTACACTTTTTCATTTTTGTTTTAAATTTCTGCTCCATGCCAGTGTATACAGTGAATATGACCATCCCCTTTGAATCTGAAGCCTTGATGGCACCTTCCATGCAAAGCTTGACTCCGTGTATGTGGTTTAGTTGTTACTTCTTTCAGGAAGTCTCTTCTGATTTATTTAAGTGGTGCTCCATTTATGAGTCCCTATAACACCTTCTACTTCTTTAACAAAAGAGCTTATCATACTGGTAATTTGGTCACTCTTATGATTGCAAGGTCTGCGAGAGTAGGGTCTATCTCGTGACCTATGTCAAGAACATTTTCTGACACATAGTGGGCACCTCAAGTAACATACAGTGAGTGAATGGGTAGAGGGGCCACCTTCTACAGCCTTCTACAACTGAGCAAATCCCAAAACTGGCCTTCAGGCCCCCAAACTTGCACTAAGCTTGCTGGAGAAGATGGGGAGAGGACTGATCAGAGGGATGTTTCTGACATTCTATCATTCTGTGGTGATGGCAACATCAATACCTTGTGGATATGGACCAAGGCTTATACTTTTCTGTGCAATAAAAGAGAATCTGGCTGGCCACAGTGGCTCAAGCCTGTAATCCCAACAGTTTGGGAGGCCCAGGCAGGAGGATCACTTGAGCCCAGGAGCTTGAGATCAGCCCAGGTAACATAGTGAAACCTCATCTCTACTGAAAAAAATTAAAAGTTAGTCAGATGTGTGGGCATGCTCCTGTAGTCCCAGATACTGAGGAGGCTGCGGCAGAAGGATCACTTGAGCCTAGGAGTTCAAGGCTATAGTGAGCTATGATCGCACCACTGCACTCAGCCTGTTCAACAGAGTGAGACCTTGTCTCAAAGGAAAAAATATATATAAGATGGAAAAAATTGGTCTTAATATTATAGGTTTGCTGCAGAGATTAAAGGAGATTGCATGCTCACAGTCTGTGGCACATAGTAAGCGTTCTTTACATGCAACTGCTCTATTATAAGCTAAGAAGGGACTAAAAATCAAAATCAATTTTTCTTCCTGTTATAACATATCCCTCCCACCTGAATGTCTGCCCCAGTGTGGTGTTGCCAGGGGATGCTAGGTTTTATCTGGCTATCTTTCAATGCCTAATATGCCACCTAATTTGAAATCAGCTGGCACTCACACACACAGTGTACCCTCTTTTCCATAAATTCAGATTGTACCTATTTACCTGGACTTACCAAGAATTTGCACTGTGACCTTTTCCAGATGCAGTCCAGCTTTTAAGATTTTATGTGTAATCCCCATCTCTCCTGACCTTACTGGACTTTGTATCTGGACTCTCTGGAGTATGAGTCCAAGCAGCCCTCATAGACTCTGGCATGGGTTTGTCTGCTGACTCTCCTGGCTCCCCATTTCCTCAGCTGAGACCACAGTCAACTAGCCAGCTGGCTTCCTGCCTGAACAACCAAACCCCCTGGTTCCAGCACAGAAATGCTACCCAGGAAAAGTATATGGAATCCAGTGTCCTTGTGTTTCCTGTCCATTTCCAGCTCATGACTGGGATGGGGCTGAGACCCTGTCCTCAACAAGGATAAAACCTCCTTGGAAATGGCTATATGCCCCACACCAAAGGACCAGAAAATTGTCCATTAGTAGACACATGTGAGTGTGGGAGTGAACCCCAAGAACCTATCAATTACCCTGACCTGAAAAAACACTATCAACATAAAATGCAGCCCAGAGAATAAACATATCCCAAATCAGTTTCAAAGTGTGATTGACACCAAATACATTCATTTTCGGGGAGCCATGTTAAACAGGAGAAGGGGGAAACTCATTGAGCACCATATGCCTGACATATTCTCACATAATCCACACAACATCCTGTAACCTTGATAGCTCTGTCTTTAAGGTGAGCTGTGAAACTCAGATCGGATTAGTAATTTACCCTAAAAGTTACATATTAAGTGGCCAAACATGGATTCAAGCCCATATCTGTCTCCAAGCCCAAGGTCTAAGCACTCTCATTCTCCCATACTAGACATAAAAAGGTAAAGCTGACCTTCTGGAGACGATTACCAAAGAGACATAATGCCTCCCCTTGGTAGACACTCTACCCTTCTCCTTTCCCCTGCAGACTCTCTGTTGAGATCCTGCCCAGTTAGCCAGCAGGCCTTATTCTTCGTAAGGCCTTTAAGAAGGCCCTCTCTACTTAGAAAGGCAGTAGCATAGAGTACAGTCATTAAATCTGGTTCCAGAGCCAGGTAGCCTAGGTTCAAATCCCGGTGCCACTACTTATTAGCTGTGTGACGTTAGACAAGGTGTTTAGAGTGTCTGTGCCTCAGTTTTCTCTTCTGTAAAGTAGGGACAATACTAGTAATCTAATCTATCGCATGGGTGGTTGTGAAGATTGACAGAGTTCATATGGGGCTGACACATATTAAGTGTTCAATGAGTTTCAGCTACCAGTATTACAAGTTAATTTTATAAAAATTTGACAAGGTGTTTTCAAACTCATTGGGCAGATGAGGGAACTGAGGCAGAGAACAGTTAATATCGTGTCCATGGTCACACTGCTTATCACAGGGAAAGACAGGATCGGTTAAAAAGAAAAGGGGGGGTCTCCCGATTCCTTACCCAGGGCGCTCTCTCCTCCTGCTCACTTAACCAAGAGGCAGAAAAAGCAATTTACCTGTTAATGCAAGACATAATCTCCCCTCCCTGAAGTTCTTCCTGTCACATGAACCACAAAGAAGTCACCACCAACATCCATTTATTTATAAACCTACAACATTAGCCTCTTCACTTAAAAGCCTCTTGGTAACTTGCTGGTTAAAAGCGTTTCAGATTCTGTCAGAGAAACAAGCTCACACTGACATCTTGTCTCCATATGCCTTTGAAAACCTGCTGAGAGTCCCTTAATCCCTCGCTGAGGAACGTTCCTTTGCACTGTGTTCTAAGGTTTCCACCGTTGGGTGTGGGTATTTTCTGAAAGCTCTCTCTTTTGAAAAATTCCCATGCTTTGAGTCATGCCAATATCAGAGGGAAATGAATGCTGCCAAAAGTCCCAACATTTACATAAGCTCTTAATCAGCCCTCTAGTTCATTACAGTGTGACATATCAGTTACACTGCTGTTCAGGCAAAGAAATGGGGTCTCGGAATCTGCAGAGGGCCCTGGAAAATTGTGTTCTCTGAGTGGAAGTGGAGCAGGTTCCAGCTTCTCCCTTTATAAAAGTTCGATCTTGGCTGCATTTGTGTTGACGTATTTAGTAAATATGTATTGGTTTCTTAATATGGGGACCATAATAGTGGATGGAGAGACAATAATAAGTAAAAAAGATATGACCCCGACTTTATGGAACTTATAGTCCAGATGGACAACAGACACTAATCAAAGTAAGGGATACTGTGAGAGTGTGCAGCGGGGGACATAAACTTGACCCCATCTGGGGTTCAAGAAAAGCTTCTGCTGGTAAACGACGCTTCACCTGGAATCTGTAGGTTTGGACAGCAGGAATGTCTAGGCAGCGTAGTACAAAGCTGGGTAGACGAAGTAGAGAGAGCAGAGGAAATGAAGATAGATGAAGCCAGTGAGCTAAATATGTCTTTATTTTAGAGCTGTGGGAAACCGCTGAGAGCCTGTAGCCACCGTGTTTAAGGGCGTCACCATCCTGATTATAATAAAATATTCTCGCTGTATTATGGTTATTTCCCTGTCATTGGCATAATAGCTACTATTTTGCCAGCACTATGTTTATATACACACATATACATATTTACATTATATGTGTTTTTATATACATAGAGACTACATATACATACACACACATACACAAACACACGGTCTCACCAATCCTTGCCCCAACTCTATAAAGAATATACTATCATTATGCCCATTTTACCGATGAAAAGAAGAAGGCTCAAAGAGGGTAAATAATCTGCCTATGACTACACAGATTAGACAGGTTGGAAGGCAGATCTCTCTGATTCCGAGGTCCAAGTTTTTGACAAATCAATACTGCAAGTTCCCTGCAGTCGGGAGCTGGGTCTTTCTGATTCTGCTTGGTTCGCTAATGCCTGGCCCACAGGCATTACAGGTGTATGGAATTAACTTCGTTGCTTGTCCAAGCCTCCTGTCCCCTACTCCTCACCTAATCATAAGTGACACTTCTAAAGCCCTTACTTACTGCATGCCAGCTATGGTTCTAGTACTTCATGCATATTTTCTCATTTTCATCTTTGCCACAACCTATGAGGTAGGTACTATTATTTTCATCCTCTCCATTTTTCAGACAAGAGAACTGAGTTACAGAAGCATTAATAGCTTCACTAAGGATACACAGTAATAGGTGGCCCAACAAAGATTCTAACCCAAGCAGACTGGATCCAGAGCTTGGACGGCTAACAACTAGAGATTATTGTTCCTCTCGCAATCCAGCCACATGAATCTCCTTTATGTTTGGTGCAAAATATGCATTGTTATTCACCTCCAGCCTTCACAAATGTCAATGTCTCTTCCTATGCATTCTCCTACCCACCTAACCTCACTTTCCCTTGGGTTCCCTCCTATCCATCCTCCAGGACTCTTGGTCAGTGTCAGGTGCCCCTCCTGTGTGTGCCCCCCACATCACCCTGTGCTTCCCCTTCCCAGCACTCAGCACATAAACTGGGTGTTTCAACTACAGCTTCACTTGTCCACCTCCCACCCTTGACTTGAAGCTGCACAGGACAGGGTCCCAAGCTGCCCAGGCATTTCTATGTCTACAAAGCCTGCAGCTTGGCAGGGGCTCTAGCATTACTGTGAAATGACCAGATACATTTATAAATAAGTGAGTAAATATTGAATAGTTTTTTGTACCCTAAAGTGGTTAGCACATAGCAGGCCTCATTCAGTGTTGCTGAATGAAGAATCAAGTGTATAATGTTATTTCAGAATTGAATTTTTACTTGTGGTTTTCTTTTTCTCCCTCTTTGTTTTCAAAGCCCAAAGAAAGACGACAGAAGAACAAAGATGAAGGATGAGGCCACTGGTTTACAGGAAGGGTAAAGGAAAATGACCATCCAGATTTTTCGTCCAAGTTTAAGAAAAAAAAAACCCTGAGGTCCTCCTAAACCCTAGGCATTTGAGCAGTCTGAGCGGTGGCCTCCTGGACTCCTTGTCTACCTGTATCTCCTGAAGCTTGGAGCCTGCAACAGCAGGCACAGGACCTCCACTGAGAGTGCTGGAGGCTCTGAAATGGAGCGCGGAAGCTGCCGTGAGCTGTGATTGTTCCTGAGCCGCAAGGACAGTGGCTGTTCTGAGCACTTCAGGAAGTACTTGCTCCAAGGGGCCCTTCCAGCTATTGTTGTTAGTCCTGAGCATGCTTGGCTGGCACCGGGACAGGCTGCCCTCTCCAGGCCAAGGGTTGGTCCAGGGCACCAGGGGCAGGAAGGCGAAGTGGGGAGGTAGTGGGGGAGGGAGGGATACACAAACTAGGAAGGAGTCTTGGGCCTGGGCTTCTCTTTTCTTCAGGCCATTAATGCCAGGAGCCACCTGCCTCTAGGTTTATTTCTGTCTCCTCTGGCCATATACTGCACAGATTCATGATAAACCAGATGCTGCCAGTGATATCTTGACTGGGTCCATAAGAACTATCGAGTGCTGTGAAAGGGACATGGGTTTTAGAGTCCAACACTCTAGCTTGCATGCTGGCTCTGCCTCCATGTGTGCCCTTGGGCACTTCTGAATCTCCTCTTCCTCTTCCTTTTCCTCTTCCATAAAAAAGAAATGATAACCAGCTTGAGAGGTCATAAGGATGAGATAAGCTAAGATTAATGAACTTGTCAGGTATACAATGGCAGTGGGAAAATGCTAGCTTCCTCCCTTCTCCTGAGCAGCTGGACAAGGAAGGGGTGGGTGTCGGGGGAGCTTGGGCAGCAGATGTCATATTTCGATGTGTTCCTCCCTAGCTCAGGCTGCAAGGCCTGGGCACTGAGCCCACTCCAGCCTGAATTCTCCCAACAGCTGGTCAGCTTCTCTGCTTGTCCTTGCTCGTGACTCCTGACTGAACCAAGAAAAGCCTCTGCTTTGCTCCAGTGACAAAAAAATAAATAACAAGAATGATGTAACACGTGTCTCTCAAGACCACCAGCCACAGAGAAAGTCCAGGCATCCGGATCTGTACCCCAAATCCATACCAGTATTCCAAACCAATCCCCTGCTGTCCCTCGATTCTGGAAACTCCTGTGTTAACCCTCTACCTGCGGGCAGCACTGCCTTCCCATTGTCTCATGACCAAGGCCACCAACTCTGTCACTGAGGCACAAAATTGGCTGGAGGCAGGAAATGAGTTCCTAAGCACTAAGTCTTTGCAACCTGATCTTTAGTAATAATTTATTACTATATTATACTAGTTTAATTAGTAATAGCGAATTATTAATACTAAGTAAATTACTGGTTTATTCAGCAATAAATAAACACTTACTGAGCACAATATGCCAGACGCTCTTCTAAACTCTTTATGTTAACTTATTTAATCTTCACAAACACATTTTGAAGTAGGTACTGTTCATAACCCCATTTTACAAAAGAAAAAACTGAGTTTTAGGGAGTTTAATTGCTGAACCAAGGCCCCAGAACTGGTAAGTTGCAGGTAAAATTTGAACCCATTTCTTCAGATGTCAAGTTGTGTTTTTTTGTCTTTCCATCATGCTACTGACTCCCAAACCAAATGAAACTGGCAGCCTGGATTCTTTCAGAGAGATGTTGCAGAAGAGTTCCCCCAGCAACCTCACCTGTTAAACCCCCAAACTAAGTCTGAAGAGCAAAGCAGGAGTCTGACTGCTCTTCAAAGGGAGAGATGTCAGGAAGCACGATGTAGTGAATCCTCTTTCTGCTAGGTGCTAAGAGTGTAATCCTGGACCTGTCAGCGGCCCTCTCTGGTATTCAGGATCCTCATCTGTAAAAGGAGAAGATAAAAGTAATTTGGCTTCAGACAAGATTCCTTCCAACCCTGACATTCCATAATCCTATGAAACAGCTACCATTTATTATTTCCTCTGTGCCAGATACTGTGCCGAGTATTTCACATAATCGCAAAATCATCGCAGCCAACAAATAGCTGCGATGGAGCTGCAACTGATGGAGCACTGGTTATTTGCCAAGCTCTGCTGTATGTACTTCCCCCTGTATTATCTCATTTAATCCTCAGAACAACACTAAGAGGAAGGTATTATTATCCCCACCACCCTCAAGGATCTAAGGCTCAGAAGAATGATACAAATCTACTCAAAGTCTCCCAATCATTAACTGCTGCTCTTGGGGTTTGAACTCAGATTTTTCTGACTCCATAACCCGTGCTTTTAACCAATGTACTACTTCAAGTGCCCCCTCAACATCAGGCAAGGACAGACACCAGGAACAGGTTGTGTTGGTTTTGATTATCCCACTGACTCTCCATCTGCAGTTGTTTTCCTTCCATTCTGATCATCAATCATAGTGTGACTTAAATGGGTCAGAGAAGGAGTCCCCATCTGCCATGCACAGCCACAGCAGCCACCCCACAGTCCTTTCTGTGGGCTTTCTGGGCAGCATTCGTGGAAAGTCCGATCTGTAAAAATAAACTAACAAGGTTGGGGGCGGGGTCCCCTTATTTATTTAGTCATCGCTCCCCAAGGCTAAACTGGTGGCCTGGCAACAGTGAGTATTTTCTCTGAGCTCAAAAGCCAACTCCAAGTGCTCAGGGTGAACAGGTTGGGAAACTTGAGAACCACACAGACATCAGGAAAAATTCCATGAGTGGTTGTCTGTGGTCAAAGGATGATATGGCCCTGAGTTTGCTCTCCCCAGGAGAAATTGGAAGCTGTCCCCTTTTCCACCTCCCACCTCACTTGGAACTAAGTAAACCAAGAAATTCTAGGAAGCAGCCCAACCTGAAAGAGTTGGCTTCTCCAGGAAAGGAGAGAGGAGGGTGAAGAGGCCCAGGGTCTGTCCGTCTCCAAGGGATGGTGGGTCACAGAAGTCACTGACCAGCACTGCAGGCCAGATCCTGTGGGCTGAACTGCACCCAAATGACTGCAGATGGAATCAGAGATGGAGGTCTCACCAGTCAGAGGAAAAGTATCCAAGTATCAGGAGAGATGTTGAGGCATAGTTCCAGGAGGAGCCATCTAAAAGCAGGCAGAGTTTGAAT
Organism: Macaca fascicularis; assembly: GCF_037993035.2. NCBI lineage: Eukaryota > Metazoa > Chordata > Mammalia > Primates > Cercopithecidae > Macaca > Macaca fascicularis. Next base: position 38,369,667 of record NC_088388.1, on the reverse strand, counting down.
TGAAAGAAACTTCCAACTTGGAAAAAAAAAAAAAAAAAAAAAGCATTTCTGTGCGGTCACTCCCTATGAGGCAGGAGAATAGGGTCTGGAGGCAGGGAACATAAGGCCGATTCATGCTGACTTCCTAGAACTAAATCAAATGGAAACACTTCAGCTATGACAGGAAATATCCTCTCCATTTACATAGAACATACACTGAGTAAATGACTTTGTAACTTTTTTGTAACTTTACTTCTTCCTCTTCATTTACATAGGATGTACACCAAGTAACCAATGGAAACCTCTAGAGTGTATTTACACCCCAGAAAATTCTGTAACGGGGGTTTTGAGCCCCTATGCATGGCCTGCTCCCACCCTGTGAAGTGTACTTTCATTTTCAATAAATCTCTGCTTTGGTTGCTTTATTCTTTCCTTGCTTTGTTTGTGTGTTTTGTCCAATTATTTGTTCAAGATGCCAAGAACCTGGACACCCTCCACGGTAACAACTACAACCAAGGTCACCACATCGCACTACCTTACTTTGCTCCCCAAAAGCAGTTGTTAGCATTTATTCAGAATGTTCTCTGCTCTATCAATTAAAAAAAAAAAAAACTAGTAATTTCTGGAACAAAATCACAAATATACTCACTTTCACAAACAGTGTAGACATGTCAGGAATTCCATTTCTTATCCACAGGAGGACTAGTCTTGCCCCTTTACTCTGTGTTTTTGATTGCACTGGTCACTAAGTTTTTTCTCAGTGAAACAGCACCATATCAATACATCACTGGTATAGGTTGTTAGCTTTCAATCAGAGTGGTGTCATTTTATTCCTGGGCCCTAAGGGAATTTGGGGTCACAAGGATCTGATTTCAAACTTCAGCTCAGCCATTTTATTTCTTCAAGATCCTAAACAAATAATCTATGCTTTCTCAGCCTCAGTTTTCCCATATACAAAAATTGAGCTAGTCCTAGTACTACCTACCTCAAAAAATTATTATAAAGCTCAAAAGAGATAATGCATACAGAAAGCATCTGGAAACATAGTAGGGGCTCTATACATTTAACTACTTTCCCCCAACTCCTCACACTAGGCACAGGAAATATTACAGTAATTAAAAAAACAAAAAACCTTGCATCCCAAACTCCACTCCTCTACCTCTGTTTCCTAATCCCACCACCTATACCCCAAATCCCCACATTCTGGTCCCCTGTGCTAAGAAAATATCTGAAAGTCTTCTCCTTCCCAGTGTTCATCAGGGTAGCTCCCTAGGTATATTCAAGCACAAGGCTAGGGGACCCACATTATCAAGACCCTGTGAATGCATTCACCCACAGGTCGATGCTTTGCTCCATCCGATGTCTCAGACTCCAGGCCCTGCAATGATGCCCCTTCCCCCAGATGTCACAGTAGTCTTTATCAATGACGCCAGAGCAGTCATACCACTTTGGATGACCATTTGATAATCTCTCAAAGAGGATCTTATCTATTTCTGCCCAACTTCACTCCTTACCCCTGGAAAGGCATTAATACCACGAATAATGATATTTTTTAGCAAAAGCGATTAAGAGTTCAGGCTCTGAAATGAAGCAACCTCAGTCTGAATCTTGGCTTTGTCTCTCCCCTGCTTGACCTTGGCAGTGCTACCTAACCACACCGGGAAGAATCATGTCTTCCATGGGATGAGGGTACTACAGTGCATACTCACAAGGCTACCATGAGGATTTGTAAAAATCATTCACTTAAAATATTTAGCATAGTACCTGAAACACAGTAAATTCATAGTATATGTATTAGTCTGTTTTTGTACTGCTGACATCCCAGAGACTGGGAAGAAAAACAGGTTTAATGTACTCACAGTTCCTCGTGGCTGGGAAGGCCTCACAATCATGGCAGAAGGCAAAAGGCACTTCATACATGGCAGTGGCAAGAGAGAAGTGAGAAAGTAGTGAAAGCAGAAACTTCTTATAAAACCATCAGGTTGGCCAGGCACGGTGGCTCACGCCTGTAATCCCAGCACTTTGGGAGGCCGAGGTGGGCGGATCACGAGGTCAGGAGATTGAGACCATCCTGGCCAACATGGTAAAACCCCATCTTTACTAAAAAAATGCAAAAATTAGCTGGGTGTGGTGGCACGTGCCTGTAATCCCAGCTACTCGGGAGGCTGAGGCAGGAGAATAGCTTGAACCAGGAAGTCGGAAGTTGCAGTGAGCCGAGATTGTGCCACTGCACTCCAGCCTGGTGACAGAGCAAGACGCTGTCTCAAAAAAAAAAAAAAAAAAAAAAAAAAAAAAAAAAAAAAGCATCAGATCTCGTGAGACTTATTCACTATCAAAAGACCAGTATGGGGAAAACTGCCCCCATAATTCAATTATCTCTCACCAGGTCCCTCCCACAACATAGGAGAATCATGGGAGTACAATTCAAGATGAGATTTGGGTGGGGACACAAACTATATCAGTATATAATTGTGTTATTGTGACCTGACCATTGAAAATGTATAGACTATTAGCATTTGAAAACCCTCTCTCAAAAAAAAGGGACAAGGTTGATAAAATTTAGAAAGAAAGAAAAATATTTTTAACAATTTTTTTTTTTTTTTTTTTTTTTTTTTTTGAGACGGAGTCTCACGCTGTTGCCCAGGCTGGAGTGCAGTGGCGCGATCTCGGCTCACTACAAGCTCCGCCTCCCGGGTTCCCGCCATTCTCCTGCCTCAGCCTCCTGAGTGGCTGGGACTACAGGCGCCCGCCACCGCGCCCGGCTAATTTTTTGTATTTTTAGTAGAGACGGGGTTTCGCTGTGGTCTCGATCTCCTGACCTTGTGATCCGCCCGCCTCGGCCTCCCAAAGTGCTGGGATTACAGGCTTGAGCCACCGCGCCCGGCCCAATTTTTTTAAAGAAAAGCGAAGCACATAAATTGGTTAGGTTCTGCTATACATACTACACATAAACTCTCATTCAACCTTTATCACACCCTTCAGAGGAAATATTTCCCTCAACAGAGGGCCAAATAGAGGCATGGTTGGTAACATACCACCTGAGTGTGAATGTCAGTTGTGTTACCTGGGGTAAGTGACTTAATCTCTCTGGGCCAATTTCTTTGTCAAGTAAAATGAGAATAATGATACCTATAAGGTAGTAGTGAGGATTAAATAAGTTAATATATATAAAGCAGTAAGAAGAGTATTATGCACGTAGTAAACACTCAACACATAATGTGTGCTATTATCTTTTACAGAAGCTGAAACTGAGGTTCAATGAGGTAAACTGATTCATCCAAGCTCACAGGCTTGTAAGCAGCAAGAGTAGAATTTAAATCCAAGTCAGTTTGACTCCAAAGTCAATGGAAAGTTTCTTTCACTACTCTTTATCACCTCGTAAGAAAATATCCAGACCTTTTTCAAGGCAGAAAAGATGGGACCAGAGAATGTGGATCCTGGGCGTTAGAGAGAATGATGGGGTTTCTGGCAAAAGAAAGAAAGATCAGGAAAAGAGAACTAGTTTGGGGAGAAAGGTGATCGATGACATTATGGCATCAGAAACTAACTCTGCAAATCAAACAACAAAATTTTAGGTGATATTGCTGCCTGTGCGTACAGCTGGCATCCACACCAATTTGAAAAACTTTTTGGGGGAGAGTTCCAGTCACACTTTTTAAATTTTAATGAGGGGAGGGGCAGGGGGAGTCATGGTGGCTGTATGTTTCTGTGGAGCTGGTTTTCCTGTGCACAGACCCTCCCTGGGGTCCAGACCTCGGGGAGGCATCTTTCCAAAGCACTAAAACAAATATACTGGTGCCTCTCTGCCAGGCCCAATGCCTTCAGTTCATGGAACGTGAAATCCTAGAGAACGGGAACGACAAAAACGCGAGGAAAGGCAGCAAGCTGGGAGGCCATAGCAGGGTGGGGTATTTATTCAAAGACTTCATGTGACTATCATTGGCTGTAGGATTCACTGTGATTCATTTTCCTCTTCAGTGTTTGCTTGAGTATTGGGCCTATATTGCTTTGGTGATTAGAAAAGAAGTTGTTGAAACAAAACAATTAAAAAACTACAAGTGGTCATCTCTCGGTTGTGAACTTACAGGATGATTTGTGTTGCTTTGTGTGTGTGGTGTTTTTTTGTTTTTGTTTTTGTTTTTTTTTGCTTTACTATATTTTCTTGTAGTAAAGCTATAAGCTTATGCTTTGAACACGTAATGCATTCGGGTTTAAAAGAAAAAAGAACAAACGTTACTGAAACCCAAACAAGAATGATTTCACATGAATGTGGTAACTGCCTAGGCCTCCCTGGCTCCTGTCACAACATGTTGAAGGCGAAGTTAGGTAATGTCCTCCCTCCCTCAGTGAAAAGGAAAACCTGCCAAGACGTGGTGGCTGCTCTCCCTGGAGTGCCGGACACAGGTAATTTATTCCATCAGCACCACTAAATTAAGGCACCAGTGCATTTTTTTAATTGTTGTTGCAGTTTAACTGACTAGCCTGATTATTTTTTAGCAAATGAAAAAAAAAAATGTATTTCCACCTGACACAAAGCTATGTTGTATCAATTAGCTCCATTCTTCAAACTGGGAAGGAAACATTCACCTTCCCTAGAGAAACCTTTGAGGGCTGTTGATTCAAATGCAAACATATATGAGCTCTTCAGGGGTATAATTTCTGCCAGGAAAGAATAGACTGGCCCAAAGTCAATGCTGTCATTTTTTGTGTGTGTTTATTTTCTGGAAAGAGAGTGAGAGAAACAGGCAAGGAACAAGTTATGAAAATCAAGAAAAGTAGTGTCAACAATTAAAATGCAATGATAATACCTAGGACAAAGGGGCCTAAAAATGGCTTTTTCCACCCCCTTCATTTTCCAAATGAGAAAGCCAGGCACAGAGAAATTAGGTAATTTGCCCATTTCAAACAGATATATGATGATAGAAGCAAGAATAGAAGCCAAATTTCCCAATTCCGGGCCTGGCCCACTTTCAACTCTATACACTCTGCCTTCAGGTGCAGGGAGGTGTGTGTAACCTACCCCATTCTTTACAAAGGCCTTGACATTTAAAGGATTAAACATTTGGATGAGGCCTTGGGAGTATTTCTTCAAAGATAGTTCTCTCAAAAGAGATGGATCAAAGAAGGCTGGTAACAAGAGGGGTCTGTATCAGTTAGGGTGCTTTCACGTACCAGCAACAGGGAATCTGATTCAAACTGGCTTAAGTCATAAAGGAAATTCTGTTGAAAATGCACCAGTATGATCACCTTCAGGGGATGCTTGTTCCCTTGGCTAAATCAATGATGATCCAGTTTGTCTCCATCTCCTTGCCCTGCCTTGGGCAGTGGGATCTTCCTACAGATACTTTGTGGCCTTAACTCAATAACTCTTGGGACAAATTACTTCCCTTCCCTGGACCTCAATTCCCTAATCTGTAAAATGCAGGGGTTGGTCACTAAACGAGTCTAAGAGCCCTTCCACCTGTAACAGCATTTCTTAAAAGGTAGACTACAGACCACTTGCATGAGAACAGTTACTTAGAATGTTTGTTAAAACATGCATTCCTACACCCTAGCCCAACCCCACGAAATCACAGTCTTCTGAGAGCACAGGAATCTGGGGTTTAAGATCCTTGTGCTTCTTGAAGTTTCATAAACATTTGTTTCCAAGGCAAGAGAGCCTAGAATGGGAGCAAATCACAGCTGGTAAGCCAAATCTTGCATGAGCATTAAGAATGGCTTTTACATTTTTAGTTGTCTAAAAAAAAAAAACCTCATACACAGAATATAGAACAGAGACCTTATATGGCTCATAACGCCTAAAATATTTACTATCTGGCTCTTCACAGAAAAAAGATTGCCAACCTCTTGTCTAGAATAATGAGGTCATTGGATGGTGGAAAGAAAGGCAGGGGGTGGATCTGAAGAAGTTATAGGGCTGATGAGGCCAAGAATTCCTGGGAGCAGGAGTTTTCAATGTTCCATCAGCTCCATGGAGAATCAAGCAAATAAAAAAAAAAAACATGCTCAAGTTCTGGCATTTAGCTTAGAAAAATCTTTTCCAGGGTATCTCCTGGGGTCTCTGGCTGGTCCATCCAATGTTTAATATTGACATAAAGGGCACCAGGAACACAGTAAAGGCTAAGGAAGAAGTGGGTCAACCTGCACTCTCTTTGCCCTGAAAGCCACCAGTCAGCTGTCATTCATATAAGAGGGAACAGTTTGAGGGCAGTCTGTTGTGGCTTTTCTCTATGCCTTCCCTCCAACCATACTGATCAGCTAAGGAAGAGGGTTCTCAGAGAGCCATTCTGGTTCTATGAAGTAATTTCATAGGGACTTGGCCAGAAAGGGATCCCAGCTGTTTTCAGACAATGGACAAGAATGGCTCTACATTAGGAGCAATAGTAGAAAAGACCATAGCTCATGAGTCAGACAGACCTAAGGTGAAGTCCTGCCCTTGAACCTACTTGTTCTATGAATTTAGACTTGCCCTGCACATGGCTATTTACACTTAAATTCATTAAAATTAAATAAAATTTAATATTCAGCTCCTCCATCACACTAGCCACACTAGTCAACTCACTATCTGCATACGGCTAGTGGCCATCATATCAGACCATACAAGTACAGGACATTTCCACCATTATAGAAAGTTCTACCAGGCAGGGTGCCATGGCTCATGCCTGTAATCCCAGCACTTGGGGAGGCTGAGGTGGGCAGATCACTTGAGCTCAGGAGTTTGAGACCAGTCTGGGCAACATGGCAAGATCCTGTCTCTACTAGAAATACAAAAATTAGCCACGCATGGTGGTACACCCCTGTGGTCCCAGTTACTTGGAAGGCTGTGGTGGCAGGATCGCTTGAGCCCAGGAGGCAAAGGAGGCAGTGAGCCGAGGTCATGCCACTACACTCCAGCCTGGGTGACAGAGCAACACTGTGTCTCAAAAAAATAAAAAAAGAAAGTTCTACCAGACAAAGCTGCTGTAGACAATCTTCCAACAGTCTGTTCCAGTCTGCCCTCTGCCTTTCTTTCCACCACCTAATTGTCTCATTACTCTAGGCTCCATTGCCTTGGGAACAAATGGTTATTAAACTTCAACATAAGCCTCAATTTTCTCAGTTGTAAAATGGGCATAATAATGTATCTCTCAGGGTTGCTGTGAGGATTACAGAAGCTAGGGCAGGTAAAATAATAAGCACAATTGCCGGTGCATAGAAAGTGCTCAGTAAACGTCCCTTACTGTTATTGGGCACAAAATCTTAAGCTCAGTTGCTGTTGATACTCTCCCAACCTTCTCTAGGCCAGTGGTTCTCAAACTCTGACATGTGTAAGAATCACATGGGGGCTTATCAAATTCCAGATTGCTGGAATCTTCCTCCAGAGTCTCTGATTAAGTCAGTCTGGGGATAAAGCCTGACAATTTGCATTTCTAACAGGTTGCCAGGTCTTGATGAGGTAGCTCTCTGAACCACCCTTGGAGAACCGCTTCTCTAGGCAGCTCTTCATAAGCCCTTACTGTCTCTTTGTTGGGGGCAGTTATTTCTTTGTGAATGTTGCTCTTTCCTAACCTTACCGTTGTTAACTCATCCCCCTCACCGTCCTCAAACAAGCTATTTCCTCTAATCCCCAAGAACCCCCTTTGTCTGCCAATTTTCCAGCCCTAACTCAGACTCTGATCAACCTGGCCAACAGCTTCCTCCTCACTCTCCACCCCCGAGGTTGTCGCTGGTTTTTTCTCTGTGCCGCCTCTTCCACCTTGCTTGTTGTTTGTTTGCTGTAGTGTAACCATTGTTTCCCTGCATTTCTCAAAAGGACGTGCTCCCCTGTTGGACCTGAGGCAAGTTTTTGTGGAATATCAATAATTTTGGATGATAACAGAGAAACAAATGACACCGAAGCACGTGGTAAGGAAGTTTATTATTTTCAGTTCTCTCCAAACTCTACCGATTACACTAGGAGAAAGCCTCAGTCTGGAGCTGATGTGTCTTTCTCCTCTAGCTAATAACCCTCCAGCTCAGAGCCTGAGTCAGGTAATCCCATCATCACCATCATCATCATGATCATAAAAAAATAATGTTACTTGGCTGGGTGCACTGGCTCACACCTGTAATCTCAGCACTTGGGAGGCCAAGGTGGGCAGATTCCCTGGGGTCAGGAGTTTGAGACCAGACTGGCCAACATGGTGAAACCCCATCTTTACTAAAAATGCAAAAATTAGCCTGGTGTGATGGCTCACACCTGTAATCCCAGCTACTCGGGAGGCTGAGGCAGGAGAATCGCTTGAACTCAGGAGGCAGAGGTTGCAGTGAGTTGAGATCATGCCACTGCACTCCAACCTGGGTGACAGAGTAAGACTCTGGCTCAAAAAAAAAAAACAACTTAAATTCACACAGTGCTTTCTGTGTGCCTGGCAGTGTTATAAGCGCTTTACATATATTTACACATATTAATTCACTTAGCCTCACAACTCTACGAAGTAGACAGACTCATTCCTAGTTTAAACATAAAGACCCTGAGGCACAGAAGAGTTATGTGACTTGCTTGTGTCACTTGGCTGGAAAGTGGGAGAACCCAGGATTCAAACCAAGCCAGTGTATACAGAGCAGGTGCTCTTTAACCACAATGATGCTGTGCTGGGGTTTAGCAATACTGTTTTGTTTTCATGTGATTTGTTGTTACCCTCTTCTTATATTTTTGGCAAATGTCTTAGTCTATTTGGGCTGCTATCACAAAATATCATAAACTAGGTAGTTTATAGACAACCGAAATATATTTCCCACCATTCTGGAGGCTGAGGTATCCGAGATCAAGACATTGGCAGATTCACTGTCTGGGGAGGGCCCATCTCCTGTTTCATGAATGGCACCTTCTCACTGCATCCTCATAGGGTGGAAGAGACAACCTAACTCTTGAGGTGTGTTTTATGAAGGCACTCATCCCACTCATTAGGGCTCCACTCTGATGACCTAATAACCTCCCAAAGGCCTTACCTGCTGGGATTTCAACATACAAATTTGGTAGGACACAAACATTCAGACCATGGCAGCAAGTATATTTATTTCCTGCTTAGTTGGTGACAAAAGTCCTCTCTCTCTCTCTTTCCCTCCCTCTTTTTTTTTTTTTTTTTTTTTTTTGAGATGGAGTTTTGCTCTTGTTGCCCAGGCTGGAGTGCAATGGCGCGATCTTGGCTCACCACAACCTCTGCCTCCCAGGTTCAAGTGATTTTCCTGTCGCAGCCTCCTGAGTAGTTGGGATTACAGGCGAATGCTACCACTCCCAGCTAATTTTTGTACTTTTAGTAAAGATGAGGTTTCATCACATTGGTCAGGCTGGTCTCAAACTCCTGACCTCAGGTGATCCGCCCGCTTCAGCCTCCCAAAGTGCTGGGATTACAGGCATGAGCCACCGTACCCGGCCCCTTCCTTTTTTTATCTGAATTAAATAATCTATGGTTAAAAAGTTAATCACGTTAAGCAGAAGTGTTAAGTGCATAGTAATAGTAGAGCTGGTTCTTGGCTTTAACAGCTGTGAAGATGGTATGTATCTGACTAGTGCTTGGGATAACTAGTCTAAGTAGACCATAAATTTCTCAAGGCAGCTTTCTGTCTGTGTCAGTAGGGTCCAGCCAGGGAACAGATAGCACACTCAAAGGGTTAACTGGAAAGGATGTAACAAAGGCCATACTTATAGCGGTCTGGGCAGGCAGCACAAGGGAACAGCAGGGGTAGCGGCTTGCCAGGGACTAGCCACAGAGGGAGGCTCTTACCACCCTGAAAGGGACAAAGGGAGAAAATGTTATTACCAGATTGTGACAAGAGCTATAGCCTGCTGTAACAGTGGAAGAGGGGTCTCCCAACAGAAGTTTTAGCCAGAGCAGACCAGCTATACAATTAGTCAGGTGGCACCAACCTGTTTCTCCTATGACCCTCCAATCTCTTTCTTGCCAGTACTTGCCAGAGATGGACTCCAACTGGAGGCCAGAAAGCAGAAGAGCCTGGAAATGCCATCCATGAAGGTCAGCCTTTGAGCAGCCCAGAGAAAAGCAGAAATGAGACTGGGACAGCCAAGAGTGAATAACCAGCACAGTAGCTGACACAGTGTGGTACACAAAGGGCACGCTTTCAGTAAGACCTCGAGGCCCATGTGCTGCTTTGAATTCAACTGAACCGAATGGAGAAACTGGTTGCAAGTTAGGGGTGCTATGTGGTAAAGGCAACTGGACCCTGGACCGCTAGGGTTTCACTCCCAGCTTATCTAGACAAGTGAATCATCAGATTTCACTGCCCTCTTGGGGCTTGAATCACACATGTGCGGGAGGAGCTGCATTGCTGGTGCATGTGAAGTGTTTCAAGCTGTAATTATATCCTTCACCTCCTCAGAGTGTCTAGACTAGATTACGAAGGCTGGGAAAAAAAAATGACTGCAGCTTTCTGTGGTTCTCAAACAAGTGGGAATTCCTGGCTGGGGCCCTTTTCCCAGAGTACACAGGAGCAAATCCCCAGAAGCAGCAGCAGCAGCAGCCTTGGCTTGAAGGATGAAGATAAAAAGGGAAAAGAAGTACCACTGCCTGTAAAAGTCTCCATAGGAAAGAGACTCTAGTCAAGCACCAGCAGTGGAAATGTGAAGCAACCCTGCTGGTGCTCTGCAGGAAAAGTTTTTAAATAACTTTTTATTAGTAATATTAATATTAATGATAATACTGCATCTTCGTAGCACATTTATTATATACTGAACACTATGGTAAGCATTTTACATACTTTGCTGCATTTAATCTCCACAATCGCCCTGTGAAGTAACATTAACCCTATTTTTAAAAACAGAAAAATGATGCCTAGAAAAGTAAACAGAATATGGTCTTAGCTGCAGTTGATTGAACATTTATTATGTGCTTACTGTAGGGCTGGGTATCCCAGCAGTTCTCAAAGTGCAGTTTGTGGACCTCTCTGGGTTCCCAGCACCCTTACAGGAGATCTACAAGGTCAAAACAATATTCATAGAAACAATAAAACAGTGTTCACCTTTTCCATTGTATTTACACTTGCACTGCTGATGGGAAAGCTGCCAGCACCATAGAACAAATCAAGGCAGTGCACCAAACTGCACTAGTAGTCATTGAATTCTTCAATGCCACCCACTTGTGGTAGAAAAATGTGGCTATTTATATAAGCATGTCTTTGATGAAGCAGAATCATTTTTAATTTTATTAAATTTTAACCCTTGAGCACGCAAACATCTTTTTAAGATTCTGCATGAGGAAACAGGAAGAACTCATAAGACATGTCCAATTACCATGGGTGTCTCAAAGAAAAGGCACCCGCACAGTTGTTGAGTTGCAATCTGAACTAAGCTCAGTCTTCATAGATCACCATTTCTACTTGAAAGAACAAAAGAGAAACTATAGGTGTTCAGACTCTGGTAGTTGGCAGACATGTTCTCAAAACTTAACTAAGTGAGCCTCTTACTTCAAAGAAAACAGCTTAGCCGGGCGCAGTGGCTCATACCTGTAATCCCAGTACTTTTGGAGGCCGAGACGGGTGGATCACAAGGTCAGGAACTCAAGACCAGCCTGGCCAACATGATGAAACTCCGTCTCTACTAAAAATACAAAAATTAGTCGGGTGTGACGGTGCATCCTGTAGTCCCAGCTACTCGGGAGGCAGAGGCAGGAGAATCACTTGAACCTGGGAGGCGGAGGTTGCAGTGAGCTGAGATCACGCCATTGCTGTCCAGCCTGGGTGACAGAGCAAAACTCTGTCGAGAGAGAGAAAAAGAAAGAAAGAAAAGAAAGAGAGAGAGAAAGAGAGAGGAAGGAAGGAAGGAAGGAAGGAAGGAAGGAAGGAAGGAAGGAAGGAAGGAAGGAAGGAAGGAAGGAAACAGCTGACCATGTTTGTTGCCAATGGTAACATCTGAACTTTCATGTGAAAATTAAAATTTTAGAAAATATATATGTCACTGTTAACTCACCAGTTTCCTAATATATTCAGACTTTTCTGATTAGATCTGTGCTGGCATTAAAGAATGTGATCCTTTGATAGTATATAAGGATCTGTATAATTCAGTGAACCAATATTTTTTAAATGTTCACTGTATCATATTGCAAAATCACACACAGGTAAACGTTGATTCAAAGCATAACATGGCCAGTGACTTTTAAGGTAACATAGTATGAAAATTTCATTTGCATAGTTTCAGATTCTATATTACAACTACCTTTAAGAAAACTGGCAGTCAAGTTTTGATGTAGTATCAAAAAAAAAAAAGTCTATTAAAACGCACCTCTTTTTTCCAAATACATACCTGCATGAAGCTACATTTTTTTCCTATACTGCAACCAAAACAATCTATGGCAGCGCATTGAATGCCAAAGAGATTATGAGAATCTATCTTCTGTTAAGTCACACATTAAAGAGCTTTATAAAAATGTTGCTGTTCTTACTACAGTTTTGGGAGGAAAATACAGTTATTTATCATTAAAAAGTTAATTATGTAACATGCAGTCAGCTCACTAGTAAATAAGTGATTTTAAAATTTCTCAGTTATAATTTCTACTACAATAAATGCTGACAGATATAACCCATATTTAAAAATTTTTTTAATTAATCTTTGAAGTCTACAGTAATTTTTAAATCTTTGGAATCCTCAATAATTTTAAAAGGGTCCTGAAGCCAAAATCTTTGAGAAGCACTGTTTCATCAAAATTTCATCAGTGCAATGTGATCCCAGAGCTAAGAGCTTTTCAGGGGCTTAGAAAATATATAAGCCTCAGGTAGAAAAATAGTTGTTGGCTCCAGAACTACAAAAGAAAACAATAAAAATTAAAATGAATAAATGTTTAATTAAATGTCTACAAAAAAGCACCAACATGCCAACTTCATTAACTGTTAAAATTTAATATTCATAAAGACTTCATTATATCTAATACAATTTATAGATTCAATTTTCTCACTTCACACATTCCCCTAAGTACACACAGTGATTGTTGGGAACTCACAGCCGATCATAAATTAAATGAAAGTTACATAGAGCCAAGTAATTTCTAAAGCACAAATATAAAGGCCCTTACAAAAAGAATTTGAAGCCAAAAAGTATATTTAATGTGGGATATGGGTGTCGTTAGCATGTTTGATATGTGGTATGGTAAGGCCTCCAAAAGTCAGAATATGTAGGGCTCATGGAGGCCCTGCTCTAAACACAGCATCTTATTGCCTTTAAATTACACCCCTCCTGAGAATGATTCTGGTGAAAGCAGATATCTTCACTAGGCTAAGGAGATATCTTCACCAGGGAAAACACTTCACCCTGACCTTTGGCAGGCCTGGGGAAGAGAAACACATAAGGTAAATACCATAAAGCCATCAGAAGAGCAACAACATCATGAAGGAAAGGCAGGTCAGATGCTGTTCTTTTGGACCCAACAATGGCACAGCCAGCCAGGTGTCTGTCTCCTAGGCAGAAGGGGTTACCACAGCATCTCACACCCAGACTGTCATCCCTGAGCAAAGCAGGACTGGTAGCTTAGCAGAGCCCAGGACATCTCACTAGGGAAACAGAATGTTGGACAAAAAAGTCTGGGGGTGCTTTCTAAAGGCTAGCCAGCTTAAAGCAAAAAGTCCCCCAGTGATCCTCCCCATCTCTATTCTGGGTCCCTTGCCCTTGCTGGTACCTCAGGACTAGGCTCCCTTGCTGACCAGCAGTGCCCAGGATCACCAAGACCTCTCTCAACTTCATTCCCTTGCAAAGTGTCTTCTCACCTTCCCCTCATTCTCTCAGCCCCACTGACCAGAGCGAAGCAGTGTTGTCGCCACCCAACTGTGAGGTGTCAAGACTCTGAGACAATGTGGTTGCCTTTTAGAAGGGCTCCAGGAATGGGATATCCCACAGTATTGCAGGTTGCTTATTTTCTTTCTCATCTGATTTTTCTGTAGTTTCCACTATAAATGCATTTGCTTTCTTGTAAACATTTTTTAAAAGATATGAGTAAAGTAACTGGCTCATTATAGGTCTTTGATAAATAGTAATCACTATTATTTGGCAATTCATCACAGTGCTCTAACTTCTCCTGCATGCAAATCAGGAGATCTTCCCTGTCAAGAGTGAATAGATTCACTTTCATTTCCTGCAGCTGCCTAGTTTAGTAAAAAATAAAAATAAAAATAGAAAAATGGAAAAACAGAGTTATAAAATGTGCAATGTATTTGAAATGTTTCATTTAACAAGCCAATGCTTTAATTACGCATACACATGCGAAACCAAAATACAATCGAATTGTGCAATTGACAATATAATTTCAAGATTTATGGAAAGCAAATAATGGATTGTGAACACATCGTGTTGGCAAGATCGCCTAGTAAGGAGAAAAAACTGTAGATCTCTCCGATGTACACCTTCCTTCAATCCTTTCCCTGAAGCTCTGTGACTCAGTGGCATCATTTGGAGATTAAAAACAAGTCTAAAATTGAGATTTGTTGCCAAATTGCTTCCCGTTAAACACCTTCTTTTATCACCACCAATAGGTTCTGATTGCACCATTAGCCTTTATTCCTTGTATTATTACTGACATTTTTCCATGCAAATGTCTGGGCTTCCCAACCAGACTAAAAGGGTCATACACTCTGCTATAACTTCTCATGCTTGTAACAGACATGCAACATATTAATTGAATTGCTGATACTTTTTTTTAAAAAAAAAAAAAGAAAGAAAGAAAGAAAGAAAACTAGGTAACAAAAAATTTATCTCTCTCCAACATAAATTCATACTTTTTCTTCACCATCCCAACTCATATACATCCTCCTTGTCATGCCTACTCTATGATATGGAAAAAGAACTCTCAAATCAATGCTTTCTCTTTGCTTTCTGTCCAGACCCTTTTGAGTAAGGACACTATCCCTTCCCGTTACCCTCTCCCCAGAAGGCAAACACGAATCTTCTGGCAGCTGCTCCGTTTATCCCTCCGAGGCAGACACCGCCTTTCATTGTTATTTCAGTTGATCCAGTTGTGAATAGGGCATCAGATGCACTTTCTCTGAACATTCAACCTCTGATCACTGAATAGCAAGAAGTTTGGATGATGTCTCTGGCAAGAATCCTCTCCCATCTGCTTCTAGTTTGGGGCCCACTTTTGACAGCCCTCCATCCATGACTCTAAGTGGTGTGGAAACTGCTCTGGTCTCTGGCAAGTTGATTTGGTCCAGGGGAGTCGTTTATTTTTCCTAGCAAGACGGAGGAGGGATTTTGTGTCTCAGCATCATGCAGACTAAAGCTTATCACCAGTTTCTCCAGAACAGGTGTGTCTCATTTTGACAAAGGGAAGTTCTGTTATCAGATGCAAAAGGCCTTTTAAATTATGATTTTGCTCTAAGGAAACAACAGTAGTTTTTAAAGATAGAAGCAACCAGCATCTCCAGATCTCCCTGGAGGACATCATGAAAAGATGTATCCCATCCTCACCATTTCCTCATCCCACGCCCTTTGGTGGAAGCCAGTACTTATTGTCTAGAAAACAAAAATCACTTCCTAATTGTTCTACCTGCCTCCTTTGTTGCACTTGCCATCCATCTTCTACTTGCTACCAGACTGGTCCTTTTGAAGTCTGAGCATGACTACTACCCTTGCTCAAATACCTGTAATAGTTCTGCATTGTTTATAGGAGAAAGTACATGTTTCTTAGCAAGCATACCAGGCTCTCCATAATTCCCCACTACCTATTCAGCCTCAAGCCCTTCTCCCTTACCTTCTCATACCCTCTCTACCACTGTAACCACAAGTGATGCTCTCTGGCCTTAGCTAAGAGTGGCAAACTCAGGTACCTACAAGGACCAAGCCAATGATAACAAGTGTGAGAACTGGAGGAGATAAAACAGTAGGAACTAGTAGAGTCTGTGAATTGAGTTATCTCTTTTTTTTTTTTTTTAAGAGAAGTTAGGCCAAACCAGGCATAAACATGGTTTATACTTGGCCCGTGGTGACAGATGAAGACTCTCCCTCCAGGTTTTCACTCATGCTAAAATCCGAGTGCCTAAAAAGGCCTCCTGTTTCCCTTACCACTGCTACTCCTTCACCTAGCTCATTCTTTATCTCACACAGCGCGGTTCCAATGCCATCTCCCCAAAAATCATCCTGGTATTCATTCTGGGTTAGTTGTCCTCCTCCAGCTCTCAAAGCTATCTCTGGCCCCTTTGTGACAGCAGTAACCACACTGTTACTTGCCTGACACCATTGCTTACCCGACTCCTTAAAAGACCAGGACTTTCCTTGCTGAAAGTGAATGTCTTACTCTCCCTGAGTAAGTACACAGTGTAAATGCTTATAGCAGACATATGCTTTGTCTATGCAGGACCTCTTCTTCCCTATTCATGGAAATAGCAGCTGCCACTATCCTTTAAGGGACTGTCCTTTCTCTGCTCCTTGTGGTTTAGGCAAAGCTACTAAACCAGAGGACTCCATCCCTATCCTAAGGGAGGGCATATGACCCAAGATAGACCAATCAATTTTTTTTTGTACCCAGGAATGAAGAGGATTCAAAAAGAATAAAAGGCAACTGGAGCTATGTTACCTGGTGGCAGCACTCTAGGAGAGCTACAAGTGCCCTGGTTCCTAGATTCTATTCTTCTCAAGGTTTTGTACCAGTGAGTGTTTGCTGTGTAACAAATAATCTCAAAACTTAGTAGTATAAAATAATATCTATTTGTTTGTCTCAAAATTTTAGAGACCAGCAATTTGAACTTGGTTAGGCTGGGCATTTCTCTTGTCTTGGAGGGATTCATACATGCAACTATAACTGACTGTTGGTGAACAGGAAACTTGCTGGTCTAGGGTGGCTTCAGCTGAGTCTTGCTGTTTTCCAGCATTCTAGCCTGAGCTTATTCACATGCAGCTGGGCAGATTTCCAAGAAAGGGAATAGAAATACACAGGACCTGTTGAGGCCTAGGCTCAGACTGGGTATATCACCATTTCCACTGCATTCTTTTGGCCAAAGTAAGTCATAGGACCAGCCTAGATTGAAGAGGGTGAAAACTAGGTTCTCCTTCTTGATAGGAGGAGTTGTAAAGTCATGTTCCAAAGGGTGTGGATGCAGAGAGAGTGGAAAAATATGGTCATATCTGCAAACTATCACAGCTTTGTTATTCAGTTCCCTGTTAATTTTCTACTACATCCCTTTTTAATTTTAAGTTAATCAAAGTCAGCTTCTGTTGTTTGCCATTTAAAAATCATAATTTATAACTGCTTGAGAATGAATGAATAAATGAATGGATGGGTGAAGATATTAATGGCTGGATCAAACAACCCAAGAGAGAGTGTTGAACAGGGCAATGTAAAAGGGTGACAGACCTTATCATGGGATGAGGGAGATGTGGAATATGCTACATGTTGATTGCCTATAAGCGTCTCAGAAGTTAGGACACCACTTTCCCCCTCCTACTTTTTGACTCACTCTGTAGTCACAGTTACCAATAGCTTGAAATCCCCTTAGGAGCCACACACTAAACAATAAACCATTCACTTGGAACTGCTCTCTTACCACTACTTAAATTTAATTCCAGAGCCTGACTGGGTGTTTGTTTTAAGTGACTATCCTCCTGTGTGTATTAATGTAACCACATATTATACTCTAGACTGGCTTACATACAGGACATACATTTTTAAGTAAAGGATATTTTGAACAAGAGAAATTCGGAAGACTGCGAGGATCCTATGATATGGTCCAATATTTCCCAATTCAAGTCCTTCCCACCCCAAATCTCCACCCCACTCCTTTCTGATAAAAGTTTCCAATCCCCTAGGGGCCAATTCTCAGAAGGATGATAGGAAAAAAAAAAAGCAGGTTATGTAATTAAACAAGACTGAAGCATGAATGATTTATGTCTCATGGACTTCAATTTAGAGGACAACTTATAATTTTTGAGAGATTTCTTAATTTAGAAAAATATTCTGTGAGTAGAATCTTGAGAAATACAAAGGAGACATTTTTATGCAACTATAAGCAGTGTTGTTTTCTGTGCTGGCAGTGGTGGTGGTGTAAATAATAAAAAAATAGTATCTAGGTATAGATATGACATTGCATTTTTGTGATATGTAGAATATTCATGCTTTTGGTCCCTAGAATTTTCCAGATGCTAATCATTATGGTAATTTATAACAAAGCAATACTGATGAAAATGGAAAATTCCTCAAAGTTTTTGCAGCCTTAAACCTGACATTTGTGTTTTATGAAGCGCCCTCGAATAAAACAATGCTCATTTGCTGCCGTAAGCACTTCTCACCATGTGTAAACCACAAAACCATCACTCAAAGTGCTGAGATTCACATCTTTGTGGGTGAGACAAGGAGGAGCCATATCTGCTCTCACCATGTCTCAGACTTGGGACACATGCCAGGGCAGCCAGATAGGATCTCCAGGGCTGAGCAAGTTGGTGTGATGTTCCCCTATGTGGGAGGCCTCCCAGGGAGGCAAGTGGTGACCTCACTGGGAAAATGAAAATGGTTCAATAGAGAACACTTGTCTTGGAAGTGATCTTCCTGAATTTGAGACCAGTGAAGGGATTCGGTTTCCAACACCCTTTCAAACAAACAAACAAACAAACAAACAAACAAACAAAGCTGTTTTCCATTAATGGTATTAATATATGGGGGAAATATCCTACAGCCTGCTTCTTGACTGAGAGATCATGATTCAGGTATAAAGGATCTCAACTCCAGCTCTACATAAAGACACAGTCAGGGAATCACCCCTTAAAAGAACCAATTACAAAGTTTTCCTTCTAAAACCAGGGCAGAGATGTGTTCCTAGGAAGTACAGTTCTTGGGAGGACCCAGCCACATAAGTAACCACAACTTTTGGCCTCTGATACG
Organism: Macaca fascicularis; assembly: GCF_037993035.2. NCBI lineage: Eukaryota > Metazoa > Chordata > Mammalia > Primates > Cercopithecidae > Macaca > Macaca fascicularis. The sequence continues at coordinate 38,350,858 of NC_088388.1, read as the reverse complement.
TTCCTCCCTTCTAGGATTTCTTTCATGATAATTCCAATGCCACCCATGGAGATTTAACGTGTCCTTGTCTCTGCTGCTGCAATGCAGATGAAGGAACAAAGGTTGTACATTTCAAAAGGACCTCTACCTAAAATGCAAAAACATGACAGGGAGATTAACCAAAAAAAAGTCAAAGGAAGCTAGAAGCAGGAGCAAGCTTCTGACTTTTCCATGGTTGACTTTCTAATTCTGTTCTGCTCTGAGCCCTGTTCTAGCCTAAAGAGATCTCTTTGCGATTCTTAGTCCCCCAGCCCTTGAATGTGTGTGTTCCAAAAGATTGGGAATACCAGCTCTAGTGACAGGCAGTTTGGTGGGGATTTGTTATTCTATCACCATTAACACAAACTTATCACGTTTTCAAGTGATATATATATATAGAAAATGAACTTAGCCAGACACACTACAGTGGGGAACATCAAAGAGCTATCTTTTCTCTGGTTCATAGCAGGTAGACCCATGATCTTGGTTTAATTAGTAAGCGGCTCTGGCTAGCCCTTTCCTCTCTTAATGTTATCTCTTTGCCAATTTTTGTCCTATTCCCAATTATGTACTTTTGTTAGACACCCACACTTCATTTTTTTTTTATCAACTCAGTATCAGAAAGTATCTGAAACTTGAAAAGCAATTATGGAATATTCTCCCAGTACAGTTCTGGTCTTTATTTAAAGCTCTCCTGGAACATTTTTATCCAGTAGAGATGGAAATAATTTCCTTCTCATGGAACAGATAATCTTTTTTGTTTTGTGTTTTGGAAACGGAATCTCACTCTGTTGCCCAGGCTGGAGTGCAGTGGTGCAATCTTGGCTCATTGCAACCTCTACCTACCGGGTTCAAGCAATCCTCCTGCCTCAGCCTCCTGAGTAGCTGGGATTACAGATGCATGCCACCATGCCCTGATAGATTTTGTATTTTTAGTAAGGACGGGTTTAACCATGTTGGCTAGGCTTGTCTCCAACTCCTGACCTGAAGTGATCCACCCGCCTTGGCCTCCCAAAGTGCTGGGATTATAGGCATGAGCCACTGCACCTGGCCTGGAATAGATAATCTTATAATTTGTGGTTTATGGTTCTGTTGGACAATAACCAGTTATGTATCTGATCTAGAACTCCTACCCTAATATTAGATACTTAGCATCTCAAATGCTCTTTGGGCTGGTTTTAATATCTTTCAGTTCCCTTCAATACTTCATGAGTTAAATAGAATCTTTGACACATCTTATATTTGTATGAGAGAGATTTTTTAAATACTCTTGAAAAGTATTGCTGAATAACAGGATAAGTGGACAACACCATATATTTGTCAAAAAATTATAGAACTTTTCAACACAAAGAGCAAACCATAATGAGTCCAAATTAAAAATAAATCATTTAGGAAATCATGAGAATCCCAGATGAAATGCAAATAGTGACAAAAGAATATAATTGTACTGCAAAAGCATGAAGCAAACCTCACTGAAGGGCATACTGGGGAAAAGTGCCAACCTAGTAACTAGAAATGAGTATAGTCTGTAAGACTAAGGGAAAAAGGAACTATATATAACACTGTACTATAATTGATAAAGTTGCTTTCCATGGGTGTATGAATTAATTCTGCAACCACTCTACATATGTACTAGAATTCACAATTAAGTAAGTGGATGGAAGATAGTAGCATCCAGGTTTCTTACTTTTGGAGGAAGAATTTACCAATAAGCAAGGATGGGAAGCTGGACTAGAACCAGAGAAATTGGGACAAATTCATGTTTGACATAATATAGATGCAGATATTAACAATAGGAATATTAATTGATACATAGGTTAGTATACACACCTATATTTCCTTGCTCACTCAGTTGAGAGGGCTAGAAAAATAACACCCCAATAGCAATGAGCACTCCTAGTACCCAAATCTTGGTTTCTAATACCAGTCTCTAATAAAAAAGAGCCAGAGCTTCATAGAGAAATGACTGATTTCAGAATTTGGGCAGGAATTACACAAGATGAGTTTGAATCATCTTGTAGTACCAGAAAATAAGGAGTGAAAAAAATCAATACAAAATGATGGACCTACAGGAGCCAAGTGACAGAGCTTCCAGTGACCAAAGTTAGAACAATTTGAGCAACAGAATAAAGTAGTCTTGAGTTATAACCCAAAGTATAAAATTAATGAGTCTACTTAGATATAAATAAATGATCAATCAATAAATAAGTAGGAGAGATAATACAAATATTACATGTGAAATTTTCCAAGTAGTATATTTAGATACTCTGCCCTCAAGGAGGTGGAACATGACTCTTCACTCCTTAAAAGACATTTTTATAAAGATTACAGGATAAGAAAGATGACAGAGGGAGGAGTGACTTTACAATGGAGAAATCTGATGAATAATTACTTCAGCCAGGGTACATGGTCAACATCAACAATGATAAATAATGATAATATGTACCCTTCATATGATGTAGTAAGAATGGCACTTTACCTCTGTAGTCTTCCTACCAAACAACCATAACCCCAGTCTTATCATGAGAAAAACATATGATGAATCTCAATTAAGGGACATTCTACTAAATACCTTTCTAGTTCTCCTCAAAACTGTCAAGGTCATCAAAAATAAGGAAAGTTTAAGAAACTGTCACAGAACACAGGAGCCTAAGGAGATATGACAACTAAATGTACATTACATTTAGTAGCCTAGGTGGGATTCCTGAACACAAAAAGTGCTTTAGGTAAAAAATATATGTATAAGAAAATATTTATAAACTATAGAGTTTAGTTAATAATAATGTATCAATATTGGTTTACTAATTGTGATAAATATGCCATAATAATGTAAGATAATGTTAAGAATAAGGAAAATGGATGTGGGGTGTATGGAACTCTCTGTTCTATTTTTGCAATTTTTGTAAATTTATTTAAAATTTATTTAAATAAAAAATTTATTTAAATAAATAAGTGCATTTTAAAAAACCCAAATAGAGGTACTTTCTGCAATGTATCTTGTCAGTGCCATGAGAAACTAAGAAAAACTCAGAAACTGTGATATTCTGGATTGGACCCCATAACAAAACAGATACTAGTGGAAAAACTAATGAAATTCAAATAAAGCATGTAGTTTAGTTAGTGGTATTGTACCAAAACCAATTTCTTAGTTTTGACAAATGTACCATGATTGTGTGAGATGTTAGGGAAAGCCCGTGAAAGTATACGGAAACTGTCAGCGCTTTCTTTCCAACTTTTCTGTAAATCTACAATTGTTTGGAAATTAAAAGTTTCAAAAAAAATTTTGTCTACATACTATATGATTCTAACTATATAACATTCTAGAAAGGGCAAAACCATGGTGACGGTAAAAAGACAGAGGCTGGGAGAGAAGAGGAATAAACAGGCCAAGCAGAGAGGGTACATGTCGTCATATACGTATACAGAACTAATAGGATAGATACATATAAAAAGAGGAGTTTATTAAGGAGCATTCACTCACACAATCACAAGGTCCCATAATAGGCCGTCTGAAAGCTGAGATGCAAGGAAGCCAGTCCAAGTCCCAAAGCTGAAGAACTTGGAGTCTGATGTTCAAGGGCAGGAAGCATCCAGCATGGGAGAAAGATGTAGGCTGGGAGGCTAGGCCAGTCTCGCCTTTTTATGTTTTTTTGCCTGCTTTATATTCTAGCTACACTGGCAGCTGATTAGATGGTGCCCACCCAGATTAAGGGTGGGTCTGCCTTTCCTAGCCCACTGACTCAAATGTTAATCTCCTTTGGCAACACCCTCACAGACACACCCAGGATCAATACTTTGCATCATTCAATCCAATCAAGTTGACATTCAGTGTTAACCATCACAATACATTTGTCCGGATCCATGAAATGTACAACACCAAGAATGGACCCTAAGTAAACTTTACCCTATGTAAACTGTGGTTGATTATGTTGTCTTTTAAAGTTCATTAATTGTAACAGTTGTACCACTCTGGAGGGGGATATTGATAATGAAGGAGGCGATGCATATGTGGGGGCAAATCTCTGTACCTCACTCTCAAATTTGCTGTGAACCTAAAACTACTCTAAAAATGTAATCTAGAAAAAAGTTGTTTTTAAAAAAAAGAAATATGTGAACCATGAGGAATAACAGATATGTGCAGACTGGAAGCAAAGAATACCACTGTCATTTGCCCATTGGAAATATAAAGTTGGCATCACTGAAATTGACATGTTTTTAAGACGGAAATGATCACTCAGAGCTTAAGGAAGACTGCTTGAATCATAATGATCCCCTAATGGGGATGGGGAAGTACAAGAATCCAGATAATACATCCTATATTAGCATTTGTCTGGGCACAGTTCAAGCAAAAGCTCAAGGAATGCTGCTTTTCTTAGAACTCTTGGTGACAAAATACACCTCTCTTAACAATCTCAACATGAGTTGTCTATCCCAGACATTGGCTATTAAAGATAGGGACACAACAGTTAATGAGATCTCCTTCAAGTTTTATTCACTCACTCTTCAGAAGGCCAACCTCTACAGAACAGTCACAGAAAGCAGGGATTCTGTTGGGAGTGGGAAGAGCTTCTGATCCTTGCTTGGCTAAGCTTCTTCTCCAGGGTTTTCCCCAGGTAGCCAGAAAGAGATTTCCTGGAATTATTTATGAGGATAGCAGAAGGTCAGCCAGAGTACGCAGTCCTGACAGTCATTCATTCCGCTTCTCTTACTGGAGTAATAATACCATATGTTGCTTCAAAAGAGCTACTCATATACTGAACACCTGGTATGTGCCAACTATGGTGCTAGATGATAGGGAAGAGGGAGTGAACTCAGATAAAAACAATAATGCTGATGATCATGATAAATACGCGATAGCATGTGTTTCTAACCAAGCACTATTCTACAAGCAATGATGCATTTAATCCTTACAATAACTCAGTGAAATTGATCTTATTATTTCTACTTTACTGATGAGGAAACTAATTCTCCCTCCAGGAAGCTAAAAATCATAGTAGCTTATTTAAGGTCAAACAGGAAGCATCAAGGTGTTTAAGAGCATGGTCTTTGAAATCCAGCAGACAGAATCAAAGCTTAAATCTGCCTTATTAGCTCTGTGACCTTGGACAACAAATTTCACCCCTTTCTCAAGTAGTCAAAAAGTAGAGGATAAAATCAGCCCAACTCTATTAAATGCTTTGTCCATTAATATTGTCTGCCACAAGTTTGAGGAAGGGGCCTCACACATGCACAGAATTTGCCAAAATGTGCCAAGTACCTTAAAGATATGAATTTGCTTTATCCTTAAAACACAACAAAAGATAAGATTTTATTATTTTCTCCATTTCACTAATTAGGAAGCAGATATTCAAAGAAGTTTAATTAACTTCCTGAAGGTCATCCAGCAAGGAAGTGGTCCAGCTGCAATTTAGGTCCAGCTGTATCAGGTCCTAGTACCTTGAATCTAAATCACTCTGCTCTGCTCACTCGACATTACAGAAATGCCATCATGGGCTCAATTCCTTCTAGGTAACATATTTTTCATTTTAACTGGGGGTCTAACCTGAAAGTTTGTTTGTAAGTGGTATAACTTTTGGGCTGGAGGGGCCTCAATTGGACTGGGTGAACCCTTTCATCACTAATACTGGGATTCTCAGTAGCAGGCATCTTAGAAAGCAGAGAGCCTCCCCTCAGAAGCTATAATGATACATTTTGAAGAAGAAGAGTGGAGGCAGATGGGAGAGAGAAGAAGGAGGGCACAAGAAGCCTGAAGACGTAGAAAGGAGGTTCTTTTGGATTTGGAAACAAACCTACAATAGACCCAATTAACTGTGGCCCAGCCCCTACCAAGAAGGCAATGCCTTCTGAGTTTTAGAGCAATTTAGGGTAAGGGCAAGGATGCTAAATAGATTCCAACCCCTGCACCAACATTGCTTCCTGGTGATAGCTGCTGAGAGAGTTCTAGTAAGAAGAAATGTGAGGTTTTGCCCAGGCTTAGCTGGAAACGTTTTAAAAAAAAAAAAAAAAAAAAAACACAAACCTCTGCCCGTTAGTAAGATCTGCCACAAGTTTGGGAACCACTTGCCTGCCCAGAATTTGCTGTTCCTGCTTAGGGGATGTCACAACCTGGACATAGTCTGCAGGAGGAGTTAACTGGTTCAGGTCCAGCCAGGGAGCCCCAATACCCCAACAGAACACTGCTTCCGCCAACCTCACAAACAAAGGCAAAACGGCACTGACAATGAGAAAGGCTCTCATTTGAATTTCTTTGGTTTTAATTATTTTGAAAAGACAGGCAGGCCACCAATGCCAAGACCCTTTAGGAATAACTAAAAACAAAAAAGATTCAGGCCAGCTGGAGGGGGCAGAGGAGGGAGTTCCAGCCAATTAGCCTTCCTTTGTGACATGACGGCCCTTCATTCCACCCTCCGGAAGCCTTCATAACACTCATGTGTCAACAGGACCTTAGGAGAGGGGAAATAGCAGTGAGCCAAACCTCAAGAGTGAGGGGGGAAGAAAAGTAAAATCTGGAATTGCAGCTCCAAACTGGACCCTTGAACATTTAGCTGCTATCATTATTTTTTATAGAGCCTTTCCTGGGCTTTCCTGACCACCGAGGACCAGGCCTCAGGGCTCCAGAGGCCTGGTCTTCCCTCTGTAGCCTTGCTATCACCTTGCCAAACAGGCTCATCCCACCCTCTCAAACTCTGCAGTATTCCACCTCCGACCTCCCCAAATGGATCAAGCTTTCCATAGCTAGGCTATTAAAGGGAAAGCAGTCCTACTGTTTCCTTTAATGAGCAGCTTTTACAAGGTGCCAAATGCCCTTTAAGGAGCCTAGAAACCCAAAACAGTCTCTTGGGTTCCAGAAACCCCAGCCTAACCCAGAGTCAGTGGGAGGTAGAGACACAGACCCAGACTCCAGTCAAATTAGTCTCCAGGGAATCTGCTTAATCCAAGCTGTCGGGAGACGTGTGAGATGCTGGAGTTACCATTAATGCTGATCTTAGGCTCTGCTAGGTCCTTGCAGGAATAGATCCAATCTCTCCAGGGCACTGGCTCCAGAGAAGGTAGTACAGGAAATCTCTAATGTCTTCTAAGGATGGTGGAATCTGTTAAATGGACACCTCTGTTGCTCTGTTGGGCACCTTGATGGATTCATGTGCACAAAGGTGGGCATGAAGCAGAGTATGAAATGAGAGAACACTGAATGATCCTACTTAATAGAATAAGGAAAATTTAGAGTTTGAATAACCATCCAGGACAGAAGGGAAAGGTGACCAGGAGAGGAGATGGCCTGAGGCTAGGGCCAAGCACCCAATACAAAGTCCTGGGAATAGGAGAACCTGAGGTTCAACTTATAGTTCATTGTTTTTGGGCAATATAAACTGTTCTTTTACCCCCTAACCACATTTCAACATTTCAGTAAAATCTAATAAATACATACATGGCTTTGTGTGAGTATGGCCTTATGCAAACCCCAAAAAAGGCCTGAGTTTCGCTTCTAGGTCAATATGGAAAAGAGATAGTTGTGTGTGTTGCTAAACTCAGGTTGTAGGGATTAGGGATCATAATGATACTGGGTTCAACCCCTAAGAATTGGCTAAATTTTCTAGTGGTTTCTCCCTTTTATTCTAAGTGAAAAGTGAATTGAATTGATAATTTACCTTCTACCTTTTTCAATTTTTTTCCATGTTTGAGACATATTAGGGCACTATGGAAAAGTGGTAATGAATATAAATTTAGGATTTCAACAAATATGGGTCTGTGTTCCAGGTCTATGTGATTCTAAGCTTCAGTTTCCTAATTTATTAAGTAGGAACCAATGACATATTCCTTTTAATGATCATTCCTTATAAAGGATCAATGAAACAATCTATGTGAAATGTTTGCCATGGTAACTGACACAAAGTAATGTAGCAAGACAAGCTGCTGACAAAACTCCTCAGACACCAAATTAAAGAAGGAAGGAGTTTATTCAGCCAGGGGCATCAGCAAGACTCCTGTCTCAAGAGCTGAGCTCCCCAAGTGAGCAATTCCTGTCCCTTTTAAGGGCTCAAAACTTTAAAGGGGTGGGCGTGAGAGGGTCGTGATCGATTGAGCAAGCAGCGGGTATGTGATTGGGGGCTGCTGCATGGGTAATTAGATCAGAACAAAACAGGATAGGGATTTTCACAGTGCTTTTCTGTACAATGTCTGTATTCTATAGACAACAGAACCGATTAAGTCAGGGGTCGATGTTTAACTACCAGGCCCAGGGTGTGGCACGGGGCTGTCTGCTTGTAGATTTCATTTCTGCCTTTTAGTTTTTACTTTTTGTTTCTTTGGAGGCAGAAATTGGGCATAAGACAATATGAGGGGTGGTCTCCTCCCTTAGTAACACTCAGTAAATGGTGGTTGCTCTCATCCACCTGTTAGTGATGATGCTGATAATGATGACAGGCATACTGACAAGGACAGTTCCTGATCATAGAGCTCCTGTCATTGGGGAGAGGGAAAAAAAGGATGGCTTAAAAAATTTTAAGATAAAGGGAAACAAATTTGGCAAATCTGTTCTACTGATCTGTATTGGTCTATAAGTGAGCCACAAAATAAGCTTTACTGTGCTTGTCTTGAGATGTAAAGATTGTTTCTTATCACAATTAGCCTATGTGTGCTAATGCAGGCACCATTACACACCGGCCAGGTTTGGCGGGGATATGAAAAGAAAGGAGGGCTGGAGGCGGTGGCTCACACCTGTAATCGCAACACTTTGGGATACCTAGGTGGGCAGATCACTTGAGTCTAGGAGTTTGAGACCAGCCAGGGCAGCATGGTGAAACCTCGTCTCTACAAAAGATACAAAAATTTAGCTAGGTATGGTGGTGCACACCTGTAGTCCCAGCTACTCGGAGGCTGAGGTGGGAGGATCACCTAAGCCCAGGAAGTCTAGGCTATAGTGAGCCATGATTGCGCCACCACACTCCAGCCTGGGCAACAGAGTGAGACCCCATAAAAAAAAAAAGAAAAAGGAAAAGGAAAGGAAGTTGGTGAATTGGATATGTTTTATACAGACTCAAGTGAATGATGACCGCTGTCCAAAACCTCATAAAATCAAATGTGTTAGGCTTGGCTTTTCTCCCATGCCACCAAATCTTTCCTCTATTTATTTTCAAGTGAATTACTTTTCTTCCTGGGAGAATCTTCATGTAATCTCCCAGGAAGAAAAATAATATATATATTCATAATACATACAAATTTATATATAAATAATATATATTCACGTACTCAATTTGAATGTAATTGATTACTAATTTCTACCCTCAATGTGCCTTCTTGTAGAGAAACATTGTTCCTGACAGCTCCAGCCAATCTCCTTTCTAACACAGCTGCTTTACACTTCCTCTTTCTGGTCCAGCTGCCTTAGGGGAGACTGTTGGACAGAACTTGGCATGCACAGATTCCCGAGTTATCTTTGTCTGGAGCCCATCGTTTTGTTTTCAGTCTGAAAAATAATGCCTCCTTCATGCTGTAGAAGCCAAGAAGAATTTGTTTCCTTCCAAAGAGGTTTCAGGAGATCCTGTATTACTGACTTAGACAAATCCAACTTGATTACATGCATTGTTTCCTTGTCTTCCCTTACACAACACAAAACCTTCTAAAGGAAGGTTTAATGTGAAACTGAGACTTTCCAGTTTCACTTTTTCCATTCTACCTTCAGTACAAAAGCCCTACCTTGGAAAATGAGAGTGAGAATTATTTGGTTAATCACAGGATTTCAGATTTTTCCAGTGGGCAATAGGGAAGATGAAAATAGTCCTTTTCTAGAATCCATGTTTGAGGACACGAAAGCATACTAAAAGGGAAAGGCCCTTGAGGCCAAAGAAAAAATCAATTGGCTTAAAAAATAAATAAAAATATAAGTGAAAAGCTCTTTTTGAGGAGGGAAAAAGCCATTTTTCATGGCATGATTGGCATGACATTGATCAATGTTCTTTTTGCTGTCCAAAGTCATTTTGAGGAGATTGGTTTCTCTAAAAACAAATCTACTCCATACTCCATCATCACTTAGAGTGTTTCAGTAGGGCTTTTTTTTTTTTTTTTTGCTAGCTATTAATCTTACCATTTGTTCTCTGCCCCTTAACTAGAAAAGAAATCTTATTTAATGCAATGAGATGACAAATAACTTTTAAATCAGACTTGGTTTTTGAATCACAACGCTGTCATCTAAATTTTATTATGTCTCAGTTTCCCCATATATAAAATAAGAAAATGCCTACATTATTTCTAGTTTTAAAGATTAAATAAGAAACTGGATTTATAATAGTAGCTAACACTTATTGCATGCAAAGTATCTTATATATGTTAATTAATCCTACAACAGTCAATACCCTATGGTATACACTATTATCAACTTCATTTTGCAGATGAGAATGCAGAGGCACAAAACAGTTAAGTAACTTGCTCAAGATCGCTCACTGCAACAGTCAGGGAGTACAATGGACTGAAAGTTTATGCTCCTCCAAAATTTATATATCAAAATCCTAACTTCCAAGGCAATGGTATTAGGAAGTGGAGCCCTTGGGAGGTGATTAGGTCATGTGGATGAAGTCCTCATGAATGGAACTAGTGCCCTTATAAAAGAAACCAAAGGAAGACCACTTGCCCACTCTACTATGTGAGGACACAGTGAGACGGTACTCTCTAAGAAGTAGCAGGCTCTCATGAGAAACAAATCTGCCAGCGCCTTGATCTTGGACTTGACAGCCTCCATACCTGTAAGAAATACATTTCTGTTTTTGTTTTTGTTTTTTTTTTTTACAAGCCACCCAGTTTAAGGTATATTTGTTTTAGCACTTTGAACAGACTAAGACAGGGAGGCAGACATGTTCAAAGGGTGAACTGAGAATGTTTGATAGTGACTGATATGGTTTGGCTCTGTGTCCCCACCCAAATCTCATCTTGAATTGTAATCCCCATAATCCCCATGTGTCTAGGGAGGGACCTCGTAGGAAGTGATTAGATCGTAGCGGCAGCTTCCCCCATGCTGTTCTCCTAATAGTGAGTGAGTTCTCACGAGATCTGATGGTTTTATAAGTGTTTGACAGTTCCTCCTACACATGCTCTCCCTCTCCCGCCACCTTGCGAAGAAGGTGACTGCTTCCTCTTTCACCATGATTGTATGTTTCCTGAGGCCTCCCCAGTCGTGCAGAACTGTGAGTCAATTAAATCTCCTTTTCTTATAAATTACTCAGTCTCAGGTAGAATCTTTATAGCAATATGAAAACCGACTAATAAGATGGCAGATCCAGGGACTACCGAACAGAGTCATTCTCACCTCTCAGCCAGAACGAACAAGAAGAGAGACCAGTATAGCTGAAACCAGGTGAGAACTGTACACATGGGAGAGACGGTCATAGAGAAACCCAGCCACTGCCAAAACCACATCTTGGCAAGAGAGAAGAAAGGAGATTCATATCCTGACCTCTCTTTTCTCTCCACCTCTAATCTTCTGTCAGTACTTCTCACAGATCAAACTCAACTGGAAGTCATAGGTCAAGGGATCCCAGGTGACATTGGACATAGAGGTCAGCATCCCAGGACACAGAATAAGGCCCAGAATGGACCAGGACTTGCAAGTGGAGAAAAACTAAAACACAGTAGAGGTAGGATTCAAATCCATACTATTAACCACTCACTCCATTGCCTTTTGAGAGTAAACCAGTTAGCTTCTCTCCTCCATATCTGCAAAACCCTTGGTGCCTCAGTTCCATGTCCACCTTGAGAGCAGACAGCACTTTTGCTTAAAGGCATGACTTTCACCAGGAGGATTCACTAAACAAGGAGCACAAATGATTTACTTAAAAGAGTCCCCATTAGGCCAGATGCAGTGGCTCAGGCCTGTAATCCCAACACTTTGGGAGGCAGACGCGGGCAGATCACCAGAGGTCAGGAGTTTGAGACCAGCCTGACCAACATGAAGAAACCCTGTCTCTACTAAAAATACAAAATTAGCTGTGCATGGTGGCACATGCCTGTAATCCCAGCTACTTGGGAGGCTAAAGCAGGAGAATCGTTTGAACCTGGGAGGCAGAGGTTGCAGTGAGCCAAGATCATGCCATTGCACTCCAGCCTGGGCAACAAGAGCAAAACTCCTTCTCGAGAAAAAAGAAAATAAAAGTCCCCATTAGACAAGTCTTATTCCCAAGTCGCTTCGCCTGGTTCTAGCCATGTGGTGCCAGTTCTTTCCTCACCCTTCATGTATAGCAGCCTAGTATCCTCTGTCAGCTCCTTTTGCCCCACTTTCTACTACACAGAACCCTATTTTAAACCTGCCCCGCCCAAGCCCCAGAGGTTTCCTTCTATACCTCGGTGGGTTGAAGAAACTAACTTTTCAGCAAAAAAAATCTCTCTCCACAAAGAATTCTCACATCATCTACTAAGAAAACATTTTTTTCTTTATCAATGCATATGTATGCATAGGGATTTGCATAGTGCTTGCACAAAAGAGGACTCATTAAATGGAAATTACTATTATTACTATTAGCATTATTATTGTCACTTTGCCTAAGTGAGCTTAAACAGAAAGCTTACAGTGACTGTAGAGAATGACAAAAATGCAGAAGGGCCAGGTTCTAGGCAAGAGAGACAATGCTTCTGTGAAAACACCCTGAAATATTCCCAGGAGATGCACAGCTACCTCTGACACCGAGTGCATTTCTCCCCAACCTCTTTACTGAGGATTTTGGCAGCATTCTTTGAATTGCTGTTCTCCAGAATCACTCTCCTAGGCACCTTCATCAACAAGAAAATATTTTTTGACAAATTACAGATGTTCTTTTCCTGAGAAACACCCTAACACATATTGTTTTTCAAAATGTTCAGTTTCATGCCATGAAACTTGTGTTCCTGGCCTTGTGTTAGCATGATACAAGAAACTTGAATAACCATGACCAATGCAGGGATAATCTTTTGTTTTCTGACTTTTAAACAGACATTTTTGACATTTCCCATAAGTCTTCTACCCTTTCACACATTTATCTAAACCAAAATGCATTTCCCTGTCCAAATATATAGCAAGTTCAAGCTTGTTCCCATTACTTCACCTTCCTTTGCCTCTACAGTCTATCAAATATATTATACACAGAAGACCTCTAAGGCTACAGAGACTTGTTCATGGGTTCTTGAATCTTTTTTCAATTAATTAATTTATTTTTGCTGTATATATTTAAGGTATACATGATGTTTTGATATTCATATACATAGTGCAATGATTAGAGTCAAGCAAATTACATATCTATCACCTTTCATAGTTACCTTATTTTTCCTTGTGGTTTTTACTCTTCATTCATCACTGTAAGTGTTAAGTTTTGATGTTCACAAAATGGGTAATTGTGTGAGTATGAATGAGAACACAGCTATGGAATGAAGACAACATCTGATATGGTTTGGCTGTATCCCCAACCAGATCTCATCTTGAATTTCCACGTGTTGTGGGAGGGACTAGGTGGGAGGTAATTGAATCATGGGGCAAGTGTTTCCCATGCTGTTCTCATGACAGTGAATAAGTCTCATGAGATCTGATGGTTTTAAAAAGAGGAGGAGTTCCCCTGCACAAGCTCTCCCTCTTTGCTTGCTGTCATCCTTGTGAGATGTGACTTGCTCTTCTTTGCCTTCTGCCATGATTGGGAGGCTTCCCCAGTCACGTGGAACTGTAAGTCCAATTAAACCTCTTTCTTTTGTAAGTTGCCCCGTCTCAGGTATCTCCTTATCAGCAGCATGAAAATGGACTAATACAACATCATAGAGGCAAGTAACTATGAAATTAGTGGCCTGCCCTCACTGTAGAAATATAGATATTTCTATTCCAGTGCAAATTTTCACTGAGTAATTTGAATGTAATCTGATGTATCAGTCCATTCTCACATTGCTATAAAAAACTACCTGAGGCTGGGTAGTCAATAAAGAAAAGAAGTTTAATTGACTCACAGTTCTGCAGGCTGTACAGGAAGCACAACTGGGGAAGTCGTGTGAAGCCATGGCAGAGGGGAAAGAGGAAGGAGGTATGTCTTACATGGCTGGAGCAGGAGAAAGAGAGAGAAGTAGGAGGCACTACACACTTTTAAATGACCACATCTCATGAGAACGCCTCACTATCAGAAGAAGAGCAAGGGGGAAATCTGTCCCCACCTCCCACCAGACCTTTCCTCCAACACTGGGTATTGCAATTTGACATGAGATTTATGCAGGGACATAAATCCAAACCATGTTACCTGGGCATCTGTCCAGTCCTTATCACCTTCCCTCTGCCATCCAACTCCAACCTCGCATCATCTCGCATGCCACCAGCTTATCTATATTGGATACTTCTTGCATGTAACTGGCCTTCACTGAGTCTCAGATGCTTCACAGAACTCCTGCTTCTGTCACTGCTGTTTGAAATGTGGGATGCCTATGGGGATTGCTCAGTCATTCTACTTCAGTCTGCCTCATCCCTCAGTGCAAGGGAGTTATCCCCATGGGCAGCCTGGACCAATGTGGGGCAGGAGCTGAGCACATCAGAGCTGTATTCCCACCCTACTCCTTAGAGGATCTCCAGTGGCTCAGAGTCCTACAGAGTTTATTAGCATCTTCCACCCCACCAGATTGACTTTGCCTCCTTTCTTGTCTAACACTTCCCTTTCCTTCACTTCTATTCCTTCAATAACTTCCTAAAATAAACTGCTACACACAATCTCTTGTCTCAAGCTTGGTTTTGTAGAGCAACTCAGGCTACAGCAGCCTCCTAATTTCCCCCAGGAATCCCTTTTAATCTTCTAGAGTCAGTTCTACAGCAGCCAGAGTAGGTTTTCTAGAATGTAAATCATAACATGCCATTCTCCTGATCAAAAACTTCTAATTGTTTCCATCACACACAGAATAAAATCCAAAGTACCTTCAATGACTCCTGAGGCTCACCATGATCTGGCTACTGGCCATTCCCTGATCCTATCATGGTTGACTCCATACCACTTACCATCAGGTGACATGATATTGTATGTTTGTTTATCTGTTTATGGACCATCTCCTCTACTGAAATGGAAGCTCCATGACAGCAGGAATGTGTTTGTCTTATTTACCAGTATATCCCCATTGCCTAACTCAATGCCTATCACTAGGTAGGCATCAAAAAATATTTGTCAAATAAAGGATGGGACATGTGATTTTCATTATGCACATGATTATAATGCTAGAACTAACATTATATAAGACAAGGAGGAAAAAACTTGCTCTCAGCTTCTTTGAGTGGCTTTGTGATATGTTTATCCAACAATGGGTAATAAATGTGATAAAAATGACTAAAAAGCTTTGTGCCAGTGATAGTCTTGGGAGGATAGAAAAACAAAGGCCATTCCTCTTGATCAAAAGCGAGATGTAATCAAGGCTGGATTTGCCCAGGGATATTTAGCTTTATATCTATAGACTTAAAGCTATAAAAACACCAGTATTATTGAAATGGCTGCAGGCAAAATTATTATTGTGAGTTGAAATGGCCCATCCCCAAATCCCCTATTTACTCTTTGAAATAATTATTTTTAAAGTGATTTATATAAAAAGACTTCTCAGGAATGCAAGTATAACACTATAGCACAGATTATACTCTGCCTCAATGAATAAGAGAGAGAAAAGCTGAATCTAATCTATAAGAAAATTTTATAGGAGAGTATTAGAAAGAGTAAATTATGGCAAAGCCTCAGAAATCACAATTCTAATCTTAAAAGGAGATAGAGGCCCAAGGAAAATATCCCCGTTGAGGTCACAGTTACTAAATTTAAGAATATGCGACAATTCCAGTGTGCCATCGGCATATCTTTGGCAGCCACTAAGGAGACAAGACCATCCCTTGTGTATAGCCCAAGATCTATCACTAACTAACTAAATGACCCTGAATGATTTGCTTAAACTTTACGTTAAATTCCCTTGGCAAGGACTGTCTTGTTCACAGTATATCCCTAACATCCACCACAGCACCTGGCACAAAGGATGTGCCCAATGAATAGGTGCTGAATGAGTGGGTTTGCAGAAATAGGTGAGGCATAATTTGAACTTATAAAAGGTTGTGTAACTTTTAGCAAGAATCAGTAGGAATTGCATCTATATTCATTTTATGATATCCATTTGTATTTTTGCTAGCATCTTATTTGCATTCCCTGGGCTAAGTTAGTTTTTAATTTCCATGGCCAACATGACTCTCCTTAGGATATTTTGATTACTAGTTCATATTATAAAAGAATCCCATCCCATAAACAAGGATTGTTGTGTGAGTAGATAGAAACTTCTATGTGTACATTGGATGTTATGACATGATTTTGATCTGAAATTCTCTCTGAAACTGAAGATATTTTCATGGCTCTTCATAGAAAAGGCATTGGATGCTGAATCCAAAGATCTAAACAAGTAATTTTGGATAAGTTACTTACTCCCTCTGAGCCTCAATATTCACATTTTTAAAGCAAAGGCATTTGAAGAGGTGAATGATATTTTCCCAGGATAAATAAGAGCTGTGACTATTCTGAACACCAATATATTTTTGGTGATACATCATGCGATGCTTCCATTTGGTCTGTCCATGAGTGCTGGAAGAAGGGAGAAAAGAGGTTATGTAGCCATTGTATATTGCTACGTAAACAAAACACCCCAAAATTTAATGTCTTAAATTCCACAAGTCTGTGGTTGCCTGGGATTAGCTAGGTGGTTTATCTGTTTCATATGGTATAGCTGAGGTCACTCAGGTACTGCATTCAACTCTGAGTTCAGCTGAAGTAGGAATGTCCAAGTTGGCTCTTATCCTTCAGTCTCTTTTCGCATGGTCTCTCATCATTTAGTGGACTGTCCTAAGCTTATTTACAGCATGAAGCCTGGAGTTCAGGAGGAAACTTTCCAAGAGGACATGCTCCCATGTGCACGTGTTTATCAAGTCTCTGCTTGCATCACAATTATTAATATTCCATTGGCCAATGCAAGTCACTTGGTCAAGCCTACAATCAAAGTAGGAGGATGAAGACTACACAAAGGCATGAATACCAGAAGGTGTGGTTCATTATAAGAGCGAGAAATGCAAAATGAAGACAGGACTTTGAAGATTAAGAAGTTTCTGCAGAACCTGGTAGTATTAGCCCATTCTCCCACTACTATAAAGAAATACCTGAGACTGGCTAATCTATAAAGAAAAGAGGTTTCATTGGCCCACAGTTCCACAGGCTGTACAGGAAGCATGGCTGGGGAGGCCTTATGAAACTTTCAATCATGGCAGAAGGCAAAGGGGGGAGCAGGCACATCTTACATGGCCAGAGCAGGAGGAAGGCTGGCGGGAAGGTGCTACACGCTTTTAAACAACCAGGTCTTATAAGAACTCTATCACAAGAACAGTTCTACAAGTATGGTACTAAACCACTGGAAACCACCCCCATGATCCAATCACCTCCCACCAGGCCCCATCTCCAACACTGGGGATTACAATTTGACATGAGATTTGGGTGAGGACACAGATCCAAACCATCACTGGTTTTCTTCTCCCAAAGAACCTATTTGCTTGATCCACAAAATCTACTAGACACTAAAGGTCATTTCTTCTGACTGGGCAGATCAACATCTTAAAATAATTAAGCATTTTCCCCCCAAAATACACGTATGACATAAGTGGCAATTTCATCATTAAAGAAGTTATCTGACATTTTTTATCCATGAAATAATTTTGCCACCAATAATTAAGTTCTTTGCAATAATTTAGTGAATAATGAGGAAGGGTGCATGGTCTAAGAGGCTAGAGAAAGAATCAAAGGAATAGATTTCAATTCTGCCCCTAGAACAAAAATACAGCAACAGCATTTATTGAGGCCCTACAGTCTTCTCAGACCTATACTGGGCAACTAGACTACTACAATATAAAAGTATAATACAAATTTCAACACATCGAATATAACTAAAAGTAGTCCTAATTTACTGGCATTACATACTAAAAATAACAATAATAGCAGTTATTACTGGGCTTACTTCTACTATTGCTACCATTTTACTTTATAAAAACCACTGTACTCTGGTACAGAAACAGATACATAGATCAATGGAACAGAATAGAGACAGAAATACAGTTGCACACTTACAACCATCTGATCAAAAAAGTTGACAAAAGCAAGCAATGGGGAAAGGACTCCCTATTCACTAAATGGTGCTGGGATAACTGGCTAGCCATATGCAAAAGATTGAAACTGGACCCCTTCTTTACGCCATACACAAAAATCAACTCAATATTTAAA
The DNA here is from genome assembly GCF_037993035.2 of Macaca fascicularis. NCBI lineage: Eukaryota > Metazoa > Chordata > Mammalia > Primates > Cercopithecidae > Macaca > Macaca fascicularis. Next base: position 38,332,586 of record NC_088388.1, on the reverse strand, counting down.
AACTTAAATATAAAACATAAAATATAAAAACTTCTGGAAGATAACCTAGGAAAAACCATTCTGGACATAGGACCTGGCAAAGATTCCATGATGAAGACGCCAATAGCAATTGCGACAAAAATAAAACTTGACAAATGGGACCTAAACTAAAGAGCTTCTGCACAGTAAAGGAAAATATCAACGGAGTAAATAGGCAAACTACAGAATGGGAGAAAATATTTATAAACCGTGTATCCAACAAAGGTTTAATATCCAGGATCTATAAGGAACTTAAATTTACAAGCAAAAAAAACAAAAATAAAATAAAATAAAATAAAAAAGTGGGCAAAGGACATGAACAGACACTTTTCAAAAGAAAACATACATGTGACCAACAAACATGAAAAATGGTCAACATCACTAATCTTTAGAGAAATGTGAATAGAAACCACAATGAATAGATACCATCCCATATCAGTCAGAATGGCTGTTATTAAAAAGTCAAACAAGAGAAGCTGGAGAGGTTGTGGAGAAAAGGGAGCACTTATATACTGCTGATGAGAATTTAAAATAGTTCAGCCATTGTGGAAAGCAACCATTGTGGAAAATTCCTCAAAGAACTTAAAACAGAATAACCATTCAACCAAGCAATCCCATTATTGGGTATATACCCAAGGGAATACAAATCATTTAGACATATGCACATGTTTGTTCACTTTAGGACTATTCACAACAGCAAAGACATGGAATCAACCTAAATGCCTATCAACAGTCGACTGAATAAAGAAAATGTGGTACATATCCACCATGGAATACAACACAGGGAGGCCATTATCCTAAGTGAATTAACACAGAAACAGAAAATCAAATACCGCATGTTCTCACTTATAAGTGGGAGCTAAACATCAAGTACATATGGTCACAAAGAAGAGAACAACAGACACTGGAACCTACCTGAGGTTGGAGGATGGGAAGAGGGTGAAGAGCAAAGAACTACCTATCGGATACTATGCTTATTACCTGGGTGAGGAAATAATCTGCATACCAAATTCTCACAACATGCAATTTACTTACATAACAAACCTGCACAAGTGCCCCTGAACCTAAAATAAAAGTTTGTTTAATGTTAAAAGGAAAAAAAAAGAAAACACAACTAAAAGTACAGAAAACATACATACAAAACCCCACTGTACTCTATATTTTACATGCATTAGTGTATTAGTCCTTTCTTGCATTGCTATAAAGAAATACCTGAGACTGGGTAATTTATTAAACAAACAAGCTTTAATTGGCTCACAGTTCCACAGATTGTACAGGAAGCATGATTCTGGCAACTGCTGGCTTCTGGGGAGGCCTCAGGAATTTACAATCATGGTGGAAGGCGAAGGGGGAGCAGGCACTTCACATGGCTAAAGCAGGAGCAAGAAGAGACAGAGTAGGAGGTGCTACACACTTTTAAGCAATCAGATCTCACAAGAACTCACTCACTGTCTATCGTGGGGACTGTACAAAGGAGATGGTACTACACCATTCATGAGAAATCTGTCCCCATGATTCAATCACCTCCCACCAGGCCTCACCTTTAACACTGGGGATTACAATTTAACATGAGATTTGGTGAGGACACAGAGCCAAACTATATCAATTAGCTCATTTAATCATCACAGAAATCCTATAAGGAAGGTACTAGCACCCCATTTTACAAATGAGAACACTAAGGCTCAGTGAGGTTAAGCGACTTTCCAGGGTCCCTCAGGAAATTAGAGGCAAAGGCAGAATTCAAATCTGTGTACTTATTCATCCAGCCACCAGAAATTTATTGAATGCTTTCTATGTTTCAGACTCTGAATCTTTATTTTATATTTTCACCCATTAAATGTTTAACAGTATCATCTCAATCACATACTCAGAGGAGTTCCAAAGAGAACAGATGACTTGATGCTGGGGAGGGGAAAGAAAAATTATAGTAAAATGTGTTTTTACCTCTAGTCAAAAGTTGAGTCTCTGGGATCCAGCATCACAAACAACCACCCTTTGCCCTATGAAAAATGGTACAGGACTGACACTCCTTCAGGGAAACTTAATGCATTGACTGCCCTAATCTGGGCTCCTGGTGCCCTGCTATCTTTCCTCATCACATGAGTAGCCCTGGCCATAACTTTGAGTTTCTCTTGTCTTACCAACACCATCTTTCATCCTCCCTTTCAACATCACTTCTATTGACTTGGACACCTCAAGTGATGATGACTGAATGTTGTCTTGGGAATAAAGACTGAAAGAGATTATGAAACCTTGAATCTTATATTCTTGCTTTAAGAGTAAGATTTTTGGAAATGAGAACCTTTGCCCAGAATACTGAATCTACAAGTTCTTTAAAAATTATGGAAAATTCATGATATTCTCTAAACTTTATTATGGAGACATAAAAGAAGAATCAGTTATCTTGCATATATTTTGAAGAAAAAAAAACTCACATTAGTTTTTTGGTTACTCACATTTATAGTAAAGTGCACCAGCCCTAAGCCCCCTGAATCATTCTGATTAAATGAGATTTTTCTACGTAAGGCCCAGAGCTGGCCCTTTGAATCATGTCTGGGTGAAAGGCTGACCTTCTTTCTAAGAAACAACTAAGGAAAAATACAAGGCTGGAAAGAATCAAGCAGAATAGACAATGAAATATAATAGGAATTTAGAGAAGACATGGACTAGCTGGGTGGCCTGTCCCCAAAAAATAGCACTGGAAGCTGGAGAACTGCCTAGGAGTGGGAAGTGAGGACTGAGATAAATTATTGAATGAAGAAATAAGGGAAGAGTATTACGTTGCATTTTCTCCACATGGCAGCTTGAAGAGAGGATGCATTTCTAAGAAGATGGAGTAAGTGGCTGCTTACTGGTCTCATTTGAAGAAGGTGAATAGCTCCTTCTTCCTGATCTTCCTAAGAAAATTCTCCTGCAACCTCATTATGGGAAATAAAATGTCCGCCAATAAGCCACTCCTTCCAGTACAGGAGTTTAAAGACCACTATTCATTTAGAGTAAAAAAGGGACAGGAGAGACTAAGGCATTACCATCCATAAACATTTTAGGCCAAATTGAATTCTTATATGTATCTTTTAAATAAAGAGACCTTTCCTGATCTATATTACTTTTGGAGTAGGAAGAAGTAGAAATCAGAATAGGTAAACTTTGATGAAGGTCAGGAGAATTAAAGAAAGAATTCTGGGATTAAGGTGGGTGCTATAGTGGGGATAGCATGAAATCAAGGTATCTGAGGACTGAAAAAAGGTAAAGGAAAAAGGGAAATTAAAAAAAAAAATCTGTCTTCATTTCACAATTTTTCCTAATAAGTTTCATAGAAAAAAAAGTGTCATTCAAAAGAAAGGAGCCACAAACTTACAAAATGGTATGTAGGTACAATTTTAAGCTCTCTAAGTGGTTAAGATACAAGGGAATTGATTCTCCCAGTCCCTAAAAATTCGTATCCTTGTATTTCCTAAAAAAAAAAAGTCCCGATTCCTATTTCTATGAGAAAGCAAGACTCCTTAGTAGAAAGTACTGATTTTTACAAGAGGAATAGAAGTAGTTTTCCTATAAATGTATGTTTTTCATTATAAATATGAAAAACACATATTTCAAAATAGAGAAGAAAATTCGCTCATAATTTGGCATTGTACTTTTTCCATTTACCATGTATCACATAGCAGAATCATTATTCTATATTGCTACATAGTCTTTATAACCACCATTTAAGTGGCCACTTACTATTATGTATCTTAATTTGTTTCTTTTCAAACATGTTAAGTGTATGCAGCAGGCAAGAGATCCAATTGGAAATGTCATCTAGACAGCTCCACAAATAATTTGTTTCTTGGTTGAAGCATTCAATTCTTTGCTTTCTATTTAATGCAATGGTCTCTGTAATTTTTTCCATGGTCATATTAAGTTATCATTACCTGAAGAAAGGACTCTAGGGGCATTCAACATATTTGCTTGTGAATTGAATGAGGCCTTAGCCAGCATATTTATCAAATTTGTAAGTGGCCTAGGAGTTGAAAGTCATAACCATTATGGTAGATGACAGATTCTGAATCCAAAGAGAATTTGATAGGCTGAAAATACAATACAATGAATCAAACAAGATGGCATTTCACAGGGTAAGAGTTGAAAGAACTGAGGATGTTTTGACTAGAGAAAAGATGTCTTAGAATGGACAAGATAATGGTCTTGAAATATCTGAGGGATTTTTATTATGAAAAGGGAATTCTAAAGAGAACTGTAACAAAAGGTAACCATGACTATAAGATTCAAATTAAGAAATTACTTCATAACAAATGGAGCTGTTAAACAAAAAGCCAGCCACTGTCATTTGTCCATTTATTCCATAAATATTTATTGAGCACACCTGCTATGTGCCAAGTACTATGTGCTAGCAGGGAACAAGGCAATCATGCTCAGCTCCCCTCTCAGGATGCCCACATTTTAGCCAGAGACACAACTGAAACAAAACAATCAAATACACCAATTAAAACTCACAAGCCAGGCACAAGTGGATCACATCTGTAATCCCAGCACTATGGGAGGCTGAGGCAGATGGATCCCTTGGGGTCAGGAGTTCGACACCAGACTGGCCAACATGATGAAACCCCATCTCTACTAAAAATACAAAAAAATTAGCCGGATGTGGTGTCGCATGTCTGTACTCCCAGCTACTCGGGAGGCTGAGGCAGGAGAATCGCTTGAACCCAGGAGGTGGAGGTTGCAGTGAGCAAGATAGCGCCACTGTACTCCAGCCTAGGCAACAGAGACTCTGTCTTAAAAATAATAATAATAATAATAATCACAAATTGTGTGTCATAAACAAGAAAAGGGCCTGAAATAGAGTAGTGAGAGTGACCACTACAAACAAATAGTTGAGAAAAACTTTTCCATGTAGGTGACAATTCAGTGGAGATCTAAAGAATGAGAAGGAGCCAGTCATATAAACAGCAACAAAATATTCCAGAGTATAGCTTGGAGGCAAAAAAAAAAAAAAAAAAAAAAAAAAAGAGCTTATGTGTTTGAAACAGTGAAAGAAGGGTAATGGTGCCGGAGCATAGTGTGAGAAGAGGAGAATGGAGAGAGAGAGAAGGTTGAGGAAATAAGCAGAAAACAGCACCCTATGGGCATAGTAAGGAGTTTGAATCCTAATTCAAAGGCCACAAGAAGTTGAAACTGTTGAAGAAGTTTAAGCAGTCAAGTTTAATACTTGACTGATTTTTGTTTAAAAAATGGTCACTGACTTTGCTATGGATAATGGATTCGAGAGGCTGTAGTGGAAGCAAGGAGGTCTGTTAGGAGGCTATTGCAGTGATCTAGGTGAGAGACGGCAGCTTGGACCAAGGGGGTGGCAATGGAGACAGAGAGAAGAGAGCAGATCTGGGATAGAGTCCTGGGAGGGAGTGTGGTCCAGGTCCCTGGAAGAACTTGGATGACCCCTTCTCAATAGGCCATCCCTCAAGAGAACTGGGATGACCACTTCTCTACAGGCCATCCCTCAATATCCCTCAAAGGGAGGGTTTCAGATCTTTTGAAGCCCCTTCTGAGTCGATGACTCTATGGGAAGCAGAGAAGAGATTCTGGAAGAGACATAGACCCCTTGTGGGTTTGAGGCACTGTTCCCACTGATTTACATGCACAGACCCTGTTTTCTTGCATATTGAGCAATGAAAGACACTAGATCGGACTAGATTTCCCCAAAGAGTTCATTACTGGCCTGGCCTCAGGAGGACTGGAATAAACCAGGAGCATGTGGAAGGCATCAAGCTTACATGAGCAGCACTAATGGGAGCAGTCCACTGCCAGACACCATCTCCATAATGCTACAAATTACCAGAGCCTCTGGAATCCAATTCTGCAGCTGCTGCACAGATGTGTGTGGAGCACTGGGCTGGGAGCAGAGAAGGGAAAGTGGCACATAAAGAAAATCCCAAGCCAGGTCTCTTGGCATATAAGGAAATAACTACTATTCCTGTCTCCACAGCATAACCAGAAAGATCTATTCAAAATACAAATGTGATCATGTCTTCATTCATTCTCATCCCCAATCTTGAACCTTGCAGTAGCTTAGCATTGCTTTTAGGATGAAGACTAAAATCCCTAGCATGTTCTATAGGTAAGGTGTGCATATGTCCTGGTGTCCCCAGGGTAATTGGAGTTTATGCCTGTTTGGGTTTGCCCCTTTATTTTACTCTCACAAGTGTTTCAGTTTATATGGTAAGTTATGTGGCCCCCCTCTTTTTAATGTCCCATGAGGTTTTTTCATCACAGATGTCTCCATCCTTATCTCCTACTGTGCTCTGAGCAGTAGCCCCACTAGGCTTCTTTCTGTTCCTCCAACTCCCTATTATCCTCCTATCAGAGACTTTACATAAGGTATCCTTTCTGGCTGGAAACCTTTTCCACTTCCCTCGTTTTCAGCAAACCACTCCTTCTCCTCCTCCCTGGCCGGGGAGCTCTGCCTTAGACTGCTCGTTAGCTCCAAGGATGCTTCTCCCCTCCACAACCCTTATCACAGTGGATTTTGGTTATTTGCCTGATGCTTTGATCCATGTTCAACTATCTCATTTGAATGTGGGCAGGAACCATCTATTTTACCATTGAAAGCTGAACAGTAGGCAGATTTCGACAGAATAAATGAATAAACAAATCGATGATGGATGAATACATAATTGGTTACCTACTGTCTTCTCCTGCCAAAAAAAAAGAAAAATTATATATGTATTAATACATTTAGAAAATGGTAGGAGGTATATAAAATGGTAGGAGGGCACCTAATGGTGCCCTTTATAACATAGTTATAAATATATATAATATGTGTGTATACATACATATATATATATATAAGTTTTTGAAATATTGACTTTCATACTGTTTTCCTCTTAAAGCTGGACCCTTTTCCCAAAGATACAACAATTCAGTGTACTTTTTCAAAATAGATTGACCTATTTTTGGACACTTCATATAAATGAAATCATACAGGCTGGGCACAGCGGCTCATGCCTGTAATCCCAGAACTTTGGGAGGCCAAGACAGGTGGATCACGAGATCAGGAGCTCAAGACCAGCCTGGCCAAGATGGTGAAACCTCATCTCTACTAAAAAAAAAAATACAAAACTTAGCTGAGCATGCTGGCAGGTGCCTGTAATCCCACCTACTCAGGAGGCTGAGATGGAGAATTGCTTGAATCCAGGCGGTGGAGGTTGCAGTGAGCCGAGATCGCGCTACTGCTCTCCAGCCTGGGCGAGAGAGCGAGATTCCATCTCAAAAAAAAAAAAAAAGAGTCATACAATATGTGGTCTTTTGTGATTATTGGCTTTTTTTCACTTAGCATAATGTTTTCTTTTTTTTTTTTTTTTTGGTATACTTTAAGTTATGGGATACATGTGCAGAACGTGCAGGTTTGTTACATATGTACACACGTGCCATGGTGGTTTCCTGCACACATCAACCCGTCATTTACATTAGGCATTTCTCCTAATGCTATTCCTCACCTAGCCCCCACTCTGCGAAAGGCCCCAGTGTGTGATGTTCCCCTCCCTGTGTCCATGTGTTCTCATTGTTCAACTCCCACTTACGAGTGAGAACGTGCAGTGTTTGGTTTTCTGTTCCCGTGTTGGTTTGCTGAGAATGATGGTTTCCAGCTTCATCCATGTCCCTGCAAAGGACATGAACTCATCCTTTACTATGGCTGCATAGTATTCCATGGTGTACATGTGCCACATTTTCTTTATCCAGTCTATCATTGATGGGCATTTGGGTTGGTTCCAAGTGTTTGCTATTGTGAACAGTGCTGCAATAAACATATGCATGCATGTGTCTTTATAGCAGAATGATTTATAATCCTTTGGGTATATGCCCAGTAATGGGAATGCTAGGTCAAATGGTATTTCTGGTTCTAGATCCTTGAGGAATTGCCACGCTGTCTTCCACAATGGTTGGACTAATTTATACTCCCACCAACAGTGTAAAAGCATTCCTATTTCTCCATATCCTCTCCACCATCTATTGTTTGCTAACTTTTTAATGATCACCATTCTAACTGGCATGAGATGGTATCTCATTGTGGTTTTGATTTGCATTTCTCTAATGACCAGTGATGATGAGCTTTATTTCATATGTTTGTTGGCTGTATAAATGTCTTCTTTTGAGAAGTGCCGGTTCATATCCTTAACCCACTTTTTGATGGGGTCATCTGTTTTTTTCTTGTAAATTTGTTTAAGTTCCTTGCAGATTCTGGATATTGGCCCTTTGTCAGATGGATAGGTTGCAAATATTTTCTGTCATTCTGTTGGTTGTCAGTTCATGCTGATGATAGTTTATTTTGCTGTGCAGAAGCTCTTTAGTTTAATTAGATCCCATTTGTCAATTTTGGCTTCCATTGCCATTGCCTTTGATGTTTTAGTCATGAAGTCTTTGCACATGCCTATGTCCTAAATGATATTGCCTAGGTTTTCTTCTAGAGTTTTTATAGTTTTAGGTCTTACATTTAAGTCTTTAATCCATCTTGAGGTAATTTTTGTATAAGGTGTAAAGAAGGGGTCCAGTTTCAGTTTTCTGTATATGGCTAGCCAGATTTCCCAACACCATTTATTAAATAGGAAATCCTTTCCCCATTTCTTGTTCTTTTTGTCAAAGATCAGATGGTTGTGGATGTGTGGTGTTATTTCTGAGGTCTCTGTTCTGTTGCATTGGTCTATATATCTGTTTTGGTACCAGTACCATGCTGTTTTGGTTACTGTAGCCTTGTAGTATAGTTTGAAGTCAGGTAGTATGATGCCTCCAGCTTTGTTCTTTTTGCTTAGGATTGTCTTGGCTATACGGGTTCTTTTTTGGTTCTATATGAAATTTAAAGTAGTCTTTTCTAATTCTGTAAGAAAGTAAATTATAGCTTGATGGGGATAGCATTGAATCTATAAATTACTTTGGGCAGTATGGCCATTTTCATGATATAGATTCTTCCTATCCACGAGCATGGAATGTTTTTCCATTTGTTTGTATCCTTTCTTATTTGCTTGAGCAGCAGTTTGTAGTTTTCCTTGAAGAAGCCTTTCACATCCCTTGTAAGTTGGATTCCTAGGTATTTTATTCTCTTTGTACGAATTTTGAGTGGGAGTTCACTCACAATTTGGCTCTCTCTTTGCCTGCTATTGATGTATAGGAATACGTGTGATTTTTGCACACTGATTTTGTATCCTGAGACTTCGCTAAAGTTGCTTATCAGCTTAAGGAAATTTGGGACTGAGATGGGATTTTCTAAATATACAATCATGTCATCTGCAAACAGAGACAATTTGACTTCCCCTCTTCCTATTTGAATACCCTTTATTTCTTTCTCTTGCCTGATTGCCCTGGCCAGAACTTCCAATACTATATTGAATAGGAGTGGTGAGAGAGGGTATCCTTGTCTTGTGCTGGTTTTCAGAGGGAATGCTTCCAGCTTTTGCCCATTCGATATGATATTAGCTGTGGGTTTGTCATAAATAGCTCTTATTATTTTGAGATACGTTCCATCAATACCTAGTTTATTGAGAGTTTTTAGCATGAAGGGGTGTTGAATTTTATTGGAGGCCTTTTCTGCATCTATTGAGATAATCATGTGGTTTCTGTCACTGGTTCTGTTTATGTGCTGGATTACATTTACCGATTTGCATATGTTGAGCCAGCCTTGCAACCCAGGGATGACGCTGACATGATTATGGTGGATAAGCTTTTTGAAGTGCTGCTGGATTTGGTTTGCCAGTATTTTATTGAGAATTTTCACATCGATGTTCATCAGGAATATTGGCCTGAAATTTTCTTTTTTGTTGTTGTGTCTCTGCCAGGTTTTGGTATCAGGATGATGCTGGGCTCATAAAATGAGTTAGGGAGGATTCCCTCTTTTTCTATTGTTTGAAATAGTTTCAGAAGGAATAGTACCAGCTTCTCTTTGTACCTCTGGTAGAATTTGGCTATGAATCTCTCTAGTCCTGGGCTTTTTTTGGTTAGTAGGCTATTAATTACTCACTCAAGTTCAGAACTCGTAATTGGTCTATTCAGTGATTTGACTTCTTCCTGGTTTAGTCTTGGGAGGGTGTAAGTGTCCAGGAATTTATCCATTTCTTCTAGATTTTCTAGTTCATTCGCATAGAAGTGTTTATAGTATTCTCTGATGGTAGCTTGTATTTCTGTGGGATTGGTGGTGATATCCCCTTTATCATTTTTTATTGTGTCTATTTGATTCTTCTCTCTTTTCTTCTTTATTAGTCTGGCTAGTGGTCTATTTTGCTAAGCCTTTCAAAAAATCAGCTCCTGGATTCATTGATTTTTTGAAGGGTTTTTCGTGTCTCTATCAACTTCAGTTCTGCTCTGATCTTAGTTATTTCTTGTCTCTGCTAGCTTTTGAATTTGTTTGCTCTTGCCTCTCCAGTTCTCTTGATTGTGATGTTAGGGTGTCAGTTTTAGATCTTTCTTGCTTTCTCCCTTCTCCTGTGGGCATTTAGTGCTGTAAATGTCCCTGTAAACACTGCTTTAGCTGTGTCCCAGAGATTCTGGTATGTTGTGTCTTTGTTCTTAATGGTTTCAAATAACTAATTTATTTCTGACTTCATTTTGTTATTTACCCAGTAGTCATTCAACAGCAAGTTGTTCAGTTTCCACGTAGTTGTGAGGTTCTAAGTGAATTTCTTAATCCTGAGTTCTAATTTGATTGCACTTTGGTCAGAGAGACTGTTTATTAAGATTTCTGTTCGTTTGCATTTGCTGAGGAGTGTTTTCCTTCCAATTATGTGGTCAATTTTAGAATAAGTGTGATGTGGTGCTTAGAAGAACGTATATTCTGTTGATTTGGAGTGGGGAGTTCTGTAGATGTCTATTAGGTCCACTTGGTTCAGAGCTGAGTTCAAGTCCTGAATATCCTTGTTAATTTTCTGTCTCGTTGATCTGTCTAATATTAACAGTGAGGTGTTAAAGTCTCCCACTATTATTGTGTGGGAGTCTAAGTCTCTTTGTAAGTCTCTAAGAACTTGCTTTATGAGTCTGGGTGCTTCTGTATTGGGTGCATATATATTTAGGATAGTTAGCTCTTCTTGTCGCATTGATCCCTTTATCATTTTGTAATGCCCTTCTTTGACTTTTTTGATCTTTGTTGGCTTAACGTCTGCTTTATCAGAGACTAGGATTGCAACCCCTGCTTTTTTTTTTTTTTTTTTTTTTTCTCTTTCCATTTGCTTTCCATTAGCTTGGTAAATATTCCTCCATCCCTTTATTTTGAGCCTATGTGTTTCTTTACATGTGAGATGGGTCTCCTGAATACAGCACACCGATGGGTCTTTTTACTCTTTATTCAATTTGCCAGTCTGTGTCTTTTAATTGGGATATTTAGCCCATTTACAGTTAAGGTTAATATTGTTATGTGTGAATTTGATCCTGTCACTATGATGCTAGCTGGTTATTTTGCCCGTTAGTTGATGCAGTTTCTTCATAGTGTCAATGGTCTTTACAATTTGGTATGCTTTTGCAGAGGCTGGTACTGGTTCTTGATTTCCATATTTAATGCTTCCTTCAGGAGCTCTTGTAAGGTAGGCCTGGTGGTGACAAAATCTCTTAGCATTTGCTTGTCTGTAAAGGATTTTATTTCTCCTTTGCTTATGAAGCTTAGTTTGGATATAAAACTCTGGGTTGAAAATTCTTTAAGAATGTTGAATATTGGTCCCCATTCTCCTCTGGCTTGTAGGGTTTCTGCAGAGAGATCCACTATTAGTCTGATGGGCTTCCCTTTGTTAGTAACCCAAGCTTTCTCTTTGGCTGCCCTTAACATTTTTTCTTTCATTTTAACCTTGGTGAATCTGACGATTATGTGTCTTGGGGTGCTCTTCTCAAGGAGTATCTTTGTGGTGTTCTCTGTATTTCCTGAATTTGAATGTTGGCCTATCTTGCTAGGTTGGAGTAATTCTCCCGGATAATATCCTGAAGAGTGTTTTCCAACTTGGTTTCATTCTCCCTGTCACTTTCAGGTACAGCAATCAAACATAGGTTTGCTCTGTTCACGTAGTCCCATATTTCTTGGAGGCTTTGTTTGTTCCTTTTCATTCTTTTTTCTCTAATCTTGTCTTCATGCTTTATTTCATTTAGTTGATTTTCAGTCTGATATCCTTTCTTCTGCTTGATCGATTTGGCTATTGATACTTGTGTATGCTTCACGAAATTCTCGTGCTGTGTTTTTCAGCTCCATCAGGTCATCTGTGTTCTTCTCTGAACTTGTTATTCTAGTTAGCAATTCATCTAACCTTTTTTCAAGGTTCTTAGATTCCTTGCATTGGGTTAGAACATGCTTCTTTAGCGCAGAGGAGTTCGTTATTACCCACTTTCTGAAGTCTACTTCTGTCAGTTCATCAAACTAATTCCCTGTCCAGTTTTGTTCCCTTGCTGGTAGAGTTGTGATCCTTTGGAGGAAAAGAGGCATTCTGGCTTTTTGAATTTTCAGGCTTTTTGCATTGGTTTTTCCTCATCTTCTTGGATTTATGTACCTTTGATCTTTAATGCTGGTGACTTTCAGATGGGGTTTTTACGTGGATGTCCTTTTTGTTGATATTGATGCTATTCCTTTCTATTTGTTGGTTTTCCTTCTAACAGTCAGGACCCTCTGCTTCAGGTCTGCTGGAGTTTGCTGGAGGTCCACTCCAGACGCTGTTTGCCTGGGTATCACCAGTGGAGGCTGCAGAACAGCAAAGATTGCTGCCTGTTCCTTCCTCTGGAAGCTTCGTCCCAGAGGGGCAACCACCAGATGCCAGCCAGAGCTCTCCTGTATGAGATGTCTGTTTACCCCTGCTGGGAGGTGTCTCCCAGTCAGGAGGCACAAGGGTCAGGGACCCAAATGAGGAGGTAGTGTGTCCCTTAGCAGAGCTTGAGCGCTGGTCTGGGAGATCTGCTGCTCTCTTCAGAGCTAGCAGGCAGGAATATTTGAGTCTGCTGAAGCTGCGCCCACAGCTGCCTGTCCCCCAGGTGCTCTGTCCCAGGGAGATGGGAGTTTTATCTATAAGCCCCTGACTGGGACTGCTGCCTTTCTTTCAAATATGCCCTGCCCAGAGAGGAGGAATCTGGAAAGCAATTTAGTGTACTTCTAAAACACCCCTTTGGAACTTGCCTGGAAAGTCTCAATATATTCTTTTTGATTTCCTCAATAATGGCAAGATTACGACCTTCAGAAGGAGGGTTTTTGTTGTTGTTTTGAGACAGGGTCTTGCTCTGTTGCCCAGGCTGGAGTGCAGTGGCATGATCTTGGCTCACTGCAACCTTCTCCCAGTCTCAAGAGATCCTCCCACCTCAGCCTCCCAAGTAGCTGGGACTACAGGGGCATGCCACCATGCTTGGCTAATTTTGCATGTGTTTTTGTAAAGATGGGGTTTCACCATGGAGGCTGGTCTCAAACTTCTGGGCTCAAGAGATCCACCTACCTCGGCCTTCCAAAGTGTGAGGACTACAGGTGTGAGCCACTGCACATAACCCAGAAAGAGGTTTTCATTTCTGGAAAAGCCATCTGGTATTCAGTGCCAAAGCTAGTGAACAATCCTGGAGATCAAGCCAGAGATGGATGTTCAGGTCAAAGCTAAGGTGAAATTTTACAGATACCAAATCTATCACATGTCTTCTAACTGGCTCTGGATACCATTGCAAACACTCTCTGAGCCCAGGCACAAATGTGGAAGAAGGAAACAAGCCTACAATGTGATCATTTTGAAAGATAAGCCTTGTTTGGTCATTTGAAAACATGTGTGAAAAATCAACCTCCAGAAACAAATACCCCACCTCCCAGATGTGTAGTCATTTTGAGCTTGTAAAATGCTTTCGCAAAACTGATCGGGGATGTCCTTTCCAACTAGTGTCCACTCTAACAGACTTTGCTCTTTTTATTTTGGAGAGCAAAGCTAATAAGGTTCAGGAGGTAGGAAAATGGAACCTGAGCTTACCTAGGGTCATGAGTTGTGAAGGCTTTGGAGAACTCTAACAGCTCCCAGGAGTATGCATGGTTGGAAAAAATAAATCCCAGCTCCCCGAGACACACCACAATGGGTTCCACTTAAGTGTACACATCCTGTGGAGCCCACCTCATTGTGCTCTTTCACCCCAAATCTGCCAGGGCCTGCCCTAGGATTGACAAACAAAACTCAGTTCTGAAATTTCATTAGCACCACCAGAATGTTTGCCTCACAGCTTCCAGGTGGGACAGGAGGAGAAAAGGTATTTTCTGAGCCCCACCTTAAATATGCAAGTGCCAAGTTCAAGAAGGAGCTATAGAGCCTAGAACTCTAAATCATGTGACTTTCTCCACAGCCCTTGAAAGACATCAGGAAGTAAAAGGATAAATATACTGGGGGATCCTGGTAAACCTGTGCCTTGAGGGCTTTCCATCTTCCCACTCTTAACCATCTGGTGTCAAATTCAGTTTCAATTTCAGAATGTCAGTGCAAAAATAAAAAAAAGGTCTAAAAATGTTTTGCTTCCTTGCTAGCACTTGTAAATTAGTCTTCTACTTCCAACCTAGAGTGCAGACATTTCAGCTATTTGGAGCACCATCTCCTCTGTCCTAAATATGAATCAGGAGACACAAAGAACAAAGAAGCCATTAAGTGTCACAGAAATGCACACTTCACTGTGTCACAGTGGCAACAGAAGTCCAAGGACATTGCAAACACAGTCTGGTCCAGGATGCAGGCAGCATAACCAGAAAGACAACCAAGACTGAGGGAGTCAGAAGTTAAATCAAGATGATAGAGTATGATCTTAGGACGGGCACCAATCTGGGAATTGCTCAAAACATGCTAGGTGACCAAAATGACCCCAAATATCTAGTACTAGGGCCATTGATTGAAAGGGGATCTTTTTCCTGGCCCTGGACCTCAGCAACAAATAAATTCAGGGAAGAAGCAGCTCCATCCCCACTGCTTATACCACAAGAGAGTTCTTTCTATGCCAATGGTCTATTGCACTGAAAATCTCAAGTTCCTTCATTTTCACAATCTTTGGCCAATCACTTAAACCTGTAGCATAGAGTCCTCTAGTCTATCAGCTTTCAAACTTTTGGGTCATGGCTCACCTGAGAAATACATTTTATACTATGACCCTCTAAACATACTCTCTCTCTCTCTCTCTCTCTCTCTCTCTTTCTCTCTCAATCCAAGTGGAGAGAGAGCTCTAGGCTCTATAGCTCCTCCTTGAACTTGGCACTTGCATATTTATGGTGGGGCTCAGAAAATACCTTTTCTCCTCCTGTGCCACCTGGAAGCTGTGAGGCAAACATTCTGGTGGGTGCTAAAGAAATTTCAGAGCTGAGTTTTGTTTGTCAGTTAAAAGTACAGATAGTACTTTTAATGCATGCAAAATATTTCCTATTCAATTCAATGTCATTCTCTAAGCAACTCATTTTTCAGTTAATCAAACTGCAATCCCGATAAGGGAAGGCACTTGCTTAAGGTGTCTTGCACCTTGGTTAGCCTTGCATCAGGCTAGTTGTGAGCAGGATGGAGACTGATACCTAAGGCTTCAACCTCACTCTCCATCTATTTCACAGCCATTGTGCCTTGACTGCATTCACTGACAATGCAAATTCCAGAAATGAACTTAAAGGCAAGAGCTACCTAGCCAAGATTAGGGATTAGAGCCCTTATAGGGAGAGCTCACAAGACAGATAATCTCTTTCTCCACCACATGAAGACACAGCAAGAGGGCAACCATCTACAAACCAGGAAGAGAGCCCTCATCAGAACTCAACCACGCTGACACCGTGATCTTTGGACTTTCAGCCTCCAGAACTATAAGAAAATAAATGTTTGCTGTTTAAGCCACTCAGTGTATGGTATTTTTGTTATAGCATCCAGAACTAAGACACCATGGTATTTATTATGTATTAGTTTTCCAGTTTAAGATATTGGTTAGCTCCAACACTGACTACTCCTGTCTCTGATCTCCTGTCATAGCAAGTCTACACCACACAAAGGAGCACCCAGGTTCCCTCATCACTGCAGGGAACACATGCTTCTCCAGCTGGATTGTAATGATGCTGAAGACCAACGCCCCCTCAACCTTCCTGGTAGCACTCACAACACTAAGCACAGGACAGGCACATGGTAGGCACTCAGTAGCTACTTATTATGGGCTTTTTGGTCATAGTATTTATGTATATATTTGTAAAACTATTTGATTAATGATTGTCTCACCCACTGAACAGGAGGAAATTAATGACTTTTGCTTACCATTGAATCTCTGACACTTACCTCAGGAGCTGATATATGGTAGGTGCTCAGTAAGTATTTCTTGATTTAAAAATACATGGTTGAGTGAACAGACCAAAGGACAACCGAGGATTCATATTATTTCCATAAATTCTCCAGGTTCATCTTACCTTTCCCATTTAGACTGAATAGACAATTATCCAGTAAATTTTGTTTCTGCACACACTGAAGCATGACCTCGTCTGCCCCTTTCTCATAGGCCAGCAATTCCATCACAGAGAAGATGTTTAGAATTTCCTTGAAAATTTAACTGTTTGGAAAACAATCACCTTTTTTCCCCAAAACAAATAATTTCCAACATTTATGTCATTTTTTTAATTTAAAGTTTTATGCAGAGAATAAAAAGAGTTGCAACAGTACGTTAACATTAGATTTTTTGGTCCAAGATCTTGAGTTAACTAACTCCTCTCCAAAAGGGTTGCCAAGTTGGTAAGCTTTAATATAGTTTGGGGAGAACTGCCTCTGAAATTTTGTAAAAAACAAAGAACAAACAAACACTGAAGAGGACTATAATAAATAGCAAGAATGGTTAGCTCTATGTAGTAGGATTACAAGGGATTTTTATTTCCTTTTCTTCACTTTTTGTGCATATTACAAATTTTCTAAAATTGGTATATATTATTAAGATAATTATGGAAAAGATTTAAGTTATTTCTTTTTGCCCTCCCATCCCCAAACTGCTCCTCCTCCTGGGTTTCCTAGTTCAGTGAATGGCACCATGATCTTCACATTTTTCCAAGCCCAAAACCTGGGATCGTGTTAGTATCCTCACTACGTTTTATCTTTCAGAGTCAATGTGATCTACATACTGATATGATTATTGCTACTTGCCTTAGTCAACTCAGACTGCTATAACAGAATACCATAGACTGAATGGTTTAAATAACAGACATTTATTTCTCACAGTTCTAGAGGCTAGGAAGTCCGTGATCAAGGTGGCAGCAGCAGATTCAGTTCCTGGTAGGAGTTCACCTCCTTGTCTGCACACAGCTACCTTCTGGTTGTGTCTTCACATGTCAGAGAGAGACAGAGAGAGAGAACACAAACATTCAGTCCATACTACCATTACCTCCCAAAATGTAGTGCCTCCAGACATTTATTATTTATCCTCTTTGTTCTGTGGGTTGACTGGGATTCGCTGGGTGGTTCTTATTTGGGGTCTCTCATGCAGTTGCAGTCATGTGTCAGCTGGACATCCAAATGGCTCATTCATACAGTGCCAGCTGATGGTGACTGTCAGCTGGAAGCTCAGCTGGAGCTGTCAACCGAATTGCCTATGCATAGCTTCTTCATGTGACTTGGGCTTCTCAGGGCATGGCAGTTGGATTCCAAGATAAAGCGACCCAAGAGCAAGCATTCCAAAAGGCTCAGGTGACAGTTAAGTGACTTCTATATTTCCTGTACTTTGACAATTAGATATAGAATATTGATGAGATCCAGATTCTATCTTTTGGAAAGAATATTTCCTATGGTGGTATTGTGTGCTTCCATTGGGAGGCACATAACACATGGTGTTTGTCTTTTTATGATATTAACAGCCACTGAAGATCAAATGCCTAGATAAAATAATTCATCAGAAGTTTAAATTTTCAAAGATCATTCCAACTATAGGACAAGTTATCTTAAAAAGGAATAACTGTAATAGCTCTTTAATTAGGTGCAACCTCATGAGAATGACAATCAAAATCAAGTTCTAACGATATGAATATTTATTGGGTACCTCCTGCTGGTTTGATAATTTTAATAGTCTGTAAAAATAAGTAAGTTGAAAGGGAAAGAAAACAGGAATAAGTTGTTTTGGCATTCTCTTTCACTGATGCTGTTCAACGATTTCAGAAAGATTTTTATTTTTTAAAAAAACTTCTGAAATAAAACAATAGCCCTTAAAGATTAACAGTAAATTCATTTGCCCCATAACCAGGATAAATAACTGGAGTACGAAAGTAAACTTTTGGTTTGCTCAAATGATTACTTTTGATTTCTTTCTCCTCTGCTCTCTTTTCTTTCTCTACTCCCTCTTTCCTTGCCTCTCTCTTTTTTCCCTCAGGTAAGAAAACAACTTGAGTTTTTCAAAAATAAAGGCAAAAAATCAAAATGTAAAAAAATTACAAACACTGTGGTTAAAACTGTTTATAATTCAGAAGTTCCCTGAGCTGAGGAGTTTGCAACCCACTGTAGGAGCAATGCTCAGGCTTCTTACAAACAGATCAGACTGCATTTCAGCAAAAACTCAGACCCTACCCGCATCCACCAACAGAGGAGGCAGAGCAGCAAAGAGGACAGAACGTGGTAGACCTCAATTGGGTTTCTAGCTCCACCACCTTCTGTATCATCTTGGCTATGGCTCCAAGTGGAGTGGTGCATCTCAAGCTTTAATGGGTGTGCCACACACCTGTGGATGTTGTTGGAATGCAGAGTCTGATTCAATGGGACTGGAATGGAACCTGAGATTCTCCATCTCTGATAAGCTCCCAGGTGATATCTATGCTGAACTGTGCACCACACCTGGAGAGGTGAGTCTCTAGAATCCACAGGAGCCACTATCTCTGCCCAGAAAGACAGTCAATCCTTTTTAAGTTTTCCTATATGGAATAATATTTTCCCTATAAGACCATGAGCATATCGAGTGGCATTGCTACTGCCTTAATGATCCCTATTAGTTGAAAATATTTCCCAGCTAGCTTTATAATAAATGGTATCACTTACTCCTTGACCACAGGGTATTTATGGTAACTCACTCCAAGTAATGTTGCATGTGAAAAAAGACACCAAGAACTGCCCTATGCAACGAACAGACAGTAAGAGGGTTTGGAAGCCCACCAAGAGGCAATACTCTTGCCTTTGTCCCAGAGACGCCAAGATGTTACCACAGGGCTGAAGTCTGGGTGGCCCTTTGGGTTTCCAGTCTAAATCCGAGGCAAAAAAAAAAAAAAGAAAAAAAACACATGACTTTATGATAATTGGCCTCCACAACATGCTTTCAAGGGAGGCATTATCAGACTTGTGTTGTAGGTGGAGAAACTATAGCCATGGGGATGTTATTTTGCCCAGCCAAGGCCACCCAAAGTGTCAGGGATAAAAACAAGGTTAAGAACCAAAAATATGGGTAATCAGTCCTCAACATGAGCCATGAGACATTTTCTGTGAGGAATGTTTATAATGCTAGTGAAAATGTCCATGTTAAAAATAAAAAGTAGGAAAGCACAGAGAGCTCTAGGCAAAGTATTTTGATATTGATTGTAATTTGTTACGATTTGAACTTATTTATTTGACACAAATACTTTTCACAAAAATCATTGCTTAAATGTCTTTTATTATTATGCCCGGACACATTATTTAACCTCTCTGTGCCTCAGTTAATCACCTACGAAAAACTAGGATAATGATAAGACTTTGTGAGGATGAAATGAAATAATACATGCAGGAAACTTTAGCAGGGTCTGGCATGTGGTAAGCATTATTTAAGTATTAGTTATTATTCTCTACACAGATAACGCAATGCATCTTCTCAATCATGACACAAGTTTTTCTTTGGCAGGAGCCACGGGTTTCACTCCCCTTCTGTTCTCCACAATGCTTAGTGGTGCTCAACTCAGAGTAGACTTAAATAATTTCCTGTCTGAATCCCAAAAGCCAAGCTCTGTATGACTCAATTTCCTTCCCATGTTTCATACTTTACAGATATACCCCTCTTTCCCAGAATATTTACCATTATATACATGAAATGCTGTTTCTAAGAAGAGTTTTTCTTTTTTTTTTTTTCTTTTTCTTTTTTTTGTGTGCGTATGAGACGGAGCCTTGTTACCAGACTGGAGTGAGTGCGGTGGCACGATCTTGGCTGACTGCAACCTCTGCCTCCCAGGATCAAGCCATTCTTGTGCCTCAACCTGCCAAGTAGCTGAGATTAAAGGTGTGTGCCACCCCACTCAGCTATTTTTTTTTTCTTTTTTTGTATTTTTAGTAGAGACAGGGTTCATCCATGTTGGCCAGGCTGGTCTCGAACTCCTGACCTCAGGTGATCCACCAACCTTGGCCTCCCAAAGTGTTGTGATTACAGGCATGAGCCACTGCACCCGGCTCTAAGAAGATTTTTTTCTAAATTATCATGATTTTCTCATATTTTATAATCCTCAAAGTCATTACACAAACATCATCTCACTTAAATTTTGTAGCAATTGGCCGAAAGAGGCAGAATTTCAATGTGCCCTTTATATGGTTGGGGAAACTGAGACCCTCTGAAGTAAAGTAACTCCATCAAGGTCATACTGATTAATAATAATAACAGCCATTACTACTAACATTTTTGAAGACTTATGAAGACTTTTCACATTTTTGAAGACTCATGTGAAGAACAAATGAAACTGCTGATATTTTATCATTTAACCTATCAGGAAAGGTAATTTTACATTGTTCAACCTAAACGCTAAATGCATTGTGTAAGTTAATCCTCCTATGAAGCCTATAGGATAAAAATGTGTATTTTATCAACAAGGAAAATGAAGACTTAAAAGTGAAGACATTTACCCAAGGTCCAAGAGGGGAGCCAGGATTCCAACGTAGGCCAATATGATTCCAAAACCCAGACTGGCAACAACTCTACCGTATGACCTCTCTAGTGTATGGCTAGAAAGTGGCAGAGTTTGCACTCCTGCTCAGCTCACTGACTATGGATACAACATTTTTAGTATTTAAAACTTGGCATGTTTATACTTACTCCCATAATAACCACATAAAGGAGAAAAGAGCATCCCCATATTAAAGATGAGAAAGTTGAGACTCAGAAAGGTTTAACATCTTGGTCAAAGTCACACAGTTATTAAGTGTTGGGATTGGGATTAAAGATGAGAAAGTTGAGACTCAGAAAGGTTTAACGTCTTGGTCAAAGTCACAGTTATTAAGTGGTGGGACTGGGATTCAAACCAGGGCTGCACAACATCAAAGTCTGGGGTCTTGACCACTGTATCATTGCTTCCCAAATCACCCAGGAATCTTTTAAAACGTCCTAACTTCAGGTGGCCAATTAAGTCACAGCCTCTTGGGGTGGAACATGGGTATTTGTAGTTTCTAAAACTCTCCAGGTGATCCCATTGTGCAGACAAACTTGGGAACCACTGTACTTCACTCCATTCCTCCCCACCCAGTCTACCACCTTTCTCCCATATCAAACCAACAGGCTGATAACATCTGGCCTTGAGGTCTCTGCTGTCGGTTTAACCCCACAGTAGTGTTCTTAATCATGCTTTATGCAGAGTGAATATCTATTTCCCAGACACATTTTGCAGAGAGCTAACAGCAGGAACCAAAACCAGCCCCAGCAATGAGACAATCACAGTATCTCTCCATTGAGAACAATCAGCTGCAACTGAGGCTGAAATAGAAAATGTTTCATCAAGGGAGGCCCTCAGCTCTCCTACGTATTTAGCTTTTGGCCTTAGTAAGTACTCTGAACTGAGGTACTCACTAAGCTGAGCTGTGCTGGAGTCTGGACGGAGAGCAAGGACAGAGGCCCTGGCCAGTCTGGCCAAGTGGGACAGCCCTCTGCCCTCGCCATTACTCACATTCATCATGTTGGGGTCAGGGTCGTGCTACTGAACATAAACTGGGAGGCCTGCATTCCCTCCAACTGTGTCCAGTCATCACCAGTTCAGAATACTTCATCTTTACAAACTTTGCTTATTTTAAAAAATGTTTCTTTGATTCCTGCAAGCCAAACCCATGGAAAAATAACGGAAACCAAATGCCAGGGAAATAGAGCCAAAGCAAACACATGTGAGCTCTGAAATAACAGGAGATACTGTGGTCACGTCTGACCTTCTGAACTGTGCTATGGGTTGAAGCAAAAACAGCTCTTGCTGCTGCTTAAGAGGTGCATGGTAATAGTTTATTTGTAATGCGGAAGAGCTTGGGTTTAGAGAGATCACCATTTTAAATGGTAGGGACTTGGCCACAGAGCCAGAAATAATATCATTTTGAGGAAAGACTTTTTCTTAAAAATGGCCACCCTTCACCTCCAATGACCAACACTAACCCAGGATCATCTGATTTTTATCTTTTGAATGATGAATATCTATTGATAAGACCTCCAGAGCTTCTACAAATGTTTATCTTCTAATTACACCAATATTTTGGTGCAGTCTAATATAGAAGCAGGAATGAAGTTCACTTGTTTATTTCAGCAGCCTGCAAAAAACAAATGGAGAAGGGCCCAGATGAAAATGTAAAATGATGACCCAGGGTCAAAAGGGAAAACAGAGAAGACTCCTGGTTTTCACGCTAACCAGTTCAGTCCCCAGCAATATGGCAGCGTCAGACCTGCTGGGGGCCTGCCAACAGTTACATTCCTGTGAAAAGCCAGTGGTTGCATTTTTGGGCACACAAAACAAGTCACCAGGAGAAATTTGCTCCATGTTAACATTACCAAGAAAAGACCACAAGCTACAGAGTTTATGCAAATGACGACTGGTTCCCATGGAAGAAATGCTTGTATTAAAATTGGCAAGTTTGCCTAAGAGTAAAATACTCATTTTCATTAACATGAAAACATGTTTTTCAGATAATAGTCTCTTCCTTTAGTTGCATCATTAGATGGAGAGCTAGAAGGTACATTTTTTTCTCCCTGACGGAGAAAAGAAATACATTGTAAAAATAGCTTTATTGTAATTATTGTGGGGGAAAATAACCTATACGTGAAGTAATAGCAAATACCTAATAGTCTTTACTGTGTGTTCAGTCACAATGAAGCTTCACTGCTCTCCATGTATTAATATGTTTAGTCCTCACAAACAGTGATTGCTGTTTTTGTCCAGAAGTTTTATTTTTATTTTAAAGGAGTCACATTTATCAATCATTTCGGCTGTTCCTTCTCTTTTAAGAATTTTTTTAAACCCCAAAAATCAAAATAATTCCTCCGCATTTTCTTCTACAAGGTTTAAATATGCAATTTTTATATTTAGGTATATAAATTATCTGGAACTTATTTTGGATTAAATAATGAGATAGCAATCTAATTTACTTTTTCCCACGGAGAATAAATTTTCCCAGTCTCACTTATTCCCACTACCTCCATTCTTTCCACATTGGTAATGCCATGTTTTTTATATGTCAAGTTTACATATCTGTGTGGGTTATCTGCTGAGCTCTGTTCTTTCTATTCCTGTTATGATATCCACAATCTTAATTACTACAGCTTTGTAATGTGTTTATATTTGGTAGGACAACTCCAATACCCTTCCCCCTCCATTTTATCTATCGTGTTTTTTGACATTAACCTTTGCCCTTTATATCAATTTTAGGATCACTCAATTAAGTTCTAGAAAAAACCCTATTGAGATTTTTGTCATAATCTACAAGGCAATTTGGAGATGGAACTGTTATCTTCTTGATACTGAATCATCACATTAATGACCATGATATGTTTCTCCATTTCTTTAGCTTTTCTTAAAACTTTTTGAGAAAAATTTCTAAAAATAAAATTTTACCATGAAATCTTGTACATTATTTCACACACATTCTCAAATGCACTAATTTTTATGCTAATGTGATGTGTTTTTACAAGATATTTTTCTAATTGTTTTATAAAAATTCAAATGAAGTTTGTATATTAATAACTTATCCAGAAATCTTGCTGAGCATTATTAGTTCTAATAATTTATAGATGTCCTTGGGTTTTCTATTGAGATAATCATATTGCCTGTGAATAATGATAGTTTTTTTCTTCTTAAATTATTTTATACTTTCTTTTGCCCATCCACATAAGGAATCTTTGTTTTGCTCCTTATTTTGGAGAAAAAGATTTTAACATTTCATCGTTAAAGATGATTGCTGTCCCACAAAAGAAATAAAATGATGTCCTTTGCAGCAATATAGATGAAGCTGGAGGTCATAATCCTAAGTGAATTAATGCAGGAACAGAAAACCAAATACTACACGTTCACGTTTATAAGTGGGAGCTAATCACTTTGGGAGGCCGAGGCGGGAAGATCACAAGAGATAGAGACCATCCTGGCCAACATGGTGAAACCCTGTCTCTACTAAAAATACAAAAATTAGCTGAGCATGGTGGCACCTGCCTGTAATCCCAGCTACTCAGGAGGCTAAGGCAGGAGAATCACTTGAACCCAGGAGTCAGTGATTGGAGTGAACCAAGTTCGTGCCACCACACTCCAGCCTGGTGACAGAGCGAGACTCCGTCTCAAAAAAAAAAAAAAAAAAAAAAAAAAAATCTATTGGGTACTATGCTCACTACCTGGGTACAAGGTACAATATACACGTAGCAAACCTGCACATGTACCCCTGTGTCTAAAATAAAAGTTGAAGAAAAGAAAGAATATGTACAAGTAAAGAAAAAAAAAGGTCACTTGAGGTTTTTAGTACCTATCTTTCATTTAGAAAGACTCTTTTTATTCCTATTTTGCGAGGGGTTGGCTAAGAGAGTTTTCTAATCATGAATAGGTATTGAGTTTTGTCAAATGTTATTGAGATAATCATATGGCTTTTCTCATTTAATCTTTTTAACATAAATCTATCTGTGCATTCCTATGATGAATTTAATTTTATTTTAATACACTTATTAACATTCTTGTCTTTTGTTTAGTTGTACATATACATTTATAAGTAAGGTTGATTTGCAATCTCCATTTTTTTATACTCTATTTGTCTGAGTTGGGGAATATTCCTTTGTTTTCTATTCTTCAGTTAAATGGACACCCACATGAGATTATCTGTTCCTTGAATCCTCAGCCAAACTCATCTGGGCCTATGTGGGGGGCAAGAGTAAGCTTTTTAATAGCTGATTCCATTTCTTTAATGGTTAAGGCTGTACTCCTGCTTCAATTTCTTCTTGAGGTAGTTTTGGTAAATCATATTTTCCTTGGACATTGATCATTTCCATCTTTTCAAATTTATTGGTGTAATATCTTCTTTTTCATCTGTATGGCATCAGCAGTTTTGACCCCTTCTTCATTTCTGATATTGTTTGTAAATGCTGACTTGTTTTTTCAAAAAGTTTGGCTAAATGCTTGTCTATTAGTTTTTTTTCACAGATTCAATTAGAATAGACTGCTTTAGTTCCATCCAGATTCCCTAGGGCTCTTTTATTCCTCTTCCAAATTCAGGGTGGTTTCCCTTCCCGTGGCCAGCACCTAAAACTTTTTTTTCAGAAGACTGCCCTCAGGCTACTGGAGCCACTTTGGCCACTTATGCAGAGACACTGAAGTGTCTAGGAATCCACATTCACTCCAGTTAGCCCTTAGCCAATAACTGACAGCTGTGGGAGTATGGAGGCCCCAAGAAAAAGAACGCTGAGTGTACTTCACACTTCAGAAACCCACTGTGGGATCAGATGGAAGCTGTTCTCCCTGGGACCTGGCCTGAAATGGTACCCTTGCCTAGTGTCTTTTTCCCTGGCCAGTTTTCACTGCCCCCTTACCTGCTCCTCTACGGAGCTTTTCCTTCACAGGTCAAATACACACTCATCTTCATCTCAGAGTCTACTTCCGAGGAAACCAAGAAAACAACAGGTTTATTTTTGTTTGTTTGTTTGTTTGTTTCTGATTCTTTATATTGTGTTCTGTTTTCGACTGTGTCATTAATGCATCTCTTACCGTTCTTTTTTTTTTTTTTTTTTTTTTTCCTACTATTTCTGGGATACTTAATTTTCTTGGATTAGATGATTAGCTCCTTAATTCACAGTCTCTTTTTCTTAATATAATTATCTAAGGCTGTAAATTTTACTCTAAGCACTGCTTTAGCTACAGCCCAGAAGTTTTTGGTTTTTTTGTTTCATTTGTTCTTTTGAGACGGAGTCTCTCTCCGTCTCCCAGGCTGGAGTGCAGTGATGCAGTCTTGGCTCACTGCAACCTCCACCTCCCCGGTTCAAGCGATTCTCCTGCCTCAGCCTCCCGAGTAGCTGGGACTACAGGCATGTGCCATCACGCCTGGCTAATTTTTTGTATTTTTAATACAGATGGAGTTTCACCATGTTAGACAGGCTGGTCTCTAACTCCTGACCTCAAGTGATCCACCCCCCGCTCAGCCTCCCAAAGTGCTGGGATTACAGGCATGAGCCACCGTGCAAGGAACCATCCCACAAATTTGAATGCGTTTCATTTTCATTATTTTTAAAGTGTAAATGTTTTCTCATTTTCATATTTATTTTCTCTTTGTGATAATCACTAGTACTGGTCACTGACCTGTCCAGTTCACCTCTTTCTGGCCAGGTCCCCATCCTCTTGAAGTCAGCTATACCAATGAATATGCTTTGGTCAAGAGAATACAAGCGAAAGTGATGTATGTTCATTCCACCACTGTAACTGGCAATACGCCAGGTGATGGAGTCTCCATAAGCTTGGGTCCCAACATAAGAAAATGTGGAAGGGAGCTCCCAGCTGACTTACGTTGGAAATGTATCATGAATGGGAAATAAACCTTCATTATTTTAAAATATTAAGATATTTTCAGTTTGTGTATTATTGCAGCATAACTTATGCAATTATGAATGCTACATTGACCAAATAGTCTTTAAAAGTATCTTTACTTCTCTCTTTTTAATTTTCAAATGTATAGAGTAATTTCAAGTGTCTTTCTTTTCTTTTTTTTTTTTTTGAGATGGAGTTTCGCTCTTGTTGCCCAGGCTGGAGTGCAATGGCACGATCTTGGCTCACCGCAACCTCTGCCTCCTGGGTTCAAGCAAGTCTCCTGCCTCAGCTTCCCAAATAGCTGGGATTGCAGGCATGTGCCACCATGCCCCCGACTAATTCTGTATTTTTAGTAGAGACGGAGTTTCTCCATGTTGGTCAGGCTGGTCTCAAACTCCTGACCTTAGGTGATCCACCTGCCTCGGCCTCCCAAAGTGCTGGGATTACAGACGTGGGCCACCGCGCCAGGCCAGCTCAAGTGTCTCTTTCAAGTTTATATTTTATTAGAAGGTGGTCAGAGGATATGTCTTATATGTTACTGAGTCTTTGCTATTTGATGAGATTTTCTTCATGACCTAGGAAGCAATCAGTTGTTGGGTTTTGCATGTGTAGACTAGATTAAGCTAGTTAATTTGGTAATTCAGATATTCAATATCCTTATTGTTTTATAATTTTTTCTCCATCAATTACTAAGAGAGATGTTTTTTATAACTCACTGTCTATAGGTTTTTTATTTTCTCTTAACTTGATTGATTTCTGCTTTAAATATATTTGAGGACACCTTAAGTACATGCAAGTAGTGAACTGCCTTAGACTAACAAAACAATCTTTGTCTAAAAATGTATTTGTCAGAGTTGCTTCTGTAAGGTGCTCCAAAGTTATCACTGCCTGGGACATCACTGGCCTTAGCCATGTTTCATATTAAATTCCCAGCTGGGGAAGTATGGCATGTGGTTTCAGGACTGCACACATGGTTTAAATTCAAGCCCCAAGCCCCTGTGATGTAGGCCACTCTTCCTTGTCATCTTCTTATACGGACGGTAGATTGTTTTCTAGCAACCCCTGTAGTAAACACATAATCCTTCTCCACGAATGGTCTAAGTTTTAACTTTTCACCGCAGGCAGGCCCACTGCCTCATCTCCCTTCACCACTTGGAGCCACAGCATCAGTTCAACTCATACCCTTTCTCCTTCAGTTTTTATGCCCTTTTGTCCTTTTTTTTTTCCCCTGCCTCTGGGAATTTCACTTATCTTACTAGTACTTTTTAAAAGAAGTTTTACAGTAGGAGGGGTTTAGATTACTTGGTCCCAGCAGACCTGGAAGTTGTCTTAATTATATTTTATTTTTATTTTTTTATTTAATTAATTCATTAATTATTTTTTTTGAGAGAGTCTCACTCTGTTGCCCAGCCAGCAGTGCAATGGCGTGATCTTGGCTAACTGCAACCTCCACCTCCTGGGTTCAAGCGATTCTCCTGCCTCAGCCTCCTGAGTAGCTGGGACTACAGGCACACACCACCATACCAGGCTCATTTTTGTATTTTTAGTAGAGACAGGGTTTCGCCATCTTGGCCAGGCTGGTCTCAAACTCCTGATCTCCAGTGATCCACCTGTCTCAGTCTCCCAAAGTACTGGGATTATGGGCATGAGGCACCACACCCAGCTTTAATTATATTTTATAACTGCATGTCACTAATGCTTTCGCCTTTCTGAGCAAAGAGATTGGGGACCTGAAAGCAAGATTAGTGATAGGATGGGGAAAAGAGCTTTGTGTTCCTGTTCTTTGGAAGATAATTCTTCTCAGTCCACCAACTCTGACTGAGATCACTATCGTACCCTCAAAAAAAAAAAAAAAAAACTCTTAGGTTTCTTTTTCCCTGTTCCCCTATTTTTCTTCTGGGGCAATAACCAAGGAGAGGAGTTTCAGGGAGCTTAGAAGGAAAATCCTAAAAGGAACCATTGATGATAATAACATTAATAATAAGAGCTGACATTTACTAATTAACATTTAAATAAGCCAGGCCCTGAGCAAAGTACCTGAAACCTGAAAACCCCGTGAGGAACTGGATCTTTAGAAATGTTAAACAGTTTACTGTGGCTCACACACCTAGAAATGGTAGAGATCCCAACCTCAGTCATCCAAAGTCAGAACCTGCACTGTCCGACACCCTCCCTCAAACACTCCAGTTTGAATGTTTTAATTCTTATTATTTACTTACTACCTTCCAATGCCCACACCCCACACTATCTGTTTAGTCATTTCATCTCTTCCCTTATTAGGTGGCAGAGGAATATTATGCAAATACAGATTTTGGAGCATAACTTCTGACTATGCTTGCAAGAGCCAGCTGAGATGACACCTCCTCCAGGCAGCTTTCATGGATGCCTGCAGGCTGGTTAGGTGCCCTCGTCAGGGTTCCTAGAAGCACATTTAGATTTAAGTCTTTGTTAGTCTGTGAGCTTCCTGAGGGTAAAGGCAGTCTCTCATCCCTCTGTGCATCTCAAGTACACAGCACAGATCTCAGCACAGGGGGGACACTTCATAAACATCTGATGAATGAACAAATGGAAATTGTCTTTCATGGGGAACGGGGCCTCAAACACATTTTAAAGAATGGAGATATTTCCTTATTCATCTGAAAAAATATGAATGTATTCTACTTGTGTTCTAAAAACATGCAACAATCTCTCTGGAGATTCCTATTTTTCTGATTAACGTATAAGTCTGTTTCAAAATTGCTGAGGCATCATAGGGTAAGTGTGACTGCACATTGGGTCCAGTGACCTTTCTCAGCTCAGCACTTTCTGGACCTGCAGAGGTCCGTTGCCTCGTGGCTCTAGTCTAACTACATGTATTCCATCCAGTTATAAGGAATGTTTTCTTTTGTCCTGTGCCCAAGCACCGCTCTCCCTGTTGTGACAGCATGGCCACCAGATGTTGCCTTCTCTGTGGGTGGCCACCCTGGGAAACTCTATGAATTTTTGCACACTGATGTGTTTATCCTGAAAGCAGCATTTTGGCATCTTTTTATTCCCTCTGTCCCTCCAAAAAAGTTTCATGGGGATGCCCGTTAAGAAAAATGTGGCAAATCTAAGCACAGATACAAATGCACCAGTCCAAGGCTGACACTATAGAGCCTTGGTCATATAAAGGTGATGAACCCATCTTGCCTTCTGAGAAACAGCACAGAGATATCTCAGTCACCCAGCTCCCACGAAGTCATGCCATGCTTCCTGCACCAAAGAGCTAATGAAACTGTTCTTCTCCTGAAAAAAGAAAAACCACATATACTTGGAAACACAGTTCTTTTTAATTGGCCCCAGATGGGATTTGTTAGTATTCTCCCTCCCATTCCATAATAAATTCTTATTATTAAAAAACAAATATTTCTTATTCTTGTGCATGCAAAAGTCAGAAAAAGCCTTTCTCAGCATAGAAAACTGGGAGAGGTGAAAGCTGAGAGAACAGGGAAGAGCAAGGTGGTAGTTTTTTCACACTTAGATGAAGTAGGAAGGTTACATTCCAAGTGGACAAAGCAGGGCTTGTCTAAGGAATCTCACTAATCCTGGGTTTCTGTTCTTTGGGTGATCAGAGAAAAGATGGCCACATGGGGTTCAGTCAGACAGACCTTGGTGACCCTGTCTCTGCAATGTAGTAGCTATGTGATGATAAGCAAATTACCTAACCTCTCTGTCAGGTTCTAACTGAGGTCCAAGGGGAGTTGGTGGGCAAGTGGCAGGTAGCTGGAAAAACACTTGAGGAAGTGTAAACAGTTTTGACATGACTTTATTCTCTCTCTGGACATGAGCGAGCCTGGGCACAAGCTGTATGTACAGCATCAGCAGGGTAGTTATACCTTTCACATACAATAGTGGCTCTAAGCCAAGCAGGAACTCACGTGGGTGATCACCTAATGTGCTTCATGTGGTGTGGTTACATAATGTGCGGAGCTGTGCACCTGCACTCCAAACCTGCTGAGTCATGCTGCACCAGAAGGCCACCTCAGCCTACTCCTGACTAAAGCACAACCATTTCCTTATGCTCTCTGAACTTCAGTTTGCTGTAAAATAAGAATAATTCTTCGTACATGGCAGGATGTTGTGAACATAAAATGAGAAATCAGTTAAGCCCTGGACACAGTACCTGGAACATAGCAAGTAGCTGTAATTAATAATCACATGTAATAAGAGCTGTTATTGTTGTTTATAGAGACTACTATGATATAATGAGGGAAATGGATGATGTGAATTTGTACTGAGGGACACACAGACCAAAACATTTTCTCATCCATGACCTTATCATGATACCTATCCTTCCTCACTATAAAGCCATTCCATATGGGTCATCTGGAAACACATGTTTGACAGGATTAAGAGATTATGACACTGAGGTAGACAGATAAAGCAAGGGCTATCTTACACATTATGAAGGATTTGTTAAGGGGAGAAAAACCCATTGGCAAGCAAGGTCCCATTGCATAAAGCCAGCTGCTGAGAGAGTCAGACAGTGGAAACAGGTAAGTTTTGAGGAGGAAAGAGGAAATGTATGCTCTAAGGCATAGATGACACTGCAAGGGAGAATCCCTGGAGATCAGATCACCCATGGAGCATAAAACAGGAGGGGTGGAAAGGTTCCAAAAGAGGAATAGGAAAGGAGGACCAAAGTCCAACTTTGCCAGTTTTAAAATTTTGCATTAGGTAAGGACTAAAGAAAAAACAAATATTTTATAAATTGACACCATTTTAAAGATTCCTATTGAATGATCTGGTTGTGTGAAAATTCATGAGTAATCATGAATCTTCATCCTGCATTTGATTTAAGGCTTAAGTCAGGATGGGTGTAAGAAGGAAATGCAGGAAATGGTAAACCCCTGTAATCAAGCAGGGTAAAGTCCTTATGAGGAGTGACTATTTTACTTCACCCTGGCTCAGGCAATTTCTGGCAGTGCAGCTTTGGACTTTGCCCGGGTTTATTCCTCAGCTCGGGAGTTAAAGGCTACTCTGCTGCCTGAGGAACTGCCATAGGCACAGAGAACACCACATCCTGGGCCTGAACAAGTCATTATCCAACAATATGCATTAAGTGTCCACACTCTACTCAAGACAAAAGAATTGCCCTCAGTCAATAAAACTGGGCTAGTGGACAAAAGCCACAGGGAGACCACTCTAAATTCAATAATAGAAAAGCTTTCTCACACTCAGAGCTGTTCAAAAGTTAGGTATAAAGTAGTAAGATCTCCATCACCAACTATATTTCAAGCAAACGCTGGCTTGTAGAAATTCAAATATTAAAGAGAAAATGGGACACGATGAGTTTAAAGCTCACTTCCAATCTTCCAGTCCTATAAAGATAGAGGCATGACCTCCAACTACAATGAACTTACAGTTTCACCAAGATAAGACAAACTGTAAAAATAACAGCAGCTCCAAAGCAACATAAAATGGGCCAAATTAATGGTCTAAAAATTCAGCATAACAATTCCCAAATCCAGCTCTCCAGAGAATATTCAAGAAAAACCTGAAATTTCTCACCCCTTTGCATAAGCAATAATTGGATTGCTTCCTGGTAATAAGAGAAAGAAGAAGAAAACAGATAATTTAGGGCCAGAGGAATTGGTAGACTGAGTCTCATGCTGTCCTCCTGTGTTCCTGCATAAATGTGGTATAGAATGTGATGCCTGCCGATGAAAAACAACCTCAAATAGGCTGGGCATGGTGGCTTACGCCTGCAATCCCAGCACTTTGGGAGGCCGAGGCAGGCAGATTACTTGAGGTCAGGAGTTCGAGACCAGCATTGCCAACATGGAAAAGCCCTGTCTCTACTAAAAATACAAAAATCAGTCAGGTGTGGTGGCGTACACCTGTAATCCCAGCTACTCAGGAGGCTGAGACATGAAGATTGCTTAAACCCAGGAGGTGGAGGCTGCAGTGAGTGAGCTAGCCTGGGCAACAGAGTGAGATGAAAAGAAAGGAAAAAAGAAAAGAGAAGAAAAGAAAAGAGAAAAGAGAAGAGAAGAAAAAAGAAAAGAAAAGAAAAGAAAAGAGGGGGAGAAGGAGGGGAGGGGGAGGGGAAGGGAGGAGAAGGGAGGGAAGGGGAGGGGAGGAGAGGAGAAGGGTGGGGAAGGGAGGGGATGCTCAAATAAACAGTTGCTTTGCAATCTCATGAGAAAAACCAGATCTGCTTGAAGTGTTAATTCAGAAGACAGAATCTGTGACCTCATGATTTTTCATATGCTTTGCAATCATTATTTATTCATTCTTCATTTCTGACAGATAGGAGGATAGGTTATAAAATGTATTCTTCATCCTACTAACATCGTGCATCAGCTTGAAACAGGAAACACAAGACATAAAAATTATTTAAGGCCTTGCTGCTCAGTGTAGTCCAAAGACCAGCCGTACTGGATCACCTGGGAATGCCTTAGCAATGCTGAATCTCAGTTCTTCTACCCACTGACTTCACTCCCAGACCTATGGAAGCAGAATTTGCATTTTAACAAGAACTCCAGTGATTTCCATGTACACTAAAATTTGAGAAGTCCTAAACTGGGCAACAATGATTCTCTTGTCCACTTCCTGACCTTCCCCACCTGATATGGGTTGGATGCTTGTCCCCTCCAAATCACATGTTAAAATGTGGCCTCCAGTGTTGGAGGTGGGCCTAGTGGGAGGTGTTTGAGTCATGGAGGTGGATGCCTCATGAATGACTTGCTGCTGCTGTCCTCACAGTAATGAGTGAGTTTTCTCTGAGTTCACAAGAGAACTGGTTGTTTAAAAGAGCCTAGCACCTCCTCCCGCTCTCTCTTGCTTCCTCTCATGCTTCCATGTGACATGCTGCCTCTCTACCTCCTTCTTCATGATTATAAGCTTCTTGAGGCCCTCGCCAGAACAAATGCTGGCATTATGCTTCATGTATAGCTAGCAGAACAATGAGCCAAATAAATCTCTTTTCTTTGTAAGTTACCCAGTCTTGGGTATTCCTTTATAGCGGCAAAAAAGGACTTATACACCACTTGAAAGCTTTAAGAAGAAACAACCTGTGAAAAACAAAAAGAGGAGAAAATTACTTGGACTATAATCATGAATGGAATCATTGACCAATCCATTTGCCTTGTTCTAGAAAATTTCCTATTGCTAACATGGTACAGGCATGCTTTAAATGGGCTAGCAGAGCCTCTGGCTTGTTCTGACCCAAGTCAGCTGATTAGTCTCGGGTAATTATTACACTTCAGGGGAAAGGAGAGGAAAGCCTTAAACAAGTGCTTCGACAAAGAAAGGCAGCTGTTTCTCATAAACTTCAATGAACAAGCCTAGCAGGGCTTCATTCATCCTTTATAACCTTCAGTCTCC
Organism: Macaca fascicularis; assembly: GCF_037993035.2. Lineage (NCBI taxonomy): Eukaryota > Metazoa > Chordata > Mammalia > Primates > Cercopithecidae > Macaca > Macaca fascicularis. The sequence continues at coordinate 38,298,538 of NC_088388.1, read as the reverse complement.
TGCCTTTGTCAACAGACAGAAATCCCTTCCTGCTGGGATGACTTTGGAGACACTAATAGCTGCAATGCAAGCTCGAGCTTAAATGTGGTAGTAAAGGAGAGCTTATTGAACCTCCACGTATGAGAAATATACAAAACAAATATCAAGTATTTCCAAAAACACTTGCTGAATTCAAAAAGGCCATTGACTGTAGGAAACACAATAGATTTAATAATAGCTCTTCAGGAGGGGTAGTCGATGCTTCCTTAAATGAGACACAGACATGTCCCTGTTTTTAAAAGAAGTTAAATTGAGGAGGGGAGGGTTTGTGGGAGTATGTCTTAGAATCAAGGAAACTTGGCAGATCAGTGCTTGACGATTTCATTGGCCAGTTTTGCTAACAAACATTAGCAATTAAGTTTTTACATTGCTTCTGTTAGGCAGGAATCTAGACCCAACATGGCGGCGTTACCTGGCGTAGCAGGCCTTTTGTTAAAGACTCCCTTCACCCTTGTACACACCTGCAGACTTACATGCGTCAGAGTTCTGGCTGGGCAACCACACTCCCCCATGACCTGCAGCTCACCTGCATTCCACAAGTTCGTAAACAGCAGTTTCGGTTAACAGTTTCCAAAGACCCCTTCCCGTGACCCTTACTCAACTCCCGCCCTAGTAGTTTCAAGACCCCCCAGGCCCTGTTTGCACAACCAGCTTCCCTACCTCTCAGGCTATAAGAAGCCCCTACCCTCCTCCCTCAGCGTGATTTCCTCGGCCCGCACCTTTGGACCAGGGAACCTCGCCCGTGAGTCCTAATAAAGGCTATTCTCACTGCCATTTGCCTTGTGTCTTGGTTCCTGGTTCGGCTCCAGCCTCAGTTTACCTTTACAGCTTCCTGCAAATGTATGTGAAAAAATGAAGTTCACTGTTTTTTGAAGATATTTGTTGTACTGCAGAATGAAAACACAATCTGAAGGGCCATAAAGAAAAATATTAAGACTCCACCTTCTCCAAATACATTTGGGTTGAAAATCAGATAAATCTAGGACCTTTGTGCCCCTGCAAGACACTGTCTTTCACAATCTGGGGCCTGAGTCTAATCACCTAATGTCCCGTACTTGATAAGGAATGCTCATCAGACCATGAGTATATACATGTGGAGTACATGGGATAGGGTATTGGTCAGAATCAGAGAGAAAAACTGAGGTCCCAAAGGGGGACAAATATTATCTTCAAAATACACAATGAGTCAGTGAAATTCTGATTCCCTGAAGTACAAGTTCAGTATCGTTTTGTAAAAAAAGATGGAGTCTCACCCTGTCACCCAGGCTGGAGTACAGTGACACGATCTCAGCTCACTGCAACTTCCACCTCCTGGGTTCAAGTAATTCTCCCACCTCAGCCTCTTAAGTAGCTGGGATTACACATGCATACCACCAGGCCCAGCTAATTTTTGTATTTTTAGTAGAGACAAGGTTTCACCATGTTGGCCAGGCTGGTCTCAAACTCCTGACCTAAAGTAATCCACCTGCCTTGGCCTCCCAAAGTGCTGGGATTATAGGTGTGAGCTGCCACGCCCAGTCTAAGTCCAGTATCTTTCATTATCTCATACCTCCTCCTTCAGACTGTCCCAGCGTCCTCTGATGTAACATTCAAGCTCTTTTTGAATGAGTAAGATTCCTCCCACTCTAGCACCAGCAGGAGGAAAACACACCAGTTAAGAAATTCAGAAGGTCTGAATAGGACATCAAAAGCCAAAGTTAGACAATGTACTTCCCCTGTCCTGCCTGGATACAAAAATCCTCTAACAGCATTGCCATGTGCCATGGAATTTACAATGGATTGATTTGCTAGTGGAAAAGTACTTTTTTCCTATGGCCTTCTGGAAAGTTGTGTTTTCTACTTTCTTTTTCTTGCGTTAAATTGATTCTACATAAATATTGCAATTTTCCACAAGCTAAATTTATCATAGAGAAAGTTAAAAGGAAGAATCCTGTGGGTTAATGGTGGGAAAATCTGTGTCCCAAGGAACTGTGGTCATATTTGCTTTTATAGACCTTTCTCTGAATTTTCTAAAAAATTGAAGTGGATATTTATAAAGCGCAAGTTTTTTAAAGAATTAATTCCTCATAGAGGCCTCAAGCTTTCAAGAATAAGTATCACTGGCTTATTCTTCCCCTGAATGCTAAAGCTCCCTCTAGTGACCAAGAACATACACCGACTACAGGTATGACAGTAAATGTGATCTAACTTCTCTTGCTTTTAGATAATGCCTTGAAGTTTCAATAGCATTTCCACATACATCTGATCATTTAAAACAAAGCCACATGAAGTATGGATTCCTCCATTTAAAAGATAGTCAAGCTGAGGCTGAAATGGGACCGACACTTATGCAAGGTCACATGGCTGGTAACTAGGAAACTAGAGCTAGAGATCAGGTCTGCTGATTCCTAGGCCCTATTGTTCTGTTGCACTGCCTCATATTCTATGACAGTTATATAAAGTCATGGTCATAGTCCATTTTCTGTGGCTTAAAACAGAATAACTGAAATTGGGTAATTTATAAAGAAAAATAATTTATTTCTTACAGTCATGAAGGCTAAGAATTCCAAGGTTGAGGGGCCATATCTGGTGAGAGCCTTCTTGCTGATGGGGACTCTCTGCAGAGTCCCAGGATGGCACAGGGCATCACATGACAGGGAGGGCTGAGAGAGCTAACTCCAGTCTCTATTCCTCTTCTTATAAAGTCACCAGTCCCACTCCCATGATAACCCATTAACCCACTAATTCATTAATTTACGAATGGATTAATTCATTCACGAGGACCAAGCCTTCATGATCCAATCACTTTTTAATGACCCTACTTCTCAATATTGCCACATCAGGGATCAAACTTCAACATGAGTTTTGGAGAGGATAAATATTCACACCATAGTGATTATCCATGAATACTCTCATAAATGCTACTATCATTTCTACCTTCATGAAATCACTTTCAGGGAATTTATAGAAGTGATTCTTGATTTTCAAGGGATCCCATTAGAAATCAGATGAGAGCTATGAGCCCATACTTACAAATGTTTCCATACAATATCAGGAAATTTGTGGACCACATTGAAAGGCGTCCACTTATCCTCCATGACTCCAAGGATCCCAAGTTAAGGACTCATCAACATCTACTGGTACAATCTTGAGATGTCAAGAACCTAAGGAAGATTAACTTTGTAGCTCTTACTCTTTCCCTTAATTATGGTGTTTTCCATGCTTATCCAGTAATCTCTTCAGCCCATTATTCAGAGTATTTTCAAAGAAGGAACAAATCAGTGTATATTTACTAACATTTAAGAAAAAGTCTGTGGATATTGCAATCAAGGAAGGCATTCTAGCATTTCCACAGGCATGCCTAAGATTAGTAGCAAATTGAGATGTTTCTAGGAAAGTAGCAATTTGGAAGCATTTTTTCAAATGTAGGAGCTCACCACAGTCTCACTGGCTAGCTCTGAGAAGAGCCTAAACAAGCAACACAGTGAATATAGGAAGGGCTTTTTTCAGTCAACAAAATCAAACACTGACTCTAAATTCTTAGCTCTTTTCATCCTGGCATTTCTAATGGCTTTGGAAAAGCATGAATGAACAGTGACTAATTCACTAATTAACATGAGTCTCTTCCAGGTAAGCTTCATGAGGGTAGGAAGCATGTTTATATTGTTCATTCAAATTCTGGACACCCAACACCACCCCTGGCACTAGTGCACACTCAACAAATACTTAATGAATGAATATGTGAATGGTCCTCATTGAGTCAGTCCTTCTGGGAACCCTCTCATTTCCCCCTAATCAATGGCCTCTGGTTATCTGGGATGTTCCCCTAGAATTCTACATACAGACTACCTCAGCCTCTGGATACTGGGCCACTCTTATGAAAAGTTCTGTTCTTTACCTCGTGATCCTCTCCTGCAGTCTAGTTTGGGTGACAAACCAACCTAAGTAATAATAACAGCTTCCTACCTTAAACCTCCCAGAAACGGTATCACAGTTTAAAAGGGATATTTTAAAATTTGAGTAAAAATGCAAGATTCTATTGACTAGAAGAACATTTCAGTATCAAGGCAGACTTCTAAGCATTCCTCTGAATTAGGAAGGCTTTTTTGGATCTTATTATGTACTACCTACTCATCATGCCTTTCCATGTGTCTGAGCTTCTATCATATAACTTTCCCGAGTTTCTCATAGACTCTGTCCACCTACTGAAATGTCACCTCAAAAATGTCTTTTCCAGCTCCTCTGGTTGGCAACTCCTGCTTGTTTCCATAGCAGAGTTCATACCTTTATGACTGTGCTATGATACTACCATGATTATATATATTTTTCCCCTTTTTCCCCATATGGCAGAAATCCAACAACAGGAGAGGGAGGTACTGAGTTCAAGAACGAACTATACCTCTCATTCTCCAGCTTATTTTGCTTATCTTGGTTGCAAATTCAATTTTTTATTTTGATTCTGACAAATCCAATTTTGTTTAGCAGTTACTGGCAACACTGTCATGAAGGCACAGACGCTTCTCAATGAAAAATTAAGGTCTAAGCCACTACAAGGCTGGGATTTTAAGTGCAGTTGGGTCCTAACCATCACTCACCAGACTTTTCACCCATAGTGCTTCTCTTTTCACAATCATTGGTTATCTTATTTAAATCACAATTTCCCAAATTTTAGGTGTTTGAGTTCCACCTTCAGGATTTTTGCCATATTAAAGTAGCACCTGAGCTAATATTTACTGAAAAGCTTTCTTTAACTCAACTTTTAAACATCATTTTTGCTTTGTAAGTACTGTAATATTCGTGAAATATGAGATTTGACACGCCATTTTTCATGAATACACATTAAACAAAAACTATTAAAATGAAAAAATGCATTAAAATAATCTCATAACTGTTAAAAGTTTAAAAACACCTATGTAGCCATGATAATCACCTCCAAGTATTATCCATGGCACACCTGCTCCACTTTGTGAAATACTCTTTAAAGCCCCCACTACTCACCTCATGCCTCCTACTCAAACTATCTCTTCATTCTCAGCAGACCACCCCACCTTCTTGAAAAAGAGAGTCCGTCAGATTTGAATTCCCTCAACTTGCTTCTCGCCATATCTTCCTACTCTATACACAGACCTGAAAGCATTCTTTCCTCTGGTTCCCATCCTTGCATCTACTTGCTCTCTCTCAGAAATTGTCCTTCTTTCTGTTCAAGAAATGTCCACTTGCTTGTGTTCTGAAGCTTATCCCAGTGGACTGCCTTAAGGACCTTACTCCATCAAATAACTTCTCTCTTGCTTGTAGTTATCTTAATTATTTTGAATTGTGAAATGTTATGCATAGAAATGAATATAAACATATTTGTTCAAATTAAATAATAATGAAAATACAGGCTGGGTGTGTTGGCTCATGCCTGTAATCCCAGCACTTTGGGAGGCTGAGGCAGGCAGATCACGAGGTCAGGAGATCAAGACCATCCTGGCTAACATGGTGAAGCGCCGTCTCTACTAAAAAATACAAAAAATTAGCCGGGCGTGGTGGCGGACTCCTGTAGTCCCAGCTACTTGGGAGGCTGAGGCAGTAGAATGGTGTGAACCCAGGAAGCAGAGCTTGCAGTGAGCCAAGATCGCACCACTGCACTCCAGCCTGGGCGACAGAGCAATACTGTGTCTCAAAAAAATAAATAAAATAAAATAAATAAAAAAGGAAATACAAGCACCCATATACCCATCACTCAGGTTAATAGAGCACTACTGATACCTTCAAACATGCTTTGTGCATGTCCTCATTGTATCTCTCCCCCTCCCATCCAAATGTAAGCTGGCCATTCTTTATAGGTTTACTACCTGTATATGTAGACTTAAGCAGTGTATCCTTTAGTTTTGCTTAGTTTTAAATTTTATGTAAATTGAATCATACTGATTATACTCTGACTCATTTCTTTTTCTCAACGTTATGCTCCAGAGGTTTATCCATGTGGGTGTGTATGGTGATAGTTTCCTTATTTTCACTTCTGTGGAGTATTTCATTTCATGACTGATCCACAAGGTTCTTTCATCTGTAGAATATTCCATTACATGGCTAATCCACAATATATTTATCATGTTACTGTTGTTGGGTATTTGAGCTGTTTTGAGCTTTTAGTTATTATAAGAAATACTATTATTTATGACATTCCTGTATTGTTTCCTGATGCATATGAAGATTTCTCTAGGGAGATGGCTTTCAAAACTTCTCGATCACAACTCACACTAAGAAACACATTCTATAACATAACCCAAAAAGATGAACAGAACAATACAAAACGTGACAATTAGCAACCCAAAAGATTAACAAAACACTGTAGTAATGCATTCTGATATTTTCTGTTTCTTTGTTTTTCTGTTTAACGCTATCATATCCTGTTCTAATTCAATTTTTTAAATGCTGGTTAACCCACCAGTGTGACCTGATCCCAATTAAGAAAAATTAGAAAGTGCCGCAGGACATACCTAGGAGTGACATTGCTGAGTTGTGAAGCACATGTATATTTTAACTTTTCGATGAATCATGTTCCAATGGCACACTCTCAATTTATACTACCATCAAGAGAAAACGTAAGTTACATTGTTTTATGGCCTTGCTAATTTTTTAATTTATACATTTTTTTCCATTTGTTGTTATTACATGATATTTCATTGTGGTTTTAATTTGCATTTTCACAGTTAGATAGAGCATATTTTCCTATATTATAGGCCATCTGTGTTTCCTCTTTCATGAAATGCCTGTTTATATTTTGGCCATTTTCCTATTAGGGTATCCACATCTGATATTTTCATAGAAGTCCTAAATATTTTCTGGGTGCTGATTGTTTTTTGGAAATAAATTGAAATATCATTTCCTACTTCATGGCTTGTCTTTTGATTTTATTGTGTTTCTTAATTAATTGCAGTTATGTAACATGGTCGAATGTAACAATCTTTTCTTCTATGATTTGCGTTTTTTGTCCTTGTTTAATGTCAAAAGGCCTCTTTCTGTATCAAAATATTATATTCTACTACCTAGTCTTGTAAAAACACTAAGCTTATGCTTTCACATTTAAATCTCTTATCCACCAAAATTGATTTTTATGTATGGTGCAAGGTTGAGATATTTATTTTATTAATACACACCTTTTATTTAATGGTTCATCTTTTCTTTAGTGATCTGCAGTGACTTCATCATGAATCAAGACTGCATGTGTGAGTAGTTTGTTTCTAGATCTTCTCTATTCTGATCCATGAATCCATTTGTCTACCTCTGGGGCAATACAATGTCTTCATCATTATAGCTGTCTAAGGAGACTTAAATCTTGGTAAAGCAATCCCCCCATAACTTGTTCTTCTTCACAAGTTTCTAGTCTGTTGTTGACTTTTTTCCTTCCATGTACATTTTAAAATCACTGTTTCAATTTGCTCACAAACCCATTTGGATTTTTATTGGAATCACATTTACTCTATTGGTGAATCTAGAGATGCTTGGCATCTTACAACACTGAGTTTTTCTACTCAAGATTATGGTATATATATAATTTAGATTATCTGGGTCAATTAATAATTTAATAATTTTCAATATGTTCATTAATAGTTAATAATTTTATTCATAAAGAGGTATAGTCCTTAGAACTTTGTATTTTGCATTGCTATTATAAAAAGGCAACTAACTGATTGCTACTGGTAAATAGAAATGCATCTAATTTTTCTATGTTGAGACTATATCGAGCTTTGCCCACTTCTCTCATTAGATAAAATGTTTTACCTGTAGGCTCTTTTAGAATTATTGGCATTAATGATGATCTTTTGTTTTTATTTTCTAGTCTTTATCATTTTATTTCTTTTACTTATCTTATTGTACTGGCCAGGATCCACAGTGCATTCAGATCCTAGCTGACCTCCCTGTTTTCCCTTGATCCTAAAGGGAATACTTCCAACATTTCATCATAAAACATATTTGCTGTAGGGTTTGGAGTTCCCTTATAAGTTAAGGAGGTTCCTTTCTATAGAAATAATTTTTATTATTTTATTTGTCATTTTCATGATCCTTACTTGTGGCTTCTTCTTTTCTTGTGATTTTTCTTAAAATTTTAATAACATCATTAAAATAGCATTATTGAGATATAATTGACATACAATGAACACATACAATGAACTAACTGTACATATTTAAGGTGTTCAGTCTGATAAATTTTGACATACGTATACATCTGTGAACCATCACCACAATCAAAATAATGGATAGAACCCAAATTTTCTCCTGGCCCTGTGTGAATCCTCCCTCAGCAGCTTCTCTGCCCATCCCCACACTTCTGTTTCTAAGAAACCAGTTTGTTATCAGAATAGACTAACTTGTAGTTAATGAACTATGATACATGAAATCATACAGTATGTATTCCTTTTAGTCTTCTTCTTTTACTCGGTACAATTATTCTGGGGTCTATTCATCTTGTGTGTCTACCGCACATTCTTTTTCACCGCTAAGTAGTATTCTAACACATGAGTAGGAGATTTTTGACTCTGGCTAGTGGAAGCAGAAACAATTACTAGTCTTGTGTGAGCATTGGAGTTTGTATCTTGTAATCCTTTCAGGTGGGTGGTTATTTCCTATCCTCAGGTAATTTCTTAGCCTGCATGCACTGAGCAGTACTGAGCTGAAAACATGAGGGGGACTCGCTGCAAATCTTCAGAGTCCTCCTTCTGTGCAGTTCTTCCCACGTCAGTAACAGTGCCCTGTGATGTCTAGTCATCTTGATCTTCCTAGACTTCCAGCTCCATCTCCTCAACTCAGGCCTACCACTGCTCTCAGCCTGGGGTACCCCTACCTGTACACAGGCAGGAAATTCTCTCCAGGCAGTAAGCTGAAACAATGTTAGGGATCACCTGGCTTGTTTCCCATCTCTCAGAGTCACTGTCTATTGTGGTCTGATGTCCAAAGTCTGAAAAACTGTTGTTTCATGTACTATCTTCTATTTTTTTGTGGTTTTTTTTTGGGGGGGGGTGGTGAGAGGATAAACCTGGTTCCTCTTACTCCATCATGGCTGGAGGTGAAAGTCCTGACTCGTATCCTTATGTACTTTGTGACATCTAACTAGGAGCTGCAGATTTTCCTTGGAACTTACCTTTTAGGATAATTCTTTGAGGCTCAATTTAGAGCTGATTTCCTTCAGAAGAGATTTGTGTTTGCTTCTGTCAATGACTTGGAAACATTATCAGTTAAGGACCACTTTAAAGTTAAATTCTTCACTTGAATTGTGTGAATGAGTGTATGGTTATCAATTCTCAGGCAGAATTCCCCCGAACCCTGACTCAGCACTACTGATACCAGCAGCAGCCCATCAGGAGTGGCTGCTGCAAAGACTTGGGCTGTAGTCCGGGAGGTGTGGCAGGGGCTGCACTCCATAGATCAAGCCGGAGCCAGGAACAGGCGGGAGCCCCGCCCCCTTCCAAGTTGGTGGGGCACGAGCCCCCGCTCCCAGGCACAACTGCAGCCACCCAGCCATGGCTACAGACCCTGGCATTCTGTGCTCTCTGGGGCCCAGGAATTCCCCCCTCCCCCTGCAGGCTTGGAAGTGTCTGCTCCCGCTGCCTGGCCTCTCCCTGCCCTTGGCGCCTGCTCTGATTTTGGAACAAAGTTGTGGCTGAGCCCAGGTGCTGTCATGATCCGGCCCGGTATCCACACCCTCCGGGTGGCACTGACACAGCAGCCCCCTGCCGCCTCGGCTCCCTCCAGACCTTGGGCACTGACAAGCATGAGAGGAAGGCCGAGGGGGTGCTGAGGGTGGCTTGGCGCAGGCCTGCAGGCACCCCTCAGCACGAACAGCCTGGCACCATGAATAGCAGTAGGAGGCAGGCAGGCTCCTGGGCTGAAAGGGGAAGGTCCCCAGTGAAATCCCACCTTCAAGTCAGGGACGGCCTGAAGCCTGGAGCCTTGGGCTTGGCTGCCAGTTCCACAAACTTTATGGTGCTTTCTCCAAGCCTGCTCGTGACTGCCCACTGACCAATCAGCAGGCACTTCCTCCCCTCTGAAGCCCATAAAACTCCAGGGGTCAGCCAGACTTGGGCGGATGGGCACAACCTGCCTGCAGAGAGGAGCTACCCACTGTGGGTCTCTTCTCCACTGAGGGCTGTACACTCATTGAGACAACTTGCCTGCAGAAAGGAGCTACCCACTCCAGGTCTCCTCTCCACTGAGGGCTGCACGGACACCAGGATGACCTACCTGAAGAAAGGAACTACCCACTCCAGGTCTCCTCTCCGCTGAGGGTTGCACAGACACCAGGATGATCTGCCTGCAGAAAGGAGCTACCTGCTCCTGATCTCCTCTCTGTTGAGGGCTGCACAGATGCTGGGATGACTTGCCTGTGGAAAGGAGCTACCCACTTCCAGTCTCCTGAGAGCTGTACTATCACTTAGTAAAGCACCCCTTCGCCTCGCTCACCCTCCAGATAGCTGCATACCTCATTTTTCCTGGACATGGGACAAGAACTCAGAACTCACCAAATGGCAGGACTGAAAGAGCTGTAACACAAACAAGGCTGAAACACGCCTGCCCCACTCCCCCCACCAGCTTGCCATGTTGTGATCAATGAAAAGGAGAGAGGAGAGAAGAGTGGTGGCCCTTTGGGGACCCCAGACCTAGGAGCTCCCTGAGCCAGGGCTGTGACACCCTCTTTGGGGCTCTGTGGTTCCTGGCACCTCCAAGCTTCTGGGCGCCACCACATTCCCCAGTGCCCACAGTGAAAGCCACTTGCAGTATGCCTGGTCCAGCCACAGCCTCATAGGGCACTGGCACACATGCGGGTGCCTGGAGCTGCCCACCCCACTGCAATCAGCATGTCTGGCTATGCACAGTGGCTGGACACTGCACTTGCTTGTTCACGTACCCCTTGCCACTCCACACTTGGCTCACCCTTGGCAGGCATGGGATCCCGGCCTGTAGCGCAACCCAAGTGCAGCCTGCCAGGCCGAGTGGGTGGAACAAGCCCAGCTGGCTTGAGCAAAACTCGGGCAAAGTCACCACTGGCCACAGAGGTTTCTGGCTGGTGAAGTGACACCCCAACAATCCTGTGACACTACTGTTGAGAGGGGAAAGTTTTCTTAATGCCACCTTCTGCAAGACAAGGCTTATTTCTTGTTCACCATTATACTGAGTTGTTAGCCTTTGGGATCCCAGCTTTATGCATGCTGCTTCTATTGGGAACGCAACATAGGGCCTAGGTGTTACGTCTTGTCCCCCACATGCCATGCAGCCATCAAAAGAGAAGCTCAGCATCTTCAGGGTTCAGAAATCCTCCGAACAAACCAAGGTTTACTTTTTCATATTGTTTTAAGTGTCTGTAGATTCCTTATTTTTATGGCATTTCAGCATTTTCCTTTTAAAATGTCACTTCTGAATTTTAGTTATTTTAATTTTACAATGCCTATTCTGTTATCATGACAGAATAAAGACTCTTGTTTGTATCTTTAGACCGTTTCTAGGGGCTCATTCTCATCAGCTGGTAACATACTCAAGTATCTACCATCCTTAAAAAATCCTTGCTTAACCCTGGATCCTCTCTTTTAACTGTAGCATTCTCTCACACTACCTCCCAGCCAAGTTTTAAAAAAGAATTGACTACAGTCATCTTGATTTTATAATCTTTAATTCATCTTTTAACCCGTTGTCATCTGCATCTGCCTCCACATCTCCAGTAAAACTGGTCTTTAGAAAACCAACAATGATTACCTCCACCTGCCAACTCCAATAAACAGTCCTATCTTTCTGGACTAATATGTAACATCTGGTACTTTGGATCACTCTCTCCAGTATGACATTCTCTCTTCTTTACATTCTTTTACATCATTCTAATTCTACTTCTCCCTCCCCAGTCATTTCTTCTCATTGGATCCTCTTTCTCTGCTCATTTCTTTTCAATACGTTGCAAAAGTTTTTCCTTGATTTTCTCTTTGTAGCATCATCTTTTACCAAATCTCACAAACCATATACTACTAGTTGCCATCTTCAAAGCCATTTTTTTTCCTTCCTCAGTAAAAATCCCCAGGGTGTTTTGTTTTGTTTTTTTGAGACATGGTCTTGCTGTGTTGCCCAGGCTAGAGTGCAGTGCCATGATCTTGACTCACTGCAGCCTTGACCACCTGGGCTCAGGTGATACTCCCACTTCAGCCTCCCAAATAGCTGGGACTACAGGCCCACACCACCACACCTGGCTAATTTTTCTGTAGAGACGAGGTTTGCTATGTGCCCAGAGTGGTCTTGAACTCCTAGATTCGAGTAATCCACTCACATCAGCCTCCCAAAGTTGCTGGGATTACAGGTGTGAGCCACTGCACCTGGTCAAAATTTGCAGATTTTATCTGGCATAATACTTCTCAGAATGACCCATTTCCCAACCTTCTTTGCATTTAAATAGAGCCCTGTGACTAAGTTATGGCCAATGGCATGGCAGTGTTGTATGGGATTTCCAGGAAGAAAGGAAGAGAGTTGGTTTGGCTAGGAGGGGCCCCTCTCTGTGCTTGTCTTCCCTCCAAATTCTGTCCTACAACATGACTGGAATGATTATGGACCTTCAGCATCCATCTTGGGACAAGAGGTGACTGTGAGGTTGGAAGCCATGTACTACGAGGATAAGGCATGAAAACAGGATAGGTCCTTACTGACCCCATGGAGCCATATTAGCCTGAACCATCAACCTCTGAACTTCTTTATGAGAGAGAAGTAAATCTCTTTGTGTGAGCTTCCATTATTTTGGAGGAGACAGGGAGTGTTATAAGCAGCAAGTCTAGGCCTAACTAGTACCTCTCCCAAATCTCAAACCTCAGTCATACTAGGTTATTTTCTTTTCCTTGCCACCCCCTCCTTGTCCCCTACCCTGCAACCGCATTAAACACATTTTGCTTATTTGGATTCCTAAATAGCTCTCAAATCTTCCCTTACTGCTCATTTTATACTGCTGGAATCTAAGTTCAGGACTTTAATATTTTTTGCTTAGACTAACACAGTAGCCATTGAAGTGGGTTTTTTAAAACATAAGCCTGTATTGTTTCTTTAAAGCCCTACACAAGTTAATCATTTATGGAATAGAGTCTCAGCACCTTAGCGTTGCTTTCTTGGCCCTTCACAACCAGATTCCTACCTTCTTTTCTTTCCCTTTCACTTCAAACATTATTGGCAATAATATACATAGTGAGTTTATAATTATCTAAACATACAAAGTGTTTTATGCCTTGTGCCTTTGCACATGTTCTTGCTCTTGCTTGCTCTTGTTCTTTCTTCTTTGTTCATCTGGTTAACTCTTCTTGTCCTTTAAACTCCAGTTCATGCATTAGGTCATCCAGCCAGTTTTCCTTGATGTCTTCCATACCTTCCCTACATTTCCTCCTAAAACCATGTACTGAATAAACAAAAATACATTTTAGGAAAATTAAGAAGAAATTATGTGAAGCATAATAATTAAAATGACTCTCAAGAAAAAAAAACATTTTATCTAAAATCTGAAGATTTAGGGAATGGTGTTTTAACAAATTGACAGACCAAATAAAATCATCAAGAAAATGAATATAATAATAGCACCTACCAAGTGGTGGTGTTGAATGAATTATGTGGGCTATGCATATAAATGACTTAGCAAGGTGCTTAGAACATAGCAAGCCCTCCCCCACACACTATCATCATAATAATCTATTAGTTATAATAATAATTAATATTCATTGTAATTGTGTTATGAAGAAAAAAAAAGTTGGTGAAGGTTACAGAAATCCTTGTGTGGTAGAAAGAAACCCAAGACACTTTTAAGATACTGCTGGGAAATTTGTTTCACAAATGTGAAAAATAGGTTTCCTTCCTAAAAGTGGGTTTACCACATAGCTTCCCTAAGCAGCACCATTGCTTGGGAGTGAAAGTTGTCCATTCATTTGCATGAGACCCTTTGGCTATTGAATTGGAGCCATAAAGCTATGTGACCTACCCTTTTTATGTGTATGAGGAGCCCAGACTCTGAATCTACTTCAAGAACTCAAACCATATTTTCCAAAAAGTTAAGCTTGGGTGTTTGCTTGCATTTTATATGAATATATGTATAAGCAAAGCAATGTTTGAGCAGGATATGGGAGGAGTGTGAATGGGAATTCAAACAACAGACACATTGTCTAGATTTTCTCTGGTAAGAGTGATTAAAGAAATGATCATAGCTTCACACATACTGCGTGTTTGTGCAGTAATCATGCTTTACAATTGGTTCTGCCATTAATGCCAAAGATTCTTTTTTAGAATGTGATAAACCCTTTTGGCTCCAACGTACCAGTTCCAAACATTCCTTGGCTTTTTTTGTGCTTAATGATGGAGTTTTAAAAGCCTAATTTGTATAGCTCTGTGTGTGTGTGTGTATGTATTGGAGCTGGGGATAGGGCTGGGGATAAAGGAGAAAAAAAGAGAAAATGCAGCTTGGAAGACTGACAGTATTTTAAAAGTGAACTCACATGGCAACCATTCATAGTCAAAAAAGATAGATAGCAAAATGTACAAAAGAAAAACAGTCCCAAAACATAATTTTAGGGTTCTCACTGACTAAATTCATTTAGGAGACAACAAAACCTAATTATACACGAACATGAGGATACATATCTAGATATGATTGTCAGTTACTCTTCATACTTTGCTTAGGTATATCCATTCGACTGGTCCCATTGATGAAAAAGTAGCAACTGTTGTTTTAATGTGTCATCTGTAACAGAGCTGAAATCGAATTTGCTAAAAATTATTTATTCCTTTCTGATTTCATCCTAATGCACAGGTTTAGGTAATCCTAAATAGAAACCATGAAACTGGATTTTTTGTTTGTTTGTTTGTTTTTTGTACCCTTGTCCTTCTCCAAGATATATTAGTAAAGCCTCAGGAGAAAAAGTAAGATTTGCTGTTATTCTGTTATTCCGATATATTACAAACATTTCCCTTTCTCTAGTTACCAATAATAGAGTTATTCTTTATCAAATGCTTATTATATGTCAGCTGTTATGCTAGATATTTTGAAACCCAGTTCTGCTGTTTATTAGTAATTTAGCTTCTCTACGTTTCCTTACTTGTAAAAACAAAGATAAAAGTACCTACATAATAGGGTTGCTGTAAAAATTACCATTAAGTGGTTAGAACAATGTGTGGTACATAGAAAACACTCAATAAGTGTCCAGTGCTATTATTACTTACTATAATTTAAGTTAATCCCCAAAACCACCCGTTAAAGGAGACATAATAATCCCATTTTACAGATGAGGATGTTGAGGTTCAGAGGCCAATAAACTTGCACACTCAGCTAATAAAAGCCACAGCTGGAATTTGAACCGATTTCTGCATGCCTTTGAAACCCATGCTTCCTATTATGCCACATTGCCTCCTCAATCTGATAATTTTTCAATCTTACCTTGAACATATGGTCTTAGTCTGTGTGCCTCAGTTTCCTCATCTGTAAAGTGGAGACAATAACAGTGCCTACATCCCAGGGTTGTTACAGTAAGCACTCAATAAATATTATTATTATTAGTCTGATGTTTGTCCTAATGATGACATTTCTTTTTGATATTTAGGGCTACCTTGAAACTTTCTATGCAAGTTTTTTTGTAATTGATTGTCTATACAGTAAAGTGATGACCAATTTTAACCTCATCTTTCACCCAGTGACATGATCATTATATTAAAGTTCCTCTTAATCTGCTTAACATTTTATTTCTAAATTCTCTTTGAACCTCTCTTGGAAGAACCTTAACATCTTTATGTAAGAATAACAGACTCAAACCACCTGAAATAACAAAAGTGGGGATTTTTTTTTTTTAGGGGATCTGTTTGTTCTGGAATACCATGAAAGAAGTCAGCTAATTCAGCAGATTACTAGCTTCAAAGCAGTTCAATTTGACCAACTTGGGAGCCAAAACAGTCTTCATGGTCAGCATACAAATGTGAATTTAATGACTGGACTAACAAGTGCATTATAAAAGTTGTAAGTAAGAGAAAAGAATACAGTGGGAGCCAACTGCTTCATTTTTGATGGAACTCTGGTTTATGATTGCCAACTTGTTATTTCAACAGTCATAGTTAATGCTTTATGATGTCCTACCTGGCTCAAGTTGTTATTCCCAGTTGGAGTCATTTTTTTTTTTTCTGAAACTTGACTTCGTTTTCCTTTTCTTTAATGGCTAAGAATTTCAAATGACATTCTAAAATCCAGAGGACTGAACAGTCAAAACTGGCAGAACTCTGAACTCCTACAAGGAATGAAGCATCAAGTCTTTCATCAAGGATTGCTGATCATACGTGGCATCATCACCTCCTGATGATACACATTAGTGAAGGGGACCAGTGACCCAGATAATCCAAACATTATTTATTCAATTTTGGAATGCGTTTTGTATTTACATTTGATCTTGGGCATGTCTTGAGTTCTTGGAATTGGAAACTGAAACAAAATAATGAAGTCACACTATTTGACCCAAAGAACCAGGAAAAGCAGCCCAGATTCTCTACCTTGAACTTGTCTTCAACCCCTTCTGCTTTCAGTTCCATCAGGAGTTGAGCTTTTATTTGCCAGATTAACAACCCAAGTGGAACTTTTCCTTTTTCAGCCTCTGGTCTTTGAGGCTTCCATCTTCCATTAAATAAGGGAGAAAATTGCATATGGAGTGGAAAACCCTTCTAGTGGCTATTAATAGGGCCACACAATGCATGAATAAGGATAAACAGATTTTGGATGATCTTAAGTAAGTTACTGTCTTCAGTTTCTTTTCCTTTACATATGAGCTGATTCTGGTGAGGGTTAAATGAGATGGTGTGGCAAATCATACTTAATTCTGTAAAAATGATAGCTCCATTATATTAGTTTTAGGTGGGAAGAAGCTCAACCTTAAGCTAAATCACGTGGTGAATTATCAATGTATGGATAAGAATTAAATATAATCCCACAAGAAAAATATATTTAAACGTCTGTGCAAAGTAAAGGAAAAACACCAATGCAACCCAATGAATACTTACATAAAGTGATATATTTAAGAAGTGAAAAATGTCAAAAGGTCAAGAGGGAGGAAAACATTTACAAGTAGATGAAACAGATTGCCAAAAAAACTACTGATCTTTCTAACAAAAAGCTCTAGTTTATTGCCTGCAACATGTCCAAAGTATAACAAACTTGTTTCATTTCAATTACTTGCTATTAGCAAGCAATGTACTGTGTCACTTTTGTTTTGTGATCATTTCATAATACTCCTGGATTACTTATTAATGGTTTGTTTATTTAATTCCTAGGACACAAAAGTGTGCGTTATCTGAATGCCATGCCTTTAAAAGCCTGTTCAGCCCTGTTCAGAGCTTCTTTCTAATAGCAATAACTAGTGCAGGATTTTTTAAAAATAATAGTGAATATTAACTATAACTTGTAAGGTGTTCTGTAGCAATTGTTTTCAACTACACCTTCAGCTTTTGGAAGAAAAACTAGCATTTCTTTATGTAATTATGTGGGAGTAACTTACGTGTTAATCATATACAGTGTTTTTCAATGGTTTTATTCTGTTTAACCTCAATAATGCTCAGGTTATTAGGGCTTCTTAAATTTTCATATTATATTTGTTAAATTTTAAAACCACAAGATCAGTAACATTTACTTGTAGACTCACACCAAAAAAAATTACTTCCCAAATATCAAGTTGAAATCATCATACATTAAACATACAATTTCATTGTTTATTTTCCCCCATACCAACTTAAGTAAAACCTCCAATCTACATGAGTTAGGCCAAACAATGGTATTAACTTCTCAAACAATCTCAGTGGTTCTCACAATTTAGAGTACATAAGACTCCAAGAGAACTTTTTTTAAAAATGCAGATTCTTGGGCTCAACCATTAGACTAGTGTGTAAATTCAAAGTTCGGTTTCAGGATCTCCATTTTTAACCAACACTACAGGCAATTCTGATGCAGGAGATTCCCAATACATGTCTTCAGAATCACCAACTTACACCAATACACTAATCAGACTTGAAAAGGGATTTAGTTGCAATAATGATAGCACAAAACTTATTTTTTCAATGTGCTGTTAATCCTGATTATAAGCATTATACTAAAACATGGAGTTGTTCAACATAATACTGAGAAGTTAGGTATACTGTAAAGAGTCATTTTTCTGGTTTGAGGAGTCACTAATTCAAACATTTATTGCACACTGATCACATTTGTTCTGCACTGTAACATTTAAAAACTAAACACAAAACTAGATTCTGCTTAGTAAGGATTTATAATCTAGTTAGAGAGGCAAAATATAACCATAGAGAAGTTAAGTCATGTTAGAGTAAATGAAAAACGGCAAATAAAGAGAAATCAGGGAGGCACTGATAGGGATTGAAGTGAAAAATAGGCCTTTGCAGGAGTGCATAGGCAGAAAGAGGGAGGTAAGACAGACCTTGAGGCTGAGTTTTAAAAAGCCAGAGGAGTGATTATACATTGGAGTGATTATACTCTTGGACTGCCAAAAACACATGACATCTCAGCAATGCATATTTTGCCTCAGAGTTCAGAGATGCCAACTATAATTAAACCCAGATGCATACATAAAGTCACTGCTTAGTATAAATGGGGCAAAGCTCTATCTCCAATTTAGATCTTCTCAAACTGTCCAATTTTTTAATGTTAAAAATAGAAGAAAATAAAAACAACCCTCATCCATCGTCAATATTTACCAGAGAGTAACCACAACTGTGGGAGAAAAAACAAAGAAATTTAGTGTAGCTGTATATTTTTAAGAAAAAAACAAGAAACAGTTTTATTAATTAGTTCAAGTTTTGTACTGAAAAAAAATGCAGAAATTGTGGAGAAACAAATACACTCATGCCCTTTACAAAGACCATAAAATGTAAATGCAAAGTTTATGGGGGCAGAATAATATAGCAAGTGGGTAGATCAGGCCAGGGTGTGGGAAAATAGGCACTTTGGGAGGCCGAGGCGGGCGGATCACCTGAGGTCAGGAGTTCAAGACCAGCCTGGTCAACGTGGTGAAACCCCATCTCTACTAAAAATACAAAAAAAAAAAATTAGGTGGGTGTGGTGGCACGCACTTGTAATCCTAGCTACTGAGGAGGCTGAGGCAGGAGAACTGCTTGAACCTGCGAGGTAGAGATTGCAGTGAGCCGAGATAGTGCCACTGCACTCCAGCCTGGGTGACAGAGCAAGACTCAGTCTCAAAACAAAAAACAAAAAAACAAAGAACTGTGGCTGAAATACCCCAACATGAATCAAAAATACCAAAAATGTGATATTCATTCCAACAAAATCTTGTACACAAGCATTCATAGCAGCACTATTCATAACAGTTAAAAGGTAGTAATAGCCAAATATCCGTCAACCTATAAATGAATAAACAAAACATGGTATATCCATATAGTGAAAGTGTTATTTGGCCATAAAAAGGAATGAAGTACTGACACATGCTACAATGTCGATGAACCTGGAAAACATTATGCTAAGTGGAAGAGCCACAGACGAAAGGTGACATATTGTATGACTGTGTTTATATGAAACATCTAGAATAGATAAACCCCTAGAAACAGAAAGCAGATTGGTGGTTGTCAGGAGAGGTGGAGGAAGTGAAGAATGATAAGTAACTGTTTAATTGGAATGCAGTTTTATTTTGGAGTGATGAAAAGTTTGGAACTGGATAGAGGTGGCGGTTGCACAGCTTTGTGAATGTCCTAAATGCCACTGAATTGTTCAATTTGAGAAGGTCAATTTTCTGTTATGTGAATTTCACCTCAGTTTAAAAGAAATCTATCTACAAAAACAACAAAAGAACTATGGTAAACCAGAAAGGGCATACCTTCCAATAGACACATCTACTACCCAGCCTCACCAAGTTCTGCCATATCAGAATGTGGGCTTGGTGTTGTCAGTTCTGATTGTTTAAGAGAAAATGGAAACTCAGATTTTAATGTGGATACTCCCTATTTTAAATATTGCCATTTAATTCAAAAAATTTATAACTATGCCAGTCAGTGAAAACAGAGGGCTAAGTGCATCCCATGGGCTACCAATTTGCAAACTTGGCATAGTCAATCCCAACTTAAATCAGAATATCTTTAATTGTCTATAAGCTTATTGTATTTTTTGTGATTTCAAATTCTTAGAGATGGATTAATTAAGATAACAATGTGTTTTACCTTAATATCTATAGCTATACACACATGCACTTTTTTTTAGATAGACAACGCCGTGATATAAAAAAGAAGCTACTTTCTCCTCCCAACAACACCATGAAATTACAGTTCCCTTTCATGTATTTAATCTGAAATAATGAATTTTTCTCTGTGGATAATGTTCTGTTGGAAATATTTTAAACACTAGCTCTCTGCTCAGCAAAAGCACTATGTTGAATGAAATGTAGCCATTCTTACACATTCATAACCTACCTTACCTTAGCTGTGATTATTATTCAGTTCGACTTTAGTTCTGTTTAAGACCTATAAATAAGTGGGGTGAAGATCTTACTTTAAATAAATCCCAGGTATTTATAAGTACGCTTAAATGCTCTCCTACCAAATGACAAGTTATCATGTTAAAATAGAAGAATAACAAGATATCTAACATTTTAAAGAATAAGTAAATAATAAACACACTTTGAATTTGTAAAATTTGCAGGGCAGCTTCTTTTTAACTTTCATATTAAAATAATTTTGGATTTACAAGAGTTGAAAGCATAGCATTGAGATGTCCTCTTCTTTCATCTTACTCTTAGCTATAACTATGGCTCATTAACATATAACCATTTATAAACATTTATATAACTATGATACATTTATCAAAACTAATAAATTTTCATTGGCACAATACCATTAACTACAAACTTTATTTGGATTTCTCCACTGTTTCCACTAATGGCCTTACTCTATTCCAGCCGCCAATCCAGGACACTGCATTGCATTTAGTTGCCTTCTGAAGTCTCTTTTAATCTGTTACAGTTACTTAAGTCTTTTCTTTTAGATCCTTACAATAGCATCTAGACAAAATATGGCTTTCCACAGTTATTTAGGTCAATTCCTTCCTTACCCCAGCCCCTTCAGAGAAGCTATATTTGTAATAAAGTTAAATTTATTCATCATAGTCTGCATTCCATCCTGGATTCTCCTAATATCTTCAGTTTTTTTGTTTTCGTTGTTTTGTGTTTTTTTGTTTTGTTTTGTTTTGTTTTCGTTTTTGCATACAGTAAAAGTCACTTTTGTGTTATACAATTCTGTGGGTTTTGGAAAATGCAGAGTAAGGCAATCCAATACCACAGCACTATATAGATCAGCTTCTCACCTTAAAAAAATCTCCTTGTGCAGTGGGGCAGCATTTTTATCTAGACCCATATTCCTTTAAAACTTAAATACACAGCCAGACATGGTAGCTCATGCCATTAATCCCAGCACTTTAGCAGGCTGAGGCAGAAGAACTGGTTGAGGCCAGGAGTTTGAGAACAGCCTAGACAACACGGTGAGAGCCTATTTCTATTTTAAAAAATACAAAAATTAGCCGGGCATGGTGGCACATGCCTGTAGTCCCAGCTACTCCGGAGGCTGAGGCAGGAGGATATCTTGAGCACAGGAGCTTGAGGTTACAGTGAGCTATGATTGTGCCAGCCTGGACAATGGAGCAAGACTCTGTCTCTAAAAAAATTAAAAAATTACAAACAAAAAAACTCATATATTTAATTGATCACCATAATTATTTCTAGACTAATATTCTTTCACATTTGCTTTTATTTTTTTTCACTCAAAGTTCATATTCCACATTAAGAAACTCCTATTGTTTACAGAACTCTAAAGTTCTCTCTTGAAGACATTTCAAGTCTCAATTACTAATGACATGTATGAATCAACCAAACACACTTTGATTTAGTAAAGTTCCCAACATGTCCTTGTCCATACGGCCATTGCAGAATCATTTCCATGCTCAACCAAAGAAATTAAAATCAGAAAAATAGGTACAAAAATAGCTTCACAATATAAATCACAATCAAATATAGCATTTTATTGTCTAGTGCTTGAATTTTCCACATCCTTGCTCTTTTCTGGGGCTGAGATTGACAAAAGTTAACTGACTCTACTACTTTTTCCCATAAAAATTTAAATAATCATTTTTTCTATTTGTGCAAGCTAAAAATGTTTTCATTGCTTTCCTAAATTATTTACTTTGAAAAAGGAAGAAATGAAGGAGAGCCATTTAAAAGAAGTGAAAGTCAAAAGCCAGACAGGTGGAAATGAGGTAAGTCGTGTTGCTGGTTAAAATTCTGAAGGAGGCCTTTTCAGAAACCAGGGCTTGGAGAAGTACAGTAGCCAGGAGTACTTAAGTTAGTGACTTGGTTAGTCAGTAGCCACAAATCCAGAAAATGTTCAATTGGCAAGCTGGGCAGTCTTGGAGGCACCAAGAAATACCTCTACTTAGCCTATTGCTCCTTAGGATAAAGCAAGACAGAGGATTTCTTCTAAGGCCTCCATGGGTTTAGACCGTCACCTGTCCTTGAGACCCCAGTAAGTTTTGGTATCTGACAGTGGAACTGTAAGTACTAATGTGGGAAACCATGGAGAGGTTCGAGGATTTTTGGGGTGGTGGTAGAGTGAGCCACGAGAAATTGCATGTAAAATTGTATGCATATGTGTGCTGATGTGCATTTTCCTGAGGATAGAGTCATTGGAATTCATCAGATTATCAAAAGGTCCTGAGTCCCAAAAAATGCCAAGAACTACTTCAGTTTAGGTTATGGCCGAGGCCTTAGGGTCTCCATGAATTTTCCAGTCTGACCCCTTAGAGGTACAGATTATCCCCCAGTGGATGCTCCCTCCCAGAGCATGAGTCACAGCAAAGAGACACTTTGCAGGAACACGTGCTGTCTGAGCCTCCCCTGGAGTACTGGCCTCACAGGCAATCCCTGCTTCATAAAACACCCCTTTCTCTGATTTTTGTGACACTGCACTGATTCCGTTTTGCAAATCTTCTGTCTTCTTAACTGGCATCTCTTAATCTCTTCAGGTTTCCTGAAGATGGGTGTTGTTTAATGATCAGTCTTCTGTGTTTTGTTCTTTTCTTCCCGTACTCTCTCCTTTGGAAGTTTCACATACATTTTCTATTAATTTCTCCAGCATGTACTATAATTTCATATTCTAAAATATGCTGGGGTATTTCCATTTGGATAGATAGCACTATCCTCAAATTCATTAATTATTTTAAAAAATCAACTTTGGAGATTGACCAAAATTACTTTTTTTTTTTTTTTTTTTTTTTTGAGACAGAGTCTGGCTCTGTTGCCCTGGCTGGAGTGCATTGGCGGGATCTCAGCTCACTGCAAGCCTCGCCTCCCGGGTTCCTGCCATTCTCCTGCCTCAGGCTCCCGAGTAGCTGGGAGTACAGGCGCCCGCCACCTCGCCCGGCTAATTTTTTTTGTATTTTAGTAGAGACGGGGTTTCACCGTGTTAGCCAGCATGGTCTCGATCTCCTGAACTCGTGATCCGCCCGTCTCGGCCTCCCAAAGTGCTGGGATTACAGGTTTGAGCCACCGCGCCTGGCCTGACCAAAATTACTTTTAAAAGTCCTTTCCAATTTTGATGTTTATGATTCTAGCTTCGTTAATCATAATGCCCTTCGCTGAATTACTTAGCTTCAAAACCTCAGAGTAAATAAAACCAAAGTATTATAAAATTTTTAAATCTGGAGAACTTAGAGAAAAACAAATCTAGACCCATTGCAACAGCTAATTACAGTACAACATAGCAAGATTAATGAGAAAAACACACAGAGACCTTGATAAAAAAAAAAAAGGGTCCTCAACCCAGCTGGAGTAGGGAGTCCAAGGCTTTATTCAAGGTAACCCCTGAATTGAGACTTATTGGTTACTTTCAAAATTTCAAGTTGATTTAAGCAACAGCATTGAAGGAGAAAGTAAATGGTGAGGCATTCCATAAAGAGAAGATATAAGGAAAGGCCTAAAGGATGGGAACAATATAGTTTATACTAGCAACTTTCAGAAGTTTGGAGTACATGAAGTAAAAGTAACAAGGTAAAGATTAGTAAAATAAAAGATGAGATTAGGGAGACAGGGCTAGATCAAAAGGTGGTGTGGTGCTGTACTCCATTTTAAAGGTTGGGCCCTTAGTGAGCAAAAACATATCAGAATGGGGAGAAGGGGACAGAGAGAAAAAGAGGTGGTGGAGAGAAAGTATTTTTAAAGTTGCACAGATTAAGTCCTTCTCCAATATTCTTACACTGTTCCCCCAGGGGCAACATGCCCAAATAGGTTGAAAATCGTCATGTACTATACTCACTGAAGGACATAAGGACATGTGTTATGCTGGTGAAAGCTACGGAGGCAGGAAGGAAAAGAGAAAGACTTGAGAAGCAATGCTGTATATGTGGGAGCCTTGGAAGAGTTGAAAGCACAGCAGTGAAGTGACATGGTCAGATTTGCGTTTCTGGAAGGTCACCAGGTTGCTGTAGAGAGGATAGATACGAGGGGGATAAGATTAGAAGCATCAAGACAAACAGAAAGTGGGTGAGTAATCCAAGTGAGAAATGACTAGGGCCTTGGTAGTAGGAATGCAGAGAGAATCAGACTTGAAAAACATTTCAGGCAGTGGTTTCCAAACTTGTCTGCACGTCATTTGGGAGGTCTTCAAAGAAGCTTGTGATTTAATTGATCTGGGTGTGGTCTGGCCTTTGGAATTTTGCCCAGATTATTTTTATGTGGAGGGAATGACTAAGGGTATAAAATCAGTAGAAATCAGTTACTGACTAGATGCAGGTGAGAACGTGGGACAGGAATCAAGGATAAATGAAACCCCAGGTTTCTAGCAAGGGTCACTTGGCAGAGTTGAACCAACAAACAAGTTATTCAGGACCCCACAGGGCCACTGGTCCATGGTGGACATCCAATACATATCAGTTGAATAGATGAGAAGATGACAGAGAGCAGGTTTTGGGAGAGAAGACAATAATTTCAGTTTCATATGCATTGAATTTGAGATATTGATGCTTCCTTCCTATCCCTTGGATCAGTTTCCAAACCCTCCTCCTCTACCCTAGTTCAGGCCCTTGTATCCTGATATTTAAGATGACTCTCCTAGGCTCTTCTAAATTAACATCCAACTAGCTCCATGCTGCACACCAATGTCAGATTCATTTTCCTAAAATAGAGCTTTCATTGGGTCATTTCCCTACTCAAAAATCTTCAATCATATCTATCTTTATAACTCCTTAGGCATTTAAAAACCTTAAAATTCTGGTTTTAATGTACTTTTCCATCTTATTTCCCACTCATACCCCGTAAGATGCTGGTTATTTTTGTCTATTCATAGTTTCCCAAATACATCCTATACTTCCCTGCCCCTTGAGCCCTTGGACACTCTCCCTGCAGCCTGCAAGCTCACTGTCTTCCTCTCTGCCAAGTCAAAATCTACCATCTTCCAGCATCCAATGTTGGTTCCTGGGGGCTTCCCTGACCACTCTTTAAGAAAGTAATTTCCTCCCCTTTTGAAGTCATGTGGCACTGTACATGAAAGCCCTCTGACATCTAGCATTCCCAAAGATTATCTGAAACACATTCATTTCAGTAATCTGAAGAATAAATGTGAATTTTTTGATCCACTTTTATGCCTGGAAATGCAAAAAAGGGAAAGGCAGCCTGGCAGTGGCACTGTGTTCCAGCTGAGGCCATCCTTCCCGTGTGTGCTCCCAGACAATGACTGAAGACAGCAGGGATTCTAAGGCTCATAACTGCATGAAGTAGACTTCTCTGATGGACAACTTTGGTTGGAGGACTCCCACATCAGCACTGCCGAACTGTTTTTAGAACTGCACTGCAATCTAAGACTCTTCCTACCCAACTTTTCTTCCTTCCCTCTCTCCTCCACAGGGGTTAGAGTTATATCATGGCCTTATGGCTCTCCTGGCCTCCTCTGGCTCCCTCCCCATTTTCCCTCACAGACTATTACCCAAATAATCTCCTGCATGACTAATACTGTCTTACTGTTTCTCAGAGGATCCAATATAACACACTAAGGTTTCAACTGTTTTAAAATTAATTTTTCTATTTGATTTTTATGAAATGTAGGGAACAATTCTCCATAATTTCAATCAAAGACAATTTAGTTTCCAAGAAATATATTAACAAAGCATAAAATTTGATATGGGGAGCTCTGTTCCAAGATGGCCAAAGAGGAACAGCTCCAGTTTGCAGCTCCCAGCATGATCGACGCAGAAGACAGGTGATTTCTGCATTTCCAATTGAAGTACCTGGTTCATCTCATTGGGACTGGTTGGACAGTGGGTGCAGCCCATGGAGGGCGAGCTGAAGCAGGGTAGAGCATCGCCTCATCTGGCAAGTGCAAGGGTTCGGGGGATTTCCCTTTCCTAGCCAAGGGAAGCTATGACGGAACTGTACCTGGAAAAACGGGACACTTCCACCCAAATACTGCACTTTTCCCAAGGTCTTAGCAACTGGCAGACAAGGAGATTCTCTCCCACACCTGGTTTAGTGGGTCCCCTGCCCACGAAGCCTTGCTCACTGCTAGCGCAGCAGTCTGAGATCGAACTGCAAGGTGGCAGCCTGGCTGGGGGAGGGGTGTCGCCATTGCTGAGGTTTGAGTAGGTAAACAAAGCAGCTTAGAAGCTCGAACTGGGTAGAGCCCACTGCAGCCCATCAAGGCCTGTCTCCATAGACTCCACATCTGTGTGCACAGGGCATAGCTGAACAAGAGGCAGCAGACAACTTCTGCTGATATAAGCATCCCTTTCTGACAGCTCTGAAAAGAGTAGTGGTTCTCCTAGCACAGTGTTTGAGCTCTGAGAATGGACAGACTGCCTCCTCAAGTGGGTCCCTGTCCCCTGTTTAGCCTAACTGGGAGACACCTCTCAGTAGGGGCTGACAGATACCTCATATAGGCGGGTACCCCTCTGGGACAAAGATTCTAGAGGAAGGATCAGGCAGCAATATTTGCTGTTCTGCAATGTTTGCTGTTCTGCAGCCTCTGCTGGTGATACCCAGGCAAACAGGGTCTGGAGTGGACCTCCAGCAAAGTCCAACAGACCTGAAGCTGAGAGACCTGACTGTTAGAAGGAAAACTAACAAACAGAAAGGAATAGCATCAACATAAACAAAAAGGACATGTACATCAAAACCCCATCTGTAGGTCACCAATATCAAAGACAAAAGGTAGATAAAACCACAAAGATAGGGAGAAACCAGAGCAGAAAAGCTAAAAATTCTAAAAACCAGAGCACCTCTTATCCTCCAAAGGATCACAGCTCCTCTCCAGCAACAGAACAAAGCTGGATGGAGAATGACTTTGCCAAGTTGACAGAAGTAGGCTTCAGAAGGACGATAATAACAAACTTCTCTGAGCTAAAGGAGCATGTTCAAACCCATCGCAAGGAAGCTAAAAACCATGAAAAAATGTTAGATGAATGGCTAACTAGAATAAACAGTGTAGAGAAGACCTTAAATGACCTGATGGAGCTGAAAACTATGGCACGAGAACTTCGTGACACATGCACAAGCTTCAATAGCTGATTCAATCAAGTGGAAGAAAGGATATCAGTGATTGAAGATCAAATTAATGAAATAAAGGGAGAAGACAAGGTTAGAGAAAAAAGAGTAAAAAGAAATGAACAAAACCTCCAAGAAATGTGGGACTATATGAAAAGACCAAATCTATGTTTGATTGGTGTAACTGAAATTGATGGGGAGAATAGAACCAAGTTGGAAAACACTTTTCAGTATATTATTCAGGAGAACTTCCCCAACCTAGCAAGGCAGGCCAACATTCAAATTCAGGAAATACAAAGAACACCACAAAGATACTCCTTGAGAAGGGCAACCCCAAGACACATAATTGTCAGATTCACCAAGGTTGAAATGAAGGAAAAAAATGTTAAGGGCAACCAGAGAGAAAGGTCAGGTTACCCACAAAGGGAAGCCCATCAGACTAACAGTGGATCTGTCTGCAGAAACCCTACAAGCCAGAAGAGAGTGGGGGCCAATATTCAACATTCTTAAAGAAAAGAATTTTCAACCCAGAATTTCATATCCAGCCAAACTAAGTTTCATAAGGGAAGGAGAATTAAAATCCTTTACAGACAAGCAAATGCTGAGAGATTCTGTCACCACCAGGCCTGCCTTACAAGAGCTCCTGAAGGAAGCACTGAACATGGAAAGAAACAACTGGTACCAGTCACTGCAAAAACATGCCAAATTGTAAAGAATATTGATGCTGTGAAGCAACTGTATCAACTAACGGGCAAAATAACCAGCTAACATCATAATGGCAGGATCAAATTCACATATAACAATATTAACCTTAAATGGAAATGGGCTAAATGCCCCAATTAAAAGACACAGACTGGCAAATTGGATAAAGAGTCAAGACCCATTGGTGTGCTGTATTCAGGAGACCCATCTCACATGCAAAGACACACATAGGCTCAAAATAAAGGGATGGAGGAAGATCTACCAAGCACATGGAAAGCAAAAAAAAAAAAAAAAAAAAACACAGAAGTTGCAATCCTAGTCTCTGATAAAACAGACTTTAAACTAACAATGATCAAAAGAGACAAAGAAAGCCATTACATAATCATAAAGGGATCAATTCAACAAGAAGAGCTAACTATCCTAAGTATATACGCACCAAATACAGGAGCACCCAGATTCATAAAGCAAGTCCTTAGAGACCTACAAAGAGACTTAGACTTCCACACAATAATAATGGTAGACTTTAACACCCCACTGTCAATATTAGACAGATCAACGAGACAGATTAACAAGGATATCCAGGACTTGAACTCAGCTCTGCAACAAGTGGAACTAATAGACATCTACAGAACTCTCCACTCCAAATCAACAGAATACACATTCTTCTCAGCACCACATCACACTTATTCTAAAATTGACCACATAATTGGAAATAAAGCACTCCTCAGTAAATGTAAAAGAATAGAAATCACAACAAACTGTCTCTCAGACCACAGTGAAATCAAATTAGAACTCAGGATTAAGAAACTGACTCAAAACCATACAACTACATGAAAACTGAACAACCTGCTCCTGAATGAATACTGGGTAAATAATGAAATGAAGGCAGAAATAAAGATGTTCTTTGAAACCAATGAGAACAAAGACACAAGGTACCAGAATCTCTGGGACATATTTAAAGCAGTGTGTAGAGGGAAATATATAGCACTAAATGCCCACAAGAGAAAGCAGGAACGATCTAAAATTGACACCCTAACATCACAATTTAAAGAACTAGAGAAGCAAGAGCAAACATATTCAAAACCCAGCAGAAGGCAAGAAATAACTAAGATCAGAGCAGAACTGAAAGAGATAGAGACACAAAAAACCCTTCAAAAAAATCAATGAATCCAGGAGCTGGTTTTTCGAAAAGATCAACAAAATTGATAGACTGCTAGCAAGACTAATAAAGAAGAAAAAAGACAAGAATCAAATAGATGCAATAAAAAATGATAAAGGGGATATCACCACTGATCCCACAGAAATACAAACTACCATCACAGAATACTATAAATGCCTCTATGCAAATAAACTAGAAAATCTAGAAGAAATGGAGAAATTCCTGGACACATACACCCTCCCAACACAAAACCAGGAAGAAGTTGAATCTCTGAATAGACCAATAGCAGGCTCTGAAATGGAGGCAATAATTAATAGCCTACCAACCAACAAAAAAAAGCCCAGGACCAGACAGATTCACAGTCAAATTCTACCAGAGGTACAAAGAGGAGATGCTACCATTCCTCCTAAAACTATTCCAATAAATAGAAAAAGAAGGAATCCTCCCTAACTCATTGTATGAGGCCAGCATCATCCTGATACCAAAGCCTGGTAAAGACATAAGAAAACGAGAATTTTAGACCAAAGTCCCTGATGAATATCGATGTGAAAATCCTCAATAAAATACTGGCAAACCGAATCCATCAGCTCATCAAAAAGCTTATCCACCACAATCAAGTTGGCTTCATCTCTGGGAACAAGGCTCGCTCAACATATGCAAATCGATAAACGTAATCCATCACATAAATAGAACCAATGACAAAAACCACACTATTATCTCAATAGATGCAGAAAAGGCCTTCAACAAAATTCAACAGCTTTCATGCTAAAAACTCTCAATAAACTAGGTATTGATGGAACTTATCTCAAAATAATAGGAGTGATTTATGACAAACCCACAGCCAATATCATATTTAATGGGCAAAAACTGGAAGCATTCCCTTTGAAAACTGGTGCAAGACAAGGATGCCCTCTCTCACCACTGCTATTCAAATAGTGTTGGAAGTTCTGGTCAGGGCAATCAGGCAAGAGAAAGAAATAAAGGGTATTCAATTAGGAACTGAGGAAGTCAAATTGTCCCTGTTTGCAGATGACCTGATTGTATATTTAGAAAACCCCATTGTCTCAGCCCGAAATCTCCTTAAGCTGATAAACAACTTCAGCAAAGTCTTAGGATACAAAATCAATGTGCAAAAATCACAAACATTCCTATACACTAATAACAGACAGAGAGCCAAATCATGAGTGAACTCCCATTCACAACTGGTTCAAAGAAAATAAAATACCTAGGAATCCAACTTACAAGGGATGTGAAGGACCTCTTCAATGAAAACTACAAACCACTGCTCAACAAAATAAAACAGGACACAAACAAATGGAATAACACTCCAAGCTCATAGATAGGAAGAATCAATATTTTGAAAATGGCCATACTGCCCAAGGTAATTTATAGATTCAATGCTATCCCCATTGAGCTACCAATGACTTTCTTCACAGAATTGGAAAAAAAATACTTTAAAATTCATCTAGAACCAAAAAAGAGCCTGCATTGCCAAGACATTCCTAAGCATAAAGAACAAAACTGGAGGCATCATGCTACCTGACTTCAAACTACACCACTAAGCTACAGTAACCAAAACAGCATGGTACTGGTACCAAAACAGATATATAGACCAATGGAACAGAACAGAGGTCTCAGAAATAACACCACACATCTACAACCAAATCTGACAAAAACAATAAATGGGGAAAGGATTCTCTATTTAATAAATGATACTGGGAAAAGTGGCTAGCCATATGTAGAAAGCTGAAACTGGATCCCTTTCTTACACCTTATACAAAATTAATTCAAGATGGATTAAAGACTTAAATGTTAGACCTAAAACCATAAAAATCCTACAAGAAAATCTGGGCAATACCACTCAGGATATAGGCATGAGCAAGGACTTCATGACTAAAACACCAAAGGCAATGGCAACAAAAGCCAAAATAGACAAATGGGATCTAATTAAACCAAAGAGCTTCTGCATGGCAAAAGAAACCACCATCAGAATGAACAGGCAACCTGCAGAATGGGACAAAATTTTTGCAATCTACCCATCTGAAGAAGTGCTAATATCCAGAATCTACAAAGAACTCAAACAAGTTTACAAGAAAAAAACAAACAATCCCATCAAAAAGTGGGCAAAGGATATGAACAGACACTTCTCAAAAGCAGACATCTATGTAGCCAATGGACACAGGAAAAAATGCTCATCATCACTGGCCATCAGGGAAATGCAAATCAAAACCACAATGAGATACCATCTCATGCCAGTTAGAATGACAATCATTAAAAAGTCAGGAAACAACAGATGCTGGAGAGGATGTAGAGAAATAGAAACACTTTTATACTGTTGGTGGGAGTGTATTAGTTCAACCATTGTGGAAGACAGTGTGGTGATTTCTCAAGGATCTAGAACTGGAAATACCATTTGACCCAGCAATTTCATTACTGGGTATATACCCAAAGGATTATAAATCATGCTACTATAAAGACACATCCACACGTATGTTTATTGTGGTACTATTCACAATAGTAAAGACTTGGAACCAACCCAAATGTCCATCAGTGATAGACTGGATTAAGAAAATGTGGCACATATACACCATGGAATATTATGCAGCCATAAAAAAGGATGAGTTCATGTCCTTTGCAGGGACATGCATGAAGCTGGAAACCATCATTCTCAGCAAACTATCAAAAGGACAGAAAACCAAACACCGCATGTTCTCACTCATAGGTGGGAACTGAACAATGAGAACACTTGGACACAGGGTGGGGAACATCACACACCAGGGCCTGTCATAGGGCTGGGGGCTGGGGGAGGGATAGCATCAGGAGAAATTCCTAATGTAAATGACGAGTTGTTGGGTGCAGCAAACCAACATAGCACATGTATACCTATGTATCAAACCTGCACGTTGTACCCTAGAACTTAAAGTATAATTTTTTAAAAAAAGAAAAAACAAAAGTATCAAATTGAATTAGGCAAACCAATCTAGCCAGAGAAAACCAAAATATGTCTGCATTTCCCTCAAGAATTCATATGGAAGATTTCTGCAAAATCATAACAAAGAAACTGATTGCATTAAAGCTTCTAAATCCCATAAAGAATCATGTATTGGAAAATGTGTAGCATCATATAATCTGTCAGTAGGCATATGCTACTGCTGTTATTAACAAGTACACAAAATGATTTATTAAGCATCTTCTATGTGTCAAATGTTGTATGAAGTACTTTATGTGGTTTGTTAATCTTTGCAATCACCTTATGAAGTGAGTATTATTAAGCGCATTTTTTAGAAGAGTAAACTGAGCCTTAGAGAGGTTAAGAGACTTGTCTAAGTTCCCACAGCGTAGGTAGTACACCATGTATTTTGTTTGTTTTTTGAGATGGAGTTTCACTGTTGTTGCCCAGGCTGGAGTGCAATGGCATGATCTTGGCTCACTGCAACCTTCACCTCCAGGGTTCAAGCGATTCTCCTGCCTCAGCCCCTCAAGTAGCTGGGATTATAGGCGCCCTCCACCACGGCCAGCTAATTTTTGTATTTTTAGTAGAGACAGGGGTTCATCATGTTTGTCAGGCTGGTCTCGAACTCCTGTCCTCAGGTGATCCACCAGGCTCGGCCTCCCAAAGTGCTGGGATTATAGGCATGAGGCACTGTGCCTGGCCTAGACCATGTTTTTAACCTCAGGTGAGTCCCTACAGCTCTCCTGAGCCAGGCTGCCTCCCAGCAGAAACTGGGCTTGGCCCATAGGAAGGCTTCCTGGAGTCAGTTGTTTATGAAACACCCACTCTTCTAAGATGGGAATGACATTGTCCTCACTGCCTTTACTAGAGATAAGCAGTGACCAATGTTCACATACTCAAAATACAAAAAATCAACCATACAAAATAGAATTTTTAGAATACAAAGGGGCCTTTGAGATCAGCCTAACATCTTCATTGAACCAATAAACTAGTGAGCATTTCCTCTATTTTACTGAGAGATATCTTTCAAGACTTACGTTTTAGATTTACCTATGTAAGCACTTTGCATCTCAGCCTATACCAAGGGAAGAAAACTCTTGGCCCAGGGAGAGGGAGTTGCAGACTGGTATGTACTGGATGGTTGTTTTGGTAAATTTTTTCAACTAAGAACACATTCCACTCCCACGCCACCCTGTGCTGCCACCACCAGAGAAACAATGATAGTTTCCATCTCCTGCTGCCCCTCAGGTGGTTCCCAGGGACATGAAACAAGGAGGGAGAGGTTCTTTCTTTTTCCAAGGTCATATGGGCATTCTATCAGCCAAGAGCCCAGGAACAGAAAAGGGAGAGGTAGCTCTGTTGTTTCTAGCAAAGAAAAGGGTAGTATTCCCTCTGACTTCTACGCATAAGGCATAGCTTTCTCCCAAATGACAGATAATTGAATATTTTCCCTTCTCAATTTTAAAAGGTAATTCAAGATACAATTGCTTTTTCTGAAAAATTTGCTCTCTTAGGCAGACTGCCATTATCAACAGTAGTAGGTAAATATTCACTGTAAAGTAACTGTGTTTTTTCCCTCAAGCCAACATATGAAGTTAATTTATGATATTAATGAACACAGTAAATACATGAATATCATTTACTATATTTTTTTAGAGAAAGAAAAATTAGTTTTTTGTCATAAAGTGTATTATTATTATTTTTTTTTAGAGCTTGAGAAAACACTCTTTTTTTTTCCTTTTCAGCTTTTATTTTAGACTCAGGGTACACGGGCAGGTTTGCTACCTGGGTATATTGCATGATGCTGAGGTTTGGGCTATAAATGACCCCCTCACTGAGGTACTGAGCATAGTAACCAACATTTAGTTTTTCAACTCTTGTCCCTCTCCCTCCCTTCCCTCTCTAGTCATCCCCAGTGTCTACCGTTCCCATCTTTATGTCCATGAGCACCCAGTGTTTAGCTCCCACTTATAAGTGAGAACATGCAGTATTTGGTTTTCTGTTCTTGTATTAATTCACTTAAGATAATGGCCTCCAGCTTCATCCACGTTGCTGCATGGATGAACATGACTTTGTTCTTTTTTATGGTTGTGTAGTATTATATGGTGTATATGTACCACATTTTCCTTATCCAATCCACTGCTGATGGGCACCCTCGGTTGATTCCATGTCTTTGCTATTGTGAATAGTGCTGTGATGAACATATACACATGCTTGTGTCTTTTTGGTAGAACAATTTGTTTTCTTTTGGGTATATATCCAGTAATGGGATTGCTGGTTCAAATGGTAGTTTGCTTTAAGTTCTTTGAGAAATCTCCAAGCTGCTTTCCACAATGGCTGAACTAATTTTATTCCCACCAACAGTGTATAAGCATTCCCTTTGCTCCACAGCCTCACCAACACCTGTTGTTTTTTCACTTTTTAATAACCATTCTGACTGGTGTGAGAACGGTATCTCATTGTGGTTTTGATTTGCATTTCTCTGATGATTAGTCATGATGAGCATTTTTCATGTTTCTTGGCTACTTGTATGCCTTCTTTTGAGAATTGTCTGTTCATGTCCTTTGCTCACTTTTTAGCGTGGCTGTTTTTTGCTTGTTCAATTGTTTCAGTTCCTTACAGATTCTGGATATTATACCTTTGTTGGATGCACAATTTGCAAATATTTTCTCCCATTCTGTAGGTTGTCTATTTACTCTGTTCATAGTTCCATTTGCTGTGCAGAAGCTCTTTAGTTTAATTAGGCCCCATCTGTCAGTTTTTGTTTTTGTTGCAATTGCTTTTTAGGACTTAGTCATAAATTCTTTCTCAACGTTGATGTCCAGAATGGTGTTTCTGAAGTTTTCTTCTAGGATTTTTATAGTTTGAGGTATTACATTTAAATCACAGTGTAATTTGTTAGTGTAACGTAACTACTGTATTCTTGATTCACCTGGGCCTTAGGTATCATAATAAGCAAGTCCATAAAAGAATACGCTTTGAATTGCTAATTAGATCATTAGCAATTTATTTTCAAACTAAGAAGCCCCAACTCTATTACTCTGAGGCCACAGATGGCCTATTTTTGTCATCAAACCTCAAAGTATATTTTCCCACGGAATGTTAAATATTTTCTTTACAAATGACCAGGATTTTAGAAATTTCCTTTGTAACTTTGTAGTAATACGTCAATATATAAAAGCGTCTGAGTCCCTCTGATATTCAAAAACTGTCATATCACCTATCCTTGGAATCTGAAAGTAAGGTTACATAGGGAACCACCAGTGTTCTAAGTCCATTCCTTACTCTCCGGCCTCCAAAATAATTAAATTCTAAATTTTGTTTATTCAGGTGCCTCAAGACTGAGTCTCAGCTTAATCACTTTCTCCCAGAAGCTTTTCCTGACTCCAACAAAGGTTAGCTACCTCCTCATATGCCCTCACAGCTTATGCTTTAAGGTAAGTACAGTTTTAACTGTAATCTCTGCTAGAATGTAAATGCTAAGATTCAGGATTAGTTCAGTCTTGTTTACCACTAGAATCCCCAGGTTCTAGCATAGTGCTAGGAATTCAATACATACTAGAATGCCTTGCTCATTCTACCTGACCCCTTTCGCAACATTTGTTATTCTAGAAGACTTCCTACTTCTCCTTCCTGAAAGCTCCCCTCTCTCACTGTGGCACACTCTCCTCT
This sequence comes from Macaca fascicularis, assembly GCF_037993035.2. Taxonomy (NCBI): domain Eukaryota; kingdom Metazoa; phylum Chordata; class Mammalia; order Primates; family Cercopithecidae; genus Macaca; species Macaca fascicularis. The sequence continues at coordinate 38,262,489 of NC_088388.1, read as the reverse complement.
TGTGCGCCTCCCACCATTTTCATTGGTCTTCCAGTGGCTTCTTTCCTTCCACCTTACCTTTATACTCAACCTCTACATTCCATCCTAGTCTATCTTCTCTGGGCCAAACATGGCAGGCACTTAATATGGGTGGAATGAAGGAATAAAATAATGTCATGCTTCAGACTCTCCTTGAAAAATGCTACTCATCTCCATAGTTTCAATGATTATGTTAACCTGATAAGGTATAAATATCCCCAAAACTACACTTCTCATCTGGACAACAAACCTGTATCTCTAACAGCCCCCTTATGTCAATATGTTCATAACTAAATTTAGGATGTCCAATTAAACACAGCAGATTAATCATACAGAATTATCTCCTTTCCCACTCCAATCTCTGCTAAGATGATGGCAAAGAAATTTCTTTTAAGAAAAAAAGTACAAATCCACAAGGTCAAACAGAAGAGAATACAATGGTTAACCACAGATTCCTACAAGTTTTGGGATGGTGCAACGGTGCAAAGAGGATAGAGGTGAAACAACTGACTTTGGAGAGTACTGGAGTTAGGAGAGTATGGATGTAGTTTTTTTCCTCATCTTTAAGGACATTAATGATAGTTGCAATTTTTTTTTCTTTTTTCTTAATTGGCTCTGTTTCTTCTGAGTGACTTTTTGTTCTTTTTCTCTTTTGCTGTTTAAAGGTTTCTAAATGCTGAAATAAAAACAACAACAACAACTACAACAATTCAGCCTGTAGAATCCTGGAAGGGCTCAGCATAGCGGAGCACTAGACACTAAGGAGAATGAAGCTTATACACTAACTAGCTAGACTGAAAACATAGGAAGTGACAGTTTACCAAGAAATGAACTGTGATATACAGAACTACATTCCCAGCTTCCACTCAGGAATGCTGGAAGCTAGGCTTATATCTCTCCGGAAGATTAGAAGATCCTCCTCTGAGAAAATGAACAGCCTAAGGGGTAAAGACTTCCAGGTATTTGGAAGTCTACCCACAACAGTAAAAAAATCCACCATCAACAAGCCCTACCTATGCCCACATAGCTTCTATTCAGCCTTTTAATGCCCTATTCTTAAATAGGAACAGACAGGAATTCATATTACGAACATAAATGTCAGACAAAGATTAACAAACATTTGAGGAAAGCCTCTAATAAAATCTCAGAAAAAGAGAACATGAAGAAAAAAAAGGCATCTGGAAGAAACAGAGCCAATTAAGAAAAAAAATTGCAACTAACGTCCTTAGAGATGAGAAAAGATACTGCACCCATAAAGTAAGTATAGGAGGCTATGAAACAGGAATAAACAGAAAAGAATGTTTGGAATTTAAAATAAGGTAGCCATAAAAAATTATTCAAGAATTAGAAAATAACATCAAGGACATCTCACAGAAAGTGGTCCCCCTCACCAGGGTAGGGGGAAAAAAAGTAAGACAGGAGAAAAATATTTCCTTTTAAATTATTAGAGAATTAATTCAGGAAGACTAGTAATTGCCTAACAGGATTCTAGAAAAAAGGGACCACAGAATATTACGAGAGGAAATTATCAAAGAAATAATACAATAAAACATTCCCTTGGGAGCAAGACTGTGAGGCAGTGAGAAATAAAGCAAAATGCTCCTGTTTTCCATCAAACAACATTTGGTACTATTTGAATTTTAAACTATGTGCATATATTACTTTGATAAACAATTTGAAAGGGAAAAAAAACCCTCAGATTCTTACCCCCAAAGCTGTCATTCCTTTCTGTATTCCCTTTCTCTGCTAATATTATCACCCGTTAGCTCCAAAACAGCTCTTTACGTTCTACTTTTTTTTTTTTTTTTTTTTTTGAGACAAGGTCTTGCTCGTCACCCAGACTGGAGTGCAGTGGCATGATCACAGTTTACTGCAGCTTTGACTTCCTGAGCTCAAACAATACCCCCACCTCAGCCTCTTGAGTAGCTGAAACTATAGGCACAAGCCACTATGCCAAGCTAATTTTTAAATTTTTTGTAGAGATGGGGTCTCCCTGTGTTGTCCAGGCTGGTCTTAAACTCCTGGGCTCAAGTGATCCACCTCAGCCTCCCAAAGGGCTGGGATTATAGGCAAGAGCAACCACACCTGGTGTAAGTTCTACTTCTGATGGATCTTTCACACATTTCTTCTCTTCAACCCTACTACCCTCATTGGATCCTCAATTACCTCTTCCTGGAATGTTCCATAATGTCATTACTGGTGGCTCTGTCTTTGGTCTCTGTCCCTCAAAACCATCTTGCTATGGCCATGCTTTTAAAAGTTTTTCATGTCTGCAATGGACTCCTGAGAACAGTTTTTTATCCCTTTGTAGCCTCCAACCTCCAGGGGCTTGGAGTTGGTATGTAGGAAGGCGTTTTCCCTACCCATCCTGTTCCCCACTGGCACCTCCAAACCACTTCATCTCTTTCCTCCTTCAAAACTTCCCACTCTTCTGAAGATTTTTCCATCTGACCATATTAGCCAATATTGCTCCTTTTGACTATCATCTGGCTAGCCAGTTACTCTGGTTTGCTGAAATTCTAGCACCCAGCTTGCCATCTTCCTCTACCACAACTTCGATCACAACCTTGGCTATTTCAATATCCACATTAAAAAGTTACTTCCATACTTTTTGTTTTTTTAGAGCAGGGTCTCACTGTGTTGCTAGGGTGGAGCGCAGTGGCTATTCATAGGTGCAATCACAGTGCACGGCAACTCCAGCTCCTGGCCTCAAGTGATCCTCCTGCCTCAGCCTCCTGAGTAGCTGGGACTATAAGTGCCGGCCACTGTACCTGGCTCTGGCCTCTAACGTTCTTAATTTCTTCAACTTTGCCGTTATGTTCCATCTGGGCCACTCACTGCCATGGTCATACTCTGGTTCTTGTCATCAACATCCTGACCAAACGCCCCTATCTCTCTAGCTTCCCTCAAGCACCCCCTACTCAACCTCAAAACAGCACAGGAAATCTACAGAAGACCCCTTCCTCACCACCTGTGTTAAGTAATAGGTTTCAGTACTATAATCACTCCCTTGAGAACACTTTAACTGCTTTGTTCCTTTTTCCCTCCATCCTACTTGTCCAACCCCAATTATAAGTGAATCTGGGTCTACATCTAATTAGCCAAATTTTTCTCCAGAAATAAAGAGAAACATGACAGAACTTCACTAATTGGCCTTTATGGCCAAAAATATCAAACGGCAAACAACATTGCCCATCAGTCTCAGTAATCTCTCTGGCAAATTTTTCTTTCTCCAAAATGCTTACTTTTCTATTACCTTTTCCTTTTCCTCAAACTTGGAACATCCTATTCTATCCCTCTGCTGATGACCTTGCCTTCCCTTCACACCTCACTGAGAAACAAGAAGTGATTTGACAAGAACTGTCTGTCTTGTCTTCCTGCCACCAAAACTATCAATCCAGCCACATCAGAACCTATATGTACAATTTGTTCTCCCTGTGAATAGAAATTTCCTTGCTTCTATATAAACCGGCATTTTTGCTATTTAAGAACTGCATTCCTAAAATCACCCCTAATCTCTCCTAAATCTTCAGGTCCCCTCTTTCAATTGGATCATTACCAGCCTCAGAGAGGCATATTCAGTATCACCCAGCTTAAGCAAAACAAACAGAAAATGTCCTTGACCCTTATGTTCTCTTTCAGCTCCTATCCCACCTTTTTTTTTTTTTTTGAGACAGAGTTTTGCTCTGTCGCTTGGGCTGCAGTGCAGTGGTGTGATCTCAGCTCACTGCAACCTCCACCTCCCAGGGTCGAGCAATTCTCCTGCCTCAACCTCCCAACTAGCTGGGATTACAGGCTCCTGCCACCACGCCCAGCTAATTTTTGTATTTTTAGTAGAGACAGGGTTTCGCCATGTTGGCCAGGTTGGTCTAACTCCTGACTTCAGATGATTCTCTCATCTTGGCCTCCCAAAGTGCTGGGATTACAGGCATGAGCCACTGTGTCTGGCCCCTATCCCACTGTTCTTCTCTTCTTCACTATAAAACATTTCCAGAATGTCTTTAGGTATGGGCTCTTTCTCACCTTCCATTCTCTCCAGCCTATTTGATTGTAGTTTTATACCTGTTTTTCTTATCATATATATATATATATAGGAGAGGAAAAACAGTTATTAAGTTTGGGCTTTGACCTCATGGGTTCTAATCCATGTTCTGTGATTTACTAGGTATAAAAGCAATGTAACTTCTTTGTGCCTCAGTTTCCCCAATTATAAAATGAGGATAATAAAAGTAACTATCTCATAGGGCTGTTGTGAGGATTAAAATAACACATATAAAAGCACAAGAATACCAGTTGTATAGAAATTGTTCAAGACATGCTTGCCATTGTAGTCAACAATGACCCTGCTTCATCTTATGAAATCCAACAATGAAGGTTCCTCTCTCTCAAGCAGCACTGGACAAAGTCCACACCTCACTTCTACTCATGAATTCTGTGACATCCTACTCTGTTGGGTTTCCTTCTACTTCACTGGCTGCATACTTTCAGTATCCTTGCTGGCCGCTTAATCTGTAAATATTGGAATACTCAGCTTTCCCTTTTTACTATCTAAACTCTTCCGAGGTAACCTGATCAAGTCCCGTGCTTTTAAATACCATGTATGTGCTGATGTTGCTCAAATTTGTATCTCCTATCCTGGCTCTCCTCAGAGCATCATATATTTAACCATCTCTACCAGGTTATTAAGTTGGTATCGCAAACCTAACAAATTTAGGAAAGAATTCTTAAAGACTTTCCTCTCCCCATCTCGGCCCATACACCTGCTCTTCTCAATCTTCATATTTCTGGTATAGTATCATCATTCACTTAGTATTCAGGCCAAAACACTAGTCATATCTGATTTTTCCTCCTTCTCTCAATCTGACATCCCAATGTTAGTGGTCCTGTTTGTTCCACCTCCAAAATAAATCCCACATTTATCTCTACTTCTTACCATGTCACTGCTGCCATTTTAATCCAAGCTATCATGACTTCTCTGCTGGATACTGCAAAGTCGTCCTAATGGGTCTCATTGCTGCCGTTCTTTGCCCCCAACAGGCCAGCTTCCTCAGAGCAGCCATAGTAATCTCAAAGGATAAACCAGATTTTATCAATTGCCTGCTTAAAATCTTCCAGACACTTCCTATTATGATTAGAATAAAATTCAAACTAGTGAACTCAGTATACATATGAATAATGACTGAATGACTGTAAAGACTTATTAGGATTATAGTTATAGCTGAAAGTTAATCTACTCTGTAGAATTGGTTTGTAAGATATAACAACTGTATCTAAAACCCTCACAAATTCAGGAATATGTATACCATATGTTTCTTATAAACAAGATTATTGCTACCCAGGCAAACTCTGTTCTCTCTATATAGGTGAATTTGCTCAAGTAGAATGATCATCTGGAAGTTTTACTGTATCTGACAGGTTCTGAGAAGTATGCTCATGCCTCTAAATCTCAGCAACATTTGGACCCATTGAACCCTACTGATTCTCAATAAACTGTTCTCTGCTTAGAAGTAAGTAAATTTTCCTAGACTTCTGATGACATGAATACCCTTCAGAGTGTGTTGCTGTTTTCTTGCATTGACCAACACCACTGCAGATCACCAGAAACTTGGCAGATGACTCATCTGACAGAAACATGGAATATATTCTAAATAGAAGTCACTTTTAAATGAACTGGTTGAGTCTTATACTGCTGCAATAAATTTTCATGTCTTGATCATCCTCTAAAAAAGATAAAAGACTTTTAAATTTAATAAAAAATGCTAGGCATTGTTTTGGTAATCATTTGAACCATTATTCTTAACATTTAGCATTTTTAATATTAAAAAATAATGCAATAATCCTAATTTTGAAATTAGCAACCTAATTATAATTAATATTTACGTATTCTTACAGTGTGGCAAAATATTATCAGTGTCTCAAGATTACTACACATTAATCTAAGATAAGAGTACAAAACAATGGTTTTGTCTTTTGTTTTTTTCCTTTTTGTGGAGAATGGGGTCTCACTATATGGCTCAGGCAGGTCTTGAATTCCCCAGCTCAAGCTATGCTCCCGCCTCGGCCTCCCTAAGAGTTGAGAGTACAGGCATGAACTACCGTGCCCAGCCAGCATATAAAACAATGTTTTAAAATTTTCCTTTAGAGGCCGGCGCAGTGGCTCACGCCTGTAATCCCAGCACTTTGGGAGGCCAAGGTGGGCGGATCACAAGATCAAGAGATCAAGACCATCCTGGCCAAGGCAGTGAAAGCCTGTCTCTACTAAAAATACAAAAATTGGCTGGGTGTGGTGGCGTGCGCCTGTAGTCCCAGTTACTTAGAAGGCTGGGGCAGGAGAATCACTTGAACCTGAGAGGCAGAGATTGCGGTGAGCCGAGATCACGCCACTGCACTCCAGCCTGTGCAACAGAGCGAGACTCCATAAAAAAAAAAAAAATTTTCCTTTGGAAATCCCAACCCTGATTTATTTGTAACAAAACATGCCTTCAGTTAGTTAAAAATATCCCAGGCTGGGCAACATAGGAAGACCCTATCTCTGCCAAAAAAAAAAAAGAAAAGAAAAATTGCTGTACATGGTGGCATGCTCCTGTGATTTCAGCTACTCAGGAGGCTGAGGTAAGAGGATCATTTGAGCCCATGAGTTCAAGGTTACAGTAAGTCACTATCACCCTGGGCAACAGAGCCAGAGGGAGACCCTGCCTCAAAATAAATAAATAAATTAATATAATAGAAATAAAATTAAAATATCTACACAGGGAAAAATATGCCAAAACCCATCAGCAAAGACTGTTTTTGATTACTCTAGGGTGCTAACCCACTTAAATTCTAAACCACCATCCCTTAAACTTCTTTTTCTATTTCCTTTTTTTTTGCTTTAAATTCTTCTAAGGCTTACTCAAGCATGCAGTTTAGAGGTGCTTGTTTTGAACAAATTAATCTTATGTTCATAAATGTAAACTAGTAACAGAGTATAAAACACTACAAGAAAAACTGTTAATTTTATTGGTATTACAGTATATTTTTAATACAAGCTAAATATAAACACAATTCTTACATATTCAGCCACTTATTCTGCAAAACAACATGACAAGATCAACCTTGAAAAGTTCATAAAAACCAAAATCCAGAAAATATCTTCCTCAACTCTAAGGACTCCATATACAAGTGCAAAAATTGCTGTTTGTCAATAATCACATTAAGTGTTGAGTTATTGACTGAGCAGTAAAAAACAATTTCTGACTTTTAAATTAAATAGCTCCAGATAAAAGCATGTTATTTTCCACATATGCTATCTTTGTATTCTGCACAGAGTTCCAAGGCAAAGATTGCTTCTGGCTTTATGAATTACCAGAGATGATGATTTGTGTGGCTGACTTATCACAGGTCTTTTACTCTTCCTTCCTGAGAGATCCTTAGCTTCTTTGGGAGGTGGCATATGAATTGGTTTCCACGGAATTGGATTATAAAAGGCTGGTTCTGGATAGGAATTTCCACTGTAAAAACCTAAAATTATTGAAAAATCAGATCAAAACAAGGAAAAACTTCTTGACATCAAAGAAGCCACTTAAAACTTCTAGAAAAATGTTAAAATGTCAAGTGGACAAATTATCACTAATAAGCCAATGTGATTTATTTAAAACTTAAACTCCTTGATATTTTCAAAGAAGTAACACTTTCCAAATACAGTAAATATTACAGTTAAAATTAAAACATAAATGATAATTTTAAGAATCCAAATAACATTAGTGTTAAAACCTATGTAAATGCAAACTCCTAGAAAATTTTTACTAAGAAATTAATTTTACAATCCTTAAATTGAACAAAACTTTCATTTTCTTAACTCAGTCTGGGAAACTACTGATTGTGTACTAGCTTCCTCTTGTCAGATACTGAAGTTTACAGAAAAACATTTATTTTTCATATGAAGTTATAGTAAATCAAGATTCTTGTTTAGAATCACAGAAATTCTGAATCAGTGTCAATAAGATTTCACAATATCACTGTAATTGTGTTATGAGTTATGGAGCATTCTTTTGCTAATGTATATGAAATGTTTAAAGTATTGTGATGTCTGACATCTAATAAGCACATTTGAAGGAAGAACATTTTACAAATCATCTCCACATCCTTCAGTCACTACTGGCACAAAAATTCCTTTATTTCATAATTTATAAAAATGATATCAGCATAAAGAATAAAGAAACTTAAGTACAACATTTGCAGACAAATATGCTGCTTGTTAGAATTAAACTCATTAAAAATGCCAAAAATTAATAAAACAATCCATTATTTTAGTAATTAACTTCTAGTCAATATGTTTAGTATTCCCACCTAAACTTTTAACTTTACTACTCAATTACTGGGTTAAAGCCACTGCTTATTACTCTTTTTTTCAAGCAAGAAACAAAAAGGAGCAGGCCATGCTCAGTAGCTAAAACAGATGACCTTCGTGACATATGAGAGAGGCCTAATCCTGACAGCAGGAATGTGTCTTTCAGACACTGGCAACCCACTTTGCATAGATATGTCAACACTCACTTCACCAAGATGGTCAAAACAAAGTCTGGAATATGTTCTATTGTGTGAACAAAACAGAATGGGAGTATTTTAATAATAAATCACTTAAACAAGTGAAGGCAGCTGTCAGCAAGGTATGAACTTCCAACATGAAGCACAAAGAAAAACATGCACTGCCCTTTATAATCAGACCAAGACTAAAGGCCAGTCGGTTTTGTGTCTGGTTCATGTGCTGTCTAGTATTCTACCTAACACAAAGAATGTGCCAAGGACATGGGAGGCTCTGCCTTAGAGAGAGTTAGAAAGAGAGGAGGCAAAACGACCCCTTAAAATATATCCTGATTAAGGCTTTATCATTGAAAAAGTATAAGAGAACATTATTTATTTCTTAATGTTAGGAATCATTACTTTAAAGCATAAGTTTGCAGTTTTGTAACTATTGCTTTTAAGAAATACAAATGTGGAGAATGACAGTACATTTGTAGCATCTCCATAGGAACATGGTATGTTAATAATATAATCTTCCAGAAAATAGTAATTTGAAAGAAAAATAATTTTTACACATTTCTATTTCTGTCAAAAAGAGTATAATATTTGCTTCTGCAAACCATATTTATGTAAGCCACACAACATAAAAACCAACCTGTAAGTTTTCCATTGGCATAACCATAGCTCTTTGCAGCTGGACGAGGTTTATGTTTCGCATTTTCTAACCATTCCTGAAACTTTTTTTCTGCTATTTCCTTTTTCTCCTGTAATTCAGCTTGCTGTTGTTTTTCTTTTTCCTTAAAATGACAAGACCAAAATATTTCCAGGGATATTCTGTAACTGTATATTCCATTCAAATTCTACTGATTTTTTTTTTTTCTCCAGTAGCTTCCTACCTCCAATGGCTTACTGGCCATAATACTGAATCATATTTTTATAATATGAGTAGAATATTGAACATGATCAGGGATATACATTAAGGTGTCCAGCTCTGAAAAACAATAAGACATCAAACCCACAAAGAAAAAACTATTTGCTGTTTTCAAAGAATAGTAATTTATAAAATGGTAGTAAGACTTCCCATAAAGTGCATTGAAAAATATTCAAAAGGAATAACAGCAATAAGTTTTAAACTTGACTAAAATAATATCAACAGGCTTACTATTTCTCAACTTAAGAAAACTACAAATGCATATTCATTTTTGAAACTTAAACACAGCATAACAGGATAAACTGGGATAGCTTCACGCATTTATTTTATGCTAAGCTAGTGCCAATTTTCTATTAGATACTTTTTCTAAGATGTAGTTGACACATATGAACACCAAAGTTATGTATTCTAACTGGTCACTTTAATAAAAATACCTTTTCTTTCTTCTTCCTCTCACATTCTTCAGCATTTTTTTTCTTTAACCATTCTTGATATTTTTCTTTTGCTTTTTCTTGTAAGTATTCTTTCTCCAGTTCCTTTGCTGTTTTTTCTTCCATTTCTTTATTAATTTTTTGTTCTCTTTCTTTTCTTTTCTTAAATAAAAATAGATAAATGTTAATTGTAATACCAGTAATGATCCTCATCTAAGGAAAAACTGTTGTATCCAGCAATTTTCTAAACTAAAATAGACATGGTATCATGACAGCTGGCACAACATGGTTTATAAAAATATATAACATACCTGCAATTAACAGTTCAATGTCAGTCTCCCTGCTGAGCTATCAGTTTCATGAGGTCAGTGACAAAGATCTTGCTCACCAATATCCACTCAGAGCCTGGGGCAGTACTGAGTGAACAGCAGGTGTTTGATATGGTTTGGCTGTGTCTCCACCCAAATATCATCTTTGAGGGACCTGGTGGGAGGTAACTGAATCATAGGGGCAATTCTTTCCCATGCTGTTCTCACGATGGTGAATAAGTCTCATAAGATCTGATGGTTTTAAAAAAAGGAGTTCCCCCGCACAAGCTCTCTCTGTTTGCCTGCTGCCATCCATGTAAGACGTGACTTGCTCCTCCTTGCCTTCTGCCATGATTATGAGGCTTCCCCAGCCACACGGAATTGTAAGTCCAATTAAACTTCTTTCTTTTGTAAATTTCCCAGTCTCAGGTATGTCTTTATCAGCAGCATGAAAACAGACTAATACAGTGTTCAATCAAAATTTGTTGAATAAATAACAGTGAATAAAAATTACAATCTGTTAGACTGTCTGAATCTTAGCATTTTTTAATGGATATTTACTCTCATTCTAAAACAGGGGCTATATATATACACACACAATTTATATATGTGTCAAAAAATCAAAATATATGTATATATACATATATTTATATAATATACATATACATATAAATTTTTATATATATAAATACACACACACACATATTTCCAGGACAGTTTGTCAGTATTAATATTTGCATAAATCTTTGCCATCGGTGAATTAAGAGAGGAGAAATGAATAATGCTCATTAAACACTGTATGTAAGGGCACATCCAGACAAATCTCTGGCTATATAATTCTTCCATAGACCAGAGGGTGGCAAACTAAGGACTGCCAGTCACATCTGGTCCACCATCCACCTGTATTCCTAAATGAAGTTTTATAGGAATGTGGCCACACTCATTTGTTTACATATTTATTGTTTATAGTTGCTTTTGCACTATCATAGCAAAGCTGAATGGCTGCAACAGAGATTGCAGGACCCCAAAAGTTTAAAATATTAATTAACTGGCCCTTTATAGAAAAAAAAATATTGATCCTTGATACAGATTATAACTCAGTATTTTTTCCTCCTTATTTAAAAGATAATCTGCCAACACAGCTAAATTCTAAATAACCAATGACATAGCTAGTCTTCTTTATCAAAGGTTTGGAAACAAATCTGCAAGGCATAAAAAGTATATGCAAAATAAATGCCATACATATCTCCCAGGCAAATAATTATGAGCCAAGAAAAGAAATTTTTCCCTTGAAAGCAGCTAATAGAATACATTAATATAAACAATTCAATTAAGACTCAACCAACAAACATCAGTTATAGACAAGGTATGTCTAGGGCTGTGCAGGAAAAGACAAGTCTTAAAAATCAAAGCTCAGGACGGGCGCGGTGGCTCATGCCTGTAATCCCAGCACTTTGGGAGGCCAAGACATGTGGAACACCTAAGGCCAGGAGTTCGAGCCCAGGCTGGCTAACATGGTGAAATCCCATCTCTACTAAAAATACAAAAAATTAGCTCAGCGTGGTGGCGCACACCTATAATCTCAGCTACTTGGGAGGCTGAGGCAGGAGAATTGCTTGAACCCAGGAGGCTGAGGTTGCACTTAGCCGAGATCGTGCCATTGAACTCCAGCCTGGGAGACAGAGCATGACTCCATCTCAAAAAAAAAAAAAAAAATCTCAAGTAATTCCCCCAAGTAGTATCAAAGCTGCTGTATTTCCTTCTTGCTGGGCAGCCAATAGCTGTGAAACAGAATCTTTTCATGCTGAGAACTCAATAGCCATTGGAACAATACTGGATTATAACTACTTCAAACTGTCAGAAGATCTACAAATTGAAAAGGACCTTAGAGCATATCTTGCTTAATTTCCATGTGACTCATGACTGTCCTCCACAACTTTACCTACAAGGAATCAACCAGTTCTTACATTGTTTTTAATTATAGCAGCTGACATTTATTGAGTGCTAACTATGCCTGTTACCATTCTACGTACTTTATTTGTACACACTCTCAATTAATTCTTACAATAATGATGTGAGGTAGATACTATTATTATCCCATTTTACAAAGGAGGAAACTAAGGCACATGGAGGGTAATTTGCCTAAGGTCATAGAGATGGTGAGTGGCAGATCACTACAGACATCATACAGAAATCAAAATGGGAGAATCCTAAAAACAATTTTATGCCAATAAATTCAATATTTTAAATGAAATGTCAAAATTCCTTAAAATATGTCACTTCCCAAAACTAATTTGAGAAAAAGTAGTGTCTGAATAATCCTCTACTTATAAAAACAATTCAAAATTTAAAACTTTCCTACAAAAATTCCAGTCACTGAAAGCTTCACTAGTAGATTCTATTACACAGTTAAAGATATTCCATATTTTAATATAAAATATTATTGTGGCATATCTTAATAGTATCAAATCCTAAAAAAATGATTTTAGAATATAGAGAAAAAGTAAACACATTAAAGCTCATTTTAAGAGTCCAGCATTATTCTGATATCAAAACCAGGCACGGAAATTACAAGGTAATATCAGAAACGTTCCATAGGAGTGTGGCTAGAAAAAAAAAATATGTTATAAACATACATGTTATAAACATATGTATGTTACATACATGTTATAAACATATGTATGTTAATGTTATAGACATGTATGTTAATGTTATAAACGTATGTATGTTATATATAGTATATATAAAAAATATATATTATATATCAGGGACAAGGCAAGGTAACTGCCCTCATCAGTAAAAACATGAAATATTGAGAAATATATTAACAAAAGATAATACTGCTATACATTGAAAACTAAAAAACACTGCTGAGAGAAATTAAAGAAGACATAAATAACTGGAAAGAAAAACCATGTTTATAGATTTAAACTTTGATATTATTAAGATAGCAATTTTCTCCAAAATGATCTATGTATTTATATTTAGCAGAATCCCAATAGTGTCAAGCACTATTAGAACAGGCATTATTAGGGAAATTGATAAGCTGATTCTAAACTGTATATGGAAAGATGCAGGGCAACTAAAACAAGTTTGAAAAAGAATTAAAGACCTGGAGGATTTACACTATCTGATTTCAACAATAATAAAATCAGAACTATAAAACTATAGTAACAAGTTAGTGTGGTACTGCACAGGATATAAATCAATAGAATAGAATAGAATCCAGAAACAGACCTATAAATATATGGTCAACTGATTTTAGACAAAGGTGCCAAAGTACTTTAATAGGGAAAAGATTATCTTGTCAATATTGTTAGGACAATTGGATATCCACATGCAAATAAATGAATCTTGACGTTTAATGCATACCATACATTAAAATTAAACTGAAATAGACATATAGGTAAAGCTAAAGCTATAAAGCTTCTGGAAGGAAATAGTGGAGAGTATTTTTACCCTCTTATGGTGGGCAAACATTTCTTAAATAGAACGCAAAAAACCACCAACTATTTTAAAAACTGAAATACGGAAATTCATCAAAATTTAAAACTGCTCTTTAAAAAATACCATTAATCGCCGGGCGCGGTGGCTCACGCTTGTAATCCCAGCACTTTGGGAGGCCGAGGCAGGTGGATCACCTGAGGTCGGGAGCTCAAGACCAGCCTGACCAACATGGAGAAACCCCATCTCTACTAAAAATACAAAATTAGCCGGGGTGGTGGCACATGCCTGTAATCCCAGCTACTCAGGAGGCTGAGGCAGGAGAATCGCTTGAACCCAGGAGGCGGAGGATGCAGTGAGCCGAGCAGCCTGGGCAAGAGTGAAACTGTGTCTCAAAAAAAAAAAAAAAAAAAAAAAAAAAAATACCATTAATCAGTGCTTCTTCTTGTTAGTGGAAAAAAAAAAAAATACCATTAAGAAAAATTAAATGGGGAGTTCATAACCAGCCTGGCCAACATGGCAAAACTCATCTCTACTAAAAATACAAAAATTAGCCAGGTGTGGTGGTGCACTCCTATAATCCCAGCTACTCAGGAGGCTGAGGCTGGAGAATCACTTGTGCCTGGGAGGCAGAGGCGCAGTGAGCCAAGACCATGCCACTGTACTCCAGTCTGGGCAACCAGAGTGAGACCCTGACTCAAAAAAAAAAAAAAAAAAAAGAGAGAGAGAAGAGAGGGGAAGGGGAGGGGAGGGGAGGGAAATGGAAGGGAGGGAGGGGAGGGAAGATGGATGGATGGATGGAAGGAAGGAAGGAAGGAAGGGAAGGAAGGATTAAATGGGAAGAAATATTTGCATCACATATATCTGAAAAGGGACTTATAGTCTGAATATACAAAGAATTCTCATATAAGTCATACAACCCCTTCAAAAAATGGGCAAATGACTTAAATCAACACAACACAAAACAAGCCCACAACAAGAGATGTAGAAATGGTCAATATGTGTTATGGACTGAATTGTATTCCTGCCCCTCTCCCAAATTCCTATGTTAAATCCCTAATCCCCAATGTGACTGTAATTGGAGACAGGATCTTTAAAGAGGTAATCAAGTTTAAATGAGGTCATAAGGGTAGGACCCTAATCCAACAGGACTGGTGTCCTTACAAGAAGAAGAAGAGACACCAGGGATATGTGTGCACAGAGAAAGCACTGTGGGGACATAAAAAGACAGCCGTGGAGAGAGGCTTCAGGAGAAACCAAACCTGCAGACGCCTTTATCTTGATTTCCAGTCTCCAGAACTGTGGGTAAAGATATATTTCTGTTGTTTAAACCACCCAATTTATGGTATTTTGTCATGAAAGCTCTAGAAGACTAATCCAATAAGCTTATGAAAATATGCTAAACATCATTAGATCTCAGGGCCATGAAAATTAAAACAATGGCATACCACTCCACACTCACTAGAAGGACTTAAAATGAAAAAGATTGGCCATATCAAATTTGTCAAAGATGTGGAACAATTGGAACTTTCTTATAACAGTAGTGGAGATGTAAAATGGTACAAGTACTTTAAACAAATGTTTGGCAATTTCTTGTAAGTTAAACACATAATTACCATATAGCCCAGTTATTTTGGTGGCATTCTCTTGGGTGGCATTCACCCAAGAGAAATGAAAACAAGTGTACACAAAAAGACTTGTACATGAGTGGTCACAGAATTTTATTCATAATATCCCAAACTGAAAACTCAATTGTCTATCAACTAGTGAACAGATAAACAATTTCTATGAAATTGAATGAAACAGATAAACATACTCTATGAAATGTATTTCATAGAATACTATAGTCAGCAATAAAAAGGAATAAGACATGAAATAGGGTAAGTTTTAAAACAAAAGACCAACACAAAAGAGTATATATTCTATCATTCCATTTATATGAAATTACAGAAAAGGCAACTCTAATCTACAGGTACAGAAAGCAGATTAACGGTTTCCTTGGAGCTGAGGCTGGCTGGGGGCAGGGAGTGGGGGTGAATGCAAAGGGGCACAAGGGAACTTTCTGGGGTGATGAAAATGTTCTATATCTTTACTGGTGCTGGTTACATGGGTACCTAAATTTGCCAAAGTCATCAAATTTAAAATAGTTGTATTTTATTGTATGCAAACTATAGCTCAAGAGAATTAATTCTGAAAAAAAATCAGACAGACTTCTGTAGGATTTAAACTAAAGAAGAGTGAACAGAATGCCTTTAGTTAGCAAGAGGAGGACACAGCAGGCACTCAGAGTAGTCACTACTACTGAGAGAGGAAGCAGCCACTAACTGGCTTCAGATTTTCTGGCATGTTAGTTCTACACCACACAGAGCACAACAATAAATCTTCCTTCTTTAAAGACGCTGCACTGAGAGAACCTTTGTTTCACACAACTAAAGGAAACTAATATAACAATTGGCTACTTTAAGTTTCTGGATTTCTATTTTGCTTTATCCAATAGTGCTTTGCACATAGTAAAAGCTGAGTAAATATTTGTTGAAAGCATGAATAATGTGATAACAGTGTTATCAATCAGACACCTTGTTGATCTGAATTAATGTCTTACATTAGAAAATCAGTTGTGTTTTGAGAATTAGAAAGTGTTTTATTTTTAAATGATTTTTTAAAACATTAAAAGTAAAAGCCCTTATATAAAATATGTGATAACACTGTCATAAACACTTCCAGAAAATAAATTACCACGGTAACACAAATGTTAGGAGTACCAGATGAGATAGAACATTTATTTTAAAAGCACTTAAGAATTTACAGTCATATTATAAGAAACTAGCTTTGCTAATGAATGCATAAATTCTTTTTGTCTGATTTTTTGATAGAACACAGTGAAAATGACTTAGAGAAAATAGCAGCCACAGATACAGCTAAAATGTGAATGAAGCTGGAGGCAGCTGAAGACCACACACCATGAAATGTAAACAGAGGAGAAAAAAGCTAGATGCCAGACAGGAAGAGAAGAACCAGGAGAGCAGTCTTTACAAATAGAGGTAAATGTAACTATGTCTGAAAGAAGAAATCTGATAGGTCTTAAAGAAAAAAAAAAAATTTAGAATAATCAATTATTCCTTAACATGAACAAAAGTTCTGCAGAACAGGTAAATATAACTTCTCAGTTTTATTTTTAAATAATTCTCAACATTATGGAATTTTGCCTTCAATAACTAGTGATTCATGTCAGGGCAAGCCACTTCCCTCCAAAAGAAATAATTTTTTTTCTTCAAATAATTGGATTAGGTCTACTGCCACTAATTAAAACAGTGAATATATTGTCTCCCAGCAGTATCTCACATTCTTAGACAAACAACAACTAGGTTTGACTGGCATGGTAAAATTAGCTTAATGGAGTTAGAAGATAAGAGGGACTTTTAGAGGAAAGAGCAAACTATTCTGCATGTATAAAATAATTGTGTTTTATAGTTACAAATTTCAAAAAGATACTACCCAAACTTTTATAACAGTCACAGAGACTTATTTTTGAATTTATTCACAAAGATCTCTTTCGTGTTATATCATGGGATGAAGCAACCTTTTTTAAAAAACCAAAGTAATTGACTTCTAAACAAATATGGTTATAACACACACATACATCTAACCAATTTCCTTCTTGTAATACTCGGATGAAGAAGGTTATATCATCTTCAATTTACTGAAATTATTTACATAGTACTCTTATTAACACCACTGGGCATTAGATCAACAATAAAAAGTTAGAATTAAAATTTAAAATATTGCCGGGCGTGGTGGCTCACGCCTGTAATCCCAGCACTTTGGGAGGCCGAGGCGGGCGGATCACAAGGTCAGGAGATCGAGACCACGGTGAAACCCCGTCTCTACTAAAAATACAAAAAATTAGCCGGGCGCGGTTGTGGGCGCCTGTAGTCCCAGCTACTCGGGAGGCTGAGGCAGGAGAATGGCGTGAACCCGGGAGGCGGAGCTTGCAGTGAGCCGAGATCGCGCCACTGCACTCCAGCCTGGGCGACAGAGCGAGACTCCATCTCAAAAAAAAAAAAAAAAAAATATTGTCCTGCAATTTAAACATTTTCCAAATCTGTAAGATTGGATTACAATAATAAAAGCAATACCATTCTAAATATGTAAAAATCACAACAGAAGACAAATTGGCCACAGAATAAGTATTTTTAGAATTTCTAATATGTGTGATGTATACAAGAATATATTAAAATTAAAAGGAAAAAATGCATCCATTCAATGAACATCTTCACTCAACTATTTTTGTACATTTATTATGTGCAGGTACTCATCTAGCTCCTGGCAAACTGAACAAAAGAGGCAAAAATCCCTGCCCTTATGTAGCTTACAATCCAGTATAAGAAGTAAACAATAAATTGAAAGATGTAATGGAAAGAGATCACAAACCGGGAAGTAGTAATTGTAAAGAAAAGGAGGAGACAATTAGGAACAACAGAAGAATTCTAATTAAGCCTTGGTGACCGAGAAGACAGCTGAATGAAACAGAGAAATGGCAGAATGGTTTTATGAAGGAGGAATGGGCAAAATGGGTTGTTTTAGATTTGCAGACTTGGAGGCACTTGCCATAAGGATTCAGAAGGTCAGGCCTAGAGATACAGACTTGGTGACTTCCTGCAGGCAAATATTAGTGCAAGCCACAGGAGGGAAAAAGGAGAAAAGTAGAGGGCAAAGGGCAGAAGACAGAGACTTGATAAATGTCTACCAGGATAGAAAAATAAAAGAAGCCAGAGAAGAAAGACTCTAAGAGAAATATTTTTTAAAACCTAGGTAATGAAGTGTAATACGAAGAAAGATTTTGCGAAAGAGATACCAACGTGTGTATGCATTTTTCCCTCCTTACCTCCTCATTCTTTTTCTGAACCCATTCTTTGTGCTTTTCTTCAGCAATTATCTTTCTTTTTTCACGTTCTTCCATTTCTTTTCTTTTTTCTAGTTGTTGATTTAATTCCTGTGGATTTTATTTAGACAAAAGGCAACATTTAATAGAAGTACACAAATAATGTATATTTTAAAAGTCTGAGGTTATTAACTAAATTAAACAAGAATATAGTCTCCTTTATACAGTATATGCCACTAGTGGCAATAACTTACTTAAGTAACCAGTTTATGATGAAAAAAAGCATTGGTAAAAGTATAAGTCATTTTTTAGAAATGTGCAAATAATTGCTTGGCAGCAAAACACTAGTTTCCTAGACTAAACTTCAGCTAAATTACCCTCATTGAAATCAACTTTCCCACACATAAATTTTGGCATCACTCTAAGCTACTGGCAGAAGCTCAAGAGAATTGCAACCTTTTTTTTTTTTTTTAGTTATAAGAAGCTTCTGGATTTCTGATGAAAGATAAAGCATAGGAATTAAATAATCCCTATATTAAAAATTTAATTCAGAGTTACACAAAAGAAATACAAAGAAACCATTCAATTTTCCTTAGGGAAAAAAAGAGCCCAGAGTTTTCTTCACTGATTTTATAGCTGCTAAAGTGTAAAACAAAACCACATTCATATCCCAGATTATTTAACTGCCTTGCTGTCACTCGAATCTACACGTTTGGGCATTTCCTCAGGAAAAAGAATGTGAAAGGTATGGCCAAATAAAACTACAAGTTGAATGCCACCACTCTGTCACTCATCAGTTAAATTACTCCATTGGTTGAGAATGCTGTTCAAACTAGACTTCACTAGGGCTCCACAACCATAATTACTGGTTATTTTTCTTCTCTGTCTTTAGATACTAATAGTCAGATACCTTACGTATCTTCTATTGGTCTCCACTCTCCTCCCCAAGCCCCTGTTTCCCAAAGACCTACCTACCTGGGCATGGATGGTAGTGGGAAAGACAATTTTCCAACCCTCAGACTAATTCCAGTGTCTTAAATGAAGATAAAACTTGACACCAAGAACATCTCTTTTGCATTTTAAACAACTGGTCACAGGAAATCTGTCTTCCATAACCTCTCATCCTAAAATTCTGCTGCATAGAAGATAGCTACCCTCACTCAGGAAGTCTTCCAACTTTTAAACACTATACCCCTAAAAGCAAATATCCATCTTTATTTTAAGGATTTTTCATCACTTCAGCAACTATTGTTCTTTCATTACTTACTCAGTATACTTTTATGGTACAGCTACTATGAACCTAGCAAGAACTGATATAAAGATGAAATCCCAGAAGTCTCTGATCTAATGTGATTCTCTATACACCAAAGAAGTAAGTGCTACATTGTGAGTTATTGCATATTATAAAAGTTCAGAGAAAGGAAGGGAAGATGAGGAGAAACATCTTCCCTTCCCCCTAGCCTAGTATACCAGGCTAGTAAGAAATGAGCACCATATGAGGAATAGTGAAAAGATGGCTTCAAAAGGAGAGAGACTGAGAGGTGGGAGGGGTTAGAAAATTTAAGTGTGGTACTAGCTAGGTGGGGAAGGTCTTTTGAGACAGGCAAAGTAAAGTGAATGTTGTGAAACAAGAATACCTGGCAAAAGGGAAAATTCAGAGCTCTTAATGACAAAGGCTGAAGATTGCATTTGAAGGGATGAGAACTATTCTGAGGAAGACTGAGTTTGCCATAGTATATGGGTTATAAGAAAAAGAAGGTCTGGGCCTCTGGGCCAGGCACAGTGGCTCATGCCAGTAATCCCAGCACTCTGGGAAGCTGAAGCAGGTGGATCAATTGAGGTCAAGGGTTTGAGACCAGCCTGGGCAATACGGTAAAACCCTGTCTCTACTAAAAATACAAAAATTAGCCAGGTGTGGTGGCAGGCACCTGTAATCCTAGCTACTAGGGAGGCTGAGGCAGGAGCATTGCTTGAATCTGGGAGGTGGAGGTTTCAGTGAGCCAAAATCACGCCACTGTACTCCAGCCTGGATGACAAAGTGAGACTCCATCTCAAAAAAAAAAAAAAGAAAAGGAGAAGACGGTTTGGACTTATGTCAGGAAACAAAAGGGGGGAAAAATTATGCATATATATATATATATACACACACACACGTACACAAATATGTGTGTATATATGTATGTCTATATATGTATATATACAAATATATAAATATGAAAGACATTAATTGATTAATTGGCTAGATATAGACCTGACAACTATATATCAAAACTTTTCCAAAATAGTCCTAAATTTTATTTTCAAGAAAAGTAATTATTGGCTGGGCGCGGTGGCTCAAGCCTGTAATCCCAGCACTTTGGGAGGCCAAGACGGGCGGATCACGAGGTGAGGAGATCGAGACCATCCCGGCTAACACGGTGAAACCCCGTCTCTACTAAAAAATACAAAAAAAACTAGCCAGGCGAGGTGGCGGGCGCCTGTAGTCCCAGCTACTCAGGAGGCTGAGGCAGGAGAATGGCGTAAACCCGGGAGGCGGAGCTTGCAGTGAGCTGAGATCTGGCCACTGCACTCCAGCCTGGGCGATGGAGCGAGACTCCGTCTCAAAAAAAAAAAAAAAAAAGAAAAGTAATTATTTAAATGTATAAAGACATGATTTACTATATATTTATGTGCCTTTTTAAGATTCTTCATTTAACTAAAATAAAAAATCAGAAAAAAATAAGCCCTGTACTCCTATTTGATGGTTAACAAATTTTAGTTAAAGTTGATTGAGGGGTTAAAGAAAAAGGGTCAAAATGTACCTAGAAAATGCTACCAATAACCCAAACAGTGTTCAAATCTCAGGATGTCTGTTCAAGTAATTTGCCAAACCAGAATATACATCATATTTTGAGACAGAACCCTCCCTTCCAAGGCTGGCCCTACTTAGAATTTCCCACCCTGAATGACTCCATGTTTACCACAAAGGCCAATCTCCTTCTGGACACAGCTGGAGTCTTCCTTCAAAAGGTCCCTACATGGTCTTCTGGTATACCACTGAATTTCAACAGGATTAGAGATAGCTATTAATATTTTCTCATGGAATACAACACTTGATTATGGAAAACCAAAATCCAAAGAAGATCTTAAACATGCATTTGTATTTCAATAGATTTTGCCTACTTTCAAATAATTTTTTACCACTGAAGGTAATATTAGAAAAACTGACAGTTTTGAGTTTCTCCAACAGCTCTATATCCTACCCTATTCCTTCATTAAGGACTGATGAATAAAATGGGGAAAGGCAAGATGGTTTAAAAAAAGAAAAAAGAAGGCACCAGGACTATTCACAAACTAGGTAATTTTTATAATTTACAACTGATTATAATAATATGTTAAAGCAAATATTAAAAATTAGAATCAGCCAAAGACCACAGGGAACTTGGAGCAGTTGGCTAAAGGATTATTTTTAATAATTAAAGAGTAAACAAAAATTAAATGACCTACAAAACCAATATACTAGTTTTTCATAATGCTTGGTAACTGATTCAATGTTTACCATATTTATCATCTCAACAAAAGTTACAAATGTATAACATTCTGTAAGTGGGTAATTTTTATGAATTAAAATAATTTCTTAACCTGAGTCCCACAGAGATGTCTGAAACAAACCTAAATGTCTGATGCTCAAATCAAATTTATGAGTGTGGATGATCTTTTTAATGATTAAACTATCCTATAAATGTTCTCTTCAATCTTAAAGGAAGAAAATTAGAAAACCAGAGTTCATTAAAAAATAAATACTAAGTCTGACTCACTTATTTCTAAAATACATCTTGATATTATGGGAAAAGCATTTTAATGGAAGTCAAAGAATTAGGTGCCAGTCCCAGTTCTGCCACGAATGAAGCCTTGGCAAAATTACGTTTCTGCCTTTCATGCTTTTTAGTTTTAATAGGGATGTGAGATGACTATTCCTTATGGTTAAAAATTTGATATGGTTTATAAACAAATTAGGGAACACAGTAAATAAAGACAGAAAAATAAGGAAAACATGAGATAAAAACAAAATAAAGGAAAAGGCAGTGAAAGAATGTGAATAACACAAAAGCTCAACATGAGTTTACAGCAAGCTTAGTTGGCCTATATGTTAGGATATCCCTGGCATAACTGATACGTAAGAGTCATGCTAAAATGGAATCACTTCAGAGTTAAGTAATAAAGTAGCCATAAGAAATGTCAAACTACTAAATACATAAAAAGGTTTTAATCTTTCAGTCAAATTACAAATAATTATACCCTGCTACATGCTTATCATTGTGGTAGGGTTTATATTTATTATTTTAATCTTTTCTCAAAACAAATCTTCATAGCAGTTATTATGATCTCCTTTCACATATAATAACTTTATTGAGTGCTTTGTACATATCCTAATGTTCATTTAGTCCTCATAACAACACTATGATGTAAATACTATTCTCCCCCTTTCACTGATAAGGAAATTGAGACACAGAAAGGTTAAGGATTTGCTCAAAGTCCAAATTTTCAATGCAGGAAGTATGGCTCAAGAATTTACACTTTTAAACCAGGCACCGTGGCTCACACCTGTAACCCCAGCACTTTAGGAGGTGTCGCTAGAGCCCAGGAGTTAGAGGCCAGCCTGGGCAACATGGCAAAACCCCCCTCTCTAAAAAACAATAACAAAAACAAAAATTAGCCAGGCGTGGTAGTGTGTGCCTACAGTCCCAGCTACTCAGGAAGCTGAGGTGGAAGAGGAGGGGAGGTCAAAGCTGCAGTGAGCTGTGATCGCGCCACTATATACCAGCATGGGTGACAGAGTGAGACCCTATCTCAAAAAAACAAAACAAAACCCAGAATTTAGACTTTTAACTACTCCACTATTGCCTCTCTAACATCTGGCTTATAGATGAAGAAACTGAGGCTCAGAGAAGTTAATTAACTTTTCTAATGTCACAGAATTAGAATGGCAAGGCTAAACTTTCAGCCTTGTTCTGTGCGACTACCAAGCCCAGGCTTTCTTACTATCTCTGAAATTTGATTAACTTTTCTCTGTATACTGACTAAAAATGACTTGAAGTGACCTGCCTTTTCTTAATATAGCAAGTAACTTCTTGTGAGACTACAGATAAAGCCCAAAACCAGAAATTGAACTTTGTTCTACCATTAACTCACTGGATCAGTATTTTCCAAATTGTAAGTTTAAAACCAATTTAATGAATTATGACCAGCCTTTTGAAAAAAGAACACCAGGTTTTGCACAAAATTAAGATGCTATTTCACATACATATGTATAAATACATATATATAGATATATATGTAGGTACGTGTTTTTATAACGTAAAAAAATAGAGTGCTCACTGTGAACAAATATTCTTAAAAGCTACTAACTAAATAATGGAATTAGTCACTGAGGTAAGAGAAGTAAGTCTGGGAATTCAAAAATACACCCTAATTCTGAAAATAAATGAAAAAGCTTTAAGAAGGCTATGAATAGTAATGATATAAATAACAATACAAATAAAAACAAAGCCAGGCATCTTTATACTTTGTTACACTTAATCCTCACAAAACCCCTGTGACACAGGTATTATTTTATTCCTCTTAAGCAGATGAGAAAATGGAAACATAAAAGTTTAAATAACTTGCTTACACCCAGCAAATAAAAAGAACCAGGTTTTTATTATTCTTGCCTAACATCAACCGTAAGGTCTTTCTCAAGCCCTGTGTACTGCCAAGAGGAAATAAGTGCCACTCTCACAGCGCCCTTTTCCAGGAATAAATTTGTAATCTAGAATACAAAGTGTCATACAATAGGAAGATAGCAGAATGTACTAGTTTTCATAATCATTTGAATTATGCCAAGCCTCTGAAACATGTGACTGCCTGCCTGGTTAGAAACTTATCAAATAATAACTGGTTTCAAAACTAACAGAAAAGTTATTCTAAGGAAGATCATGAAGCTTTTGTTCCCATGATTTTGTGTGTGTGTGTGTGTGTGTTTTTTTTTTTTTTTTTCGACGGAGTTTCACTCTTGTTGTCCAGGCTGGAGTGCAATGGTGTGATCTCGGCTCACCGCAACCTCCGCCTCCTGGGTTCAAGCGATTCTCCTGCCTCAGCCTCCCGAGTAGCTGGGATTACAGGCATGCACCACCATGCCCAGATAATTTTGTATTTTTAGTAGAGATGGTTTCACCCTGTTGGTCAGGCTGGTCTCAAACTCCCAACCTCAGGTGATCCACCTGCCTTGGCCTCCCAAAGTGCTGGGATTACAGGTGTGAGCCACCATGCCTGGCCAATTCCCAGGATTTTTTTCAGCAACAGTTACTAATAGACTGAAATATCCAACAAGAGTGAACCAGTTAACTATATTTTAACAAATATGTAATACATTTTAAATACATTTTAAAATGTATTTTATTAAATATTAGAGAGCCATTTTAAAATGTTATAAAAATGTTTAATGATAGAGAAAAATAATTTTATCCTGTTTCATTAAAAACAGGAAGTGTCCCTCATCATCCAAATCTATTTGGCTTCAGTGTTTGGATAGGAAGAATTCAGATAGTGAGTCTGGGATAGTGAGTTTAGGGGATGCCAATTTATGCAAATCTATTTGGTTGCCATGTTCTGAAACAGTAAGAGTTCAAAAAAATACATCTAAAACTATTTGTTTTTTGAGTTCATATAGTAAAAGTTCAAAAGAGACTCAAGCATGGAAATGTCCAAAAGTGAGGGAGGCACAGAGAAACTGAAACACCCTGAAAGACTAGCAAGCAGTTTCCCATCGCCCAGCACACAGGGCACATGCTCACTGAGTGACACACGGTGGGATGGGGTGGGCAGGGAGGGGCAGGTAGATTCCTGCCTCTATTTTGTTTCAGTAAAGTTAAAAATTTTACTGAGCGTATACAGCTGAATTTACCTTAGTTAAATGTACATATGTTGATGCTCCAGTGTATGTAGACATACAACATATATATACATTTGTACATATTTATTTCAAAATAATTTACATTGAAAATCTGGAAAGCTATGTCATAATACTAACAATGATTATCTTCAGACAGTGAAATTAGAGGAGATTTTAATTTTCTTAATTATGCTTAGAGTATTTTCCAAACGCTCTAACAATGAACATATTTCTATTATTATATTATAACTTAGTTATTAAATGTCATATAGTAAACTAACATACATGCAAAGACTTTGCTTTCAGGAATAATAACATTAACATTTTAATTTACAACTGCAGCTCTACTTTGTGAGCTCACAGATTAAATAAAAAGAACACTGTCTAGTTTTACCTCCAGAGCTTTCTGTTGCAGCCGGTCACGTTCTTCTTTTTCTTTGCCAATAAACCACACCTCCCATGGTGTCAGGCGGCTTTCTGGTAAGCACACCTGTTTCTGTTGTTCTTGGTTATCTTCTGATTCAACCTCAGTGCTACAAAAGAGAGGCTACTATAGTACTTGTGCAAGAACCTCTTTTGCTTCCTAGTCCAAATCACTTAACTGTACAGTAAAAGCAAAATTTAATACTGCATTTACAATACTGTGATTTTTACAGACATACACGAATTATACATAAGCATACATTTAAGAAATCACGAAAAGAAATTCTAATATTTGAATTAGTTTATCCAACAAACTGCCTTTGAATTCCTTCATTTCTAAAACCACATTATTTAAAACCCCATTGGGATAATCCACACCCTATCCATTTGCCTCAATGCCAACACTTTTTTATTTCTAAAAATCTTACCTGGATAACTAATTACTCATTACAACATATAATCCTAAGCAGATCCTGAAGCGGGCTCTTCCCTTTCCCTCCCTTAAGTAGTTTAGGAAAAAAAGATTATGTAGTACACATAAAGAGAATGATAAAGCAAACATGTTAACAATTAGGGACTGTGGGTAAAGGGTAAATGAAAGTTCTTTATATCATTTCACCTTTTTTATAAGTTTGAAATTGTTTTGAAACAAGAAGCCACAAAACATTCTTTAACATTTTGGTTGAATCCCTTTTGCCAATCCTTAGATAGGGTGTATATGACTCTCCAGTCTGGTTACCTCCTACCACAGTCTCCATCTCCACCATACACCTCTGTCAGTCTGTCTCTTCTGGGTATAAGGAAAAATAACAACTCAGGGTAAAGAGAAGAGGGGCAGGGAAATAAGTACATACATAAATAAAGAACACAAGGACTTGGCCAGATCCACAAACCTCATGAAACTTAGAAAAAGCTTAACCATCAAGCCATAGAAAGCAAGGTTGTTCAGGACATAAGGTAGCTCTAAAGACTAGTTTTATAGACTCAGTTCTTCGTCTCTTTCACATTCCTGCTTCTAGCAACCAATTGCTTCACCCACTGCTTTGCACAACTTTTCTACTTCATAGATTCAGCTTACTCATTATATTCTGCTACTATTATTTCTTAATTCATTCATGCCCTTATGGAATTTGTATTCTAGTGGGAAAGAGACACTGTTGATATGTTATTTCTTACATAAGTCTTTCCTTCTCAGTCTCGCAGAAGGAACCCATCTGCCCCCACTGTAGTGCAGTTTCAACTACCACTACATGATGATGCCTAGATCAAGAATTCCAGGCCAGATCGTCATCTTGAGTTCCAGATCTTGATTTCCAACTACGTGATACATAACTCAACTTAAATATCAATCAGTTGAAAACAAATCTAATCATCCTCTACCATCCACCCACCACCCTTCCCACCAAGAAAGGTACTCCTCTTACAATCCTACATCAGTGAATGGTATCACCCTCCAGCCAGTTACTCAAGCCAGAAGCCCTAGCTCTCTGAGTCCACCTGCTCCTTGTCAACATCTAGACCGCCCACCTCCCATACCCACATGATCACCTAGTCATGTTCATTCCTCTTTCCATTTTTGAAAGCCATTCTTGTTTCCTCCAACCTTACAACCACCATCCGGACAAAACTGGCCTCCCTTTCTCCCTTTCAAACGATTATCCACACCTTTTGCCAGATTCATCCCTCAAATGTATCCTTCTATCATATCACTCTTCATCTTAAAGTTCTTCAATGGCATCTTTACCCATAGGATAAAATCCAAATTCCTTAGCCTGACACCCGTGAATCGGCCCTTTGCCTAACTTCCAGCCTCTTCTTTCACCAATAGCTGATCCAGACTCTACATTTCACTTACTAGGAACTCCTGCAGGTTGATGAATGTGCCACACCCCATGCCCTGTAACTTTCACCTAAATCTGAAATTCCTTTCTTCCACCTCCGCATAGGGTCAGATTAAGAGCTTAGATTTGGGCGTAAAACAGCCTGGGGTGAAATCCTATCTGCTTCTTCCTAGCTACGTACATTTTAAAAAAAAACTTCTTTAAGCTTCTGTTTTCTTGTCTACAAAATGGAGATGACAGTTGTGGCTGGCTCCCTTACAGGTAGTATTGCATGAAACTATCCATGCTAAAGCACTTAATATAGTTCCAGGCACTCACTAAGCACTTAGTAAGTCATTTACTATTATTACTATGACGAACTCCTACTGTCCCTTCAAAATTCAACTCCAGCACTGCCAGTAAAACTCTTGGGCTTCCTGTCACTTGTTCATCTCTGCCACAGGCCACGAGTTCCTTAAAGAAAACATATCTTAACTCATTTTTTTTAATTTCAAGAGCCTGGCTTTACGGTCTAGAATATAGTAGTGTCCTAGGAAACATTTGTTGAAAGACAATCAGATCAGTGGGTTTTTCTTTTAAGAAATGACACTTTAAATGTTAAATTTTCTGCCTTAATATTTGTAACAAATGTGTTCAAACTGCGTGGTGCACACATTACAGCTCTACTTATAATCAAGAAAGGCTTGACAAGCGGCTATCTGTGAACAAGATATTAATTACAGCATGGTTTTCCTAATGGATAGTGGTAGAAAAACCAGGATAAAGCTGAATAGATAAACAGCAAGCCCAGAGCACATTATAAAATATTCCAGAAAAACGCTTCTCATTATCTTCTCTGAAGCTAACTTTGAGCTTAATCTCAGTTCTGACCAATACCCTTGAAGGTCAATGCATCTTCTAAACATGGCACTATTTATACCAAAAATACCTTGAGGTAATATCCATTATGTGCAGCTGATGCTTGAGTCTAGCTCAAAGAAGCCTTACCCGATTCGTTTTGCCAGTCAGATCAATGTGGCAGGTGAGGCATGGAGAAAAGGCATAAAATCCCACACAGCTCTAGGTTGCTGTCTGCTCCACAGAATACTCGCAGCTCAGAATAATGAAAGGGCTATGACTAGGTTGCCTGCTCTCTTCATCCTGTCACCCACAAGCTGTCCAGGGCACCAAACAGAGGTCAGCATAGTAAGGAGGAGGAATGAGGAAATTTTCTAAACACCTACCTTTCCTGAAAGGAAGTGCTAAGTTTCTAAAGCATTTGACAATGATCATTGCATGTATCTGTTCTTTAGGAAGTGGGAAATGGGCATGCAGTCAGCACATTTATGGAGCACCTAATAAGCGTCTGATACTTGCCACACACAACGCTTGATAACTTCAGCATTCTCTTTTCAAACCCACGTCCCAGCTACTCCTTTGATTCATAGGGACTGAAATGTGATAAGGAAGGCAGCCTTAGCCCTATGGTGCTAACCAGTTGATTCTGGCTTTGCGTAAGTGAGACATACATACATCTGCCTCCTCCCCTGGCAGGCTCCATTTAGTCAGGGCTTTGGCTCTTGGAAACTAATGCAAGGTTTCAGTAGCTGAGCGATAGTTCTGATGGTCATTTATTCTGCAGGTCACTAACTTTGTGTCCAGATTGCTTAGTCCAGTTGATTATGCTCAGAAAGTATTTCCCAAAGCCTTCAAATTTACTTTAAATACCTTTGAGACCCATTCAGTCCTGAAGAATACCTACAAAGGCCCAGAGGAAAACCGATTACTGAAACCCTAACTCCACCATTAAATTTTACTATCAGGTTGATCAGAGGAGGCCTGTTTCTTGTTGCTACAACCAGCCTGGATGAGTGGCTTACTTGGTTACTCTTTCTGATCTCCATTCCCACCAATGTAGTTACTTTCACTTCTCATCCGTAACTAATTCACTCCTGTAACCATGTATATGGGTTACTTCATACGGGTTCCATATTCCATTCACTCATGCTAGATATGAACACCCTATACTGAAGGGGGTATCTTGCTATTTACACATAAAGCATGAGTTCTCTGGCCTGTATTTCTCAGACCTCCTGTACTGTGCCTTCTTACACAGCCTGACAATCAGAAACTTGTAAATGATTTCTGAAGAAAACGCAGTAAGTCTATCCCAGAATGGAGCTGCATTACTGGGCCCGTCTCAGAAATATTCCTACAGGGATAGGCCCTTTGTTCCATTTCTATATACTCAGTACTAGGCACGCAGTTTAGGAAAGAGAACATCATCGGTCTATCTTCGTAGTAGACCCAGGTCTGCTAATAACTAGGGGCACGCCTTTGAGTCACTTTTAGCATTCTGAGCCATGGTTTTATTATCTGTAAAATAAGTGGACTGATTCAGGATTCAATTCCATGAGAGTAGAGACCAGTATCTTGTTTATGGTTTCCAGTACCTAGACTAATATGTGGCACACAATGTTTGCTGAGTAAATAACAGTAGAAATAAACAAATTAAAGTAGTTTTAATAACCCCATTGATCCTAACATTCTTTGATACAATGACATCCATTCCTCTGTGCGTACTCAGATCCTATCTAACCACGTCGCCACATGCTGAGGTTGACATTGCTAATCTCTGTGCTTCAGCACTCTGTGTTATAAAAAGTGACCTGTTTACTACAACCTCCTTCACTAGCCATCAGTATGTTTTCAGAATAACCAACCACAGGTACTACTAAGGTGCAGTAAACCACGTTCTGGTGTTCAGGTTTGGGATAAGAGTTCTGGAGTTCACAATCTGGCTTTTAAGGATTCATAGAACGCTTGAAATGGTAGCAAAGTTTTGTGTGTTTGAGACTATGTGAGTTTTTCTGGGAACTGAGACCGCAGCAATCACATGTCAGGAAAAAAGGATTAAGAGCCGTAGGAAATCTACCGTCATTTGCAAGAATTTGCACAGGGCTCTTTATGTGCAAAAAAACCAAAAAACAAAAAACACGGCACCTCAGTCTGCAAGTGCCTGCTCTGCCTTTGGGTCGGAGGGCAGGAGGGTGTTAGAAGGGGGTACTTAAGAGGGTCTAAGGAATCTTGAAAAAGGCTGAATCTGCCGGGCAGTCTCGGGTTTACCTGGCGCACTCCTGTAACTCCATTCCTCTCAGACTCGTCACTTTGGCCTCTGAATCATGGGCATCTTCATCCACGTCTTCCTCATCCTCCCGGTCACCGTCGTCCTCGTCAAACTGGAAGCTCTGGTGGCCAAGGGGAGACAACAGTGACCTGGTGGAATTGCTGCAGCTCAGCGGCAGCGGCGGCGACGGCGAGCGCACCACCTCCAACCCCTGCCCACGAGCGCCCGTCATAGGGACGGAGAAGGAACCCGAGGAGGGCCGTGACCTGGGTCTGCAGTCACCCGTGAAACCAGCGTAGGAAGAAGGAGAAGTAGGCCCCCAGCACCCCGCCGCCCACATCTGGCCCGCCAAGTTCAAACTGGCAGAGCCGCGGCGGGGACGCGCTTTCCCAGCAGGCACTGCGCGCGCCAGACCAGCCAATCCCGGCCGGCACAGACCCTGCGTTGCCATGGCGACGCGTGGAGGCCGGGAGGGCTTTGTCTGGGCCTGCAGAGCTTGCCTTCCTCCGCCCCGGCCTCTCTTGGCCAGCCTTTCCGCCTCTGTAGCAGGAAGGTGCCTGCTGTTTGCAAGCTTGTTTAGCACGGTACCTCCCCACGCCACGGGCGGGGTCCTGGCTCCCTACCGACAACTTTGAGGGCCTGTCCCTTGTTTGCCGTGGTGTTGCAGTTCATTTGGTACATGAAATATGTTACCTGTCACTGAATCAGGGAAAGTAGCAGAAACCAAAACTACCCCCTATATAAGGGGTCAGAATTATGAGCATCGGTCTGATTTCTTTCAGCACAAGCCGATATATTTTGAGGAGAGGGGAGCGAACTAGATCCAAGTTTACAGGTGTATTCCAGAACGCACTTTTAGGACAGTCTTTGCGTGTTTGGTAGCACTTCGTTTGCCTGGCACGTTAAGGGACATAATTTGTCTACACGTATGAATTTTTGACGTCTTCGAAGCCTCTAGTGTACGGTAGGGTCTGCGTAAAGCACAAGGGATAGATTATTAAAAGTCTCTCCCTTAAGTTCCTCATCCTTTTGTGGCGAAAAATCACCTCAGTAAATATGCTGATGTGCATTTTATATGGGATCTTAGGGTCACTCGGGAATGGGGATAAAGGTAGTAAAGGAGAGGTGGATGCTTTATTCATGCTGACAAAACTGTACATTTGTAAATAAATAGGGTTTTTGTCCAGTTCATAATGTATATTACCGGTAGAAATATCAAATGAAAACTGACCATGGCTACCACAGCACACAAAACTCTTTAGGGACCACAGTGATACAAAACTCTTTGACGAAATCTAGATCTACAAGATTTAACACAGGAGAATTAGCTTTGGTAGAAGTAATAGCCACCAAAGACAATTCAGAAGGCAGAGCTATAATTAATAAAATATGACTTGGTTAAATCTAAATGGAATATTTTATTCAAAATTTCGGTGAAAACAAAATGAAAATGGAAGAAAATTGGAGCACTCCAAATAATTAATAAAAGTTGATCAAGGAATTACACTGACCTAATGGAGTTTTCGTTGTCGACCCTAGTTATTCAATATTGGCATTTAAAAACCTTTTATCAGAACATCTCTAGAATCAGTAACACCAAAAGGCACTGGGCTGTGTGAGGGCCTCATAAAGAGGTAAGCTTGAGAAGCTGTTTGCCAATAGATATAACCAAACATAACTGTAGTGGGAAAAAACACTAGTATGAAAGGGACCTGGAATCAGTGGTTTTCCTGGTACTTGATAGGTTTTCCATTCCTAACACTCCTCTGAAAATGGGGGAAAAAATTTATCTCACAGGGTCATATTATCTCATTAATTCTCAAAGTTTCTAAGCTCAGGATCAGACAGATACAATGAAAAATTGTGTGTAAACTCCAGAACTTCTTCACTTTAACCTCTTCGCATAGAAATCTAAATGTCATATACTTCTTTGTCCCCTTAAAATGTTTTCCTAAACAAAGTATACCCTTTTCTTGATGCGCCAGGGTCATCATTATGACCAACGGTGACATTATGCACTAGCAATGCTGGAACCCCCAAGGCTATAAGGCAGAGTCAGATGGTGCTGGTGCTGGTGTTTGAACATAATTAACTCCAGCGGTCTCATTTCTTACAGTGCCTTTTCATTACTGGAGCTGAGAAGCCATAATCGAGATGGGTAGAATTATATATAAATGTACAAATGTGTAAAAGAGTGTCTCTCCCCTTAAGTTTTAGGGTATTCACTTAGTGACATCTTTTCATACAATTAGTACTTTGACTATGGTATATTTGAGATAATTATGTTTTGCTAGCTCTGGAAACTTGTATAAGAGGGACTTTTGCTTAAATAATTTCATCACCAGTTAGCCCTGTGGCAATATATTATGCAACTGTAAAAATTTATCCGTAGACATTAGTATTTACAGATGAAACAATATGATGTCTTAAATTTGCTTCAAAATAATGCAAGGGGCGGAGGGATTGGAGGGGGTCAGTGAATAGGATGAAGGTGAAACAAGGTTCACTACGTGCTGCAGATAATTGTCAAAGCAGTGACAGGTATGGGGTGAAGGGTGGGGAGGTGAGGTAATTATACTACTCTACTTTCTGTTATGGAAATTTCAAGCATATATGAAGTGTAAAACAAACACACACACAAAATTATGTCCCGAATGAAGAGGCACTGGGTTCTGCTTTGGGGTCTAATTTGCTGTGACTCAGGGACTCACTTAAATTTCATTAAGCCTTTTGTTTTCTCATCTGTAAAATGAGGACTTAGTGATTGTAAATACTGAAGTATTTCTAAGCATCTGGGCAACTGACTACATTTAGTATCATACAGACTTTTTAATCATTTGCTTTTTAGATAAAGATTGAATCAATGGTTTTTCTGAAATTTCATAATCTGTTTTCCATGAGTATAGTTCAGACTTAGGATAAAAGCCTTTTTCTAAATTTCAGCAAAATGTTCTTATATATTTACAAATAAACATCAAAATGGTGTTTTCTAATGGTTACTTCCAACATTTCTTCTAATACTGTCCACTTAAAAATACTTAATTTGCTTACTTTAAAACTAAATTCATTAGTATACCTTGTTTTAAATTAAGGCAAAATAGATTGCTTTCTAAAAACTTTAATAATTCAAAACACTGAGTACATATTGTATTTCATACCATATAGCACAAAGATTAACACATTTTATATATCTGTTATTCTAGATTTTAAATGAATAAAATGAAAAATTTTCAATAACTTGAATTTTGGAAAAAACCTTTTAATTAGGAGTTTCTTACCAAGTTATGATTTAATATTTATCAGATGTGTAAATATACAAACATGATAGCAATTTTTAAAACTTGTAAATAGTTGGCCTTACAAAATTACAACACACTGTAAATAAATCCTTCCCACATTTTATACAAACTACATGATTTTGATATACAAAGATTCTGTTTTTATTACATTGACAATGTACAACAAAGACTATTTACAATGCAAAAAGTATATAAACCACAATTTAACAGTCTGCTACTGGCAGCCACTATAGTTTAGGAGGTAGCTTTAATTAAACGAAATGAACAGAAGCCACATTTCCCAACTTGTGTTCTAAAAATAATTTACATAAGATAAAAATTCATTATATGCACAGTATGTACAGTTTAATTATTAAACTGCAATCTAGCTGGACTGTTTTAGTATATTCAGAATAACTAATATGGCAGTGGGTTTGCTACTGATTTAGCACACTGTTCAAAAAACATATTGAACAATTATAACTTTAAGACTCCACACAGTAATAGGTCTAAAGCCCATAGATGGGAATCAAGTAAAATTTTTAATTTTTGAAGACACAGGACTAAGCTTTATTCCTTCTTCTTCTATTTTTATTAATAACACATTATCTCGTTTAACCAGAGTTCAACCTCTGAGCTATTGAATAGGCTCTTTTGTAAAAAATAGTATGGGGAAGATGTATAGAAGTTTCCACATAATAGCACAGGTTCAAGATAATCCAGCTCACTAAGAAATAAACATAAGTACTTTGTGTCGTAATTACTCCCCATTCTTCTAATTAAATGCAGTATTGACCACAGTTTACTTTCTATATAATCTAAACTATTACTAGGTGACATACCAACAAATTGGAAAATATCAGTAGAGCCAATGATATTAGGAAGTATTCATTAATGAGAACGTTACATGGAGCCACCAAATCCCTCAGATACTATTAAACCCCCACATTAGTTAGTGGTTTAGCCAAATCGACTAAACCCACACAGCAATTAGTCTTTTACTTTTTTCCTAGTAGTGTAATCACAAAACACTTAAGAAAATATTACTGATTGGACCAAAGCAATGTATAATGACTGAAAACAAATGTCCAGCTTTTTTTTTAACCTAACAGCTGTTAATATTGTTTTAAAAACATCTTCAGGTTTTAGATTTATAAACTGTTTAAACAAAATTTATGATTCTCTTATGTCAAGGATGGCAATTGAAAACATAATAAGGTAATACCTATGTATACTCTCACAGTTCTAGCTGGGACAGTCCCTTTTTTGGCCCTGCAGTAAGTTGTCCTGAGATTAATGATGAAACATTAGGTAAAATTAGCAAGATATTTTCTTCAGTTATAGAAAATCACATTTTAAAATATATTTTTTTAAAATATTAACAGCTATTCTTTATCTTGTGCTTAATTCACAAATAGGTATAAATTTGCTTCTTACGGATCAGAAAAACCTAACATTATATTGCTATACTACACCTAAGATCCTTTTCAAGTCATGCATTTGTTTCAAACAGACCATACATTGCTTGGACATTGCATTTTTCACCAATTTATAATTTAGGCACCTGTTCTTTGAAAATGACTGGTTTGAGAAATAAACTGCCACCTCTCCTTCTTCTAAGTGACACCAGGCAGTGATTATAGAAGTGCTTCCCAGATGAAAGATCAGAATAGGGTTCACTCTATAAACACTGATTTTGGTTGGCGGGGGAAACAGTTACACACATAGTAGTTCAGTCTTTAACTCTTGGTAGATTGTAAGCATAGCGCACCAAAGGGAATCCTCTACTCTGGTAGAAGCAGGCTCGTCCACAGGCCTGCACCTGGTCAGAACTGTCTGAGACAAAGGAATCTTCTTCATCTGCGTAATCAGAGTGGGCCGACTGTGTGCCACAGTCGGACCAATAGCCCTCCGGTCTTTGGCAAGAAGCCACTGCCAATGCAGGACAGCTGTGTGATTTTATCAAGTGTTTGCATGATACTGGCTTTGTTAAAAGAAATGATTCGCAGCAGTCGCAAACAGTCAGGTTACCCTGCAAATGTGAGTACATGCCACAGTCGTAATAGAAATCCTGTTCCAGACAACCACCTTGGCTACTGATGGAAA
The DNA here is from genome assembly GCF_037993035.2 of Macaca fascicularis. Classification (NCBI taxonomy): domain Eukaryota; kingdom Metazoa; phylum Chordata; class Mammalia; order Primates; family Cercopithecidae; genus Macaca; species Macaca fascicularis. The sequence goes on along the minus strand of NC_088388.1, from coordinate 38,226,309 downwards.
CTGAAACTGATCCACTTTTCTTGGTAACACGTCGCTTCAGTAACTTCCAGTCTTCTTTAAACTTTGGGTTGAAGAAAACATACAGGACTGGATTTAGGCAAGCAGGCAATGGAAAAAATATCAGAGTAACAGACTTCATTATTTCGGGGCTGATAGAGATTGCAGTGATCAATGGTGCAAATGAAAAAAATGCCACAGGGCAGAAAAAGATGCAATTGGTGAAGATTAGCCAAGCAACATGCTTAATCATGCTAGATTGTGAGTTTTCTGAGAGGTCCTCTTTTTCCAAGTTGCAGTATAGCTTAGTGTAGATAATGGCCATTAATAAAAATGCTAGTGAGTTTAATAGCACTAAGGTTACAGTGAATCCTAATGACGGCGTTTCACCTGTAGGAAATGGCAAACAAAGGGGTGATGCAGAATATTCCCCTCTGTGGAAAAGGGGAAAACAGCCTGCTACTGTAGCACCTAGGAAAGCCAAAAGGGCAGCAACCCGGAACTGTTTGAGATGATTGCTCTTCCCATTTTTCATTACATCTTTTGCAGATAAGCTTCTTTCAACAGTTGCTAGCATTAATAAAAATATGGCACTTTCTGAGGAGAAAACTGCAAGAAACCCAGCTACTTTGCAGCCACTGCCAGTTTCCCACCAAATGCCAAATTCAGCGAATCTGCCCCAGGACACAGCATCAAGAAAAGTTAGGATGCCAGTATAGATTCCCATGAATAAGTTAGACACAGAAATCAAGCCTATAAACAATTTGGACGAAGGCAGTGATGTACAAGATGCAAATGTTGTTAAAATAACAAGTAGGTTGAAAAATAATGCAACCAAGAAAATGAACCACACAGTAAGACGAATCATCCAGCTTCCCAGTAAATATTCACAGGGCTTAAAAGCACCTAAAACAAAACACAGAGAGAGAGAGAGAGAAACAAAAGATAACTTAGAAAACAATTTAGAAAATGATATGGCTTGATAGAAAAACTAATGATATAGACTAATTAAATCTGCTCTCTACTTGACCAAAACTGAACTGATTACGACTTCTAAGATAGTCTGGTCATGGACCAGGCTATTTTTAAAATACACTGACTTTAATTTCTTTTATTAAATATTTGATAAGGCTATAAATATTTCTTTTATATTAAATATTTGATAAACAGTGATATTTAGGTGAAATTTTTCATTTTTTCTTGCATCTAAGCTAATTTACATAGCACAAAGTCTAGGGCATAAGAGGTATTTGATAAACTGAGGGTCTGGAATGAGATGGTTCATAACTTGCTACTCTTACCTTAAGAAAGCAACTTAAAATTGTATAAATTTTAACCTGTATTAATTTTCTCACTTGTGAATAATAATGCCTGTTTCATACACTTATGCAGCTTAAGTAAAATTATACACATAAGGAACTAAGCAGGATGCTGGATATACAGTTAGACTTCAATAAACATTAGCTCCCTTTTCTTCTTCCTTTCTAGCCCCAATATACTTTATAATCATGTATGTATATGGATATATCCTCACATATTTTTTATACATTTTCTTATGGCTTTCAAAAGCAACCTGATGAAGCAGGTTAAGATAGTATAATTATCCCCATTTTTCATCCAGAGAAACTGATATTTCAAATCATTTAATTGGCCTGACAAACGCCATTCAGTAAGATAATATAGCTAGGACTATACCTCGGTGATGTTAACTATTCATACAAAGCTATGTACAATAAAATCCTACATAATACAAACTAGCATTGCAAGAACTCATTCAGTCACTGAACTGTATGTTCCAGTAACTGACTTTCACATGTTAGTTATGACACGAATTACAACTGTTTTACTGAAAAATTAGAAAAGAGAAACAAGATTTTGACTATGAAACACAAGAAAACTTTGTATTACAATTGTCTAAAAAACATGTTATATGAACTGTCATGAAAACCATATATCCAATAAAATATTTTAAATTGTTAGGATATTCACAGACCTCAAAAGCCAGTTCTGCACCATTTATCTGACTTCCAAATAACGTAAGAAACTCTTATTTTAATTTCCTTTTTACTAACCCTTCAGGAAGTGCTAAGAGAAAGCTCATTATCATCTTTATCTCTGTTATCTAAACTCATCCTTCATGGAAGGAGGGGTAGCTCATCCATCTGAGAGAACAGGAGACCTTTTGAGAACACTTTTATGGGTGAGAAAGGTTACTTCTCCAAAAAAGCCTGGGAAGCAGCCTCCACCCAATCCCTGTCTTTGGAAGCCTGCTGCCTCCTCTGGTGCTAACAGAAGGATCCCAGCTCTCCTCCACTTCCAGCACTTCCAGCTTCTGCAGCAAGCGCATCGTGTCTGTGTGTTGCTACAACTGAGTAGGGGGAGGCAGGCCTGCATTTCATTCCATGGCAGCCCAAGGAGATGAGCTCAGACCAGCTTTCCTCCTGGCCAATCTCCAAGTTTAGATTCGGGGTGGAAGAAATGGAAATGCCTCACGTTCAAGTCCAGCTTCCCCTTTAAGAAACCTGTTCCCTTCTCATTGGATCATCAGTTCTTTATGTACATTCTCTGGCACATGAACTCCAGGGAGACAAGTAAGCAAGCTGCACCCCAACCTTTAAAAATTAGTATAGACACTAACACATAATAAAATAAATTACATAAACTTAGATGATTCTTGCCAATCGCAGTCACTTATCTGGTAAACTTAAAGCTTATTCTCTACAGAAGAAAGTATTCATAAAATACATATGCAACCCTTTAAGAAGCTCACGATTCTGCAGCAATCACTAGTGAATCCATAATACTTATAATTCCGAGTCATAAAATTAATGTCCAGATGATCCTATGATATTATACTAACAAAGGAATCTATTTTGTAGCACACAATTTAACTAAAATATTTAAGCCTCCCTTTTACAGTAAAATTATAAATACATCTTCTCTAGTAGATTAGGCAGACTATGACAATCATGACCAAATATGTGGTGTCAGTTTTATAACTTTCCCAAAACTACAAAGTTCAATGACGTAAATGAGGGGAAATAAGGAAAGGCAAGGCTACATTAAGTACACACATACAATCTTCACAGACTACTAACTGATAGAATTAGTCCCAGAGTTAAAGGAGCACTTTCTTAAGAAAGTGCCTCTGAAATTCTAATGTGTATAACCCTCACCTGGGGGAGCTTGTTAACATACAGATTCTGATTCAGTAGGTCTGGGCCTGAGATTCTGCAAGAGATTCCTAAGCTGCTGGTTGGTACACAAAGCACAAATCAGAAGGCTTCACGGGATCCTCTAGTACCATCCCTATTACAGAAATTACATCTATACCCAGGATATTTAGATATACTTGCCTAATGTTTGTTTAACATGAGTAACTGTGAAGAAAAAGGCTGGGCATACCTGTTGAAGGTGTACAATGGATAATTATTTGACTATGTTCTTCATTTTCAACAGTGCTTGTGACATTTGCTGCATCAGCAGTACCTAAACATATAACACAAAGCATGTTTAATTAAAACCTTACGCAACTCAAAAGAACCATATTTTCCTGCGATTTTCTCTGTATATAAGTGTGAGTTCTCCTTATAGAAGGTTCAGTAGCATATTGAAGATGCTGGTAGCATAGTGAATGCCATTTTTTTTTGGTTTTGGTTTTTCTTAGAGACAAGGTCTTGCTCTGTTGCTCAGTCTGGAATACAATGGCACAATCATAGCTCACTGCAACCTCGAACTCCTGGGCTCCGCTCAAGGGATTCTCCCACCTCAGCCTCCCAAGTAGTGGGAAATACAGGCACATGCCACTATACTCAGCTAGTTTTAAAATTTTTTATAGAGACAGAGTCTTGCTTTGTTGCCCAGGCTGGTCTCGAACTCTTAGGCTCAAATGACCCTCCCGTCTTGGCCTCCCTAAGTGCTGAAATTACAGGCATGAACCATTGCGCCTGGCCAGAGAATGCCATTTTTCTCACAGATTTCCTATTGATCATTCACAAAGGGATTATAATAACAGAAACTTTAATCAATGCCTTAAAGGAGTGTTCTGTTTTTCAAAACTCATGCACTTGCCTTTCTCCTGTGCCACACTGTGGTCCTGGAGGCTGTTATCTTCTGTGTTTAAATTTGCATAAGAGTCACAACCCCAAAATGCACAGCACTGATAAGCATATGGTACTGATAAAGACCTGGAAAAAAAAATTGTAAAATCTACACTGAATAGCAACTCCACAGATACAGTTTTGTTTTGTAAAAGTATTTTAAACTTTGAGAATCCCAGCCTAGGAGTCAGAAAGATCTGCCATGTGCTTTACGCTGGTCATTCATCCTCTCTGGGCTTCAGTTTCCTTATCTGTGAAAACAGCTCTGATATCAGATGACACCGAGACTTTCTCCCTTTCTATAAGATCTCTCTTAACAGTTGGATGTAAATCAAACTGTTTAAAATTTAACAGCAGTACTGCAATTTAAAGTAATATCTTATGACTCCTTTTATAAATGTATTAACTATGCTCAATTTATCATATGAAACTGATAGTTTCACTTAAAATTAATGCCCCAGGTCATTTGTGAATTTATACCATTAAATACATTTACTTTGTTTAAATAAATGTAATGAAAATATTTATTTTCTTCTGCAACAATAATATTCTCTCTCTTTTTTTAGAGACAAGGTCTTGCTCTTGTCACCCAGGCTACAGTGTAATGGTGCAATCACAGCTCAGTGGAGCCTAGAACTCCCAGGCTCAAGTGATCCTCCCATTTCAGCCCCCTGAGTAGCTGGGACTACAGGCACGTGCCACCACATCCAGCTAAGTTTTGTACTTTTTGTACAGACAGGGTCTCAGCATGTTGCCCAGGCTGGTCTTGAACTCCTGGTGTCAAGTGATCCGCCCACCTTGGCCTTCCCCAAAGTGCTGGGATTACAGGTGTGAGCCACCATGCTCGGCCTCCTAACAATATTCTCCCTCTATTATATTTAATGTAGTCCCCCATAACTCTAAAATTTTCATGAAGTACTATAGCATTGTATCCGTTTTCTGCAGGCTCACATTTACATGGTTTCTGCCATCTTATTGCTAATGAAAAGTCCACTGTATTAAAAAACCATTCTAATAGCCCCCATCAAGGGCTCCAGTTCACGTTCTTAAAAACTATGGAATAATGTTCATATTCTATTTTTTACCAAATTTGCAAAGATTGAGGTAGAAAAGAAAATACCCTTAAATTATAGCCTATCATTAAATCTGAGAACCACAACAAAAAACCAGGACACTCTATAATTTTGGAGCCTACCATAACTTCAACAAAAAAGAAAAATAAACAAAACACACCTGAGGTTAACAAAGTCTTTCGCTGCTAAGGCTTCTTTCAGCTTGAAGTTGCCCACAAGTTTCAGTTGATTTAGCCCATTCAGGCCTTCCGTAGGAAAGGAAGTTAATTCATTGAAACTTACATCTCTAAAATATGAATGAGACTTCAAGTTAATGCCCAAGATAGAAATCACATGAAAACATCCGTACATGTATTAACATCATGAATATTAGATCCCTAAGATGAAGTTCAAGTAGGGTGCTAAAATGATAATTCTAGCATGTATCTTGCCATTTGAGAAGATTTTACTATAAATACAGCTTAGTATTTATACAAGGGAATAACTAAATAGAAAAATATTTTGATTTGACAATGTTAAAACAGATGTTTCTACAGCACTAGTTACTACTTTCATGATATTATTGTGTAATCATCTACTTACAGGTTAGTTATTGGCCCAAGTGTGGCAAAAGCTTTACTGTGAATTTCATGTATCAGGTTTCTACTCAGATCTCTGCAATTATAAGAGTAACATGTTAATCTTTCAAATAAACACTCAAAATGCCACTTAGACTATACTTTAGAATTAGAGGCAGTAACACAATATTGCTGATAAGATAACAAATATCTTCAATCTCGCCCAGCAATATTTTTTTCATGTTTATGTTGAATGCCTCTCCTTCACAACAATGTATTTCTTGGAATATGTTCCGTACAGCAGTAATTCTAGCTGGCATCTGTTTCAAAACAGTTGTGAATTCTCCCACTTTATCATTCTGATACCAATTCAAAAATATAAATGATATGATATAACCTTTGGTACTGCTAACTCAGTGAGGAAAAGCCCAGTTTCTGAAAAAGCTGAAAATAAAAACAGACTTCATATTATTTGCCTTCTCAAAGGTTATTGATAAGGCCCTGAGAGAAGACAAACAATCAATATGCAAACAAGAGCATTCCAGGAGGGCTGCAGATACCCTTCTTTTCCTAAGCAGGAAATAAACATTGCATCAACAGTAGAGCCAGCTCCGTGTTCAGGAACATACCCTGAGAAATTCTGATATTATAGAATTAATAAAACAAATAATCTACAAACACACTTACACTGAACCTTAAAGGAAATTTAAACACTGAATAAATTCATTCTGAGACACATTTCATAGATAACAAGGAAACTCAACACACTTGGTTCCAAATTACGAAAAGACCAGCTTCTGTCACTTATCAGTGTTCTAGAAGTGATGGCAACTAGGAGCCAGTCTTCTTCCCTATGACTGCCCAGGCTTCCAGAAAGTTAGTCTACGACTTGCGATGATCCAGCAACCCAACTACCAATTAAATATTTTCTAGTAGAGTGTGTGTCATATTTCTTAAAGGGGATATACTAAAAAACCATATTCAATACACGTAATTTCACTTCACTGTCAATTTTTCAAACTTTTTCTATAATAGAAAAATGTTGTGCTGGGCAAGGTAGCTCACACCTGTAATCCAAACAACTTTGGGAGGCCAAGGTGGGTGGATCACTTGAGCCCAGGAGTTTGAGACAAGCCTGGGCAACATAGGGAGACCCCATCTCTACAAAAAAAAAAAAAAAAAAAAAAGAAAGGAAAAAAAGAAAAGAAAAAAATTAGCTGACATTGTGGTGTGCACCTGTAGTCCCTCAGCTATTCAGGAGGTTGAGGCAGGAGGATTGCTTGAGCTCAGGAGTTGGAGGCTGCAGTGAGCTGTGATTACACCATTGCATTCTAGCCTGAGTGACAGAGTGAGAGACCCTGTCTCAAAAAAAAAGAAAAATGTTCACTAATTTAGTGTACTATGTTTCTGCACTAAAGTTCTAGGAATATAATGAGTGGCAAGCTTTGTCTCAGTCACCTCTATATTCCCAAGTACTTATGAGAGTACCCGGAACAAATATGTAGTCAAATACAAATGATTTTTTAAATAAGTGCTTCTGTGGCTTATGAACTCTATTTGCCATGACAGATACTCCAGTGCAGGGGTCAGCAAACTTCTTCTGTAGAGGGCCAGATAGTAAATATTTTCACCTTTGTGGGTCATATACTCTCTGCTGCAACTACCCCATTCTGCTATAGTGGGGTGAGAGCAGCTTTAGACAGCACTTTAATAATAAAGACCTGGCAGTGTTCAATTAAACTTAATTGATGAGCCAGGAAGCAGACTGGATTTGGTCCACAGGCTGTAGTCGGCCTACCCTTGCCCTAAGGAATTGGCAAACCTCACTATTATAACTTGAAAACAAACAAGCTACATCACTTCAGTTATACACATTACACATTTTTCTATTTGCCAATGAACAATTAGCTAAAGTAAAAAATAATGAAAGTAGATTATTTATAAAGTTGCAAGTCTAAAAATCTTGCAATGCGTAAAATAATATTTTAGGAAAAGTCTAAAAATAATATTTACTGAACACAAATTATATTTATATATATCTTTTTTTTTTTTTTTGAGGCGGAGTTCACTCTTCTTGTCCAGGCTGGAGTGCAATGGCGCAATCTCAGCTCACTGCAACCTCTGCCTCCAGGGTTCAAGCGATTCTCCTGCCTCAGCCTCCCAAGTAACTGGGATTACAGGCATTCACCACCACGCCTGGCTAATTTTTTATATTAAGTAGATAGGGTTTCACCATGTTGTTCAGGCTGAAATTAAAATTATATCTTTAAGTATATCTAGTAACATGGAAATCATAACAACATACTAACATAGTTTGGAAAAAACTTATTGTCTTTAATAATCATAGACAAACTTACAGAATCCTTAGGGATATCAGGCCTTGAAAGGTGCCTTCCTTTATTTGGTAGATCTGATTACGCTGTAAAGAACTAAAGAAAAAAAGAAGAAAGCAGATGAAGATGAAGACAAAGACGAAGAAGAGAGCAGGAGGAGGAGGAAAGAGAAAGAGATAGAGAAAAAAGTTATGCTCTATTTTGAAAAATAACATTATAACATTTCTTAGTTGAGTTTTTTCTAAGTTTAAATAACTATTCTTATGTAACAGTGATCTTGTTGAAAGAGAACTGCCCTTTTCTCATCTATAAAATGAAAGAGATTAATTGGTATTTCATCCCATATTGTACTGGGAATTAATTGGTATGCTATCTAAACTCCCCCATCAACCCCACTCAGGCATAAGAGAAGGAAGATGATGCAGGGAGAAAAGGAACAAAGACAACACAACTATGACAAATACCATAGGAATAAAGTTACAGGACTAAATAGAGTGAAAATGGGAGAATTAATGCCTCCCTCTTCCTGTCTCCCAGCCAACTTCCACCGGTACTGTCCAACACAGGATATGATGGGAACTGGCATTCATGTCTGGTTTCCCTCAATAGCTGGACAAGTTTTCATTTTCTATTTCTTTTAAAAAACACCAACTTCCCCCGCATAGTGTTTCATGGGATGCCTGATAGGTAAGTGCCTAATACATGCTGGTTGCATGAATACATCTGGTTCAATTTGACATGTTATGTATGGGAACATCTGATTACAGGAATTTCTAATTTCTTACTATTAAAGCCATCTATTAAAAATAGGAAATGCTCAACAAACTAACAATATACCACAGCAAAAGGAGTAAGTCAAAGACCAACTCACATTTCTTCCAGAGCATGGCAACCATTAAAACTTGGAAGGTCTCTTATATTGTTGTAAGACAAGTCCCTTAAAACAACGGAAATTAACAAATTAATGCTATGTTATCAGAATATTATATTAAAAGAGTGGTACTCAGAAGCATTGAAAGCAGAGTTAAGATAACTAATAAAGAGGTATGCCTGAATAAGAAAAGCAATTATTTTTTCCTAAGACTTGTCAACTTTTCAAATACCTCTGTGATACAATAAGCCTAAGACTGATGAAAGTTCAAGAATATATTTTTGAGCATAGACACTATAAAATATGTAAAAATACATTTATATAAAGTATATATATAAAGTATATAACATAAATATATAAAATTAAATATGTAAATATAGAAAAATATAGAAAACATATAAAATTTGTTGGTAAAGCTACATTTTTTAAAATTTGTATTTATACAGTTTAAAAATTTGTATTTTTTCAATATTGTTTATCCCATAAATCACTTATATGTTCTTTTATTGAAAAGCTCTAAGAGAAATGGTATGCTTATCAACATTTTAAAAAACATTTATATTACATCAAACACCAGAACTATTTAACTTTCAGTCCCACTGCAGTTTTTCCTCAACAGTGATCATTGTGTTTGATACACCACTACATCACTAAATTATAGTCATGACCTACATAACAGTTTTGGTCAATAACAGACACCATATACAATGATATGGTCCCATAAGAGTATAATACCATATTTCTGCTCCAACTTTTCTATGTTTAGACATACAAATATTTACCATTGTGTTACAATTGCCTACAGTATTCAGTACAGTATTATGCTATACAGGTTTGTAGGCTAGAAGCAACAGATTATATATAGCCCAGGTATGTAGAAGAAACCACCAAGGTTTGTGTAAGCATACTCTATGATTTTCACACAATGACAAAATTGCCCCATGACACATTTCTTAGAATGTATTCCTATTGTCAAGTGGATGTGTGACTTTACTTGCTTAATCAATCAGTCATTTATCTTGTTACTATCTCCCACCACTGAATACTTATTAACAACTTAATAACTTAATTGTTTATTCTGGTGACATTTTTACATCCTTTATTTACTTTTAGTTTCTAGGTCAGCCTAAAGTTTTCGGAAAGCTACAAGCTTTAGTTCATTCCTGATTGAATAAAGATTTAGGCTCTGCTTAGGTTGCAGATGACGGAGAGGAGAATATGAGGAGATACAGCCCTGGACAAACTAGAATAAAGACAAAGAGTCAGGATGAGAAAAAATTAAGAAAGAACCTAGCTTGGTTTTACTTTGTTCAAATAAAGTCACAAGTATATGATATATTCATAATCCTAAAACCTAATTCAAATGCATATTGCCCACCATGGAGATGACTCAAATATCTGCTCCTTTACAGAAAGGGAACAACTAAGTAGTAATTATACCTCAAAACCACCTTATGGAAAGTAGATCCTTAAAAATAAACATGTGTGACTATACAAACAAAAGGTATGAGGGGAAAGGAAGAAGAATCCAACTTACAAAGTCCTAAGCATCTTTTGTTCTTGACACAAATTATTAGGTATGCTGCTTATCTTTGTACCTGTCAAAGTCCTGTGGAAAAACATTATTCATGTAATAATTCAACTCAAGAATAGTAAGCAAAATTTATTCCCATATAGAAAAATGATAGAAAAAAAGTGCTCACATATTTACATATGGACTAGATTCTATACATCCCATGGCCTAATTATTCCATAAAGTTAGACATGCAGGAAAGTGAACTGAACCCCAATGTGATATCATGTCCACAGGAACTCAAAAACACTTGTGACATTAGATGCTGATATTGTCCAGATGACGGGCTTGATTCTCCACATGGACCAGGAGGAAAACACTAATCTACAGTCACACAGTCTGATCACAGTTAATTGCAAGTTGTCACCTTCTTACACCCAAGACCTTTGAAACCAACTTGCATTCTGCCCCCAAACCTTGTTTCTGTCTTGTCTTTCAGTCAACCTGGGTCAGCATTTGCAAATGTTCTCTTATTCCTCTCCCTTCTCTAGTCTATCACCAGTTCCTGTTATTTTTTCCTCTGTTGTGTTTCTAGCATCTAATTCTTTCAGAAAAAGAGTGAAGTGAGGCAGAGAGGGATGGAGGAATCTCAGACAGACCACACTATTTGTCCTGGTGCAAATCCAGTGATGGATTAAAGATCTGGAGCTCTCATAATTCAGTGTGTTCATCTGGTCAGGCGGACTATTCCCACGGCTGCCTCACTGTTCTCCCCATCTCTAGTCTCTTTCTCCTTACCCTCCTCACATTACCTGCTCGAACATTCTCAACATCTCCAACTGCCTTAAGAGTCAAGTTTAAACTCCTTACCTCAGTGCTTCCCAAGTTCTTTTTAAAAAAAATCTTGTCACATGTGACCATTGTAACATTTAAATGGCACGCTGAAGTAAGACTCCTGTGGCTAGAGGCCCTAACTGCCTCAGGCCCCACCTGACTGTCTGAAGGGCTGAGGTCATCAAGATCTTAAGCGCACCTGTAAACCCATGCACAGACCACTCACTGGGAAACTGCCACAACCAAATGTCCAATGTTCAAGGCCTGTCATTGTAAAGTCTAATCACAAACAATTCTCCGATGTCTCCATACCACCCCCATCCTATTATAAACATGTAATTCTAGCTATATTTGCTCATCTATATGCCATCTCTGAGAATACTTTTGGTATTTCCAGTTTTACTAATCCTGCCTTAAATAAAAGAGTCAGCTCTGGGAAACCTGACAGTATTCAAACATTCCACCTCCTTCGTGAAACCTTCTGTGATAGTCTACATCGATTGCTCCCACTTCTAAATTCTGAAAGCACTGCTTCTAATTTGCCACTTCATTGCTGCTTTGTATTTTCTGTGAACTTCTCAGATCTTATCCACATAATCAGCTCTACTCTGTCTAAGCTCACTGACCCCAAACCCAATATATTCTTTTCCATGCATGAAATGTACAAAGGGAAACTGAAGGAATCAACATAAACTGTCACTAACAGACCCTGGCACCCTGCTAGCAGTCCAGTAGTGTTATCTTTATACAAGCCCTCTTCAAAGGGCCATACTTACAGACTTTCCAGGTGGGCGGTTCCTGTAAGATTGGGGAACTGCTGCACCATGCTTGCACCACGAATGACTCTTTAAAAAATTGAGAAAGACAAAGTAATTTTAATTTTTTTCATGTTTTATCTTTTAAACAGTTTAAAATTACAGTGCAACTATAACTAAAAATAAAACTAGTTTCATCTCTTGAATGTACTTGAAAGTGTGATAATGTGGCCAAGTATTCACAAAAATAAGAACCATTATAAATTCTGCCCAAGGGAGAAAAAAATTTTAAAGATTTTGTTTTCTGGAGTTCCAGTAACAAATTATTGTTTTCCACTAAAACAACTGTATAAATATCCAGGTTTGTTTTTAAATTCACATACTTACAGGGAATGAAGATCAGATAAATTGCGAAATGCTGAGTTCCCCACATAAGATAGAGGATTATCATACAAATGTCTGTGAAAATACCCAAAAAAAGTAACATGTTCATATGTTCACAAGCAATCTAATATTAAATCTATGTTCACAATGTACATATATCTAAAAGTCTGAATTTTCATTCTTTATCTGGATGTTTGGCATTGTAAAGACATAGCTTCACATAATTATACGTTAAAAGAAACTTTCAAAAATACTTACATAGTTCTTAAGAGTGGGTTACCATCAAATGCTCCATCAGGAATAACAGAAATAGAATTACTATGAAATCCTCTAGAAAGATAGGAGAAAAGTATTTTGAAATGCATTAGCCTCTTGTGAAATAAAATCCAAGTATCTACTGCAATTCAGCATTATATAAAATACAACTGATAATGACTACATGAAAATTTTCAAAAACATAGGAAATCTCAAATTTTAATTTTATCTAATCTTTTTCAGTATCATACCTAATTCTTTTTTAACCCACTGCTTAGCCTGGTATCTATCAGATCCCTCATATGCATTTATCTGTTGCTTCATCATAGAAAAAAGCTTTAGACTATGAGAAACAGGTGTTCTAACCTCCAAATCTCTCTCACTGTAGCCTGTATTTAGTCTCTTGGCAATGCATCTTAGAATGTTAACCATTAACTAGCTCATGACACACAGTCCCTGTTGTGCCATATACAGTCACTATCTCTACCCATGACAAACCCAACGTCCAAAATGTTCCCTCAGGCTGGGCACAGTGACTCATGCCTGTAATCCCAGCACTCTGAGGGGATCACTTGAGCCCAGGAGTTTGAGACCAGCCTGGGCAACATGATGAAATCCTATCTCTAGAAAAAATTTAAAAATTAGCTGGGCGTGGTGGTGCATGCCTGCAGTCCCAGCTATCCAGGAAGCTAAGGTGGGAGGATCACCTGAGCCTGGGAGGTCAAGGCTGCAGTGAGCTGTGATCACGCCACTGCACCGTGGCACCCCAGCCTAGGCGACAGAGTGAGACCCTGTCTCAAAACAAACAAACAAACAAACAAAAAGAAAGAAAGAAATAAAAACAAAAATGCTCCCTCATTCCTGTGTTTAAATATTTTTATTCTTTCAAGTTCAGTCAAACTCCTTCCCTTTGGTGATGCTTTCTGCAGTAACTCCAAACTTCAATTAGGTATTCTTCTGGAATGATTTATTTATCCTATTCATTCAGCATTTATTTCTACCTAGAAACAGCTGTCTTAACATGATCAGTTTCCCCAGTGAGACTAAGACTGCAAGCTCCTTAAAGGCAGACACTGTATATCAGGCCTTCTTGTTTTACCAGCATCTAACCCTATACAGCGATCTATACTCAAAATTGTCTGTGCCATCGAACACAATCCAATTGTACGATTATTTGTGTGTTTGTGTGCATGTATTACAATTATATGCAACGGAACAAGATGTGCTAAAATCTCATTGTCGGAACATTAAATGGTGAGTTTCAGGGATATGAAGACATAAAGAGAATGAAGCAATACTCACAGCTCTTTTAGGCTAGGAAGGGCTTTAATAGCCTGAGGAAATTCCCCCAAGTTATTATAATTCAAGTCTCTAGGAAAAAAAATGGGTGAAAATATATCAAAATATTAAATAGTGGTCATAATTCATAAGGCATTTTGTTACAGATATATATTTTTTAATCACATCCTCTGTATGGTAATCTTTCTTTACCAACCATATCATCATTCAAAACCAAAACCATGTAGGAGTTTAACTGAATTTACACCTTTTCTTACAATACTGAACAGAGATAAATCATTCTTCTTCCATGATGTTTTTAGGTCAACAAACTTACAAGTTCAAAGAATTTTCAGAATCATGTATTACTGATGCATTAAATACATAAACCATCTGAATGGTATTTCTCTGAAAATTCATTATAGAAAATAATTCATTGAATATCCATTTGTAAATGACAGCATGAAACTGAAGTTTCCATTTGGAGTTCACAGTGGCTTCCTGAAATTCTGGTATAAGAGCAGCTGAACTCAGTTCCACCATCAGCATGATGACCTGAGATAAGAATAATCAGAAGGAGGCTAGGCGCAGTGGCTCACGCCTGTAATCCCAACACTTTGGGAGGCTGAGGCGGGCAGATCATGAGGTCAAGAAATTGAGACCATCTTGGCCAACATGGTGAAACCCCGTCTCTACTAAAAATACCAAAATTAGCAGGGCATGGCGGCACGTGCCTGTAGTCCCAGCTACTTAGGAAGCTGAGACAGAGAATCTCTTGAACCTGGGAGGCAGAGGTTGCAATAAGCCGAGATCATGCCACTGCACTGTAGCCTGGTGACAAAGCAAGACTCCGTCTCGAAAAAAAGAATAATCAGAACGACAAGGGTAGATTCACACAACTGTTGTCCTCATATAGGTTATGAATTACTGGGAATTTTATATTAGTTAGGGGACAGATAAGCCATAGTGATCTGCACTAAAAAAGTCTTAGTTCTGAGAGTGTTTAAAGTTTAATTTCTTTTAACATAAAGAGCACATTGGCATATGATTAGCATGATTGACTTCAGAATGAAAGTAAAATTTAAAAAGCTCAGCTCCTTTGAGACCTATTTTGTTTTCCTTTTCCTTTTTGTAACATAGAAGAAAAAAATGGCAAATAAAAATTTAACTGGGAAGAGGTTTAATTTTAACATAATTGAAATAGTGTACACAGCCTAGGATTAGGAAACCTCTTCAATCTTTTATTTATAACACTGAAACTCACACACTTAGCAAAGGAGATCTGAGTTTGGAACTACCTTCTACAAGATTTTCAACTTTCATATATCCATTGAAGTTTCCTATCCTCTAATTTAGATAGGAAAGTGAATTAATAGAGTCCTAAAAGGTTTTAAGACTTCTCATTAATTGACAGTTAACCAGAAAATTCATCAAATAAAATACTACAAACCCTGAGCATTCCAATCAGGTTTTACTCACCCATGTAATTGAGACCTTCTCTGAATCATTTACTCATCACAACAGCAATCATTACATTATCTTTGAATAAAGGCAATAAAGGCAACTAATATAGGCTAAAAGAACAAAAATAAAGATCCTTCTCTCAATTATACACAGCTGCACAATGCCTTTTACTTATATAGTGGTGCAATGTACAGTTGAAACAGCCAGAGGTCTCAAACACTTTAGCTAGTGGAAACAACAACAAAAGTATCACAGCAAAATATAAAATCTCCGTTTGTTACATGTAAAAGCAGATATAGTATTCAAACCCAGTGTTAACAATTAGAAGGCAACTGAGGTCATAGAAAAAAACAAAACTATCCAGAATTCATTTTAGAAATTTCTAACTTCCAAAACTGTCATACATTTAACAAAACCAACATTTCTGGAAAGGTATACATCTTTGTAGATTGAGCTGTTTTGAATGTGTAGATTGAGCTGTTTTGAATGTGCATTCTTTGGGGGGAAATATGCAATTCATCCTTTGCCATTTTTAGCCATGGACTTAGACTAGTATTCATAATTGGGTTATTTGATAGCAAGAATTTAGTCAAGTATCAAAGTGAATAAGAAGCTGAACTCAAGGCCAACATTTTTTTCTTTTTCTGTAATGGAGTACAAAACTGCACTTTCAATATCACAATGCAGGTGCCTAAAATATGAATATACTTACAAGGTCTCCAGGTTATCTAGTCCATCAAAACAGTGTTGACTCAGGCTTTTAATTTTATTGTTATGAAGATGCCTATGGAGGAAAAAAAAGCATAAAATGACTTTTCAATTTCCCATTGGCAACTATTATCGTTGTTTTATATGTCTGAATTGGTGTATAAAGGAATGATGTAGCTAAACATATCAACAGTTGACCACAGAAAACAAGTGGCATTGGGTAGTTATCTCTTGCTATGTACACTGCATAGACTCACTAAACATAGAATACCCCATGGAAAGAGAGATTATCTCTAATGGAAATGTGGTATGTACATGGAAGATTATTTAATATTTACTCATCAAAATAAAGTTTTGATTAGCTCTTAATTATATGAGGCAAAATTTGATGAGCTCTCCTACTGAGGACATGAGGGTAACAGTGTGGAGGAAGTGTAGTTTACACCAGTGAGATCTCTAACAGATTTAAAAAGAAGTGCTACTTTGTTATGTCTTGGAAGATTTAAAAAGCACTGCATCCCATACTCTCTGAACAAGTGGAAAACACGAAACATCCCTGGGACTAACTTCTATGGCCACCTTGAAATGATTTCCCTTCTTTTAACATTGAATATGCTGCTGGGACACAAGTAAAAGCTGTATGAATGTGTGCTGAATGACCTAATTTATTCTCATGATTACAACTGGTCATTTATCTTAGGGAGATTAAACAATTATCACCAGCTATTAATTTTTTAAATTCTCCCATTCTGTTTAATCTTGTACAAAAGCAGCTCCCTCAAGCACTAACTATTCAGGAGCATATTCAGCGAGGTGCTTTGATAATAATCTGTCAGAAGAAGCCTGTTTTTGCACCCCAATTAACACAAATATATGGAATTAAAAGGGTTAGATACTTACAGAACTACCAGGCTTGAAAGGTTGGTAAATGCAAAGTCAGGGATGCTTGAGATCTTATTGAGAGCCAGGGTCAGTGCCTGTAGGGTGGGCAGATTGCTGAGGGGGTGCACGGGCACCTCTGTCAAGCTGTTGTCATCCAGCCACAGATGCCGTAACTGAACAAGTCCTTCAAAACTGTCCTCGGGGACTGAGGTAATATGGTTGGCATCTAAACGCCTAACAGAAACAGAAACAACCATGTTCAGTAACAAATTCTAGTGAAATGAGTCAGTTCAAGTCTCACAACTCAAAGCTTTCAAAACAAAAAGGACTTATAAAAATGATCATCTTTAATTTTACTAGAAGTCTTCATAAAATCTAATAACTTTTTCATGATCAGTATTGTATATGAAAGTCAGTTCTTTCTCTTCCTTCGTAAGAATGGCATGTATCCAAATCTATATTCTTCAACTATCTTTGGCTAAGAAGTAACTTTATAGCAGAAAGATATATTAAAAAAAAAAAAAAACTTGCAAAGTTCTTATTGAAATTATGTTTTAGAGCATAATTATCAAACATACAAAAAAAGAGAAGAAACTAAGCTGACCAAATAAGCTACTTTACTTCCAATGTTACATTAAAACTACTATTAGACATTAAATTTAGTTGCTACTCTGATTCTATACCAAAGGGAAATATTAGAAAATACTTAAAATTTTTGTATAGCAATAAAAAATCTAAATAGATTTTCAATCATCCTTATTACCTCTAGGCAAGTTAAAAATGTAAGTGCCATGTACAGGCAAAGCAACTTTTTCCTCTTCTGTTAGCAGTTAAGTGCTTTTGAAAAATCAGTGTGCTAAAATTAACAGTTATTAAGAAAAGGTCAAATTATCTGTTGGAAAAATCAAGCAGCTCCTCAAATCAATGTTACTGTGGCTTAAAAGCTTCTTCAATTTTTCCAAAAATTTTGGAATTAAGAACACCTTACTAATAGGATTACTAATATTTAAAATTAAGTCCCCATCTGAAAATCAGGAAACTAAGTCCTACGTATTATTGTTGGCACAACAAGATGTAATTGTTGGAATAACTGCTTTTCAACACAAAGACAATCTGCTATTAATATGATGACGGACACTATGTGCCAGGCAAATCACAGCTTTCCTCACAAATCCCTTGTTGATGCATCTTCATTACTTATATTCATGCCTCACAGCCTTGAACCTCTTTGTGAAAATTACAGAACACACACACACAAAAACACTGGTTAAAAATTCAAAATGACAGCATCTTTTTAAAGAAATAGTTTGACAACTTTCAAGTTGAGGAAATTCTGAGTTTTAGAGTGGTTTTTGTGCCTCCTGTTTCCTTATGCTGTTTCAACTTCAGTTCCTGCCATAATTGTCCGTTTCCACCACAGTCAAGTTCTGGGCCCCTGGTCCCAATTAACTGCTCCCAGCCCCAGATGCATTTTCCCTTCCTAATGACGGAATAGCATGGGTTAAAGACCGTTGGTCCTGGTGAGTATCTGATGAAAGCTTTCTTTCTAATAGTCAAGATATCTGAAAGAACACTTGAAAAGGGAGAGCTTAGGACACTGAGCAGCTGCCTTAAGAATCTATCTAGAAACACACATTTTTAGACTTGTTTATTTTTTGGACTTTCTAGAACTTGCCCTGAGACAGGTAACTTTTACATAACAGACTGGCAAAGTATTGGCTACAGAGTGGCAAAGTACTGCCTACAGAGCTGTTTAGGAGATTTGCTTTAATGAGCAGATAGGAATGTGTTCAAACGTGTGCACGCGTGCACGCGTGCGCGCGCACACACACACACACCCCTTGTGGAACTTTTCCATTCTTAGGAAGAAAAAGATTTAAACACATAATCATACAATTAAGCATATTATATAAATAAATAATTAATGTAGCTAAATTATACTTATAGGTAACTTAATTACCTGCAGTTCACTCAACACAGTTAAATTGAGCATCCTGTTAGGTACAAAGGATAAGATAGTGAACACAACAGGCATGAGGCCTGTCCTCAAGAGACTGACATTCCAGTGGCGGAGGTGGCATACAACATAATAAACAAGTCACAAAATGGTAACGAAGTTCTTTAAAAAGTACCTCTGGAGTAGATAAACAGGGCACTGAGGTTACAGACTGATGGACTCTGAGGAGGAGGGTAGTTACTCAAGAAAAGCATTTCTAAGAAGGTGACATTTAAAGTGAGACCTAAAGAAAAAGCAAGAATGAGTCAAAGTAGGAGCTGGGCAAGGAGTGTTTTAGGCAAAGGAAAGAGCCAAGGCAGAGACCCAATAGCAGAATGGTTGCTGGTATGATCCAGCAACTCCCCGAAGGTATGAGTGATTAAAACACAGGAGGAAGGGAGTAGAGGGACCAGGGAGATACAGCTGTAGATGCAAACAGGGTCCACATTCCATATGTCCCTATAGGCCAGGTAAGGGGTTTGGGTTGTATTTTCGTTACAATTTGAAGTTCCTTAGTGTTACTGCAGTTGAAAAGTTTAAATTGTTTATTTTATCATATTGATGATATATATTCCTATTCAATAAAATAGTATGTAATGCACCTCCAAATACCTACAATGCCTCTACTGATTCAGAAAATAGTATAATAAGGAAAGCTGTCAGTGCCTTTTTAATATAAATTCAGTACTGTATAGAACCTTTAAACTCTCGTGAATTCTGTGTCATCAAGGAAAAAAGATGGCCTTAACTTACTGCTAGAAAACTAGGTGAGTTTTGAGCTAAGACAGTAATAAAACTATCTTCTATACAAAATAGCATAGGTACAACAATAAAATAGCCTAATACAACAATAAAAGCACGGACACAATTTCCTCTGTACTAAAAATTTCCAAAAATTGTGAAGTCACACATAAGTAGAGATTAAAAAGAACTATGGAAAAATGAAACTCTTAAATAAGAGGTTAAACGAGAAAAACAATTTGTGGTGACTCACATGGTTAATCCTTATCCCTCAATTCACATGTAGGTGTGGTGAGGCACCCATAAAAGTGAAGAGTCTGTACTTATACTGAGACCAGTGCTTCAGAGCACTGTCTCAGTGTGGCTTTGTAGCAATGATCTATGCTATTAGTATTCATCCTAACTAACAGATGAAGAAAATACTATAATTCTTTAAGTAGATGCTGAAAAGCATCAGCTATCTCACAAAATGGAAAGAATATCAAGGTTTATTCAAGGTATTTTTCTATTTAAACTCCATGTGGTAAGAGATAAACTATTGCTTTGTTTAGCTTTCTTGTTTAACGGTGAATAACATATTTATTCACTCAATTTCTTTGTTATTTTTGTCTGGAAAACATGTTTCTATTTTCTATTCTCAAAAGCCAATTTTACAATTGACTGAGACTCGTGTATTTTTAAATTTCTTGTCTAAACAAACTACAGTAACAAAATAATATTAAATGCAGATATTTAACTGCTGAAAGTCTTTGTTATCAATAAACACCTGTATAATCAAAAGATCTCCTTTCTCTCTATTCTAACTTACCAATAATGTAAGTATTATAAACATATTTTAAAACTGAGAAAAACCTAGGAAATTTAATCTTTGAGATATTTTAATAGTCAATAAAAAATGTAATCTGATGTTAAAAAATTTCTAGAGGAGATAATTATGACATGTCATTTTAATATTCTGCTGAGGTAATGCTTTAGTCATTTTAGTTTTATGGGAGGGAATTATGCGACCTTTTTATTAGTATCAACAATTGGCTTTCAGATTTTATAGTCATTATCAAACATACACTTGCATCAAACCACTTCTGATCAATTTCAATCCCTAATGAACTTTGCTTCTTTTAAGCACTATTCAAAACCACAGTGAAATCTTTCATGTAATTCAGATCTGAAGAACAGATTTTCAAAATGACTCAAGTGCTGATAAGACTGTTTTACACCATGAGAGAACTTCAACTGTATCTAACTTCACCACTGCACCCACTCTACTAACAAATGCATGAACATTTCCTTCTTAAAGAGAACAGGCCTGACACATAGCAGATCCTCGTGTTTCTGATATATATGAAAACATCTCAATGCCTTAAAAAAAAAGTTTGTTTTATCTCCACTCCATACACTCATCCCAATTTTGGAGATAATTTAAACTAAGCAACTTGCTCCATGAATGATAAGCACAGTATGCTTTTTTAAAACATGAAAGAGAAACCTATGATTTCTGTGAAAAACACCACTTTAAATCATCTACATTACCAATAAATGTCTCATGTACTTTAATGTACTTATTGACCACAAATTAGAGAGAATATTTGCATGTTTTCTTGGTAATTTTTCTGTTCTACAGTTGAAAGTAAGATTTTAGTCTTCTCTTTATTACCCTTTAAACTAGACAAAATAATTGAGTATTTTGATTATTAGATCTTACAAAAGGACAATTCAATATGAAGGTCTTGAAGTAAAATACATTCTTAAGAAGCAAAAGAAAATATAACTATTTAAAATGTCTGATGAATTCAGGTCCAACAGAGGTTAGATGACTTGCCCTGTGTACATCCATCCGAGGTGAGAGAGTGTGTGAAGTCAGCAAGTAACATTTCTATAAGGGAACTCATTCCCATGGATTCATTTTAAGCGTCTACCTAGAACCTACTCAATTAGCTGTGGTGAAAAACAAATCCTTATATTCCATAACTTACCATTTTAGTGAAGGGAGCTACTTAATACAGACCACCTTAAATTAAACTTCCATTTAAACTAAGAATTAAATGGCCAACACCGTGGATATTCCTTGTTTATGGGTTAGATACAGTTTAAAGTTTAACTTTACAGCATATATTTTTATTTTCACATTCATTGCTCATTAACTACTAGAATATCTAACCTAAAATCAAATAGTAAGCTATAATTTATAATTTCCGGGGATGTCTCTTTGGTGCAGTTAAAAATGGCTTTATGTTCGCAAACTGATGGGACAAGCAGCTCAGTCATTTTCACCGTACATTTTCTAACTTGCGCGTATTTCCTACTATTTGCGGTTATTTCAAAGTATAATACAAAACCTAAGAGACAAATTCATATACAAATACGTTGTGTCGCTAATATGCAATTTTATACCAGCACACATAAGGGTGATAACTATTAACATTTTTTATTCAGAGTGCTTCTGGGGAGGTTGCTATTTAAAATTAGACTTCTGAATTCTACCTTTAAAAAGAAAACCAGCATTACTTCTATGTTACAGCCTAGGGATCTGCATTTTAGCAATTTCCCCCTAGTGAGTCTGTTGCAAAGCGTGGTCAAAGTACCAGACTTAGAGGAACTATGCCCCAGAGTCCCATTGTATTTGGTATTTAGGACATGAAGTGAGGCAACGCAAATTTGTATTCATTATTCTAGTAGAAGCTAATGAAGTTCCCTGTTTTGAAGAATACTTTTTCATTTTTTCCGAGAAGTTCCCTTGACCACATTGAGGAATTACAATCGATTTGTTCTGATTATCATTACTACACGAAACAGAAACCTCTTTGTGGCTGTTTCTTGACAGTCAAGGCACAAGACACTAAAACTTCTGTACACATATAACTGGTTCCAAAGAGGTGCTGATCACCGGCTGTGCACAAGTTCATGGAAGTACACCCAGCAGTGAATACCCAGTAGCTTTCTCTCAGCCTCTAGGACAAGAGAGGAGGTAAACAGAACCACCTCCTTCTCCCTCACCAAAGGGCATTTTGATAACATCGACTAGCTATCTCTGTTTTTATCTCAGATGAAAGGATAAATCTCGTCTTTCCTTAGGATTCCAGTTCTTTACACCTTTAACAGCCAGAGTAGTCTCTTGGTGAGTCAAGAAATCAAGAAGTTACTTACAAAGACTGCAAAGCACTCAGCCCTCGAATGGCTTCACTGGGTACTGTTTTCAACTGATTATTCTGGAGCGTTCTGAAAGAAAATTTTTGGTTAGTGAGTAACAAGTGATAGTTACCATTTTTTCTTAGAAAAATTCAGAGCCTTTTTTTTTTTTTCCAAAAAAATATTTCCAATGGGAAAATGTGGGGGGAGGCGGAGGTGGAAAGCATCTAAGACAAGAGAATTGCAAAACTCTAGGAAGCACTTGCTGTAAAGCCAGAAAGGAAACCTATACTGCTATCCCAAGCCATGCCCTAACACAGACTTGCTGGGTAATCCACGTTTCCAAGGGTGGTTTTGTTTCTGGTAATTAAGGCACTCTAGTTAATGTTCATCACCCTGGGTACTATCAGTTAATGTTAATTAGGAGCTATAACAAGTTAACTGGGAGGTATAATAAGCAAATCCGTTGGAATGCCTAATGCCTTTTCAAATTGGAATAAAGCAGAGCCCGGAAACGCGGACATCAGGTAAAGCCAATTTTTCCAAGCGGATGGCAGATCCCAAGCTCTTAAGGAACAGCAGCAATGTCCTCAATGCATGTGGGGCCAGAAGAGAAATAGAGCTTTGATCATCTACTAGTTAGGGCCTGCCGAATAGATGCATAGATCCATACTGAAAATGAAATCCTTTTGATTTTTTGCCTGAAGCCATTCCTGTCACATTAATAAAATGACTGCCTGACATGAATCATAACCACAGAATAGAAGAGATAAAGGTCCCACCTAGCTCACTGAACCAGAGAGGTCTAATGACCTGCTGAAGGGCATCCAGCATGGTAGTGGCAGAAGTGGGGGCAGTCAGTTCCCCTGTTTCCTAATCTGCCACACTCCAGGCTCCTGACCATTGCCAGGAATTTACTTCCTCACTGTTCGCTGGCTATATAAATTGTAGGCATCTGAATTCCCTTGAGCTCTAAAATTATTTTAACATTTGGAGCGCTTGTAAGCCTTTTTCCCTTTTACGGTCAGGTAATTCAAAGTTCTTACAGCTATAAGTAGAAACAAAACCCTACCAGTAAAACTTAAGTATGGGTTTGCTTCAATGCATTAGGCACCCAAAAAGCCTAACATTCAACTGTAATATGCTGGAGGTCAGAATACCTATTAGTTAGAGTTTTAACTTTTGTTATCTAGATGCAGGGTTGCCCAAATCAGCCTCTAGCCTCCCACACTCCCCACTGGCCACTCCTTAAATCTTTTAATCCTGAACTAAAAGAAACTGTGCTTAACCTAGTTCCAAGCATGTTGACTATGCAGAAAGAAAATACACAGCCAGCTGTGAAACTCTAAAATTGCATTACTTACAGAACTTTGAGTTCTTTCAACCCAGACAAGGCCTTTGGGTGGATAAAAGAAAGGTCGTTGCCCGCCAATTGTCTAGAGGAAAAAAAAAAAAAAAAGTAGCAAGAAAAAAAGATAGTGATTCAGACTTAAAATTCCGAATTTACAAAAACCTAATCTGTGATTAAAGCTCTACGTTAAACATTTCTCAAGTCTATCTGACATTAAACGTGGACTTAAACCCTTGCTAAAATGATCCTGCGAGTCTTCCAATGAGATAAATGTCTCTAGAATTTTTTTTTTAAGTCCCAATACAATAATTTAAGCAGGCACATTTTTATTCTGGTGAGGTCAAGCAAGCCAAAACACATTAAACCAAATTAAGTTTGCTATTCATGGTCACTCTGCAGCTTGCAGTGTTTTCTAAGGGCCTCATAAACACAAGACTACTGGTCAGCAGGCAAGAGTGTTTATACAGATTAGAGCAAACCAGTCTGTCAAGGAAGAATGCTTTTGGGAGGCAAGTCAGCCTGTTATCTCTGCATAACCAAGGGCAGCATATCCAGTGCAAAAGAGAGGCAAAAAGTGAGTCATTGAAAGCATAACTTTCCAAACAATGGCCTATATATTTTTTTCTGAAGTAAACAGGTTTTCCTAAAGAAATATTGACATGACAAATTCAAGTGGGGATAAAAGTAGAATAAGGAAATTATAAGAATTCTTTGGATCCTTTTGTAAGAAATCTGGGCACCCAATTCATTCTGAGCCCTACTTTTCCTCCCATTTCCCTGTGCATAGAGAAATAGAAGAAAAAGTTGAACAGAGGATATTAGGGAGAAGAATCAGGATGCAGGGCAGTGATTCACGTAAGTTAACTTGTAGACAGGTGAAGTGAAGGAAAGTTTTCAAATGTGTACTCAAAAATGATGATTGTGTGTTCATATGATCAAACACAGGACACTCCGGGTTCCTGGTTCTGTCAGGGATACTCTCCTAAACAGCTAGATTCTGTAACTATGTATATATATATTTTTAATGCTCTTTTCCACACATGTCTCAGGATCACATAGTCACCAAGTCCTCCTTTAAAATTCCTCTGTTAAAATTTATAATTAAATTTTTTAAGTTTAAAAATTTATAAAACTTAATGTTTATAATCCCTCCTTTAAAAGGTATGCATTTCCACTATTCTTCCTATTCCCTCCCTAAAACCTCTGCATCCCTAAGCCTTACTCATCAATTTATTCATTCATTTAAAAATGAGTACCTAGTAAGTGCCAGACACACAACATCTTTAGGTTCCCCCCTCTCCTCTTCTAATCTATTCCACTTATATATCCTGATTTTAGGGATACAAGAAAGATACTTTACCGGCCTTAAAATCTGAAGTCACTGTGGCCTGAAGCTCTACTTTTAGATGCATTGTTTTCTCTTGAAGTGGTGTTCCACTTATTAATAAAATGCAAATTGGCCTGGGAAGTGTAATCCTTACGTAACATTAACACACAGGCGATTGCACTGAAGATAGGGGGCAGCAAGGGGACAGGAAAGCAAACAGCCAAAAGACCCAGAAAAGGGGTAAGTATGAAGAATTATTTCTTCAATGGCAAGAATAACAATGCTGGATTCTCAGGCAATACCACCAAGTTTAGCACAGTTCATGCTCCTAAACTAAATTCTTCCTAAAAAGTCCTTCCACCATGCACTTTGTTTCTCACAAGGCATCCAAGCACCTACATTCTACACTGCATTGCCTTTCAACATTTCTCCATAACCCAGGCTCACAACAGCTTGCTTTGTGCCGTCAGCCTTGTAGCCCTTCACCTCTCAGGGCCCACCAGAAGTAAAACAAGGGACTGAAGAAGATGGTTTTAAGGCCTCTTCAGTTGCTTCCATTTTAAAATATTTCTCTTTAGCAAATCCTGTTGGTTCTAGACTAGCCAGCTGTACCACTACATTTTTTACTTATTTATTTATTTTATTTATTTATTTTTTTGAGATGGAGTCTCACTCTGTCGCCCAGGCTGGAGTGCAGTGGTGCAATCTTGGCTCACTGCAATCTCCACCTCCTGGCTTCAAGCGATTCTCCTACCTCAGCCTCCAGAGTAGCTGGGATTACAGACGCCCACCACCACGCCCAGCTAATTTTTGTATTTTTAGTAGAGACGGGGTTTCACCATGTTGGCCAGGCTGGTTTCGAAATCCTGACCTCAAATGATCCGCCTGCCTCGGCCTCCCAAAGCACTACATCTTTTAAATGTTTCACCTAGCAACCTCATTTGTACCCCCTTAAACACTCAACTGCAATGCTGCTTCTCTTGAAAGCTTCAGTTCTTATAAATGTGCCCTATGCATGAACACTCAGAGCTCATAAACTTGGTCACAAGCTACCGTCTACTGGTTGCTTCTTGTATATTAGTCTTGTGGGCCAAGTACAAATGCCTTCAAGAGCAGGGTGTGCATCTCAAACTTCTGTTACCACCCACCAACATGCCAATTCATTAGCTAGAAACTGCTTTCTCAGAAGCTCCTCCTTGAAAATGCTCACCATTCCGACGCCATAGCATCCCAAAGTCTACCTTAGTGCAAGCTTGGTACAAGCAATCTCAAAGGGACCTGTCTCACTCATTAAATTTAACTGATAATGCTCACAGCTGTAATGCAAAGTGTCTAAAAGGTCACATTTTAAAAGATCAAATTGCACCATAAGAGCCATAAGAGGCAGTAGTCATCTTTCCCCAGGGCCTCAGATAGCCCTGTGATTGCTCTTCCAAGTGTTAAAAAGCTAGAGTCCTCCAAAAAAGAAACACTATAAACAGACTAAGGCTGTTGCAGGATTCTTATTATTCTTTTATCTCTAATACGAGTCTTGAATGTCCTTGTATCTATGGGGCTTTCCTTGAGTTCAGCCTATTGTGCTGGGCTCATTAAAAAAAAAAAAAAAAAAAAAAAGTATTTTATAAAGTAACAAAGAAAAGTAGCAAAATGCAGAACACCTGATTATCTTGTCAACAGAAAAGAGTGTTTGACCACATTAGCCAAAATATTTGCTTCCTTTTCCCAAATCTCTGCCCCTTTTATAAACCATGAGAAAACTAAAGTCACGTAACTTCAAAAAGCATTCTCTTTCTCCTCTATCTTTATATAAATGACAAAATGAGCTCTGCATGAGGCTTATCCTGAAATACAAGCCAACGATCTGAAGAAATAAACACTGCTGGTATGTGGTGGACAGTGATAATGCCTTCCAAGAGGACACCCTACTTTGATTACTTAGTTTGTTAGAAGAGTAAACATATCCTGTGGAGCCTTCAGGAATGTATCTACCTAAGTTTACTGAGCTGCTGTGTTAATGAGTAACAAGCACAGCAGCTTGGTAAAAGCTCTGCAGCTTCAGTAATTGCACCCTCCAGAAGCTCTTCACATGTTGCTTATTTTATGAGCTAGTATTTCTTATAGCAAACCTTAGGGATGCTTCATGTCTAAAAGCTCAGATTCAGAAAAGTGCAAAGTAAATAAATAGCAGGGTTAGGAACAAAATCCCAAATTCTTTGGAAGAAAAAAACTATAAGCCTACAGTAGTTGCAGACACTGTGATAGTGACAGATGGTACACAAACATTCTTTCATTTTAATCATCTCAAGACAACCGCCCTGCTTTTCTGAGTCCCTGAGTGGTTAGGTGACTTGGCCTAAGTCACACAGCTGGTACATAAAGGAGCCAGCATTCAAGTTCTCTTGCCTGGCTGGCTGAAATGCGTATCCACTTCTACCTGTATTGTGATGCCTCTGGTAGTCACCAAAAGATTAGGAAATAATTCTCAGATAACATGGGGCAGAGTGGCCTTGGGCAAGTTCATAGCCTTGTCTGAGTATCAATAGCTGTCACCTAGCAGAATAAAGCTAGTAAGGAGAGACTATGCATTAGGAGCTCGGAACTGCAATTACAGAGAAGTTTCCAACAGACCTACAGTGCCATCCTTCCCACAGCCAAAGATGACCGGCAAGAGGGGCTGAGAATGGGATTACCTGAGTGCCCAAAGGTAGGTTATGTCCTAAACTCAGTGAGACTTGGTTAAGGATATACAGCATTCTCTGTTGTTTGTTTTTTTATTTTTATTTTTTTTTATTTTTTTAGGCAACTCACAAGGAAAAAGAGGTGGCTGATCCTGAGGAGGAATTTGGCCCTCTATTAGCAAAGACCAGCCACTTCCCATTCCATGCCTGGGTTTGCACTTCAGTGCTATAGCCAACAGTTTTCTTAGTTTCTCACTACTTCAGAACCTATTGGTTACTCCCAGAAAACCTTTTTCATTGACTAAATCATGTTATTTATATTTTTCTTTTTGCCCCACAAACAATATTCTTTTACTATTTTCCAGAGCCTGTGAAATACTAAAGAAAAAAAATAACAATGAGGGTGAAAAAATCAGGGTAAAAGTGGTATGGTTTTCTGTCTGTAAAGGTGGACGGTCCCAGGCCCCAGTTCTTTCCCCTTTGTGTTCTGTTTCCAAAAACCACAGAGTGTCTCTCTGCAAGGCTTCAACCCCATCCACTCTTTGACTCCTCCTGTTATCACCTGATGTTTTTTCCTCCTGGACTACTGCCATGAACTTCCACAGTATTCCTGCCTCAAACCACTTAATCTGAAAAAGCACAATTCTAAGCATTTTCCCAAAGGCTCTCTTTTCTCCTACTGCAACTTAGCACTGTTACTACGTCCAAACACACAATGCATTGCCACCTCTGCCTCACTGCTCATACCATCTCCTTCACCTGAAATACCCACAACTCTGCCCTCTGCAAACTGAAGCCTTGTTCAAGTTGTCCAAGTAGGGTACACTACCACCGGTATGAACTCATTATGATACCACCTTCCTTTGATTCCACAGGTACCTTAGACAAAGCTGTCTCATTGGGTGCATCTTAGTCTGCCTTTAGTTCCTTTGTACTGCTCTGATCTTCTTCAATGATCTTACATGTCCCTCACGAGCAGGGACTAGGTCATCTTTATTCTGTATTCCTTTGTACGATCCCTTAAAAAGAGAAGACACTTGGTATTTGCTGTAATGTCTCCACTAAGCCCCATTGTAAGACTCTGGATTTGCAAAGCTAATATTACTACTGAAAGGGTGAGAAAGCTTCCTGATTATCTTCCCTTTTCTGCAGCTTTTCTCATTTCATTTCTACTCCCTCAGTCTCCTAACAGGAAAGAAAGAACTACGTGGCTAAAGTGTCAAGTGCCAGGGCAGACATTTTCTTTCTTGACATATGCTGGAAGTATATTTTCTTAAGGAAAGGTGGGGAGGAACTTTAAACATGGGAACATCAGTCCACTGGTCCACAGTAGTATCTCAACACACGCTGTGTTGTGCACATGATCACACAGAATTAAAACAAGTCTAGCAGGATTTCAAAGGGGACACCGTTTACCTTAAGGCAACTCCCACTTACTCTGTTTGCTACAACAGTCCCAGAAGCAAAGAGAGCAAAGACAGAGAATGGAGAGAAAGAGAAAGGGCAGAGGAGAGGCAAAAAGCAATCCTCTAGATTTCCGCTTTCCCATTGGATTTGGAACCATTCCAGGAAGCGGCATACAAGTGACTCAGTGTGTAATGTCTCTGTGAATCTGTTTTGTGTGCATTTATTATTCATAAAGACCATGGATTGACATTAGGGGCTCCTTCCAGGGAAAGCTTTTTGGAAAGCAAGTTTTCAATAATATCCTTGACTCTTAATGCATATATGACCTGAAATTTCCTATCTGCTCTCCCTTCCAGCGGGGGGAAGAAGTAGAAACTGCGCTGTCTAAATATGGGGCACTGGTCAAGGGTGTGTGTGAAGGACTAGGCCACATTTCAGATGGTAACCTGGGCCAAAGTTAATTTCTTCATGAAATGCACTGAGCTACACTAGTTTCTTCCCTTGGGAAGCAACTTTAAAAACATGAGAGGCAAGTGTGAAATACAGAATTTACCAATTGGTGTTATTTCTCTGAGAAATGCTGTGACTAGGTTTCTTGTGGTCTATTACAGAAATTTCATTGTAGCCATTTGGCTGGAATTCTAGCCAAGAATTAGTAGAGTAAGAAATACCATATACACACTGATTAGACATATGGACTGAGCAGCAGGGAGGGCACATGAGGATTCAGTGGCTTTTAGCAGCTGTTGTGAGGAGACGTCAGGCAGAAAAAGCAGAGGGAGGCTACAGCAACTGTGCACACAAATAATAGAGTACTTTCTTACTAATGGCAATTTCCCTTTCCCCTTATGGAGAGGTTGGAGAGTAGATGATAAAGCCAGAAGAGAGTGACCACAGCCTCCCATTCACTATGTTCCTACCTTCCCTTTGCAGAGGTGGTTACCAGATGGCCTGGTATTTTGCTCCCGTCAAGTCCTGCCTGAAAAGTACTTTGAGCACCACCATTCCCTTCTGAGCAACATTTATCTACCCCTCAGCAACGTTTCTCCTCTTCCTCTTTCTTTCTCTCTCTCTTTCTCTATTTCTTTCTTTTTTTTGACATGGAGTTTCGTCCTTATTGCCCATGCTGGAGTGCAACAGCAGGATCTCAGCTCACTGCAACCTCCACCTCCCAGGTTCAAGCAATTCTCCTCCTGCCTCAGCCTCCCAAGTAGCTGGGATTACAGGCGTGCCCCACCACACTCGGCTAATTCTGTATTTTCAGTAGAGACTGGGGTTTCACCAAGTTGGTCAGGCTGGTCTCAAACTCCTGACCTCAGGTGATCCACCCCCCTCAGCCTGCCAAAGCCCTAGGATTACAGGTGTGAGTCTGAGTCACCGGGCCTGGCTCTCCTTGTTTATTTTTACACCTACCTTTTTTTTGAGACAGAGTCTCGTTCTGTCGCCCAGACTGGTGTACAGTGGTGCAATCTCAGCTCACTGCAAGCTCTGCCACCCAGGTTCACGCCGTTCTCCTGCCTCAGCCTCCCAAGTAGCTGGGACTACAGGTTCCCGCCACCACGCCCGGCTAATTTTTTGTATTTTTAGTAGAGATGGGGTTTCACTGTTCTACACCTATTTTTGAAACCACACATAGGAAGTATCACAGGTGGTACTCAAACATAGCCAGGCTGCTTCTCCTGGGATGCCATTCTATTCCCTCAAGTGGGTGGATCACCGCAGTGCCGCGTATGTGTGAAGCACACTAGGCACAACCACCAGCCCATGACACTGCCTCTAGAGAAGGCATTTCTAGTTCAAAACTGAACTAAAGCATTTAACAGGATGCGAGTGACATTCTTTTATTAAATATAATTTGAAATCATCAAGATCCAAAATTTTGGCAACTGCCTTTTTTTTTTTTTTCTTCTTGAGATGCAGTGGAGTTTTGTGCTGTCTTCCAGGTTGGAGTACAGTGGCATGATCTCAGCTTACTGCAAACTCCGCCTCCTGGGTTCAAACAAGTCTCCTGCCTCAGCCTCTGGAGTAGCTGGGATTACAGGCGCCCACCACTATGCCCAGCTAATTTTTGTATTTTTAGTAGAGACGGGGTTTCACCATGGTGGCCAGGCTGCTCTCAAACTCCTGACCTCAGGTGATCCACCTGCCTCAGCCTCCCAAAGTGCTGGGATTACAGGTATGAGCCACCACACCCGGGTGGCAACTGTTTTAAAAAGCAAAATACATACTTCTTAAAGTCCTGGGCCATATATTTATTAATATGTCATGGGCTATGTGTTCAGAACTATGTTGGCTCCTGTGAGAAATAAAGACTGAAAGAGGTATACTGGTTCCCATGTAGGAGCATTTGGTATCAATATACATAACAAAAAACTATCATTTGTGTAGTACTTTTCATTTTCCTTGTCCTATTATTATACAGGTTGAGCATCCCTAATCTGAAAATGTAAAATCTGAAATGCTTCAAAGTTCGAAGCTTTTTGAGGGCTGACATGCATGACACTCAAAGGAAATGTTCATTGGGTATTTTGAATTTCAGATATTCAGATTTATGATGCTCAAGCAATGGAAATATTCTAAAATCTGAAAAACTGTGAAATCCAAAACACTTCTGGTCCCAAGTATTTCAAATAAGGGATACTGAACCTCCTGGCCCTCAAAACCACCCTGTGTCATGGGCCAAGCAAGCTTATCGCCCCCTCAGTCCTCCTGTTTTTTCATTTTTCTTTTTTTTAAAGATAAGGAATATGAGCCTATTTCCTACGTGCCTTCCCCAAAGACCTACAGCACCTAAATAATGTAAATCCCAGGAATAAAACAATGTAAATAAACTAATGTAAATCCTAGAAACAGAAAAGTGTTGTTTTGTGTTATTTTATTCCTTTTCTTTCTTTTTTTTCTTTTTTTTTTTTTGAGAAGGAGTCTCACTCTGTCAACTCAGGCTGGAGTGCAGTGGTGCAATCTCGGCTCACTGCAACCTCTACCTCCCAGGTTCAAGCGATTCCCTTGCCTCAGCCTCCCGAGTAGCTGGGATTACAGACGCCCGCCACTATGCCTAGCTAATTTTTGTATTTTTAGTAGAGATGGAGTTTCACCATGTTGGCCAGGCTGGCCTTGAACTCCTGACCTCAAATGATCCACCCACCTTGGCCTCCCAAAGTGCTGGGATTACAGGCGTGAGTCACCGCACCTGGCCTGTTTTGTGTTATTTTCTACCATTGACTTCTAGAGGACCAGAGGATATGGTTACTTAGTGAATAAAGAGGGCTAACGACTAACAGCATCCTTTATAGTTCTGCTTCGACACTGTTGCTATCAGTATAATCCTCATCTGAGACAGCACATCAGAATAGTTCTACATCAACTAACGATGTACTACCCCATTTCTTCACATACTAGGGAAGACTTTTGCATCTTCATATAACTCTTATGAAAGTATATGTAAAAATTTTATGTTTTAAGAATGTACATGAATTAAGAAACCCTTATTATGGAAATTCTCAAGGTTTTAGGATAGCTTTCCTTTGCCGAGAAGGGAGAAGTTATTTCACATATATTTCATATTATATATTTCTATTTAAATGCACGACAATGAAAGCCGAATGCTTAACAAAAAATAAGTATGTTTCTGCTAAAACTTGGTTTACAGGCCATCTAGAACTCTTCTACCTACTAAAGAGCTTTATATTCAATTCAAGGAAACTTTAAGTTCCACCCGCACCAAATTGGCCTTGTGTCTCCCACTTCTTACAGGAACCCATGGAATACTTTATTTTATAGGTAAATCAGTAAAAACCCAGGCAACAGTTACACTTCCTGAGCAAAGTTATCCTGACAACCTAGTCATTTACCCTCTGGAAATAAGCACATGCAATATCCGCCCATGTGAGGAAATAATATGTTCCAGCTTTAAAAAATTTTACAGCCAACGTCAACCAACAAATATTTATTGAGTTTCTACTACAGGCCAAGTACCCTAGGTATGGCAAAGGAGGTACTGCGTTTTCCCATGACATTTCTTGTTTCATTTCTTTTAAATAAGGACAGTTCATTAATCACAAACTTCAATGGAATTCCATTTTTATATAGACAGATAAGGTTTCTTACATCAATCAATTCAAAATGAGAAGAAATCCTTTATCTTAATCCCTCCCTCCATTTCAAGTTCAAGAATGTGGTAACTGCCACCAAGGTCATATAGAAGTGTGACAACAGGCCCTGCCCTTCCTTAGAGAAAAGTCAATAGAGTTGAGGAGACAAGTACACACTGACACACTTGACGCACGAAAGAACAAGGCATGCAATACGCTGCTAAGTGGTGAGGAGTAGAGAGAGTGCAAGAGGGGCTTGGAAAAGGAAGATCAGAGAAGGCTTCACATGGCAGAAAGGGCTCAAATGGCTGTATAAACATGGGTAAAATGTGAATATAGAGAGGTACGCTGGCAGACCCTGTTCGTTGCCTGCCTAACACCCATTCACGCCTTCCTGGCAGAGCCTATATTTGTTCAAATATCCTCTCATCCACATGACTCAGCTCCATGAGTAAATACCAACTGACCTTAACCCATCCTGCTGGTCCCATTCCAGTAACTGGTTTAGGGATAGACCTGTGACCCCAGCTCTGGTTAATGAAGTGACAGGAAGTCTACCAGGGGTATCTGAGAAAGACAGTTCTACTCCTAAATGAGAATACATTAGAAGGATGACCCTTTTCTCCTTCTAGGTGCTTTCCTGTCTGAGTATTCTATGTGGAGTGATAACAGGATGGTACAGCCCCTCCTGGGGAGAGCACACTAGGAAGTAGGAGAGAGCCTGGGTTCTTGATGACGTGGCTGAGAAACTCCATGAATCAGCCCTGGAATAGTTCTACCACCTTGTCATGTACGATAATACACTTCCTTACTGTTTAAGTTACTTTTAATTGAGTTTTGTCACTTGCTGCCAAAAGCATGTTAACTGCCTAAATGATAACTATTCTTCTTTTCTTACCTAGTAATAGAATGCTGATTTTAGTCCAGACAATGATATACCCAGCCCAAAAGTCCTGTTTCCCAGCATCCCCTGCTGTTTGGCCATGTGAGATGTGAACAGATGCATTGTGTGGTATGTTCAAGATGGCTTCTTAAAGGAAGCTGGCTACTGGGAACTATGCCCCTCTTTATTCCCTACTTCATCCTATCTACTGCTGAGGATAGGGTCTTGATGGCTACAGCTCCAGTACACAGTCATCTAGTGATCTTGACATGTAAGCGAATACACGAAGAACTACAGAGCAGAATATCAGGGCCTACATCTCTGCCAACTTTGTGGCACATCATAGTAGCTCCAGGTCACCAGGCTGCAGATTTCATATTCAGGTAAATAAAATACAGCCTGGTGTGTTTAAAGACACTGTTACTTGGAGTTTTCCATTATAAACAGTTAAATCTAATTGTAATACAAGAATTTAGGAAAAGACCTAAATTTGGCAAGCCACATTGTAATAAAAGCAGCACAATTAAAGACAGTACATCTAATAAACAAAGACTAGATAGGATAAGAATGTTTCACAGCTGGGTGCGATGGCTCATGCCTGTAGTCCCAACACTTTGGGAGGCCAAGGCAGGAGGATTGCTTGATCCCAGGAGTTAGAGACCAGCCAGGGCAACCCCATCTCTACAAAAAATACAAAAATTAGCTGGGCACGGTGGCATGCACCAGCTACTCGGGAAGCTGAGGTGGGAGGATCACCTGAGCCCACGAGGTCAAGGTTGCAGTAAGCTGCATTGCACTCCAGGCTGGACAATAGAGTGAGGCCCTGTCCAAAACTGCTGTTCATAACACCACCACAAAGCAAGAGATTTGTTACATAAAATGTGAATCATCCAAATGATAAAGCACTATGCATTTATTAGATGATGGTAAAAACTGGATGCATTAATATGTAAATATTATAATATGGCAGATATAGTATAAATGGCAAATATAGTAGGAGTCTATTTTTAAAGGAAATTGTATACATATACTCGGAGAAAAGTTTGGAAGGATGTACAAAATATTAACCATAGTTATCTCTCCATGGTAGGATAATGGCTCCATATCTTTCAAATACGATAAATCTTCAAGATTTAAAAAACTGAGTATCCACTTATTTTTTGTAATTGTTTTTAAAAACAATTTTTTATTAAGCATTTTTTATTAAGTCCAGTTTTTATTAAGCATTTTTATAACTACAATTTTTTTAAAAAGCTGAATGTATCTGTGATACAAATATTCTAGCATATCTAAAATGATCATCTTTGAAGTATGCATATAGTCCAGACTAACAGGTAGTGAACAGGGGAAAATGATGAACAAATTCTAAGTCAAAGGTCCCACTAAAGCACATATTTATTGCGTTGAATAAGCATGGCTTGACTAAGAGTGGTCAATGTATGAAAGAAATGACTTGGCCTATTT
Organism: Macaca fascicularis; assembly: GCF_037993035.2. Lineage (NCBI taxonomy): Eukaryota > Metazoa > Chordata > Mammalia > Primates > Cercopithecidae > Macaca > Macaca fascicularis. Next base: position 38,190,241 of record NC_088388.1, on the reverse strand, counting down.
TCTTGCTGGAAAATTGAATCCCACTAGTAGAAAATCAAACACATTTTCATTTACTTATAGTCACTACTATATTTAGCCAAAGAATAGTCAGTATTGATTAAAATAAATAAATGAACCAGCAAACCATGGTTTCATTTGCCTCTCTACACTTTTGGAACCCCATGCCAAACACTGTGATACTGAACCACTTGATTCTCCTGCTTGATTTCCACTAGTCCCCTATGAAGTTCTGATTAATCAAATCCAAACTCTGATTCCATCACATCTTTCATCACCTTCATTCCTGGCTGCTAAGCACTATGGGACAAAATGAAAGATCTAGTTGGTTTCACTGCAAATTTATATTATCTAAGCCCAACTCGGTCCTTACAATTCTTCAATAATACTTTCTTCATTTCAGACTGACCCAATTAAACAAATGTTTCCCACAGTATGCCTAGTCCCTAGATCCTAGTGTCCTGTGAATAACTACGGTTTCCTTCTGCCCAGCAGGTCTTCCTTTCTCTTTTCTTCTGCTTCCTTTGGGGACTTCTCAACTCCAAGCAGTCCTACCAGGATGAGTCCAAAACCCAGGTGGCACCATACCATCCCAAACAGACTGCAAGGATAGGCATATGAGGTCAGTCTGGCCAATCAGGATCCCCCTAGGAGTTTTGCAGTGAAGAACACTTTTAGATATTTATTTTGGGTGCCTAGATGCAACAATGTACTGAAAGGTGTATTTCCCACTCTATGGAGACAGGCTGTTTGCAACAGGAAAGAATGAAGCCAAAACACAAAAGTAGAGACAACTGAAGCTAAGAAATGGAAAGCATGAGAAAACTCTTGTAGCTTTAAGCCTCAAGATCCAATAACATCTGAAGCCAACTCCACTTCTGGACTGTCTAGTTCTATCTACATGCAACAATAAATCCTCTACTATGCCTCAGCTGGGTTTCTGTCTCTTAAACCCAATAGAGTCCAGTCAAATGCAGTACAGCTTCTAAGTTTTAGCCACTCTCCAAAAACCGCCTATAAGAAGTCCCCAAATGCCTGTTTCTTGATGAGCTTCTTTACCCAAAAGTCACTTTCACCAACTTACTGAAATGATTCCAAAATACTTAAAGAAGTCAAGGCCCTTTCTCAGTATCTAGTCATGGGCATCTTTCTCCAGCATGTCAGTGTTGATCCCTCATTTCTTTGTGAAAAACCTCTCCTCCCACAGCTCCTGGGGCAGAGTTCTGCCCCAGTTCTCCTGCTCCTCTGGCACTCGGTCTTCTTCCCACAGCCTGATTCAAGTGTTTCCCAAGGAGTTGTCTTTGGCCTTCTTCCCTTTTCTTCTACCCTCTTTCCCTTGGCAAGCTCTTTCAGTCTAATGTTTCCAGTAATGACCTCAAAATAAAAGACTCCAAAATCTATACCCATGATATACTATTCTATAATCTATGCCCTTCAATCTCTATCCTGGACTCTACTCCTGAATTTCCAGTTGCCTCCACCCATATCCCACCTGAACTCCACATGTATGTTAAAAACAGCATTTAATTATCTTCTCTTCTAAAAAATTTTCTCTTTCTGCATTGTTGCTAATTTTGTCAAAGCACCAGCAGACTCCTGGTAATCCTTTTTTTTTTTTTTTTTTTTTTTTTTTTGAGATGGAGTTTCGCTCTTTTTGCCTAGGCTGGAGTGCAATGGCGTGATCTCGGCTCGCTGCAACCTCTGCCTCCCAGGTTCAAGCAATTCTCCTGCCTCAGCCTCCCGAGTAGCTGGGATTACAGGCTTGCGCCACCACCCCGGCTAATTTTGTATTTTTAGTAAAGACAGGGTTTCTCCATCATGGTCAGGCTGGTCTTGAACTCTCGACCTCAGGTGATCCACCTGCCTCGGCCTCCCAAAGTGGTAGGATTACAGGCATGAGCCACCATGCCCAGTGACTCCTGGTAATCTTAAAATTCAGTGTTAATGATGTTACCCCTATCATCCCAGACAAGACATTCTCCTGATTCTGTTTCCATAACATCTTTTGAATAGGTGCCCTCCTCCTTCTCCCTGCCTCCCATCTGCCCTAATTCGGATTCTCATAATTCTCACCTAGATGATTGCCATTGGCATTTTCATTTCTCCCTGAACTCTCTCAATTTCAAACTCTCTGCTATGAGACTACATTTATCGAAGGTCATATTGAACAAATCATTCCTTAGCTCAAAAAAACTTCAAGAGTCACTCAAGAGTTTAAACTCTGTCAGTCTGCCAAAATGTCCTTAGTCTAGCCCCAAACTCTATGTATCTTTTCCATAACTTCCTTTCAATAATTCAAAATTGCAACCAAACCAACCATTTTTACCACCTATCCCAGTCTCTGTCCCCATCTTTGCTCACACTCCTCTGCAGATCCTTGCATATGTTCTCTTGAATAACTCCTCCTATCCCTCAAGGCTCTCCAGAAATGCCATTGTTCCTTCTTGCTAGAAGTAATTTCCCTTCTGATCTGAACTCCCATAACAAGTATACCATCCCTCTCCCTTGAAGGCAAGAATCCCATTTGGTGCACTGAACGTAGTGGTTCAGCCAACAAAAGTTTGTTGAATGTATTATACATTGTCTAGCAAGTCCTTCCTCATTCCCCTTTCCACATCTATAGGGGCATAGTCAGATCTGGGATTGACACCTGGCTTATAATGAGCTATGTAAACTTGGGTCAGTCACTTAACCTCTCTGATGAAAAGCTCAGGCTATCCATCAGCAAAATGGGAATAAAGATAGCTCACAGAGTTTTATGAGTTAAAACAAAACAATGTTTTCCAGAAGAGCCTATGTGGCGTATTACTACAAGCTCCCTCATGATTTCTCTGTTTTCACCCTTAATCTCTACTCTGAGAGCTCCCCAAATGACACACTCTAGGGAATGGCTTGAGTAAGATAAGTAACACTCCTATATGACTTCTGTATGTGCTTCTCAACAATAAGGGCAGTGATCTTTGCTAATATTTTTAACTGTGAAACATCACCAGAGCAACTGAGGAATTATTTTGCTTTTTCTGGGACATTACTGCAGTCAATAGAGCTTATCTGAGAAGGCTACATCAGGGGAGTAAACGTTAAGTGAGTCAAACTTTAGTTTGGAAGCAAAGGGAATTCCTCGTATTAGAAGAGAACAATAGCTACTTTGTACAGCTCTGAACAACCCAGAAAGACTATTTTGAGACTAGGCATCTCAGAGATACAAAAATTGGTAAGATATAGAAGAGATGGCATTGAACTCTGTAAGGTCTAATTCTGGCTCAGTTACATATTAACTGTGTTACTGCGGACAAGCTACTTATCTACTATTGGGTCTTGATATTCCCATCTGTAAAATGGTATGGCTAGATAAGGAAATTTTATTCTGGGAAGAACTCCTTGTTCACAAATTTGTTCAGTAAACTTACTACAGGAAATACTGGGCAGCTGATCACCTTTGACAGTTAGATGTTGACCTACTTAGAGTTGCAGGTAATAGTGAGTGGATGGTCCCTTTAGCTTCCCTCCAATTCTGTGCCTTTTGAGGCAACATTATAGCTTAGAAATTAAGAGCAATGACTTGAATCAGATTAACATAGATTCAATTCCTGGCTGTGCTTTTATTCTATGAGCACAGTTAGGTTTTCCACCTCTTTAAAGCCTCCATGTCATCATCTGTAAATAAGTAATAATAAACTCCTCATAGGGGTCTCAAGAGTATTAAATGCAGTAGAATATATTTTTAGCACATAATTTTTAGTATTAACTTTGGTAAAGACTATGAAAAATAGTTTTAGAAATTTAAAATGAATTATTGAAACACAGGAACCAGATATAATTTATTATTCTGGATAATATCCTGGACCAGATTTTTTTTTTTCTTTTTCTCTAAAGGATATCAGTGGGACAGCTGTTGAAATTTGAATAAGAATTGTAGATCAGATGATACTATATATCAAAGCTAGTTTTCTGAGTTTGACAATTGTCTTGCGGTTATTCAAGAGAATATCCTTGCGTTTCTGGACTACACAATGCAATATTTAAAGATTTATCTACAATTTACTCTCAAATGGTTCCGAAAAATATGTACATATATTTTGTATGTGTGTGGAGAGAAACAGAGAGAGAAAGTTAACATTTCGGAAATCGGAGTGAAGGGTATATGAAAAATTATGCTTGCAATACTTTCTAAGTCTGAAAATACCTTGGTACAGAATATTATATGGATGTGTGTGCAGAATGTTTTTAAATATGTTTTGTATATGCTATTATCATGAGTTGAATTACATATATGAATTGAATAGCTGTATTTGACATATGTTATGTGTGTGTATAAATATGTAATTCAATTATTTTAAACTATTTAATTTGACCCACCCCTGTTTTTATTTGATTTTAAAACTTTCTGTCTAAATTATTTACCAGTCCCCTTCTGTAAAGCAGTAATTCCATTTAGAAATAACTGTCCTATAGGTGAAATAAAATGACAGGTAATCTTCAATTAGTATTGAGAGACCTAAGTTTCACTTTAGGTCTTGTGAAGAGATGTAAGTTTCACTTTAGCATCGTGAAGTCTTCCAAAGTCAAATCTTGTTTTGAAACGACTGGAATTATCCTAGTCATATAGTGTGCATTAAACAGTAACTGTCCAAGTGCCAAAGCTGGCAATGGCTTCTTCTGCTTTGCCACATCAAAGTAACAGCCACAGCAATTTTTTCAGTGACAGACTATGGAAAATTAGCTGGATATTCCTTCTACTGTTTCTAACTCAATCATTTTCACAGCTCCAAATTTCAGCCATCCCCCAAATGACTACTGATACCCAACAAGCCTAAAGGAGAGCCAAAGCCACGTCTGACAACATCAGGTCAGGCAGCAGAGCCTGTCAACGCTAAGTGAATGTTTTCTTTAATCTGGCTTTCCTTTTACAATGCAAACAGAAACTGCAACTTCTATCCCCAAGCAAAACCATCTCTCTTCCAAATAACTTTAAGGAAGACTGCAATGTTTAAGATGATTAGTGAAATTTCTCACGGCGACATAGCACTTTATGGTCACAAATCACTTTTACATCAATTATCCCATATTCCCTTTACAGTACTTCTGTGAGAAGTTCCATTGTAAAGAATAGGAAAGTAAAGTGCAAAGATTTCAGAACCTTGCATGTACGGAATTTGGGGCCACAATCTATGTTTCTATATTCCCAAAAGGTGTTGTGGGAGAGCAGGAATCACTAGGTAACACTATTTATGAACTATAAAACTTTCAGAAAGTAGGTTAAATATACAGAAGGAGCAGGATTGGAAAAAGAGTGAGAAAAAAAGTAGGTTAAATGTGAAAACAAAACAACTGGCAACAATAGTATCTAAAGTACATTTCACTGAAAAAGTTGGATGGAATATTTTCCTAAGAACAAATATATTATCACTCACAGTGTTCCAGAAAGAACTGGGCTCTAGGGACCTGACTTCAAGTCCCAGCAAAACAACATACCAGGCTCATGAACTCCAATAGGCCATTAACCTCATCAGCTCAATGTCTACCTTTGTGAAACTGACTTTCCTTTCAGAGTTATGGGAATGGACTTCTGTTCATTGTAAAGCTCTAGACACAATACTATTTACGATCCTATCTTTATAAAATGGAATTCTTTGGGCCCCAAATAGATCAGCTCTCTGTGTTCTCAGTCTCAGCAAACGGCACCCAGTTATTCGGGGCAAAAACCCTAGTCTCATTCCTATTACTCACCCAAATATCAAATTAAACTCCTTTAGGACAAGTCTAAATTTCTTATCTTAAAATGACCCTTCATTATCTGGCCTCATCTCCTGACATTTTTCCGTATGTACCCTTTAGTCTTGCCATAACAAGACACAACTTTACGTGTCCTAAAACTTCTGAAATTTTCCATCTCCATGCCTTCCACATGCTATGAAGTTCTTCCTAGAACACCCTTACTACTACCCTCATTTGGTTAATTCCTACATGTCCTTCAACACTCAGCAGAGGCTATTGTGGACGACTTTCCCAAATGCTACAGTCTTAAGAAAATACACTGTTTTAGGCCTCTGTCCCTGCACACGCGTCTTCACCATGATGCAACAAGTGTTAGTTTCATTTCTCCCTCTAGATCAATGTTGTCCAATAGAACTTTCTGCAATGATGGAAATGATCCACATCTGTACTGTCTAATATAGTAGCAACTAACCACAGGCAACTATACGAGTACTTGAAATGTGGCTAGTTCAACTAGGGAACTGAATTTTTCATTTTATTTAATTTTATTTATTTTAAATCTAAACATAATAGCTACCTGTGGCTAGTGGCTACGATGCTGGACAGCACAACTCTAGAGGGTCTGTCAACTCTGAAGATGGGTCATGCTTGTATCTGTATTCCCAGCACCTGCCACCTTGCATAGTGTAGGATTCAGAGTTTATTGAAAGAATAAGGAAATGTATAAGTATTCATACATACTTTTGTATTCTTGGGAAGTGATTTCTCCCAATACCCCAAGCATTCTATCACATTCAAACATTCACCACATCAAATTTTGCCAAACCCAGTCACATCTTGTAAAGCACACCTCATTAACTAACATGGAAAAAACCCTCAGCAAATAATTTCTACTCAGGGCATTTGGCTTCATGATCACTCTTAAATGACTTCCAGATGACTCCAAGACAAAGTTATGCTGTTTATGAAATATTACAATAGTCATGGCAGCATCATTTTGGAATGTCAAAATCAACTACATTGTTTAATAAGGAAAAAGCATAGGCTTTTTATATTTATTTTAGTATTTATATTAATGTGAAAAATAAATTCCCTTGAATGCCTACAGTACTGTAAAAGTTATTAAAGACTATTTTGAAGTATTCTTTAAAAATAACATTCTGCTCTCCTAACTGAATTCATTTTTGAAATACCATACAACATTTAGAGAGAGTATACGGACTTGATTTGATGGGTTTCATTACTATGATAGGAGAATATGGAGAGAATATGACCTTGCTACAAAGAATGAGCAGCCAAATTCAATTTGATTCCAATTAAAAGTCCTGGTTGGCAGAATTCATGTGGTTGGCATATGGTTGGTCATTTGAGATTTTAAGAAATCCAAGACGTGAACTTCGCTAAGCAGATTAACCAGGTTTGACTCCACATCCAGGTCCTCACTTCCAAATTCCTTAAAGATAACCGGCAATCAAAGGCATCAACAAAGATGGTCTGCACACAATGGCCCCATCCAGAATGAGGGGAGCTTCTCCATTGCTGGCCTGGTACATTACCTATCCCATAGTGATTAAATTATACAATGGCTGAAAAACCATTTGTTAATGTCCTTCCATTGCATAATTACTTCTGTAAAGAGAGACTAATCCTATAGTATCAAATTGTATGTGAAATAAAAAGGAAGAGGTAAAGCATCTTAAGGCTGGATAAGGGGGATGGAGGTGGAAAATTTAATGGTTTGCTTCTTTTAAACTCAATTGAAAAATATTAATTAAAAATAAATTTATTACAAAATAATTAATGTTCACTATAGGAAAAAAAAACATAGGAGGCAAAAATAAAACATATACTTTTACCCAAAGATAACATTTGGTATATACTCTTCTGCTTTTTTTTCTTATGCACTTTGAAAATAGTAAAATAAACATTAGCCAGCATTTATGTAACATTCATTCTGTTTCATGTACTGTCCTAAGCATTTAACATAAATGAATTCACTCTGTCTTCACTAGGACACTATGAGGGAGGGACCATTATTAGCTGCACCTTTCAGACAAAGAAACTGAGCAGAAAGAATAATTTGACCTAGCTCATAAACTTGTAAGTGGCGAATAATCTCTGTTCAACTTTTGCTGTGGGAGCATTATGTTCGACTAACTAGTGTGGGAGGAAACATTTCTCTGTATTAAATCTTTAAGTACTATTTCAATATTCTATGAGAGAACACAACCTGGGTATCTTATTTGACTCCAGTTCCCCATTCTCTAGGGGAGGGGCCAAGCTAAAAGATGGAGGACATTCGCTGACTTGGATCTAATACTCAACAGCTGGGCTGTATGACACAATCTGTAATATGAATTTAGATTCCTTCAGGGCTATATCTCTTTGATGTTCTTAGTATCAAACTGTCACCCTCCTACCTCTATATATTATATAATCCATTAGCTTGGCCTTTAGAAGCCTATATTAACTTAATTCAAGTCGATTTTATTTTTTCACTGGGATTCTTAAAATATAATATACAGTTCCCAATTCTTTTAAAACCCAAAGTGCCTATTTTGATTATGGATTTCAAAAAAGTGTGGAGAGCACAACAAAAAGGAGGTTGAAACAAGGAGAAAATATTTCCACAGTGCAAACTGTTAAATTGGAAATGTAAGATGCAACTGACAAGTTCAGAAACGTTCTCAAAGTTAAAGGTGCTCATAGAGACCTGGACAGTGTTTCATGCCTTCACCCCATTTCCAAAGGTCATCTGCAATTGTCCAAGGGGTCCTACCCTCAGTTTTCTGCTGGCTTGCTGTTGAGATTGTTGCTCAATGACCCTGAAACACCTTGTGTTATTTTTTGTGGTTCTGTTACCCATATAGCAACTCCTTGGCAACAATGGTAATTATACAGCAGCCTTGTTATCTCAGAATAACACTGTAATTAACTGGTGTCACTGCAGCATTTGCAGTTATAATAATTGCAGCAAAAAAGTCCTGTGGAAGTAGCATTTTTTAAGTTACGGCTTTCAAAAATAGCTTCGGCAACTACGCTACTTAGAAAACCAAGTTTATTTCCTCCAAGAAACATGATTTCCTCCTCACAAAGCCCACTGAAACTAAGCTATCAGAATGTCTCCTAACAGAAAACATCAGACTTTCTCTGTAGCAAAAGCTTCCAAAATGAATTGGGGAAAAAGTCATACACACACATTTCTCAAAGTAATACTTACAGCTCTTCTAGAAAAGGAAAGTTCTTAAATGCATCTTCTGGCAACTGAGTAATGTTGTTCATACTGATATCCCTGGAAAACATAAAGTTAAGAATATTGTTAATTAAGTGGCATGAAGCTTAAAGCATTTAATCCAACAGAAAACTAACTAGGTGCTATAATTTTGTGAAAGGGCATAGAAGACACATAGAAATAGTCACAATTTGGCTTCAGAATGCAAAATTCAGAAAACACAGAAAAGCTAAATGTTTTGTTATAAATTATGTCACATAATTTAGAAATATACTCAGATCCTGTATTTTCCCCTCTTAAGTATCATTGGAAAAAAAGTCTCAAACTACCTACAATAAGTGGGCCAGGGTGACTTCCCTGTGCTCTGGTATTCATGGCAGTACACATACCTATCAAAATAAACCAATGAATACTCTAGGAACGATACATAGAATTTGCAGGTGAGGGTGGCTTCTGGAGTCACTCAAGGACAATAAAAGCATGTCCTAGCTCTACCCTAGTCATATTTTCTTCAAAACCTATAAAAGTCCTCCAGGTAACAGTTGTCAGTGGATTTCATGTTCCGCCTATGAATAGATGCAGGCTAAGGACAAGTGCATACATGATAGGTATGCGGTCCATTTCCAGTTTTCCCTTAAGAGCGTCCACAGAAAGAAAACTCACCCAACAATATAACTCAACAATTCACTAGTTCAAACAGCTAAAAAATACTTTATTAACCATTTCCCTCTTCCCTGGCAGCTGCCTTTTGAACTGGCTTTCTCTGCCACACTCCACTTGAGGTCAGCACCGTGAAAGACAGGTTAAAACAGCCCCATAAGGGAAAGTCCCAGCATGCGCTGGGGCAGTGGAGCTGCCTCCTTCAGTTCCATGGTGTTTAATTCTGTGGCTGAGCCCTTGGGTCTCCCCTCTCGAGAACCTGGCATGAAAGTTCACATGTGAGACATGCCCATTAGTACAGTACATATATTGGTATGAGGAAGGAGAAGAGAAATGAAGCATACCAAAGTCAGCTAACAATACTAATACTGTGTTATTACATCCATTCCATCAGGTAAAATTTTCTTTTAAAGGAGGCAACACCTTCAGTATCATGCTAGGTACAACCTTTCTCCCCATCTTTCCTCTCACTAAAATTTAGAAATGGAATCCACATCCTTTCTTACTAGACTTTCCCAATGCAGGTTTGGAAAAGTTTTTGGCTTGGGAATAACAGTAACAGTAGCAGCAACAAAAACGGCAGGAGCAGCAGCTAAGATGCAGTGCATGCTTGTAACATGGTAAGACTAGACAGAAAATCTTACTTTACAAATGGGGAAACTGAGGCTTACTGAGGTTAAAAAAGCTTCCCCAAGACCATTCAACAAGCGGTATAACAGAAAACACCAGAGCCTATGACGTTAAGTGCAAATCATGAGTCTTCTTAAGTATTATTTGAATCCTGTTATTAATACTTTTCTCCAGTGGTAGTCAAAATGTAAAACAAATAATTGAGTCCCATCAAGCTTAAAAACTGGGAAGAATAATGCCCCTAACACCTTCACATAATTATCCATGAATCTCTGGAAGAGCACTTTTGCTTGACAACTGGGGTTTAAAAAAAAAAAAAAAAAAGGAGGACCAGGAATAGCTTTAGCAATTAAGGAACCAACATTAACCAATACTAATATACATTTCTTAGCACAAGAAATTTCCCTTTAGATGAATCTTATGACCATAGAGACATAAGTGCACTCTAAAATTTTATATCACTGAAAACAACTCAAGTCCTACTAAAGAAACTTATAAGAAAAGTCAAATTACTATGCTTCTCTAGGAATTACTATTTTAAAACCCAGGCCTCAATACTACTTTAGTCAGTGATCATTAGCCCTGGGGGAAGGGGAGAGGAAATGCTTTGTTTTTCATAAACACTCTAGCAAGATACTGGAGAAATGGCATCAAAACAGGGGTCAGAAAAGGCAGGCGCAACTCCCACCCTGCCACATAGCCATTGTGTGATACTGGGCCTCCATCTGCTCATCAGTAAATTGAAGCTGATTGGTTGGGTGGCTTCCTGGCCTGACATGATATACTGTCGCCTTTATACTGACATTATATGCTGATTCACCCTCTTCTGTAGTTTCTTCATGGAGGAGTCCACCTTTTCAGATAAAAACAGATGAGATTCATTTTATAGAATGTTTCTGAAAAATTTATCACGACGCAAAGTTTAAAGACTATCCCTCTGTCATTGTTAAATTACTAAGTCACTCTCATGGGAGATACATTTGGCCTTAACCAGTAAAATCCTTCTCAAGAATACAACAAAACATTTAATCATATCGAAAGCAAAATAATGATCCGATATGAGTAAACAATCATTCTGTAAAATATCAGACAGTTGTGGTGCTTTTTAGTCATTCCAATAAAAAGAGAAAGGACGACAATAACTGCTTTACAAAATGAGGCATTCTGTACAGTTTCCTCTAAGCTTGGCACACCTGAATTCAGGTGAGATATCACTGTAACAGAAAAACTGATTAATTTCCTCATCAGAAAAAGGTCTGGGAGAGAACCAATTAATTGCCTCACCAGAAAAAGACACATAATTAGAGACAATTTACACCACACTATTCCAGTTTTTTAAAACATGCATACACACACACACACACACACGCAGCTCTCATTTTTTTCCTTATAGTAACAAGACATAACATGTAGTTTTGCTGTGAGCTGTTAATGCAATTAGTGAGACTCCATATTTACAAACTAATATATGTAAAACACACAGTGAGTTTTTCTTTCAAAGCTTCAGATTCAGGAGCAATACTTATTTCTAAATTTTTCTTAATTTCACACACCCGGAGAGGTTCCCTCTTTAGAGATGTTTTCTCTCATACTTTCTGGGATTCAGTTACAACATTTATGAAGTAAAAAGTTGGGGGAGGGGGCAGTGGTGAGCTACAAGATGCTATCTCTGGAGAAGCTCTGGAAACCTGTGGTGACAGAGTATAGATGCGTGGGTATCCATTTAAAATAATGAGGGCTGATGGTGATAAACAACCTATGGATAGTCTTAAGAGTAAATTCTAGACCTGACATTACCAACACCATAAAGAGACTTTATAAATAAGAGGTTAGAAATGATGACCTATGACAATAATTACAAATATATGAGGCTCAAAAGCCATATAAATTACTATGATACATAAATAAAAGGAAATAAAAGGAAGTTGTTTAAAGAATTTTCAGCCAGAAGATGCTCCCACAGATTAGTACCTTCAAATTCACATGAGTAGCACAATCTTACCAGTGGCATCAGTAATAAATCCCAGGAATTCACCTTCTGGGATACAGAACTAAATATAAATATATATCATATGAGGTCAAAGCACCACCAACTCACAAATATCTCAGAAGGGCAATTTCCAGAGAGCTGATGGCCTTACTTGGAGCCAGCATTGAATACAGGCTTTGGCGCCAGACAGACCAAGGTTTACATATGAATTTACTACCACTAGCTGTGTGATCTTTGCAAATTGTTCATCTTTTCTGTGCCCTGGTTTCTTCGTTTGTAAAATGGAGGCAGTAATAACTGAACCTTATAGACTGCTGTGAAGATCAGAAAATGTCAGGTCATGTGTAATAAGTTCAACAAGAAAAAGCTGTTATCTCATCATCATCCCCTGTTTTTGCTGCTCCTGGAAGCCATCTGAATACAATGGACCAAGACCAGACTAAAAGGAGACACCACATTGCCTTTGTTGGCCTTCTCAGAAAGAAATCACTTTTACAGAAGACACTAAATGTTGCAGAAGGCCTAAAACTTGGAGCGGTTGTTCCTAAACACAAAACTAAACTCCAGAACCCCAGGAGACAAAGATTTTAAGCTGGGAGAACCCTTCGAGATCAAATACTTCATTTAAACGAAAGATTAGAAATACAAAAGCACACCACCTTCCCCGAAAAATAAACATGAACTCCCAAATACCAGCAGTCATTGATTTCAAAATTAAAATTTAAAGGGTGCAATTGTTTAATTGAAACTGCCAAATCTCTCCAGTGGTTAAACTCTCATCTTTTTTCCCCCATAAAATTCACTAATGCTAAAGTATCTACAGAGTAAAGAATATCATGTTTCAACAAGGTACCTTTTAAGATCCCTGTAAAATGATCCCTAAGCGAGCCCAACCAGTTTGCTGATGGCTAAGCATGTACCACTGTGGACTCTAACACTGCAACCTTATTGGGTCTGGGCCTTCTGCCACAGAATTATTTAATTTTAAATATACTGTGATTGACCCAATGTTATCTAAATTTGAACAAGCCCTCCTATTTGTATTAGATAAAACTGTACTGCTACTACTATATTGTTGATTTTATCTCAAATATTACCTGGCAGTTTAAAAAGTCACTGAATTATATACAGGTTCAAGAGAACACAGGGTTCTCTAAAGTGTTCTCTCGGAAAAGAAAAAAAAAATGATGGTGCTGTCCATAAACTCAAAAAACACATGTTAATAATGACCAAGAAGGTCACCTTCAAATCTTAAAAATACATTTAAAAAAAAACACAACTCTCCCAATGACTTTTCCAGGGTGTATAGTATGACCAAAAACTAAAAACTAAAAATGAACTTTGCAAAATGCCTCCGGTGGAACAAATTTGAAGGGAAGGTCTCTCTCAACCACAAGTAGTAAAGACACACATAACACCGAAGTTCTAATCAAAGTTCATTAAGGATTTGATTTCTGACACTATTCCATATCTTTGGGCAAGTAATCTCATTTTCTCCCCACCTTTTTATAATAACCAAAGTAACCACTGTTAATTGTTTTTAAAAAATTGAAATACAGAGAAAACCATCCACAATATCAACACCCGCTGGTACCACTGCCATATTTCATGAATTTTCATTACGTATTTTTTCTATGTATGGTACATATTTTTACAAATCTGAAATCGTATAGTTCTGAACATGTTCATCTCTTGACACCAAAAAGATTCTTCATTTGCAAAATGAAAAAAATCTTCCTCGAAAATACCTTCAAATGAAAGTGTAAACACTGAAGTCTAATATATATCAATCTATTTTTAGCAGCCCATACATCATGGGATTGGAACATCTTTGCTACTGAAAGCCACCATGTCAAAAGGAATAGAGGTTAATTAAGGGCTTTCCTTTACAAGAGGAAAAGGAGATATCCTGTCATCCATTTAACAAATATTTACAAAATATCCATTATGCACATACGTGCAAGGTACTGTGCGAGGATAGTAAGGCTTTTATGCAAAAAGATGTTATCAATAGGGTTTTTTTTTTTTGTATTAAACTCCATCAGTCCACTCTATTCTTAACTTGCTATTACTGTTGAAGATATTGTTGCAACATTCAATTAAATTTAACTGTTTTAAAATTGCATTATTTCATTTTGAAAACAAGAACAGCTACATGAAGATATGGCTATTTAAACTGTAGAAATGCGGCCAAAACAGTGTATGTGCCATGTTAGATTTTGCTCCAAAGATATTTTTTGTTGACCCTACATGTTTTAGCATGACTAGAATCCAACCAAGTGTCACAATAGACACCCTTCTAATGTCTGTGCACCATTTCTACTACAAACAGTTTTGAGCAGTAGGATAAACTGGCTCCATGCTGTCTGACATCTTCTCTGTTTTTCTCAGGTACCAAGGCTCAGTACTTCCCAGCAAGAGGAATCCAAAACATGCTTCTCTACAGCCTTGGAATTCTTAAGGGGACAGATGCCACAACACCCATATTGACACTTAAAAATAAACATTAATTATGGCAGAGACAAGTTATCAACTTGTAAAGTCATCTATTTAAGGTACTTCAACATCCTAAGTATAATCTTTCTTAACAACTTGGAAAGGCTAGAGAAAATGTCACCTTCAAATCTTAGAAATGAATTTTAAAAACTTGTTTCTATCAGAAAAACATTTAATTCATTTTATGATCATCTACTTTAGTGGATTGAAATATTTTTCTTTTTTTTCTTTTTCTTTTTTTTTTTTTTTTTTTTTTGAGACTGGAGTCTCACTTTGTTGCCCAGGCTAGAATGCAGTGGCACAATCATGGCTCACTGCAGCCTCAACTGCCCAGGCTCAAGCAATTCTCCCACCTCAGCTTCCCAAGTAGCCGGGACTACAGGCAAGCACCACCTTACTCGGCTAATTATTTTTTTATTATTTGTAGACCAGGTCTCACTATGTTGCCCAGGCTGATAAAACCTCTATTTTAGTACCTTTTAGGATATTCCCTTCAAAGACTTTCAAAGCTGTGCTGCCATTGTTAAGAAAATGAAACAACACAAAAAAGATTGGGAAGAAATATTTACAAAAATATAAATAATTTCTATTACAATGTATAAAGAACTCTTACAATCAATAATAAGAAAAGTCTGATTTTAAAATGGGCAAAAGATTTGAACAGATACTTCACCAAATAAGATACACAAATGGCAAATAAGCACAGGAAAAGATGTGCATAGTAGTTAATAAGGAAATGCAAATCAGACCACAATGAGACATCTTACAACTATTAGAATGGCTAAAATTTTTTTAAATAGAAGCTAAAATTTTTTTAAATAGCAGCTGACAATATCAAGTACTGATAAAGATGTAGAACAACTG
This sequence comes from Macaca fascicularis, assembly GCF_037993035.2. Lineage (NCBI taxonomy): Eukaryota > Metazoa > Chordata > Mammalia > Primates > Cercopithecidae > Macaca > Macaca fascicularis. Next base: position 38,174,654 of record NC_088388.1, on the reverse strand, counting down.
GAACTCTCATCTGCTGTTGGCAATAAGCAAGATGGTACAACCACTTTGGAAAACAGTTTGGTAATTTCTCATAAAATTAAACATATACTAATGACTATATGACCCAGGAATCCTAGACATAAATTATATATATTTGCCCCAAACTGGAAACAACCTGAATTAGTGAATGGATAAAGAAATTCTGGGCCGGGCGCGGTGGCTCAAGCCTGTAATCCCAGCACTTTGGGAGGCCAAGACGGGCGGATCACGAGGTCAGGAGATCGAGACCATCCTGGCTAACACGGTGAAACCCCGTCTCTACTAAAATACAAAAAAAAAAAAAAATTAGCCGGGCGAGGTGGCGGGCGCCTGTACTCCCAGCTACTCGGGAGGCTGAGGCAGGAGAATGGCGTGAACCCGGGAGGCGGGGCTTGCAGTGAGCTGAGATCCGGCCACTGCACTCCAGCCTGGGCAACAGAGCTAGACTCCGTCTCAAAAAAAAAAAAAAAAAAAAAGAAATTCTGGTATATCTATACAATGGAATATTATCCAGCACAAAAAGGAGCAGACTACTGATATAAGCAACAACATGGATGATTTCAAACACCTTATACTAAGACAAAGAGGCTAGATGCAACAGGTTACATATTGCATGATTCTATTTATACAGCATTCTGGAAAACGTGAACTTATAGACACAGAAAATTGATCAGAGGTGGTAACAGTTGGGGGGTGGAGAAAAGACTGGCTACAAAGAGGCATTAAAAACATTTATGTGGTGATAGAAATGATCTATATCTTGATTTTGATAGCAGTAACACAACTGTACAGTTTTTCAAAACAACTATATATTAAAAAGTGTGAATTTGGCTGTATGTAATTAAGCCTTAATACCTGTATTTTGTGGGGTTTTTCCTTTATAACTAAGGCATATATGATAGTGTCTCCTCACATTTCTCCTTCAAGGAAAAAAAAAAATTCATCCTATGTCTAACCATTCTGCAAGTCCTACTCCAAATGAAAAATTGCGATGCATAGCTCTGTCTTGAGAATCGAGAAACATGGGGGCTCTTTTCTGTCTTTGCGATTTTGGCTATCAATTTGTAGCAGAACACTGGGCTCAGTTTCTTCATTATCTCTTTACTAAGCACCTATTAGGTCTGTGCCTGTGTGCTAGGATGAGTGAGACATAGTCTCTACCCTCAAGAGCTGTCTGAGGCAGTGAGAGGAACAAAACAAGTAAATACTATGACATGTGTGACCCAGCAAGTGAAGATGATCGAATCAGATCTGGAGCTCAAAAAAGCCTTCCAACACCAAAGCTGCTGTGCAGTTACAAAGGGCAGATCTCACTAATATAAAGTTAAGTATATCACATATAAAAATAAGCATGTTCATGACAATTATTTAGATTTACATATAAAATATATATTACATATAATATACATACACACATGTACATTCATACACACACGCCTGTATATGTATACGGCCATAATATAAACGTAATCCACACTGGGTTTATACTAAAATAAATTTATTTTTGGAAGCCTCTGAACTAGATAATGTGTGTCTTGGGGGAAGGTGGAGGGTGCCTTCCTGTCAGAAAGAATATCATGTGTGAAAACATGGTCAAATGAGATAAAACCACAGTGGTCAGAGAGATAAAACCATCAAGGAATTAGAGAATTACAAGCAGTATGGTCAAAAAAGATAAGACCACCAAGGAATTTGATCATTATAGGCAGTATGTGTACAAGTGGTGAGAAAAGCTACCCAGACAAGCAAAAACTACATCCCAAAAGGTCTTCATATGTGACCTTCAGAAATCAGAACTTTATTCTAAAAGTGTAGAAAGCTGCCAGCAAAGTTTATGCACATCAAGTTTGCTGTAGAAACGTCATCCTGACAGCCACATATTACAATGGGACGAAGGGAGGGGAAGCTAGGAAGAAGAAACCCAGACCTGCTCAATTCCAGCTTCCTTCACTGTAAAATACTGTATACCAACTAACCTCTAAGGCCCTTTCTAAATCTATCATTATTACTCCTACTTCGACATTCCTGCTCCTGCACATTCCATGCATAATTATGGAACCCTAAGAAACCCTTAGATTCATGCTTTTCCTATCTGTATGTGTAGGCCCATTTGCTTGTGTTAGCAAGTATGGGAGTAAGTACAGGCTAAAATAGACCCCTTTCAGAATTATAAGAGTTTAGCAATTAAGAAAGATGCATGACTTCATTTCCAAAGGTACTATTTTATGCTGTAATTGTTTACACTCTTGATGAAGCAATACAGCCTAGGAGACATTTAAGGGTGTGTTCTTCAAGAGGATGCTAACACTAGAAGGTAGAAAAGAGTGAGGATAAAACACTGGTGTGTAAATATCACAACACAACAAAACATATGTGTGGCTTAAATTACAAATTCTTAAAGGGTAACTAAAAAATAAAACTATTGGATGGTGCCCACCTACAAAGAAATAAATAAAATAAAATAAAACAAATAAAACTAATTAGACTAATTCAATATTTTCTAGCTTTAAAACAAGTTTCAGCTTCTTTTGTGTTTTTTTGTTTGTCTGTTTTTCTTTTGGTCTTTTTAAACAGGTTAGTTTTCACAAGTGTGGGATATGTTGTAAAGAGAAAAATATAAAATGCTCTAATTCTGGAGTAATGTCTATTAAATGGCAAAGAAAAATAAATACCAAAGACAAAAAAAAAATTACTCTCCTGTCTCTAATTTGATCAAGAACCCTACCATCTGGCATCACAGGGAATAGTAAGGGTTAAAACTATAATATTCCTTGTTTTCTTCCTACCTAACTGGTGTTCCCAGGCATTCTTTGGGTGTCAACAGCTGTTCTGGTAACCTTACGATGACAAAACAGTGTTTATTACCAGCCAAGACACACAGACAAAATACTATTTCAGTAGTCCATTTAACATCAACAAGAAGCATTATAAAGATTATCGTCTGGGCAAATTGGAAACACTCAATTACTTCATCCTAGCAGACAAAATGCACTATTCATAAAGAAAACAATCCAACATCATTTAGTATGGTAAATATTCTAATTAACTAAATGGTTTATGTTTTCTTATGGCTACACTTATTAACACGACTGATAGGAAAACATTACTTCACCATCCTTGCCTTCAAACATGCACGCCCACGAAAACTTCTGTTTAGACGCGTATTTTTTAAACTTCGGCTCACAACAAGTAATGGATTGTGAAATCACTTCAATGGGTCAGAGCCAACTTTTTTAAAAAATTGAAATAGGAAAGAATAGAACAGAAAAATGCCAGAATGCATCAAATGCTGTAAAGGTAACTATCAATTCAGGAAAATTTGTTTCAGCATGTACCTGCTTCTCTCTTCCTGATTGCAAACTCTGAATGCCCTGGTTTAGCCCCAAGTTCGAATATATTGTCCATGAAACAGAGTTAAAACCATGAGTTCAAGGAATTGCCTACTCAAGTCAAATATTTCTTATTCCTCCACTTAAACTGAATCAAAATTATAGCTGCCTTCCTAGTACCACAAGCTTGGCCCAGTGATTTTAAAAACCTTTAAAGTTTCCCTTTTCTTTGTCCACATCCTAATCTTTAATATTTTAGTGACATGGGCTCTCTAAAACTGACAGTAACAGTATGAGAGAATGCCAATGAGATCCCATGGGGTATTTAAGAGAATTTCTTACACTTCTGTTTTCCACTGTTTCTATAGAACTGGTGATAAACTGAGATAGCTCTATTTTCACTCTGCTACCCCTGGGTTCTATTGAGTTTTTATAAGTATACAGTAACATTGTGACATTTTTTTCACTTCCTGTGCATAAAATGTTTATACACAACCTTGATAAAACCATCCCTACGTATTTTGATTTTAAGATTAAAAAAACAAAACAAGGGGGAAAAACCACAAAAAACCTACACTCCAGTAAATCCCTCCTAATGCCCCCAGTCTGAAAGGGGCCTTCCAATAAGCACCGTTTGTACATCCAATAAGTGACCTAGGCAAGAGCAGCTCCAGTTTCTAAGACACTAAGGCACTGACCTCATTATGTTGAGGCAAGAGAAGAATTCTAAATGATGAGGCAATCTATATACCCTGAAGACCAGCTGCCAACCGTCAGGGCCTGAACCCAAAGGCAGGCTCCCTGGGATTTCACCATCCCTGTAATGCAGGCTTGTGGAGCAATCACTTCCCTTCAGGGGATGAGGCATGCAGACTCCCCTCCCAAACACATACCCTACACACACTCTCTCTCTCTCCTTTCTCCCCTCTGCTCTGATGGCCATTTTTTAAAGGCTTATAAAAATGTATTCTATCCTTAAAGAAATGACTCAAAATTATAACTGGAATGACTCAATTGTTTCTATTAACTGTAAGACAACAGACATTGATAATGATGATTTATAAAATGTCACTAGAGATATTCCCTTGGGAATGACTTATAACTCATTAAAATCACTAATGATTTATTCAGTATAGAAGAGGCTGTGCCATCAGAGCATGACAAGGTCCTGAATCTTGGGGAGCAAATATTCTTAAACCTGGTTTGTAATACTCCTGGACAGCTCCACTTGTGACAAGTCTTTAAGTTCTAAAAGTCCCAGAAACAAAAAGTTTAAATTATTTTTAATTTCTGCAATCAATATGAATAATATGGTCCCTTGTTTCTTTCTCTAGGGAGAAAACAACGTGCTGCCATGAAATTTGCTTAATAAGAAAAAATAGAGAACGAGGCATACACACACCCAGACACAAACACAAATTTCACAGCAGAACATAGTTTTCTGTCCAGAGAAAGATGACTGAGAGTTACTGCTTTATGACATTTACCTGAGAAAATTTCTCAATTCTGCCGCTGATCTGGTTTTTTACTGAAGCAGCTTCTGTTACTAAATTAGTAAGCAGAAAAACGAATGTCTTAGAAAATAAGCTCCTACAAGGAAGAGAATACCTAATTCCTCTAACCTCCAGCAAAACCAGCCACACACCTCTGATTCACATACCTACACACACACATACACATTATAAAGAGAATAATCTTAAAGAATATAAGGCCAGGCACAGTGGCTCACCCCTGCAATTCCAGCACTTTAGGAGGCCGAGGAAGTAAGATTGCTTGAGCCCAGGAGTTCGAGACAAGCCTCAGCAACATAGTGAGGCCGCTCAGGAGCCTGAGGGAAGCTACTCAGAGGCTGAGGTGGGATGACTGCTTAAACCTGGGAGGGTGAGGCTGCAGTGAGCCAAGATGGCACCACTGCACTCCAGCCTAGGCGATAAAGTGAGGCCCTGTCTCTCAAAAAATATATATACATTAAAAAAATAAAAAATAAAGAATGTAAGTTGGAGGATCAACTCAGATACCATGAAGTAGGTGACAACAATAATATATTCTGGTTGGCCTGGTACAATTCCAGTTTATAGTTATTGTCTCAGCATAGTTCTTTTTTTTTTTTTTTTTTTTTTTTTTGGGAGACAGAGTCTCACTCTGTCACTCGGGCTGGAATACATGTGGCACAATCAGAGCTCACTGCAGCCTCGACCTCCTGGTCTCAAGAGATTATCCCACCTCAGCCTCCTCAGTAGCTAGGACTACAGGCATGCAGGGCTAATTTTTTAAATTTTTTTGTAGAGACAGGATCTTGCTTTGTTGCCCAGGCTGGTCTGGAACTCTTGGCCTCAGTGAAGATCCCACCTCAGCATCCCAAAGTGCTGGAATTATAAGAAGGAGCCACCATAACCAGCCTCCATCATAAATATTAATAGTACACCCTTTCACTCTCAAAGGTATCCTACTATGGACAGTAAATGAACTGACCATCCCACTAATAGCAGTAGATATGGCTGAATGAAGTTGGGTGGGTTGTGATGGGAAGAGGTAAAATTTTTGGTTTGGACTGCCTTGGGAAAAGAGCTTGAATAAAAGGCTAATTCCTCATCTGTACAATATTATAATATTAAGAAAAACTTAAACTTATGGAGAATCTGTAAAGTTTATCAATATCTCTTTGATCGATCCCCTGCTCTTCTTCCTGGACCCCTATGCTCCTCTGTTAGGGTAGGGTCTGTGTTTTGCTCACTGTTGTATGCCAAGCCTCTAGTACCATGTGTGGTCATAGCAACTGCTGAGTGAATGATGTGCCAGACATTGCATTAAATGCTTTACATAGTAATAGTAGCAAGTAGTTACTTGGCACTTCCAAAGAAAAACAGGCCTAACAGTTTTCCAACCATCTAAATCAAAGGGCTGGTTGCAGGAGGAAAGAAAGGGAAGACATATAAAATATCTTCTTTACATGTGACACCTAATAAGTTTCTGGGAAAGACTAATATTTCCTATGGACAGAGCATTAACAACAGATTTCCTCCCTGTCTATTGCTACAACCAAATAATTTTACATGCAAACACATTGGGGAAAAAGCAGGGAAGAGAGTAAGGTTTTCATTTAAATACAAGTTACTGCGTTAAAAATAGCTTGGGGGGAATGATGTAAAACTGGATTTCAGTAAAACTAATTTTTCTTCCTCAAAATTTCAAAATACATGCTTTATCCTATAAATAGTATCTCACAGAACCACTCAACTAGAAAGCATAGTGGTTACCAATTTCCCCAAGCCAGCCCAAGAGCCTGCTGTATAACTCTTACTAGATGTATAACCCTGGGCAAGTCCCTTAATCTCTGTGCCTCAGTTTCTGCAAGTGTAAATGGGGATAACGATTCTGACTTTAGAACACTGCTATAAAGATTAGATGACATGACCTCTGGCGAATGCCCAGCTCATAGCAAAGAGTCAGTTATTATTATTTTTCTATTACCACCAACATGCAACACCATCTAATCTAACCATCTCATTTTAATAATGAGGGAACTGAGACCCAGAGGGGTTAAATAATTAATTAAAGCACCAAGATCAGACTCCAAATGATAAATCCTGGTCCATGATTCTTTCCACTACCTTAAGCTGGATTGTGTTGCAGTTATGTTTTAAAAATATGCTTTGGAATTTGGGAAAATAATTTCCCCAGAAACAATGGTCAAATGGTGCTTAGACTATGAGGTTAATGGGTCAGAGCGGGGTGAGCCCCTCCCTGTAGCTAAACTAATGACCTAATGTTAAAACAAAACATCAAAACAAAGAGAAAAACAGTACTACCAGTACCTAACCAAGGAAATGCAGGAAAAGTCTCTTCTTGCTTATTAAGAATAATGGTCCTTGTAGAAGTTTAATAAATTTAAAATGAGGCAAAATTTATAACATGGAATTCTGGGTACCTTTAAAAGGAGTGGATGTGCTATTGATGGTAATATGTTCAGTTTTACTTAAAAAACTCACAGCTTTTCTGGTTGTTGATCAACATATCTTTATTGGCATGATGAGCAAAACATTCCCTCTGATCTTAAGGGGAAAAAGAGCAGCTGTATGCAAGTGGGGAAGACAGCCAAGTAAAGGAGTACAGGGAAGGGCCTCTGAAACGAAAGAACAGCTGGCACGAAGGTAGAGTCTAGAGGACAGAGCCATTCAGGAAACTGCAAGTAGACAAGTATGGCTGGGTTATGGGGCTGCACATTGGCAGATGGAGGCTGGGGTCTCTGAACAACCTAGAAAGATAACCCAGGCTCATATTACAGTTGCCAGGGAAGTTCCATATAATATAGAGTTTGAGAATGGAACAAGAAGGTATGAAATATTTTTTAAGGAACATAAACAAGTTTGCTTTACAAAGAAATTCTGGTGGGTAGGCACAATTTTTACATTCCCTACACCTTTGCAACTACTTTTATTGAAACAGCACATTGGCACTCTTCTCCTGGCCCACAATGAGTGATGTTAGAAGTAGCAGCTTCAAGAAACTGATTGCTATGCATATTCCAAGAATGCCAATGAGGTTACTATTCAGGAAGCTACACCGAATTCCCTTTATCAGAGCCCTTGGGAAAAAAGTTCTCTCTGACCTCAATTCCAAGAATAGCTGCATTTCTCCTTCACGACTCATCTTTTTTATCTTATGGACAACGTGGAATCACAGAAATGGACCCTCTTTCCCTATCAGCTAAAGATTCTGTGAGCCAAAATTGTAACCCGCTGTTTACAAATGCATACATTAGGTGAGCAGCTTCAGTAATTCCTGTCTTGGATTCGTATTTTCTCGCCCTGTTTGGCAAGAGTCGGGGGTTGGGGGTGGTTCCTGGTCATCTCATCGACTTATTTTGCATTTTATCTTACGCATTTTTTTTTGATAAGCTATCTTGCATTCTTTTTCTTTTTTTCTTTTTTTTTTTTTTTGTGAGATGCAGTCACCCAGGCTGGAGTGCAGTGGCACAATCTCAGCTCACTGCAACCTCCGCCTCCCAGGTTCAAGTGATTCTCCTCCTCCAGCCTCCCGAGTAGCTGGGATTACAGGCATCCATCACATCTGGCTAATTTTTTGGTATTTTTAGTAGAGACTGTTTCACCATGTTGGCCAGGCTGGTCTCAAACTCCTGACCTTAAGTGATCTGCCTGCCTTGGCCTTCCAAAGTACTGGGATTACAGGCATGAGCCACTGCACCCGGTTTATCTTGCACTCTTTTTGGAATAAAATGGATTATATTAGTATCTTGTGAGCAGCCTCCATGTGCCTGGCATGCATACGCCAACAAATGCCCAAACATGTCTTGCTTGGAAGTATAAAAAGGTGATTGCAGAGTCAAGAAGGAAAGATCAACTCTGAGGGATAAATGAGATCCTGAGCCAAAAGAGCAGCACAAGGGACAGAAAGGGATAGATAGATAAGAGCCCCCTCAGGGCGCAGAACCAGTAGAACTTTGTTACTGAATGTTACTGATTAGAGGTTGGAAAAAAAGGTGAACTTTTCTTTTTTTTCTTTTTTTCTTTTTAAGAGACAGGCTCTTGCTATGTTGCCCAGGCTGGACTCAAACTCCTGGGCTCAAGGGATCCTCCTGCTTTGGCCTCCCAAGTAGCTGGAACTACAGGCACATACCACTGTGCCCAGCTTAAAGGCAAACTCTGAAGATGACATGTTGGTTTTTTTGTCCATGTGTCCGGTACAGTGATGCTGCCGTCACCTGGAGACACAACAGGAGGAAACTGTGTGTTGGGTCTGTTGGGTCATGTGTTGTTATCCAGCAGGGAGCTGTAAATTCAAGCCTAGAATTGAGAAGAAATGTCAAAGAGGAGGTAAAGGTGAGGGAGTGGGCAACATGGAGCATTAAAACTGCAGAAGTGGATGGCATCACTTAGAGATAAAGAGGAGAAAAATAAAGAAAACGGCTGAGAAAAACATTTCTAGACATAACCAAAGTTGAGGAATAGAAACAGAGCAGGCACAGTGGCTCACGCCTGTAATCCCAGCACTTTGGGAGGCTGAGGTGGGCAGATCACTTGAGGTCAGGAGTTCAAGATCAGCCTGGCCAACATGGTGAAACCTCGTCTCTAGTGAAAATACAAAAATTAGCTGGGCATGGTGGCAGGCGCCTGTAGTCCCAGCTGCTCAAGAGGCTGAGGCAGGAGAATCACAAACCCCGGAGGTGGAGGTTGCAGTTGGGTTGAGATTGCACCACTGCACTCTAGCCTGGGCGACAGAACAAGATTCCCTCTCAAAAAAAAAAAAGGAATAGAAACAGGAAGGGGAGGTGGGGAGGTGGGAAGCAGGAGTGATCAGGAAACGGAGGAGGAACCTAAAAGAAAAGCTTCCAGGACAGAAAGTGTTCTGCTGTCCAAGGTTGCAAAGGAATCTGTAAATAGAGGAGCCACAGGATTTAGTAATTAGATCATTTGTCTATATGTTTATCATAGCATGAATTTCATGCATATTAACTATGACTAAAATTTTTTTTCCCTTATTTTGGCTCTGGAGCAGAACAAAGAAAAGGAGAGAATTTCCTGAGGTGACTGGGCAAGATTTAAAAGAGCAAAGGAAAAGAAACACAAAGTTTGAAGAGGATGTGTGTAAACATGTGAGAAAGAGACTGCCTGAGGTGGATCTTCCTGGGCTGGGATCCTGAGAGACAGGAAGAGGGGGGACCTCCATGTGACTGTTCCCCCTGCAGCCCTGCAGGGCAGGGGGAAGTTCCCCCATCAGTGAGCAGGTGGGGCTACCTCCTGACCACACCTCAGCAGGGTGCAGTGGTGTAGATGGGGCCCCAGACATCTGTGAGTACTTGGCATCTATTCCTTTATTCTCTGACTCCAGTATGGTTCATTCTAGGCTCACTTTCACGTTGAACGTACTCCTCTCACTCCTACATCACAACTATGTATTTTTTTCCTAGTGTGTTTTCCCAGCTCTTCCCCAGCTATAGTAATTAATTCAAAGACGCCATCACTTAAGTGCCAATCAAATCTCCATCGAGATCCAAGAAGAACAATAGTAGGCTTATATGCAGTCTTTTAATTTAAATTACCAGTTGAGTCACTACATGCCAACAATTAAGCAATGACACACACACAGATTATACTCCATGTTAATAGGGCTAAATCAGAGATCTCAGAGAACAAGTTGCCCTGGACAGCCAAGCCTTCCAGATAGCTGAGGTTTACCTTCAGGGGAATGGAGGAGGTGGAGGCACAGACACTTAAATAACTTGATAATGACTATTTTTCTAATATGTTATTTGTGCTTCTCTGCTTTCTAAAACAGCACATAGGAAATATAATTTAAGCTTTTCACGGGCCTCCATTATGAACATCCCCAGGCGGTGATAAGCCAGTAGAAACAAAAACAGTGCATTCCTCCAGCTCACTTCTATCTTGTTTCTCCACCCCTCGACCCCTTGCCTCAATCCAAGCCATCACCATCTCTCCCAGGACCACGACAGTAGCCTTCTGTCTGGTCTCCCTCTTTCCATGCTTGCCCCTCTGAATTCAACCTACACATGGCAGTCAAAGCAATCTTTTTAAAACAAGAAGACAATTCATGCCCATCCAGTGCTTAGCACTCTCTTTGTTCTATATCAAGGCCCTACCTGAACTTGCTCCTGCATCCTCCCCAACATCATCTCAAATCATCCTCACCCCACTCCCAGCTCCCCCAACTCCCACAAGAACGCAAACCTCTCCTCCTTCCACCTTTGCACTTGTTCTCTGCCTGGTCTACTCTTCCCTAGCTCTTCCCATAGCATCTCCTTCTTACATCCTGGTTTTATCTCAAATGTCACCCCTTCACAGTCTCTCCTTAGCCCCCCTAAAATGGCCACCAGTTAACGCTATATTACCAACCAGTTTATTTCCTCTGTCTAGTTATCATTGGATTTATCTTGTTTCCTTTTACTTTATTCGAAAACAAACTTTCTTCAGCATTAACCACTGAGCTAGGGGTTCTCAGAAAGTTGTCCTATGTCACCTGGGAATGATAATTTGATAGAAAGGCACTTTCTTGTGCCCTCTCCAGACCAACTAATCAAATACTCTAGGGGTATTAATAAACTTTCCATGTGATTTTGATGCACGTTCACATGTGAGAACCACTGCAGTATATTACAGTGGCCCCTTATGTGTTCATGGTCTTCCCCACTAGAAAATAACATTTATGAGGACAAAGATCTAGTCTGCCTTGTTCACCACCAATTTTCTAACCCCTAGCCCAACACCTAACATACTATAAACATTCACGAGGAGGAGATATCCTATTCCATAACCAATATTTGTGTTACTAAACTAAAACTATGTAAACATCACGGACGTTTAAATGGTCTGTTGTTTTTCATCATCCCCCAAAGACATTGCCTAGCCTGGGTTTGCTCTTCCTTCTGTTTTTCTTCTTCCATGACTCTTGGGTCACGATATTTTTCTTCCATATTTCTTGATGCTCAGGACAAAAGGATTGTCCATCCAAAGAACTTACTAATCCATGCAAGATGAACAATCTTCAAGAGTACTACATCCATACAACATTATTTCAGTCTCAAGAAGTAGAACATGACTTTCAGCAAGGCTGCCTGATTTCAAATCCAAGTTCTACCATGTATTAGCTGTGTAATCTTCAACAGATGGATTAAATTCTGTGCTTTAGCTTCCTCATCTATAAATAATGAATCATGGCATCCACCTCACAAGGTTGCTGTGAGAATAAAGTAATTCATCTTGTAAAGTGTTTGGATCATGCTGACATAAGGAAAGTACTCTATGCACATTGACTGTAATATGTCACATCCTGCTGGTTATTATCCCTAGTAGGATGGCAAATTCTTGGCCCTGATGGTTCAGGACTGAAATACTGATCTATATAGCAGAGCATTACCACTCACTCCTAGGCAAGGAATAAAAAGGCATTCCACATACCAGGAGCACTAACCCTACTTAAGATGAGCTAGTCTTTATAATTCCCTAAGTCCTCCTTCTCACAGTTTCCTACTGTACACTAGTAGCCTTTTCCACTTGAACACCTTCTCTCCCCAGCCACCATCTTTGACCTTGCTCTCAAAATGCTCAGAAATAAAACAAGTATTTGTTTAACAAATTAGACATTTCCTGGAAGATGACTGCAGTTGAATGAAATCGCCCAGAGGTGGTCAAGCCACGGGACAAGGAGTACAGGAGACTGGCTGACCTACAAAGTGCTTGTCCCAGAGAAGACCCAATGGCAAAATTCAAAGAGGAAGACACAGAAAAAGCAGCCTATTTCTGCCCTTCAAATAACAGAGGAAAATTAAGAGAAAAGAAATCGTGGAAGAACAATTGACATATAACAAAGAAGTTCTGGATATACACAGAACTTACAGACAGCAGTAAATATCTTAGAATTACTAGGAACACTCAAGAGTGTCTAAAGCATAGCTGTCTAAAGATCTTATAGAGGCCCCCCATTGTGCTTCTAGAGGCAAATTCAAATTCCTCTCCACCCACTGGAAGAAACTGAGATTCTCCATCAGTTACACTGCCTTAACCTTTTCCTTTGCATGCTTTACCTATACTCTTCTGCCCTGGCCAGGTCCTCTTCCCCTAGATCTCCTTACCCCTATATCCTCCCCACCACAACAGTTGGTTTCTTCCCACTTTTGTTCCCACTACACCAATGCTACTCAAAACCTGAGTAGTCTGTAAACTGTTAACATTCCACAATGAGACAAGCAGAGCTACTGAAAGTTCACATCATGGCAACAGGACAAATTTTATGACTTTGAATCAACAATAAGAACTTTGGGTTTGTATTATGTAGACTTTCTTTGTTCCATTTTATTTTCCTGAAAATTAATCTTTATATTTTATAAAAACATGAACCATATTGGATTGGAAATTAAAAAAACAAACAAACAAAACAAAACTGGCACCTCAGCACAGGAATGTTAAGGAACACTACCCTAGATCACTCACAGGGAACACTCTTCTATTCTTTTTTTTTTTTTTTTTTTGAGACAGAGTCTTGCTCTGTCGCCCAGACTGGAGTGCAGTGGTGCCATCTCAGCTCACTGCAAGCTCCGCCTCCTGGGTTCACGCCATTCTCTTGCCTCAGCCTCCCGAGTAGCTGGGACCACAGGCGCCCGCCACCACGCCCAGCTAATTTTTTTTTTTTTTAGTAGAGATGGGGTTTCACCGTATTAGCCAGGATGGTCTCAATCTCCTGACCTCGTGATCTGCCTGCCTCAGCCTCCCAAAGTGCTGGGATTACAGGCATGGGCCACCACGCCAGGCCCACTCTTCTATTCTTTTCTCCCACAACCTAATGTTCTTCAGAGTGTGCTCTAAACTATCCTCCACGAACAATCTCACCCAATGTGAAGGTTTCTCCTATAGTTTGTACCCTATCATCATGTAAGCTGCTGGAATTTTTTTAATGAATTAAACAGAAAGTCAAAACAAATAATTCACTCTATTCCTGTGCAAGTTCTTTGCACTAAGGAGCCTGTTATTTGCCTTATGCTTCTCTCATCCTTTGCACAACACCAGAGGCAGCACAGTGCGGTGGTTCAATTTCTGGGTTAAAATGGGACTTAAAAATGGAGTCCAATTCCCATGGGCCACAGCCAAGCTTTGGCCATGTGACCTGACGCAAGTCCCTTAACTCTTCTGAGCTTCTAGTTTCTCTTCTGGGATGTGAGGTCGGCTTGGCATGCAAAGCCTTCCCAACTCTAAAATTAAATGATGTCTGTTTGTTCTTAGAAAGGCTCTCAGGTTCCTCACAGTCAAAAGGGAAAATATCTCCCCTACCACAGGGCTGGGAAGATTGGAAAGCACCATTAAAACTACAGTCTTCTGGGAACTTAAGGCATTTTTATTACTATTCTACATATACTAGATGCCCATGCAGAATTCATGAACCAAACATAGAAACTTCACGTATTCAGCCTCCAAAACTGAACGCTAGGACAGTGAGGGATCTGGAACCTGACGAGGGCAGCCACTGAAAAGAGAGGCTATTTAGTCTGGAGAAGGTAAGATTGAGGAAGAAACTTGAAGAGCTCTCATGTAAATAAGAGAAGAATATCTCCATTGCTCTAGATACGTGAATTAAGTACAATCAATAGATGCTTTCGATGGGAAAGGAAGGAAGAAAGGAACTAGTAATTCCAAAATGTTTAATATAGCTTAGTGTTTCCATCTCATTTCCCCATTTAATATTCACAACTCTGGTCTTACATACCCAAAGTAAAATAATTTTTGGTGAAGGAGAGGTCCATGGTCTGTCCACTATACCGAACTGGGAAGCTAATTGTTACAAAATATAACAAAAAAGATTACTGTTAATGTCTTGAGCTGTTCAGTAAGAGAAGCCCCTGCCTTGCCAGAGATACTAAAGGCAGTGGCTAAAGACAATCTGTCAAGGACACTGGAGAAAAGCTTCCTACCATGAATGTGACTCCTGGAGTTCTGGTACCTTAAATCAATACAATGCCTACCCATACCCCCTGAAATACCACACAACTGGAGAGACCAATTCAAGGTTGTCAACTTTTTATTTTGACTTGACTTGTAAGCACATTTATAAAACAACTCCATCAATCTAAAGAGCCAAAGGGTATGATCTTAGAATAAAAGATGGCCCTTTAAATTCTAATTCTATTTAATAAGAAATTAAATAGAATAAGAATAGATTCACTTAAAAATCAAGACAATACCCCTAGTTTTCATATTTTGCCATGCAATTTGTCAAACAGGTAGCTGGAAATCCACATCATTACACCAGATGACCTTCCTGACGAGCTACTTATATATTAAAACTCGGCCAGATGCGATGGCTCATGCCTGTAATCCCAGCACTTTGGGAGGCCAAGGCAGGAGATCCCTTGAGATCAGGAGTTCAAGACCAGCCTGGCCAATATAGTGAAACCCCGCATCTACTAAAAATACAAATTAGCTGGGCATGGTGACGCACGCCTGTAATCCCAGTTACTTGGGAGGCTGAGGAAGGAGAATAGCTTGAACCCAGGAGGCAGAGGCTGCAGTGAGCTGAGATTGTGCCACTACACTCGAGCCTGGGCAACAGGGTGAGGCTCTGTCTCAAAAAACAAACAACAAACAACAACAAAAAAAACTCAGAGATAACAATGCTACTAGACAGAGTCTCTTAAATGATCAAATTCTAATAATGGTATTATCCTTTCTAGATAACACTTATTTGACCAAGTGCCTCTTCTGTTCATCAACTACTTTTTTTTTTTTTGAGATGGAGTCTCACTCTGTTGCCCAGACTGGAGTACAGTGGAGCAATCTTGGTTCACTGCAACCTCCGCCTCCTAGGTTCAAGCTATTCTCCTGCCTCAGCCTCCCGAGTAGCTGGGATTACAGGCACCCACCACCACAGCCAGCTAATTTTTGTATTTTTAGTAGAAATGAGGTTTCATCATGTTGGCCAGCCTGGTCTTGAACTTCTGACCTCAAGTGATCCTCCCACTTCAACCTCCCAAAGTGTTGTGATTACAGGTATGAGCCACTGTGTCCAGCTCATCAACTACTTTGAATGCATTCAAATGATTCCACATACCTTAACCTCACAATAATCCTAAGAGGTAGGTCCTATCACTATTCTCATTTTACAGAACTGGAAATGGAACTTCTTTGTTTTTTTTTTTTTGAGGCAGAGTCCCCAGGCTGGAGTGCAGTGGCCCGATCTCAGCTCACTGCAAGCTCTACCTCCTGAGTTCACGCCATTCTCCTGCCTCAGCCTCCTGAGTAGCTGGGACTACAGGCGCCCGCCACCAAGCCCGGCTAATTTTTCGTATTTTTAGTAGAGACGGGGTTTCACCGTGTTAGCCAGGATGGTCTCGATCTCCTGACCTCGTGATTCGCCCACCTCGGCCTCCCAAAGTGCTGGGATTACAGGTGTGAGCCACCGTGCCCGGCCAAATGGAACTTTTTAAAGTTACCTCACAATGATGTCAAGCCAGGATCTGAATACCCAGACCATCTTCAAAATCCTGTCTCCCTAATCACTACACCATAATGCTAAGAAAGAAAGGGGGGTAGGGGAGGGGAGAGGAGGGAAGGGGGAGGGGAGGGGAGGGGAGGGGAGGGGAGGGGAGGGGAGGAAGGAAGGAGGAAGGAAGGAAGGAAGGAAGGAAGGAAGGAAGGAAGGGAGGGAGGGAGGGAGGGAGGGAGGGAGGGAGGGAGGGAGGAAGGAAGGGAGGGAAGGAAGGAAACTGTCAGGCACTATCAAATGATTTTAAGAAATGTTCTAAAACTACTTATTTATCCAGGAAATTTATCCTGGATGAATAAATTATAAGGATGGATGTTTCACTTGGTTTGGTGAAAAGTGAAGACAACACTTATATAACTAAAATATATATATGTAATAGTGTTTTCATCATATTTATCATGTATATGGAGAGGAAAAAGAACAAAATCCCAGGAAAATAAATCATGATAGCAGTAAAGATATTTTCTACAAGCCCTACAATTTTTGTCATTATAGTTTACAACATGGCAATAAAAATAGCTATTGGACCACTCAGTCATCACAGGTTTGTTCATAATGTTATCACGCACCTATCACACAGCTGTAGGTAACTCTAACCCTACATGTCTTATGCTTGCAAATCCTGAATCTGTTTGATAGATAGGCCCTTAGCTATACCAGTCTTTGCACTGCATCGTGGGACTAGGAAGGGGTGAAGGGAGATGGAGGGATTTGAGGGGGTGGGAATGGCCCTAAAAAATCTGGCATATATCTGCCTGCTTGGTTACTAACTAGTTTTAATTTCAAATAATCCCCCCTTCCATTTTACTTTGGTTCTTCTGCTGTTTCCACCCAATATTTAGATAGAAACATGAGCCAAAAAAGTTGGGATGGGTCTTAAATTTGGGGGCCAGCAGGCTAAAAAGCTTGGCCCAGAATGCAAACTGCCACTTATGTGGCTGAGTCAGGACAACCAACGTAAACATGTAAGTTAGTCCAAATATACACACACTTGTTTATATTTTAAAACTTATTTTGCATCTTAGTAATTTCTTCCCTAAAAATAGTCAAGGAACCCTACTGTTTTGGCCATTTTTTTTTTATAAATTGCTATTTTGAAAAGAAATTATAATTATCCATGTGTGTTGAACAGACCAAAGACATGCTACTATTTTCTAGTGTTGAGAAAAGTTTCAAAGTGCTACCTAGAAGCAATCATTAAAACTAACGTACCTCCATAAAATGCACTTTTTATCAAGTGCTTTAAAAATAAATAGCGAGTCAAAATTGAGAAGGAGTGGCTATTTTTATTGCATGTCACCTGGTCAGGTATTTCCTGCAAGAACAGGGACTAGATCCGTCCTTCAAATCCTTGTAATGCTAGGCATGAAAAGAAGGTGGTCCTATTTCTAAAGTCTTTATGGATTTTTACTTGAATGTCTTTTAAAGGGCTGGTGGTGTGTGCGCGTGTGTTTATGCTAAAAAGAAACCATAAAGCTAGGTGCAATGGCTCAAGCTTATAATTCCAGCACTTTGGGAGGTCCAGGCAGGAGGAGCTCCTGAGTCCAGGAGTTTGAAATCAGCCTAGATAACACAGTGAGATTCTGTCTCTACAAAAAAGATTAAAAATACAGCCAGGAATGGTGGCGTGCCCCTGTAGTCCCAGATACTCAAGACAGGGGCGAAGGGGCTGAGATGGAAGGACCACTTGAACTTGGGAGGTTGAGATTGCAGTAAGCTATGATTGCTCCACAGCACTCCAGCCTGAGCAACACAGCAAGACTCTCTGCCTGCCCCAGGAAAAAAAAGAAAGAAAGAAACCATAGAGATGACCTAGTTCAAGTCATTCTCACCCCCACCTTTGGAACTTGTACTGACGAGTAAATCAAAGGCCATTTCTTTTTTCAAGGCCACACAACCAGAATCAAGACCCAAATTTTGGTCTGTGCATTTCCCACATTTCTCCCAATACAACCTGATAACTAGCATGTATTATATAAAAATATCAGAATCTAAAAATTGCAAGGGATGGCAAAACAAATGCAAGTCTAGAATGAATATCTACTTTCCTTACCTAAAACATTTATACTCTTCTGAAGAATGTTTAGCAATAGTTCTCAACCAGGGGTGATTTGGCATTGGAGACATTTGGCAATGTCTGAGGATATTTTTGGTTGCCACCACTTGGCAGGCAGAAGCTGGGAGGTCACTGGTATCTAATGAGTAGGGGCCAGGGATGGTGTTAAGCCTCCTACAATGCATAGGACAGGCCCTGTGATGGTTAATTTTATGTGTCAACTTACTAAGCCATGGAGTTCCCACATATTTGGTTAAACATTATTCTTGGTATATATGTAAGGGTGTTTCTGGATGAGATTATCATTTTAATCAGTAAACTGAGTAAACCAGATTGCACTCCTTAATATGGGTGGGCCTCATCCAATCTGTTGAAGGTTAGAAAACAATTAAAAGGTAAAGTAAAGGAGAATTTGCTCTCTCTGCCTAACTGTCTTTGAGCTAAGACATTGGCGTTCCAACTCATACTCGAACTAGAACTTACATCATTGACTCTTTTGGCTCTCAGGCCTTCAGATTCTAACTGAAACTTATCTCATCAGCTCTCCTGGGTCCCAGGCCTTCAGTCGTGGACTGGAACTATACCTCTAATAACCACCTGAGCCAATTCCTTTTAATCAATCTCAGTAAACATATATACATATATCCTATAAATATTCCACTGGTCCTATTTCTCTGGAAAACCCATGCTAATACTGGCCCCTACAACAAGAATTACCCAGCACAAAATGTCAATGCCAAGGTTAAAAAACCCTGATGTATAAGAATATTGACATTTTCATAATGGAGATGTCATGATGGTAAATGGAGATTTACCATTTTAAATGTACAGTTCAGTAGCATCCATCACTACCATCCATCCACACAGAACTTTTTTCATCTTGCAAAACTGAAACTCTACCCATTAATCAGTAACTCCCTATTCCCCACTCCCTCTAGCCCTTGGCATCCACCATGCTACTTTCTGTCTCTATGAATTTGACTACTCTAAGTACCTATATGAATGGGAATTATACAGTGTTTCTCCTATTGTGACTGGCTTCTTTCACTTAGCATGTCTTCAAAGTTCATCCATTTTGTAGCATGTGTCAGGATGGATTGCCTTCCTTTTTAAGGCTAAACGATATTCCATTGTATGTGTGTATATACCATATTTTGTTCGTCCAATTACCCATCAATGGACACATGGGATGCTTCTACATTTTGACTACTGTGAATAATGCTGCTATGAGCACAGGTGTGCAAATATTTCTTTTAAAATCCTGCTTTCAATTTGAGGGGAATACATATACCCAGGAGTGAAAATGCTGGGCCATATGGAAACTCTATTTTAATTTTTTGAGGAACCACCACACTGTTTTCTACAGAAGTTATGCCATTTTACATTTCCTTGGGTGCATTTTTAATCAGCAATGCTCTCAATAGCAGAAGTGTTCTTCTGTCTACCTCTCTCTGCTCCACTTCCCTCCCTGTACCCTGGCCATTTTATGAAGCAGGTAGTGAGCCAATACTTTAAAAACTGGGGCACTCTTAAACACACCCTAGGGAGTGATTTTTTTAAATATGAATTGTCACTCTCTGGTTTTCCTTGAGGCGGATGTCTTTTTTTTTTTTTTTTTTTTGAGACAGAGTCTCGCTCTGTTGCTTAGACTGGAGTGCAGTGGCGCGATCTCGGCTCACTGCAACTTCCGCCTCTCAGGTTCAAGCGATTCTCCCACCTCAGCCTCCCAAGTAGCTGAGATTATAGGCACCCACCACCACGCCCAGCTAGTTTTTGTATTTTTAGTAGAGATGTGGTTTCACCATGTTGGTCAAGATGGTCTTGAACTCCTGACTTCAGGTGACCTGCCCTCCTCGGCCTCCCAAAGTACTGGGATTACAGGCGTGAGTCACTGCACCTGGCCTTGAGGTAGGATTTCTACAATGCATCTTGACCACAGTGGAGGGGTATGGAGAGGCACAGAGCACATGGGAAGGAAGACACCTGCCCACCCAGCAGATGGACCCTTCTCCAAACCAATCCTGAAAGCCACCCGAGACCGCAGTCTGTGAAACCTGAGAAAAATAATCCCCATGTCATCTCAAGTTTTCTATGGGACACCTGTTTGTATTCTTTGAAAAACAGAGTCTTTCTATTTTTGAGGTCTCTTATTTACATGCATCTTGTCGGAAAAGATTCTGGTTTTACAGAGCACAGTACCACTGTTAAGCTGACTTTAAATACAAGTTCAATGGTTTTCACGAGTTAATTCTTGGCAAAATGTAGTTTTGCATACTTACATGTGGGACAATAGTAGGTCCAAGCTGCTTAGGAAGAGTATGGATTTCAATTAATTTGTAACTTTGTTCCCACAAAGACCCGGAGGCTTGTCTTTACTTTTGACTAAGAAGTATGGTTAACATACACGCATGGAACTGTCTGAAAGGGTAAGGTAGTACCTCACATATCCAGAACTCCTTAAAGTAGGGGTTCTCAAATTGTGCTCTCAGAACTAGCAGCACCAATATCACCTGGAAATCTGCCAGAAATACAAGTAACTGGGTCCCCACCCAGGCTGACAGAATCAAAAATCCTAGAGGTGGGGCCCAGCAATGTGTTTTACACAGTCCTCCCAGTGATCTGAATACACATTATGGCGGCACAATGGGGAACCACTGCCCAGCTCTCACAAAGCACTTTTATGCTCGTGAAATTATTTGGACTTCACAGTAACTTTACAAGGCAGGTAGAGCTGGGAGAGTGTCCCCTTTTACAAATGGGGAAATTGAGGCCCAGAGGAGTCCCCTGACTTACCTAAAGTGACATAGTTAAACAAACAGCTAGGATAAGAAATTCATAGAACTAGAGAAATACTGGGGATCACGTAACCAAGTAGCCTCAATGCACAGGTGAGGCGACTAGAACCCAGAGCCTCAATGATATGAACAAGATCACACATGCCCAAATGGAAAGCCTCTTCTCCTGCCAAAGTGCCATCCTCACTCTCAATCAAACCATTCCATCTAAGCAGCCAGCCTCTACTAGTTAACTACCTCCTCAAATGATGACTTGTGTGTGATAAGTACTTAGTTTGGGACTTACTAAGTATTTCACACACAAAAAAAGTGGCATGGGTGATTAAATAAGACTGATTTCATCATTACATAAAAATGAATGTCTTTGAATGTCTTTGATAAGACAACAGGGTAAGAGGGTTAAGGACACTGAGGTTAAAGGAATGGACAGTAGATCTTAATCTAACCAGAGAAAGAAATGAATGATAGAAAGTAAAAGTTCAAGGGGCATGAGGGTTTAATGAGGCGGAAAAAGTTGTATACACTGAGCTAAAATTTTTCTTAAGAAGAGAGCAAGAGAGGTTGTAGTCAGAGTGCTTTAGCAGTTCTGTGTTCACAAGGTCCAAGATGTGGTCATGGGAGGAAAAGGCTGAAGTGGAGTTAAGACAGGGCTCACCGGCCGGGCGCGGTGGCTCAAGCCTGTAATCCCAGCACTTTGGGAGGCCGAGACGGGCGGATCACGAGGTCAGGAGATCGAGACCATCCTGGCTAACACAATGAAACCTCGTCTCCACTAAAAATACAAAAAAATTAGCCGGGCGTGGTGGCGGCGCCTGTAGTCCCAGCTACTCGGGAGGCTGAGGCAGGAGAATGGCGGGAACCCGGGAGGCGGAGCTTGCAGTGAGCTGAGATCGCGCCACTGCACTCCAGCCTGGGCGACAGAGCGAGACTCCGCCTCAAAAAAAAAAAAAAAAAAAAAAAAAAAAAGACAGGGCTCACCAATGTGATGGAGATAAATGAAATGAGAGGCAAAAGTGTTGGAAGGATTGTTCATGTTGGGTGAATGACAGAACTTAGGCAGGGGAGAGCATAGCAGAAACCATAAGATCATGAACTTGGCACCCAATTCTCCTTTAAAGGGGACCAACAGAGGAGCCAGTAGATGACAGTATTTGCGAGGGATGAGAACTAAAGGTCATGGACCACAGAACAGAGGTCGTGAGTGAAGATGAAAGCCCAGTGACCCATGGGCAGCAACGAGGAGTGGTGAGAATCAATGCTATTCTCTTAACAGTGTAGGAAGATGAGCAGCCTCTAACCAAAAGTCTGCAAGGGAAGCAGTTCCTCAGGGAAGAGCCAGTGAACAGGCTGAGACGGAGAAAAGTGTATCGACCATGGAAGAGGGTTAGAACGAATGGGGCAAGCAAGGGCTTGGGATTAAGAAGAAGAGTAGGAAATTAAACCAGAGAAGAAAAGACAAGCAACCCAGCTCCAATACCACCTTTTGTGGGAGGTCTACAAATAGAACTACTCACTCTTTTGTGGGGGTGAAAGTGCCATCCAAAGAACCTGAGAGGCGACAAGATGAACCTCACCATTAGACACCTTGTTCAACTAATAACTTAGTCTCATGCAGCTACACAACTACGTTACCTACCTTGCCAGAAAACTTTATTTTGTTTTATTTTACAATTTTAGGGGCCTCATCCTTCCATTTTAATATAATGATATCTACAGAGGGCTTATAAACTAATTATAATCATCTTCAAAACACATCTGAGGGGTAGTGAGTTAAATGTTGTTACCACTATGTTGTCAACAACAACGAAAACAAAAAAACACAGGTGATTTTCAAAAGACTACAGAGCACAACAGCACCAGGCCTGAGAAGACTCTCAAATGAATTATGACAATCAATCACAAACAAAGAGTCAATATTCCATGTTCTTCACATTGTACACAGAGCTGTGTTGGTTCTGTTCTAGACAAATGAAGAAGAGAGGGCTATAGAGAGAAGCCATTTATTTTCATTAAATTATCCCTGAAAACTGAATCCTCTGCTACTTGAAAATCTGAGAGGAAGAAAACTAACTGGGTAAGAAGCAGAGTTTGGTTTCAGATTTTGGTATAAGAAATGTTCACAGCAAAAGAGAAATAAAGGAAGTTAGTATTCATCAAATATTTCCTATATAACAGGGACTGTGATAGACACATATCATGCTCAACTCATTTAATTCTCAGAAGCCTTCTGAGAGACAGGTATTATTAACTCCAACTGGAGGATGAAACTGAGACTCGGAAAGGTTAAGAAACTTGCCCAAGGAAACACTGGACAGGGCACTTTATCCACAGCACAAGGATGCCTCAAAAATGGAAGGCCTGGAGTCTCACTGAAAGAAATCCTGGCAGATCGCTGGTCCCCGAACCCCATCTCCTACTCCATTGTCTAAGGGCATATCAGAGTTGGGTGGATCCTGAGAACTGAACCATGTGCCCCTCTCCCAGCTACACCTGTTATTACACACTCATGTAGTATCATCGCACAATGGGAAATTCCTCCCCAAGCTCATTCCTACCACTGAACACCAGAGAGGCTAGAAGTCTGAACTAATGGGTAGGTGGTCTCTGAGACTCATGCGTCCCACCTAAGTAGCCTGTATATCAAAACAGCTTGAGCAAGACTACTCTGTTTTCCCCTAATTACTTGGTCACTTTAACAAGCTTTGGAGGATTTTATTAAAATGGAAATGGGGGAAGGCTGAAGCGGCTTACAAATGTACAAATTTTAAAAATCTTTACATAACTTTAAGGCTGAATCCATACACAAGGAGCTGTTAAAAATATGTACATAGGTATTTATATACATATATGTTGTTTTTTAAAGAGACCTCTGGGACAGCTAGAACATTAAAATGACCCTTTTCATGAAAATTCCAGGGCATATTCATAACAGGAGTCAGACAGATTTTGTTTTCTACCAGAGTTCTATAAAAATAAACTGTCATCACAACATCCTTGTGGTAGTAAAAGGCCATATTTGCCTGCAGTTAAATCCAACAGCAGCTGCTCTATGGAAAAAGACGGCCCAATAATTGGCTTCTTTCACCTCTGTTAATCACGAACAAAAGTGTCATTCAGTTTCAAAATGGACAAAATGCTCCAATGGATGGTCAGCTAGCTGAGCCAATGGGGTGGAATAACAATAACCCTGTAGCATTTTCCTTTTTCCTTTTGTTTGGTCTTTCAAAGCCCTTAATTAAGACCTGCACAAAGCACCCCTACAGGCTTTTTTCAATGAGGCATTACACGCCTGTTTTCTTGTATTTAAAGAAAAAAAAAATAGCAGGGATTTTCTGAAACACATTAAACAGAATACACAATTTCCATTTATTTGCAACTGAAATACTGTTAAAATTTTAGAGCTTAAATATTATCATCAGTAACAAAGCAAGTTCTTTCCATTTCAGGCTTGGGGAGTGGAGGGTGAAAGAGGGACTACTGAGAAGGAGGCGGGAAAGTTAAAGCTGAGACAGGCAGAAGAGTGCCAACTCAAAGAAGTGCTGTTAAACCATTTCGCCAGGAATAAAACTGCAAGCGGCCATAATTTAGAAAGACCTAGATTAGTCTCTAGACCTTTCAATAGCTTAGCACCTACAAACTGAAAGAAACAGCAAAACATGAAATATTCTTAGAGCAAACAACTAGTCAACCGAGACAAAAGGTAACACAAATTGGAATTGAATCTGCTTCTGAAACACTCCTTAAAAACCACACACAAAAAAGATATTTTTACAATTAAACAATCTCTATAAGAACTTTGTGTAGGTCTATAATTGATTTCTTTTTCTATCTTGGCCTTTAAAAAGCTTCATATAATTAGGGTGGATAAGAATCAGAATGTCCAGCTTTAAAAATATCCATAGCCTAATTAAGTTTTCATTATTCAATTTTCTTTTTGCACAACTTAAAAAAAGGCTGTTGTGTTCATTTTTAAATGCTCTGAAATATAATCTTTCCGGGTTTTAGACTGTTCTGAAAATACCTAGTTCTGCCCATAATTTGTTCTTCCCTCCCCCTCTCACAAGTATCCTGAGTGACAGCTTAATGTGACAGCTTTCTTGCCACAATTCACCAAAGGGGAGTGGCAGGTAGGGTTCTCAGAGAACAAATACCTAACAAAGCCATCATTCTGGGGAGTTACTTTCAATCTGTCAATCCAATCCATCAAGTGGAATGTGCTCCACTATTCTCTTGTAAATGTGCTTATTTCAAACAAGGCAGAACTCGGGCAGCTGCCCTACAGAAGACTAAATGACCCAGCTCAAATGTCACCTCTGCTGCGAAGCCTTCCAATCCCCAAGGCAGAGTAAATTCCCCTCCTCTTTGCTCCCACAGCCCTTTGTTCATCCCTCCTTTAGGGTACTCTCATACTGTATTTTATTTGTTTATGTCTATCTTTTCCACCAAACCCTATCACCTACGGACACGTGCGGGCCAGTGTGAGAGACTGGACGGCACAAGCTCTGGAGTCAGACTATGTGGGTTCAAATTCTGGTTAGAGATTATAAATCATGACCTTGGATATATATTTTCAATATATTTGACTAATGCGTATTTAAACATTTTGTACTTCAGTTTTCTGAGCTTAAAATGGAGATAAAGAATACCTCTTACACAGCTGTTATGATGATCAAGTAAACTCACATATATAAAGCTCTCAGCATGATATCTGGTACACATGAAGGGCTTCATAAATGTTAAAACAGGAAGAAGAGTTTATATTGTCCCTCCTCCCCCCATGAATACAGCAGCACACTTAGAAGTACAATAGAGGCTGGTTTCAGTGGCTCACACCTGTAATCCAAGCATTTTGGGAGGCCGAGGTAGAAGGATGGTGTGAGGTAAAGTTTGAGTCCAGCTAGGCAAGACAGTAAGACTTCGTCTCCACAGAAAAATTTAAAAATTATTCAAGCCTCGTGGTGCATGCCTGCAGTCCCAGCTACTCTGAAGGCAGAGGCCGGTAGATCACTTGAGTCTGGAGGCAAAGGTTGCAGTGAGCTGAGATGGTGCCACTGTACTCCAGGCTGGGCAACAGAGTGAGACCCTGTCTCAAAAAAAAAGTGCATGGCCGGGCGCGGTGGCTCAAGCCTGTAATCCCAGCACTTTGGGAGGCCGAGACGGGCGGATCACGAGGTCAGGAGATCGAGACCATCCTGGCTAATATGGTGAAACCCCGTCTCTACTAAAAATACAAAAAAAAAAACTAGCCGGGCGAGGTGGTGGGCGCCTGTAGTCCCAGCTACTCGGGAGGCTGAGGCAGGAGAATGGCATAAACCCGGGAGGCGGAGCTTGCAGTGAGCTGAGATCCGGCCACTGCACTCCAGCCTGGGCGACAAAGCGAGACTCCGTCTCAAAAAAAATAAAAAATAAAAAAAAATTAAAAAAAAAAAAAAAGTGCAGTAAGCACACATTTGATGTTCACGGTATAAACTTTGGCTAAGCAAGTTAATTAATAAAATGTTGCCAGTAAAATATAATAGAATATTGAAAGACAATCTGTCTATGTCCTTCAAACTATTCAACATTTAAGAGTATGTTACATGCAAGGCACAAATATAAGCAAGGGAAGAACTAAAAAGATACTGAGTGAGAGTTGATTCCTGCCCTTAGAGAGCTTACAAACGGGGTTGTTTGATTTTTTTCTTGTAAATTTGTTTAAGTTTTTTGTAGATTCTGGATATTAGCCCTTTGGCAGATGGGTAGATTGTAAAAATTTTCTCCCATTCTGTAGGTTGTCTGTTCACTCTGATGGTAGTTTCTTTTGCTGTCCAGAAGCTCTTTAGTTAAATTAGATCCCATTCGTCAATTTTGGCTTTTGTTGCCATTGCTTTTGGTGTTTTAGTCATGCAACAACCCCATCAAAAAGTGGGCAAAGGATATGAACAGACACTTCTCAAAAGAAGACATTATGCAACCAACAGGCACATGAAAAAATGCTCATCATCACTGGCCATCAGAGAAATGCAAATCAAAACCACAATGAGATACCATCTCACACCAGTTAGAATGGCAACCATTAAAAAGTCAGGAAACAACAGGTGCTGGAAAGGATGTGGAGAAATAGGAACGCTTTTACACTGTTGGTGGGAGTGTAAACTAGTTCAACCACTGTGGAAGACAGTGTGGCGATTCCTCAAGGATCTAGAACTAGAAATACCATTTGACCCAGTCATCCCATTACTGGGTATATACCCAAAGGATTATAAATCATGCTGCTATAAAGACACATGCACACGTATGTTTATTGCGGCACTATTCACAATAGTAAAGACTTGGAAACAACCCAAATACCCATCAATGACAGACTGGATTAAGAAAATGTGGCACATATACACCATGGAATACTATGCAGCCATAAAAAAGGATGAGTTCATGTCCTTTGTAGGGACATGGATGAAGCTGGAAACCATCATTCTGAGCAAACTATCTCAAGAACAGAAAACCAAACACCACATGTTCTCATTCATAGGTGGGAATTGAACAATAAGAACACTTAGACACAGGGTGGGGAACATCACACACCAGGGCCAGTCGTGGGGTAGGAGTGGGGAGGGATAGCATTAGGAGATATACCTAATGTAAATGATGAGTTAATGGGTGCAGCACACCAACATGACACATGTATACCTATGTAACAAACCTACATGTTGTACACATGTACCCTAGAACTTAAAGTATAATTTAAAAAAAAAAAAAAAAAAAGAGAGAGCGAGCCTACAAATGATTCTGAGCATGAAGCTGATAGGTCAGCAGGAGTGGTTGCACAAGATACAGGTCGTAAAGACCCCTCTGATAAAACAGGATGCAATAAAGAAGCTGGCCAAAACCTGCCAAAACCAAGGTGGCATGAGCGTCCTCTGGACATCCTCACTGCTCGTTATATGCTAATTATAATATATTAACATACTAAAGGAACCTCCCACCAGTGCTATGAGAGTTTACAAATGTCATGGCAACGTCCAGAAGTTACCCTATTTGGTCTGAAAAGGGGGAGGAACCCTCAGTTCTGGGGAACTCCCTGCCCCTTTCCTGGAAAACTCATGAACAATCCACCCTTTGTTTTGCATATGATAAAGAAATAACCATAAAAATAGCTGACCAGCAGCCCTTGGGGTTGCTCTGCCAATTTATTCCTTTACATTCTTAATAAATTTGTTTTCACTTAACTTCGTCACTCATTCTTGAATTCCTTCCTGTGCAAAGCCAAGAATTCCCATGGTCTCGTAGGTTGAACCCCAATTTTGGGGTTCATCCTATGACAAAGCATCTAGAACTATATGTCTATTGTATTCATGGCTGACACTACGCTTTCACAATATGTTTGTCTAATGTGCATTTTCTCATTAGACTTTAAATATTTTTAAAGTCTTTAAATATTTTAAAATATTTTAAGTCTTTAAATATTTTAAAAATATATGTACAATCAAAGTATCGCATTTCACTAAAGGAATAGAAAGTAATAGGGTTTATGTATGTTATATTTAATATACTTCAATGAACCTTATAATTCTCACTAACGCTTCATGTTAACATAGCACCGTGTATGCGTTCCAGGTCTATATCCTGTGGTTCTATGATTACAGTTATTGCTCTCTGTAGCACCGTAAGAGTCAAAACTACTTATGCATGAAATTAAAGAATTTGGATCATGAACAAATGTGTGGTAAAATCATTTTGTTTCCATAATGCTCTTTTCAAAGACCTTACCATGAAATACAGGATCACTGGCTTAAATGTAGCAATCTAGTAAGACCTAGTTTAATAAAATCATCAGTAAGTTAGAATCATTTTTAAATTAGAATAAATCATCCAGAGTTTCAGTTGTTCTTTTTTTCTTTTCTTTTTGAGACAGAGCTTTTGCTCTTGTTGCCCAGGTTAGAGTGCAATGGTGTGATCTCGGCTCACCGCAACCTCCACCTCCCGGGTTCAAGCGATTCTCCTGCCTCAGCCTCCCAAGTAGCTGGGACTACAGGCATGCGCCTCCACACCCAGCTAATTTTGTATTTTTAGTAGACATGGGGTTTCGCCATGTTGGTCAGGCTGGTCTCGAACTCCCGACCTCAGGTGATCCACCCGCCTCAGCCTCCCAAAGTGCTAAGATTACAGGCGTGAGCCACCACACCCCACCACAGTTGTTCTTTAGCTGAAAAGAATGTATGGAAACAAAATGATTTTGCTATACATTTGTTCATAATCCAAATTATTTTGTCATGAAACACTAATTTCATGAGTCTGAATAAAGCATTAAAGCTACAGATATGTATTTGCATTTGAAAATATCAGGCAGGTTTACTGTATTCCATTTTTCTAGAAGAGAGTCATGAGACTAACAAAAATGAGCTCCTTAAATCAACCACTGGAGCAAGCCCCCTGAGGGCAGGAGTACTGCCTTTCACCTCTACTCTCACTAGATTAAGACTACCAACAAATGCCTTTCTCATTCACTCACTGATACTTCATAAAAACTAAATAAAACATAATAAACACATACTATAATAAATTTTTACATCTTTTCTTATTTTTCTATGGAAGTATGCAAATGGAGGTAAAACTCACCTAGTTGACAATATCTAACTATCACAAGTTAGCTAAACTATAATAATAAAACTATCAAAAGTAAAGAATATTATTTGTATTACCTTCATCCAAGAGAACATGATGCCTATCATCAAAACTGTCCAGATACTTATCAGCTGCTATAAAATAACCAATACCTACTGAAGTATAATGAGTGAATCCTCAAGACATGCCTAAGAGTTTATTTTTTGATATTGAATGTACAGTATCATAATAATTAAAGTTTAACAAAAATCTATTTCAATCATTTTGTCAAATGTCGGCCAGGCGAGATGGCTCATGCCTATAATCCCAGCACTTCAGGAGGCTGAGGTAAGATGATCATTTGAGCTCAGGAGTTCAAGACCAGCCTGGGCAACACAGCGAGACACCATCTCTACAAAACATAAAAAATTAGCCAGGTATGGTGGTCTGTGCCTGTGGTCCCAGCTACTCAGAAAGCTGAGGCAGGAGGGTGACTTGAGCCTAAGAGCTTCAGCGTGCAGTGACCCATGATCATGCCACTGCACACCAGCCTGGGTGACAAAGTGAGACGCTGTCTCTTAAAAAATTCAAAAACTTGCTTGGTTATTTACTATTACTAAAAAAAGAAAGAAAAAAAAAGACCAATAAATTAAAAAGTAAATTAAATAAAAATAAAGTTTAAAATGTTGACAATTATATCATTTCTGAGAAAAATTCTGTAGGAGATATCACTTACAGAATTCAAATGACATATGTCTATAATAAGTTAAATAGTCTAAACTCTTTAAAAACACTCCAGAAAATAAAACAGGATGAGCTTCAATTGTTTCTGCTATGCTTCCTGATCAGTATTTTAATAATTAGAACTGCTTTATTATCAATATCTCTTCAGTGAGTGTTCCTTTGACTTATTTCTAGGTTACCTAAAAGTTGGTTCCCCTAAAAGCTGATGATTTAAGGCAAAAATGCCTTGTACGACATGCAAACTGAAAGGTGGAACTTGGCTACATTTCCCTGAAAAACGCTTTCATTATGTCTGATAAATGTAATATTCTGCTTTCCAAAAGACTGGCATGCTAGTATTTTTAATGTAGAATATCCAATTCCCTATATGCTATTGTTATTCTAGATCCTCTGAGCAAAATGAAGCTGTTAATATTAAGGACATGGGAAGGGACAGAATTTTGAAGACGGACAATAGGGCCTTAAGACTAAAGCTCTAAACCTATGCTACCAAAAAAATTTTAAAAGCAACATTCAACAAGCCTTATACATTGTCAGTAGAGACACGGGTATATTCCTCTACTTGAAACATGGTACAATTAATACTTTTCAACTCCTCCTGGCAGAATACTTTCCTTCTGGCAGAATATCTTCAATTTCTCCTGGTAGAAAATAGACACTTTCAATTCCACAAACTTCCACTTGGAAAATGAAACGGAACTTCCCATAATGT
Source organism: Macaca fascicularis (assembly GCF_037993035.2). Taxonomy (NCBI): domain Eukaryota; kingdom Metazoa; phylum Chordata; class Mammalia; order Primates; family Cercopithecidae; genus Macaca; species Macaca fascicularis. The sequence goes on along the minus strand of NC_088388.1, from coordinate 38,143,409 downwards.
TTTTGCTGTATAATAAAAAATACTCTCACAGAAAATTGTGCTCTCAGACCAGGCGCAGTGGCTTACGTCTGTGAATCCCAGTACTTTGAGAGGCTGAGGTGGGTGGATCACCTGAGTTAGGGAGTTTGAGACCGGCCTGAGCAACATGGAGAAACCCCATCTCTACTAAAAATACAAAATTAGCTGGGGGTGGTGGCACATGCCTGTAATCCCAGCTACTTGGGAGGCTGAGGCAGGAGAATCGCTTGAACCTGAGAGGCAGAGGTTGCGGTGAGCTGAGATCATGCCATTGCACTCCAGCCTGGGCAACAAGAGTGAAACTGCGAAAAAAGGGAGAAGGGAGGGAGGGAGGGAGGGAAGGGAGGGAGGGAGGGAGGGAGGGAAGGGAGGGAGGGAGGGAGGGAGGGAGGGAGGAAGGAAGGAAGGAAGGAAGGAAGGAAGGAAGGAAGGAAGGAAGGAAGGAAGGAAGGAAGGAAGGAAGGAAGGAAGGAAGGAAGGAGAAAGAGAGAGAGAAAGAAAGAAAATTGTACTCTCACATCTATTCCTTGCTTTGGGGTGCTAGATGCAATGCACCTGTATTTAAAAACAAAACAAAACCATCTCTTTGCCAACTCTTCATAAATGTTTCAATTTCTCCAACAAGTCTGATACCCTGGGACAGAATAATGTCCAGTGGCAGGTTATGTAATGATCTATATACTACTTCCAGGATTACTATTTCTAGGTTATGTAAGGATCTATACTATTTCTAGGACTCCTTACAAAAACACTTCTTAAAAATACTACAGTTTTTAGTATTCACAACTAAATGAATGGTACTTTTCAATACTTAAAACTAAAGTTTAAAGAGTCTACTTTGATTTTCAAAGTTGGCACAATTTTTCACTTAAAATAAGGTAATGTTAAATTTAAAGAGACTACCAGAGAACTGTTTAGGACCATTTAGTTAGGAACCATAACTTCAGACAAATGCTTCACACCACTACTTTAATGAAGAGTACCGACCAGACATCACTTAAGAACTGAGGCCTAAGTCACCATGTCAAAGGTACAAATTATGGTCCAAAGACAGCGCCAGGCACTGCTGAGCTTGGAATTGCTTACTGAGCAACCATGTTGTTTCAAACAAACTAAATGTTTTAAAGAGGCTAAAGGGCAGTGGAGGCAATTATTGGAAGGAAATTTCTCACTAGGCCAGAAAGGAATAATTAAGTCTTTGCATGCTAAATCACATCACTGGGGTTAACAATGAAGTAATCAAGTGTAAATGGTGACAAAGCCCATCTATAGGACTCATGAAAGGAAATTAAGGTTGTGGGTAATCTAGACTATTGTTGCTTAAATACCACAAAAATTAGTCCCTAAAACTTCATTCATTCATCCTCTGTTTAGATAACTGTGTGTGCTTTTAGTGGGAGGCAAGAAATTGGTTAATCCAGCAATTAAGGCAAATATACTGAATCATCAGAAGTAAAACACCATTCAGCTACTAATTCACAGGCAGAGATCCAAGGTCATTCCTCATACTACTTAGACTGTACCAAGCACTCAGTAATGAAATACTTTCATAATAGGAGATCCATGTCCATTCCATTCAAAATTATGATTCAAACCATTTAAATTATAAACCTAATGCATAATTTGTATATTGTACTTTCTCTGCTTCAGAACATAAAAGAGAATTCACATACACACATACATAGCTGGGGGGAATGTGGTCATGAAGCTGGGGAGAAAAATGGACACCCACATAATCTTCCAACAATTGCTCAATAGCAAATTAAAACTGGTTATGCTCTCAGGGAGCAAAATACTGTTGATGTGAAAGTTAAAAGATCTAGATTGAGACTCTGGCTTTGCAACCCCAGGCTGTCATCTTGCCTCAGAGACTCAGTTTCCTCATCTTCTTTAAGGGGTAAGGCCATGACTAAGACTTCTCAGGACTCTCAACAGATCTGGTATACTTGTTGTTGTTTTTTAAATAAGACTCACCAGAAGTTGCAAAAATAGTACAGACAGTTCCTGCATACCCTTCATACAGCTTTTCCCAATGGCAACATCTTACATAATCATAATATATTAGCTAAACCAGGAAATTTACTTTGATGCAACACTACTAACACTACAGACCCTACTTAGATGGATTCATGTAACTATCACTACAATCATGATAAGGAACTGCTCCATCACTGCAAAGAAATGCCCTCCTGCAACACCTTTCTCTCGCATCATTTTCCTATCTCCAACCCTAGCAACCACTGCTCTGTTCTCCAACACTATAATTTTGTCATTTATAGTAAACCTGGAATCATACAGTATACAACTTTTTGAGTTTGGTTTTAATCATTCAGCCTTAATACCATTGAAAACTATCCATAGTCATGTGTATCAATAGTTTGTATTACTTTTGTATTTTTTTTGTACAGACAGGGATTTGCCCTGTTGCCCAGACTGTTCTCGAACTTCTGGGCTCAGGCTGTCTTCCCGCCTTGGCCCCCCAAAGTCCTGGGTTTACAGACATGAGCCTGTTGTATTGACATACCAATTTACTCTGCCACATTGATTTTAAATCTTTTTATGTTTTTTTCTTTTTTCTTTTATTTTCTTTTTTAATGCTCCTACACGCACAGTGACTTTTATGTTTAATTAAGTTGTCACTATGGGGTAGGGAGACACTTTTTTTTTTTTTTTCTTTGAGATGGAGTCTAGCTCTGTCACCCAGGCTGGAGTGCAATGGTGCGATCTTGGCTTACCACAACCTCCACCTCCCGGGTTCAAGCCAATCTCCTGCCTTAGCCTCCCAAGTAGCTGGGATTACAGGCACCCGCCACCACGCCCAGCTAATGTTTGTATTTTTAGTAGAGATGGGGTTTCACTGTGTTGGCCAGGCTGGTCTCAAACTCCCGACCTCATGATCTGCCCACCTTGGCCTCCCAAAGTGCTGGGATTACAAACGTGAGCCACCGCACCCGGCCAGGAGGAACTTTTTAAACTTTGTTTTGCCATTGCTTAAGATGGATTCATATTCTGATAGATATTGACTAATTATCTTAATATCTAAATTTCATTGCAGCCTTCCCTGACTACCCTACTTTAACAGCAAACCACCTTCATCTTGTTTTATTCTCCTTGACAGTATTTAATATTACCTGACCTTTTATATTCATTGTGCTTATTTACTGTCTACCAAAACTCCCCGCTCCACCCCCCCACCAGGTAAGTTATAGCAGTGCAAGGATGGCGTCAGATATTGTTCAATTCTGTGTCCCCAGGACCAAAAACAGTCCCTAACACATCAGACACTTAATAAACAAATGTTGAACAAATTAATTTTTAAAGTTCCAACTTATTATCTCAGTAATTATTACTTTAAAGTTGAAAGAGTACTGATTCTGTAAACCAAAAATAAAATTCTAAGGGCCCCAACCTTCTGAATGGAACCCTCCTCTTGGCCAAAGGCATTCCAAAGTTAACCTGAAAAACTAGTTCAGACCATGATGGGAAGGGGAAGTTGGACATGCCTCATTATATCCTACATACACCTTTTTGGAATTCAGTAAGAGTCAACCAGCATGAGCATCAACACAGACCTGAAGACTTATACGAAACATTTATAATACAATCTATTCTCTTAGAAGCCTGCTACCTGGAGACTTCATCTGCATGATAAAACTTTGGTCTCCACAACCCTTATCATTGAAACCTGGACATTCCTTTCTCTTGATTCCAGGCGTTTAGATAATAACTAAACTCTTTCAGCCAACTGCCAATCAGAAAATTTTTAAATCTAACTATAACCTGGAAGTTCCCTGGCTTCAAGTTGTCCCGCCTTTCCAGGTCAAACCCATGTACATCTTACAGGTATTGATTGATATATTACATCTCCCTAAAAAGTATAAAAGCAAGCTGTACCCCAACCACATCTTCAAGACTGCCTGTGGCTGTGTCATGGGCAAGTCCTTAGCCTTGGCAAAATCAACTTTCTAAATTGACTGAGATCTGTCACAGATACTTTTGGGCTGACAATTCCATGAACCATTATACAAATATTTGTAGCTCTCAAAGAATAGTTTGAATAAATAAAATTATTGGCTGGGCATGGTGGCTCATGCCTGTAATCCCAGAACTTTGGGAGGCCAAGGCAGATAGATTGCCTGAGGTCAGGAGTTCGAGACCAGTCTGGCCAACATGGTGAAACCCCGTCTCCACTAAAAATACTAAAACTTAGCCTGATGTGGTGGTGTGCACCTGTAATCCCAGCTACTCAGGGGGCTGAGGCAGGGGAATTGCTTGAACCAGCGAGGTAGTGGTTGCAGTGAGCCGAGATCGTGCCACTGCACCCTAGCCTGGATGACAGAGCAAGACTCTGTCTCAAAAAAAAAAAGTAAAATTATTTGCATTAAACATTTTTATTTACCTCCACAAATTATCTCCAACAATTTCAACAAAGTACCGAGCCCATGGAAAACTGGGAAGACAAGGAAGACACACAGGAAATTTTATATTGTCATCCAACAGACACAAGCCACAGCAATACAAGTCAAAAGTCTCACTAAATGTTAATATTAAATTAAATGTTAAAGATTAACACAGTCAAAGGACCATCTCTTCTGATAATGCTCTTCCACTTGCCTTGTTTTTCTTTCTTTCTTTTTTTTTTTTTCCAAGTCTCACTTTGTCGCCCAGGCTGGAGTGCAGGGACAACATCATAGTTCCCTGCAGCCTCAAATTCCTGGTCTCTAAGTGATCCTCCTGCCTCAGCCTTCTGAGTAGCTGAGACTACAAGTGTGTGCCACCATGCCAGGCTAATTTATTTTTTGTAGAGATGGGGTGTTTCATTTTTAACATACCCTGGAGCACTATAAATGTTTCTGGTCATGTTGTACAACTAAATGTAACTGAATTTCTCCCCCATTAAATGGGGAATTTGGGCCAGAGCAACTGCCAGCTCCTAACAGAAGTATACTGAGAAGGGAGGAAAAGTCTAAAAACAAAAATCAACAGGAGAATTTGGTGTTACGATTTACGTGGCTGAAAAGTTTAGCAAATAATAACTACCATGTCTATAAACAAATATACGCCATTGGAAGAAATTGATTTTTTGCTTTCCCCATGGAACGACATAGCCTTTTTGATGGGTGGACCATAATACACAAGAGTTTTAGCTCCACTGCACTAGATGACTAGATCCTTTCCAAATCTACATTCTAAGGAGCTGAGAACACTTCAAGCACAGAACAAAACAAAACCTCTCCAGAATTAATTCCCCATCTACATAATGAGAAGTTTACGATACCTAAGACATGTACAATGGATGAACGCCTACATTTAGGAAGAGCACTGAAAGACACTGTTATACAACCCACTCAACCAAATAACCCTAGTCTATAAAAGCAAGATCCAACACCCTGCCTGCAAAACCTCTCATTACTAGTGGTAGTAAGTCCTCACTTGCCATGGTTTTTCCATCTCTAAAATGGGGAGAATAATAACAGCATTGCTTTAGAGGCCTATTGGGAGGCTTAAATAGATAATATGTGTTAAGCATTTCCCTTAGTACCTGGCACTCAATAACATTATTATGAGCATCTAAGTTAATAACAAGAGGATGGTGATGATATTATCTGAATGGCAGGACAGACCGGAGAGCTCTTCATAAGAATGCAACATAAGTGAAATGAGAAAGAAAAATGCTTCCAGGGGAAGAAGACAACCTTTAGAATCACCAAGCAAATGACTGTTTAGGATGAGGCTGGCTATCACTAGTACATTCAAAATTAAAACTGTGGCCACAGATTCAATCATGAATAATAGCCCTGCTGCTAAAGGAAAGAGCACACAGATCCAAATGGAAACCCATCAAGTCTGTAAAACATTAACAGCTTAATAAACATCAGCTCACACCATCAACACACACGGTGTTCGAGTCAATGAAAGAGTACCAACTAAATTAATACCAAGTTGACTAAATGAATGCCTTGGGGGAAAAAAAGGCTCATGGGTGATTCACTTTTATGCTGACTTCCCTATAAAAACATCTTCAACAGGAGAGGCAGGAAATTCCAGTGAGTGAATGGGGGCAGCTATATGGAAACCATCATACTGCACATTTTGCTTTTTAATCGACTGCAAGGTTTTGGTTTAAAGCAGCATATTCAGAAATTTGCTTCTTTAGAAACAGAACAGTGAGTCCACTAACAGATCTGATCCTCATATACCATGTAAGTGAAGTTCATGCAAGAAAGAAAAAGCAAGTCAAAAAGCATATGACTGATACTTTCCAGACACACACAAAAAAACACTATTAACATGGGAAATGATGTGAAAGTTTTTAAACAAGTATGTATAAAAAGCAAAAAGACTAAGTTAGAGATACTTTTTTAAAGTTCTGCTACGAATAACAGATAACTTCATTTTACACAATAGATTTTGAATCTAAATCAAGTCATAGTCTCCCAGTGTATACAGACATACAGATGTGTGTGTGCTTTTTGGATGCACATTTTTTTCTGTTCTTATTTTTTTTTTTCCTGTAATAACCTGTAGCTTCTCACCATTTTGTTTCTCATTTCACCTTTTCCTCTTCTGATAAATTGTCAAATATCTAAGCAAACTACAGGGATGAACAAACTTAAATATGGAACACCTGAGCTTCACAAACTACCATCCACTAACTGTGGGATATTTGACCAAGTTACCTAATCCTTTTAAATCCCAGTTTGCTCAGTGACAAAATGGGAATCCTGCCATGGACCAAGATGGTTACTGTGGAAATTCCCATTAGCACATGTAAGATGCATAATAGGCCCTGCAATTCTTCATTAAATTTCCGTTTTTAAAAAAATCAGACATTCCAAATATGAATATATTAATAATTCAAACTTTTTTCACTGTAAGCAAAATGCTTCACGTTAGGGTAATTTCTACAGGAGTCTCTGGCGGGTATTATAGTAACTGCTAGGTATCATAAAGCAAGCTAAGAATTATTTTAAAAGCAGACATTCTCAGTTTAGAAGAGTTTAAAGAACTTAAAAAAAGAAAGCAGACATTTAAACAAAATCAGTTTTTAACAGCTTTTGCTAATACTACACACCATGCTAACAATATATTGTGACTATAAGGAATTGGTGATAACAAACCTCACCACAGTCCAAGACATTAAAATTGAGATTTTCTAATAAACATACATTTAGCATATGACCCAGGATCTCACTCTAGTATTTACGCAAATGAAATAAAAACCTAAGTTCGTACAAAAACCTCTATGTGAATATTTACGGTAGCTTTATTTATAATTGCCAAAAATCTAGAAATAGGGCAAATGTCCCTCAACCGGCGAATGGAGAAACAAATTATAGTATATGTATACAATGGAACACTCCTTAGCAATGAAAATGAGTACTAGCCAGGCACAGTGGCTCACACCTGTAATCCCAGCACTTTGGGAGCCAGGGCAGGAGGCTCATTTGGGGCCAGGAGTTCAAGACTAGTCTGGGAAAAACAGCAAGACCCCATCTCTGCAAAAAAATAAAAAAATCAGGCAGGCATGGTGGCACATGCCTGTAGTCCCAACTATTTGGATGGCTGAGGTAGGAGGACTGCTTGAGCCCAGGAGTTAGAGGCTGCAGTGAGCTGTGATCATGCTACGTGCTCCAGCTTGGGCAACAAAGCAAGTCCCTATCTCAAAAAGAAAAAGAAGAAAAAGAAAAGAAAGTGAGTATTACATATTAATATATGTAACAACATGTTACAATCTCAAATGCAGTACGGTGAGTAAAAGAGGCCAGACACAAAAGGCTACATTGTTCTATTACATTTTTATGGCATCCTAATAAAGGCAAAACTACATAAAGTGAGGAAACCAAGGTAGAAAACAGTTCAGCAGTTGTCAGAGGTTGGAGGTGAAGAGAGGAGATAACTACAGAGAGGCATGGAAATTCAGCTAGTGAAGAAATGCTCTATATATTCACAGTGACTGTGGTCATATGACTGTATACATTTTGAAACTCACAGAACTGAACACTAAAAAGGAGGCATTTTAAAATTGAGGAGCTTGGGGAAGTTTTCTCTATGAATTCATAGTTTTGTTTTTTTAATTTTTTTTTTTTTTTTTTTGAGATGGAATTTCGCTCTTTTTACCCAGGCTGGAATGCAACGGCACGATCTCAGCTCACTACAACCTCTGCCTCCTGGGTTCAAGCAATTCTCCTGTCTCAGCCTCCAAGTAGCTAGGACTATAGGCGCCTGCCACTATGCCCGGCTAATTTTTGTGTTTTTAGTAGAGATGGGGTTTCACCATGTTGGCCAGGCTGGTCTCAAACTCCTGATGTCAGGTGATCCACCCACCGCGGCCTCCCAAAGTGCTGGGACTACAAGTGTGAGCTACCATGCCAGGCCTTTAATTTATAGTTTTGAAAGTCAAGGAAGCAGTCAAAGTAAGGAAGATGGAACATCTAAGATTAACCATTTATTTTAGGATAAAAATACGGAGGCAATAAATAAAAAGGGAACCACAAATAGATTCATTTATGAAGAACCATAAAACAGAAACTTTTAAAAATTTAACCTTAAAAGAGCCAATAAATTTAAAGGAAATCTATTATAATCAAGAACTACAAAAGGAATCACTCTTATGAGAAAACGTGAAGGCCAATCATTTCTATTAGCATATTGTTATTCAGCTTATGTTCAGTAATGATACCAAGAACCATCAGAAATAACTTCTAGAAGAGATGTCTATATAAATTTAAATATTTGGCTATATCAGGGATAAAATAATCAATGAGAGCTCACTGCCTTTTAGATAAATCATCAACTTCTGTCAAAACCAGTCTACATGTCTGAAAAACAATGAAACTAGAAATTCAGGCTGGAGTAACTTGAGGGTTGGGAAGGACCCTGATGAAATGGATGTCATTACTTCCTCTGCCAACATCATAAATCTTCTTATCCTTGGATGTCACAGGGGGCGTTTTTTCCTACTTCTGGAATGCCACCTCAGCCAGGATGGTGTGAAGGGCAAATTCTTTTTTTTTTTTTTTTTTTTGAGACAGTTTTGCTGTCACGCTGGCTAGAGTGCACTGGCGCGATCTCGGCTCACTGCAACCTCCACCTCCTGGGTTCAAGTGATTCTCCTGCCTCATCCTCCCAAATAGCTGGGATTACAGGCACCCACCACCGCACCCACCAAATTTTTGTATTTTTAGTAAAGACGGGGTTTCACTATCTTGGCCAGGCTGGTCTCAAACTCCGGATCTCATGATCCACCCACCTCGGCCTCCCAAAGTGCTGAGATTACAGGCATGAGCCACAGTGCCTGGCTGGCAAATTCTTTTAACACAGAATAAGTGCTGAGAGGCTGAGTGCAATGGCTCACTCCTGTAATCCCAGTACTTTGAGAGGCCAAGGCAGGTGGATTACCTGAGGTCAGGAGTTCGAGACCAGCGGGGCCAACATAGTGAAACCCCATCTCTACTAAAAAAAATAAAAATCAGCCAAGCATGGTGACATGTGCCTGTGGTCCCAGCTACTCGAGAGGCTGAAGCACGAGAATCACTTGAACTGGGAGGCAGAGGCTGCAGTAAGCCGAGATGGTGCCACTATGCTTAAGCCTGGGCAACAGAACAAGACTCCGTCTCAAACAAAAGAATAAGAGCTGAGAAAGACAGGAATTAACTTACTCTTCAATTTTATGTTCTTGACCATCTCCTATCACACCTGCTGATGAGCCTCAGTACTATAGATTTAGATGCCACAGACAAAAGTCCTCAATGCTAGCTGAGCTGAAATCGAGCCCCCAAGTAGAAGGCTAGTACTATATGCAACAGAAACTTTTAAAGGTCATTGCAGCAGTGTTTGGCTAGCAGGACAATGATCAATTGATCTCTTTCTGTGGACTGACAAGAAGATAAACATAAAGGCAGGCAGTCTTCAAGGTCTATCCTACTGGGAATTCAAGCATCTGTGATCCCAACACACACCACATATCAAATGTGGGACAGCAATACCCAAATGCCCTTTGGTGAAATACATGATTAGGCAGAAAACCCATTATGGAAGCAGGCCATCCTAAGTTAATTCAAATTGATATTAGAAATTGATTTATCCAAAACAAGGGATTTTCTTTCCACAGAATATAATGAGGCTCTGGAAAACACAGTTTGATTACTAACAGCAGAGCCTGTGGTTTGTGCACAGATTTGCCAACCTACCATAAAGTATGAAGCATTCTGCTGCATGCCCTCACAGCCCCAGACTCTGTGTGTGAAGGATTGGAATGAAATATTCCATATGTTTTCTTTGTCAGTGACATGGCTATTGAAAGCAAGGCCACGGTAGTCTCCCTGCTGAGGGACTGGGTCAAGCTATTCATGTGTAACCAGGCAGATGTCAAGATGGTAATGGGAAAAACATCTCAAACATTTTTTTTTTTTTTTTTTAAGAAAGAGACCCAGGGTAGAAAATGCACAACTGTATTTGAAACACTCAGCCAATCTAAATAGGTTGTGAGTGCTACTGCATATGTTAGCTACTATTCTGGCTTTATAATTCATGTTCAAATCAGGTCTGAATCAAAAGTCAGAAAAGTTTTTAAAGTTTCTGAGAAAGATTTAACTGTGCTTAAGAATGTCAGATAACTTTTTAAAAATATGTAATACTTTAAAGAAAGGATTTTAGTTTTAAATTTACTTTTAAGATAATAAGCTTTTCTTTAGCCACAAAACCAAGCATTAATTGCAAATATAAAAAAAAAAAAAAAAAAATAGGAGCACGCTGGCTGACACCTGTAAACCCAGCACTTTCAGAGGCTGAGGCAAGAGGATCGTTTGAGGCCAGGAGTTCGAGGCCAACCTGGACAGCAAAATGAGAACATATCTCCATAAATTAAAAAAATAAAAATAAAAAACACACAGGTATCCAATAACCAGTAAAATCGTAAAAGAAAGGCCGGGCGCGGTGGCTCAAGCCTGTAATCCCAGCACTTTGGGAGGCCGAGACGGGCGGATCACGAGGTCAGGAGATCGAGACCATCCTGGCTAACACAGTGAAACCCCGTCTCTACTAAAAAATACAAAAAACTAGCCGGGCGCGGTGGCGGGCGCCTGTAGTCCCAGCTACTCGGGAGGCTGAGGCAGGAGAATGGCGGGAACCCGGGAGGCGGAGCTTGCAGTGAGCTGAGATCCGGCCACTGCACTCCAGCCTGGGCGGCAGAGCGAGACTCCGTCTCAAAAAAAAAAAAAAAAAAAAATCGTAAAAGAAATACTTTCAAAATACTTAAAAAGTTCTTTTGTAATCTGCATATTTCTAGAACAAAGTGATGTGAAAAATAAGAATGCAGCCAAATTGTCCATGATAAGTAAATCTTACCCACCTTCTACATCAAGCTTGTCCAACCCACAGTCCACAGGCCACATGCAGCCTAGGACAGCTTTGAATGCAGCACAACACAAATTCATAAACTTTCTAAAAACATTATGAGATTTTTCTGCACTTTTTTTTTTTTTTTTTTTTTTTTTTTTTTTTTAGCTCATCAACTATCGTTACTGTTAGTATATTTTATGTGTGGCCAAAGACAATTTTTCTTCCAGTGTGGCCCAGGGAAGCCAAAAGATTGGACACCCGTGCTCCTTACGTCCACATGGAAAGAAAGAAAGTGATCTGAAAAACTACAATGGGCTCTCATTGGCATGAAGGTTCCCAAAGACTGAGTTGGGAATTTTTTTTTTTTTTTTTTTTGAGATAGAATCTCTCTGTCGTCCAGACTGGATCTTGGCTCACTGCAACCTCCGCCTCCGGAATTCAAGCAATTCTCCTGCCTCGGTCTCCCAAGTAGCTGGGACTACAGGCGCCCGTTGCCATGCCAAGCTAACTTCTTTTCTGTATTTTTAGTAGAGACAGGGTTTCACCACATTGGCCTGGCTGGTCTTGAACGCCTGACCTCAGGTAATCCACCCGCCTCGGCTCCCAAAGTGCTGGGATTACAGGCGTGAACCACCGCCCCCAGCCACTGAGTTAGGATTTTTAATGAAAGTCCTCATTGTCACAAAGTCTGGAAGTAGAAAGTCAGTATCTACAGATCACTTTGACACTGTCTTTAAAGGATGGGCTATCACACACCCATTTGCTCTGAAGAGAAACCCTACATTCGCCTGTTAGGACAGCACTTTCTACTTGACCAGCCGTCTCAGGAAAGCAGCAACAAGTCACAGAGACCCAGGCAAAAAATGTAAGATTTCCCTTGAGCTCCCTCCTCCAGATAAACCGTACCTCTCCTCCATAAGGCTTTCCTGTTAGAGGGAAGTAGCACCATCTACAAGAAGGTATCTTTATAAAATCAGATGTACTACTGTTTCTCTAACAGGGTCTTTATGGATTTTTGCACGAAAAATCTACCAGATGAGTAGCCTTTTTCCATTAGCACAGTGGCTCACCTGTGAAGTCTATGGGCTTTGAACCTGATATATATTCAAAGAACCAAAGAAACAGGGTTAGAATTTTAAGTCACTGTTATAACACACACACACAAAACGGCTTAGTCACTCCCACAAGAAATGATAACAAATTGAGTTTTCACTCGGTGTCACTCAAAAAAGTCATGCTGCGGCCAGGTGTGGTTGCTCACGCCCGTAATCCCAGCACTTTGGGAGGCCGAGATGGGCGGATCACGAGGTCAAGAGATCGAGACCATCCTGGCTAACATGGTGAAACCCCGTCTCTACTAAAAATACAAAAAATTAGCTGGGCGTGGTGGCGGGCGCCTGTAGTCCCAGCTACTCGGGAGGCTGAGGCAGGAGAATGGTGTAAAACCCGGGAGGTGGAGCTTGCAGTGGGCCAAGATGGCGCCACTGCACTCCAGCCCGGTGACTGAGCAAGACTCTGTCTCAAAAAAAAAAAAAGTCATGCTGAAGCGTTTCCTTGGTGCAACCCTAAAGATAATGCAAGCTCCCTCTTCTTGCACAAGGGAAATGCTAAGTCCAAAGTGGTTAAGTGACTTGCCCAAGCTCTACAATGCCTTTCTGAACTCAGAGGTCTTCATGTCCTGTTTCAGACTCCTCAAAAAAAAAAAAAAAGAAAGAAAGAAAGAAAAGAAAAAAGAAAAAAAAACGTTTTGGAAAATCTATTCATAAAAATACGCCTATAAAAGAAGCCTGAGGGTCTGGCACAGTGGCTCACACCTGTAATCCCAGCATTTTGGGAGGCCAAGGCAGTCAGATCACTTGAGCCCAGGAGTTGGAGACCAGCCTGGGCAACATGGTGAGACCCTGTCTCTAAAAAAGGAAAAAAAAAATACAAAACTTAGCCAGGCAAGGTGGCGCTCACCTGTAGTCCCAGCTACTTCGGAGACTGAGGTACGAGGATGCCCTTAGCCTGGGAGGTCAAGGCTGCAGTGAGCCGTGACTGCACCACTGCACTTCAGCCTGGGTGACACAGTGAGATCCTGTCTCAAAAATAAAAAGAATGGGGAGTTGATAGTAACTTAAAAAGCTAGATGACATGACCATGGACTCAAAATGAACTTGGAGAATGGAAGGCCAACCAGAAAATTTTTCTTTGTAGAAAAACATTAAGATGTTTAAAAATTAATCAAATGAAATAAATAGCAGAAATAGCAGAGAAGGGATGAAAACCGAGATTATGATAAACTGCTAAATATCAGTTAATAAACCTATAATGTAGAATATTTAAAACATGACACTTGGCTGGGCGCAGTGGCTCACACCTGTAATCCCAGCACTTTGGGAGGCTGAGGCGGGCAGATCACCTGAGCTCAGGAGTTCGAGAGCAGCCTGGCCAACATGGTGAAACCCTGTCTCTACTAAAAATACAAAAACCAGTCAAGTGTGGTATCAGGTGCCTGTAATCCCAGCTACTTGGGAGGCTGAGGCTGGAGAATCACTTAAACCCAGGAGGCGGAGGTTGCAGTGAACTGAGATCGTGCCACTGCACTCCAGCCTGGGCAACAAGAATGAAACTCCACCTCAAAACAAAACAAAACAAAAACAGGACAGAAAGATATTTGAAATGTATTAAATTCATTTAATATTCCCTTCTCATGAACTCAGATTAAATTACGTAAGAATTCTGTGTACACTTCAACTTGTGTGAGAGAAGGAGATCCTGAAGGGCAACTAAAGAGCAATTATCACATTTAAAATATGCAAAGACTGGATTAATTTAGTATCTAAAACAGAAGGCTGAAGAGCACATGAACAGTTTCCACGAACTGAAATCTGAAGGTCCACAGTTAACATATCTGCTTTCTCTCCCCTACTACAGAAAAGAGTTGATAGGCTAGCCTAAGAGTTCCTGTTGAGTTACTCAAGAGTGTTCTCTCCTTCTCTGGAGAATTATTCTGCAAAAATCCAGCTCTCTGAGATGGTTTGCACACAGAAGAAGGCTGATAATCTAGAATGGAGTGGCAACCATGAGTTTCCTCCCTCCTGAAAATATCTGGTCTGCCAAGCCCTTCATATATGACCCTTATGGTTTCTTCAAGGGCTTCTAAACATAAAGCTGATCCCTTACGGAAATGGGAAAAACCAGGAAGTTAGCCATGGTATAGCCCACGCCTTACTCCCTAGAGTTTCAGAGAAGAGATTGCCAGTTTGCAAACACACCTCCCATTCAGCAACTTCAAAACCAGACACTTGAAGAGTGAGAATTATAAAATTCATCACCCCTCACATGAAAACAGCTCTAATAAAGCTCTTTAGGGGAGTTTTGATGTCACCACTTGTACTAAATGACTCTGCTGTTTACACTAAGAGCTACACAAGGAACCTCAAAGCCTGAGGGGAGTGGAGAAGTGCGACCTGAAGCAATCTCAGGCACATTCCTTAGCTATGCCTATTACAGCTCCAAGGTAAGGAGCTATCTCCCTGCCAAATTTATGTCACTCTTCTTGGGAAGAAAAATTTCCCCAAATAGAACTTTAAAAATATAAGGGGATAGAGAGAATCTAACTTGTTATTTTTTCTGGATATCGGGTTCTACATCCTGATTCAAATACCAAAAATACTTTGCTGCCAGGGTACAATGAGATTTTCACTCTTTCAAGGGTCAATTTTGTTTTTAAAACTTTGAAAAAAAAAAAACTACATTCTCTTAGTGTAAATCTAGAAAATACAACCAGCTAAAGGGGTTTACATGGCCTTTTAAAAAGGCTTATCTTGATTCAGAATACTTAATTACAAATTAAATATAAAGAATAAAGAACCACTAAATGTCTTGTAACATATTAAATATGCTTCCTCTGCACATTTTCTCACTAGCACAAACAGCAGGCCAGCCTGGGATCTAAACGTATACCCAATCTTGGCCCAGCTGCCTCCCAAAATATCTATGGTTTACATTTCCTTACAAGGATATGCTTATATACTTATGTACCAACATGTTGCCACAGGAGGGTGGTTCAATGCCTTACCCATAAGATCTTTCATGACAGAAAGCTAAGAAGTATATATTATTTATTTATTTTTATTTATTTTATTTTTTTTTTTGAGACGGAGTCTGGCTCTGTTGCCCAGGCTGGAGTGCAGTAGCCGGATCTCAGCTCACTGCAAGCTCCGCCTCCCGAGTTCACGCCATTCTCCTGCCTCAGCCTCCCGAGTAGCTGGGAGTACAGGCACCCGCCACCTCGCCCGGCTAATTTTTTTTTGTATTTTAGTAGAGACGGGGTTTCACCGTGTTAGCCAGGATGGTCTCGATCTCCTGAACTCGTGATCCGCCCGTCTCGACCTCCCAAAGTGCTGGGATTACAGGCTTGAGCCACCGTGCCCGGCCGAAGTATATATTTTTTAAATATTCATTTCTGGGACCTGGACTATTACAAGGGTATTACTGAACCTCGGTCACTTGCATCTAAAATAAGAGGTGCATAATGCCAAATCTTGTGGTTGGGGAAAGACCAGGCTGGTGAGCTTTTTTGACAATTAAAATACGTAATGGTATAAAAAACACATTTTAGACATTAAAATCAACCAACCCAATTATTCAGAGTTTTAATTGCCTGGACACGACACAGAATATTTTAGTATGCTTTAAAAATCTTGCTAAAAATAACTCAGCCATACACCAAGTTTAATAACAAATATTTGTCTATGTGTGAGTGAACTGAGAGTATACTACCACACAATTACATCTTGCAATTTAAAAGAGGTGTTTGAATACTAACTTGTTAGTCTTTGGAAAATTGAGAAGTTATTAACTGTACATGAGCTAAAAATCATGATCTGTCTCATGCTAAGACTGATTTCTAAACTCAATTTTTAACTCACCCAATTGTAGACAATAGAGTTGACACCTAGCATACAGTGTGACCATCAGGTGCTGAAAGGCACAAAAGAAATGTCAAGAGAGGCAGACAAATTAGCCATTGTGTAAGAGTACTGATTTGCTAAATGTCCTAGATTTTTTTTTTTTTCACCGACAGGATTTACAATTACAGCATTTTATCATCTTCAATCAAGCTTTTAAAAAACCACACTTCACCGAACAAAGTTGGGGGAAAAAAGAAAAAAGTCATCCATATTCTTTTATATATAGGAAAACAAGCTTTAACCTTGCCAACAACTTGAAGGCCGCACACGGTGGTTAAATAGCAAGCTGGGTAACATATTTCTCAATCCAAAACCTTGAGATCAAGTTTAAAACATTAAAAGAGCAAAGCTGTCTTATAAAGAATACTCTAAGTTACATTACTTTTATTTTTCAGAGTTAAAGGCACATTTTGCAGGGTTTTAACTTTTAACCCAAGTATATCAACAAATACTGTACTTTTAAAGATAGTTATCATTTTTTAATAGAGAAAAGGTGGGAGACAGTCTTAAAAATATTTCCATGAATTACTAAACGATTCTTACAACTTTACTTAATATTCTACTCAGATTCACAGAAATTCAAAGCAAAGAGAGAGGCGTTAGCCATCATCTAGTCAAATGTCCATTATTTATTGATTAGAAGAATGAGAATAAAAGGCACCATCAAGGAGACCAGAAACTAAACTCCAAACTTGCAAGCTGCCAGTACTTTCCATTATTATAAAGATGACTAAAATAAGAAGCTGACAGATAGACTTGACAGAGACAGAGGCCAAGAATATGCCTAAACTTGCCTGGATCCACCTACTAATACAGAACTTTGATCTTTCCTAAGAGATTAAGTTGTCAAATGTTACCTTACAATCCTAATGTTAAGAGCCAAGGGCCTGGACATTAAAAATCACTTATGATACCATAACCGGCACAGCATTTAGTTTGACTGGAAATTATAAAACATTATTGGTTACTATAAGCCTTAAGGACCCCTAAGTGAGGGAATTACTGGTTCATGTCTCTCTTTTTTTTTTTTTTCTTGAGAGGAGTCTCGCTCTGTTGCCCAGGCTGGAGTGCAGTGGCACAATCTCGGTTCACTGCAACCTCTGCCTCCTGGGTTCAAGAGATTCTCCTGCCTCAGCCTCCCAAGTAGCTGGGACCACAGGCGTGCACCACCATGCCTAGCTAACTTTTAAAATTTTAAGTAGACACGGGTTTCACCATGTTGGCCAGGCTGGTCTTGAACTCCTGACTTCAAGGGATCTACACACTTTGGCCTCCCAAAGTGTTGGGATTACAGGCGTGAACCACCACGCCTGGCCTCAAGTCTTAAGAATTGCTCAGGTCATATCCAGTACACTTTTGCCTGTGAGGCATGAGTTCCCCATTCAGTGGAAATGTTTCAGGTGAACTGGACAACTGGAGGAGTCTCCTGGGTAGGTGAGACAGTCTACAATTTAGACACCTATACTTCACTTAAGACAATACAGAGGACCCAAAGAATGTATAAACATCAAATTAAGGTCGGGCATGATGGCTCATACCTGTAATCCCAGCACTTTGGGAGGCCGAGGCCGGTGGATCACAAGGTCAGGAATTCAAGACCAGCCTGGTCAAGATGGTAAAACCCCGACTCTACTAAAGACACAAAAAAAATTAGCCAGGTGTGGTGGCAGGTGGCTGTAATCCCAGCTACTTGGGAGGCTGAGGCAGAGAATTGCTTGAACCTGGGAGGCGGAGGTTGCAGTGAGCCGAGGTCGTGCCACTGCACTCCAGCCTGGTCAACAGAGCAAGAGTCCATCTCAAAAAATTAATTAATTAATTAATTTAATTAAATAGAGAACAACAACAAAAAAACTTTTGGCAGTGAGAGTTGTTGGCTTGTTTTACAGATGAGGAAAATAAGGTCCTGAAGGGTTAAGCATGTGATTCATTCAAGGTCACTCCTGTGAATTATTGACAGATCTGGAACCCAGCTCTCCCTATGCCTGGCAGAATATTTTTTCCTCGCTTATATTTAAAGAGAATCCATGGTTCACTAGTTCAGAAAATAAAGGACCTATACTTAAAGATATTCATATATCGTTCTTGTTTTGAACAAAGTTCACTTGTATATAAATAAACTAACGCATCTCTAGAAAGACACACAACACAAACTAAGCCAACAATTGATTTCTGTAATTCAGAAATCAAAAGATGACAAAACTCTACCATCAATAAATACAAACATGTAGCCACTGATTACTAACCAGACCTGCCAGAGAATATACAGTAGATATCAGAAAATATGTTTAAAAAAATACTTTCAAATGGTATTAGTAAAAGAAGAAAGGTGCTTGGAATAGTGAAAAAAAAAATACACCTTAGGGAAGAATCTGAGATGATCTTTGCAAAAGGAGATTCTTTAAAAACACTCTAAAGCCCTTCAGGTAACTCAATTCTATATAAAAAGCTGGACAACCTGCTCATGTACAGGATACATACTGTGAAGGTTTGAGAGATTATGACTAATTATATGGAAGTGAAGATGTTGAGTAACTTTTTGTACAGTATCCAAATTACTGAAACAGAGTGATTTTCTTTTCCAAGTGTTAAGCCTACCCACAGGAAACAACCAAGGCTATTCTACCCTAGCAGAGTGCCTTAGCTAGTCATGCATTCTGCAACAAGTCTCCATGGCAAATTTCCTAACACACACTTCTAAACACAAAGAACTCCTCCAAGTAATAAACAGGTTCGTGTGAGTTCAACTAAAAGGATATTCTGCTACTCCTGGGATACTTTTATGAGAGGATCATAACCTTATTGTCACCTTGCCATCCTAAAATTGCATAAAAAATATAAAGTCATAAAACTTCTGGAAGTAAGCAGCAGCCTTAGAGGTGATCAAGTGAATCCAATTGCTTCACTTTTCAGATGAGGAAATTGTCAGTGAATTGCTTCATTTTTCAGATGAGGAAATTGTCACAAAAAAAAAAGAAATAAAAGTGAATGACTTGCCCAAGGCCATACAATTATTCAGTGGCATAGTAAGGCTGTGATCAAGTACTCAGGTCCACCACTTTCTTCACGAAGTCACAGAAATAGCCTTGCTAATCTTAAAACTATATGCCAAACATAACCTAGGACGTGCAAATTTGTGCTCAAGGTCTACGTTTCTCAAACACCATAGCAATAACACACAAATGAGAGGACTCACATACACATTCCCCTCCCCATGACTTCATCTCTTTCTCCCAATCTTGGAATGTAGGTGATTGAGTTATTACCACAAATACGGTAATAACCTTGAATCCTTCTGATTAAACTTTGGAATTTTAATATTAGTAAGATTACGGCCTTGAACACTCTTCAGGGTGAATTGTGACAGGTCAGTCCATTGTGACACAAGATTGAACACTGTCGTTCAAAAACATAAATAGTCACTACAGGGGCAGCAAATGGTGTGAACACAGGAATCCCATTCACAGTACTGAGGATTACATCTGACGCTGTCCCCAGACTCCGGTAAAGCAGCTTTCACCAGGAAATAGACACTGTTAGACTGAACAAGTTTCAACGAGCCTCAAGGAGAAGAAGCAGGTATTCTCTCTCTGGGACCTTCTCAAATCTGGACAAAAGGCTAAAAGTGCTGAGAATGTTGCATCTGAAAATCCCCTGTAGGAATGGTGTCTGAATTCCATGCCATGGTTCTGCTCTCAGTGTGGCCTTGCATCCTTATTTATTCACTCCAGCATTTTTAAGTGCCTCCTATATGCCAGGCTCTGGGGACCCCAAGTTGAGTAAAATAAAATCACTGCTCTGTCAGTCCCAGGATCTCTAAAGTGGAATGCACCCTCCACCCCTGTCCCCAGGGGAGGTGAAAGCACTACTCCAGGACAAGCCATTGAGCAATGAGAAGAAAATGAAGAACTCTGATTAGTAATTATAGTCTCATCTTTTTAACTTCTACTTTCATGATTGTAATTTTCTGTATAACTACAGAGGTTTTTGGTTCACATGCTCCAGAAATTAAGAATAGGTGAACAAACGCTTAGAGACCACGGAACTAGTCTCCTGATGTGTAACTGTAGCTAAGTAAAGCTGCGATGGGAGAACAGACTGGAAGTACTTGGAAAAAGACCCTAGCTGATCACAACATGTCCTATATACGATCGACTGGAGTGTGCAGACCTGCAGCGCTGGCCTCGCTTCATACATGGCTTTTGAGAATCACTGAATGAGCTAGTGTCCCCATGAGTAAAACGCAAATATGCTGCTCTTGAAAACCCTTTTAGAGAGGGTGGTTATATATATTTTTGAGGGTGAAATGAGTAGTAGGGAGAAATAAGGAGTCACCAGAATGTATGATCACTCTACCTATGGGTCACAAATCTAAGAAAATAAAACACATTTTCACAGCACCAAAGCTCAGAAAGTGCTAAAATAATGCTAGTTTAGGCACTCCAATTTAGACTGGTACCAATTATTTTTGTTTCCTAAGCCATGAACACTAACTTAATCTAAGGCCCAAAGTTGAAGATACAGCATTTCACTACCTTCAGTGAGTTCTACCAGAAGATGCTTTGGAGAGAGGAGTATGTTCCCATAAAAATGTGATTATTTCTTTGTGGTTTTAGATACTAATGTAAAACAGCCCTTTTCCTTATAGGACAAGTCTACTCACTAAAATGTGAGGAATCTGCTAAACAAGGTCTTTACAACTAGTCAAAATAGTAAAATCATGCTTTTCTGTTCTATGCAGAGCCTTGCAAGAGGTTCAGGTAGAGGGACCTTTCTTTCTGCACAAATTCCCTAAACGTTTGTAGAGAACTTGGGGAAAAATTAGCCCCATTTCCTCTCCACAGGTCTTCTTTCTCTTGATTCAATTCATTCCTGCTCAAACTTTCCCACTTAATGTAACTTTGTGAACAAAATGCTCTTCACCGCAAAGTTAACTTTTGTTTTTCAATATAAGTTAAACTTCACTATACTGAAAAAAAAAAAAAAAGACCTCAAATACATAACTAAAACTAACCTGAGACAGGAAAAATAACAAATGGGGAGGGGAAGGCTGAAGGTGAAAGAATGAAACAGGTTCCAAGACAACAGGTCTCGATGCTCACTAAAAGTCCATTCTGAGAGGGCAGGGAGAACACCTTTGCCACCACCGACGTGGAAATACAGCAATGCTCCTGCCTGCATAAAGATTTCTTCACAGGGTCCTTTAAAACTTTCTGTTTCTAAGAGGTCCCTTCCACAATAGGTAAAAGGAAATTCCGTCTACCCGAGGGCCCCTCAGGAGCCCTTCCTCTCTCACACGTTTCTTTGACTGCTCCTGATTTAAGCATTCAGCTGGCCACGCAACATAAGAAGCAATAAGAACACGCAAGCCCTGCCCTCAGTCACCCTCTTCCTCCTCTATCCGTGGCCTTTGCCACCACCTCACAACCTAGTTCAGATTCCTCTTCTTTTCTCAAGGGAACATCTAAAGCTCTCAAGTCCCCGTTTGAACAGGGAGATTTTGGAAGTCTGAAACATTTGAGTGTCTCTCGATCTCAGACAGCTCAAAAGAAAAGATCTGTTGGTTGCGTGAAGGTGCATTAGAAACCGGCTGCTACCTTGCAGCCTGGGTTGAGCATATGCTCCGGAACTTGCTTCTCTTCCAACATCCTGCACCTCAAGTCAGCATTCCTTCTTTAAAAGACCTTGTTGGGTAACATCATTTCCACCAAGAGAACCCTGTAATTCTCCCTTGTTTTCTCGGACTCCCCTGCGTGCTGCAGAAGCCTGGGCGTTAGAGGGGTAGTCCCGAGTGGAACTGGGGGGAAGTAGGTGCCAGGACGCACTACCTGGATGGGGCCAAATTGGAAGGAGATTCGCCCTGACTGAGGTACAGGTGTTTCTTCTCCTCACATGCTGGAACCCAGGAGGCTCCAGGTGCTTCCCCACGAGACGTGCCTCAGTCTGCAGACTGAGGCCAAGTTCTCGGCGCCCTCAGCCCCGCCGGTGGCGGAACTCCTGCTAGCTGAGCGAGGGCCCGCAAGAGAAGGGAAGGTCGCGTGGACAGGCTGTCCGGGGCAAGCGTGTTTAGATTCCTTCCTCCTCCTTGGCCCCAGATGCCCTTGTGAGTTGGGGGTGTGCGCGGTGGGGTGGGAGGGTGCTTGTGCCCAAAAAGTCTGGGAACGAAAGCTACTGCTGGCTCGAACACGGACTGGCAAAGTGCGGAAAGCCCGTGGCGCAGGAGTGGGTGCCAGTCAGCCCGCACGCAGGTGACCGGCGGACCCCCTTCCCAGGCCCGGGCGGCGGCGGGGCGGGGTGGGGTGGGACTGACCCCTGGCTCCGCCCCGCGGCGCCCCCCGCTGGGCCCCCTCCCCCGCGTCCCCGCCGCCCGCACTCACAGCGCTTGGGTGAAGGCGCTGAGCCCCTCGGGCACGGCCGTCAGCCCCTTCCCGGAGCAGTCCACCCGACGGTCGCCGTCGCAGCTGCAGGGCGCCGCGCAGAGAGGCGGCGCCGCGCCGCTGGGCCCGGCAGAGCCGAGCAGCCCCAGGGCGAGGAAGCAGAGCAGCCCCAGCGGGCCCGGCATTGCTGCGGCCGCCTCCCGCGCCGGCCTCTCCCGCGGCGCCGCTTGCTCCGCTGCCCTCCGACGCCCCCCTCCGCCCCTGGGCAGCCGGCCTGCGGGCTGGGGCAGGGGTCTCTTCCTCGGCGGTCCGCGCAGGCTCGGCCCCTTCAGCAGTCCGCCGCAGCGGCGCAGGGACGCGGAGCTCCGGAGTTTCGCCCTTCCCGCTGCTCCATGGACGCGCAGAGGCAGCCCCGCTCCTCCGGCGGCTCAGGCCAGCAGGGCCGGCCCGGCGCAGCGGCGGGGGCCGCACTCTGCCATCGCACCCGCCTCCCTGTCCCCGGCCTCCCAATGCAGCGGCTCTTCAAGGTTGCAGAGCGCAGCCTTCAGCCATGCCGGCCACTCGCCCCAGCCCCCGCCGCGGCTCTCGCACAAACACCCAGACTCTGACTCGCTCTCTCCCCGCCGCGGATCAATCTCTTCCCGTCCTTTTCCCTTCTAGGGTTGCACGCTCTGGTTCCCAAGCCCCCGGCCGCTGGCTTATGCAAATCACTTAGGTACATGCAAAACTACCCCTTCTCCCGGAGCGCCATTGGCCCGGGGAGGTCTCGAGCTCATTAGTATGCAGAGAAGAGAGCCGCCATTGGCCAAGAGTAGGACCAGAGGGGCGTGTTTCTCGGGTGTGAGTGACAAGGTGGTGGTGGTTGTGGTGGTGGTGGTAGTGGTTCAAGGCAAAATCCCTGACTTGGCTGGATTTGTGTGGCAGGTTGTGGATTGAAGGTAGAAGGATAAGCGGACAAGGGGTCTAGTTTTTCCCTCCCCCAGCCATCTTTTTCTTCCCTCCGCAGAAATTGGATCTCCTAAATTGGATGACCTGGAAAGTAGAACTTCCCTCCAGCGTTCAGTTAAGTTTCAAATGACTCTCTGCTGTTCCAAAGGGCGAGGACGTCTGGAGCTCTGTAAACGGAAAAAAGATTTTGAAGAGGAGGAAGAAAGTTTCCCTCGATGTGACACACATCTTTGGATTTTAGCTATACACTAAGCTAAAAGTGTACCCTCTCCAGTGCGTCACTTCACCTGGGATCTTTACACCTATCTTGATATGCATTTGGTAGCTAAGTCTTACTTAGCAATTCATTCTCCCCAGTTCTCTCTCTGTATTTGGTGTTTTTGGTGACTGCAAATCAGACTCCTTTCGCACACACTTTAAAATCCTGAAACACAGGAATGTTGTAAAGGTCAGAGAAAATGATGTTTCTGAACACTGGACAATTTCCAAAACATCTGAGTGGGAGGTGACTACGGCTGAGAAGCCGGCAGCAACATTGGTGTTAGGTAATTATCAGCATTCCCTCCTCTGCTGGATTTTGAGTCCCTGTGGCCTAATAGACCCCACAGAATCTGTGGACCCCACATTATCTGTACCAACTACTGCTTTAGGGGTACTTCCTTTCTTGCTCTCTGCTGTGGCATTGTTTTACTCTATAATGGAGACATTTTTAATGAATACATTAAAACAAGCAGGATTCGCCGGGCCGAGCCCAGTGGCTCACGCCTGTAATCCCAGCACTTTGGGAGGCCGAGGCGGGCAGATCACCTGAGGTTGGGAGTTCTAGACCACCCTGACCAACATGGAGAAACCCCATCTCTACTAAAAATACAAAATTAGCCGGGTGTGGTGGCAGATGCCTGTAATCCCAGCTACTCGGGAGGCTGAGGCAGGAGAATTGCTTGAACCCGGGAGGCGGAGGTTGCGGTGAGCTGGAGATGGCGCCATTGCACTCAGCCTGGGCAACAAGAGCAAAACTCCGTCTCAAAACAAAACACAAAAAAGCAGGATTTAAAAATAATTATCATATAAAGTTGACTAGCCATCGTATATAAATAAAACTTAGAACAATGGAAACAGGTTGATGCAGACCTATAAGTTTAAAATGAAAAACTTCTATCATCTTTGTATTTGGGAGTTTATCTAAAAGATAATGTCAAGTTGGACACACAAGTCACATACAGTAAATATGTATAGAAGCTAGAGAGTTTAATATGCCTTCATTTCAAGTTTTAGGAATGACATACCTCCTCTCACTGTAGGGCTGAAAGACAACTTAAAGATCCCCGGACAACTCTGGTTTTATAGATGAGAAATCTGAGGCTCTCAAGAGAGTGTGTTCTGCCCATCATCGTCATGGAACAGCTCCTGGGCTCCTGGCTCCTGGCTCCCAATCTGGTGCTCTTGGAGCCTTCCCTAAGTTGGCTTTCATCGTCTAAATCATTTCCATTATTTTCTAGCAAATTTCATGAACAAATGAAATAAGGAAGAAATTGTAAAGTTAGTTTTTGTAATCGGTTCTTTAAGATGTCTCTTTTTTTTTTTTTTTTTTGAGACTGAGTCTCAGTGTGTCCAGTGGCACAGTTTAGCTCACTGCAACCTCCACCTCCCAGGTTCAAGTGATTCTCCTGTCTCAGCCTCACCAGTAGCTGGGATTACAGGTGCCCACCACCGTGTTTAGCTACCTTTTTTTTTTTTTTTTTTTTTTTTTTTTTTACTAGAGACAGGGTTTCTCATGTTGGCCAGGCTGGTCTCGAACTCCTCACCGCAAGTGATCCACTTGCCTCAGCCTCCCAAAGTGCTGGGATTATAGTCAGGAGCCATGGAGTCTGGCTTACATGCAAATCTTGATTAAAAATGGAGAATGATTTAGTAGGCCTAAGTGGGGCCCAGAAACCAGCATTTTTTTGCACAGCAAGTGAAAGTGACACAGGTGATTCATGAACCACACTTGGAGAACTTTATTCTTTGTCTTCAAATAATAAAGTCTTATGGCTGAAAACTTAGGTGAAAGGAGAGTTTCAGATTTTGAAAAAAGGAAAGATGCAGATTTTACTAAAGAATAAATTCCTATTGTCTATTAGATGACAAATGTAAGAAAGGAAGATTCAAATTTGCAGCTTAGCCAGAAAGATAAAAGATCAGGAACAAAAGACTTGGGTAGGGAACAGAAAAGATACGATATATTAAAGTGTTTGTATTTCTTATTTGCTACATTTTGTGTGCTTTGCATTAAAGATCAATTGGTCAATTAGTCTCCATCTCTTGAATAAGATGTCCCAAGAGAGCATAAAGACAAAAAACAAAAAACTAATGATTAAGATACTACCTCAGATAACTAGAGAAAAATGATCGGCTCTTAAATAAACCATAAGGACTGAAAAGATACTGAAATAAATCAAATAAAAATTGATGGCAAGCAAAAAATAATATGGTCTCTGTCTACAGACTAGTTCCTCTTAAAGTTTTCACTGGTTGGCCGGGCGCGGTCGTGGTGGCTCAAGCCTGTAATCCCAGCACTTTGGGAGGCCGAGACGGGCGGAGCATGAGGTCAGGAGATCAAGACCATCCTGGCTAACGCGGTGAAACCCCGTCTCTACTAAAAATACAAAAAACTAGCCGGGCGCGGTGGCGGGCGCCTGTAGTCCCAGCTACTCGAGAGGCTGAGGCAGGAGAATGGCATAAACCCCGGAGGCGGAGCTTGCAGTGAGCTGAGATCTGGCCACTGCACTCCAGCCTGGGCAACAGAGCGAGACTCCGTCTCAAAAAAAAAAAAAAGAAAAAAGAAAAAAAAAAAAGTTTTCACTGGTTTGGGATAAGTAAATTTGCAGCATCCACAGGCTAGATAAAAAGTAGAACTGGGCTGCAACCCCTCTGTATACGTGGCATGGAGCTTTTGGGCCATGAAGAAAGTACCCTATGGTAGTGATGCTTGCCTTGGTGTCTTTGTGCAGAGCACACAGGGCTTGTTGACTGGTGGATAAGCTGGACTTCCCTTCTATCACCCCTTTACCCGAGAACTCTTATAAACATAGAACCTGAACAAGTACATGCAGAGTCCCTACCTGTTGGGTGAATGGTTCCAGGTGCTCTGTTACAGCAATAACAGCTCAGAGACAGTGGGGGCTCTCAGGAAGTGCTATCATGATTGACTGGATAAAAGTCCTCAAACATGTAGAATTTCACTTTTTATGAAATATTTCAACTTAGAAATTGTTAATGGCAATCAGCTTAAGAAATAATGTTACAAATGTAGTTTATATTCCCTTTGTACCACTCCCCAATCATATTCCTTTTCTTCCTCTCCCTGAGAAGCACTTTCCTAAACTTTGTAATTAATTCCCATGCGTATTTTCATGCTTTTCCTATGCATGTATCCCTAAACAATAAACACTATTGTTTTGCATATATAAATCAACATCATTGTATACTGTTCTGCAACCTGCTTTTTCACCCAACCTGTGAGCATAATCGATGTTCATGAACTACATGGCTATTGTAACTTCATTTTCATTACTATATAATATTCCACTTAATGAATATGCCCAGTGTGTTAGGGTTCTCCAGAGAACAGAACCGATAGGATATATATAGAAATACAGAAAGAGATTTATTATGAGGCATTGACTCACACAATTATGGAGACTAAGTGACAATCTTCCATCTACATGCTGAAGGCCCAGGAAAGCTGGTGGATTTGTTCTAGTCCAAACTCGAAGGCCTAAGACCCAAGGGAATCAATGGTGTTTTGGTCCAAGTCTGAAGGCCTGAGAATCAGGAGCAGTGAAGTCTGAGCTGAAGACAGATGTCCCAGCTCAAGCAGAAAGCAAATTTACCTTTTCATCCTTCCACTGTTTTTTTATTTTTATTTTTTATTATTTTTTTAATGGAGTTTTGTTTTGTTTTTGAGATGGAGTCTCTCTCTGTGGTCCAGGACGGAGTGTAGTGGTATGACCTCAGCTCACTGCAGCCTCCGCCTCCTGGGTTCAAGTGATTCTCCTGCCTCAGTCTCTCAAGTAGCTGGGACCACAGGCATGCACCACCACACCGAACTAATTTTTGTATTTTTAGTAGAGAATGGTTTTCGCCATGTTGGCCAGGCTGGTCTTGAACTCCTGGCCTAAGTGATCCACCCACCTCAGCCTCCCAAAGTGCTGGCATTACAGGTGTGACCCACTGCGCCCAGCCTTCCATTGTCTTTTTGTTCTATTCAGGCCCTCAATGGATTGCACGAGGGCATCTTCTTTTTTTTTTTGAGATGGAGTTGCACTCTTGTTGCCCAGGCTGGAGTGCAATGTCATGATCTTGGCTCACTGCAACCTCCGCCTCCCAGGTTCAAGCGATTCTCCTGCCTCAGCCTCCCTAGTAGCTGGGATTACAGGCATGTGCCACCATGCCTGGCTAATTTTGTGTTTTTAGTAAAGACGGGGTTTCTCTATGTTGGTCAGGCTGGTCTCAAACTTCCGACCTCAGGTAATCCGCCTGCCTTGGCCTTCCAAAGTGCTGGGATTATAGGCGTGAGCCACCGTGCCCAACCGACACGAGGGCATCTTCTTACTCAGTCTACTGAATCTCTTCCAGAAACACCCTCACAGACACACCCAAGATGTAATGTTTTACCAGCTATCTGGCCATTCTTTGCCCAGTCAAGTTGACACATAAAATTCATCATTATTCTCAGTATTTATTTATCCATCCTCTGGGTTAATATTGTTTATTTTTATTTTTTCTAATAACAATTCGACTATGGATATTTTTGTATATATTTGTTTGTTCATACATGTAACAGTTTCTCTAAAATGTGTATATTTTCTTTAAATACTCATGTGTATATGTGTGTATGTGTGTGTGTCTAGAGGTGGAATGCTGCTGGGCACTGTGGCTCATGCATGTAATCCCAATACTTTGAAAGACCAAAATGGGAGGATCACTTGAGTCCAGGAGTTCGAGACCAGCCTGGGCAACATAGCAAGACCCCATCTCTACAAAAAATTTTTAAAATTGGCCAAGCTTGGTGGTCCACACTTGTAGTACCACCTACTTAGGAGGCTGAGGTGGGAGGATGGCTTGAGTCCGGTAGGTCAAGGTTATACCACTGCACTCTAGCTTGGGAGTACATGATTGGACAATTGCCCGCCAGCCTAGGACAAGAGCAAGACCTGGTCTTAAAAAAAAAAAAAAAAAAAAAAAAAAAAAAAAAGCAGAATTGTTAGGTTGTAGATTATGTGCATTTACCATTATTAGAT
Source organism: Macaca fascicularis (assembly GCF_037993035.2). NCBI lineage: Eukaryota > Metazoa > Chordata > Mammalia > Primates > Cercopithecidae > Macaca > Macaca fascicularis. Next base: position 38,114,483 of record NC_088388.1, on the reverse strand, counting down.
GTTGCTAAATTGTTCTCAAAAGTGACTGCAGTTAGTTATGTTTCCCTTAGAAGAGAATAACAACCCCTATTACTCAACATCTTACCAATACCTGATATTGTAAGGCTTAAAAGTTTACGAATCTAATGCATAGGAAATGAAATCTGTGTGGTTTAAATTTGAGTTCCCCTGATTCCAACTGCATATTTTCATGTATTTATTGGACATTCTTGTGTGCTGTTCTATGCATTGCCCATTCATTTCCTTTGCCTGTTTGTTTTCCGTTGAGTTGTTTATATTTGCTTTTATGGTTTTATAGTGGGGATCAGCAAAGGTTTTCTGTTAAGGGCCCAGTAGTAAATATTTTGGACTTTGTGGGCCATATGGTCTCTGTCACAACTATTCAACTCTGCCATGCAGCACAAAAGCAACCATAATACAAAATAGATGTCATTGTATTGCTGTAACACTTCTTTGACAAAAACAGGTGTTGGACTAGTTCTGGCCCATAGGTCATAGTTTGCTAACCCTGTTTTATAGGATGTTAATCCTTTATTAAAATATACTCATTATTTCTGTTTGTTTTTGTTTGCTTGCTTGTTTTTAAAGGACAGGCTCTTCCTGTGTCACCCAATTGCATGCCATGATCTTAGCTCATTGCAGCCTCAAACTCCTGGGCTCAAGGGATCCATCCTTCTCAGCCTCCAGAGTAGCTAGGACTGTAGGCTCGCACCGCCATGCCAGCTAATTATTATTATTACTATCTTTTTTTGTAGAGACCTAGTATTGCTATGTTGCCCAGACTGGTCTCAAATTCCTGGCTTCAAGGGAGCCTCCCACCTCAGCCTCCCAAAGTGCTAGGGTTATAGGAGTGAGCCACCACGCCCAGCCTACTGATTGTTTTGGAAACAATTTACATGATTATGTAAAATTCAGAGGGACACACCTCAAAGGTAATGATCTTTTATTGCAAGTTAAGATCAAGCACTTTCAAAATTGCAGTCTCCATGGTGACCTCATGCTGAAGATTATATTGAAGACTGAGCCATGAAGAGTGCAAGCTTTAAAATGCCCTGCTTTCTAGAATGAAGGACACAGAGGGAGTCCTGGGCACTTAGAGTTTACCTTACCCTTTGTGTAAAAGGCACCCTAAATATTTTTGACCCAAATAATAACATAACCTGTGAGAAATAGTTACAGAGCTTAAATAAAAGCATAAGTGCAAAAAAGCTACCTGAAGTGAGAAGCTGGCTATACATTAAAAATATACCTGTGTTGGCTGGGCGTGGTGGTTCATGCCTATAATCCCAGTACTTTGGGAGGCGGAGACGGGCAGATCACGAGGTCAGGAGTTTAAAACCAGACCAGCCTGACCAACATGGTGAAACCCCGTCTCTACTAAAAATACAAAAATTAGCCAGGTGTGGCAACGTGCCCCTGTAGTCCAAGCTACTTGGGAGGCTGAGGCAGAAGAATCGCTTGAACCCGGGAGGCAGAGGTTGCAGTGAGCCGAGATCATGCCACTGCACTCCAGCCTGGGCAATAGAGTGAGACTCTGTCTAAAAACAAAACAAAACTATGTGTGTGTATGTGTGTGTATATAGATTTGTATACAGAAATACATAAATATACATACATACATATTTCAAAACATGATAGGATTAGGGAATAAAGGAAAGAATATCAAGTCTAATCCCTACTGATCAGATATCTGATATGCACCTACTCTAGTGAGTAAATCTTCAAGGTAGTGCATAGTTTCTAGGCTCTGATGCCTCCATGTTTGCATGGGGAGCCTTGGGATGGAAGAGCTTTCACATTAGGCCCCAGAGGCTTGCAGTCATTCTATCATGGTCTCAAGGTACTTTTACCCACCTTATCAACATTCCTAGAGTGGTCCTATTACGCACAGGAAATAGCATCTAATTTTTTGGGCTAATTGAAAACAATGATTTTTTTGAACAAAAAATAACAATGTAAAATTGTTGACAAATTTTAAACATCCTTTTAAGCTACACATGTGACCAAATTTGGGCTTCTTGGCCCTCTTTAACTGTACCTAGAGCTGGAGCGAGGGTGAAAGATGGCTGACAGCAGCACATGCCATTTGTGTAGAACTGATGGGACCTTTGGGAAGTGAGGGCTGGTAGTGAGGCTTCTGGCAGGACTGGCTGAAGGCCACTCTTGAAGCCAGCCCTTTTTCAAAACATCACCTAAAGGAATCTTACTCTCTTGAGCTGGTTGGATATTACGGGGTCAGATAGCCTTTCAATACTTCTGAAGACCCATATTGACCCAAAATGTCAAAACCTTTGGATACATATCAGAAATATGGAAATACCTAATCCTTCCTTCCTTCCTTCCTTCCTTCCTTCCTTCCTTCCTTCCTCCCATATTGACCCAAAATGTCAAAACATTTGGATACATATCAGAAATATGGAAATGCCTAATCCATCCTTCCTTCCTTCCTTCCTTCCTTCCTTCCTTCCTTCCTTCCTTCCTTCCTTCCTTCCTTCCTTCCTTCCTTCCTTCCTTCCTTCCTTCCTTCCCTCCCTCCCTCCCTCCCTCCCTCCCTCCCTCCCTCCTTCCCTCCCTCCCTCCGAGACAGAGTTTTGCTCTTGTTGCCCAGGCTGGAGTGCAATGGCGCGATCTCGGCTCACCGCAACCTCTGCCTCCCAGGTTCCAGTGATTTTCCTGCCTCAGCTTCCCTAGCAGCTGGGATTACAGGCGTGTGCCACCACACCCGGCTAATTTTGTAATTTTAGTAGAGACGGGGTTTCTTCTTGTTGGTTAGTTTGGTCCCAAACTCCCGACCTCAGGTGATGATCTGCCCACTTCAGCTTTCCACAGTGCTGGGATTACAGGCGTGAGCCACCGTGCCCGGCCATACCTAATCTTTTCTTTTCCTTTTTTTTTTTTTTTCGAGACGGAGTCTCGCTCTGTCGCCCAGGCTGGAGTGCAGTGGTGCGATCTTAGCTCACTGCAAACTCTGGCCTCCCGTGGTCACGCCATTCTCCTGCCTCAGCCTACTGAGTAGCTAGGACTACAGACGCCGCCTGCCACGGCGCCTGGCTAATTTTTTGTATTTTTAGTAGAGACGGGGTTTCACCGTGTTAGCCAGGATGGTCTCGATCTCCTGACCTCGTGATCCGCGCGTCTCCGCCTCCCAAAGTGTTGGGATTACAGGCGTGAGCTCCCCGCGCCCGGCCGCCTAATCTTTTCTAAATCTGATTTTCTTTTCCTGATCTTTCCCTTTCAATTCTAACACAAGAGGAAAATGAGACTCAAGGGAGCAACTTCTGAATTACAGAACCACGTGTGGGTTCCAAAGTCTGAATGCATAAACTACTGGTGAGAAATAGAAGTAGGCAAAAATTAAATGATTGCTCAAGAAACCAGATGTTATAAGAGATAGAAAAGTAAAGGTAAAAAAATCAGAATAGAAAGGCAGGAACACTACCAGCTGGTCAAACTGATAATTTGTTAAGACCGAAATACCAACACAAAGTTTAGCCATGGAATTGGGTAGTTTTCACTCCCTCAGAATCCCAAATGAAACTTTGAACATTTTAGAAAGATATTAGCATGACACAATTATTTCAAGAAACTACATGCAAAATCTGCGCATACCACGCTGATGTGTAATCAGAAAACCAGCACTCAGGGTGGAGTAGGGGGCTGTGGTGGTGGTGGTGCTAAAATGTTCTGAAAAGCTCTTCTTTGTCTACAGGAACATGTTGTGAAAGAAATCTAGAAAAGAAAGAGGAAATTAAATGTAGACCCAAGGAGAAATACTGGGTAGGATGTGGAGGGAAGACTCCATGTTCTGTAAATTGTCTTTTTCCTAACTAGACACCAAATACTGTCTCAAAAAAGAAAAAAAAAAAAAAAAAAGGAACACTCTTAAATACCTCTTTGGTAATTCCCAAGCTGTTATTCTTGTCTAGTGACAGCTACCATGGCTGTCTTCAAATAAGAAAAGCGGCAGTCAGAATGAAAATGTTAGCAATCCGAAAATTTTTGAAAATGTCTTTTAATTTTCAAAATAAAAAACCCTGAAGCAGTGCTTTTAAAGACACAGGCAAACTGCCAGCCGTTTGTAATTTCCAAGATTACTTTGGAAAGGGGCAAAGCAAAGCTTCAATGCTGGGTCAGTGGTGCTGGATGTCAGGATGATACTGAAGATGGTTGGCAAAATCTGGTAATGTCTGCTAATATCTCTCTCTCTCTCATTCTCCCTCTGCCTCAGGCTAATGTTAAAACATACTTGGCGATCTGTAGAATGTAAGAGAAAATTTAGAAAATGTTTGATATGAAAGAGAAAATGAAGGATGTTGAGATAATAGGGAAAAACTTTATAGTAACTGCCAATTTGCTCCTTTTATTCTAAAATAACACAAACTTGTCAGACTTTTCAACATTCTTTGAATTTTTTTTTTTTTTTTTTTGAGATGGAGTCTCACTCTGTTGCCTACGCTGGAGTGCAGTGACACAATGTCAGCTCACTGCAACCTCCACCTCCTGGGTTCAAGCAATTCTCCTGTCTCAGCCTCCCAAGTAGCTGGGACTACAGGCCTGCACCACCATGCCTGGCTAACTTTGTATTTTTGGTAAGACAGGGTTTCACCATGTTGGCCAGGCTGGTCTCGAACTCCTGACCTCAGGTGATCTGCCCCGCCTTGGCCTCCCAAAGTGCTGGGATTACAGGCAGGAGCCACCACACCTGGCTGGATTTTGTTTTTCTTTTTTTTTTTTCTTTTTTTTTTTTTTTTGAGACGGAGTCTCGTTCTGTCGCCGGGGCTGGAGCGCAGTGGCCGGATCTCAGCTCACTGCAAGCTCCGCCTCCCGGGTTTACGCCATTCTCCTGCCTCAGCCTCCTGTGTAGCTGGGACTACAGGCGCCCGCCACCTCGCCCGGCTAGTTTTTTGTATTTTTTTAGTAGAGACGGGGTTTCACTGTGTTCGCCAGGATGGTCTCGATCTCCTGACCTCGTGATCCGCCCGTCTCGGCCTCCCAAAGTGCTGGGATTACAGGCTTGAGCCACCGCGCCCGGCCTGGATTTTGTTTTTCAAGGACTATTTACCACACACCTACTTTTCAGAATTTACTCTCTTGGGCACTGAAGAGTTTTAACTGATGCTGGGCTGTCTGCATGTAAATCACCCTGGGAAGGTTTGTAATACAGAAGTTCCAAGATTCCATCTCCACTGATTCTATTATAGAGGGTCTCTGTGGGTCCCTGAATTCCCAGTGTTTAAAAAGTTCCTGATTCTGACATAGGCCTCCACCCCCAACCAAGATGTATGACTTTTTGCTACAGGATGAGGCAAACGTGGGTCCTCTGAGAAGCAGACATCAATATGGGATTACTCATGCAAGAGATTTGTTAGGGGAAGTGATTGTGAAGGGAAAATGGGGAGGGAGCTAAAAGCGTCTGAAAAACCATCAGATTGAGATGTGTGGGTCTGGCCGCAGGTGAGGAGGTGAAGGAAGGAAAAGAGTCTCAGATTGTAGTGCAGTCCCATAAAACTTCAGCAAGGCCACAAAAATGGTCTGCCAGAGTCTCACATGTCCCAGGAACAGGACTGCCTTAGTATCCCCGCCATGCTCAGTCATTGCCTGGGACCAGCCCGTAGGAAGTGTGGCCTTGGCACAAACAGGGTGAAGGATTTTACCTTAGGACTGTTACTCAGTTAGTGTCCCCACAGTCAGAGGTCTGACAGGTGCCTTTCACCGCAGCCCCAGGATATAAGGTACGACATGGAGCTCTCCTTCAAGCAGTTTACAATTCAACTTTCAGAATGTAGAAACGCGGGGTTAGAAAAGACATTAACACTAGTTTAATTACATAGGGCTTAAGAAGGCTGAACAGCATCCCTGCTATTCTTAGATACCTTAGAGTTGGCATATTCATACCTCCACGGGGAGTAGTCCATCTTTGGGCACTTCTGTCTGTTAGAAAGTTCTATTATGTTGTGACAAACTGTGTGTTCTTGATGCTTTAAAAATGAGAAACAAGGCTGGGTGTGGTGGCTTATGCCTGTAATTCCAGCACTTTGAGAAGCTGAGGTGGGAGGATTGCTTGAGCTCAGGAGTTCAAGACCAGCCTGGGCAACAGTGAGACCTCATCTCTACTAAAAAACAAAACATAGCCCTCTGGACTCGGACTTAGTTCGCAGCGACATGGCCAAATGCACCAAGAAAGTCAGAATCATCCGTAATTGTGGGACCTGCTATGGGGCCTCCCTCCGGAAAATGGTGAAGAAAAACTGAAATCACTCAGCGCACCAAGTACATTTGCTCTTTCTGTGGCAAAACCAAGATGAAGAGATGAGCTGTGGGGATCTGGCACGGTGGTTCCTGCATGAAGACAGTGGCTGGCGGTGCCTGGACCTACAATACCACCTCTGCTGTCACCGTAAAGTCACCATCAGAGGCCTATAATAAGTGGGTTAATTTATGTAACAAAATTGCCTTGGCTTGTTAACTTTATTGGATATTCTGATGTTTGCATTGTGTTAATACTATCATCTCAGCATGCTTGAGATGGATTCTTTTAATTCAGTTTCTTTTTTTAGTAGTCAAATGATAAAATATGGCATAAGGATACAAGTCTTCCAAGTTAGGTATATCTATTAGCTTTTTATAAGTCTGTTCCTGCCAGTTTGACTTTGAGACACATTGGAACAAACTGCACGCTTTAGTGTTTTGTTTGCTTGTTTGTTTTTTGAGACGGAGTCTTGCTCTATTGCCCAGGCTGAAGTGCAGAGGGGCGATTTCGGCTCACTGCAACCTCCGCCTCCCGGGTTCAGGCAATTCTCTGCCTTAGTCTCTCGAGTAGCTGGGATTACAGGTGCCTGCCACCATGCCCGGCTAATTTTTGTATTTTTAGTAGACAGGATTTCACCATGTTGGTCAGGCTGCTCTTGAATTCCTGACCTCATGATCTACCCGTCTCGGCCTCCCAAAGTGCTGGGATTACAAGTGTGAGCCACTGCGCCTGGCAGTTTAGTTTTAAAATTACAGTTAATATTTTTTAAAAAAAACTGTCCTTAGGCTGGACATGGTGACTCAGGCCTGTAATCCCAGCACTTTGGGTGGCCGAGGCAGGTGGATTACTTGAGGTCAGGAGTTTGAGACCAGCCTGGCCAACATAGCGAAACCCTGTCACTACTAAAAATACAAAAAATAGCCCGGTGTGGTGGTGCATGCCTATAATCTCAGCTATTTGGGAAGCTCAGGCACCAGAATCGCTTGAACCCAGGAAGCGGAGGTTACAGTGAGCCGAGATCATGCCACTGCACTCCAGCCTGGGTGACAGGGAGACTCTTGTCTCCAAAAAATTTCTAAAGGTAAAGGATATACTAAAGAATATACGTATACAGCCTCTTCTATTATACTTTTGGTGTTTTCTTTGACCTATACTGTATTGGCGTTTTCAGGAAACCGTATGAAACAATTATAATTTCCCATGAAATGTCTATATATATATATGATGATTAGCCAGGTGTGCTGGCCTGCACCTATAGTCCCAGCTACTCAGGAGGCTGAGGTGGGAGGTCACGTGAGCCCAGGAGGTTGAGGCTGCAGTGAGCCATGATCACACCATTGCACTCCAGCCTGGGTGACAAAAAGAGACACTGTTTCAAAAAAAAAAAAAAAAAAAAGATCCTCAGGAATAGAAGAAACTTTGGGGATATGTGCTAAATCCTCTCATTTAATAGTGAGAAATCAGACCCACAGAGGATAACCAAATTACCCAAAGCCACAACATACCTAGTTACAGACAGAACTGGAGCTAATTTCTAGGTCAGTTGCTCTTTCTACTCTGTAGTCGGTTTAATTTTTATTTTAAATTTTCATGGAAAAGAAAATTTTTGACAAGTCTATTGTCACACACAAGTTAATCGCAATGATTCAGATGGTCTCCAGTTTATTTAAAAGAAGTTGCCACATGCCCTCTGAAATTACCTTTCTCAAACATCCTGTGAAGGGTGAAGACACGTAAGAGAAGCAAAGCCAAAGATAATTTCCAATCATCTAAAGTTGTTTATATTTAGTAGAAGGGCCAAAAAACAGTATGAACTACACCACCCCACCACCTTCCCAAACCTTTATACTAAATGGTAGATGACTATTCATGTAATTTGGTATTTTACATGTTTGTTTTCTTTAGGGTTTATTTGGGAGGAGTTGTTTCTCCACATTTACAAAGCTTTGAATTTTGTAAAATACATTTCAATTTTAATTTTGAATTAAAAAGAAAAGTTGGAGTACATTTTAAAGCTTAGGTCTGAGCTTCAGTTAGCAAGTACTACTAGAGAAGTCTAAAATAGAAACAATAGTGCTTTGGCGCCACCTTGTGGTCAAATGTGAAAAGCTAGGCGCAAAGGGTTATGCAAATAGTATTATAAATCTGTGAGTTGTATGTATTTGCAGAAGGCAGTGTGGCGAACAGTGCGTGTGTGTGTGTATGTGTGTGTGATGAAGTCCTTCTGTCTTTAGCTTTGAAAGGAAAATATATTATAAATTCCAATACTGCCAATATTTGCAACAAAAGTGATTTTAATTTTGTTAGCAGCCATTCTATTTTATAATTATTGATATGTTCATGTATTTGCCTGGCTGCAGAGATACCATACTTTCCAGGTGTCATCATGTGAGTGACTCCTAACTGCTTCCACCCTTGGTAAAATTCACTCCGTGGGAGTGGAGTGGCAACTGACTGGTAATCTGGGAGGCAGCAACAGGCCCTTATCCTGGACACGCCTAGAGAGGGGGCAAGCTCTGCCCCTGCGGGATTGGCACCATCAGAGTTCAGTCCCGACCATGCCCATTCCATGCTTGAAAATTGTCCAGACTGAGCCCGCAGCCACAGGCTTCTCTGAGAAGCTTCTCTGGCCAGTTTTGAGAATGCCCATTTTCTTCTCAGGCCTCAGGTACATGCCCCTGCCCAGCCTTGAGCAGAGCGTCCGCTCTGTGAGAGCAAGAGCTTTGTTCTGTTTTCCAAAGAATTCCCAGCCCCTAACCATGGCTGGTAAATGGTGGACATCTGACAAACATTTGTGGTCAGTATAAATTAATAAGTAATAAAGCTCATATTCTGGCCCTCATCCGCCACTTATTTATTTCCTGCTGTACCTAGAACCCAAGTGGGGAAGGGAGATACTCTTTATTGATCCCTGTCAAAACCCCTGATTTCCCAGATAGTCCAAGAGTGGCTTCTTCAGTTCACACCATTCAGATCTCTCTTTAAATGTCATCTCAGATGTCCTTACCTGCCCTATCAAAAACACCACCACAGTCTCCTTTCAAATTGTTTCTTCTGTGAACAAATACTGTTTACTATGTGGTAGGTGCTGTTCTCAGCTATAAATATATAACAGAAAACTAAACAGTGTCCTGCCTGCCCTCAAGTTTATAATCTTGAGGAGGGAGTAGCCAAAATGGACAAATAAATACATAGCAACAGAGGGTAAAGAAGGTTCCAGGTAGAGAGAACCGCAAGTGTGAAGGTCTGTCCTACTGGAGATACTTGGAGACAGAGAGGGAGAAAGTGTATGAGTGAAGGCTGGGGAGGGAAGCAGCAGCTGGATTATGCAGGGCTTGGTGGGTCATGGTGAGGGGCTTGGGTTTCTATTCTAACCGGGCTGGGCAGCCAACGGATGTCTTAAGGATAACTGGTAGAAAGGACTCACCAGCACACAGCAGGTGCTTTCAAGATAACATGAGTGCTGACTGGGGGCAGTGGTTCACCCCTGTAATCCCAGCACTTTGGGAGGCCAAGGCAGGCAGATCACCTGAAGTTAGGAGTTCAAGACTAGCCTGGCCAACATGGTGAAACCCCATGTCTACTAAAAATACAAAAATTAGTCGGACATGATGGCGGGTGCCTGTAATCCCAGCTACTTGGGAGGCTGAGGTAGGAAGAATCGCTTGAACCTGGGAGGCGGAGGTTGCACTGAGCTGAGGTCGTGCCATTGCACCCCAGCCTGGGTGACAGAGGGCCAGAATATGAGCTCAAAACTCCGTCTCAAAAAAAAAAAAAAAAAAAAAAAAAAAAGAAAAAAGAAAAAAAGAAAAAAATGGTAATATGAGTGCTTAGTAATTACAAGCATGATGGGAAGTGCGGTTGGTGCTGTATGGAGATTCTGACAAAAGCTACAATAAGCTGCTTAGACACGTTGAGCCCATGTCCCTGAGTCCACCCCAAACATACCCCAGTGTGAGGAGAAGGGACTGTGGGATTTAGCTGGCACCTTGACAAGTGACTGAATGTCCGTGAGTCTTATTTTTTTTATTGCTCTCCAGCTCCCCTAGCCTGCTGGACTTCATAATACTTGTCACTACCTAAAATTATGTTATTTGTTCTCTTGTTCTTCTGCTTCTCCCACTAGAATATGTGCTCCTTATCAGCAGGATTTTATCTTGTAGACTGCTATATCTTAAGTACACTGTCCAGTACATAATAGATGCTCAATAAATACATGTTGAGTGAATGAATAAATGAATGAATTAATTTTATGGTATGTACCCAGTAAAACAAGACTCAAAATCAAGCTCATTTTATTGAAATGTATAAAACCATAGCTGATCACTTTCTTCTTCCAATTTTTCCCATTGTCATTTCTTCAGTTAGTTCCTTCCACTATCATCAACAGTTAATAAAATGCTGTTTCATTATTTTTTAATACAAAATTTATGTAGAAATAGGGTCTATGTTGCCCAGACTGGTCTCCAAATCCTGGCCTCAAGCAATCCTCCCACCTCAGCCTCTGAAATTGTTGGGATTATAGGCGTGAGCCACTACACCCAGGCTATTTTTTTTTTTTTTTTTGAGACGGAGTCTGGCTCTGTCGCCCAGGCTGGAGTGCAGTGGCCGGATCTCAGCTCACTGCAAGCTCCGCCTCCCGGGTTCACGCCATTCTCCTGCCTCAGCCTCCCGAGTAGCTGGGAGTACAGGCGCCCGCCACCTCGCCCGGCTAATTTTTTTTGTATATTAGTAGAGACGGGGTTTCATCGTGTTAGCCAGGATGGTCTCGATCTCCTGAACTCGTGATCCGCCCGTCTCGGCCTCCCAAAGTGCTGGGATTACAGGCTTGAGCCACCGCGCCCGGCCCACCCAGGCTATTTTTTTAAATGTTTTTTTTTTCCTATGGAAATAATTCAGATTGCTGCCATTTTCTGTAGCATTCATCACTTAAAAATTTTTAATTGCTACAACATTCTTTTTATAATTTTGTGATACAAAGTAACAAAGGTAGAAAACAATAGGTGGTATTTTCAATGTACTAATGCTATTTAATGAAATAATAATACCTGTATGCTGGGGAAGAGATGCCAACTTAAAAATATCCAATTGAATATTCACATAAATATACTAGTTAGATTCATACTCTGCTTTTTTGTTGTTTTTCATACAGGACTCTAGATTAAAAAAAAAAACTGCAACAAATCCAACAAGAAACCTAAAAAAACTAAAATAAAATGAATGAGAGACAAAATCTTGCTAAAAGTGCAAGGCGGTATTGGGGAAAAATTATGGGTTTTGAGAACAAACTTGGGATTAGAATCTGGTCCATGAGTTAGTATGAGTGTGTAATTATGAATAAGCTATTTGGTGTTTTTGATTCTGTGAAACAGAATAACACCCATCTTATTGGGGGGTATAAGGATTAGATGCAACGCTTAGTAGATGCTTTATGAAAGGCAGCCATGCATGATTATCAATATTTCTGATATTTTAGCAAATACCCCCTTTGTGCATAAACTAGTTTATATGTCATCACGATACAAAATAGTTCACATCAAACCAATTGCATGTTAATGTTATTGAACTTTTAGAACAGTAATGGACTTTAAACTGGTCCCTGACCTTTTTGGCACCAGGGAATGGTTTTGTGGAAGATAATATTTTCCACAGGGGTTGCGGGGGAAGGCGGTGGTTTACGGGGAGATAGGAATGGTTTCAGGATGAAACTGTTTCACCTCAGCTCATCAGGCATTAGATTCTCATAATGAGTAGGCAACTTAGGTCCCTTGCATTGCATGCACAGTTCACAATAAGGTTCACGCTCCTATGAGAATCTAACGCCGTCATCGCTGATCTGACAGGAGGCGGAGCTCAGGCGATAATGCTCGCATTCCTGCCACTCACCTCCTGGTGTGTAGCCTGGTTCCTAACAGATTTACCAGACACTAACAGATCTGCAGCGTGGAGTTGGGGACCTCAGCTCTAGGACAAAGGTTTTCAAACTGTGCTCAGAGGAACTCCTGTCTGCAGCATGGGACGGTGGGTTGAAGAGGGACAGCCTTCTTGAAACAGCATAGTTCTATATATTAGGCTTTGGCTGAAGAGAGGACTTTTCTAAGGAATAGAGAAATGAAACCAGATTGGAAACTACCAACCTCCCTTATTATACAATCAAGAAAATGAAGACTTAAGGATCATGTTAATGGCAGAACTGGAACATAAGTCCAGTGTTTCTTCCACTACACTTTGTCATTGCTGTTATTTTTTGAGACAGGGTCTCATTCTGTCATCCAGGATGGAGGGCAGTAGCATGATCAGGACTCACAGCAGCCTTGAACTCCCAGGCTCAACTGATTCTCTGCCTCAGCCTCCCCAGTAACTGGGACCACAGGTGTGCACCATGCCTGGCTAACTTTTGTATTTTTTGTAAAGACAGGGTTTCGCCGTGTTGCCCAGGCTGGTCCTGAACTTCTGGGCTCAAACGGTCTGTCTGCCTTGGCCTCTCAAAGTGGTGGGATTACAGGTGTGAGCCACTGTGTCCAGCCCGGCTATTTTTTATTTGAAATTACACAATAGACATTTTAAAAACTAGGTCTTGGTTAGCAGTGCACAATTCTTTTTTTTTTTTTTTTTTTTGAGACGGAGTCTTGCTCTGTTGCCCAGGCTGGAGTGCAGTGGCGCGATCTTGGCTCACTGCAAGCTCAGCCTCCCGGGTTCATGCCATTCTCCTGCCTCAGTCTCCCGAGTAGCTGGGACTACAGGCGCCCACCACCACGCCCGGCTAATTTTTTTTGTATTTTTAGTAGAGACGGGGTTTCACCGCGTTAGCCAGGATGGTCTCGATCTCCTGACCTCGATCTCCGCCTGCCTCGGCCTCCCAAAGTGCTGGGATTACAGGCGTGAACTGCCACGCCCGGCCAAGCAGTGCACAATTCTTCATTTAATTTTGGTTGTTGCAATACCCAAAGAAAGAGAATCTTTGTTCTATTTTTAAAAATTAGGTGTTACTGTACAAATTTTATCTATTAACATTAGTTGGAACAGTTTTACATAAAAGATGAAAGTAACCTTCATTGTCCTCCACAAACGGTACTTGGCATTTTAATGGCGTGAGCTAATAAAAGATTGACAAGGGTATTGTCCCTTTAGTATTTTGATCCGTTCTAGGACATCTAACATCAAGATCAGTTGATACTGTGTCTACCCGATACACACGTTTGTTTTTATATAGTTCTAATATAAGTTATTGATCTACCTGTGGAATTATGGAAAGCCAGTCAATTCAACAAGGTATAACAAGTCATCACACCATGTTTTAGGCACTGTGTTAATAGGGGTACGGTTGTGTCCTTCTTGCTGTCATGTAACTTAAATTCTAATGGAAAAGAAACAATTAAGCATGTTAATATAAACAAGGTTTTGGCTGGGCACGGTGGCTGATGCCTATAATCTCAGCACTTTGGGAGGCCAAGGTGGGTGGATCACCTGAGATCAGGAGTTCGAGACCAGCCTGACCAACATGGTGAAACCCCATCTCTATTAAAAATACAAAATTAGCTGGGCATGGTGGCATGTCTGTAATCCCAGCTACTTAAGAGACTGAAGCAGGAAGATCGCTTGAACCTGGGAGGCGGAGGTTGCAGTGAGCTTGGATCACGCCACTGACCTCCAGCCTGGGCAACAAGAGTGAAACTGTCTCTCAAAAAAAAAAAAAAAAAAAAAAAAAACCAGAAACAAAAACACCCCAAAAATCAAAAACAACAAGATGTTGCCATATTAAAGGATGAGGAATCAGCCTTGAGATGGTGAACTTAACAGGCAAAGTAACTTCAGCTGACACCTGAACGAGGGCAGCCAGTTAGTGGAATAACTAGAGGGAAGCTTTCCAGTAAGGGAATAGGCTGTGGAGCAAAACAAATAGGGCAGTGGACCGAGATGAGGCCTGAGAGGAAGCAGGGCATGGATTATGAGGAACTTTGAGGTCATGGCAAGGTATTTGGATTTTATCCTAAGTATAATGCAGAGTTTTAAAGAGGGAGCAACACAATCAGTTCTGACTTAATTAATGCTTGGTACTAGGCCCATGGATCATAAGGAACCTGTACAAACCTTTACAGGCTGAAATGCCCCAGGTCAAAGACAAATCCTCATCTCACTCCAGCTGGAGCAAGGACTGCTGCAGAAACTACTCTCAGTGCTGAAGGAGACAATGCCCTGACCATACCAACTCCTGACAAGTCATGGGGTTAAGACGCAGCCATGCAGTAACTGCCAACCTAAAGTGAAGAAACAGCTAGGTGCTTAGGTGCTTATGAGTCCAGGGGGCCAACGTGGAGGCACAAGCTCAGTTACACAGCTGCACAGGTGTCCAAGGAAGCATTTCAACCATAGAAAACAAAGAAACCAGCATTCTCCTCACCCCCAAGGGCCAGGAATTTCATCCTTTCTTAGCCAAAGCCACTTCTACTGGAATGTTTTTATCACACATTGGAGAACCAACATTTAATTTTGCTTCTGTACCCAGTTTTGGTAGTGATGCTGCCGAAAGGTGGATTCTCTCACATATCCATTTTCTAGGGCTGGCATAACAAAGTACCACAAACTGGGTGGCTTCAGTGAGTTATTGTTTCACGGTCTGGAGGCTGTTAAGTCCAAGATCAAAGTGTCAGGAGACTTGGTTCCTTCTCAGTGTAAGGGAGAATTTGGTCTATGCCTTTCTTCTTGCTTCTGGAAGTTTGTTGGCAATCTTCAATATTTCTTGATTTGTAGAACCATCACCCCAATCTTTGCCTTCATCTACCCATCGTGTTCTCCCTGGGTGTGAGTCTGTGTTCAAATCTCTCTCAGGTTTTCAAAAAGTATGGTACTAGCCATACTGAATTAGGGCCCACCCAAATGACCTCATTTTAATTGGATTACCCCGTAAAGATCTTATCTCAAAATGAAGTCACATTCTGAGGTACTGGAGGTTAGGACTCCAACCTATCTTAGGGGACCACAATTCAACCCGTAACTCTGTAAAACACAAAGGTTAGATAGCATTAAAGTCTGGGCTCAAAATTATGTCAAATAAGAGATACCAGGAATAACTTCCTTCTTCATGGTTTGATTGCATTTCTTTGTCAAATAAAAAACAAACACAAAATTAGTTTTGGGTTTTTAATACTCTCTGATGAAATGAATTACTTCCAGTAACTGCCATATACAGGAAACTTACCTGCTGCAGTGGCTAAAATTTCTATCCCTATTGGTTAGAATGAGAAATCATCCACAGGTTCTTACCTAGAGATAACTCTAAAAACACCAAATCTTTTTTTTTTTTTTTTTTTGAGATGGGGTCTCTGTTGCCCAGACTGGAGTGTAGTGGTGCTATCTCAGTTCAGTGCAATCTCTGCCTCCTGGGCTCAAGCAATTCTCATGAGAACCTCAGCTTCCCTAGTAGCTAGGACTACAGGGACGTGCCACCACACCTGGCTAATTTTTGTACTTTTATTGAGACAGAGTCTCACTCTGTTGCCTAGGCTGGAGTGCAGTGGTGAAATCTTAGCTCACTGCAACCTCTGGCTTCCGGGTTCAAGCAATTCTCCTGCCTCGGCCTCCCAAGTAGCTGGGATTACAGGAACACGCCACCATGCCTGGCTTATTTTTGTATTTTCAGTAGAGACAAGGTTTCGCCATGTTGGCCAGGCTGGTCTTGAACTCCTGACCTCAAGTGATCCACCCTCCTTGGCCTCCCAAAGTGTTGGGATTACAGGCGTGAGCCACTATGCTGGGCCTCAATTTTTGTCTTTTTAGTAGAGACGGGTTTTTGCCATGTTGCCCAGGCTGGTCTCAAACTCCTGGGCTTAAGCGATCCACCTGCCTCAGCCTCCCAAAGTGCTGGGATTACAGGTGTGAGCCACTGCACCTGGCCCCAAAACACCAAATCTTGATGTTTGGTGATTTTAAATATACATATTGTGGTGTCCAAATAGACCCTGTCACAAAATAAATAAAAAAAAAAAGATTTGGTGTTTTAAAAGTTGTCTCTAGGTAAGAAAGTGTGGATGACTTCTCATTCTAACCAACAGGTATAGTTTATGAGAATTAGGAGAGGTCTTACATATACCTTATTGAAATGAAGCATTTGTCCCTTTAAAATTAAACCTCAAAAAAATAAAATCGACAAATGGGTTCTGTATGAATTTACCTTTTGCTCTGTATATAAAGTAAATCTTAAAGATTCCATCAGGGAGATTATCTGCCACTAATAAATACATGTACAAAATATGGGTAATTGATTATATTAAAATCAGAATAATCAAAATAGTGAATGTAACAAAACCCAACTCGAAAAATTTAGCAAATGGATACTCTGGTCTACGAAAGTTTTGAAAAAACTGAGTCCTAACACTAAATGCTTTCTGTTGTTCCGTGGCTGCATGGCACATTTCCACACTTTTTTAAAGTTAATGGTGGTGATGCCTTGTACTAACACCTAGTCCAGCAGTCTACTATCTCTAGAACTAGGTTGTTGCCTTACAGTTTAACAAATCCTTACTTGGACTTATTTTCCAATGATTTTCATTTGAATATGGCCTCAATCCTCAAAGTTCCAATTTAAAAATTCTGAGTTTCTTTGACCAAAATAGAAATTTGATAATTTCTTATGAATCTTATTCTTCTAAAGTTTTTAAGCATAAAGGTTGTTTTCTAAACATCAAAAATAAAAACTTGCTAATTTTAATTTTTTGACCAGAATTACTTCCTTTAGCTCGTAAGGTTCTGAAGCTATTTTACATGAACAAAAGCAAACACAAACAGTATTTACTATGCCAGGCACCTTTTTAAGGGCCTTACAGAAAATGGCATGACACTTACAGGTATTTTTATTACCGATGACAGGTGAGGGAACTAAGGCACAAAGAAATCAAGCAATTTGTTTAAGGTGACACACGGTAATGGTGGAACTGGGATTGAAACCAGAGTTGTCTGGCTTCAGAATCTGTGCTCTCAATCACATGTCATATTGCCACTCTCGAAATAACACAAGAAAATGTTTTTTTTTTTTTAAATTTTATGAAAGACAAACCAAAATATAGAAATTCAAAGTTTCATTTCGGCAGCCACCATGAATTATGCTTTTTTTATACATAGCTTTGACAAACATTATCTATTGTGTAGTTATATCAACTTTTTTCAATTCCAAAGAACGAGGACATAACTCATACAAATTTATTTTAAATATGCCTTAAAGTCAGAATTAAATTGATAAATGAATTAATCTATTGAAAAAGTGTCATTTTACATCCATTCTGGGTATTACCACAAATTTTAAAAGTAGAAGCATAGTATTTGCCAGTATTTTTAAAAACCGAGTCAATACAAATTAGTCTCAAAGTTCTTGAAAATTAGTAAGTAATTTTTCCCACTACTTAACCATAACTGGAATAACCTTTGAAGAAACACTACCAGCAAACTTTAGACAACAATTATAAAACCAGATTGTTGGCAGAGGACACAACAAAATGTAGGTTAGAAAATTCATAAACATACATTTATTCAGGAAATACAATTACTAGAATCCTTGATATTTCAATGATCATTCCACATTATAAAATATTCACAAACATGTAGTTTTTAAAGTCGTCATGCTGACATTCTTTTTGGATAAGCCATAACCATTTCTTCTATTAAATGCTATAATATCCATTTTAATTGTAAACAAAGTACTTGAGCCAAACTACTTAAGTACTTGAGCAAAAGAACTTTAAAAATCTTGGAGGAGGAGGACAATGATATTTTTTAAAAACATATTTGAGGCTGGGCACGGTGGCTCATGCCAGTAATTCCAGCACTTTGGGAGGCCGCGGGGGGTGAATCATGAGGTCAGGAGATTGAGACCATCCTGGCTAACATGGTGAAACCCCGTCTCTACTAAAAATACAAAAAAATTAGCCGGGCGTGGTGGCACACGCCTGTAGTCCCAGCTACTTGGGCGGCTGAGGCAGGAGAATCGCTTGAACTGCCTTGAGGCGGCGGAGGTTCAAGTGAGCTGAGATTGCACCACTGCATGCCAGCCTGGGCAACAGAGCAAAACTCCATCTCAAAAAAAAAACAAAACAAACAAAAAAACCAAAAACATGTTTGAATCATCAAATCCTAAAGAACTAGGCTGTTATAATCTACTACTACACTAACAAATCAAGTGCTCACATTAAGACAGCACATAAATTAACGACAATACTGCTCATCTGCAATTTTTAAACATGCTTTCTCAAGTAACAGACACATATTCTTGTAAGTTTTAAAGGCAAAGGGGGCAGATTGATGACAGACATAAAAAGCTCACATTTAAACTACTGGTAGATTTTATTTAAAAAAAAAAAAAAAAAGAAGAAGAAAAAAAGGTAAGACTGTAATTACTTCCCAAATAAGAAATGCCAAGTACCTTTTATTCCTAAAGAAATTACTTGGCCAGGTGCAGTGGCTCACGCCTATAATCCTAATGCTTTGGAAGGCTGAGGTGGAAGCCAAAGAGTTTCAGGCTGCAGTGAGCTATGATCATACCACTGTGTTCCAGCCTGGGAGACAAAGCAAGATCCTGTCTCTTTAAAAAAAAAAAAAAAAAACACAAAAAACTAAGAAATATAATTAATCATTAAGTAGCTGCAAATTAAACTGTTCTATTCTGATACTTCCTGACAGTGTCCAGTGTAATCAGATCATTTTATAATGGGTTCTCAACCCTAGGTGTCCTTTAGAACCACTTGGAAAGCTTAAAAAAAAAAAAAAAGTGGTTTTGATTTAATTGTTACGGAATAGGACCCAGGTATCAATTTTTTAAAGCTCTGCTGGGCTTTCTAATATGTAGCTAAGATTGAGAATCACTAAGTCAACACATTTTGATATATCAAGAAAATAAACGGAAAGGGGGGTGATAATTTATATTTGTAATTGACAAATCAAACATCTATCATATACTATGTACCTAGTTTTATTCATGAATCATCCATTTCTAAGATAAAAATTCCCATCATTTCCTCACTGCACTAAACCACCACTGTACATCTCTGGCAATGAATGATTGTATTTTTCTATGGTCAAGATTTAAAATTCTGGGATACATTATGAAAACTGCATTAATGAAAACAAACTACTGCTATTCATGCTCAACAGCAGCAAGCTAAACTACTATATTTGGCTCCTTTGAGCTACCCTTATTTTAAGAATTATAAATAGGTGTCAACCCACACAAAGAACAGATTGTGGATTACCGTAGGGAAAAAAAAATAGCTTACTCAACTTACTAAAAGTTTCAACACCAAAAAAGATTTAACTTGGCTGAAAGTTATTAAACAGCTGAGACACAGACCCAGGAAACTATAATTTATAATGAAACGTTGATACATCCGTAAAAGCTATTGCAGCTGTAGCTATACTAAAATAAGATTTCTTCAGGGTTTACTTACCCTGAAATGCAAGAATACAAGCATAACAATAATATTACTGTTTTTATATGCACCAATACCTCTCTTTAATATATAAAGCTCTACAACAAATACCTCTAATAATTTTACAATTAAATTAAGTCCATACTTCTATACTACTTTGGTCTCAACATTTTTAAAACATCAATTAATTTTGAAAATATACAATTTAACAACATGATCCTATCAATAACAAGCACATTTTGCAGTGGATTAAAGACACATTCAACCATGCAATCCAGTGTTCAATACCTAAATGATAAATAACAATGCCGATTGACTTTTGTTTTGAAAAATCATTGAAAACTGGAATAATCATCTGAGACTCACTCACAGAGATCACAAACATGCAGAAAAAAGCATACTATTCTTCCTGAAGGAATGTTACAAAATGCCCACTCTTTTATACAAGGTCAATAACGATGCCAAATTACTTATATTTTTCAATCCATCATCTTCTAACATTTGTCACTTAAGTTTTTCTTAAAGTACACATGTTCCTGTAAGTTGTGACAGAAAATGAACCTCAACTCTCAGTCTTTAAGACCTCAGTCACAGTCACACACTAATAGCTGCCTTTTAGTATAATAGTGACATCCAGTGGACAAATGAAATATTTCTCAAATTCCCATATTTGAATCATAAACAAAAGGTGCATCTCTAAATCCAACAATTTTAGTATGAGTTCCTATTTTGATGGAATCTACAGATTCTCATGAAAACATCACATCATAATTTCTATGTATCTTAAATATATCCTCTTTTCTTCCTAAAATCAATTATTTAAATTGAGCTAGTAAGAATGTCTACTCTCGAAGCTAGTGAGGTTAATGGTATTACTTTTCCTTTTTTGCTTCAGCTACTTCCCACCACAAAATAACTGGTTTCTCTCTAGGAATGGAAGGACCAAAATATAGGGGAAATACTGTGCATTTAAATAAAAATGAATAGTATTTAAAATAAATTGCAAAAGATGAAATCTGAACCTGTTTTGCATTTATAATTTGATGTATTGTTGAATATAAATAGGGATGTAATAAGTAATGCTATCGATTACATCCTCTTGCCTCAATGTTCAAATATTAAGAATACATCCTTTAGCAATGATTGTTTCAGTGTTTAAAAACTTACTTTTATAAATCAATATAAATGAATATCCATTATATATTATGCTTAAGTAAAAGTGAAAAAACTTGCACTGGGCTGAGTCATGATTTACCACTGGTTTTGTATATATTGTGTGTGTGTTCAAAGTACAAAATGCAGCAATGATGTTAACATTGACGGTGTAATGAACTGCTGTAGGTGAGACTGTTATGTTTAACTTCTTGGAAAACCTGTAAAGAAATTTCACAGGTTAAAAAAAACAGAGTAAGCAAAAAAAGAATTGGAGAACTTTACTTTTAAATCAGCAGCCAAATGAAGAAAACTTTTCCTTTCTAAAAAAAGATTAAGAATGTAAAAGTACATTTTAATATTAAAAAAGCATTTTAAAAAATCTATAACAACTTTATGACAAAATCTGCATTTGAAAAAGGCCTGTAAAAACAGTAGGACAGAATTGCCCTCATCACCTTTTACTTTTTCTTGTCAGAAAAAAGTGTATGCATCTCTAGAACCATAAATGATGTTAAAATAGGCATTTATAAAATGGCAAGGAGAATTTCATGATAAATTTGTTTGTTTTCTTACAATCATTGGCATTGCAGCCATTAGTAAGTCACAAGGAAAACTTCTCTAGCTAAAATGCAAAATGAAATATCAAGTTTTGAAATGTATTAGGTCTGTTGCCTGCGTTTTGCTGATCTCATTTTTTCAAAGCGCGACTCCATTTCTTCTAAGACTTTGGGTGTATATCGCACCACTAATTTAACCTTTCCTTGTGCAGCTTTCAGCAGCTCTACAGCTTTTTCATGATGTTCTCCTTCAACACTCTAGGGGAAAAAAAAACAAACCACCATACACTAAGTTTTGAAAGTAACTCAAAATGCAAAAATTATTAAAATATATATAAGGAAGACAGTTTTAATGTTATATTATTCCAACATTATAAAACTAAGAAATAATCCTGCCTTACCATTTTAATCTATATGAAATCCTCTCTTACATATATTCTGTTTATAATCTAAAAACTGGCTTTTAAGTTCCAAATAATTAGCATATCAATCTATATGCCTTATTATGTCAGTAGATCAAGCAATTGCCGTAAGAGTAAAATTAGGGTAGACTTCTGATTTAATGTATTGCCTTTAATAAAGAGCTTATGTCATAAAAATTACATACACTAAGCACTGCTAATTTACACTGCAAAATACACTTACAATGCTTAAAAAAAAAAAGGATCACTGTATTAATAGTACTGCCTAGGATTCCCTCAAGGCATTTCTAAACCACGAGTTTCTTAGGTTTCTCCTATAACTCAAATACGCCCCCAGGTGGTCACAACAGATCACTACAAATAGAAATAAAATTCATCCTTACCACGCCATTAACAGAGAGGAGTTGATCTCCACGTTTGAGGCCCCCATGTCTATCAGCAATTCCACCTGGAATTATTCGAGATATATAGATTGGAGAATTTTGTTCTTTGCCTCCCATAATATTGAATCCAAGGCCCTCTTCTGTTTTTGGTAGCTCAACAACTCGAGGATGAGAATGTCCTTCACTGGCAGCAAATGCAGCAACAGTAGCCTGAAAGCAAGTTTTACGTATTAAAAGTATGACTTTTATTTACTTCGGTTCTTATGTCTCTTTAGCTGAGATTACAGGCACCTGCCACCACGCCCGGCTAATTTTTTGTATTTTCAGTAGAGACAGGGTTTCACCGTGTTAGCCAGGATGGTCTTGATCTCCTGACCTCGTGATCTGCCCACCTTGGCCTCCCAAGTGCTGGGATTACAGGCGTGAGCCACCGCACCTGGCCTCTTTTTAAAAACTACTTTTGAGCACGTATTTTGACGTCTGAATACTCACAAATTCACTGGTGACTCTGAGAAGGTAAGCTAAACAGAAGGTATTTTAGAGATGACAAATGAATAATTCTGAGTTACACAGGAAATGTTATGATTTTTCAGGTCATTCCTAGCCCATCCAGCGCCCAGTCTCAGTCTTTGGTGCAGTCCCATATGCACAGGGCTTGGCAAGCAGACTTGCTGGGCATATGGACATTATACATGGTAAGGAGGAAAACCCCTCTCCCACCATGCCAGCAGCCCTGAGCTTTAGATCTGGATTGCCCAACTCCTTCAGGAGCCTCTGTGCAGGACACGACCTACCTATGTAATCAACATGCGGTTGTCCCTATATGTAATCATTTTGGCTTCTACACTATTTGTACCATATACTAAATATCTAAGATGTCAAGAAATAACTCAATAATGAGAAAAAGAGAGGTACATATAGCCAATCTGAATGTTTTTGTTGCTTTAGTTAACTAGTCACAACTAAAAATCCCCATAGAAGATGAAACAGAGCCATATCTTATTTAAAGCTCAAATTTAGACTAATCTAAACTAATTATAAAGTTGAGATTTTGTTTCACTTTGCTTTTAAGGGTAATTGTCTAGTACCTTTTTTTTGTGATGGATCACAAAAATGGGAAGGAAGAAAGAAATCAAGATTTACTGAATACCCGTTATCTTCAAAGACATCAAGATTTACTGAACACTCGTTATCTTTGAAGAAATCAAGATTTACTGAATACCCGTTATCTAAGGCTCAGAAATTCAGTAGGCTATCAAAGTCACACAACTCAGCAATTAAAACCATGTTTCTCTGGTCTTTTCTACACTGACAAACTACATCCACGTGTTTAAGCATTTGTATTCAACAAAGAATCCACCATTTCCTTCTGAAAGCCGGTAACTATCCATAAACAATTATCTGCTGATGATTAATTTAAGTCACCGACTGCTGGTATTATCCTGTTCAAACCACCTATCATGAATAGTGAGGTCAATACCTAAATTATTTGCGGAAAACAATGGCACAGAAATGCAGATAATGTAAAGAAGAAAGCACAAATCAGCTCGGGGTAGTACCACAGCTCTATCATATGCTATTTGTGTGGTTTGGGGCAAATAACCTCACGCTTCCTCATCAATAAGATGAAGATAGTAATTCATATCTTAAAATTATGATTAGATTTTGTATAATGAATATTATATAGTATCATATATGTAACATATACAACACAATTATATATTGCACGATATTGTATGCAAGTAAGTACATTTCTATTGCATTATCTAAACTGCATAACATAGCTTATGTAAAGCTATTTATCATGGACCATTTATGTAAAGCCAGTAGAAACAAATGTCTTCTTAGTACTTGAGAAATTTGGTGTAGCTTGAAAGATACATGTTAGTCTTCAAAGTAAGTTTATTACGAATTTAATAATTGCATATTTTAAACTTCTAATTTATGAAGAATTCTCACTTTTGGTAAACAAAAAAATTTACCTTTGCAGTAGCGTTTGCTCTCACTTCGGGACTGCTACTGATGTCCACAGTCTCATAGACATGTTCATATACCTGTAAAAGCCAAAGTTATATCTCAGAATATACCATGCTTGAGTTCTCTGTGAAGTTAAAATTTCAGGCAAAGTTATGCATCTTTATGTTTTTTCTATCAGAAATTCCAAAAATGAAAGGGATTGGTTTTAACGTTTTCTGAAGTTTTTCTTAAGAAATTTTGAACGCAAATTTAGAGTATTATCTGACCTAATTAACTCAAATTTTTAGTAAATTTTAAAGATGTTTACTCACCTCTCTCACAGCATTGCAGAACTCACTTTGAAGGACTCTTTGCAAAGCCTGAAGTTTCTGTGGTGGTACTTCTCCACTCCTTTGTAGTTTTTCCAATAATTCAATTGCTCTACAAATATCTAGAGTTAAACACACAGATAATTTTCTCGAAGGGTTTTCTCAATGCCTATGTAACAGTGTAGCACTTAGGATTCATTCTTCAAGGGCTAATAATATACAGACAAGAGTGGGGAAAAAAGCATTGAATTTGCACATGTGTTTGGTGGGGAGGAGACTGTGCGTGTGTACACACATGAAGGGTGAGAATGTAAAATGTAAGAACACTAAATTTTACAGTAGATAGGAAAAACTACTGAGATTACAGAAGCATAAAGTAAGACCTCGGAGAAACACAGGCAAATTGAACACAAAATACCAAATGTCATCAGAAAGGACTGCGACTCAAACGTGACCATTACATGAACATTGTACTGCTTCAGAAAAGCTAGCAATATTGTCAGAAACTAGTCAACAAAAATTTACCAAATTATCATTATTAGTAACCAAAGCACTGAACGGTACAAGGCACTATAAGCTAGTAAAATCACTGATCATTTCTTGAAAGAAACATGATACACAGGTAGATAACCATTAAAGAGCAGATGCAGTGAGTGGCAGGGACACATTTAAAACAACCGTAAAAATGCAAAAACAAGCAGTACAAATGAACTAAACTGATTTTTTTTCACCTTAATTAACATTGTTAATTCAAACAAGCTCAAACACTTATGTTTATGAAAGAGAAAAATAAAAACAATTAGCTTTGTGACCGTGGGCAAGTTACATGACTTCCTTATGTCCCAGTTTCTTTCACTGTAAAATGGAAATAACAGTACCTTCCATATAAGGGTTACGAGGAAGAGTTATGAGTTCAGTTAACGACTGAACCACACAATACATAAAAAAGGGCTCAGCAAGCAAAAATGTTATGTTACACTGGTACCAATTAATCATAAGAAATACTGGCTGGGCATAGTGGCTTATGCTTGTAATCCCAGCACTTTGGGAAGCCGAGGTGGGTGGATCACCTGAGGTCAGGAGTTCAAGACCAGCCTGGCCAACATGGTGAAACCCCATCTCTAATAAAAACAAAAAAACCAAAAAAAACAAAAATTAGCCAAGCATGGTGGCAGGTGCCTGTAATCCCAACTACTTGGGAGACCGAGGCAGGAGAAAGCCCTTGATCCCGGGAGGCAGAGGTTGCAGTGAGCTGAGATTGTGCCACTGCACTCCAGTCTGGGTGAAAAGAGTGAAACTCCATTTCCAAAAAAAAAAATAAATACCAACCAAACCAAAAAAAGCCTAAGAGGTTGTATACATTTTTAGAAATGTATGAAGCATGTTAGGGGATTCCCATTGAGAAGTGCGAGGATAAATGTTATGAATTGAGACATTTTTAGAAGATTCAGGAGGTCAGCTATAATACTGTTATCTCTACTTTTTTTTTTTTCCCAAAAACTGTTTTTGTACAGTTTCTGTACCCCAGGTACTATAGTGCCCAGTATTCCATTACTGCTTTGCTTCCTTTTGACTTAAGTAGAAGATGTTTCTGATTTCATGTTATACTCAAGGACTAGAAATTTTTCTTTATATAGTATGGCCTTCTTCGTGTTTGCAGATAGAAAACTATGAATAAATGCAGTAAAGAAAGATATTTATTTATTTATTTATTTATTTGAGAGGGAGTCTCACTCTGTCACCCAGGCTGGAGTGCAGTCGCGCAATCTCCACTCACTGCAACCTCTGCCTCCCAGGTTCAAGAGAGTCTCTTGCCTCAGCCTACTGAGTAGCTGGGATTACAGGGGTCCACCACCACGCTTGGCTAATTTTTGTATTTTTAGTAGAGACGGGGTTTCACCCTGTTGGTCAGGCTGGTCTCGACCTCCAGACCTCGTGATCCACCCACCTTGGCCTCCCGAAGTGCTGGGATTACAGGCGTGAGCCATCAAGCCCGGCTGAAAGATAATTTATTTATTTATTTATTTGAGACGGAGTCTCCCTCTATTGCTGAGGCTGGAGTGCAGTGGTATGATCTTGGCTCACTGCTACCTCCGCCTCCAGGGTTCAAGTGATTCTTGTGCCTCAGTCTCCCGAGTAGCTGGGACTACAGGTACCCGCCACCACGCCCACTTAATTTTTGTATTTTCAGTAGAGACAGGGTTTCACCATGTTGGCCAGGCTAGTCTCGAACTCCTGACCTCAATTGATCTGCTCGCCTCGGCCTCCCAAACTGCTGGGATTATAGGCATGAGCCACTGCGCCTGGCCAGAAAACAAATTTTTAAATTTGTGGTAAAGAAAGCTTAAACTTAAAAAGTTAATCAAATGCAATGGAAGCAAATAGACCTTCACCATTCTGATTTCCCATCACCAGAATGACTGATAAATGGGGACTGTTGGTTCATCAATTATTTTGATTTATAAAGTTATAATATGTAAGTCATATAAAAATTTCCAATGAAGAAAAAAAAAACGGAAAAAAATAAAATGCTTTTGACTAAATCTAAAATGTAGCTAACATGTGCTCAAATTTGTGTTTCATTAGATCATAGTTTGATGATTTAGAAGGCACTCTAAATCATATGTGATCAGGTGCTGTATTGTAATTGTACTGTAGGATTTTCTGCTGTAAGATTGTTGGGAGTGTTTGTTAATAGAGTATGTTAGAATTGTAAACAAGAATCAGAGGTGATGTAATCTGACTTTCTTACCCTGCTAAATGGCAACGACTAGTACAGCTGTCTCAGTAACTGTGGGGAATTCGTTAGGACCTTCTTCAGATACCACAGATATCAAGATCTGCAGATGTTCAAGTCTCCGATATAAAATGATGTAGTATTTGCATATAACCTTATGCATATCCCCCCTCCATACTTTAAATAATCTCTAGATTACTTACAATATCTGATGCTATGTAAATAGTTGTTATATCACATTGTTTAGGGAATAAGGACAAGAAAAAAATGTACATGTTCTATACAGACACGATTTTTTTCTCTGAGTATTTTCAATCTGCAGTTGGCTGAAACGTGGAACCCATGCATATAGAGGGCTAACTGTAATTCATCCTAAGGGGCTAAGCCTTCTACTGAAGAATGGAAAAGAAGTCTGTTAACAGCAAAAAACAAAGCCATGACTATCAAAACTAAATGCCACAGAAGTTCCACATTTTGTGTTGCATTTAAAAATACAAAGACTGGTCGGGCGCAGTGCCTCACGCCTATAATCCTAGCACTTTGGGAGGCCGAGGCGGGCGAACTGCCTGAGCTCAGGAGTTCGAGACCAGCCTGGGCAACACGGTGAAACCCCGTCTCTACTAAAATACAAAAAATAGCCGGGCGTGGTGGTGTGCGCCTGTAGTCCCAGCTACTCGGGAGACTGAGGCAGGATAATTGCTTGATCACGGAGGCGGAGGTTGCAGTAAGCCGAGATCGCACCACTGCACTCCAGTCTGGGCGACAAAGCAAGACTACGTCTCCAAACAGCAACAACAAAAACACAGAAGACCACCAATATGTTAGAATCTTAACAACTAGCTTTCAAAGAAGAAACCTACTCCTGTTAACACCAAACAGATTTGTTCCCATCCATAAAACAGTGCTACTGTGCTCAAGAGGAAGATGTCACAGACTTAGGCCTAACTCGGCAAGTCTTCCCAGAGTAGCTAGTCCTCTAAAATGATGCTTTAATTGGCTTAAGGGTAAGAATCTCATTTACAGTGAGACTTCCAAATGGTGAACGCAGTAAAGAGCAAATCAGCAACATTAAGTGCACATTTCTTTGTGGGAAGGCATTAGGAAAGAAGTTTTTCTAAGTACAGTAATTCTAAAAATGTGTTTTCTTAGGGAACAATAGTAGTATTTAGACTGTAACTGCAAATGTTAATATGTGCAATATAATTTCAGTCTCCATCCTATAATTTTTTTTTTTCTTTAACCACAAGTACTCAAAATGTTTATTTGTACTTCTCAGCTCCTATCAATGATTTCTAATGCTGGTGCATGAAAAGCATGCTTGAAATTGTTTGAAATAAAGGATTAGGGACAGAGTGGAATGCTGGAAATCTGTAAAAGGACTGGAAACGCTGGAATGCTGGAAATCTGGTAGGCGCATAGCCAGTTATTTTCACAGGCTTCTCTAAAAAAAAATCACTCAGAAGAGGAGGTTTTATTTTCCTTGACAGTCTGCTCTAGGAAGCAATCAGCCAACCAGTTTGCAATTGTAGGGTTTGCAAGAAATGAAAAACACTGCACCTGCAAGCGTTTTAGCATCTACCACTATTCTGCTTACTTACGTAACCTCCTTCCCAAGACCAAGTGAGTAGGATTGTTTTAAAGCAACCTCTCCATTTCTAGGAGGGGCACAAAAGCTAGCAAATACCCCAACCCAAATACAAGCGATGTTGTGGAAAAAGTAATGAAGGAGTATGTGTGTAAACAAGGGGGAAGGGAGGTTCTGTTGAATTGTACCGTGTGTGTTCTCATGTTGTACAGGCATTGAGTGTAGTCTGTGCGAACCGGGTGTGTGACGTTTGCTTTTCGGGTATATGGGTCTCTGAATGCTGCTTCTGCTGTGCCCACCAAGGGAGCGCGTGTGCGGCGTGTGTCTGCGAAGCGGGCAGGTTGTGTTTAGTTGTGCTGTGCTTCGGGACAGTCCGTGTGAACAGAGGAGAGCTTAGAGTAACAGTTGAAATACCGTAAGCGCCCTCACTAAAGCCAGGCACAGAACAACGGTGGCCTCAGGCGCCGGCACAAGGGATAGCCTGGCTCCGGATCTCAGGGCCTGGGTCACTCCTCCTCCCCTCCAGCGACACAGCACTCTCCCAACCCTTCCACCAACCTCGGCCGAGCCTCGGCTGCACTCACCCCTCTCCAGTCGCACGGGTTCCCCTAACGCCGCCATCTTCTCCCTAGCCCACAGACCCACAGGAAATGACGACAGAAGGGCTGAGGTGGAGGGGCGGGGCCTAGAGGAAGCCGGAAAAGTGAGTACCGGCTAGTATCGCGAGATCAGGAGGGTGGCCGAGGGTGTCGCCGGGGCCATCAGGGTAAGGGTACCTGGACTTGCGGCTTTTGAGGTTGGCCTGGCTCCGCTCCTTCCGCGGTGGCGAGGTTCCCCGGCCTCCTAGGGTTGGAAAGAGCTGCTTTCATGACTCTCGTTCCCTGCCTCGGGCTTCCCTTATCCGAATCGCTTCGAACCCTTGGCTCCACGTAGAGGAGTCAAGCCTGGATTCTAGTCCCACCTTGCCCATTAGCAGCTCTGTGATCTGGGACTGTTCTCTTACCCTCTCTCAGTCTCAGTTTCCGCCTCTGTACAACGAGAGGTCCTATCTCTTAGGTCCTTTCAATTTTTAAACTCTGGGATGTGGTGGCAATTAAATATGTAATGACATGTCAGTTCTCAGTTTGTGACAGCATTGCTTTAAATTTAAAAATCCACGGCTTGAATCTTCCCTCCAAATCTGTTTAAGGGTGGAAAGTACAAACAGCATGATAACATATCTGGGTGAGGGAGAGAACAAGGTGCTTTGGTGCACCACAAAGTAACAATTTTATAAGCAGCTGATTCTTATGAAATCTTAAGTAAATTAAATATTGTGAAGCAAATAGTATTCTTAATGCATTACAGATTCTTTGAGCCACTCCTGAAATTTTCGCGAACCAAGAAGAATTTTAGTATTTGGATTTGACTAACATTTATCCAAGCCCTTAGTCTGTACTGATACTGTGGTAGGTGTGTTTACATCCAGTATTTCAACACTTCATGATGCGACTGTTTTAATAACCTGGTTGCCGCTGGTCCACCCTTTCCATTCACCTTTAGTATTTTCTTCTCCAAATCCATCACGGATATCTGCCATCACTATGCTTCTTTTTTCTCCCCTTGAATTCTGATTTCATCATCACAAGATCTGTTCAGAAACTTTCAATAGTTCTCTCCTGTTTCTTATTTCTAAAGCCTTGCATACTCTGACCCTAACTCATCCAGCTAAGTTCATTTCTTATTACCGCTAAGTGCAACCACCACTTCAGTCCGGGTGGGATAGTTTCAACCATATTTATTCCTGGTTTCAAGTCTTTTTGTTTGTTTAGAGACAGAGTTTCTTTCTGTTGTCCAGACTGGAGTGCAGTGGTGCGATCACAGCTCAAGAGAGCCTCCTGTCTCAGCCTTGCCAGTAGTGAGGACTTCAGGCAAGCACCACCATGCCTGGCAAATTTTTAAATTTTTAGTAGAGATGGGGGGTCTTGCTATGTTGCCCAGGCTCAAACTCCTGAGCTCAAGCAGTCTTCCTGCTTTGGCCTCCCAAAGTGCTGGGATTACAGGTGTGGGCCACTGTGCCGGGCCCCAAATCTTCATTTATGTTGTTCTTGTGTGGAATGCCCTTCTTCATCCCCTCCTGTTCTCCAAACTTTGTAGACACTCAGTTGAACCCATTTCATGGGTCCCTGCTGAAGACATGCCACTTCTACCAAGCCTTTCTCCATATTGTTCCACTTTTTTGTCCTCTGATGGCCTAAATACCCTGCAGTAACACTCAGGTGCTTATCTCTTACTCATTGTTGTCTTTTTTTCCTGCTGCAAATGTGTTCAAGAAATGTTTATTAAGCACCTAATATGTACCAGGTGCCTTGATAGGAATACCAGGTAGAGCAAGACAAATGCAAACATTGCTCTTATTTCTTCAAATATTTTTTCTTTGCATTCTCTTGCTCCTCTCCACTGGTGACTATTGGAGTCGTGTGCATGTACATAGTATACATGTATATTGAGCTAACTGGCATTGTCTCACAGCTCAATGATGCTCTTCTTTTTTTCAAGGTTTTCTTTATGTTTCCTTTTGGATAATTGCTAGGTTTTCATGTTCATTAATCTTTTTTCAATATCTAATATTGAAATCCTGTCCAGTTCATTCTTCATATAAAACATTGTAGTTGTTGCTTCTACCAGTTTGATTTGGGTGTGGGTGTGTGTTTTACATCTTTTATATTTTAACATGCTCAATCTTTTCTGTAGCTTCTTAAACACATAGAATACAATTATAATGACAGTTTTAATGTCCTTGTCTACTAATTCTATGATCTACACTATTTCTGGCACAGTTTGTATTGATTGATTTTTCTCTTCATTACCGTTCATAATTTCCTTCTTCTTGCATGCCTGGACACTTTTTTTTTTTTTTTAAACAAAATGGTAGACTTTGTAAAATTCACTTACTTGAAAAACAATTTTGTTCTTTTGGGGTCTGATTTTTTTGTTGTTGTTGTTAGGTGGAACCAATTCAGTCATTTATGTAGGGCTAATTGTATACCACTACTAAGACAGTACCCTTCAAAGTTCCTTACCCCATACCCAATGTGAATTATGTGGTTTTTCTACTTTGGTAGGAACAGGACTGTTCTTATGAACTGGGATTGTGGATTTTTTTGGCTCTTTTCCTTTCCCTGTCTGGTAATTTGTTTCTTCTTCTTTCTTCCTTCTCCTTCTCCTTCTTCTTCTTTCTTCTTCTTCAGATGGAATCTCGCTCTGTCACCCAGGCTGGAATGCAGTGACGCAGTCTCAACTCACTGCAGCCTCTGCCTCCTGGGTTCGAGTGATTCTTGTGCCTCAGCCATCCGAGTAGCTAGGATTACAGGCACCTACTACCACACCCTGCTAATTTTTGTATCTTTAGTAGAGACGGAATTTCACCATGTTTGGCCAGCTGGCCTCAAACTTCTGTCCTCAAGTGATTCGCCCACCTTGGTTTCCCAAAGTGCTGGGATTACAGGCGTGAGCCACTGCACCCGGGTGGATGATTAACACATGTAATCATCATAGAATTTCAGAATCCCAGGAATAGGTAGAAGATCCTAGAAGTTTCCAGAGAGGATAAAAGTTATATTCTAAGGACTGGAAATCAGAACAAGATTGTACTTCTCCTCAGCAGTACTGGAAGCTGAGGCACAGAGAGCAATTAAATTTTTAGAAAAAAATATTTGCAAACTAGATTTCTATACCCAACTGTATTAGGTTTCTAGGGCTGCCATAACAAGATAAAGCAAACTGGGTGACTTAAAACAATAGATATTCACTGTCTCACACTTCTGGAGGCTAGAAGTCAGAAGTCAAGATGTCATGTGCTCTCTGAAAGTGTAGAGGATTCCTTCCTTGTCTCTTCCTCACTTTCTGGTAGTTTGCTGGCAGGCTTTTGTGTTCCTTGGCCTGCAACTGCATTGCTTCAGTCTCTGTTGTCATTATCGTATGTAAATCCGTATAAATAGGTGTATCTGTCGTCAGCTGGAAATCTTATAAGAACTTCCTATTTCAGTATGACCATACCCTAAATTAGTTGCATCATCAGTGACCTCATTTCCATATATAGTAACATTTGAGGTTCTGGGAGTTAGAACTTTAATTTTTTTTTGAGGGGAAGAGATACAGTTCACCCCATAACACCAACCAGAGTATCAATCAGGCGTGAAGGAATAATGAAAAATATTTTACACATGTAAGTTCTAAAAAATGTTAACCTTCCATACATACTTTCTCAAGAGCTATTAGAAAATATGCTCCATCAATAGTAGGAAGTGAGCCAAGCCAAGTACAGTAGCTCACACCTGTAGTTCAAACTACTCAGGAGGCTGAGGTGGGAGAATCACTTGAGCCCAGGAGTTTGAGGCTGCAGTGAGCTATGATTGTGCCACTGCACTCCAGCCTGGGTGACAGAGTGAAACTCCATCTTTAAGAAAAAAAGTTAACTGGCCAGGGGCGGTGGCTTATGCCTGTAATCCCAGCACTTTGGGTGGCTGAGACAGGTGGATCACTTGAGGTCAGGAGTTTGAAACCAGCCTGGCCAACACTGTGAAACCCCATCTCTACTAAAAATACAAAAAGTAGCCAGGGGTGGTAATCCCAGCCCTTCAGGAGGCTGAGGCAGGAGAATCACTTGAATCCAGGAGGTGCAGTGAGCTGAGATTGCACCACTGCACTCCAGCCTGGGCAACAAAGCAAGAATCTGTCTCAAAAAAAAAAAAAAAAAAAAAAGTTGGCCAATAAAGGTGTATGTAGTACAATAAAAAGAGGATCCAATATAGAAATATAGAGGATATCAAGGTGATTTCAGAATGATTACTGTATCAGGGTGCCTCACAGAAACAGAACCAATAGAATATATTTAGGTATATAGAAACGATTTATTATGAGGGATTGGCTCAGGAGGCTACAGAAGCCAAGAAATCCCATAATTTGCTGTCTTCAAGTGGGAGACCCAGAAAAGATGCTTTAGTTCCAGTCCAAGCATGAAGAACCAAGGCCTGAGAACCAGAGGGGCCTCTGGTGTAAGTACTAAAGTCTGAGTCTGAAGGCCTGAGAACTGAGAACACTGGAGTCACAAGGGCAGAAGAAGGATATCTGAGCTCAAACAGAAAGGGCAAATATGCCCTTCCTCTGTCTTTTTGCTCTATTCAGGCCCTCAGTGGATTGGATGTTGTCTATTCACATTAATGAGAGTGATCTTTACTCAGTTTACTGATTAAAATGCTAATCTGCTCTAGAAACTTCGTGACACACTCAGAAATAATGTTTTACCAGCTATCTGAGCATCACTTAGCCCAGTCAAGTTGACACGTAAAATTAATCCACCACAACTGTGAAGGGAAGCCTAGGGTAGCAGACATGCAGCTGGCAAAGAGAGCAATCCATTCACAGGGCAGGGCAGAAGTGGAGGTGAGGTGTTGCCAAGAAAAAAAAGAAATGTGCAGTTCACCAATGTGGGTGAGCATATTGATAACACATTTCTGCATTTTAGTGGAGAGTTTGGGAATAAAGTGGTGATAGACACATAGAAAACTAAGCAAATGGGAGGAAATAAAGCAATTATTAACTCCAAAAAAACCTAAAAAGCCATGTAATAAAGGAAATATATAGAAGGTGGATCAGCTGCATACAACATATTCAGCAACTTTTACTTTTTTTAAGTATAAACCCTGTAATGCTGTTTGCATTTTTAAAAAGACATTTTAATAAAAATGAAAATTAATAAATAGCAATCACAATACTAAAGATAATATTTGATGTATTTTATTTTGAAATCTTTAATTTGTATTGGCCTCATGTTTTCAGTTTGAAATCTTTGCTCTTGGGAAGGGGAATAAGAAAACTTCATTATAAGCACAATTTGAATGCTTGAAAAGCACAGACTTATTAGGTTTAAAGCAGTGTTTAATGATTAGACAATTTTCATTTAATAGATTTGTAAATCTGCTTTATTTGGTATTTGAATCTCATTGTGCTGTAGTCTGTGGATTTGCTACCCATGATCAGATACTCACCCCTGGTTCAATCAACTCTATCTGGTACAGTGGAAGTAGTGGTTCACCCAAGTCTCTGATAAGTCTGGAGACAGAACATTTTCCCTTAGAAAGGGCTAGAGTACAGCAGGCAATGCATTTGGCCTATCTAATATAGTACATTACATATACATTTGGGAAAAATGTTGCAAATTCCATAAGCGTAGCAGCCTGACATTATGGGAAAAGCACAGGACTAAATGTCAGGAGAGCTGGTTACTTATCATAGATAAGCCACCTTGTGATAGTGTGATCTGGACAATATCACATTCTCATTCTAGACCTGTTTCCTTATTTGGCACGACAACTGAATAAGATCTGTCTGAGCCAGCCGCAGTGACATCCACCTGTATGCAGTCCCAGTTCTTGGGAGGCTGAGGCAGGAGGATGGAGGCCAGGAGTTTGAGGCTGTATGATTGTGCCTGTAAGTAGCCACTGTACTCCAGCCTGAGCATCACAGCAACACCCTAACTCTTTAAAAAAAATCGGTCAGCATGTAAAAATTACTTGACTCTGTATCAATAAAGTAATTAATATAAATATGTATTTATTTAAATACAGATTCCCTTGAACTTCATGGACTTAACAAATCAGAATCCTTAGGAGAAGGCTCTGGGAATCTGTATTTTAAAAAATCTCTAGTGATTCTGACACAGCTAGCCTGACACAGGGACCTGTGTTCAGGATTTAAAAGATTATTTCTAGGGCCTTTTTCTACTAAAATTCGGTTTCTTTATAAAACTGCAGAGACAAATTATTGAGAAAATGATTTTCATTATAAAAGAATATATAGCTCTTGCATAAAGGGCAGCATTTCTAGCTGATTTTAAATTTTATATCAATTATTTTAGGCATGGGTAAGGAAGAAAAAAGTTTTGGAAACTACTTCTGAGAGGGAAAAATATGCCTCACATTAACCAACTGGTACTTAACATACAAAATAAACAAAAGAATCAACTATTGTGTAAGGAGAGAATCCCAAAATGTTCCTCGTTAATTGAAAATTCAAGAGTATTAGCATTGGGAAAGACCTAGAGAGTCCAGCTCCCTCATTTTAAAGAAGAGAATATGGATTGCTGTCCTGCATCTCAAAGGAGGCCATTAGGAGCATGAACCAGGGAAAGCTGGTTTTCCTTTTATGCCTCTGCCAGGTTATTAAATCACCAATTCTGCTAATCAAGAATTGCTCTTTGTGTGGAAGAACTCCTCTTCACCTGTTGCTTCCTCATACTACTTCCTGCCTCAGAGATGTAGAGGAACTTTAAAATTGGAATAGGATGTTTGGGTCTAGACAAATCCCAGTGAAAGCTAAATTATGGAAATTTAGTCTTTGTATAACAAATGAAAACCCTAAGTAGGCTGCCAAGGTATAAAAGCTTTCTTAACCCGAGACATTGCAAATACAACGTACTAAGTGAAAAAAGGAGTGGGTGGGGAACAGTGGGGGTAGAAGGCTGTCTAAAGGGAAGCTAGGAAAATGGAAAGTAATATGGAGAAGCAACATGCTCCAAGTGGAGTGTTTTACTATTCCATTGCCTGTTGAACTGTAACACAAATAGGCACTACTACATAAAATAGCTATTTGAAAGAGTTATGTCATTGCAGGGTAGAACATTACTCTCAAGTAAAGACTTCTAACAGTAAAATTAAAGTCTCAATCTTCTTTTTTTAACAGAATTCCTCTGATGTACTCAGCAAAGTAAAATTTTGAATAAATTTATTCTTTTATTTGAAGTGAATGATATTGTCAAATGTTAAAGAGCCTGCATTTTAAAATAATTTAAACAATACATAAAAACACTTGGCCTAATTAACTAAACATAACAGTATGGGAAAATCTCTTCAGGAGCACCTTTGAAGGGAAATTTTATCACAGATCTCGGATCAGAACATAGAAACCCATCTGTGAGTTCCAGAGATCTAACATAAACCCTCCTTTTCCTTGTAGGATGAGTTGCAGATTCTATTAAAGTGTAAGGGTTGACTTTTTTAATGTCACTTGTTTCATCATCACTCTGTAGTACATGTAAAGGCACAGATTGATGTATTTTTCTGGCATCTTCCTGACGCACCCTTGCCCTATATAAATCGGTTTGCCAGGATCTTGTCGCTTAAATTAGCCATTGCAAACTCTTGGTCCTGCCAACACAGCCGATTGTGCCAATGTTCTCAGCATCTACTGGCACATGAGCTGTTGCCTTTTCTTTGGCTTTCTGCGTGTACCTGGGGCCATCATCCTTCCTTCACAAGGCAGCAGTCTGGCTTAGTTGTCCCTGAGAAAGACTTCAGGATTGGTTGGACTTACTCTGGCTCTCTTCAGGGCGTGCATCCTGCACAATGTATTTTCAGCCACCCAATGTATTGTTCAGGATTTGTGGTGCACATACTTGCAGATTGGCAGAGGCAACTGCCAGAGATGAGAACCTTTTAAGTTGTTGTCAAACGTCATAAAATGTGTTCCATGATTAATTTTGTGGGCACAGATTGGTTTTTGCACAGAGTCCAAAATTTAGGATATGTCACAGTGACTAAATGGCACCGGCATGCTGAATGAATTTGGAATTTGTTTTGTCAAGTGTGGGAGCAGGCACACAGATGGGCTTTGATCCAGTGGTGCTGCTTGGAATTCTCATTATAGCAATGATGTCACTTGTCACGTGGAGTAAGTGATAATGCTGCCAAATTGTGGAAAAAGCAAGGCACATAGGAAAGTACACAGACCAAGAGAAAGGACTTAGGTAGCACAGTAAGCTTTCACTATCAGATGAATGGACATTAACATTGTTTTAGGGCTGCCAAAAATATGCATAGTAAAAATACAGGCAGAAAGTAAAACTTCCAACCGAAAGGGCCCTTAAAGAAAGGTCCCTGTAATCCAGGAAGTCTTCCCTTCTTAGAGAAAATCAAGTAAAGCAAACACATCCTTGACTTTTATATTAGGCTATGAAAAAAATTTTTGAGCTGCAAGCAAGAGTCTTTCTGCAATATCTAACCAAACCCAAGCCAAAGTATTTTGCTTTATAAAAAAACCTTTGTCTATGAAGAAGTTCAGCAGTCATGCTGGGAAATTGAAAAAAACAGAAACCTTATAGTGGCAAAGAAATACAGTTTATTCTCACCAAGTGTGCACATCAGAATTCTCTGTAGGACCTTAAAAATATATTCATGATGCAGCTAAAGCAGTGCTTAGAGGGAAATTTATAGCTATAAGTGCCTGTATTTTAAAAAAAGAAAAATCAAATTGACAACCTAAATTTCTATCTTAAGACACTTAACAAAGAAAAAACTAAACTCAAACTAAGTAGCAGAAAGGAAACAACAAAAGTTAGGGCAGAACTAGAATAAAATAAAAGCAATACAGAATAGGAAAACATAGAATATAAATAAAAACAATTGAGAAAGCTGATGAAACCAAAATGTGGTTCCTTGAAAAGATCAACAAAATTAACAATGCTTTAACTAGACTAACCAGGAAAAAAAGAGGAATTGCTAAAATCAGGAATGAAAAGGGACATTTCTACCAATCTTACAAGGATAAAAAAGAATATAAGGGAATACTATAAAAATCTCTCTCTCTTGCCACACACACAGTATATACTATATATAACTGAATATATGTCATCTAACATCTAATTTGTTGAAAAATATAATTTATATTTGTCACACAATTCATGCCAGAGGACCACCATGTAAATTTTGATTGAAAAACTCTCAAGTATGGCATGAACATTTGTATTTTCTGAAAATATAAAGGTTTTTGTGACATGTACTTTTTGTTGAGAACCATTGATCTACCACATAGAAGGCATAAAAAATTGTTGAATTACAATTAAATATGCATCAATTAGAATTAGGTATAGCTGCATATAAACACAAAAATCCAGGCTGGGCATGTTGTCTCATGCCTATAATCCCAACTTTGGCATGGTCTCGGCTCACTGCAACCTCTGCCTCCTGGGTTCAAGCAATTCTTCTGCCTCAGCCTCCCCATTAGCTAGCATTACAGGCACCCGCCACAACGCCCAGCTAATTTTTTGTATTTGTAGTAGAGACTGGGTTTCACCATGTTGATCAGGCTGGTCTCGAACTCCTGACCTCAAGTGACCCACCCACCTTGACCTCCCAGAGTGCTGGGATTACAGGTGTGAGCCACCGCGCCCGGCTATTCCCAGCACTTTGGGAGGCTGAGGTAGGGGGATCACTTGAGGCCAGGAGTTTGGGACCAGCTTGGGCAACATAGCAAGACCTTGTCTCTACAAAAATAAAAAAAAAAATAGCTAGTCATAATAATGTGTGCTTGTAGTCCTAACTACTTAGGAGGCTGGGGTGGGAAGATTGCTTAGGCCTAAAAGTTCAAGGTTGTTGTATACCACTACACTCCAGCTTTGGTGGCAGAGCAAGACACTGCTTTGAAAAAAAAAAAAAAAAAGACTCTGTTTTGAAAAAAAAAAAAAACCTCACAGAAGTCCAAAATAATAGTGCATTTAAAGTGAGTAAAGGAAATCCACAGATAGGTAACTTGGTACAAGTATGACAGCCCCATAGTATCACCAGGATCCCAGTTTTTTTTCATTTTGCATCACCATCCTAGGACATGGCTTCCATAGTCAAGTTCACTCATAATCTGAGATGGCTGCAGGAATTTCAGTCATTACATGTGAGATGCATGCCAGAAAAAAAGAAATAAGGAATTGCTGAAGGGTAAAAATCACCCTTCCCAGTTGAATAAGCATCATTAAAGCACCCTTTTCAGATGTCCAACATAATATTTTGACCTGTATCTTCTTAGCCAAACTCAGTTACATGTCTCCATCTTACTGCAAAAGAACTAGGAAATAAAATCTTTTATTTTGAATGACAGAGAGCCCAGCTACAAAATCTCAACTCTGTCCCCAAGGAAGAAAGGCAAAATAAATACGGGGATAAGCCTCCAGCAAGCTTTGCCATACTACACCACAACTTCTGGAAATTACCTTTAAACCTAGTTCCTGAAGCATTCCAGGTCAATAGAATTGTTTCCCTTCATTGGAAAGTTTTCAACTTCTTAATTCAAAAACATTTACTAGCAGGTGCTGCGGGAGAGAGGAGAAATGTCAGATGTGTTCATGTCCTTGAGGAACTTTCAGGCAATTTCAGCAATTGGAAACTACACCAATGAGACAATCGGAATGTTATCTACCTGTATGTACCGAAATGCTATGTTTTATGGTTTGGACCACTACTTTATATTTTAAACCTAAAAGCCCATTGTCTGCAAACTGACTCAAACTAAATTGAAATGAGCCACATTACTGTTTCAACCCAAACTGAGTCTGAAAGCTAATATTTACTCAACTACAAACCATTCATTCAGTAGTGTGAAGATTAAACAAGCAAACAAAAAGACCCTCTCCAGATCCTCCAGATCCGTGCCTGCCTTCCTGCCTTCCTGCCTTCCTGCCTTCCTGCCTTCCTGCCTTCCGTCCTTCCATCCTTCCTGTCTCTGTTGCCCAGGCTATAGGGCTCTGTCGCCCAGGCTGCAGTGCAGTGGTGCAATCTCGGCTCACGGCAACCTCCGCCCCCCAGGTTCAAGTGATTCTCCTGCCTCAGCCTCCGGAGTAGCTAGGCTTACAGGCACCTGCCACCGTGCCTGGGTAATATATACATATATATTTTTTGTATTTTTAGTAGAGATGGCATTTCACCTTGTTGGCCAGGCTGGTCTCAAGCTCCTGACCTCAAGTGATTTGCCTGCCTTGGCCTCCCAAAATGCTGAGATTACAGGCATGAACTACCACACCCTGTTCTTAGTGTTTCTTGTAACTTCCCAGATGCGAACAAAACCTTGCAAAAAAACATTTCAATAATTTTTAGCTTCTCGATCTTCCAACTGATGTGGCCATCAAATGGCTAGTCAGAAGACAAATAGATGAAGAGAACAGCTTTATCAAATCAATTCAAACTATGACCTACTATGGTAAGACGCTGTGCTGGGGTCTAGAGGCACCAGGACTTCATCCTTCTCTCAAACAGCTTACAAACCCATTGGAAGGGGTCAGACATAGAAGTAACCAACAGAAACAAAGGAGATGGCATTAAATATTATTCTGCTCTTGTTGCTTTAGTTGTTGCTGCTTATTGCTGCTCTTGTTGCTTTAGTTATAGGGGTTTTTAACAGTTGCAAAGTGTGGTGGAGTAGTGAGTGGGGAGAAATGATTTCGCACTGGAAGTAACCAGAAAACACATTAGAGAGCAGTGTTTCTCAACCAGGGGCAATTTTCAAGCCCACAGGACATTTGGCAATATTTGGAGATATTTTTAATGGTTATGACAATGGATAGATGGATAGTGAGGGTGAGCGTTGGTACTGGCATCTAGTGAGTAGAGGTCAGAGATGCTGCTAAGCAGTTTTCAATGCATGAGACAACTCCCTACAACAAAGACTTGGCCAGCGTAAAATGTCAGTAGTACCTAGGTTGAGAAACCCTGCTTGAATAAGATGGATACATTGTACAAGGAGGATTAGAATTTTCACAAGTGGATAAATGGGGACAAGAATCCCAGAGACAGTACTAAATGAACAAAGCCCCATGGGAAAAAATATAGGCCCTGTCCAAGAAACAGGAGGGAGGGCTTCAGTGGGATATAGTTTACACAACTGAGCCTGGGGAAGCTGTAAAAGGAAAGGGGGGTTAGCATTTAGATTGGGGCTGAGAGTGCAAGACTGCTAAAGTTTGGATTTTATTCTTTTGGCCAGAGTAAGCCATTGAAGGATTTAAAAAATGGAAGCGATAGGATTAAAAGTGTGTTTTAGAAGTAAAATCAGAGGAAAAAGCTTTGATTCTCATACCAGATTGTAAGAAAGTTCCTTTAAGGGAGTCACCCTTATTTTGGGTGTTGCCTGATGTTTATTAACCTCTGGTTGTTGGAAAATAGCAAAACTGCAGACAAATTCTGCATATTTGGGCCTGGGTTGGATGGGCAGTGAGGAGGTGAGGAAGGCCAAGGGAATGAGAGAGTGGTGCAGTGCTGACGTTTATGCTGTGAGACCCTTCCTCATGGCTTCCAGAACTTCAATAATCTTTAAAAAAAACCTTACTATGCTTGTTGTGCTTGGATTTCTTGTGCAAAATGACTGTATTTGGGTTGATTGTGAAGACTGGGAGAGGAGGTTGGTGACAATGGTGCAATGGTAGCATAGAAGTAATAATTTGGATGCTTCTGTAATGGGCAGTTTCTTCTCCTTGCTTTCAGATCCTGTAGTCCTGCCCCACAGAACTGCTCATGCTTCTCCAGTTTGCCAGTCTGCATCACACCTACATACTCTTCTTTCTGCTTGGCACACTTTCCTTCTCTAACAAGCTTCTGCTCATCCTTCAAGACCCACTTCAAATGTTCCATTTTCTGCTCTGCCCTGTATACAAAATATCAATATTGTATTGTGTTTGCTAAGGTGTTTATTTTCCTCAACCAGAGAGTGAGCCCCTTCAGGGCTAAGAATAGCATTGTAATCATCACTAACTCCAACAGGTAGCAAAGCATATTACCCAATCTCCGTGATCATTT
Source organism: Macaca fascicularis (assembly GCF_037993035.2). NCBI lineage: Eukaryota > Metazoa > Chordata > Mammalia > Primates > Cercopithecidae > Macaca > Macaca fascicularis. The sequence continues at coordinate 38,072,102 of NC_088388.1, read as the reverse complement.
GCCAAATGAACCATGGGTAATAAGGTCAGTGAGTGGCAGAAAGATTGTGACTTTGGGCCTACATAGCCTTACATTTTCTTCTCCTTATTAATTTTATATTTTAAACTTCATCCCCTGGCTTAAACATTTCCTTCTGATAGATGATATTCTATTGGGGAGGGAAGAAAAAAAACAAAATCCAAAGTACAACTTTAAGCCTTGAGTGAATGGGTTAAAATCAGGTTTCAATATGCTTTTTAGAATACTTCCATGTAATTAACATTGACCTGCTTATTAAGAGTCCATTATTAAGGAAACAATTGTAAAAGTCATTAAGAGCATTTCCACAGATCTTAGCTGCTGACTCATCTTGCTAGTTCTCAATAAACGTGACCTGAAAATCTCTCATTCACAGTATCAGGTAAAATGTTATTTTTCTAACCATTAGGAAACATTTACCCTTGGGCTGATTTTTATGTGTTTTTATTGTTGTGGTTAATGTGAAGAAAGTCCTATACAGGAACAGCTGTGCATATGGGTCAATGCCTGGGAATGGTTTAAAGATGCCTTTTCAAAACATCTTTCCCACACTGGGATTATGCAATGCCTCTGTCTCAACAATTAATAAGTATTTCCTTTTGAGTTAAATCATGAAGTATATAGTCACACTAGCTTATTTGGAGACAGGGCAAGACTCTTCTGGCATCAGAAACCCATATTTGGAATGTTGATATTTTGTCTTTTCTGTGTTATTTCATCTTATGTTTTCCTTCAGGATTTAGTAAAATTCTTTATGAAAGTATAAGCTGGCTCAGGTTAGGGGTTTTCACATCTGCTAGGGGGCAAGGTTTAATGGGGGAGCCATTCATCCTAGGTCTGAGGAAGTGGTGAAGATGACACCAAAGTTTCAAGGGCCCCAGAGCCCTGGCAAGGTTCTGGCATGACCCTCATCCCTCATGCCCCAACACTCACAGCCTTTCTACCACAATCTGCCTAAGAGACAATCCAGGACAGTCTCACCACTCTCTTTATCCCATATTCCAAACTATGAGGTCATTCCTAATAGTCTAGATCTACATCCTGTCTGTTTATTCTCTATTCTGACCCCATTGCCCATTTCCCACTTCCACCCGTTTTCCGTGCTCTGTGGCCCATCATCGGCAAAAATCCTCGTGTTCTCAGCCTCTTCTCTTAGTGTCTCCTACACATTATTTTTTTTAACTGAAACCTGGACCTCTGAGTCCTGCTTTCTTGTAGCCTGGTTGAGTGGTGCTTGTTTTCTGTCCCACACTCCTTTGAGTTAAAGCAGGAAGCCTATAACCATTCCATCTTCCTTTAGGATAGAGTATGACTCTTGTGAGATCAGAAACACATAGCCTATATTTGGAATGTGAATTTGAGCAGAATTCTGGACTTAGCGGTGGGGAGATGTCGCCCTGGTTTTTATTGCTCCTATCAGACCAAGTTCTCTTCTCCCTTGGTGTGAAATTTAGACATCATTACCAGCTACCCTTTCTTATTGCAGTCATCTGCTGACTTTGGGTTACTTTTCACGTTCCTTGAAGATGTAAGCTCCCAGCTCATCCTCATTGTTTGTGACAATATGTCTGTCACAATTCCTAGATGATCATTTCAGCACTCTCTGGCATCTGAGTCCCTTGATCTCTTCTCCTATATGATTTCATTCTCTTCCAACCTCAGCCACTGATGCTCATGGAATGAGCCATTCATAACCTCCCCTCAACTTTGTCCTTGTCAATAATTCCTCGTCTTCCATAATCTCCGTCTCCCATCCTAGAACTAACCAGGTCCAACCCTGCTTAGTTTCTGAGATCAGGCAAGATCAGGCATGTTCAGGGTGGTATAGCCATAGATCAAAATCTCAATCTCAAGCATTCTATACTAGGCCCACCACCTCATATCTTTCCAACTCACTGTCCCTCACATCCTTAAAAATCCTTTGACCTAACACTGAATTTGTCCTACCGTCTTTCACTCTCCTTTACATCCCGTGTATCCTTACCTCCTTATCCATCTAGATCTTATAGTCTATCATAATCATCACTCACTTTATACAACTGTAACTCCCTGGAGCCTCTTTCGTGTTTTTTTCCTTCTTCGGAAAACCCCCAGTCCTAGTTATTTGCAGCCCTTTTCTTACTCTGCATCTGTTTTCTGGTTGCTGAACTTGGCTGGAGGAAAGTACCCAATCTACTGCTTGGTATCACTTTAAACTCATGAGCCCCCAAATTTAAGTGGGCCCAGCAATTCTAATTCATTCAAAGAGTTTGTGAATTCTTGCTTCACAAACACGATATCAAACTTTCTGCTCTCTCCTCAAACTTTTGCCACCTCTTAGTTCTTTATTCTCAGCTGATGGCCTTCGTTTCTTTTACACGGCAAAAAAAAAAAAAAAAAAAAAAAAAGAAAGAAAAAAAAATCAGAAGAGACCTTCCACATGTGGTTCCCATCACTTCCTCCAAATCTGCTTGTATCTTTGCCTGTGTCCCCTCATCCATTCTGTCCTCTGAGGAACTGTCCATGGGTCTGTCCAAGGCACAGCCCTCCTATTGTACACTAGGTCCCAGGATCTCACATGTACTCAAGGAGAGCACTCTAGCAGTTTTACTCTAGCCATTTTGGAGAGGCTCTCTCTTCCCGTTTTGTTTTTGTTTTTGTTTTGAGATGGAATCTCGCTCTGTCACCCAGGCTGGAGTGCAGTGGCGCGATCTTGGCTCACTGCAACCTCCACCTCCCGAGTTCAAGAGATTTTCCTGCCTCAGCCTCCCAGGTAGCTGAGATTACAGGCATGCACCACCACTCCTGGATAATTTTTGTATTTTTAGTAGAGACGGGGTTTCGCCATGTTAGCCAGGCTGGTCTCAAACTCCTGACCTCAAATGATCTACCCGCCTCGGCCTCCTAAAGTGCTGGGATTACAGGCATATGCCATGGCGCCCAGCCAAGGCTCTCTCTTCTTCCTGATCAATTTATGTCCATCAGTATATAAACATGCTTTATTTCTATATTAAAATACTTTCCCTTGATCTCAAGCTTCCCTGCAGCTACCTTTGCATTTTTATCTTCTTTATAACAAAACTTCTTCAAAGTATTGTCCATACTTGTAGTATCCATTTATGCTGTCTTATTCTCTCTTCAATAACTCTAAGTAGACTTTTATCTACACCATTCCACCAAAACAGCCCCGTCAGGGTTTCCAGTGACTTCCACATTGTCAAAGGGAATTGTCAGTTCTTAGTCCTTATCTCACTTGAAACAATTGATCACTGACTCCTTGATACATTTTCTTCACTTGATTTCTAGGATATCATCCTCTCAAGTCTGAGCACTTAAAATGTGGCGAGCTCAAATAGAGATGTCTGAGTCTTCTATCAAAATCTTCACTGACTTTATTGGGTACTGTCTCAATCTTTTTAATGGTTTCTCTTACTTGGCTTCTTAATTTTGGAGGACCCTCAGAATTCTACCCTTAGACCTGTTCTTTGTCTACTCTCACTCACTAGATGACCTCATTTGGTCTAATAACTACATACTAATAAATACATACTATCGGTGCTGTCCCATAGAAATATAATGCAAGCCACATTATAGATAGGTGAGTCACAGATATAATTTTGAATTTTCTTTTTTTTTTTTTTTTTGAGGCAGAGTCTCACTCTCTTGCCCAGGCTGGAGTGCAGTGGCCGGATCTCAGCTCTCTGCAAGCTCCGTCTCCTGGGTTTCTGCCATTCTCCTGCCTCAGCCTCCCGAGTAGCTGGGACTACAGGTGCCCGCCACCTTGCCTGGCTGGTTTTTTGTATTTTTTAGTAGAGACGGGGTTTCACCGTGTTAGCCAGGATGGTCTCGATCTCCTGACCTTGTGATCCGCCCGTCTCGGCCTCCCAAAGTGCTGGGATTACAGGCTTGAGCCACCGCGCCCAGCCTAATTTTGAATTTTCTAATAGCCACATTAAAAAATGAAAAGGGAACAGGTTAGATTAATTTGATAACATATTTTGTTCAGCCCAACATATTAAAAAATTAACATTTCAACATGTAATCAATGTAAAATGAATAATGAGTGTTTTTCATTCTTTTAAAAATATTATTTGAATTTCAGTATGCATTTGACATTTATAGCACTTCTCAATTTGAAGTAGCCACGTTTTAAGTGCTCAGTAGCTGCAAGTGGCTAGTGGCTACTATATTGGACCTGACAGACCTATATACTGGACATTGGCTTTTACTGAGTGAGATAGCCAATGGAAAGGTTTTTTATATACCAAGTTTTAAATTTAAAAAAATATATACAGATGGGGTCTCACTAGTTGACCAGGCTGGTCTCAAACTCCTGGCCTCAAGTGATCCTCCCATCTCAACGTCCCAAAGTGCTGGGATTTACAGGCATGAGCCACCATGCCCAGCCCAAATGGAAAGTGTTGGGGAGGGAAATGACATGACTACTCTTTTTTTTTTTTTTTTTTTTTTTTTTGAGATGGAGTTTCACTCTTGTTGCCCAGGCTGGAGTGCAATGGCACGATCTCAGCTCACTGCAACCTCTGCCTCCCGGGTTCAAGCGATTCTTCTGTCTCAACCTCCCAAGTAGCTGGGATTACAGGCATGCGCCACCATGCCTGGCTAATTTTGTATTTTTTTTTTTTTTTTTTTTTTTTAGTAAAGACGGGGTTTCACCATGTTGGTCAGGCTGGTCTTGAGCTCCTGACCTCAAGTGAGTCACCTGCCTCGCCCTCCTAGAGTTCTGGAATTACAGGCGTAAGCCACCATGCCTGGCCAGACTACTCATTTTTAAAAGGCCATCCTGACTGCTCTGTTGAAAATAAACAATGTGGGAGTAAGGGGGCAGCAGAGAGACCAGCTAGAAGGTTAGTACAGGTCAAAGATGAAGGAGAGAGTGGGGTAGACTGGAAGAAGTGTGACATGTTGAAGGTAGAACATGTTGAAGATTAGGTTTTCCAGATGGATTGTACAGAAAGAAAGCAGTCCAGGGTGACTCCTGGATTTTTAATCTGAACCATTGGAGGAATTGGAAGAATAGAGCTGCCTTTAGGTGAGATGGGGAGGAATGAGATCAAGAAATTTTAGAGAAGGCAGAGATCAGTAGTGCGAATTTTGGATTTGTTAAGTTTGAGTTTTCCATTAAACAAACAGACAAAAATCACAAACAACAAAAAAATGAAGATAGTTTCTGATAGCAACATGTGTCATGAAGAAAAGAAAATAGCCATAGAGTGACTGAGGAGGAGTTTCTTATACAAGCTTGTCAGTGAAAGCGTCTCTGAAGAAGGGACATTTGAACTGAGTCCTGAGTGATGAAATGAGGCCAGCCAAACAAAAATCTGGAAGAAAATCATTTTAGCTAGAGGGTACTACAAAGATAAAAGCTTGGAGGCAGGAATATCTGAGAGACAGAAAAGCAGCCAATGTGTCTGAAGTGGGTAAGATGGAGAGGCAGGCAGGGGCCAGTCACACAGTGCCTCGTCAGTCACAGTGAAGGAGTCTGGATGCTATTTTATGCACCAAAGGAAGCCTTTGGGAGGTTTTAAGCTAGACATAGCATGATCTGATTTATGTATTACAAAGAAAACTCTGGCTCCTGGATGGCGCATGGATTTGTATTATATTAATTATTATTGCTATTATTATTACAGGAGACAAAAGTAGAAGCAAAGAGAGCAATTAGAAGCTTTTACACTAACTGGGCAATACGTTATGGTTCTTTCCACTACACAGCTCTTCCTCTCTTGCCTCTAAGTCTTTCCTTGATTTCAGGGGATTTCTTGAGGGAGACAATGTGTATTCTTAGTCTCTGTGCCCTCTGACATGCCCAGCATTATGTCCTGCCCACAGCAGAAGGCTCAGTATGTATTTTTGAGTGAATTATATGGCTCTTTTCATCAAGGCTGAGGAGCACATTTTTAAAAAATATGTATTTGTATTTCTTGTACATAGCATATTGTCTGTCCCATAGTTAAGACTCAATGAACATCTGTTGGAGCGGGGCAAGACCTCACTTCAGATAACCAGTTTACTGAGAGAGATCATTGGATAGGCAGAGGCAGCAAAGAGGGTTTGGGCTTTGCTAGTGTGGAGGGTAGGAGGAAGGCAGGGAAGGTGGAGCATGTTGAGAGAAGAGAGGTGGATAAAGTCACCCAGCTTTGAGCAGGCCAAGGGTAGATTTGGTCTACATCTTTTTTTTTTTTTTTTTTTGAGATGGAGTCTTGCTCTGTTGCCCAGGCTGGAGTGCAGTAGTGGGATCTCGGCTCACTGCAAGCTCCGCCTCCCGGGTTCACGCCATTCTCCTGCCTCAGCCTCCTGAGTAGCTGGGACTACAGGCGCCCACCACCACACCCGGCTAATTTTTTTGTCTTTTTTAGTAGAGATGGGGTTTCACCATGTTAGCCAGGATGGTCTCGATATCCTGACCTCGTGATCCTCCCGCCTCGGCCTCCCAAAGTGCTGGGATTACAGGCGTGAGCCACTGTGCCCGGCCTGGTCTACATTTTAATTTCAAGCTAGCCTGGTTTTATTGATGGTGATGTGATCCCTATGTGTGGGAATAGCCGAAATGGTTTGATCACCATGGGACCATAATCCATTACCCAAAGCCTTCATTAAGCAAATAATTCTGTTCAACCTCACACATAGGCCTACAGGAATTTGCCATCCAGCACCAATACTGATGCTACAAGTCCCAGCAAACACAGGATGGCAGGCCAAATTCAAGCTTTCTGGCACTCCTTCTCTTCTGGCTGAGACTGATGTCCTCAGGCCTAATCTCAGGCTGGCAGAGAGTTAAGTGCTGGGCTGAGTCTGTGCTTTACTGCATGTGCTTGCATTTGATTCTGTCCAAAAGAGGTCTGTGGACCAGAAGGATGACATTTGGCATCAAGAAAGTAACCCAGGTGTCTGGCTCTTTTTCAGTCCCAAGGCCTTATTCTTTTCCCTCAAGTCTATGCAATCATTTGGAATCCATCACTCATCTTCCAGAGGTTTCAGTGCCTTTAGATTAGGGATCTACACCCGTAGCTGATGATCCACTGGACTACCACACTTGGCACCTGAACAGAGCCAACAGGACTGGTTACAAATTCGTTGTTAATTACTGTGTGTAATTACACTAGACCCAAGTTTGGAGGGAAACACCCTACTCTGTTGTTTTATATATGAATTGTGTATATGTTTTTAAAAGCACACCATTTTTACTTTCTAATTAGGCTATGGGGACTTGGGGTGGAAACTGTCGTTATTTAATCATGCTTTTTTCTGGGGAGGGGAGGAGAGGAAAAAATTTTCCTTTTTCTATCAACAATTGCTCTCATTTCTGCATTAACAGGGTGGAAACTTGGTTCCTCCCTCATCCCCTTTAGGCAAAGAGTCCATGGCTCAGATTCATAAAGGTTGTTGATTTTGACTTTGGGTTGCCCTACTCTGTTTTTCCCCACCTTTCATGCTACCTAATACAATACATAAGTCTTCCTAGCCAACACTCCCTAAGGGTGGGGTAAGAAACACAGCCCATTAAGAAATTTTTTTTAAAGCTTTGAGTAATCTCCTTTTTATATTCACCCAAATAAACCAGGTTGGTGGCATATTCTCCTTTGTTTTTACATCTGAGATGTACTTTAAGTAGTGCCAGAATGAATCACATTGCTTGTGTTCTTGTACCCAGCTGCAAACCATGCCAGGCTCAAGCCCAGGAACACAAGATTGCATGCAAGCAGAGAGGGTCACTGGTGTCTTTTTTTTTTTTTTTTTAGACGGAGTCTGGCTCTGTTGCCCAGGCTGAAGTGCAGTGGCTGGATCTCAGCTCACTGCAAGCTCCGCCTCCTGGGTTTGCGCCATTCTCTTGCCTCAGCCTCCCGAGTAGCTGGGACTACAGGCGCCCGCCACCTCGCCCGGCTATTTTTTTGTATTTTTTAGTAGAGACGGGGTTTCACTGTGTTAGCCAGGATGATCTCGATCTCCTGACCTCGTGATCCGCCCGTCTCGGCCTCCCAAAGTGCTGGGATTACAGGTTTGAGCCACCGCGCCCGGCCACTGGTGTCTTATCTACTCCTACTCTGCTAAAAAAATTGCATTTATTTATTTATTTATTTTTGGAGATGGAGTCTCACTCTGTTGCCCAGGCTGTAGTGCAGTGGCATGATCTCAGCTCACTGCAACCTCTGCCTCCTGGGTTCAAGCAATTCGTCTGCCTCAGTCTCCCAAGTAGCTGGGACTACAGGCGCCTGCCACCACGCCTGGCTAATTTTTTTGTATTTTTAGTAAAGACGGGTTTTCACCACGTTGGCCAGGCTGGTCTGGAATTCCTGACCTCAAGTGATCCTCCTGCCTTGGCCTCCCAAAGTGCTGGGATTACAGGTGTGAGCCACGGCGCCCGACCAGAAAATTGCATTTATTATATACTGCCCCGTCCCCATGGAGAACTCTTGGCATTCTAAAATCATTGTTGCCCATCTTTTCCTTCCCATTGAGTCAACATTTCCCCTTTCCCATCCTTTTCTCATTCCTACTTCCTAGCTTTACTATCTCCTATATAACCTGCTGAGCCTCAGTTTCCTCAGGAGTAAAATGGAGATAATAAGAAACACCTGCCTTACCAATGTCACACAGCTATTGAGGATCAAATGAGATAATGGATAGGAAAGTGCTTTATTTCTACAAATGTAGGCTATTGTCAGTGTCATTTACTTACTGTTCTTCATTAGCTAGCTACATAGTCTAGATTACCTTGTTGTGTTTCAAATGTGGAAGGCTTGCTGTTTCTGGTAAGTTGAGGACCATTTCAAAGCCTCAAGAAAATGATTGGAAATGAATCAATGTAAGAACATTTTCTTGTTGGGTAGTTCATCCAATTTTTATGTATGCTGTTTGTCTTCTTTTCATTTGGATATAGGTTGCCTTCAGCTCCCAGTACTGTGAAATAAGAGGCAATAATTATAAATCCTTTGGAGATTAAGCATTTCCATCCTCATAGCTGCTGCTTAAAATTTGATTTCCCCTTGATTTTCAATAAAAGGAGGATAACAGAATGTTATTCATTCTAATTATAAACCAACAGGAATTCTAGGCATTACTTTACAAATAGCTGCTTTCATGTCAGAATAATGAGTGTTGAGAGGAAGAGCTCTGAGCCCTTTACTATATTCTTTGTTTTCATTATTTTTATACCTGTAAGGAAGATGGACACATTGAGGGATAGAGACTCCACAGAATTGTTGTCTGAGTTGCGACAGCTTTTCACCTTCTTTTTCATTACCACATGTAACATATTTTCTGCAGGCTTTGTAAAGAAAATAATTTAAATCTATGTTTACAATTTTCACACTGACTTTAACTTATTTTATTTTTGGTTGGTGTTCACTCTGGGTATTTGAGGGTTTTAAGCTGTCTGCAAAAAGCTGCGATCTTTGTCTCCAAAGAATATTTAAGCCACTTTTGCAGAATCAGAATGTGTTAAGCGAAGCCCATCTTTACATAGGAAAAAGTAAAAGGAACTAATATTAATTGAATGTTCAGTACATGCTGGGTCTCCTGCCAGGCTCTTTACACATATCATTTTATATAATCCTCATAGCAACTCTATATTATATGATATTATCTACATTTTTTTCACAAGTAAACTAAAGTGAGCAAGTTACATTATCAGAGTTTAAAGACACCTGTGGTATATCCCTATGAAAAACCTAATTCACTATGTGTTCTGGTCTATGGCATTTACATTTTTGAAACATTTTATCTTTCCAAAATTGTAGTTACTTCCCCCTACCTTGACAGATTCCACTGTTTTTGATTTAAAAAAGAAAGTATCCCCTTCATCTGCAAAGTATAAAGATTTAGTTATATTTGAAAAGTTAAGTGCAAATCTGCAAAAATGCTAAAATAATTTATTCATAATTCAAATGGAAAGGTAAAATAATATATTAGTGCTACTGTATACATAATTTTAAGCTGATTTAACACTTTTCTTAATTACAATTTACATTACATACCTCAATATGGGTTCTGTGGAGTTTTTGTTGTTGTTTGTTTTTTTTTTAATTCTCTTGAGACAGTCTGTCTCTGTCACCCAGGCTGGAGTGTAGTGGCATGATCTCAGCTCAATGCAGCCTCTGTCTCTTGAGTTCAAGCGATTCTCCTGCCTCAGCCTCCCAAGTATCTGGGAGTACAGGTGCGGGCCACCATACCAGGCTAATTTTTGTATTTTTTTTAGTAGAAACGGGGTTTCACCATGTTGGCCAGGTTGGTCTCGAACTCTTGACTTCAAGTGATCTACCCTCCTAGGCCTCCCGGAGTGCTGGGATTACAGGCGTGAGCCACCATGCCAGACCAGCATTCTGTGGTTTTAAAAGACAGAATACAAATAGTACTTATACTTGTCTTTTATATAAAAGGATTCTCTGGGGGAGAAGGAGGGGGGAATGAGTTCCTGGTGGCTGGGGAACTAAAACCGTGTACAATGAGGAAAGTGTGCTGAGGAAATATAGAGACCATCTTCTGGTCTGCAGCTTTCATCACCAAAGCTCCATCAGTGTACATAAATGCCTCTCTGCTGGTGGGAAGGTTGTATGGCCTTTGCCCAAGGAGACTCCCGGATGGGATTTGAAGCCTTCTGTAGTTAGGGTTACCTTTTTCAGCCAAATCTAAACCACTTAAAAATAAAATACCACTCTGAGCACAGGGTGATCACCCCCTAAAGGAAACTTGCAAATAATATGAGCACCAATAAGCGAAAGTGGAGAAAAGCAAATGGAGTCTTTTCAATTGTTCTTTCAAAGGGAGAGAAAACTATCATTCTTTGGACGAATTCTTTACAAATGACATTATATATTTTACATCTCATAAAAGTTCTACAAGGAAGTTATAATTTCCCCAATTGTGTAGATGAGAAGTAGCTAAGAATCGTGTTTAGAGTCATGTGGGGGCCCAGATTCAAACCTAAATTGGTCTGGCTTTTTCCACGTTATCAATAATTCCTTGTTGAAGGAACAATTACCTGGATTTTCTTCACTGAAGAGTTATCAAATACAATAGAACAAGTATCTTTTAAAAAATACGAAAACAAAACATTTCTAGTCAATTGTTGGACTTCTTTTGAAGTTCTGGGTTAATATCAGGCAGGCCTTTTACTAATGCATTTTATTTCCTTCTGTCTGCCACCAGCTGGAGCTACTGTATAAAAGCCAATCATTTTGAGTTCAAAGTATAACTCTGCAGTATGAAGGTAGACTACTTTTGCTCCTAAACAATTTGAGAGTAAATTGTGAGGAATTAAAGATTAAGAAATGCAGTGTCATAGGTGGTTAAGTAATTGCTATTGATCACTTACTAGTTATGTGATTTGGGCAAGTTATTTTGACTGTGACTACCAGTTTAGTTATGAAATGGTTACGACTACCAATCTTGTGGGGATCACTGTAGGGAAAATTAAATGTTAAGAAATTAGTAAGGAGCCTCCCACATAGTATGTACTCCACATGTGTTCATTAGTATCATTGGCAGTTATTATTACTCATTTTGTTATCAGTATCACAGCCCCAGGGATGCTCAATTCATTGTAATTACAATTCATATTATTACTCATTGTCGTGTGCCTGGCATGTGGCAGGTGCTACTTGACCTCCCATTGCTCAGTGTGTGATTTTTGGGTTTCAGTGTGGTGGACTGTAGGATGTCACCCACACAAGGAGGCATTCTGCTTGGATGTCAAAGGAAAGGAAACTGTGAGAGGCATTTTCGAGGTTGACTGGGTCATTCTGGGTAAGAGCAGTATTTCCCAATATATGTTCTGTAGGATTCTTGTCTCACATGGATCAAATAAGAATGAGAGATATACCATATATATCCCCCACTTCAGGGAGCAACAGTGCATGTAAGTATATTTAAGGCTCTGAAAAATACTGTGAGAATCAACCCTTCTTCTGTTTATGCCTAATCATAAATGATTCCTCCATTTTCTCCATTAAATTAAAAAAGATAATATGTAATATATAAATTTAGATGAACATAGGTATTCATTATTTCATATTATAGAAAAATATGTTGAGAAATATGGCTTTTAACTCAAATTTTGTGTCTTTTTTCCACTCAAATAGTATGAGAAAGACATCAGTGTTTTCCTCTTTATTAGTACCACCTTTGGAGCCATATAATTTTCTGGAGCACTTATTGGCTCACTGGTTTGAGACACAGCAGTTTTTACATGTGTATGATTTACCACAGCAGATTTTATTTCTAGTTTTTAGTATCCATTTGTATAATATCTGAATTAAAAAATTCATCCTAGTATATTTTTATAATTGTTAGAATAAATGATCTTTAAAAGGTGTTTTCTTTTTTTAAAAAAAGCAAGTAAAATTGTGAGGTTGTAATGCAGAAATAATTGTGAATTTTGGTTAAATTTACTTGCCTTCCATTTAATGCTTTTTGTCAGGTAACCTCTACTAATTTGACATCAAAAATAGCATTTATTTGGTTAATATGTTCACCCTAAATAATACATTGTTGATAAAGCAATTATAAGAGAGCCCAGTAATACAGGAGCTGGTATAAAAACTGGAATATATGACAATTCTTTCTTTTCTGAGGGATAATTTGAGGAAAACCTTGTCTCATACCTATATTTACATAACCCAGCGTTGTTTGTATGTGAATGTGTATGTGTGTGCTGAAATAACCTGTTTACATGCTAGAAACACCCTCATGGTAATGGTGGCATAGTGGATAATTGTTTTCATCAGGATTTTTCTTGAGAATAGGCTGCTAGCAAGTGCTGTATGTGACAGAAACTTTGGCCAAAAATCTGTATTTATAACCATATCAATTTCTTATATTTTCTTGGTCATTTTAACTTGCTTTTCCCTCAGAATTTAATCAAGTCTTTTAAAAAACTATGGCAGAGTCACTCCCATTCCTGAGACAGTTGGTCAGGAGCTTTACAGAAGGATAGATACTCCATTGAGGTTAGAATGGTGGTGGATTGGCGGTTAGACCACAGAAGAACCCCTGGGGGAAGGTAAAGGCCTGGGGATAAAGACATGGCTCTTTTTATTCTGTCATCCTTCTCTCCTTGTAATCTCAGCACTGATGAACCATTAGAATCTCCATGGAAGGTTTTTAAAAATCACGTGATGTCACCTGAGGACATTTAAGTCAGAATGTCTGGGAGTGGACCCTAAGATTAGTGTCTCTCAAAGTCTTCTTCAGGCTTGAAAGGGTTAAACCTTCTAGATGATCATCAGTCCTTTTGTGTCTTCCTCCTAAAAATTTGAACAGTAGTGACCTATTAGAAGTCAGGAGTTGGATCTAAACCGAGAAAGCATCTGTGCAATGTACTCTATTTCTTTGTGTAGCTTCTCCCCACTCCCAAGTCACTCCTAATATTTCCATTATAGATTTAGACACAGAAAACCCAGATGAAGAAGCTGCATGCTCCCGATGGGATGGGATGATATTAGTAATGGGAAGTCTTATTTCTGAATTGAATTTGAATGCTGGGAAAGCATATTGGCTAATGTTTCAGTCCTTTGGTTGAATTTGTGTCTTTGACAACAAATGCTTGTGGTTGAAGTTATACAATTTTCATCTCTTTCCATTTCCCCTCACTGGGGCAAGCTTCCTCTGTGTATTTTTTCCTCTGATGGGAAAGAGCATCTGCAGCTACTTTTCTTCTTAGCCAATAGACTACCTTCTTGTGAGTTATAAAGAGGATAAAATGTGAATCAGAAGCCAAGACTAGAACCCTTCTCCTATGGACATGGTCTATTCAGGAGTTAATTTTAGAGATAAAAATCGGGAACACCAGTTCAATAATAATAATAATAATAATAATAATAATAATACCTTACAACTGTGTACCTTACAAGTTAAAATACCTTTTAAAACACTTTCATATTTGTCCCTTTTCTCTTGAGCATTCCAAAGAGATTGACAGGACAAATACCAATCGCCTCATTTTAAGATTAAGAAACACAGATGCTGTGACGATAAATCAGTTCCCCATGATAACATGGACAGGGACAGAAGTCGGACTAATAACTGGTTCTTCAGTAATTACCCACCTTGAGCAGCTCTGAAGGTCATAGAGTAGACCAGTGGTTCCCAAACTTGGCTGCTTACTAGAATGGCATGGGAGGATTATAAAATAACACAATTATGCCAACTTGCCTCTGAGGCTCTAATTCAATAAACCTAGGATGGGGCTCAGGGAATCTGTCATTTAAAATAATTTCTTCATAGTTGTTCTGAATTTTGATTAAACATTAGAATTACCTGGCAGGGAGGGGCTTTAGAAAATCCCATTGGAGAATCACTTGAGCCCAGGAGGTTGAGGCTGCAGTGCGCTGTGATCATGCTGCTGCACTTCAGCCTGGGCGACAGAGTGAGACCCTTTTTCAAAAACAAAAACAAAACCCATTTCCCAGATTGTATTCCAGAGAAATTAAGTTAGAATCTCTAGTGCTGGGACCCAGGCATCAGAGGGTTTTTAAGTATCTCCTGGTGATTTCAGTGTGGAACTAAGGATGAGAAACACTACTATAGACTAGAGCTTTACAAACTCTGTTTTTCAGGATTTCAGCACAGCAAGTAGGAAAAGACAAGAGTAGAATTGTCACTTGTCTGGAGTAAGAAGACTAGGATTCAAGTCCTGGCTCTGCCTCTTGGGAATGTCACTTCATCTCTCTGAGTCTCAGTTTTTTATTTCATCAAATGAGGAAAATGAACAGTACATACCTCTCAGGGAGGCCATGAGTGTTAGATGGGATAATGCAGGTGGAATAACCAGGCACCATACAGCCACCAGCTATTCCTGCTATTTCCCAAAGAACTCCATTAAAGATTGTGTGTGTGTGTGTGTGTGTGTGTGTCCCCCTAGATGTTCCCTTTGTTCAAAGTTTCCACCCTCAACCTTACATGGAGTTAGACTTCTAGGGCATGAAACACAGCTCCAAAAGTTTTCACTAATGAAAGGTTTGGAAATTAAAGGAATGTCCTTAAGTCTTCTTTTTGCTGTTGCTATTGGCATGTTTAGCCCTCTGAACCTTGGAGTTATGAATCTGCCAGTTTGCTAAATGTATACTCAGAAGGGCAATTTCATTTTCAGAATACAAGAACACTTTAGCTATTACTATTCACCCTCCCCATTGCTCCTTTCTAGCTCTTTGAGCTCCCCTGAATGTGCCCCCAAGCACCTCTTGTTTATTCCCATTCAGCAAATTAAGGAAGGTTCTAGTATGTGTTTCTTATTCAGCAAATGCTGAGTTCACTGGAACTCAGGCCTGCTGGAGAACAAATTAACCCATACTATAAACACCTACTCTCTTGCCTGACAATTTGTACTGGTTAGAACGGAATTTTCTAATATTAGGAATGGTGGTATGAGGATCATTTCATAACCACAAACACAGCAAAAGCAATCATGAAATTATGGATGACTCATTGTCAAAGGAACACTTGGATCATTTTGAGCAACCCCCTAGGTTGATCAAATAAGGAAACTTCTGCACCAAACTCACACTGTGCCATTAGTCTTCTCTGTAATTGATTGTTATTGCCAGATTTGTCTCCACCACATCAGACCTATTTTTAAACCTCTCACAATTGCCTTCTCACTAAGTAAAATATTGTTTTTGTGAGCACCTTTCTATTATTTCTTATGTATCTACTTGTTTCTTTCTTAAACTAGACAGTGCATTGAGGACAGAGATTACTTCTTATTTATCCTAAATAAAATAGTACCTGGTGCACAGTAGGTTCTAGTACATACATGTTAAATGTACCATAAATTGTACATTCTTTCCCAATGAAAGGGCTTGTTTCTAACAAGCTAAGGAAACTAAGATTTGCTTTGTATACCACTTCCTCTAGGGTTCCATGAACAAAGAAATTTTGCCATGATATGTACACATATATATTTTAGAGAAAGAAAGGAGCGGGGAGGGAAAGGGAATGGAGAGGAGGGGAAGGGAGGAGAGAGGAACAAAAAGAAGGATGAGAGAGATAATACTAAGTTCATGATACTATTTTAGGTTGTTGGGATACAAAAATGAACAAAACTGCCCAAAATACTTGCTCTCAGAGTTTCCACTAGTGTGTGTGTGTGTGTGTGTGTGTGTGTGTGTACGCACATGTAATGAGGAAACAGACAAAAACAAAAAAGTAAATAAGTACAATATAATAGTGTTAGATGGTGATCAATGCTATAGAGAAAAATAAGTTAGAGTAAGGGAATAGAGAGTGCTGGATGGAGTGGGCTATTGGATTTTCAAATGGAGTGGACAGGGAAGGCCTCGCTGTGAAGATGAAACTTGAGCAAAAACTTAAAGGAGGTGAGGCTGAGAGTCTTGAAGCTATTTGGATGAAGAATATTCCAGGTGGGAGAAATAGGAAGTGTAAAGTCTCTGAGGTGAGAGAGAAATTCAGGAGTTCCCGGGTTGACACAGGCAGTTGGCCTGGAGTGGAGCAGTGCGGGTTAAAGTGTAGGATAAGAAATCACTGGGGTGGCTGGACAGCTGAGTGGCAGTGTTGGGAGAGCTTTGGAGGGACCTGTTAAGTCATTGTAAAGATCAGCTTTTACTCTGACTGAGATGGGAAGCCATTGAGGCATTTGATTTGATTTAAGGTTGAAAGGGTTATTTTTGCTGCCAGGATAAAAATGGTGGGTGGGAAAGTAAAGAGGGAAACAAGAAAATCAGTTAGGAAATTATGGTAACAAGACAGGTGTCTCAGACCATGATAATAGAAGAGGAAATAGTGTATGTGAAAGAATCTGAATAGATGTTGAAGACAGAACTAATAGAATTAACTCTCAGATTGATCATGAGTCATGGGAAAGAGTGAAAAATTATCCCAGGTTGTTTGATCTCAATAGCTCAGTGGATGGATGGAGTTGCCAGCAATTGAGAAAGGGATTCCTAAAGAAGAGGTTTTGAGGTAAAGAGGAAGATGATCTATCTACCTATCTCTTTCTCTTTCTGTAGCTATTTATCTATTTATCTATCTATGTATATATCTAGCTATCTACGTACCTACCTGTCTGTGTCTTTCTATCTAATCAGCTGTTTTATATATGAGGTATTAAAACTCAAGATGTTAGGTATCTGGCTGAAGATCTCATAGCTAACATGAGTGATGTTGGGTTTGAAGTGAAGTATTATGGTATAGACTTCAAAATCCCTACTTTCCCTATCCTACCAGATCTTTTTCCCATATCATTGCTTTTAATCTTCACAACAGCTTTTATCCACATTTTAAAATTTAAAAAACCCTAAAATTTAGAATGTTTACATAATTGGCCTAAGTCATGCAGCTAGTAAGTGAGACAGCAGAGATTCAAACTTGGTTTCTGACCCCAAAATTTATATTTTTTTTTTCACTTTTATTTTAGGTTCAGGGGTACATGTGCAGGTTTGTTATATAGGTAAATTGTATGTCACAGGGGTTTGGTGTGCAGATTATTTTGTCATCAAGCATAGTACCAAATAGGTAGTTTTTTATTCTTACCCTCCTCCCACTCTCTACCTTCAAGGAGCCCCAGTGTCTGTTGTTCCCTTTTTTGTGTCTATATGTACTCAGTGTTTAGCTCCCACTTATAAGTGAGAACATGCTGTATTGATTTTCTGTTCTTGTGTTAGTTTGCGTAGGCTAAAGGCCTCCAGCTCCATCGATATTATACTGTAAAAGACATGATATTGTTCTTTTTATGGTTACATAGTATTCTATGGTATATATGTACCATATTTTCCTTATCTGTTCTACGATTGCTGGGCATTTAGTTTGATTCCATGTCTTTGCTATTGTGAATAGTGCTGCAATGAACATATGCATGCTTGTGTCTTTATGGTAGAACAATTTACATCTTTCAGGTATATAAGTAATAACAGGATTTGCTGGGTCAAGTGGTAATTTTGTTTTAAGTTCTTTGAGAAATTGCCAAACTGCTTTCCATATGGCTCAACTAATTTACATTCCCACCGGCAGTATATAAGCATTCCGTTTTCTTTACAACCTCGTCAGCATCTGTTATTTTTTGACTTTTTAATCATAGCCATTCTGACTGGGTGAGATGGTATCTCACTGTGGTTTTGAATTGCATTTCTCTAATGATTAGTGATGTTGAGCCTTTTTTCACATGCTTGTTGACTGCATTTATGTCTTCTTTTGAAAAGTGTTTATTCATGTTCTTTGCCCACTCTGTGGGCTTTTTGTTTGTGGGGTTGTTTTTTGCTTGTAAATTTGTTTGAGTTCCTTATAGATTCTGGACTTTATTGTCAGATGCATAGTTTGTGAATATTTTCTCCCATTCTGTAGGTTGTCTGTTTACTCTGTTGATAGTTTCTTTTGCTGTGCAGAAGCTTTTTAGTTTAATTAGGTTCCATTTGTCAATTTTTGCTTTCGTTGGTATTGCTTTTGGCATTTTTGTCATGAAATCTTTGCCTGCTCCTATGTCAAGAATGGTGTTGCTTAGGTTGTCTTCTAGGGTTTTTACAGTTTTGGGTTTTACATTTAAGTCTTTATTCCACGTTGAGTTGATTTTTGTATATGGTGTAAAGAAGGGGTCTAATTTCAAACTTCTGCATGTGGCTGGCCAGTTATCCCAGCACCATTTACTGAATAGGGAATCCTTTCCCCATTACTTGTTTTTGTTGATTTTGTTGAAGATCAGATAGTTGTAGGTGTGTGGCATAATTTATAGGCTCTCTATTCCATTCCATTTGTCTATATATGTCTGTTTTTGTACCAGTACCATGCTATTTTGGTTACTGTAGGCTTGTAGTATAATTTAAAGTTACATAGTGTGATGCTTGTTGTTTTGTTCTTTTTGCTTAGGATTGCTTTGGTTATTTGGGCTCCTTTTTGGTTCTATATGGATTTTAGAATAGTTTTTCTCATTCTGTGAAGAATGTTATAGGTAGTTTATAGGAATAGCATTGAATCTATAAATTGCTTTGGGCAGTATGGCCATTTTAATGATATTGATTTGTCCTATCCATAAGCATGGAATGTTTTTCCATTTATTTGTGTAAACTCTCATTTCTTTGAGCAGTGTTTTGTAGTTCTCCTTGCAGAGATCTTTCACCTCCCTGGTTAGCTGTATTCCTAGGTGTTTATTCTTTTTATGCCTGTTGTGAATGGAACTGTATTCTTCGTGTGGCTCTCAGTTTACATGTTCTTGGTGTAGAGGAATGCTACTGATTTTTGTACCTTGATTTTGTATCCTGAAACTTTGCTGAAGTTGTTTATCAGATCTAGGAGCTTTTGGGCAGAGACTATGAGGTTTTCTAAGTATAGAATCATATTGTCTGCAAACAGGAATAGTTTGACTTCTTCTGTTTCTATTTGGATGCCTTTTTTTTCTTTTTCTTTTCTCTTTCTTTCTTTCTTTTTTTTTTTTTTTGGGACAGAGTTTCACTCTTGTTGCCCAGGCTGAAGTGCAATGAATGGTGCAATGTCGGCTCACTGTAACCCCCACCTGCCAGCTACAAGTGATTCTCCTGCCTCAGCATCACAAGTAGCTGAGATTACAGGCATGCACCACCAGACCCAGCTAATTTTGTATTTTTAGTAGAGATTGGGTTTCACCATGTTGGTCAGGCTGGTCTCGAGCTCCTGACCTCAAGTGATCCACCCATCTTGACCTTCCAAAGTGTTGGGATTACAGTTGTGAGCCACCGCACCTGACCTGGATGCCTTTTATTTCTTTCTGTTGCCTGAGTGTTCTGGTTAGGACTTCCAGTACTCTGTTGAATAGGAGTGATGAGAGAGGGCATCCTTGTCTTGTTCCAGTTTTCAAGGGGTATGCTTCCAGTTTTTGCCTATTCAGTATGATATTGGTTTGGATTTTTCATAGCTGACTCATTATTTTTACATATGTTCCTCCAATGCTTAATTTGTTGAAGGATTTTAACATGAAGAGATGTTGAATTTTATTGAAAACCTTTTCTATATTTATTGAGATGATCATGTGGTTTCTGTTTTTAGTTCCGTTTAGGTAGTGAATCACATTTATTGATTTGCATATGTTGAACCAACCTTGCATCCCAGAGATAAGGTCTATTTGATTGTGGCAGATTAGCTTTTTGATGTGTTGCTTGGTTTGCTTTGCCAGTATTTTGTTGAGGATTTTGCATCTGTGTCCCTTAAGGATATTGGCCTGAAGTTTTCTTTTTTAGTTGTGTCTCTGCCAGGTTTGGGTATCAGGATGATACTGACCTCACTTAGAGAGGAGTACCTCCTCCTCAATTTTTTGGAATAGTTTCAGTAGGAATGGTACTAGCTCTTCTTTATACATCTGGTAGAATTTGGCTGTGAATCTGTCTGGTCCTGAGCTTTTTCTGGTTGGTCAGCTTTCTTTCTATGAAACTGTCCCTCCTATTATTTATGCCTTGCAAAAAGGTGGTAAAGATTACATGTATGTAACACACCCAGCATATACAACGTCTGGTGCATAGTATATTTAAATTAAATGATAGCTATTACAGATTAATGTAGATCTCATTTGTGTATATTGTGCTTCTACCTAAGGGAACTATAAATTCATTAAAATATGAGACTTAATTGTTTTGTGGTCTCAAGGACATCAGAAATATTTATTATTTATTGAGTATGTACAACTACTATATTTCCATAATAATTAGAAATAATAACTTTTTAAAAAACAAAGACGATAGCAACCACAAAAATCATTTATTGAGTGAATCATGTTGGGTACAAATGAGTATATTGTAAAAAGTGTACCATCAACACACCTACAATGTTTATCAGTATTTCCTAGTAGAAGAAACATGAAAGTAGGAGCAGGTAGAACTAAAGAATGCTAGTGTACACAGGGCCATCAGATGCCTTTTAGTAAAGGAGGTCTAGAGCCTTGCAGAAGAGCTTCCCACCCTGTGCAGAGAATGTGTTGCCTATTCTTTGCTTTCTGAAAACTCTTGCCTATTACCACTCTGTGATTAATTCTGTACTAGGCTGTCTGGAGCTTTCACATTTGGGATCATTTTGTTACCCTCTCTCAAATAATTTGATGGGTTCATTATGTCACAAATATCAAATATCTTACATGCAAATGTAAATCCGATGCACCCTCAACTCCAGGCCTGAGTATTTTTTCTACCACACAAAGTTTTTTGCAAAAATTTAAAAAATTGATAGCATTAAATGGTTACCTGAGAAAAGAAGTCCTCAAATCCTTCACTTTAAACAACTAGAAAAATAAAACTAAAATAAACCCAAACAAGCAGACATAAGAATATAACAAAGACAAGAGTGGAGAGCAATGAAATTAAAACCAGAAAAACAATGGGAAAAAAATTGATAAAAACAAAAGCTGATTTTTTGACATTAATGACATTATCAAAACTGACCAAAAAAAGAGATAAGCCATGAATTACCAATATCAAGAATGAAAGAGGGGGTACCACTATTCCATAAACATTAAATAGATAATAAGGGAATACTAAGAACAACTCTATAGACATAGATTTGAAAACCTAGAAGAAATTAAATTTATATTAATTAAACTTAACTTTCAGTTAAAAGTTTCCAAAAAAGCAACCTTCTAACTCAGATGGTTGCACTGGCAAATTCTACCAATTATTTGTGGAAAATTAATACCAATTCCATACAATCTCTTCCAGAAATAAGAAGACATGAGAACACTCTCAATTTATGAGGCCAGCATTACCCTGATGCAAAAGACAGCATAAGAAAAACAATCTTTTAAACACAACCAAATATACTTCATTAACATAAATGCAAAAATCTTCAGTAAAATATTAACAAACTGAATCCTTAAACATAAAAACAATAATATACCATGACCAAATAGAGATTGTAGTGGGAATATAAGACTGGTTCAATACTGGAGAATTTTTCATTGTAGTCCACCATATTAACAGTCTAAAGAAGAAAAATCACATGATCATATCAATTGTTGCAGGAAAAGTATTTGACAAAATTCAACATTCATTCATGATAAAGACTCTCTGCAAACTAGAAATAGAAACTTTCTCAACCTGATAAAAGGCATACACAAAAACTAACATCATTCTTAATGGTGAAAGACTGAATGCTTTTTCCCTCAATTTAGGAATAAGGCAAGGATATTGATACTTTTTGTTTCTCTGTTCCCACCTAAATGTCACCTTGAATTGTAGTTCCCATAATCCCCATGTGTCATGGGAGGGACCCAGTGGGAGGTAATTTAATCATGGAGGTGTTTACCCTCATGTTGTTCTTGTGATAGTGAGTGAGTTCTCATGAGATCTGATGGTTTTATACGGCGATTTTTTCCGTTTTGCTCAGCACTTCTCCTTCCTGCCATTGTGTGAAGAAGGATGAGTTTGCTTCCCCTTCTGCCGTAATTGTAAGTTTCATGAGGCCTCCTCAGCCCTGCGGAACTGTGAGTCAATTAAACCTCTTTCCTTTATAAATTACCCAGTCTTGGTTATGTTTTTATTAGCAGCATGAGAACGGACTAATACAGATATCTACTCCCATCATTCAACAAATATTTTATTGGGTGCCCTTTCCAGTTAATAAGGTTAAGAAATTAAATAAAAGGCAGGCAGATTTTCAGGTGACATGATTGTCTATGACAAAAATTTCAAGGAATTCATAAGCAAATTCCAAGTACTAAAAAGTGAGTTTAATGAGATTACGGGGTACAAGGTTCAACACACAAGAATCAAATGTATTTCTTTATACTAGCAATGAATAATTGGCAACTAAACATTTTTTTAAAAATTTACATTAGCTCCAAAAAATGAAACATATAGGTACAAGTGTAACAAAGCATGAACAGGGTCTGCATGCTGAAAATTACAAAATCTTAGTAAAATAAAGCAAAAAAGACCTACATAAATGGAGACATATACTATTTTGTGGATTGAAAGAATTAACATAGAAAAAATGTAATTTGACTGGGCGCGGTGGCTCATGCCTATAATCCCAGCACTTTGGGAGGCCGAGGTGGGTGTATCACCTGAGGTCAGGAGTTCGAGATCAGCCTGACCAACATGGAGAAACCCTGTCTCTACTAAAAATACAAAATTAGCCAGGCATGGTGGCTCATGACTCTAATCCCAGCTAGGGAGGCTGAGGCAGGAGAATCACTTGAACCCAGGAGGCAGAGGTTGCAGTGAGCTGAGATCGCGCCATTGCACTCCAGCCTGGACAACAAGAGCGAAACTTGGTCTCATAAAAAAAAAAGAAAGAAAAGAAAGATGTCACTCTGCCTAAATTGATCTATAGATTTAATGTAATTCCAAGCAAACCTCAGGAGTATTTTTACAGATCCAGACAAGCCGATTCTAAAATTTATATGGAAAGTCAAGGGAACTGTAATAACCAAAACAATTTTGAAACAGAGTAGTAAAGTTGGAGAAATCACACTATCAGATTTTAAGATTTAATATAAAGCTGTAGCAATCAATTCAGTGTGTATTGACAAAAGGATAGACACATAGATCAATGGAACAGAGAAGCTGGAAACAGACCCACACAAATATATTCTAGATACTTTTCATAAAGTTGCAAGAGTAATTTCATAAAGGAATGATAGCCATTCAACAAATGGTGTTGGAACAGCCAGACAACCATGTGCAAAAAAATGAACCTTCATCTTAATTTCAAATCTTACATAAGAATTAACTAAAAGATTTACATGTAAAATACAAAATTATAAAAATTTAAAGGAAAAAGTTGAGAAAAACTGGCCTGGAGTTAGACAAAGAGTTATTAGACATGATACCAAGAACACAATCATGAAAGAAAAGATTTATGTATTGGATTTCAACAAAATGAAATTTTTTTTGCTCTATCAAAGACACTGTATAAGAATGAAAAGACATGCTACAGACTGGGATAAAATATTTGCAAATCACATATCCAATAAAGGACTTGTATCTGGAACACAAAAAAACTCTCATAACTCACCATAAGAAAAGAAACTACCCACATTAAAGAAAGTACTGCGTTCATCAACTAGAAGTCTCAACATAGTAAAGATTCAGTTCTCCTCAAATTGATTCATAGATTCAACTCAATTCAAATCAAAATCCCAACAGGACTTTTTGTAGGTATATAAAGCTGATTCTAGAATTTATATGAAAAGACCATATAGCATAGAGACAATAGTTAAAAATACTGTATTGTATACTTGCAATCTGCTAAGAAGATAGATCTTAAATCTCCTCACTATACACATACACAAATAGTAACTGTAGAGGTAATAGATGTGTTAATTATAGGGAATGTGGTAATTATTTCATAATGTATACATATATCAAAACATCAAGTTGTATACCTTAAATATATGCTTTTTTTCATGTCAGTGATAGTTTAATAAAACTGTTAAAAAATAGAAAATAAAAATAGCTTATGTGAAAGACAAAGGAACTAAAATATCACAAACGATTTGGGCAAAAGGAATGCAAATAAGCAAACAATTAACAAATGTTCATTTGCTATTCAGAAAATGCAAGTTAAAACCACTATGAGGTACCATGGCATGTCTGTTAGCATAGCTGAAATAAAAAAATATTGACAAGGGCTGGTAGGGATGTGGAGCAACTGGAACTTGTATACATTGCTGGTAACAAAATGAAAAACAATCACTCTGGATAACAGTTTGGCAGTCTCTTGTAAAACTAAACAAACACTTTCCATATGACCCAGCAATTCCATTTCTAGGTACTTGTCGTAAATAAATGAAAACATGTTCACACAAAAACCTGTACGTGAATGTTTATAGCAGCTCTATTCATAATCACCCAAAATGGAAATACCTAAATGTCCTTCAACAAGTAAATGTATAAACAATCTCTGTTACATTTATCCAACGGAATACTACTCAGCAATAAAAGGAACTATTTGTGCACAGAACAACTTGGATGAATCTTAAAGGTATTATAGTAGTTGGAAGAAGCCAGTTTCATGAGGTTGCATACTGTATAATTAATTCCATTCATATGCCATTCTCTAAAAGACAGAACTGTAATGACAGGGAAAAGATCATTCATTTCCAGGGATTAGGAATAGAGAAAGGGTATGACTACAAAAGGGATAACAAGAGAATTTGTCTTTTGGTTATATGGAACTCTTCTGTATCATTATTGTGGAGGTAGTTACAGAAACCTATATATGTGTTAAACGCTAAAATTGGACACAAAAGTCAGTTATGTTGTATGGTAATCTAAAAATAAAATATTTACTTGAATTTTTGGTGCTGAAGAACTTGATTTGTATCTTAAAATGAGACTTTCCAAAATTTGGTTGCATTTGCTCCCTGGGTTGTCTGTACTCATCTATCACCAGCACAGAGACAGAGAGAGAAAGAGGGAGAAAGTTGATTAGTTTATATACTCATACACACTAATGAAGTTGGAAAATCTTTCGGGTGAAATATAATGATTTTGTGGGATGATTTATGCCTTAAGGTTTATATGGAATATTTGTTATAGATGTATCTAAAATCCAGGTAAGGATGGGGAATTCTATTTAGAAAATAAGAGATGTAGATGAAAGAGAATACATAGGGTGAGAAAAAAAACTGAGAATGGCACTCAAGGATACTGATATTTGAGGGAAAATGAGAAAAGGAACTCATAGAGGAAACGGAAACGAGTGTGGGAAGAGAAACAGAGCATTGAAGAAAAGAAAAAGGCCATGGAGGCTGTAATAGTTCATTCTCATGCTGCTATGAAGAACTGCCCGAGACTGGGTAAACGATGAAGGCAAGAAGTTTAATTGACTCAGTTCTATAGGGCCGGGGAGGCCTCAGGAAGCTTACAATCATGGCAGAAGGGGAAGCAAACACATCCTTCTTCACATGGCGGCAGGAAGGAGAAGAATGAGAGCCAAGTAATGGGAGATCCCCTTATAAAACCATCAGATCTCCTGAGAACTTACTTTCAGGAGAATACCATGGGGAAGCTGCCCCCATGAATCAATTATCTCCCACCAGGCCCCTCCCACCAGATGAGGGGACTATGGGAACTATAATTCAAGATGAGATTTGGATGGGGACACAGCCAAACCATATCAGAGGCCAAGAAAGTTGCAAAAGAAGAGTCAGCACTCTCCAATGGCATGGAGAAGTTGAGTAAGATGAGGTTTGAAAAGTCCTCAGTGTGTTTTTCCAATAGAACATCTGTTCTCAACCTTTTTGGCACCAAGGACTGGTTTTGTGGAATATAATTTTTCCATGGAGGTGAGGGGAAGGGATGGTTTCGGGATGAAACTGTTCCACGTAAGATCATCAGGCATTATTTAGATTCTTAGGAGTAGACAACCTAGATCTCCCACATGTACATTTCACAAGAGTTCACACTTCTATGAGAATCTAATGCCCAGCTGATCTGACAGGAGGAAGAGCTCAGGCAGTAATGCTTGCTGGCCCACTGCTCACCTCATGCTGTGTGTCTCGATTTTTAACAGGCCATGGACCAGTACCTGTCAGTGGCCCAGGGATTGGGGACCCCTGCTCTAGAAGGTCATTGGTAATGTTGCAAAAGCACTTTTAGGGCCGATGTGGGGGTAAGAATCTTAGGGACATAGCTTGAGAAATACATGAGAGGTAAGGAAGTGCCCTTATAAAGCTTTGGCTTACCTGTATTTAGATTCTTGAATAAAGTTTTGGTGGGAAAATTACTCTTATGTCAAATCATTAGGCCAAGCTAAGTAAGAATTTTGGTGAAATTTTGCATTTCTGGCAAAACTTAAAGCCAAGTAATAGTGGCCTGTACTTAAGCTTTAGACGTAATCTTTTTATTTTTTTTATTGGGTAGTACTCAAAATTAGTAAGTCAGTTCAACACTGGCTAAGCACCTACAGTGTTGCCGATGGTGAAAAGTATACAAACATGTACAAAAAATAAGAACCAAATTTATTTAACCTAACCTTCTCATTTTAAAGATAAAGAAACTGAGACTCAGGAAGGAAATAACTTGACCAAGGACATGCTTTATCTGCCTCCCTACTCTCCCATTGCCATATTTTGCTAGTTCCCCAATTTTTCCCTTTACATAAGCTACTCTCCACCACAAATATAGTACATATGCAGAAGATACTCATAACTATATGGCTAGTCCATTTCCAAATGTATTCATGTAGTTTGTTGAATCAGAATTTTTTTTTTTTTTTTTGAGACAGAGTCTTGCTCTGTCACCCAGGCTGGAGTGCAGTGGTAAAATCTCCGCTCACTGAAACCTCTGCTTCCTGGGTTCAAGCGATCCTTGTGCCTCAGCCTCCTGAGTAGCTGGGATTACAGGCATATGCCACCACGCCCAGCTAGTTTTTTTATTTATAGTAGAGACAGGGTTTCACCATGTTGGCCAGGCTGGTCTTGAACCCCTGACCTCAAGTAATCTGCCCACCTTGGCCTCCCAAAGTGTTGGGATTACAGAAATGAGCCACCACACCTGGTCAGATATTTATAAGAAAAGAGATAATACCAACCTAGGCAGTAGCCGGCAACAAATTCAGTGCGCGGAGGGTATGATTGCAAATGGTTGCGTAAAGGAAGAAGAGGTATTAGGAAACAGATTGCCTTTTGAAAACAAAACAAGACCTTTGGCAGGAAAATATTGGGGTAGATAGGTGCATATTAACAGATATTTGACTCTCTCCCTACCTGGGGATTATTCTTCTAGAATTCTTTGCTAAAACTCTAAAGGATTCTTGGTTTGCTCTAATGAGACAGGCAGTTTCTTTACTATAATTCCAGTTAGTGTTTTGAGGGAAGATGGAGTAGGACAATATGACTGGAGTTTCCCTCCAAGATGAATTGGAGAGGAAGAGTGGATGGCCTTTAAAACAAGACTAAATTTAGAAGCACAGTGAGTAAGCATGTTCATGCTCAGGTTTGGTGGGTGAATGTCTGCTTGAGTTCCTTCAGTTACTTATGGGGTGTGTAACCTTAAAAAAGTATATTGACCTCTTTAAGACTCAGTTTTCACCTTTGTAAAATGGGTTCCTTGTGAGTACGAAAGATATATGATGTACCTAGTGCAGTGCCAGACTTATTAAACAAAATACTTAATATTAGATTTTAATTTTATGATTAATTAGAAATGTGTTTCTATTCTGTAGGAAATGTCCAAAGACACTGCAAGCCAACATTTTCAGACAGAAATAGTTCCTGTCTTTAGTAAATTGATCTTTATGTGGCTTCAGCTGGCATGACTAGGCCCCTCGATAGGAATTGCAAAGATATTTAGAGTTGAATGCAAAGCCTGAGCTCAAATGGGATAAATGATGAAGCACTACTAAAGATATAAATGGATAGGCACCCTACACCAGGGGACTGGTGGGTGGGAGTGGAGGCATTATTTGTCAAGTGGCATCAATGTACACAGCTGACTGTGTCTGTGTGAGGAGAGGAGATGGCAGTTACTGTTGCAAAAGGGACCTGGAAACGGACAGCAGCATGAGCACTGCTGATCAGGTTTCTTTAGGAGGATGAGGGGATTATAATGTCCTGAGAGATTACTGAAGCTTAGAAAGAGGAAGTAGTAGAATCACATCTTCCTGCCCCTGAGAATTTATGCTGCTGGATACCATGTTTCCAGTGCTTCTTATTTTATCCATTCCTTTAAAAATTATTTTAAAATAAAGATGAAAACATAGGTGAAAAAAATGTCTAACTTGTTTGTTTATTGTAGATTTACTCTTGGATTCCAAACAAAAGAGGCAATGGCACAGGGGGTGCTGTTTATATTCCTTTCATCAATCATTGCTGCAACTTAGATATTTAGTATACTTATGCCTCTACACAGATACATATGGTCAAAAGATATGCTATAAAATTCATTTATGAGGACTCACAGTTGCACCTCTCAGAAAAATTTCTGCTCCAGTCATTAAAAAAATTTTTTATAGGCTTGTAATTCAGTTACCTCTTCCCTGGAAGTAAAATTCCAGGGTAGACCAGAAAACTCACTAACGAGTCCCAGTGGTCTTCAACCTTGGCTGCATGCAAAATCAGCTGTAAACTTAAAAAAAAAAAACCAAAAAAACCGAAAAAGTCTATGCCTGGCCTGGGTCCCATTCCAGAGCATTTAAGTTAGACTCTCTAAAAGTAATTGTCTCCAATTTACTCTATAAAAATTTAAGATTTTAAAAAACCAGGCCAGGCACGGTGGCTCATGCCTGTAATCCCAGCACTTTCGGAGGCCGAGGTGGGCAGATCACTTCAGGTCATGAGTTCAAGACCAGCCTGGCCAACATGGTGAAACACCGTCTCTACTAAAAATCCAAAAATCAGCGGGGCGTGGTGGTGCATGCCTGTAATCACAGCTACTTCAGAGACTGAGGCATGGGAATCACTTGAACCTGGGATGCAGAGGTTGCAGTGAGCTGAGATCCTACCACTATGCTCCAGCCTGGGTGATAGAGTGAGACTCCATCTCAAAAAATAATAATAAAAATAAAATCCAAGTTGGCACAATATTTTTAGCTCTTGTAACAAAATTCTTGACTTAATGAATCTTCTGTGAATAACTTTGGGAGTACTGAAACTTTGTAAACTCTGACCCAGCATATCCATCCTGAGAAACAGAGCAGGAGGAAATGGTCATGGATGCATGCAAAAATGTATCAATCTTAAGTCATTACAACAATACTTTTAATAATAAAAATCAGAAGCATTATAAATGTGCAATAAGAGGAGATTTTTCTTTCAACCATGGTACATCCATTTAGTGGACTACTTTCCAGCCATTAAAAATAATGTAAGAGAAAAATTTAATACATATAACATGCGTGCAATTCATAAAGAGAAGAGAAGGATATTATTCAAGTATGGTGAGATAGACTTCTTTGGGAAAAATCGATTTGAATAGAAAAAAGACCAAATGAATATATTCCAAAATAGTAATATTTATTATAAAGAAATAGCATGAGAAATGTGATGTATTTTACACTCTTCCTTGGGCCTCATATTATTTTTCAGATTTTCTATGCTAAGCATGAATTATTTTTATAAAGAGAACAATGCTATTAAATTAAAAGCAGTTATAGAACTCTAAAACTCTAAAGATTTATATTAAAATATTACTCTGTGGAGCTGCCCACTTCATATGTTTAAAGTAACTGATGCACATTTTGCGTATGCTACCTGTGTGAATAGAGTCCATAAATAAAATAGCCTTATAAAAACACTCTTGATTTTTGTGTGAAAGTAACCATAGGTGAGTCCTTGTTCAATGTATGACTTTGATTTAGGAAGTGGAGTCTGGAACAACTGGCTTAATTTGACAAAGATAGAGGAAGATGAAATTGTATGCTCTGTGATTGGTTTTTGCATTTGTTCTGAACTAATAGGTTGCTTTCTTCCTTAATGTTTTATAATGAGGAACAGCTGCTATGAGCTGTGCAGGAGGCTTTTCTTCCCTCCTGTCAACCTTCCATCTCCTGGAGTTAAATCAATCTCTGTAATTCAAGAATTGATGAAATAGACAAGGAAGTGGGCTGGCAAATTTATATATTCTGCTTTAAAATGTTTAAGTATCATGTGGAAGAACTAGACTGTTGTGACATAGTGGAATAACATTTACATTTTCCTAAAAAATGTCTTTCAACATTTATCGTTAGACCTGGAGAACACAATATTATTACTTAATTGGGCATTCGATGTAAACCACAAAAGTGAGCAGACTCACTTCTCCGTCAAGTTAATTGGAGTTCAGATCAACCAAGAAGCTAAAGATGAGTTCAAGACTACACTGTTTGAAGATATATCATTATCCCTTGTGAAACAGTAGATGAGGTGTGGTTGATCTTAGTAACTTCGTGGACTGAAAGGAGAAAAAAAATTAATTAATCTCATTCCTTGAGTATATTTCCTAGTTGTTTTGTGTATGTCTTGATGGGTTTGTTCCCAAACTGAACTGAACCAGAAAGCCCCTATGACACCTCTCTCCAAGGGAAAGACGCACCTAGAAGGAGCTGGGCCTCTGGTGACAGCTGGAGGAGTCACTCTGAAGCCTCACCTCCCACATCACTGTCATCTCTAATAGTGGAGACTGGTTGAACTTCGGAAAGGGAAAAATCGACGACTGAAGATGAGCCTTGGTGAGTGTATTAGTCAGGGTTCTCCAGAGAACCAGAACCAATTGGCCTGTGTGATTATGGAGGCCCAGAAGATCCATGATCGTTTCTCTGCAAACTGGAGAACCAGAAAAGCCAGTGGTGTAGTTTGGTCCATGTCCAAAGGCCTGAGAACCAGGATGAGGTGGCTGATTATAGTCCTGGAGTCTGAAGACCTGAGAACCGGGAGGTCTGATGTCAAAGGGCAAGAGAAAATGGATATCCCAGCTAAAGAAGAGGGCAAATTCTTCCTTTCTCCACCTTTTAGTTCTATTTGGGCCCTCAACAGATTGGGAACCCTAATGGGGGTGATTATTCTTACCCTGTGAGGTAAGAATTAGTTAAAGTGATTATTCTTAACCTGTCTATCAATTCAAATGCTAATCTCTCCTGGAAACACTCTCACAGACTCACCCACAAATAATGTTTTACCAACTATCTTGGCATCCTTTAGCCCAGTCAAGTTAACACATAAAATTAATCATCACAAGTTCACTAACCCCTTGTCAACTCCGCACTTATGCATATCTCTTTAAACCATACTTAATCTCCAAGAAAATAAAATAACAAGGTCAAAATCCATGTAACATCATACAACTAACCTGTATGCAACCAAAAATAAACTAATCCTTTCCCTCAAAGAGGAGGTAAAATCCTTGAGTGATGTTTACTCTTCTCCTGGAATCCTGTAACTTAAATACTATGATGCAAAATTAACACTATTTAAATATGGATGTAAAGTCATTTGTTACTATGATAAGGGAATAGGAAAGAATACAAAGATACTTGCTTTACACATTCACACATGCACAAATATATTTATAACAGAAGAATATATGCAGGACAATTACAGTTCTCATTTTTGTAAATGGTTACATGGTTGTAGCTGATATTTATAAGGACCTTCTTCTACTGCCATTCTGTATTCTCATTGCTTTCAGCAAGCACCTCAGCTGGTTGTGGTTCTTTACCACAGGATAAAGGTGACCCAAACCTTTATTCCTTAAGGGTCTGGGCCATTCATAGTTTTGCCTGAACTGGGTTGTTGTAGTTCCTATTGACCTTAATCACAGGACATGGCAATACTAAGAAACTCTTTAAGAAATCTGTATTCCACACATAGTCTTCTTTACCTCCATTGTGTTGGAGTAGTTCAATTTCCCCTTGGTAGTTTGGATCAATCACCCCAGCCAACACTGTAACTCCCTTCTTTGCTTGTTGACATAGAGGCATTAGAAGCCCAACATGGTTGGGTGGCAGTCTTAACTTCCAGTTCAATGGAATCACTGTTGTATCTCCTGGTGGAAGCATTCTTCCCTCTAGAACTATGACCTCTAGGCCAGTAGAGCATAAAGTCATGGAAACAAGAAGCAAAAATTTTGCCATTGTGTCTCTAGTGGTAATAGTGAATGTTGCCACAACCATTTTTACCCCTTGATTCCTAGACCTGTGATTCTGGCTATGGGAGAAACAGCACCATATATAGGTTGCTGATTCAAAGTATATAGTGCCTTATGGAGGACCTTGCCCAAGCACTGCACCTAACTGGAGCTGTAACTGAGTCTCAAAAGGCCATTCCACCATTTTATCAAGACAGCTGCTTCAGGATGGTAGGGAACAAGGTCAGACCAGTGAATTCCCTGAGTATGGGCCCATTGCTGCAATTCTTTTGCTGTGATCAGAAGTAATGCTGTGTAGAATACCATGATGGTGGATAAGGCATTTTGTAAATCCATGGACAGTAGTTTTGTGTGCAGGGAAGGAAAATCCATGTGCCGAGCTTTGTGTGCAGGGAAGGAAAATCCATGTGCACTGTTGTCTATTCCAGTAAGGACAAAATGCTGCTCCTTTCATGGTAGAAGTGGTTCAGTGTAATGAATCTGCCACCAGGTAGCTGGCTAATCACCCTGGAGAATGGTGCCATACTGGAGGTTCTGTGTTGGTCCCTACTGCTGACACATCAGGCACTTAGCACTGGTCGTAACAAGGTCAGCGTAGGTGAGTGGAAGTCCATGTTGCTAAGTTCATTCATGACCTCCATCCCTGCCACCTTGTCCACTTTGTTCATGAGCCCACTGTGTGATGACAGGGGTAGCTAGGGAAAGAGGCTGATTAGTATCCACAGAACAGGTCGTCCTAGTCACTTGACTATTAAAATACCCTTTGGCCAAAGTCACCTTTTGGCGAGCATTCTTGTGGGATACAAATATCTTCATATTTTTTGCTCAAAGAGATCTATCCATATATCTCTTCCCCAAATTTCTTGTCACCAATTTTCTAATTATGTACCTTCCAAGTTCCTGACCATCGAGCCAAACCATTGACTATAGTTCTTGAATCAGTATATAATCACATGTCCAGACATTTTTCCTTTTAAGCAAAGTGCACAACCAGGTGCACTTCCTGAAATTCTGCCCACTGGGAGAATATCCCTTCAACACTGCCTTTCAGAGATGTCCCAGAGAGATGTTATAGTGCTTCAGCTGTCCACCCTTGGGTAGTGCCTATATATCACACAGAACCATCTGTAAACCATAGCCAAGTCTTCACTTCCTCTGTCAACTGACTGTAGGGAATTCCCCATGGAGCCATGGGTGCAACTGGAAGAGAGAAGGCAGTAGCAGAAATGAGGACCATGGATCACTTTATGTAACTTCTTTGTGCCTTCAGGGCTTGCTTGGGCCAATTACATGTATACCACTTCCATTTGATGATAGAGTGTTGCTGTGCATGCCCAATTTTATGATTTGATGGGTCAGATAATACCCAGTTCATGATAAGCAGCTCAGGTTGCATAATAACTTGTTGACTCGTGGTCAAGCATTCAGTTTCTACTAAGGCCCAGTAGCAGGCCCAGAGCTGTCTCTCAAAAGAAGAATCATTACCTGCAGATGATGGCATAGCTTTGCTCTAAAATCCTGAAACCTTAAACTGCAATTCACCTATGGGAATTTGCCAAAGGATCTAAACAGCATCCCTGTTTGCCATTGACACCTCAGGTACCATTGGATCTGCTGGATCATATGTCCTAAGTGGCAGAGCAGCTTATGTAGCCTCCTGGATCTGTTGCAGAGCCTTTTCCTGTTCTGGGACCTACTAAAAACTAGTAGTATTTTTTTGAGTCAGTTAGTAAATGGGCCAGAATAAAATGCTTAAATAAGAAATGCATTGCCTCCAAAATCCACATAGGTCCACTAGCCATTGTGCCTCTTTTTTTTTTTTTTTTTGGTTAGAGGCCAGGTACAACAACTTAGACTTCTCCTTAGAAGGGCTACTTCAACATGCCCACACCATAGACCCCTAGAAATTTAACTGAGGTAGGTTACACCTAAATTTTAGTTGGATTTATTTCCCATCCTCTAACACATAAATGATTACCAATCAAATCTAGAGTAGTTGCTACTTTTTGCTCACTAGGTCCAATCATCAATATAATGAACCAGTATGATGTCTTGTGGAAGGGGAAGGTGATCAAGATCCCTGTGTGCTTGACATTGTCTAAATTATGACATAGAACTGTAGAGTTAATATAACCCTGAGGTAGGAAAATGAAGGTGTATTGCTGGCCTTGCCAGCTGAAAGAAAACTGCTTCTGGTGGGCCTTATGACAGAAATGGAGAAGAAGGCATCTGCCAGATGATAGCTACATACCAGGTACCAGGGGATGTGTTACTTTGCTCAAGCAATGAAACTAAATCTGGTATAGCAGCTGCAGTTGTAGTCACCACTTGGTTAAGCTTACCGTAATCCACTGTCATCCTCCAAGCTCCATCTGTCTTCTGCATAGACCAAATAGGAGTGTTGAATGGGAATGTGATGGGAATCACCACCCCTGCATCTTTCAAGTCCTTAATGGTAGTACTAATCTCTGCAGTCCCTCCAGGAATGCAGTATTGCTTTTTATTTACTGTTTTTTGAGGTGGAGGTAATTCTAGGAACTGCTTCTCCTTGGCCTTCTTCATCATAGCCCCCAGTCCACAAGTCAAGGAACCAATGTGGGGATTCTGCCAGTGGCTAAGTATGTCATTCCAATTATTTCTTCTGGAACTGTGAAATAACTACAGGATGGTTCCGAGACCTATTGTGAGATGAACTTGAGCTAAAATGTCCATTGATCACCTGACCTGTATAAGCCCCTACTCTGAATGAGGGGCTACAGTGGCATTTTGGGTTTCCTGGAATCAGTGTCAGTTCAGATCTAGTGTTCAATAGTCCCCCAAAGGTCTGATTATATCTTTTACCCTGGTGCACAGTTACCCTGCTAAAATTCTGTAGGTCCTTTGGGAGAAAGCTAGGAGAAAGATTCACAGTATAAAATTTCATTTGAGGGCTTCTGGGTCTGTAAACTGGCTCAAGTCTGAAAATTGATTGAGGGGCTCTGACTCTCTGATTTTATGATTCAAGTTAAACTTTCGTTCATTTGACCTGGAACTTTTCTGTTTATACAGATCAAGTAAAAATTTAATAGGCTTCCTATCTATTTCACTTCTAGGAACACCATGATTAACTAGCCCACGCCACAGATCTGTGTGAGTCAGACTATTCTAATTGCTGCTTTGACTCTGCCACCTAACACAGTAACTACGCCCACCTTGCCTTTGACTGTGGAATGCTGCCACTTGGTCTCACCACTCTGGATCCAATTACTCCCATTGCATTTAGATTTTCCAATTAAGTGGCCGTAGTTCCCACTCTAAGGT
Organism: Macaca fascicularis; assembly: GCF_037993035.2. NCBI lineage: Eukaryota > Metazoa > Chordata > Mammalia > Primates > Cercopithecidae > Macaca > Macaca fascicularis. Next base: position 38,036,316 of record NC_088388.1, on the reverse strand, counting down.
CTGGCCTACAAAGAGTAATCACAGAGTTCTTCAAGAATACTGGGGCTTCCTTTAGTAATTTATTTCTTAAAGTATTGGTAAAAGTGTGTCTTCTAGATCTTCTCAGTGTTGGGGAATATATCATAAATTATAAATCCACTCTTTCTAATCTCCCTAAGCCTGTGAATCCCTTCCTCTACATTAAACCTCGGGAGAGCCGACATTTCCAATTTGCTTACAATGGGCCATCTTTTGATTGTGTTTCAGCCAACCAATCAACCACATTATTAGAGCCTTAACTCCCACGCTGTAATATTAAATGAAGAATCTCTGCTTAGTGGGCCCACATCAATAAATTCTACCTGATCCAACATTATGTTCCTTCCTTCATTATCCCACACCCTTAATTCACACACATGTTCCCTAGATTTCTGCTTGTGTAAATTAGAAAGGTTAGGTAGTTCTTTTGGAATATAGCATGCCTCCTCATGGGCCACAGGGCAGGAGAAGATAGATGTCCCAGCTAAAGAAGGAGATAATTTGTCCTGATTCTTCCTTTTTGTTTTATGTGAGCTCTCAATGGAATGGATAATGTCCACCAACATAGGTGAGGGTGATCTTCTTTACCTAGTCTACCAATTCAGATGCTAATCTCTTCTGGAAACACCCTCAGAGATACACCCATAAATAATGTGTTGCCAGCTATCTGGGCATCTCTTACCCCAGTTAAGTTGACACATAAAGTTAAGAGGTCATCTACTTACTTGTGCCATTTCCCAGATGTTGAAGCTTGCCACAGTTTATCCAAGAATACACGGAGTGGGAAAGGTAGAATTTAGTTTGCCCAGGTAATGTTCTCCCAGTGATTTCCCTCTGGGCCTCCCACCAACACTATCTCTTGTGATGAAACTGGGGAGAACTGTAGGGAAGAAGATAATTTCTGCCTCTCAAAACTCACAGGCTGATGGACAGAGATCCCATAAAGCATTTACTGTAGAAAAGGAAGAAGTGGCAGAGGAAAGTGCTGGAGAAAAGAAGATAGAAGAACAATGCAAATGCTAAGCCCAGGTGTAAGGTGACCAGGTCTGCCAGGGATGATGGCAGCTTGAATGGTGAGGAAAGACAAAATATGAGAAGGACATATAAGAAGATTTGACCATGTTTGTTTAGAGACTACCTTCCTTGGTTCATCCTTAAAAGAGATGAAAATCTTGTAGCACCATTTCTAGCATTTGGTATGTACTCAAGAAACATGAGTTTTACTGACCATAGACTGAACATATAGGCTATTAATGAGAAAATTCCTATACTTGAAGAAGCCTAACTTGCTAGGCCAATTTTATATTTTTGCTGGGCTGCCATAGGGTTAGAATTAAAGGCACATTAAAATATGTATTAAAAGGCCAATAGTGGTGGCTCATGCCTGTAGTCCCAGCACTTTAGGAGGCTGAGACAGGTGGAACACTTGAGGAGTTTGAGACCAGCCTGGGCAACATGGTGAAACCCTGTCTCTATAAAAAATACAAAAATTAGCCCGGCATAGTAGTGCATGCCTATAGTCCCAGCTACTTGGAGATGAGATGCTTGCTTGAGCCTGGAACTCAAGGCTGCAGTGAGCTATGATCACATCACTGCACTCCAGCCTAGGCAACAGAGTGAGACCCTGTCGCCCCCCCGAAAAAAATGTATTAAAGGTACATTATAATGTGAATGTGTCTGTAGTATACATTAAGTCTTTATGTCTGTAAAGACATGCCATGTTCTTCCTTTTTCTCTCTCAGCATATATACACACAATACACACTTAAATCTCTGTGTATGTGTGTACATATGTATACACATGGCACATTAGCTTTATCTAGAAATAGATACATATGCATTAAGCTACTGTAAAGTTTATGAACACTTAAAGGCACATTAATTCTATCCAGGTATATTTCTCTATAATGTACTGCATATCTATATGTATACTAATACATTATTCTATCATCCAGCATAAATTTCTGGCCCCCCCACAGGAAATGACCTTTGTATTTTGTGATCAATGCAAGGACCAAAGATTTTGCATCCTTAAATTATATTCAATACATACTTTGTGAATAAAAATGCCATAACTTAAAATATTGCCTTTGGTATTTGCATAGTGCCTTTCATTACTGTTGAACAAAAACTAATCTATGCATAATTCTATAATTCTATAATAATTCATTCTGTGGAGATAAGTTGTATAAATGTGATAAGTGAGATATTTTCTTCCTTAGTCCTTAAAATGATAGTGTAAGGAAATGGAATGATTTTGCCTGGAGATGAGACTACTCAAGGGCATAAGTGTTCCAGAAGGGACACTATGAAGTTGTAAGAAGTTGCTGTATCTCATTTTCAGTGAGGCCACAAGAGAAAATGATTGTAGTAGGAAGTTGTGGTTTAGGCTTTAAAATGCCTTTGCTGTGAGATAACATAGAAGGAATGGGGTTTGTATATTCTTCCTTTTTTTGATGTTTCAACAAGGTAACCAGTTCTTTGAGGTTCAGTCAGTCTATTCTACTGCCTATTCTAAGAAGAAATGACGCCTTCCTACCCACAGCGGGTGAGTCTAGGGAAGTAGTTTTATATCACCACAACCCTGATACACCTTTCTTTCCCCCACAACATGTGCTGACTGGACCAGGGATGGGAATTGTAATGAAGGAAAACCAATTGGAAAACTGGTCAGAGACATCATGTAGCCTGGCATTAAAAATGAACTGCACGTATCCTATTTACCTTTTCAATAAATTACTCTAGAGAAAATGCATTTTAATGATGGGAGCTGAAGTTGAAAGGAAGCCATAAAATAGAGGGGAGTTGTCTCCAGCCATTTGCTTAGAAAAGTAGCAGGGACACACACAGACAAAATAGAAAAAATAAGACATAAGACCTACTATTTGATAACACAACAGGGTGACTATAGTCAATAATTTAATTGTACATTTACAAATAACTGAAAGAGTATAACTATAATTTAATTGTATGTTTATAAATAACTAAAAGAGTATAACTGATTGTTTGTAATACAATGGATAAATACTTGAGGGGACGGGTACTGCATTTTCCATGAAGTGATTATTATGCATTGCATGCCTGTATCAAAGTATCTTATGTACCCCATAAATATATGCATTATATACCCCCATAAACCCAATATGTACCCACAAAAATTAAAAATTGAAATGAAAAAAGTAGCAGGTAATGTGAACAAGCAGAAGAAATTATGACTAGAAAGTGGAGGTTGGATAGATGCAAGAGAGAGAAAAATGAGCAAGAGTGCTCACGTGACTAACGAGAGCTGCTTTAATTCACGTCTTCCCAGACCTCGTGCCCCACCCCCATTTTTTCTTAAAGAACTCGAGACTCTGTATCAATTAGATGATTTGGACTGCAAGAAATAAAAAAAAAGCCATCTGAAAGCAGTGTAAACTAGGGACATTTATTATCTCACATAACATGAAGTGTGGAGACCAGCACGGTTTTAGGCTGTCTCAGTGATGTCATCAGGGATACAGTTCTGTTCTATCTTTCCTATGTGCTGTACTCAACATTTTGGCTAACTTTGGTGCATTCTTGTGAAATTTAGTTGCTTCTCAGCTTTCTCCATGGATGGCTTACATTCAGCTCATTCAACTTTCTTGGGTCTTCTCTCCCCTCCTGTTTTCCTCATTTTTACAAATTTATGCCTTAAAGGAAATAATACTATTATTTTAGTGGGGTTTTGAGGGGAACCAGTGGTAAATACATGTATTTAATCATTTAATCTGCCAACTTTATTGTGAAGTCCCTTGAGTCTCTCTTTTAAGATGAAAGACATTTACTCAAGAAGTTTTCTTACTGGACTTACCCTCCCATATCATTGGCTAAGATGGAGCTATATGTTATATACAAAACACAGAGCCATAAGCCAATCACTGGCAAGGGGAATGAGATCACTTTGACTTGGATACATTGCCATTCACTCTTGGCAATGAGAAGGAGCACCTTCCCTTGAGCACATAGCTGTATGGAGGATGAACAACTGGAGAGTGATCTTCAAAATATTGAACAATGGATGGAGCATGGACCGACCAGTCAAAATGGGCATGCTACCCAAACAGAGCAAAGAAAACCGATACATACCCAAATGAAATCTGGTTCTACCAACAAGGAAGAAGATGGAAAAAGATTTGTGTAAGCTACCAATTGTGGCTGCAAAAGTCTTGGTTTCTAGCACCTAGAAAATAAAGTACACAACTGCTTCAGAGGAAGGACTGAATCACCTCATAAGGACCATTCCAGCCTGTAAATTTTTACCTAGAACAGAATTGTTCCATTTAATGAATATTTGCTTAAAGCAGTCTACTGACCTGAAATGAATGTCACTGCAGGGAGCCAGAATACATATAAATTACAGGGTTGTGGGCACTTTCCAATTCTGGCACAACCTTTATATAAAAGGTTACCCTAGTCCTTTAAGAGTGAACTTTTAGAGAAAGGTTCTTCCTCAATGGTATTTGCAACTAATTGTCTTTATCTTACTTGCAAGCTCTTGATTGATGAAGCTGGCTGAAGCGTTGGATTGAACAGAACTCTGAGGTTGATTTGGAGTCAGCTGGAAAGAGCACTATGTTCATTTAGCAATGTGTGTGTGTGTGTGTGTGTGTGTGTGTGTGTGTGCAGCACTTGGGCCATGTATTTTCTCTTTTCTTTCAGATCAGTTTTATATGGGCTGAGGCTCCATGGAGTCACCTAAGCTGGAGGCTTCCAAATTACAAACTATACCTAAGACAAGGAGATGACCTTTCTTAGTGGGTGACATTCTTAGTCTAGGAAGAGGAGCATCCTTGTGGAAGAGTTCTCAGGGATTTGGGTAACATCAGAGTCAGAAGGAAAAGGAAGTTCTATTGAGTTTCATATTTGAGAAGAAAGCTAGAAGGCAGAAGTCCAAGGGTGTGTCAGTTATTTTAAAAAATAAAACATGAAGAAGAGAAGTATAAAATATTTCCAAAGCTCTGGGATTAACAACACCAAGTTTGCTTGTTTTGTTTCCTGGTGGTAATTAGCAGTCAAACAACATGTGTGCTTTGGGTCATCAAATATTATTGTGAGTAGGGAGAGCAGCCAGTCTTGAACAACATGATTTCGAGGGATTGAGTGAGTGATGAAAATTATTGCAGGATAGGAAAGCAAGTTGAATTTCTGGTGCCTACAGTAAAGAGGAAAAGAGAATGTGAAGAACAGGCTGAGAGGAAAGCTCTAGGTTGAGCGACAGAAAGGCCTCTGTGGAGGTTTCCAAATATAGTGCCTTATACTACTCAAAGCCCTTCCTATTATCTTGTGTAATTCTCTTACTACTCTCTGGATTGGGTATAGTTGATATTTTTAGCTCTGTTTTTCTGAATAAGTTAATTTTCAGAGAAGGTAAAGTAACCCAAAAGTACACAGCTAGATGGAAGCTGATCTAGGACCAGAAATGAGTTCTTTCAACTTATAGATCAGGGCTTTTCCTACTATCTCACAAGGCCACTGAGATCTAAAACAGAACTCTCTGATCTAGAGGATATCTAGAAGTATATTAGGCACAGGTGGGGGTGTATGGGTGGGGAAGACAGCATTCCAAGTAGAGGAAATAGCACTTGCAAGACCCTGAGGAATGAGAGAGAATGGTGGTTCCTAAGAACACAAAGCAGACCCGTAGGGCAAGAGCAGGAAAAGCAACATGGATATTAGTGTAAGATGAGGCTAAACATGTAGCAGGGCCCAGATTCTGAAGGCTGTGAGGACTAATATTTTACTTATTTAGCTGGATCTCACACTCACAAGCAGTTTCCTTCCTAAATAGGATCAACACGCATTTCTTTGGACCTTTGCTGACACCAAATGGTACCAGCCTTTGAGCCTCTCAGGTGAGGTGGGAGGTGGGGAAAGGAGGACATAAAATTAGCATAAGTACATCAACCTAGTTGCACACCTGTCTTAGTATGAATAAATAACATGTTCTGCATTTTCATGTGCTTTGACTTTCCAAGTGAATATAGATGTTATGATGAATAAAACTCAAATTCATTTCATTGTACTCCTGAATTCCTGGGAGCTTTTAGCCATTATGGATATAATCCCTCTACCTCTTGCCTCATTGGTCTGTGACAACAAACACAGTTGCAACTCCTTTTGCTCTACAAATTATTGTGGCTTGAAAGTTGGCCCCACTCAAAGAATCATCCAGCTATTTCTGGGTATTTCCATGGGGATGGAATAGATCCCTTGGGCTCTTCCTACCTGAGTTTCTCCACCTCTTCTCCTCTTCTCTGAGTTTCATGCCATTGTCCATGTTCTGTTCTCCTTGTGGTTCACTGCTTTTCTGTGCCTATCTTTGTTCATTCCCACCTCGCATAAACCCTTCACTGCCTGTCTTTATTCTCGCTGCTCCTGAACCCCTTGTTATGTTTGTTCATTTCCATTGGTCATATCAGCACTGCTACTGTTGGGCTCAAAGGCTGAGATAGTTTGCTTTCTACATGGAATGGAATCATGACAGAATCTCCTGAGGTTTGAGGATGGCTCTGTCACTTCACTGAGATTGGCCTCTTCTCCAGCCATCATCTCTGCACTTCTACACCCACAGCTGCAGCTGATGTAAGAGGACCAGCATATATACTTGTGGAAAGCCCAGACTTGCTGTTACTACACTCTTCTAGCCTTCCCAGTTGTACTAGGGCTACTTACTCCCAATGATGGAATTTCTCTGAGGGTTTGATACCTAGGATTTCAGTACAAATGGCACAACAGAAATAGAGGAAGTCCTTTGTTCCTCTAGTCCGCGGGTCAGCAAACTAACTCAGGGGCCAAATCTACTTGTTTTTATAAATAAAATTTCACTGAAACCCAGCAACAACTATTTTATTTATAGATTGTTTATGACTGCTATTATACTATACTGGCAGAGTTGAGGTTATGACAGACATGGTATGACCTGCAAAGTCAAAAATACTTACTCTCTGGACTTTTACAGAAAAAGATTGTCAGTTCTTTATCTCGTTTATAAAATCATTCAAGGAATGGTTTTAAAATGAAAAGTGGGTGATATGATCAGATTTATACTTTGCAAAGGTCATTCCAGTTGTAGTGACAAAAGTGAATTCAGGGTGGGAAAATCAAACTGGAGACAAAGACCAGATAAGAGGCTGTTCCAGTAATTCAGAGAAGAGGTGATGGTGGCCTGAACCAAAGGAACAACAGTGAAAATGCAAAGAGGTGATGGATTTGAGAACTATTGAGGAGGTAGAAATGATAAAACGTGATAGTGGATCAGGCGCTTCATACCTCTTCTCTGACACTCAGCCTCCAGGCTCTAGGTACTACAAGTCTGATCATGGATTTGCTTCTTTGTTTCTGTGGTCTCCCGATTCCTGTCTGGGTCTTCTTCTAACCCCACCAGAGCACTAGAGTTCTATTTTCCTATTTTTGCCTGATGGCTAGGGCTCTACTGCCTCCTGACTATCCACTATGAGGCAATTAGGGGAATTCAGTATTAGGATCCATGTCTCTTGTCTTTGTCCACCAATAGAAGATACTACTAACTTGGACTTGCATTGCCTTCTGATATTTTAGGCAGGAACCTCTGTGAGAGGTTCTATGATTTCTCTGTCAGGCTGAACTTTCTGCTAGCAGTTGTGTATTCCAGGAAATGAATATAGCTCTAAATCCAACTTCTCACAGTTTGCTTGGTTCTTTTACAGTACTTGAGATGGCTGGGCCAATTCCAAGGTACTACAAAAGTAAAGAAGAGTAGGTAGGTATCCCGGGGCTTCATTATATTTAAAATGCTAATTCTTTGATTTTTATTCAGTTATCTCAACTGATTAATAATTTTTGATGGAATGAGAAAAGATAACTCTGTTTTAGTCTTTCCTCTAAGGTTCTGTCTGTGTTTATTCTATATCCCTATATGCTGATAACTTCCTAGTTTCTGTCCTAGAATCTAGCATATATCTAGCTTCCACTAAATTCCTCCACCTGGATGTTATCAAAACACTTAAAGTTCAATCTGTCTAAAACCTAAAACCTTTATCTTATTGCTCCTTTTCCTTTTCTTCCTCCCATATCCTTTGTACTAATGAATGGCCCCACCAATCAATCCTGTCACACAAGCAAAAGATGTGGAAGTCATCCTGGAGTTATAAATTCTTCCTATTTCCTTACTCTACAGTCTATCAGGATTCTCTCTCTTAAATATATTTTAAAAATCTTTATCTCTTCTACATTCTTGCTGCCTTTGTTTAGTCTTTTTATGTCTCACAATGACTAGTCATTTCCTGGCTTGTCTCTCTGCCTCTTGTCTTGTTCTGATCTAATCCTTCAAGGACAGGAACCAAATGACCATCATTTTAGTATCCTCAGAACTGAGGATGAGATGGGAACACAGAAGGTCCTTGTTGAATATGCACCAATTTAAATAAAGAGGAAAATCAGGATAACTTATGTCTTTTCCTTTTGATACTCCTGATCTAAGATCTTCTCTTGTCAGTATCTTCCTTCTGGTTCCTAGAAAATTCCTCCTATGCTATGGAAGACCTCAAGTGAGGTTTCTACCAAGACTTTGAGAGGATTTGAAGCTTTTTTAAAATAAAAAGTTTAGCTTTTTCACAGGCACTGTTATGGCTCACTGGGGAGGTGGGAAGGCCTTCTGCTGGGGTGAGAATACAAGTCAGGCTCCTAAATTTTCATAACGGAATGTCAGCCTCGCCACCTGACAGTCTAAAACATATGCCCAAAGCATATGGATCTCTTTTCAATCAACACAACGTCTTCACTTCCTCTAAAGAGCTCAATCTTGGACTGACTGATATTCAGCCCTATCCAAGAAGCTCAGCTAAAAAGAGTGATATTTGAGAGATATTTGGAGCTAATCATTCAGTCTCTAAGTTTGGACTACAAGTTAAAAATTCGTTTGGACTACAGCTCTAATTCCATTAGAAATGTCATCAGTGAATAACATTTAAGTAATGTGCTTTCTGATTTTTTTTCTTTCTTTTCTTTTTGAGATGGAGTGTCGCACTGTCACCCAGTCTGGAGTGCAGTGGCACAATCTCCACTCACTGCAACCTCCATCTCCCAGGTTCAAGTGAATCTCCTGCCTCAGCCTCTGCGTAGCTGGGACTACAGGTGCACACCACCAGGGCCAGCTCATTTTCGTATTTTTAGTAGAGACAGGGTTTCACAGTGTTGGCCAGGATGGTCTTGATCTCTTGACCTCGTGATCTGCCTGCCTCAGCTTCCCAAAGTGCTGGGATTACAGGTCTGAGCCACCGGTGCCCAGCCTGTGCTTTCTGATTTTGTGCAAGACTGATAAAAAATGCTTGCTTCTGAAGAATCACCTCCCTCCCCAAGTATTTGTCCATTGTCTTACTCAATGTGTCTTTGAGAAAAAAAAATATTTCTAAAGAAGTAGTATGCTGCTTATATTGGGTAATGAGAACTACTATAGTTCTGTTCAAGACAAAGTTTCAATATCTGAGCTACCCCTCTTCTTCTTTGGATAATAGTAACTGTAGATAAAATAACAAAAGATAAAATTTAAAAGACAATAACACTTTAAGGAACAAACTAAATATGTCTTTGACTAGAAAAGAACAGAAATGCAAAGCAGTAGGGCTGGAGATGAATGTCTACTGGGCTGTAGCACTGTAGGCAGACAGAGATGATTAGGAGTTCAGCACTCACAGGGTGACAGGATCTAAAAGTGCCAAGCAGGTGGCAACCAGACATTGGATCATTGTTTGAAATCAGGGTCTGAGGTGGAGTACCACTCCATAAAAGGAAGCTTAAAACAAAAACAAAAACAAAAAACTGCTGTCTAATACTACCAGAATATCAAGAAAGGAAGTAAAGATGAAGCTACAGTTTTGAAGCCAGAGCTTCTGTGAAGCTGCCTTCTGGCTCAGTGATGAGTGATAATGTCACAATTATCCCAAGAAGGCAGGAATACCGATATAACAATATAAGATTTATTTCTAATTTGGGATCCTAACAGGGTTGGCTGAAGGCCATTGAAAGGGAGGAAAGAGATAGAGGAAGAAAAGCCTAAATAATTGACAAAGCTTCCTCCTACCCAAGACAAACCTGAAAATCTAAATTCCATAATTAATGAAGAAAAAATACTAAAAATAGCCACGAAGATAAATTATTGACATCAATTCCTTCTCAGATGAAGTGAAAATAATTATACAATCTGAAAAATGCTTTATAATAAGACATTTATGATCTTTCACCAATAAGATAAAAAAGAAAAAATTCATAATGAAGACTAAGAAAATATAGAACAAAACCATGCAAAAATGATATGATAACAGGCAGATCTAAAAATAGCTTATTAAAAATTCGAGAAATAACATGGCATAAACTTTTGAAAAGGCAAAAGCAAAGAGAGAATTAGTAAATCAAAAAAATAGACCTGAGGCATTGTGAAAAAGCAGTTCAGAGAAAGGGAAGGAGGATTGAGGAGGTGAAAGTTAAGTATAGCAAAAGCTCCAGAAGAAGAGAGAAAAGAGTGAAGTAGCAACAGTTGAAGAGACCTTGGCTATGCATTTTTCAATGTTGAAGACACAAGTCCTCAGATGAAAAATGTAATCCAGGTTCTAAGAAGGATGAATGAAAATAAATGCATACTTAGATACGTCTTAGTAAACTTGAAGATAAGGAGAACATGTTATAAAGTTTTAGTTACGCAAGATGAATAAGTTCTAGAGATCAGGTGTACAACATTGTGCCTATAGTTAGCAGTACTGTGTTTTGCACATAAACATTTGTTGAGAGAGTGGATCTCATGCTATGTTCTTACCACAATAAAACACAAAGCAAAACAAAAAACTATTTGAAGAAAAAATCAGATTCTTAAAGAATGGCCTTGGCTGGGCGCAGTGGCTCATGCCTGTAATCCCAGCACTTTGGGAGACCGAGGTGGGCGGATCACCTGAGGTCAGGAGTTCGAGACCAGCCTGACCAACATGGAGAAACCCCATCTCTACTAAAAATACAAAATAAAAATACAAAATTAGCCAGGCATGGTGGCACATGCCTGTAATCCCATCTACTAGGGAGTCTGAGGCAGGAGAATTGCTTGAACCTGGGAGGCGGAGGTTGCGGTGAGCTGAGATTGTGCCATTGCACTCCAGCCTGGGCAACAAGAGTGAAACTCTGTCTCAAAAAAAAAAAAAAAAAAAAAAAAAAAAAAAGATGGCTACTAGGCAGACAGTTGACTTCCAATCAGCAACTATCCAATAGAGCAATATCTACAAATTGCTGAGGAAAGCCACTGTCAATCTAGAATTATATGACTGGCAAAACCACCTATGTGTAAAAGGTTACATCAGGCCAGGTACGTAAACATAACAAGGCTTTCCTGGGAAGGAAACATCAGTTCTCACAACACCATTTCCTTGAATGCTTACTGAGTTAAGATAAATATGGAAGGCCAGGCACGGTGGCTCATGCCTGTAATCCCAGCATTATGGGAGGCTGAGGCAGGTGGATCACTAGAGGTCAGGAGTTCAAGACCAGCCTGGCCAACATGGCGAAACCTTGTCTCTACTAGAAATGTAAAAATTAGCTGGGCATGATGGCAGGCACCTATAATCCCAGCTACTCAGGAGGCTGAGGCAGGAGAATCCCTTGAACCTGGGAGGCGGAGGTTGCAGTGAGCCGAGATCACACCATTGCACTCCAGCCTGGGTGACAAGAGCGAAACTATGTCTCAAGAGAAAAAAAAAAAAAAAAGATAAATATGGAATACTGCATGCTAAGAGCTAATAATCTGTCTTGTTTACTGTGAAATTCCTGATTAGAGAGAGCATATCTGGACTGAGATTTTTCTACATGGGCATACAAGTTTCGGGCCTATATGACAGGAACAATATATAAGAGAGGTGGGAAACTAAGGCAGTAGCTTCTCTGTGCTAAGTGAAACCGTATATATGTTGAATACATCCTGTGTAGGTAAGGGGAGATACAAGAAGCTGTGTATACATATTCTTTTAGGACCTCCAAGTAGTAATAAGGCTGTTTTTCTTGACTTCTATAAATCTGAATATTTTAATGATAGATTAAATCCTATTGTGTTACATGAGTTTGATTTCCAATCTTGTGATCACTGCTAGTAAAATAAAACATTTTTCACATACAAAAATTAGGAGACTTTTCCACTCACAAACTATTATTGAATGAACTATAAAGGCTGTAATTTAGCAAGAAGAAAATCGAACTCAAGGAGGGAGACTGAGATGCAAGAAACAAAACCAAGTAGAGAAACTTAAAAATTAAGTGGATAACTAATGGTTATCTACCCAAAGGAAAAGAAGTCATTATATGAAAAAAGATAAAAAGATACTTGCACACACGTTTACAGCAGCACAGTTCGCAATTGCAAAAATGTAAAGCCAACCCAAATGCCCACCAATCAACGAGTGGATAAAGGAACTGTGATATATATATGTGTGGACACTGTGATATATATATATATATATATATATATATATATATATATATATATATATATCAGCCATAAATATATATATATAGATATATATATATATATCAGCCATTCATTCCTTTTTATCAGCCATAAAAAGGAATGAATTAATGGCATTTGCAGCAACCTGGATGGGATTGGAGACCATTATTCTAAGTGAAGTAACTCAGGAATGGAGAAGCAAACATCGTACATTCTCACTCATAAGTGGGAGCTAAGCTATGAGGATGCAAAGACATAAGAATGACACAATAAAATTTGGGAACTCAGGGAAAGGGTAAGAAGAGTCTGAGGGATAAACGACTACAAGTTGGGTTCAGTGTATACTACTCTGGTGATGGGTGCACCAAAATCTCACAAATCACCATTAAAGAACTTACTCATGTAACCAAACACCATCTGTTCCCCAATAACCTATGGAAATCAAAAAAACTTTAAAAAAGTTGAATGGAAACTCAAAAAAAATTAAGTGGATAAGTTTTTTTTTTTTTCAATTAAAAAGTGAAACAAATTGCTAAACCTCAATAATAGAAGAGAAGGTGAGTCTTCAATGGTTACTTAATGTGTTAACGTCTTTGTCCTGTTTGAGAGAAAGAGATACTGATGCTGAATGACTTTATACTCTCCTAAGAAAAACACTTAGAAAAGGATATAGTTTTAAAATTATAAAGTACATATTTTTAAAACTTACTGAAATACATATTTTATAATTTTTAAACTTAAGAATAACCATTAAAATGAGAGTAATATTCTCCATAGCTTCTGAATTCACAAAGCAAAAAGGAGTATAGAAAATTTTATCAGTACCTCAGGAGGTAGAAAAGGAGGAAAAAAAGAAGCAAAAAGAAAGGAAGAGAATTAGATAATCAATGAGTTTTCCTTTTTCCCATGGCTGGCAGGATGACCAGATAAAAAATATTTTCCAAGTATTTCATCCTGTATTCCTAATATGGTTATTTTCACTTTTCATAAGATAATTTCTCATTTCTTTTGCCTTCATTTTGGATATCTATATAGTCAAGTTAATTTTCTTCTTGTATTAGAATCATACAATTTTAGACCTGGAAAAGTCCTTAGAGATCCCCTGGTACAGAAATAAAAACAAAGCAGGTATACTACCATGATCTTATGCACAAGGCAGGCATTGCTAATTAAATACAATGTTCCTTCTCACTAAGCCTAATCATGGTCTTACATATTTCTCAATAAAGCTTTCCTACTGTATTTTATTGGCCCAAGAGATGAAACCTATTTACTATCAAGATCTAGTCCAATTATGTCTGTGACAGATGAAGAGACTGAGATGTGGGATGACAAGATAATTTGCCCAAGGTCACACAAAAACTGAAACAAGAGCTAAACCTATCAAATCCAGGATATCATCTTCTATATCAGATCAAGTCAATAAATCCTATGGCTCCTCTCCCAATCAAAGAAACTTCTAGAACCCCCAAGAATGTTGCTTTTAGTTTTAAGTTTTTTGTTTTTCCTAACCAGTTGTGGGTTCCAATTCTGTACAAGATGAAGTCACAACATGCCATTTTACTGCTTCCACTAATCACAACAAAAAACTCTGGACAAAATATGTGTGAAAAATAGAGAACAGAATGTAGATGGCTAGGGGCTTAGGGACTTGAGGAATTGCCTGGAGGTGGGTTCCCTGGGTTTTTCTCTTGCCTCTTATTTGTCCTGACTTTGGCGCTGGAGAAGCCTACAACTTGAAAACAGGCACAGAAAAAAAAAAAAAAAAAAAAAAAAAAGCCACGAGAAAATCCTGGGCTCTTTAGCCAAAGAACTGTGAAAAGTTATTTGTGAAAAGTATAACCCAGTAAGTCACATCCTTTAACCATACCTGTCTGCTCTCAGGGTGAGTACCACAAGCAAGTCATGCCCCATCCTCCACCTTGATAGGCACTGTAGGAAATACAGTCCGTGGGCAGAGCCCTCTCTTCCAGGCCCCTTGCAATAAGGAGGGGGTGCTCTTCCCCTTTGAAGACTATGGGTGGAATTCTGACTTCCAACCCTGCATTAGTCTGCTCTGGTTGCCATAACAAAAGACTGCAGAGTGGGTGACTTAACAGAAATGTATTTCCTCACAGTTCTGGAGGCTGGAAGTCCAAGATCAAGGTACTGGTAGGGTTGGTTTCTGGTGCGGCCTTCCTTTGTGGTTTTCAGTCAGTTGCCTTCACTGTGTCTTACCTCTGTGCATGTGCGGAGGGCAGAGGAGAGAGAGATGTCTGATGTCTCTTGCTCTTCATAAGAAGACACCAGTCATAGCAAATTAGGGTCCTACCCTTATGACCTCATTTAACCTTAATTACCTATCCAAAGACCTTGTCTTCAGATAGAATCACATTGGGGGTTAGGGGCTTCAACATATGAATTTTGGAGGATATAATTCAGTCCATAACAACCCTGAACCCCTGTCCTGCAGTAATGCCCTGCCCTCTCTGGTGGAGCCTGTGTGTGAAACCCTGACTTCCATCTCTGCCCTGCATTAATAAGGAAACAAAACTGGTAAATTAAACTTTATCAAAATTACAGTCTTTTGCTCTGTAAAATAACCTGCTACAAAGATGAAAAAACAAGCTGCAGACTGAGAGAAAATACTTGCAAATTACAGACCTAATAAAGGACTTATATCCAGAATATATAAAGGACTCTCTAAATTCAGTAGTAAGAAAACAAACAATGCAATTAGAATATGGTCAAAATCTTGAACAGACACTTTTCTAAAGATGACATCCTGGTGGCAAATCGGTATACGAAAAAATAGTGAATATCACTAGCCTCTAGGAAAATGCAAATTAAAGCTATATGTGCTACCACACCTATTACAATAACCAAAATAAAAATTACTGATAGTACCAAGTGCTGATGAGGAATGTTAAATGGCATAGCCATTTAACATTTCCAAACAATTTGGAAAATAGTTTGGCAGTTTCCTATAAACATACACACACCACAGGACCCAGAAATCTGTTTCATCAGTGTTTATCTTAGAGAAATGAAAAGTTATGTTCACACAAAAACCTGTACATGAATGTTTATAGCAGCTTTATATTGTACCGGTCAAAACTGGAAACAACCCATATGTCCTACAACTGATGAATAGAATAACAAAGTGTGGGCCATCTATACTATAGAATACTGCTCAAAAATAAAATGGAATTAACTACTGGTTCATGTAACAACTTGGATGGATCTCAAAAGAATTATGCATAGTGAAAGAGGCCAGTCTCAAAAGGTTACATATTGTATGATTACATTTATATAATATTATTGATGTGGCAAAATCAATGCTGCATAGATATATGATTGCCAGGGGTTAGGATTGGGGGTAGGATATGATCATTAAGGTGTAACTCAAGGGAGTTTCTTTGTGGTGACAAAACAGTTCTGTATACTGACTGGTGGTGGTTACACCAATCGTAGAACTATATACACACACACATACCCCCAAAAGAAGTCCACACAAAATCTGGTGAAATCCAAATAAAGTATTGTACTATTGTGTTACAGTTATTGTTATTGTATTGTATGTACCAATGTCAGTTTCTTACTTTTGACAACCTTCTATGGTTATGCAAGATATTATCATTAGGAAAAGCTGGGTGAGAGGTACATGGAAATTCTCTGTACTATATATGGAATTTCGAGTCTAAAACTATTTCAAAATAAGAGTTATAATTTTAAAAAATTAGTTGTAACAAATTTTTAAAAATGTTCTAGTCTCACACCTGTCTGACTTCAAAGCCAGTGTGATTAAACCACTACACCACATGGTAAGGATCCATTAGAAAAATGCTTATGTTAGCAGGCACAAATAAGGGACACTCCCAGCTATTCAAAATTATTTTTGTCTCCTTAAACTCTAAAATAAAAAAGCACAAAACAAGAAATGGCTGAGATAACTGTAACATTTGAGGTGGGATGGTTTTAATAGATTTTACCATTTTAACTCTTTTAGGTTAAATCCCACTTTGTTGTTCAGTGATCTCAGAATGTTTTATGAATTCTCTTTGGTAGATTTTCACATCAGCATTTCAAATCACCTTACTCTAGATGTTTTTCTCTTGGGTGTTCTTTTTGTTAATATTTTTAACTTCACAAAGCTCTTTTCTATCATTTTAGTCAGTTAATTGAAAGCAAAGCTTAAAGGAAACGAACATGTTTAAAATAAACTTTTTAGGGTTGGAGACTACATGCTTTTTGTTATTTTTCTTGCTCTGATATCTTATTAGTGTTATCACATTCCTGAAATACTTAACATGGTTAAAAGCGTGAAAAGCACAAGTATTGAAAGACCTTAGGAGACTGCATTTTGAAGCCCTCAAAAATGTGAACTGGGAAATACATAAAACAACTCTGTTTGTTGGGCTTAAGGTCATGGGAAATACATCTGTTTGCATTTGTGGAGTATACGGTCATAGAAAACTATGCCACATGAAGCAATGGAGCAAAAAGCACAGCAGCAATATGCGGTTACATCATTTGCTAAGCATGTATATCACAAATTACTTGAAAGCAACCATCATGATATTCTGGGTCCCACCAAAATGTTATGATTAAACATTCACAACAAAGGCTGTGACCAGGAGCCTTTGTTCTGAGCAGGGTTTATTTGAAGAAAATGGAATGTTATTGTAATAAGAAACCTGGGCTGGCTCTGCCTCTCCAACTCATTAGGCTGTGGTAATGTGCATGAGGTGGTAGGGTGAAGGGAGATGGGCTGGGGAGAGGCTCATAAGTTCCACACAACACCCTGGGGCTTGACAAGGGAAGAGGAATGACAGGTGTAGAGGAGATATATGAAGTTCTCCATCGGATACCTCCTGCAGAGTTGGAGTCCTAGCCTTCAGGGCAGAACTCTCAGGAGGTGCACTCTATCATAGTCAAAAATTCCAGTGATACATTGTTCATGAGAAAAATCAGACAAGGCAATTACAGGAAAGAGCAGGAAGCCACCTCCGTCTTCCAATCAGATTTTCAATATTTAACCATCACTTCCTAAGTACAGTTGGGCTCACTGAATTATGCAGCATCCACAAGACTGTCAGAGAAGATTTGTTCCTCATAATGGATTTTTGCATCACAAATGAATAGGGCTCTTCGACTTTATATTCATCTCCCTTTTCTGTGGTTACTTCTGCCTAATTTGCGTTTTTACCTGTCACTTTGCCTATATTATAAGAAATGTGAAAAATATGAAGAATCCTCTTTTATTGTCATGGCCTATGAGTGCCCAGACTGCTTGACCCTATATGAATTAAATACACCTTTTTGGATATTTTGTTCTTCCTGTATGTAGGGCTTCAAATGGGTGCAAATAAGATACAGTTAAATCTAAATGTACTGTTTCCACCAGAAGAATAAAAACAGGCACTAGTCTGCTACCAGCTGAAGATGAGAAAGTGGAAACAGGTGTAGCTGAGATAAATTAAATTTAAAAAAATGGGAGCCTTGGGCATTTTTCATAACAGCCCTGGAGTTAGTGGTTGGCTGGGAGCAGGGACCGTCCTGTGTGTGGTTTGAAGTTATGTGGAAGTCATTCACATTTAGCATTTATTCGCAGGCTATGGGGGTAAGGGTGATGCTCATTTCTCGTAGAGAGAGAATGTTCACTTACTAAAAGCCTGCCTGGACTTTGTCCTTTTCCAGGGACCATTGAACAATTAGGAGTTCTAGATTATACCTGGCATTAAGGATGTCATAACAAACTCCACTTTCTAAGGTTTCTGATCCTTAAATATAATCAAGGGAAGTAATGGTTTATTTTCATCTGCATGCATTCTCATACCTTTGCTGAGATTATGCCAGGGAAAAACAAGAACATCCATTTAATGGGAAGTGTCATATCTTCCTCTGACCCACCCTCCCTTCCTTTCTTCATTCCTTCCCTCAGCAGAGGTTTTCAAGTGCTTGCCGTGTGCCAGATAGGCACTGTGCTAGGCTCTGGGGAAATCACAACTAACAACATGTAGCCCGTGTTCCAGGGATGATTTTACATTCCAGTATGGAATACAGAAAAGTAAACAGGCAATTGCAACACAGTGTAATAAGTAGAATACATCTTCTGGTGATAATGATAACGATAATAGGGGTATATTTCTTAGGTGATTCTCTCAACTATCCCTTGAGCCAGGTACTATTTTTATTCCTGTTTTACTGAAGAAGCTTGAGGCTTGGTCAATTTTGCAAGTTCATAAACTTAGCAAGTGTAAAGTTGGAATTTGAATCCTGGCCTGTGGAATTTGAATCCTGTTTGTGCAGTCCTAGAACTGGAGCACTTAACTTTGACACTAATTGGTTGCTATGGGAAAACATGGTGGTGGGAATGTACATCTAGCATAGTCTTGGAAGCCCCAGAGGGTGGTTACGGAAGGCTTCTTAGAGGAAGTTACAACTAATCTGAGAATCGAAGAGAGAATAATAGTGGAAATAATAAGGTATGAAGAATAAGATATATTTAGGTTGGAAACCTGGCCATTCCTACATTTTAGCTTGGGTAATATGTTTAACTTCTCAGCCTCAACTGCCTTATCTATTAAAACAATGATGCTAATATTATCCCTATTTCAGAGTTGTTAGAATGCAGTGAGATAGCATAGCATATGTGAAAGTTTTAGCATAAGACTTGGCATTAGGAAGACACCCAGTAAATGTTTATTTTCTACAATTTTCCAAGCAATAATAACATTCTGCATTTTACCATGCATACCATGGAATGTGTGATCTGCCTTAACCCAAAAGCCATGGGATAATTCAGATAGTTTAAAATGAGAGTTTAGATTATTTATTCTAATTTTTATTAGTCCTAACCCTAATATTGCCTTGGTTATTTTGGGTATTTCACTTATCTACTTGCCTAACAACTCATTCAGCTATTACTGGGTATATTTTAGAATAAACATTCCTGGAGGAAAAAGATGTTTGGCTATTTCTCAGAAATAACAGAGCTTGAAAGGAGCATTTATCAAAACAACTAAAAAAAAATCTCAGTGACTGGTTGCTGGATTAAAGGAAGAAGACATGAATCTAAAACATAATAGATTGCTAATTGTTTCTCAAGTTCATGGCCATTTGTAACATTTAAAAATAATTATGTACATTATGATAGAATTACTTTCAGATGTAAGAAACCCCTCTTCTCCATACCATTTAATTAAATATTAGGTACTGTTGAAACAAATGGATGAAATTGGTTTAGGATAAATGGTTGTACCACTGTTACTGCAAGGTGAATACTCATAAGCAAGATTCATAATCTTTCTCATTAAATCTCTTTTCCTCTTATGTGTCATATCTCAGTTAATATTATCACCATCCTCTAAATTACTCAGGTTAAAAACTTTGACTTATTTTTTTCTTCTCTTTGTATCAAACCAGCTGTTAAATGTGGTAGGCAGAATTCTAAGATGGTCCCCAAGATTCCTGCAACCTGGTATAATATTTTCTATATAATTCCTTCCCTTTGAAGGGGAACATCACACACCGGGGCCTAATATGGGGAGGGGGGAGGAGGGAGGGATTGCATAGTTATACCTGATGGGTGCTGACGAGTTGATGGGTGCAGCACAACAACATGGCACAAGTATACGTATGTAACAAACCTGCACGTTATGCACATGTACCCTAGAACTTAAAGTATAATAAAAAATAAAAAATAAAAAAATAATAATTCCTTCCCTTTAAGCGTAGGTGGGACTTGTGAAAATGATGATGTTACTCTAGCGATTAGGGTACATTATATGGCAAAGGCAAAGGGATTTCACAGATGTAATTAAGGTCCCTAGTCACTGGATTTTGACTTAATCAAAGTGGATTATCCTAGGTGGGCCTGACCTAATCAGCCCTTTAAAAGAGGGATTTAGCCTTTCCTGAGCCCAGACATTTGGAGGAGCAGATGTTCTCTTGCTGGTTCTGAAGAAATAAACTGTAATGTTATCAGAAAAAAGAGCACGGGGTAAGAATATGAGAGTGACCTCTAGGAGCTAAGAGGTGTTTCCAGCCAGTAAGTACCAAGAAAAATGGGGAGGTCAGTCATATAACCACAAAGAAAAAAAAAAAGAATTCTGCCAACAACCCAATTAAGCTTGGAAGCAGATTCTTCCCTAGTCAAACCTTCAGACAGGGATGTAACCCACCTGACATCTTTACTGCAGCCTTGTGACACCTGAGCAGAGACTTAGCTAAGTCACACCTGAACTCAACCCACAAACTGTGAGATATCAAATGTATGTTGCTTTAAGTGACTACACTTGCATTAGCTTGCTATGCAGCATAGAAAACTAACACATTAAGTTTTCTTCATTCTCCCCTTCCAGTGTCTTTATCTATCCCCTTTTCTCTATTACTGTGGCCCTCATTTATGTCTTCATGTCTCTCACCTGAACTAATAACTTTCTAACTAGTCTTGTCATTTTCAATTTTTCACTTCTCCAGGAAATCCACTGCCCATATATCCACTGTATTCTGTCTTATAGAAATGTAGTTTTGATTATATCTCCCCCTTTAAAAATTCTCGTTGCTCCCAATTTTCTCCACAGTCAAGGGAGTATAGCTTTGTCATTTGGGCTACAGGTTTTTGATTTAGAGAGCTATGGATTATGAATTTAAATTCCAACACTTAACCAGCTTTATGAACATGGGCAGTGAATAAACATCTTTAAGCCTCAGTTTGTAAAGCAGAGGTTATAATTTTCCCTTCCTTATAGGGTTATGGTGAGAATTAAATAAGATAATGCTTGTAAAGATTATGTCACATAGTATGTGCTCAATAAATCATAGCTATTTTAGTGGTCATGATATAATTAAATTCAAACTCTTATTCTGGTACTCAAAGTTACTAATGATCCTCAATAGCTTTTTCAGCCACATCTCCTACATCTTTATGCAAATCTTATGGATCAGCCATGAGAGACTATCACAAAACTTGAAGTTTTCAGTTAGCTTTCAGCTAGCACCTATAAGTGCTCCTTTACTGAGTACTTACAGCCCAAGTCTGTTCTGCTCTGTTGGAGGCCCATTCTGATTTGTGGTGCCATATAACTTGTTAGTTTTTGTATCAACCCTACCCCTACAACCTTTCCTTTTCTTTTACCTTTTGACTCAGAATTTATCTTTTTGCTTCTGCAGCAGTTTTCTTGCCCCTATGCTTAGTATGTCAAACTATGTTTTGAACTCCAACCTGCTCACATAGTTGGGTACCTCCCCATATAAAAAAGAGATCATTTTTATATTCCCAGTTCACTTGGCACATAATAAGTACTCAAAACCTTGTTGGATGATTAAGAATTAGTTTCACTGACCTCCTTGTCAGTCCTAAGAATGATGGAACAAATTTTTTTTTAATTTATTTATTATTATTATACTTTAAGTTGTAGGGTACATGTGCATAACGTGCAGGTTTGTTACATATGTATACTTGTGCCATCAAAAAGTGGGCAAAGGATATGAACAGACATTTCTCAAAAGAAGACATTCATACAGCCAACAGACACATGAAAAAATGCTCATCATCACTGGCCATCAGAGAAATGCAAATCAAAACCACAATGAGATACCATCTCACACCAGTTAGAATGGCGATCATTAAAAAGTCAGGAAACAACAGGTGCTGGAGAGGATGTGGAGAAATAGGAACAAATTTTTGTAATGGATGATAACTACTAATGGTTGACTGGCTTTAGAAACATGTTATTTGGCTTAAATAATTAAATATTCTACATAAGAATGCATCAAAGTAAACTATGTGTGCTTTATAAAGCACAATAAAATCCATGAAAAATCTAGATGGCCAATTTGTTTAAATAAACATATCTCTATCTTTATATATGCTTCTTTTTCAGAATAATTTCAGATCTTCATTGTTGTAACAAATCTTTTTATTCCAAACAATTGCATTTATTATCCTGCAAAAAGTCTTGAGATACCACCTAGTGTAGAGATCTGGAGACTTGAATGCATGTAAAGTAGGAACTGTGTCTTCCCTTTCTCTCTGTTAACATACTCTTGTTGATACATACACTCTGCCTGGCTTCTTCTTCCATATCCAGTTGAAGACCATTCTTGCTGGAAAATGTAGACCTCAAATAGAAATTATGCAACCTCGCCTTCTTTTCATCTGGTAATTTTGCATAGATGTTCCCAAGAAGTATTTGAATGCTGAGGAAATCGTTTAGTCTTGAGAAATATAATCTTTTTTTTTCTTTTTCTCTCCCCCTCTCCGTCTCTCCCTCCCTGTCTCCCTCCTTTCTCACTCTCTTTCTTTCTTTCCTTTTGAGGCAGGGTCTCACTCTGTCACACAGGCTGGAGTGCAGTGGTGCGATCTCAGCTTACTGCAGCCTTGGCCTCTTGGGCTCAAAGCGATCCTTCCACCTCAGCCTCTCTAGTAGCTGCTACTACAGGCACACATCACCAAGCCCAGCTAATTTTTGTGTTATTTATAGAGACAGAGTTTTGCCATATTACCCAGGCTGGTCTCGAACTCCTAGACTCCAGCAATACACCTGCCTCAGCCTCCCAAGGTGCTGGGATTACAGGTGTGAGCCACCGTGCCTGACCAACTTCATTTCTTTCTAAGCACTAGCTTTTTAAAACTCTATTCTTAGAAGATAATAATAGCAATGATAGTCCTTGGTGTTATTAGTTGTATCCTCCTTTATTTCACCTTCTATTTATTTTAAATTGGAGCTAGAATTTCTTCTTTCTTAGAATTTTAGAGTCCATGAAATACTGTAAGTAATGTGTGTGTGTGTGTATGTGTGTGTGTGTGTGTGTGTGTGTGTGTGTGTGAGTGAGTGAGGGTCTTTAAAAATGCTCGCTTTTTGTTAAACTCGGTGCTAGGTATTTTACGTGCATTTTCTTAGTTAATTCTCCCAACAAACCTACGTGGTGTATGCTATTACTTTCCTCATTTTTCCAAGTGAAAACAAGCTTAGAGAGGTTAAGTGATTTTCCTAGTCAGTTTGTGCTCTTTTTGCTGTTCTTGCTTTACAAAAGAAAACTCTGAGATTTAAAGAGGTTAAATAACTTGCTCTATGTCACACGACTAGTAAGTCTCACACCTAGGATTCAAACCTATACGTTTCCTTGAGTCCGTAGTCTGAGCTTTTACCCTCTGCGCTATAGCTCCTTCCTTTCCTTTGAAGGTCTTGATATCTGCTTTCTTAACATCTTCAACACATGCCAGCCTCTGCCCTATATTTTCTTTCTTATTACAAATTCCAAGATGGCATGGTAACCATTCAGTTCTTCCTTGTAAGATAGAAGTTGGTTCAAAAATAGCAGTTTCTTTGCTGTATCTGCTATCATTTCAGAGATGATATTGTCAGTAAGGTAAGTAAAACAGTTTTTAACTACTTTACTTTGAGCTGCAAAGTCTTCTAGTAAATGTGAGAGTTTCCCATGAACACATAGCTTACCTCTGTGCCAGTTTTGTCATAGAAGCAGTCCATTATATTTAGTACATGAATGTCCCCAAGACTGTGCAGGAAGTCAGATCCACACATATTGAATAGTAGACTTAGGTATTATAATGGAGGACTGTTTCCAGAAGAATAAAGAATCCTTAATTATACTACAACTTTTAGAAAAGACAAAAGTTGGTGGGACATAGTGGTTGACATCTGTAATCCAAGCACTTTGGGAGGCTGGGATGAGAGGATTGGCTAAGCCCGGGAGTTCGAGACCAGACTGATTAACATAGTAAGCCCCTATCTCTACAAAAAAAAGCGACTGGGCATGGAGGTGCATTCCTGTAGTCTCAGCTACTTGGGAGGCTGAGGTGGGAGGATTGCTTGAGCCTGGGAGGTTGAAGCTGCAGTGATTGCACCACTGCACTCCAACCTGGATAACAGAGTGAAAGAAAAGATAAAAGTTGATGATGTTCTACTTTTTAATTCATTTTCTTTAATATTAATTTGTTCCTTTATAACCAAGCTTCAATTTGGCACCTTGACCCCAATGACCTCAACTGATGGTAAAGGCTCTGCTATTTTTGTTTGTTTTCAGACAGGCTTTCACTCTGTCACCTATGCTGGAGTGCAGTGGTGTGATCACAGCTCACTGCAGCCTTGACCTCCTGGGTTCAAGTGATCCTCCTACCTCACCTTCCAGAGTAACTGGGACTACAGGAATGTGCCACCACCCCAGGCTAATTTTTTATTTTTTGTAGAAACAGGGTCTCACTATGTTGCCCAGGCTGGGATGGGCTACTTTTGACATACCTAATGACCTCAATCTTGGTTTTAATTGTAATAAGTTTAGGAAAATATATTCTTTATTAGTAGCATAATATGTTCACACTCATATTTTAGAAAATAACTACAGAAATATAATAGATACTCATAATTGCATAAACACTGTATTGAGGTCAAAAGTGGCTACATTGTTAAAACTAAGCTGTTTTGGCCAAGGAACAGCCAATTTCACCCAACAATAGCTTGAAACATTTTTCAAAAGTTGATGGATGGCTTAATACTTAGGTGGTGAGTTCACAGGTGCAGTAAACCACCATGGCACAAGTTTACCTATGTAACAAACCTACACGGCCTGCACATGATCCCGGAACTTAAAATTAAATTAAAAATTTAAAAAAGTTCATGGTGGAATGTCCAAATTCAAGTGTTAAAGTAAATTTAGGAGTATAAACATGTCATTATTAAAACTCAGGCCTCCAGTATATTTTAGAAAGGCATTGATTATCTGTAATTTTTATTTGATTAAATAGGCTGTAGCATTCTTCTATAATGATTAACTCTGTTTCTCTCTCACTTTGTCTTAACCCAAATGGTCTTCACTATGCTCCTGGTGACAAGTTTAAGAATTCCCATTAAGATTGTATCTTATGTATCACTGGGCTTTCCCCCTTCCTTTTATATTTAATCCATTCCTTTCCAGAAGAAATTCTCTTTAGTTGTCATATTCTTCACAGGAATTATACCAAATATTAATAATAACTCATTTATTATTGTTAGCATCAACGGTAGAGTTACCATATAATTTCTTACCTACATCAGAGTGAAAGGAAACACTATTAATTGTTACTTTCTTATATTAGAATATCAAATTCACCCTTGTTATCTGTCTTAATTAGGGTCTTTATTTGCAACAAAAATCCACTAAAATTAACTTAAGTAAATGAGGAATTTATTGGAAGGGAATGGGGATGGCTTATTAAACCCTAGGATAAGAAATGAAGCTGAGACTTTTGAGGATCTGAACCCAGCACATGGAAAGCCAAGAGCTTGACGTGTTGCTCTCTGCTTTTGAGGGGCCATAGGTTACTAACTTAGTGATTAAGTCCATGCCTTCTTTAGGAGCCATAAGTAATGAATCATTCTCAGAATGAATAGATCAAGCATGCCATGAGGTGTCTTTCCATTACCAGTATATAAATATTTACTGCTGTCACAGTTCATTTTTCACGTTTTCATAAACACCCATAATTTGCCAGGTAAGCATGCTGCCACGTACATAATAGATGATGAGTAAACATTTGTTGAATGAGTAAGTATTATAACTCACTTTTAGAGTGCTGTCATATTCCTTCTTGGATATGAAGATGTGACAGTGACATCTGTCCCTCCATTGACTGATTATGCACATCGGTATTGCCCTGGGCAGGATTGATGTGACTGATCTGACACCTTATCTTTGTGTTCCCTGCAGACTTTAATTTTCCACCTAACACATGAAAATCTTAGAAGATCAAATAACTCTAGTCCAGGATAATTATCTTCAAAAACCATTTGATTTGTTTTCTTTGAAAGTCAGGCTTACTGACTTGAAAAAAAATTAAAAAAAAATATTTGAGCAGTTTGAATTAATTAAAAGTCTGAATTAAGAAAATCTGCCACAATAGGCTTCATTTAAAATTTTTTTGTAGAAATTACAAAAGTGCTAGGAATTTAATGCTTTGAGTGACATCCTTGTGGTAAGATTAGGTCAATAAAAAGCTGGAGAAAACAGCCAGAAGTTTCTTGGCACAATTGTTCTATACCAGACCCTCCCTGGCTTCTGTCTAGGGTTTTTCCCTCCCCTTATTATTCCTGATCAGAATTGGTCCCTGGGACCCTGGTCTTTGGATCCACTTTTCTCCCAGCATCTTAGCAAGTCCTTTCTGATTCCCACCCAAACTCTTCTGGTCCCATTAACAACAATTCCAATTGGCTTTCTGGCATCTATCTTTAAATATCTCTTGACATCCCTTTGTGAAAACATTAATTGTTGCCTCTACTACATGATTTAGCTCCACCTCACACTACAAACTAAGACTGATTACCAATTATGCACTGCTGGTAAAGATTTGGTTCCCACTTGTGAGGATACATTGTTTTTGTTTGTTTGTTTGTTTTTGTTGTTGAGACAGAGTCTCACTCTGTTGCCCAGGCTGAAGTGCGGCTGCACAATCTCGACTTACTGCAACCTCTGCCTCCCAGGTTCAAGCGATTCTCCTGCCTCAGCCTCCCAAGTAGCTGGGACTACAGGCACATGCCATAACACCTGGCTAATTTTTGTATTTTTAGTAGAGATGAGGTTTTGCCATGTTGGCCAGGCTGGTCTTGAACTCCCGATCTCAGGTGATCTGCCCGCCTCTGCCTCCCAAAGTGCTGAGATTACATGCGTGAGCCACCGCACCCAGCCTCATTGTTCATCGTTAATATATTTCCAAGCATGGATCTTTGTATCTGCCCTAATGAAGAGATACAACTCGTTTATTATTGTTAGCATCAATGGTAGAGTTACCATATAATTTCTTACCTACATCAGAAAAAATGTAAGAGTGAAAGGGAACACTATTAATAATTGCTCTGGAATAACAGGTGCACATCAGGATTGCCCTGGGCAAACTGGGACTATTGTTACCCTAATCATTACTGATTATCTGGCTTCTCTGGGAAAATATTTTATTTCTGTATTGAGATTCATTTATTTTTATTCATGTTTAAATCTCTTGAGTTTACTGATTTCTGGAAATAAGCAATTCAGTAAGTAGATTAGAGATCAGTCTTACTGAAATGCTCTTTAAAAGCAAACAAACACCATCCAAGGACCTTAGACTTTCAAAATTAAGGAACATTTGACATTTTAGAAATACTTGACATGGACACTTTTCTTTTAAAAGTAAGGAATTGATTACCTTGTCAGAAGGAGTTACCTACTTTTATCTTTATTCACAAATAATTACTAGTTTATGTACGTTAGGATGGCATTAAGACTTTAGGGTTTTTTTTCCGAAGCCCCTGTGACGTAGTCCAGTATGGACCATAATTTAAAGTTCTGTAATAGAAACATGCATCCAAAATTGACTAAGTAGTTTTGCCTCTTTTATGTATAAATTTCTAAATTTTTAAGTTTTGGATAATTCCTTATACATTATACACATATATATTTATAGAATATCTGAGTTGATAATTACCTCACAAACCATCTAATTCAGTGGTTTTCCCCCTTGGCTGCATATCTGAATATTTGGGGAGCTTTAAAAAAAAATACTCTCTTTCCTATCGCCAGAAATTCTAATTTAAGTGGTCTGGGATGGAACCCAGGTATAGACATTTAAACAAAAAATGCCTCAGGTGATTCTCATGAGCAGTCAGGGCTGAGGCTGCTCTGATTTAATTCAACCCTGGTGTTTCACATCTGAGAAAATTGAGGCCCCTCTTACTTAGCTGTCACTGTGGGTTAACAATCTAAATATCCCTGTGAATCTCTAGATGTTTTTAAAAGGGCTCTGCAAATGTGACATCACCTTCTTTATTTAGAACTGATCATAATTTTTATGGCTTCCAACAGATGTCTTGGTTTCTTGAATTATCCTTTCACGTCATGGGGCTTCTAAGGCATTTGCTGCCAAAGGAGCCGGAAGGTATGCCTCTTTTTCTGTTCTCCAGGTAGTAGAGCATATTTTAGCTTTTTATTTCTTGCCAGTATTCTTGCTTCAGTTTCTTCATTTATCTTTTGTCCATTAAAGTTTGTCTTTCAACACTTTAGATTATGTGGATTACATGCCTGAAGATGTCAAACTTCAAAAATATTTTTGTTTTGCCTTTATATTTGAGTGATAGTTTAGCTCAGGGGTCAGCAGATTACGGCCCAAGGGCCAAGTCCAGTAAGCTGCCTATTTTTATAAAGTTTTATTAGAACACAACCATGCCCATTGATTTATATGTTGTCCACAGCTGCTTTTAGGCACAACAGCAGAATTGAGTAGCTGTGACGGAGATTGTACAAGCCACAAAGCTGAAAATATTTACCATCCGGTCCTTTACTTTAAAAATTTTCTGACTGGTTAGCTAGTTAAACTCTCTGGACTGCAAGACATTTGTAGGCATTGTGCCTCTATCTTCTAAAGGTAAATAAAGCTGTAGAGATATCAGAGGTCAACATGATTCCCACCTACACTTCCATTACCTACATTAATGACTTGGTCTTTTTGCATGATTAAAGGGTTTTTTCCTTTATCTCTGAAATCTCATAACTTTTAGGCTATGTCTTAGTGTCACTTATTGTTAATCAGTTTTTCTTATCACACTGCACATTTGATTCTTTTTTGTTATTTTTGAATGTTGTTGAACACCTATAATCCAAGGATGCCAGTTATCCACATTTTCATTTAACTTTGATGGGCTTGTTTAGTTCTATCTTTTTTCATATATATCCCTATCGCTTACTTTTTTAGCCCCGTATTCTGTATATCTTATAGTATTTTCAGTAATGCCTATTCATCTTTTCCCTGGCTCTCGTAACTCTGCTTTAAGATTGTTAAAAATTCTTAAAATATATGACAATATGCTTGATCACAATTTTGTCTGCCTGGTGACAACATTTTTTTTTTTAAACAGATGTTGCTTCTTCATCTGCCATTTGTTTTTTCTGTTTCCTTCCTCCTTTTTTTCTTGCAATATCTTTACATAGTTTGTATACTGGTTTCTTTTTAATTACTGCTTATCTTTCAATGAGATACGTTCTTTCTGACTATTTGCAGGAGATAGGACAGGGTTATGTTCTGAGCTATAAAGAATTTTCTATGGTTCATGATTGTGGCATAAACTACTAATTGCATCCTTCAACACTCATTTCTCCTTTCTTCTAATACAGTAGAAACCAGGTTCTATTCATTGTCACTGTTCTCAGTTATAGCCCTAAAATTCTCAACTTTCCTTGCAGGGGACTATAGCAATGTGACTAATCTTTGTCCAAGAATATATAAAGCAAAAGTGTTGAGTTGGTTTTTGGGTAAGCACCTTAAATGTGAGAGGAGAATAGAACCTTCTTCCTCATCTCTGCAGCCTAGAATATGGATTTAATGACCAGAGTTCCAGAAGCCATCTAAAACCATGAGGGGTGCTTGAAGATGGAAGCCATGTACAGAGGGTAGCAGAGCAGAAAGTTAGGAGCCTGGCTTCCTGATGACACCATGAAGCCACTATACAAGTCTTATTCCTGGAAATTTTTAAACAAAAAATAGCTTTTTTGAGATATAACTTATATATACAGTTCACCCCTTGAAAGTGTACAATCCAATGGTTTTTAGTTTGTTCACAGAGTTGTGCAACCATCACCACAATCAGTTTTAGAACATTTGAAATTCTTTTAAGTGAGAAAAAAATAATCATGTTAAAGTTTTTTGGATTTTTTTTTGTTGTTACGTAGTTGAACTTCATCTTAACTGATATGGTAATAAAGCTTTTTATAACAGAGTTGTGTGAGTGTGAGTGGGTGTGCAAGAGAATCGCTTTGCCTTTATTTTTTCACTGCTTACCAAAACTGCCAGCTTGGAGTCCAGGATCTTCCTCTATCCTGCCTCATCTCACCAATAACTTGCTTCCTGTTGAAATGTCATGTCTGTGTGGTTCTGCTTTCAGTCCCAGCTTCCCTACTTCTCTAAGGTGCCAAACAAGCACCAAAGAAGTTTCCCCTCTAAGCCTGCATGTTCCAACACCATTGTTTAGGCAAGGAATTGGTGGTTGCTGTCCCACTTCTTAGGAGAGCACATGCTCTGCAGGGTCCTGGCTTTGTCTTCCCCATGGGCCAATTTAATGGGCTCTTCCCACTGGGCTCTTCTCAGTAGACTCTACATTAGTCAACCCCTTCCTCACAGAGCATAGTTCAGATGAACAGTCATTTCCTAGTTTTCTCAAGGATGGAACTTGCATTCTGTTTTCCTTCTTCTGCTTGTTGCAGTGTGACTTTGGAGAAGAGAAAGGAGACAGATGTTTTTATTCCACCATTTTAAAACCAGAAGTCTCCTTGCTTAATTTTAAAATAACTTATTTATTTATTTATTTAGCAAAGGATACATGATCACCAATCAGTGGTAACTACTATTAACATTTTGGAGAATATTTTTCCAAATTTTCTCTCCCTCAATCTGTCTCTCTATCTATATTAACCTATTTAATTTCTGGAAAACATGATATGGAATTATTAAATAGTATACAACATTATTTTTAATTGGCCTTTGGCATTTCAGTGTATGAATATAGCATAAGTTATTAACCAATCCCCTAGTTTGGGCCACAGTCCACAGGGTTGAAGAGCATTACCTCAGCTCTAGTAGTGAGGTTGAAATAATTACTGAGCTCTAGGGCTGTCATATGAACATAGGCATAAAAGGCCACAGACTTTCAAGGACTGGGATGCCTGCTCTGCTGGGAGTTCGCAACATCGTAAGACCCAATGGCCCTCTCTACTTCCCATTGAAGTCTTTTTAAAAAAATACTTTTAAAATTTTAAACCAATTTTAGACTTGTGAAATAGTAAAAGTAGTACAGAATTCCTTATATTCTTTACCCCATGTTCCTTAAAATTAACATCTTACATAAGCATAATAAAATGATCAGGAACAGGATATTAACATTAGTACAATACTGGCAAGTAAACAGCAGACCTTATTTGAATTTCATCAATGTTTCCATTAATGCCTGTTTTCTGTACTAGTATGCTAACAGTGATCCCAGATTGCATTTATTTGTTATTTCTCCTTAGTTTCTTTCAGTCTATAACAGTTCCTCAGTCTTGCCTTTTTTTTTCTGTGATGTTCACACTTTTAATAAGTACCAGTCAGTTAATTTGTAGAATGTCATTCAATTTGGAATGTTTTCTCATGATTAGATTGAGGCTGTGTGTTTTTGGAAAGAGCACTACAAAAATACTCTTGTATCTTTCTCAAGGTATCATTATCCAGGAGTAATAATCTTGATATGTCTCATTGCTGCTGATGTTTATCTTGATCAGTTGTTTAAGTTGGTGTCTGATCAGTTAAGCAAAATTAATGTTTTTTAACCACACAGTGGCCTATCAAGACACTATCTCCCGTACTTACGTTAGTTCTTTTTCTTACCCATCCATTTCAGTGTGGTTATGTTATTCATTTTTAGTATGATTAGATTCATTTGTTAGTGTTTCTACTCGGTTCTGGGTTCTCCTTTCCTTGCATCCTGGTTGATTTTAAGTTTTTGTTTATTTTGAGGATATGTGAAGGGTTTGTGAAACTGTGGTTCTAAGAGTCAGAGCTATACAAAAATACGTACTTGGAGAAGTGTGACTCCCTCCTCATTCCTAAAACTCTGTTTCCATTCACCTCTTTTCTCCTCTTTTTCCACTTGCTTCCTTAGGTAACCACACTAATTAGCTTCTATTTATCCTTCTTTTAAATCTTTTGCACAAAAGAACAGACACCTTTGTATTTTCTGTCTTCTTATGCCCTAGAAATACTCTTTTGGGCCTTGCTTTTTTCACTTAACAGTATGTCCTGGAAATCATGCCATGCCTGTTCACAGAGACCTTCTTCATTCTTTTTTACCACTGCATAGGATTTCATGGTGTGGATGTATCATAGTTTATTCAACCACTTTACTATGTATGGGCATTTGGATTGCTTCCAGTATTGTATAGCTACAAACAAAGCTGCAATGAATACCCTTGTATATATGTATTAATGTGTTGTTGAAAGTGTATCTTCGGAGTAGATTCCTAGAAGTGGGATTGCTGGGTTGAAAGGTTAAAATATATGTAGTTTTGTTAGACATTGCCAAATTTATTTCCGGAAGGGTTGTACCATTTACATAATTGGTACATAAAACCCATAAAAATAACTTTTTCCTCATAGCATTACCAACAGAATGTGTTGTCAAGTTTTTAAACTTTAGCCAGTCTGGTGAGAAATGATACTTAGTGTGTTTTAATTTGTATTTCTCTAATTATGAATGAATTTCAGCATTTCCCATATATATGAAGGCCATTTTTAATGTCCAGTTTTTGTGAATTGCCCATTCATGTCTTTTCCCATTTAAAATTTTTTCAATGTAGTTTAATTTTTTATTTTATTTATTATTATTTTTTGAGGCAGAGTTTCTCTATTGCCCATGCTGGAATGTACTGGTGTGATCATGGCTCATGGTAGCCTCCAACTCCTGGGCTCAAGTGATCCTTTTGCCTCAGCTTCCCCAGTGGCTGGAACTACAGGGACATACCACCGTGTTCTGTTATTATTATTGCTATTTTGGTAGTAATGGGGTTCTCATTATTTTTCCCAGGCTGGTCTTGAATTCCTGAGCTCAAGTGATCCTCCTTCCTTGGCCTCCCAAAGAGCTGGGATTACAGGTATGACCCACCACACCTGTCCTCCTATTTTTTTTAAATGAGTTTTCAGTCTTTTGTATCTCGGTTATTAAGAGTTTTTCATATGTTAAAACTATTAGCTCTTTGTCTGTGGTATATGTTGTAAATCTCTCAGTTTTGTCAGTTGCTTTTTTACTTTCTTTGTGGTGCTTTTGTTATGTAAAGTATTTTTTATTTTCAAGTAGTAAAATTTATTAATTTTGTTTTTTATTGCCTCTGATTTTTTAACTTTTTATTGCCTTGGGATTTTGAGTCATCCTTAGAAAACTTATCACTACACTGAGATTAAAAATGAGTTTTCCCATAGTTTCTTCTAGTACTTTTACAGTTTTATTTTTAAATATTTAGATCCCTAATTTATTTGAAGTTTATTAATACGGATGATGTGAGAGATGGATCTAATTTTGTCTTCCTCCAAATGGCTACCCAGGACCATTTGTTTGAGAGTGTCCATCTTTACCCCAGTGATCTGAGCTTATAAATAAGAACATGGTATTTTGTTTTCTGTTCCTGCATTAATTCTCTTGGAATAATGGCCTCCAGCTGCATCCATGTTGCTGCAAAGGACGTGATTTCATTCCTTTTATGACTGTATAGTATTCTATGGTATATATGTACTGTATTTTCTTTATGTAATTCAGTCTGGATGGGACACCTAGGTTGATTCCATGTCTTTGCTATTGTGAATAGTGCTGCGATGAACACACAAGTGCATGTATCTTTTTGGTAGAACAACTTATTTTCTTTTGGACATATACCTAGTAATGGCATTGCTGAGTTGATTGGTGGCTCTGTTTTAGGTTTTCTGAAAAATCTCAGCTGGGCACAGTGGCTAACGCCTGTAATCCCAGCGCTTTGGGAGACTGAGGTAGGGGGATCACTTGAGGTCAGGAGTTCTAGACCAGACCAGCATGGCCAACATGGCAAAACCCCATCTCTACAAAAATACAAAAATTAGCTGAGTGTGGTGGCACACGCCTGTAATCCCAGCTACTCAGGAGGCTGAGGCAGGAAAATCGCTTGAACCCGGGAGGCGGAAGTTGCAGTGAGCCAAGACCATGCTACTGCACTCCACCCTGGGCAAAAGAGTGAGATTCCATATTAAAAAAAAAAAAAATTCTCAAAACTGCTTTCCACAGAGGCTGAACTAATTTACATACTCATCAATAGTGTATAAGCATTCCCTTTTCTCCACAGTCCTGCCAGCATTTGCTGTTTTTTGACTTGTTAATGATAGCCATTTTGACTGCTATGACATGATATCTCATTGTGGTTTTGATTTGCATATCTTTGATGATTACTATGTGGAGCATTTTCCCATATATGTTTTGGCCACTTATATGTCTTCTTTTTAGAAGTGTCCATGTCTTTTGCCCCCTTTTTATTGAGGTTTTGTTTTTTGTTTTTTTTTTCTTATTGAGTTTTTTAGGTTCCTTATAGACTCTGGATATTAGACATTTGTTGGATGCGTAGTTTGTGAATATTTTCTCCCATTCTGTAGGTTATCTGTTTACGCCATTGATAGTTTGTTTTGCTGTGCAGAAGCTCTTTAGTTTAATTAGGTCCCACTTTTCAATTTTTGTTTTTGTTGCAATTGCTTTTGAGGACTTAGTCATAAATTCTTTCCCAACGCTGATGTCCAGAATGGTGTTTTCTAGGTTTTCTTCTACGATTTTTAGAGTTTGAGGTCTTACATTTAAATCTTTAATTCATTTTAATTTTTGTAAATGGTGAAAGGTAGTGGTCTGGTTTCATTCTTCTGCATATGGCTAGCTAGCTGTACCAGGACCATTTATTGAAGAGGAAGTCCTTTCTGCGTTGCTTACTTTTGTTGATTTTATTGAAGATCAGATGGTGTAGGTGTGCAGCTTTATTTCTGGGTTCTCTATTCTGTTTCATTGTTCTGTGTGTCTGTTTTTGTCCTACTACAATGCTGCTTTGGTTACTGTAGCCTTATAGTCAGGTAATGTACATTTGAAGTCAGGTAATGTAATGCCTCTGACTTTGTTCTTTTTTGCTTAGGGTTGATTTGGCTATTTGGGCTCTTTTCTGGTTCCACGCGAATTTTAGAATAGTTTTTTTTCTAATTCTGTGAAAAATGACACTGGTAGTTCGATAGGAATAAGTGCTGAATCTGCAGATGGCTTTGAGCTGTGTGGCCATTTTAACAGTATTAATTCTTCCAATCCATGAGGTTGGAATGTTTTTCCATTTGTTTGTGTAATCTATGATTTCTTTCAGCAGTGAGAAAACTGACATCTTTATACTGTTGACTTACCTAAACCAAGAACAGTTTATTTATTTTTTAGTTTTTAGTTTTTCTGGAGTAATTTACAATTTTTTTGTGTGGAGGCTTTTGGTTGATCTAGAAGTAGGAAAAAACTGTCCTGGGCCCTAAGTGGTCAGGAAAGAAAAAATACACTAGAAAATGTATCAAGGATCTGGTAAATCTACTTACAGTGTCTCAGAGTTCTTCACAACCACTCTGTAAAGTAGGTATTGTTAGCTACATTTTATAAATGGTTATAATGAGTCTTAAGTATTAAATAAATAGAAAGTGGTCAATAGTGAAGGGAGGATATAAATTTATGTGCCTATATGTCTCCATTCCATATATTATTTGCAAGAGCATGCCAGGTAATGGAACATCTAGGGAAGGAAGCATTGATAATAAAGTTTAAAATCTTCAGAATGAGGCTAGAATGGTGGTTAGCCTAGATCCAGTATTAGAACCCAGTGCTTGAGCCTAGTATTTAGTTCTGCACACTTCACTTTTAGTGGGACATGGCTAGGCTTGGATAGCAAAAAGATTTCACCCCCTTGTTAACACTAATCGAGCACATTAGCAAACTGTGTAGGGATCAATATGCAGTGTTTTCCAAGAGTATGAAGATAGGGAAATGGGGTGTGCCAGCTATCTGTTAGTCAACCTTGGGCTATACAACGAGTCCAAAGGGAAGTGACAAAGATGGGGTGGGAACTTATAAGCATGCCATGGAATGGAAGGTTTGAAATCCAGGCTTGGTATGGAGGAAGTTTTGCTAGTTTTTTTGCTTTTTTTTTTTTACATTTGAAAAAAAAAGTCATGTCAACTTTTTGTGTGTGATTCTTGTGGTTAGAACAATGATGTTGTGTAGAGTGCCAACTCAGGTTCCATAGAAGGAAGAACTTTTTTAATAATCAAGAATTGCCTAAATATGGGGGGAAATGGCCTGGCGGCGATCATGCACTTGCTGATTTTTCATTGTTACATAGATTTTGAGAGTTCAGGCTTTGGGATTATAAGATCATGGGTACTTGTGTTGAATATATTACAGAAGTCACATCACTCCATTATATATACTCCTAACCCTCTAGAGCATGGTGTAGGACTTATTTTACATTTATTTGTATGATCCTTTGCTTAAGATACATCTTTCCCAGCACATGAGTACTCCAAGGATGGCAGTGACTGGTTTTTTTTTTTTATACTTTAAGTTCTGGGGTACATATGCACAACGTGCAGGTTTGTTAAATATGTATACATGTGCCATGTTGGTGTGCTGTACCCATCAACTCGTCAGCACCCATCAACTCGTCATTTACATCAGTTATAACTCCCAGTGCCATCCCTCCCCCCTCCCCCGTCCCCATAATGGCAGTGACTGTTTTGTTCATAGTACCTGGCACAGAATAAATGCTCAATAAAGGTTTGCTGAATGAATGAATGAATGAATGAATGTAGGTTTGTCACTCTGAGCTGTTCCCTCCTGGGAGCTATTACCAATCTTGTACTTGAGTCACTTGCTTTGAAGTGCCAAAATATGTTAACCAATAGGGACCCCAAGAGACACAGAAGTCACAGAATGGTGACACTCATGCTTTATGTCCCTGATTCCAGTTTCACTCATGGATCAAGGGAGGGATGAGGCAGGGGAGGAAGGATGTTCAGAAGGAGGGGTGGTAATCTCTTGATATTGTTCTTTCACACTTTGCACTCCCCTTTTAGAAACCTCATTATACTTCCTATTAGTTGTTGAATATTGTCTTTTCTACTAGATCCTCCTTGTTCAATTTCTAGTTTTTCTGTTGTGCAGTGTGCTCCATGAGGGTAGGGACCATGTTTTCCTTAATTATTTCTGTAACCTGAGCACCTAGAACAGTGCCTGGTGTATAGTAAGTACTCAATAAATTTTTGTGAGATGAATAAATAAATAAATGAAATGTGGTCTAGAATCTGTATGTGCCCAATAAAGTAGTGTATGAGATATTAGGACATGCAATACACAGTCTCTGTTTTCAAGTTGCTTGTAGCCTAGGTAGATACTTACAAATATGCAGACAAAACTCTAATACACAAAGAAAAAGGCACTGAAGCAGAAATTGAGTTTAAATCTTTGCCCCCAGTGATTTGGCTGTGAACAGGATTTCAGTGACCAGTAACAATTACCCTGCTCTTTATGGTGAGTTGTCATAAAGTATATGTGCCCCTGCCTTTTCTTGTAACTTCTAGTAGCAAAAGAACACAAGGCTGCAACTTAAAAGTCCAGCATGTAGTCTCTTCAGTTTCCCTCAAATGTGACAGGTTAGTGGGGAGCAATAATTCAAAAGGATCTTTCTGGAAGTAATGTTGCAAAATTCTTAGAAAAATCTAAATTGCAAAGTGAATATACAAGGGAGTAGTTGTGCAAGCATCTTCAGCCCAAGATGCTTCAAAAATACTGAATCATCACCAAGGCCAGAAAAATAGACCTTATCTTATATAACCACACATTGAACTATACATGAACTCAAAATATGTAAAGGGAAATTAAAATTTTTTTGCATGTTACACAAAACAAGTCTCTGAGAGGCCAGAGAATGGTATCTTAGCTAAAGGAGTATTTGATGTTAGTTGAACTGTAAATTTTTAGGAATTTAATATTGATTACAGTTATATGCAAAGAGGACATGAGGAATGTGATGGGCTGCCATCAGCCAGGAGAGACTGTTATACTTGGAACCATAAGAAACATGTGTGAGTGGTCAGGGTGCTGAAAGAATAGGGCTGAAATGGGCTGTCAAGAATGCATGAATGAGGCCGGGCGCGGTGGCTCAAGCCTGTAATCCCAGCACTTTGGGAGGCCGAGACGGGCGGATCACGAGGTTAGGAGATCGAGACCATCCTGGCGAACACGGTGAAACCCCGTCTCTACTAAAAAAAATACAAAAAACTAGCCGGGCGTGGTGGCGGCGCCTGTAGTCCCAGCTACTCGGGAGGCTGAGTCAGGAGAATGGCGGGAACCCAGGGGGCGGAGCTTGCAGTGAGCCGAGATCCGGCCACTGCACTCCAGCCCGGGCGACAGAGCCAGACTCCGTCTCAAAAAAAAAAAAAAAAAAAAAAAAAGAATGCATGAATGTCACGAGGTCAGGAGATCGAGACCATCCTGGCTAACACGGTGAAACCCCGTCTCTACTAAAAAAAAAAAATACAAAAAACTAGCCGGGCGCAGTGGCGGGCGCCTGTAATCCCAGCTACTCGGGAGGCTGAGGCAGGAGAATGGCGTGAACCCGGGAGGCGGAGCTTGCAGTGAGCTGAGATCCAGCCACTGCACTCCCGCCTGGGCGGCAGAGCGAGACTCCGTCTCAAAAAAAAAAAAAAAAAAAAGAATGCATGAATGATTAATACGTAAGTACAGTGATGTGGATTGGAATATATTGCTAATTTGATTGAGTGGGAAAAGTGGGAGGGGAGACTTGGTGCCTCTAAATGTGTGTGGGATTGTTTTAATATCATGCATTAATAGCTACTAGCCAGATCCCTTAAGAGGTTGTCACCAAGACTCATCAGTTTTTCTTACCATATATTTCTTGTATTCACTCTTCATTTCCTCTGCCTTTTCTCCAGTTTGGACCATACATTTCATGTCTTGGCTGTTTCAGTAGTTTTCCAATTAACATGACTAGTATTCCCCAAATTGGGTTGACAACAACTAAAACCACCAGGTCAGTATTTCTAAAACAGCACTTTTCTATCTTAATCCTTCATTGTTCTTCTCCCAAACCCCCCAATATTACCCAGAATATTCAAACTGTGTCCTATAATCATACATAGTATGCTCCAGAAAGAGAGATTATGTTTGTTTTTATTCAACGAATATCTTTCTGGCACTTAGCACAACGTGGAGGCAGAGGAAGTGTTCAATGAATATTTGTCGAATGAGTGAACGAGGTGGATCATTGGTTGCTGGGAAATGGAATTAGAGAAAGACAAGAAATTGGATTCTGGGGCTCCCACTTCCTCTCAAATCAGCAGCTCCGTTATTATCTACTTATTATTTAGGTGTTTTGAGTAAGTTTTGTCTGGAAAAGAGTTCTGTTGCTCTAAGTATATGAAAGCCAATTAACTAAAAATATTTTAACTCTTACACCTGACATACAAAATCCTAAATTAATCTTTCAAAGGAACCTGCTAGTACTCCCCAAAATACAGAGAATATAATGTGGTTTTGTTGTTGTTGTTGTTGTTGCTGTTTTTTTGACCAGCAATCCTCTCCAAAACCCCATGGGTCTATGGGGCTGCCATATTTGTTAGTATATAATCCCATTCCTGAGAAACAGGTTTTGACCCAGGTCTGGCCAGTTGTAATGTCTTGACATCCAGGCCTGAATTTGTTTGTGGGTACCTACCTGACCCCAGCTGGGTTATTTGTTATCCTTTCCTGGGATTTTAAACAGTTTTTATCAGAAACCAAGCAATAACAATCTGATCATTTCTGTGGCTAACATTTTTCCCCCGGTGGCTAACATTAAGAGAAACTCTTCATGATCAGATTTCCCAGTGTTTGGGGAAGCAATCTAGAGTGGAAGAGTCAGAAGCAAAGATCCAGAAAGAAGGAGATATGAGAGAGAGAGAGAGCATCCTGCTGGTATTTGAGTTCATTTCCAAGGCTGTCAAAAGTTGGGTTCTACTGACACAGTCCCTGTGATAGAATTTGGGGTGTAGGATATTTATTAGGGACCAACACTTATGGAAAGGAGGAGGAGAAAGCAAGATTGGGTAGAGGGAGAAACTGAACTCAATGCAAGTCTGACAACTCCACAGATAATTATTGACCATAATGAGTCCATTGAGCATAAATGGCCCATTGAAATTGTGCTGCATGGGCTGAGATGTCCTGGCCTTTATACTTCCACAGTGATTAGTCACTGAATATGGGCTACCCAGGGAAGGGCAAGTTCTCAGACAAGGCAACTCTCAGCAGCTGAAGCAAAACTTGAAGTAGATGATAGATGAAGGCTGTCTCCTGACCACATGGCCAGCATCTGGGAAAACATATTGTTCTGTGAAAGGGTATCTGAGCAGCACATCTCCATGTCCACCATGTAGGCCCACCTTTACCCTGCCTTCAACATGTTCGATCTTTAACTTCTTCTTTTAATGATGTGAGATACTTCAATATGTTTCCAATACATTTCCTTTGTTGTTGTTGTTGTTGTTTGGCGTTCTTTTTAAATTATGATTATATTTAAGTTCTGGGATACATGTGCAGAAAGTGCAGGTTTGTTACATAGCTATACACGTGCCATGGAGGTTTGCTGCACCCATCAACCCATCATCTACATTAGGTATTTCTCCTAATGTTATCCCTCCCTTAGCCCCCCACCCCCCTCATAGGCCCTGGTGTGTGATGTTCCCCTTTCTGTGCCCATGTGTTCTCATTGTTCAGCTCCCACTTATGAGTGAGAACATGTGGTGTTTGGTTTTCTGTTCTTGTGTTAGTTTGCAAAGAATGATGGTTTCCAGCTTCATCCATGTCCCTGCAAAGGACGCAAACTCATCCTTTTTTATGACTGCATAGTATTCCATGGTGTATATGTGCCACATATTCTTTATCCAGCCTGTCATTGTTGGGCATTTGGGTTGGTTCCAAGTCTTTGCTATTGTGAATGGTGCTGTAATAAACATACCTGTGCATGTGTCTTTATAGTAGAATGATTTATAATCCTTTGGGTATGTACCCAGTAATGAGATTGCTGGGTCAAATGGTATTTCTGGTTCTAGATCATTGAGGAATCGCCACATTGTCTTCCACAATGGTTGAACTAATTTACACTCCCACCAACAAGGTAAAAGCGTTCCTATTTCTCCACATCCTCTCCAGCATCTGTTGTTTCCTAATGTAGATGATGGGTTGATGGGTGCAGCCAACCTCCATGGCACGTGTATAGCTATGTAACAAACCTGCACGTTCTGCACATGTATCCCAGAACTTAAGTATAATAACTTTTTAATGATCACCATTCTAACTGGTGTGAGATGGTATCTTATTTTGGTTTTGATTTGCATTTCTCTAATGACCAGTGATGATGAGCTTTTTTCATATGTTTGTTGGCCGCATAAATGTCTTCTTTTGAGAAGTATCTGTTCATATCCTTCACTGACTTTTTGATG
Organism: Macaca fascicularis; assembly: GCF_037993035.2. Taxonomy (NCBI): domain Eukaryota; kingdom Metazoa; phylum Chordata; class Mammalia; order Primates; family Cercopithecidae; genus Macaca; species Macaca fascicularis. The sequence goes on along the minus strand of NC_088388.1, from coordinate 37,994,759 downwards.
GGGTTGTTTGTTTTGTTTTTCTTGTTAATTTGTTTATGCTCCTTGTAGATTCTGGATATTAGCCCTTTGTCATATGGATAGATTGCAAAAATTTTCTCCCATTCTGTAGGTTGCCTGTTCACTCTGATGATAGCTTCTTTTGTTGTGTAGAAGCTCTTTCATTTAATTAGATCTCATTTGTCAATTTTGGCTTTTGTCGCCATTGCTTTTGGTGTTTTAGTTATGAAGTCTTTGCCTATGCCTGTGTTCTGGATGGTATACATTTCCATTTTAAAAAAAATCAAGGTCAAGTTAGATTTTTGTCACTTGTGATTAACATCCTGATGGATGTCCTTCAGCCAGATTGCCCTCCAGAATACTCTTCTATCCTTTTGGTTTTGAAGTGTGTGTGTGTGTGTGTGTGTGTGTTTTCTCTACTGCTAAGGTCTGAATGTTGGTGCCTTCTCCAAAGTCTTATGTTGGAACTGGAAAACCAATATGATAGTAATAAGAGGTGGAGCCTTGGCCAGGCACAGTGGCTCAAGCCTGTAATCCCAGCATTTTGGGAGGCCAAGGCGGGTGGATCATGAGGTCAGGAGTTTGAGACCAGCCTGACCAACATGGTGAAACCCCATCTCTACTAAAAGTACAAAAATTAGTCGGACATGCCAGTGGGCGCTTGTAATCCCAGCTTCTCGGGAGGCTGAGGCAGGAGAACCGCTTGAAGCCAGAAGACAGGTTGCAGTGAGCCGAGATTGTGCCACTGCATTCCAGCCTGGGCAAAAAGAGCAAGGCTCCATCTCAGAAAAAAAAGAAAAAAAAAAAAGAGGTGGAGCCTTTGGGAAGTGAATAAATCATGCAGGTTCCACCCTCATGGATGAGATTAGCACTTTTATAAAACAGCCTTCAATGGACTCCCTTGTTCCTTCTGCCACATGAGGACACAAGTAGAAGACATAGTTCATGAAGCAGACATTGAATCTGCTGCACCATGATCTTGGACTTCCCAGGCTCCAGAACTGTGAGAAATAAATTTCTATTGTTTATAAGCTGCCCAGTCTAAGGTGTTTTGTTACAGCATCCTGAATGGACTAGGACATCTATACAGTCATTCATGCAACAAATACTTCCAGTGCACCCACCATGGATCAGGCAAGAATCTAAACCTTCCCTTTCCTAAAGCTTCAGACCACTGCCTTTCTTCGCACATGACTCCTTATGAAATCTGCTCTCCTTTGAATGTCAATAGCATTCACATTCCTCATCATCTCTACCATTCGTCCAGCACTACTTTGTCTTCCACTGGATGGCTGGCCTCTGGCAGAACTGTTTTTTGTGACACTGTGCTGTGAAATAATGGGCCTCAAATGAGGGATGGGGTGAGAAAAATTTCATGGGACTTTGTCCCAACCTCTAAGGGTGTTGTTCACTACATTGCAGTGTTCTTTCTACAAGACCCTCAGGAGATATTTCTTTTCTATCTCAATATCAATACCATATGTGCTTCTGAATAACTGCTTGATTTTTATCTCACTACCTTGTGAACTGTGCACCTGGCTAAATTTCTCTTTTCACATTGGCTGCTAGAGAACCCAAGCCAAATTTCACACTCTTAGCAAATGTGTAACATACTATGTCAGATGCCAGTAACTGTTGTCTCCAAGTCATTGAGACTGAAGACATGATTCCTTGTTTAAGTGGGTTGATATGGTTTGGCTGTGTCCCTACCAAAATCTCACCTTGAATTGTAATAATCCTCACGTGTCAAGTGTGGAGCCAGGTGGGGATAACTGAATCATGGGGGCACTTTCCCCCATACTGTTCTCATCGTAGTAAATAAGTCTCAGGAGATCGATGGTTTTATAGAGGGGCATTCCCCTGCACAAGCTCTTTTCCCTACTACCATGTAAGATGTCCCTTTGCTCTCCAACTTTGTCTTCCACCATGATTGTCAGGCCTCCCCAGCCATGTTGGACTGTGAGTCCATTAAACCTCTTTCCTTTATAAGTTACCCAGTTTTGGTTATGTCTTTATTAGCAGCACGAGAACAGACCAATACATGGGGTTTCTTAAAAATGTAACCTGGGCCAGGCATGGTGGCTCACGTCTGTAATCCCAGCACTTTGGGAGGCCAAGGTAGGCGGATCATGAGGTTAGGAGATGGAGACCATCCTGGCCAACACGGTGAACCCCCATCTCTACTAAAAATACAAAAAATTAGCCAGATGTGGAGACATGCACCTGTAGTCCCAGCTACTCAGGAGGCTGAGGCAGGAAAATTGCTTGAACCCAGGAGTTGCAGGTTGCTGTGAGCCAAGATTGTGCCACTGCACTCCAGCCTGGGTGATAGAGTGAGACTTCGTCTAAAAAAAAAAAAAAAATTGACCTGAATGCATTAGGATTGGGCATAGAGTCTTGGTTGCCTCAAACATACTCACCTCCTGTTGTAAACACCCCTTGTCACTTCGTATATGTATGCACACACTGGCCCCCTTGAAGTTATTTGATTTTATTATTCTTCCTCTATAGATTGCATTAAAAAGTTTTTAAAGAATAATATGTTTAATTTAACCCACCATCTTCAAAATGTTATCGTATCAACTTGCAATCAATGCAGAAAAAAGTATTAATGAGATATTTTTCATTTTTTTGTACTAAACCTTTGTAGTCCAATGCGTTTTTTATTGTTGTAAAATATATATAACATAAAATTGACCTGTTAACCATTTTTAAGTATACAGTTTAGTGACATTAAGTACATTTGCATTGTTGTGCAACCATCACCACTATCTACCAGCAAAACTTTTTCATCTTTCTAAGAGAAAACTCCATACCATTAAATAATAATTCGTCATACTCCCTTCTCCCCAGCCCATGGCAACCACCATTCTATTTTCTGTCTTTGTGACTTTGACTACTCTAAATACCTCATATAAGAGGAATTGTATATGATTTGTCCTTTTGCATCTAGCTTATTTTACTCAGCATAATGTCCTCAAGATTCATCAGTGTTGTGGCATGTGTCAGAACCTCTTTCCTTTTAAGGCTGAATAATATTTGATTTACATATATTCCACGTTTTGTTTATCTTTTCATCTATGGTTTCCATTTTTGTATTAGCCAATTTTATGTTGTTGCCCTTGTTTTCTCTGTAAACTGCCTTTAATTATTTTATGAGCAGTGTGCAGCTTAAATACATTCATAGTTTTCATCTTCAATAAGACAATAAGCTCCTTAAAGATAGTGTCCAGCACATGTTTAGCACAAAGGAGATGTTTGACACATGTGTTCATTGGTACAAGTAACACCCGGTTCTCACCTGTAGGTGAGGTGAATGCAGTGGGGAGGGAGGGGGCCCTTGCACCTTGCCTAGGGGTGATGTGGAACACAGAACATTGTGTTCCTGTGTCCAAGCCTTTGGTAATCTTATCTATATGTTCTCCTGCATTTACTCTTCTTCCCCAACATCTTTTTAATGATCATTTTAATAACAGTACTGTCAACATACATTACACTGAAAATGCCGGAAAACGCCCCTTTGGGAGGAGACACACAGGCTGAAAATAGCTCTTCTTGTTTTCCTCTCCTTCCTATTCCAGCCTCAACTGCTGTTCTTGGTGGAGACAACCACTGTGGGATCAGAGTAGATTAAAATATAAGGCTGCTTTAATAGTAAAAATTTCCCAGTATTCAAATTCACTGAAAAATGCCCTTAAGCTTTAAAATATAGAGATACAATTCAGTGATTTTCGGGGAAAACCTTTACACAGCAATCTAAAAAGAGAAGTTTGGAAAGAACCTATAAATCAGAGCCTGGTTGTCCCGGGAGGTAAGGTTATATGGATATGGTGGCTTCTTCTATGGTATAACTAAAGAACATGAAAGTCTTTCTGACCTTATACCCAGCAGGCCAGGAGAATTTTCCCTTGTGTAGTGACACTTGATTGGCATTCATGCCAAAAGGCTCTTGTGAAATGGTTGCCTGAGCAGAGTGAGGTGGGGCTATAGTAGCTCATCAACACAGATGCCCCATGTGCTCCCTGCACAGTCAGTCCCTGACACACAGGCATAAAGCCTCTGCTGGAGCCACTGCAGGGATGGGAGCTCAAGACCCACTCATGCCTCCCCTTACCTGAGTAGCCCACTTTGGTTTGGGACAGCCTTGTTGTTAGAAAAATCTTTGTTTTATTGAGAACAAAACTTTCTCCATAAACATCACCTTTCGCTTATAATTTCCCTTAATCATATCTAATCTTTTTTTTTTTTTTTTTTTTTGAGACAAGGTCTTGCTTCATTGCCCAAGCAAGAGTGCAGTGGTGCAATCATAGCTCACTGCAGCCTCAAACACCTGGGCTCAAGTGATCCTCCCACCTCAGCCTCCTGAGTAGCTGGAAGTACAGCCATGGGCCACCATGCTTCCTGGCTAATTTTAAAACTTTTTGTAGAGATGTGGGGAGTCTCACTATGTTGCCCAGGCTGGTCTTGAACTCCTGGCCCCAAGTGATCCTCTCACCTCAGCCTCCCAAAATGCTGAGATTACAGGTATGAGCCACCGAGCCCAGCCCACATGTCTAATCTTGAGTGTACATGTCAGCTAGTGCTCACCTAGCCAAGAACTGGCACCAAGGGACCTGCACACTGGATTGGGTGCCTTTCATGACACAGGAGTATGTATTAGTTTGTTTTCATACTGCTATAAAGATACTACCCATTGCTGGGCCGTTTATACAGAAAGAGGTTTAATTGACTCACGGTTCCACATGGCTGGGGAGGCCTCAGGAAACATACAATTATGGTGGAAGGGAAAGCAAGCACCTTCTTCTTAAGGTGGCAGGAGAGAAAAGAACAAAGGAGAGACTTTCAAACACTTATAAAACCATCAGATCTCATGAGAACTCACTCACTATCTTGACAACAGCTTGGGGGAAACCACCCCCATGATCCAGTCACCTCCCTCCCTCAACATGTGGGGATTACAATTCAGATTACAATTCAAGATGAGATTTGTGTGGGGACACAGCCAAACTATTTAAGAGTGTTTTATGTTAGTTTCAAGTGAAACTCTTGGTGGGGGTTGGGTGAGGAGTGGAGGAGGGCAGCAGCTCTGGCAGGGACCGTTGGGCAGCCAACAACACCAAGAGGGCTTTGAATGACACCTGAAGACAGGAAGACAGACCATAGAAGAACAAGGTGTGCCAAGACATGGTTCACTTGCATTCATTCCTTCCTTCTCTAGGATCTCTCCCACCCCGGAGACTTGGGCATCAGAATTCACTGAGCTCTGGGCTAGCCCTTAGAAAAACTTGTATCTGGTATTACCCTGTTTTGGTTTGCTTGTTTGTTTGCTTTTGTTTTTGTTTTTGTTTTTACTAGTTCTGTCACCTTGAGAAGATCATTGAAGTTCTCAGAACCTCAGTCTCCTCATCTGTAAAACTGGATTAATAATGCCACACCCAGTCTTCTTCCCACTTCACAGGGTTGTGTTAAGGATCAAATAGGGTAATGCATATGAATTCTAGAAAGGAGAAAGGGCTTTAAAGCACAGATATCAAGTAACATAACCTCTCTGTGTTTCCACCTGTCTATTTTCTTTGCATTCTTTCAAAACTTATTTATAATTGTTTGTATAATGCTAAATTGTTTGCATATTTTAAGGTGCCTCATCTCCTTTTTGAAATATGGTGTGGAATAAACAAAATTATACATAAAATCAACATTTAATGGATTGTTATGATTACTGTTGTCTTGGGGAAACATATTGGGGGAGTTATGTATAGAATTTATTGTCGAGAGATAATATAGAGAGAATGTGTTTTAGAGAAAATATATGATATTACTGGTCTGGGCCTTGGCGCAAAGCATTTTAAAGGTGCTACTTTCTCTACTAAATGGGAAACTCCTTTACCTTGAAATGTGTATTTCAAACCCAGTTCCATAAAAAGGAGAACTCACCAGGAGTTGCTGCAGAGTTCATGTTTACAGGATGCACGTTCTTTCTTATTCAGCACTAGGAAAGCCATTTGCTTTACCACTGAGGTGAGGCCTGTGAATGAGTTAGGGTACAGCCCAATATGTGGCTTCCTTTTATTTTCTTGTTTTAAAATGGCCATCTGTAGAGTCTTCTGGAAGCCACCATTTGTATCCTCTGTTCTTGACAACAGCCATGAAAGGTGGGGTAGGCCAGCTCCTGTTCTGCAGATGGTGAGATGGCACATGGGGAGACAGTGTTGTGCAGTGGGAAATGCAGGCCGAAGCCAAACAGACCTGGGTTGAATGCAAGGCCCACCAAGCATCTGGGTCCACACTCCCTGTCTGGTCTTGGCCTAGTCATTTAAACTCTCTGAGCCCAGTTTCCTCATCTCTTAAGTGGGGAAAATAATAGTAGCTACAGAACAGGGTTGTAATAACAATGAATGTATAAAGTTGTACAGCCCTAAGCTTAAAGCTTGGCTTGCGTTATTGTTGTTAATAAACTATTCTCCACCCACTTCCTTCGTTTGAGTAAATCTGCAACCCAAGCTTTACTCAAAAGAAAATATTTTGCATTATGGGAAAGGGGGAATTTAAGAAAAGTCCCTTCTTTATGATACCTGGAGTCTGTTTTATGAACCTAGAAACTAAATATTCTTATCAACTTGGCAGGTAAGTGAAAACAAAATTTATGTCACACCAAACTGAAAAGGTAAATGCATCTTCTTGCATCTGACTTTAAAAAGCTATCAGGTCTAAGTCACCTAGATTTCATTCTAATCAGGATTCAGGCCCAGCTTGTGAATTGTGAGTCATGTACAGGCTCTGAACCCAATAGTTGGTAAACTGGGCTTCAACAAAGAACTTAATTAAGGAGAACCACCCTCTTCCGGCCCCCATGTATTACCACCCTCAACCCCCACCCACAAACCACAAAGGGATATGCACCTTGCACTAGATTTTTGACCTTATTATGCACAGTGTAACATTTATTACTTCACTCAACACTGCTGGATGAAAACAGCCCTCTTCAATTTACAAAACCCCACTTTACAGGAAACGTAGGAGAAAGGCCAGAGTACAGATTAATGAATGCTATCAAATACATCCACCCGAAAGTATCACCAATTTTGCTGTGACACAGTTCCTGGAATTGCATCAGATATTTAAACTGTTGGATGTACCAGTATTGTATCCCCAAAGACTTTGAAAGAAGTGCAAAAATTACGTACTTTTCACAATGCATCGTCATGCTTATTTGCACGTGTGTCTGGTCTGCTGTATTCCTAGGCCCTCCATGAACTTTGTCCCACCTGCCTCTCCTATCTCTTTCTGTCCCTCTCTACTTCAGCCCACCTGGCCTTCTTGTTCACTGAACCAGCAAAGCTAGCATTGCCTCAGGATATTTGCACTTGCTATTAATTCTGCTTAGAATATCCTTTGCTTGACTGGCTCCTTCCACCATACAGGTCTCAGCCAAAATACCACCTCCTTAGAGAAGCATTTTCTCATCACTACTATGAAGTAGCAGCCCTCAGCTTTTCTCTATCACATACTTCTTTTTTTTTTTTTTTGCCTTCATTGTACAGTCTTCCCTTGGTATCTGTAAGAGATTTGTCCCAGGACCCCTGGAGGATACTAGAATCCCAAGATGCTCAAGTCCTTTATGTAAAATATCATAGTATTTGCATATAACATACACACATCCTCCTGTATACATTACATCATCTCTAGATTACTTATAACACCTAATACAGTGCCTACACGTCACTTCATTTGCTTGAATTCAACGTAGTACTTGGCATGTGGCAAATTCAAGTTTTGCTTTTTAGAACTTTGTGGAACTTTTTTTTCCCGAATATTTTCGACCCACAGGCAGTTGAATCAATGAATGCAGAACCCACGGATGTGGAGGGCCAATGGTATTTACCACTATGTCTCAGTGATTTTAGTTAATGGAGGTGACAACATGTAGAGGTCAGTGCCATTGGAAGAAGACTTAATACTTTATCTTTCTCAAGAGAAGGGGATATACCACACCACACAGGGCCACAGAGAAAGCACCAGATTTTGATATGAGGCAGAAGCTGGAAAGAGGAGAGTCTAGGTCACAGTCTGTATGAGGGATTCCATGGGAAGGTCAAGACAGAGCAGAATAAATACTTTAGAATTGGCTGGTTTTAATAATTTCAGTGGGCTTTGGGCTATAGAGGTGGTCTCTAATTGCCTCGTACATGGTTCTGGGATAATTTAGGGCAGGGAAAATATTAGCTTGGTGTGTGAGAGTTAGATAAAGGGGGTAGTTGGGGATATAGACTCTGGATTGGTTGGTTGGCATATGAAAGGTATGCCTTTCATAAGAGCTCAATCCTGAGCTTTTAACTATCTCTAAGATTTGGCTAATGTTGCAGGAAAAGCCTCTTTCCAGACAACAAGATTTTTCAGGTGTCGAAATGTCATAAGATATATAAAATAAAAAATATGATGAATACAAACTATATGAAATAATCTCATTTATTTTTGTCTATCTACTTTAACAGAAGGTAAGCCCCATGAAGGTAGGGACCATGTCCTTATTGTTCACGACCATATTGCCAGCACAAAGTAGGTGTTCGATAAATATTTGTTGCATGAATAACAAAATATGAGCCCCCAGAGTCTGGGACTTTGTGGTCTTCACAGTTGTATCTCCCTGTTCCAACTCCATCCTTATACTTTCCCTAGCACAGTGCAGAATACATAGTAACTGTCATTTAAAAAGGGTTGTTGAATTAATTTGAACTGAGAAGGGTAATATACCATTTTAATTTGTGTAGTTTAAAATAGTTTTAGCAAATGTATTCATTTGTCACAGATAAAGTGGATGGCACAAAAATTCATACATTTTGGTAAGAAGAAATAAGATCAAACAGATTCAAAACATATGCTCCTTTTAATCAGGGATTAGCAATAGCATATTCAAATATCAAGGACAACACATCATGGATTATAATGACCTGATCTCTGCCTAAAAGAGATATTGAAATTCACCTTTAAAAACAGGAACACAGCCAGACAGGGGGGTATACAGCTGTAGTCCAAGCTTCTTGAGACGCTGAGGTGGGAGGATTGCTTGAACCCAGGAGTTTGAGTCTTGCCTGGGCAACACAGCAAGACTCTGCCTCTAAAATAATAAAAATAAATAAGTAAATAGGAATGTAATACACCAAGATGTTAAAAGCATTAATCTCTAGACAGCAGGAGAAGTATCTTTGTAGTTTTCCACATTTTCCTTATTTTGTACAATGAATGTACATGACTTTTAAAATAAGAAAAAAAATCATTCAAAAGAAATTAGCATTTTGGTTATATTTTATTCTATCTTCCACATTAGAGTATGCCAGCAGATTAATAGAACTAACAAAGGAGCCTAAATTCTGCAGCATTTTTTCTAGCTCCTTTTTTATTTATTTATGCCTCAGAAGCAATGTGAATTCTTAAATTATCCTTCATTAAATCTAATCAGAGTTTCGATGGACTCCAACAAACGAGAGCACAGCACGTTAGTTACCATGTCATGCAAGAACAGAAAATAACCTGGTAGATTCTCCATGTCCCTCTACCAATGTCAGCCCTGCCAACGTTCCTTACTGACGTTCCCAAAACTGACATTCCCCTTTCATTGATGTCACTGAATCAGGAAGCCGAAAAGCTGTTGCAAAATGACTGTTTCTATTGCAAAGGTTTAAAACTTTAGAGATTGAAAGGTTAAAGTTAAAAATATGTATTTTAATTTGAACAACAGATGGCCTTGGAGTGACTACAAGGCTGAATTAACTCTCGAGTCTCTATGGCTGTTTGTGGAAAGAAAAAATAAAAAAGACAACCAAAACCCTTAAAAAGCCCACACTGGAACACACAGCTCAAGTGCTGGTGACATCAGCAGAATCTCTCTGTTGAATTAGAGTCCCGAATTTGGCTTCAGAGCCATCTGTTAGCCTCCAGATAGAATAATCTTCTATGAAATTATACTGCATAGTTTCACTAATGAACATTTCCAATTGTCAGAGCCTCAGTCTCATAGCTGTCCCACCTCTTGAAGCCTCCATGGCTCCCTGAGCCCCTGTGATACACAGAGGGATCCTACTTGCTAAAGTTCACAATGGATCTGTCCTTTGAAAAGATGTGTTCTATCTTAGATTGAGTTCTATGGAAACAGACTTTGAGATGGAGAGCTGCATGCAGAAGGTTTATTAGAAAGTGCTCTTGGGAAATACAGCTATAAGGAAATGAGGAAGGCTGCATTGTGCAAAGGGAAAAGCTAACATATAAGGCAGTTCTAACTCAGGCCTTGCTGTCCTATGGAGAGCTCGATTGCTGGGAAGGGCCCTCAGAGTTGTCCCAGATTGAATCACAGAATCTTGGTCTTTGCATCTTCATATCAGTTGTCATTGGATATAGGCTGCTCCCCGAGAAGATATTTAGTAAATGATTGCTTTATTATTATTATTACTGTTTGCTATAGACTGAATGTTTGTGTCCCCTCAAAATTAATATATCGAAACCTAACCCCCAAGGTGATGGTATTAGGAGGTGGAGCTGTGGGGAACTGGTTAGGTCATGCACGTAGGGCCCTCATGATGGAATTAGTGCCCTTATAAGGTGCTAATAACTCTGGTCACCCTTTTGCTATGTGAGAACACAGCAAGATGGCACTGTTGATGAGCCAGAAGGTAGGCCCTCACCAGACACCACCAAATCTGCCTTGGTCTTAGACCACCCGGCCTCCAGAGCTGTGTGAAATAAATTTCTGTTGCTTATATGGTACCCAGTTTATAATATTTTGTTATGAGAGCCAAATGGACTAAGATATTATTAATCCCAAAGTGAATGGATCTTTCTGCTCAACAGCAGGCACCAGTTGGGGAGCTTTGGGGCCATTTGTATGGGTGATGAGGAAGGATAAAGGGCTGAGTAGAACAAAAGTCAGATGCGCAGTGCTGGAATGAACAGAAAGGCAATGTCATCCTGGCATGCCTATGCACATGTATGGAATATCAAAATGTGGGGAGAAGCCAGTCACCCTGCCCAGCAGCGATGAAGTCCTAGAGTCTACTGGCTTGGGCATCTTACTGCTCTAACCGGAAAGCTCCGAGCCTGGGCTGCTGCCAGAGTGGGTATAAGCAGTCCCTTTTTAGGCAGAACATTATCTAGATTGGATTACATGCCTGTAAACTGATCAGTGCATCTTCATATGCTGTCAAGCATCTGAGTTCAAACAATTGGACTATTTTAATAAGATTAGCAACTTGACCCCTTCCTATAGTTTTCTCTCTACAGGATTCCATTCAGAATCCTCTGGAGAAGAGTGTCTTAGGGAAGTAGTAGGATTTCTGAATGCCCTGCATCTGCCTTCCTGAGGCAGATACAGCTAAAAAAGACCTTCATGTCAACTAGAACCACCTGTATACTCCAAAATGTGCCAGAGAAATGTGCCCAAAGTCAAGGGAGTGGTATTGTGGACAGGTGGTTTAATAGGATGAATATATATTCTTGGTTGGTAAACCTTGCAATGAGTGTGCTTATAACTCACCCATGAATGGAGAGCCAATCTCTGCCTGCAAAGGCTAGAGTGTAAAAAATGGCCAGATGGCCAATAATGAGGCAGACTTTCATAATTATATAACGATTAAGGGTTTGAAATAAAGATTATGGAATTGCACAGATCTGCTTTTCAAATTTCAGTTCCTTCACTTACTAATTTGGAAAACCTGATGAAGTGATTTAACATCTCTAAATCTTACTAGTTTCCTCCTCTTTAAAATGGGATAATAATGCCTACTTGTGTCAAATGGACGTAAGCCAGTTTGCTCATTCACAAATACTAGATCCTTCGAGGATTATGATTGGGTTCTTTTTGGTAGATGGTAGGTAGATGGTAGATGTTATAATCATTGCAGGTAGAAGGCTATCAGTTTCCTCCTCAAAATTTCTCTACCAGGTGGTACTTTGCCAGAAAGCAAGTCTCTGGCCAAATTCTCAAATTCTTCCAGATAGGTAGGCACAAAAACAGTCATCAATCTGTAAGTGTGACAAAATCCCAGCTCTCTGTAATTCTCTATTGGTTAATAGGACAATTTTTAGAGGTAGGTTTCAACTTAAATTTCTAGTAGGTTCTAGGTAACACCATCATCTCTTCAGAATCCTAAATCTAGGGATTCTTTTTTGAAGCAATTGGGCTATTTTAGTAAAGGGGGAGTGTCTGTATGATACTTGTAGACAGTGCAGTGCCTGGAACACTTTTATTTATTTCACCAATGAAAAATGTTTTCTAACATTTTTATACTAATGAATAAACCTTTGGTGTTGACCAGAAATCATGATAGCTAAAGAATAAAGTAGTTCTGTAGGAACCATTTCTGGAATACTATATTCTAATATGGTTTCACAAAAGCTAGTCATTTTTGGAGAGTGTTTTCCTGATTAGAATTCTTTGAATATTAATTGACCACCCTAAGGTGGTTTTAATTAAGGCAATTAACCAGGTTAATTAACTACTCTAAGATGTAGATTAAAATACGTATGCAAACACTCTCTCACAGACAAACTGCTGTCTATGCTGATACATTTTAAAGTTAAAGACCACATAGAATGTTTCATAGAATTAAATGACATAATCAGGTGCTGACTGACAGCCTGCCCTGAATTATGGGAATGAATGATACCTCCTTGGCGGCCACCAGAAATACATTGATGGTGGGGGAGTTTTTGCAAGGGATTGGAATTCTTGAGTCAACAGCTAAGGGGTGGGTGTAGAGAGCTTTTGATGTTAATGTTAATGTGATATTGATAGATATCACTAGAGGGTAAACTCCATAAGGACAGGAACACTTCCCTTTTTTTCCCTGCTGTATTTCAATGTTTAGAACAGTGCCTGGTATATTGTAGTTGCTCAATCGATACTTGTTGAAAGAATGAATACATTTTTAAAATCTGATCTGATTCTTTTGAGGATGTACAGGAGTTAGTGCAGTGCTAGGCATAGGGTAGATGCCTAATGAATGTTTACTAATTAGTATGAATGAATGAATAAGCAATTTCTTATTGAACAAGTAAAATAATTCCCTAAAGGATATTGTCAAACTAGATCAATATCATGCTGCATAGAAATTTTAATTTATGCTGTATTTATAGCAACTCTAATGGTGATATATAAGATAAGATAGCCTGAGCATAGTGGCATTATAACCAAATGAATGCCTCTGTCTGAAGAATACAGGTTAAGAGACCCATATTGAACTGAAGAAAGGGCTCTATGGTAGTTGTTGGAAGGCTCCCTTCTAAGCTCATCATAGTCTCCATGTAGAGATTGCCATATTCCATGTTGTATATTTTGCTTTTTATGAAAAGCTCTTAATTTTAATTATCAAATCTATCAACCTTTTCCTTTTTGGTTTGCACATTTTATACCTTGTTTAAGAACTTCTCTCCTAGATCAAGGTTAAAAATATATACTTACTTATTTTTTACTAAAGTTTTGAAAAGTTTGTCTCAGAGGTCATCCAACCATCAATAATTGATATTTTGCCTATGGTATAAGGTAGGAAAATACAATTTCATTTTCCCTCATATGGTTAGTCATTATTAAATATAATTTTATTTAGTCCAATAACTACATTTTATCATTTCCATTTAAATCTTAACTAGAGGCTTTTTTGGGAGGTGGAAAGGGCAGGTGGTACAAGTCATGTTAATTTTATCCTCCCAACTAGTGTAAATGGGAGCCTGTGCTTAGGGATTTGGTGAGAGGAGAGATCCTTCCTCCCATACTCCCTCCTTTCCAGCTCCAACTGTCTCAAGTCTGAGACAGGCCATGATTTTCTTCTCATTGCAAGTTCATTAATCATCTAATGAGATGTCAACCTTTGGGTTGTGGGAAACTTTATTCTAGAATCTGCTTTACTTTCTCATTCTGCTTTATTCCCTCACATCTCATGTCTGCCCCAATAAAACCAAGGCTTTTGCTTCCAGGAGTAAGGAATTTTAGTACTAGATTATTCCTCCTTATTGTTGATTCTGGCCTCAAGGGCTTTGGGAATTCCCTTTAATCTCCTGAAAGCTCATTCATGCATTAAATTTTTAAAAAATTTAATTCAAACTTGTAGATGTTCTGAACCATGAGGAAGTCTCCAAAAACCTAGTCTTTCATGTTGCTGAAATAGAAGTCTATGGTATCTTTTTGTTTGTTTGTTTGTTTGTTTGGGGGGGGTTGCTTTGTTTATTTGGGCAGTGCCTTTGGAGACTAATGTTTTTTACACTAAGATCTTTGATCCATACAGACTTAATTTTGATATAGTAAAGGATGTGGTAGGGATCCTGCTTTATTTTTTCACAGCCATCCAGTAAACACAAAACAACACTATTTATAGAATAATTCACAGAATGGAAGTTTTAGAATGTAAATACTCAATATGTGATAGGGAAAAGAACACTAATACACTAATAAAATATTCCAAAGCAAGACTGACCCCTATTACTACTGTCTCACCAGTCTGCACTGGATGCGGTCAGCTTCTTGAATCACCAGGGCTATCCATGCTAGAGATACTTCCATCTCTTTTAGCTGAAAATATTTACAGAAATACATATCCTGTTGGGAATATAATGGAGGATATATAATCAACTTTTTCATGTTCATTGTTTTGTTACTATACATAGTAGATGAGTTTCAGAAAAGTTGTATTAAATTAAAATCATATTTTTAGTTCCCCTGGCAAGTGTTCTCTTTAAAGGGATTTTACTTTGAATTATTTTTGAAAATCATCTTAAAGGGTAAATAATGACTCCCTAATTTTTCTACGATGCAGATAAGAGTTTTTATTTACTAAGTTTCTCAATGCAAGATATACTTACATAATGCAGATTCTTTTCTAATACAGGAGAAAAAAATGAGGAGGCTAAATTTTAAAAGCAAATCAATGTGTATTTTAAAAAATGCAATTGTTGGAATACAGACTTAAAGACATTTCTTAAGGATCATTTACATGAATCCAATTTGCTTGCCTCTATATGAGAGGCAACATTTTGGGTGTTTTTTTTTTTTCAAAATCTAATTTTTAAGCTTTGTAGGGTAGGTGCCAAATGGTATTTTAAAAACACACATTTAAAAAAGGAAGAACGTGCAGTTTTGCCTGGAGTACAGATGGAGCCTGTGTCAATTGAAGGCATTTTGCCTAAGGACACAGAGAAAATCACTTTTTCATAAAGACCATAAACTCCACTCATGTTTCTGTTCATTTTAATTTGTAGAAAGTGGGAAGAAATCAAATAGGGGGGCATACGGGTTCATTTGTTTTAATAATCTCATCACTCAAATTTTATATCAATTATGCTATAAAAATTATTTGACCCTCAAATCAGTAATGTAATTTTTATATGAAAACATATGGTCATTTCTGGTTATTTCTTGTTACTTATCTTACTGATTTTTTTTTCTGTCATGTACTGTGTATTGTGTAGATAGGGCCCAATTTTATTCTATCTCCGTACCTCATACATATCTTTTATGAAATCTCCTCACTTTTGTCCCCTGCAGCATACCCTATATTAGAAATTAAAAAAATGATGATAGTAACCCTCATTCCCTGTGCCAGGCATTGTGCTCAGGACTGTAGAGGTAACTTCATTTAAGCTGTGAAACAGAAATGAGGAACCACAGAGTATTTGAGAGACAAGAGGCAGAGCCAATATCTGAGCATGCACTTTGGCTTTTAAAACCCCTTCCCTTTACCACTCTGCCGATATTCTTTATAAAGACATAAATATGAAACTGCTAGTAAGAAGATAATATAAATCTTCATTGATTGATGTGGAAATATGTCTATTATAAATTGTTATGTAAAAAACTCAGATTGTAATACAGCGTAAGCATCAGGATCCCATTCTTTTAAAAACAAATTTGCGTATGTAAAAAAATGGCTGGAAAGATAGATTCCTAAATGTTAATAGCAATTCCCAGTGGTTTAAAATATTCTTCTTTAAATTTTTGGATTTCACTTTTCAGGGAGCATTTTTCAGTCATGGTTCTTTATTGCAAGCAACAACTCTGGCGGTGGGGCAGGGGGAGGCGCGGGGGGAGGGGGAAAGCAGCAGCACATGGCCAGACCTGAGATCTTTGGTTTTAATACCATGTGCTGCTGTATCACTTATAGATGATAATCTTTTTCATTTTATTTCTTCCTTCTACTTTTGATTATAAAGCCAATTCTCATATTATCAAATAGTTGGGACAAAGTTAATCCTGCCTGGCAATAATTTCTCATCAGTTTTCTATTTTTAAAGATTAACTCATTTTAATCTGTTCTCCCTGTGTCATTAAATCATAGTGGTATCAAGTTACAGAAAACTGCACAAACTGACCTGTATAAAGAAGGGAAATGTACTGAGTTATAACTGGAGTGCAGAGGTTGAGTCAGAGGTTCTCAGTGTCATCAGGGAATTGAAACAGTTTCTCTGTGATCCCTTTCCCTCTACTCTCCCCACTTTGATAGGCTCATTCGTGTTCTGCTTCCTCATCCCTGTATTAAAACGCTGCAGCTCTTACAGCCTTCACATCCTTAACCTTCCACTCTTCAGAGGGAGAAAGACCATCACCCCTGATAGCTCCTGGGAAACCATGAAGAAATTTCTTTCCCAGAGAAACCTCAGCAAATGTCTGTTTCTTATTTGCCCAAATAGGGTCACCTGTAAATTCCTGAACCAATTTCTAAATATCTAACTACTAAATACCAAATTCATCACTCAATACTAATTACCATGAAGCTGAGGTGGGTGGGTAGGTCTCCAAAAGGAAATTTGGCTGCTGTTAGTAGAGGAAGAGGAAAATGAAGGCTAGGAATCCAGTCATTCTCACTGGCTTTTATATCCACCCCCCAGTACCCCCTCCCTCCCAACTGTCACTCTTAACTCTTCCTTACTTCATTGTTGCAACAGTTTTATTCTACCTACCTACTGAATTATTTTCCTCATTAAGGTTTTATGACCACTTTAAGAATCTAACATAACTTGCTTTTGGCCACAACATCAAACCCAAACTCTCATATCCATTTAAATTTTATTCTCCCTAACCATTCACCACCACTTGATCTATTATCCTAAAACAGCTCTCACTTTGCCCCTTCTTTACTGAAAGTTGTCTGAGTCCTGGGTGCATAACAGGTGACATTCATTCACCCTATCCTGTCATTTGAAATTTTCGACAATCTGGCCTCATCTACAATTTAACTTTTCTCTTGTCCTTCCCCTTACTATTTCTAGAAAACACCATATTCTTTCTTACCTCCACAACTTTGAAAACACTGTCTCTTTCCATCTGGAAATCTTTCTTTTCATAGATTTGGATAACTAAGTAACATTCTATACCATACACTTCTGCATACTTATGTCTTCTTCTGTGAATTATAACTGTTCATAAAAACACAAACTAGCAATATTTAATATCAAGGAATGTTTCATTCATTAGTTTATTGACTGATCATGGTCTATAAGATTCTGCATGAGCAGATGTCCCAGTCTTGTGTCACAGTCTCCTTTTTCTTGCTTGCTATGCCTTACCACACAACAAAGGCCTAATGCTGTTTCCTGTTTTAGAAATTCCATACACTTGTCCTCCACCCAAAATGCTCTTTCTCCACCTCTTCACAAACTCTACTTCTCTTTTAGGTGTTTCCTTGAATGTAATTTCTTTAGAAAAACCTCTGACTCTCAAAAGCTTTGGTCCTCCTGTTATGTGCTTTTATGGGACCCTTTACTTTTCCTTTGCAATATTTATTTCAGTTGTAATTAATTATCCATTCTATTATCTCTTGAATGCTTATTTCTCTTAACATACTCTGAACACCTAACACAATGATTAGTACTGGTGGATGCTCCATTCTTTTTTGAATAAATAACGGTGGATATTTTTTCTCCACAGCAGTGCTTTTTTTCATTAATCTTCACTGGCTGACAGGTGCTGCATAATCTAACATTGCTTTTATTTTCGGATAAAGCATTGCATTCAAATCATTTCATTAGATTTAGAAGTATTCCTGGAAATAGACACGAACTACCAACTCTAGAGCTTTGGAAGTGACTTTACTTCCAGCTCTTTTGCTGTCTTCTCCTCCTGTCCTTAATCATCTCACTTGCCTAACAAGTGAGTCATTCACATAACATTTAAGAAGAAACTCCCATTTGCTACTTTGTGTCCTGTTTGATGTCTTCTTTTCCTTAAGGACAAGACACAGGATAAAAGATAAGTATTACACAAACATGTCTTCATCATGCCTGGCCTTTTCCAATCAGTATTCCAAATATATACATGCATATAATGCATTCTGTTCATTTCAAATGAGATGTAATTAAATGCTATTTTATACCAAATATCAAAAATCCAATTAGCTATTCAAGTAGACTCCAGAATTTTTTCTGTTTGGCCATTCTTACTGAATATTTCAAGATTTATTGAGTCAAAATTTTATATGATTTAAACTGAGACTACAGAGTTTCAGGATGAGTTTTAGAGAAACTAATTCCAGGTATATTCTTACTGATCCTATTATATCTTTCTATGAGAGATATAGGACAAATACTTCTCTTCTGACTTAAAAAAAATGAAGAAATGGGGACTATGTCAATAGCCCACTTTTCTCTGGAGCAATGAAAATGTTCTAAATCTTGGCTGTTCAATATGGTAGCCCTAGCCACATGTGACTGTCGAACACTTGAAATGTGATTAGTGCACTGAGAGCCTGAATTTTAAATTTAATTTGATTTAATTGATTTAAGGTTACATAGTCACATGTGGCTAATGGTTAGTGTATATCACAGCACAGCTTTCTATGCTCAAAGTGATGGAGAAATGGGCTTCTGGATTTGTAAAAGAAGAGAGTCAGGAAGGGACTGTTAGGCGCAGTGGCACATGCCCGTAATTCCAGCACGTTGGGAGGCTGAGGTGGAAGGATTGTTTGAGACCAGGAGTTTGAGACCAGCCTGAACGACATAGTGAGACTCCATCGCGACAAGAAAAACAAAAAAAAAGAGTGATTGTTAATTCTGGTCCTCTCCTCATTTCTCATTTAGGTGAGGGGACAATTCACAAGCAGACACTTGTTTCTAATAGGATGTCCTGACTATGGTGAGACATTCCATGCCCTAAAACTACACATCACCTCATCAGAAACACTGAAAGACAGACTTCCACAAAAATAATTTGCTAAGCTTGTTTAAACAGACATGCTGGGTTTCTTCTCTCTCATAAGACTCAGATATAGAAATGTTTAAAGAGTTCCGAATCATACCAATAATATGAGCACGTATTATGGCTGAGTGTTTGTGGAAATATTGCACATCCACCCAACTCATCACCTGTTAAGTCACATCTTTGTTTTATTTTCAAAAATGAAATGATTCATAGTCATTTCATTCATGGGACTTGGTGCCAGTTTATTTCTGGGAGTTTAATTGCCAGCTTCTGGAATTGAGACACAAATGTCTTAATATAAACAGGCTATAGGCAGGAGCTTTCAATCTTGTTTCCCCTTGGAAAAGCACCAGTAATTTCATATTTGGTCTAATAAATCAGTTTCCGGAAGAATATTTGCTGACGTCATTTTTTATATCCCTCATGGATTCGATATGGAAAAATACCCTGGTCATGTTCAAAGCAATAGATTAGTTCTGGTAGTGTCTTTCAGCCTGTGGGAGCCCTCATTCCTCTGCAGTCACGGTTTGGAAGTGGTTGTATATCCTAGTACAAGAGAAATGCTTTTGTGAAAGGCAGATTTGGAGGTATGTTGGACAGAGAAGCTGGAAACTGATCTCCTTAAAACATTGATTTCATCATGTCTGTGTTTAAGTTGTGGCTGCAGTTTGCTATTTTCGGAGACAAGGCCAATGTCAGCCTGTATTCAAAGCTCTCTATAGTCAAGCAAGTCACACTTACTAGGTGAACCACACTGCAAAGGCCCTTCTACCTCCTCACATTTAAAATTTTATCTATTGAATTTTGATCAAGATTAACATTAAAGGAAGCTTTGAAAGCCAAAAGAGATGAGAAGATTCCACCAAAAAAAAAAAAAAAAAAAAAAAAACCAACATGCAGCATAAACATACCCAAAAAGAAGAGAGGTTTTCTGTCTGGAGCCCACACTGCTGTGATTGTATGTTTAGGAGGACAGGGTGATTTTCATTCATCCTGTAGCTGTTTTCCATGCTCCAATTCTAGTAATTCATGATGCACCTATTACGCACCTACTGTGTGCAAAGAACTGGGCTCAGTGGTACAAGAGAATCTGTTTTCAGCCTCATTGGCTATTTTAAGCCATGCATTTTAAATGAATCTTTATTTAAAACAATTTCAAACACAGGAAGATTGAGAGACTAATACAATGATACTCTATATAGTCATCACCTAGCTTTAACAGTTAGCAAGCATTCGTCATGTTTGCATCACTTATTCTTTTCTGTTGTAGTTATTGTTGCTAAATATTTTTAAGCAAATCCCACATTTGATGTCACTTCCCAACACATTTGTACATATCTCTAAATAATATTAGCATTTTTTCCCCATAACTACAGTACCATGGTCACACCCAAGAAAATTGAGAAGATTTCCTTGTAGCCTCCAATAACCAGCCAATATTCAAATTTTCCTACTTACTAAAAAAATGCCTTTTTAAAAATTAGTTTGTTCAAATCAGGAGCTAAACAAGGCCCAACATTACATTACATTAGCATAACCGTTACCATAACTGTAAACATTACATTAATCAAATCCAAACAAATTTTCTTTTATATATAATGTACTTTTATATAAAAATATTTTTATTGTATTTATAGAATAAACACACACAAACACACATATATTTGACATGTTGAAGAAATTCGGTCAGTTGTCCTGGAGTCCCTGCACTCCAAAATTCTAAATTTTTCTGTTTACTTCTTTGTGGTATCATTTATCTTAATCATTTATCCCTCCATTTTCTTTTCTTACTTTTTTTTTTCTTTTTTTGAGACAGAGTCTCGCTCTATTGCCCAGACTGGAGTGCAATAGAGCGATCTCACCTCACTGCAGCCTCCACCTCCCAGGCTCAAGTGTTTCTGTCTCAGCCTCCCAAGTATCTAGAATTACAGGCATGAGCCACCATGCCCAGCTAATTTTTGTATTTTTAGTAGAGACAGGGTTTCACCATGTTGGCTAGGCTGCTCTTGAACTCCTGGCCCAAGTGATCTGCCTGCCTTGGCCTCCCAAAGTTCTGGGATTATAGACATGAGTCACTACTCCTGGACCCTCCATTTTCAATAAACTTGAAAGTTTATGTTCAATTTTTCTTTTGGCAAGCATGCAGTACTTCAAAAGTGGTGCTATGTGCTACACATTGTACCACATCAGGAGGCACACAATGTTGATCATACCACTCTCTAAGCATCCTCCATCTTCCCCTACAAAGTTAAAGAGAACCTTGGGGAAATCATTTAACCTTGCAGAGCCTCAGCTTTCTCATAGAGACAATGGGGATAATAGTAGTACACCCTTGCAAATTTGGTGTAAAGATTACACTATGTAATCTTTGTAAAGACGTTAACTTATTATGAATAAGGCATGCAAAGTACTTAGTACAGTATACTGGTCTAGGAGACTCTTAATAATATTAGCTATTATTGCCTTTATAAATTACTTTGGCTGAACAGGCCAGGTAACTTTCATTGAGTAGACAGTATTTGAAGGATAAAATGAAAAGGCATAGACCCCAACACACTAAGGCTCAGAGAAATCTCTCTGATAAATTTCTTTTTAGGACTAGATTATAAACTTCAAGATAGCAGGAATTTATTAATTCCTTATCCACAGTATGTAGTTCGGTGCATGGCCCTCAATAATAGATGAGTAAAAAATCCTACACAAACTCAACTTTAGACTGGTTGGTGTCTTATTTTGAAGTCCCTTGTCCCCATCCCTATGATACCCACATAACATCCCTTTATTCCCAGCTCTGGACACTTGCCTCTGCCATTTCCGCTGCTTAGAAGACCTAGGCCCGGCCACTCACGGTGGCTCATGCCTGTTGTCCCAGAACTTTGGGAGGCCGAGGTGGGCCGATCACCTGATGTCAGGAGTTCAAGAGCAGCCTGGCCAACATGGTGAAACCCCGTCTCTACTAAAAATACAAAAATTAGCTGGACGTAGTGGCACGCGCCTATAATCCCAGCTACTTGGGAGGCTGAGGCAGGAGAATCGCTTGAACCCAGGAGGCAGAGGTTGCAGTGAGCCAAGATCACGCAATTGCACTCCAGCCTGGGGCACAAGAGAGAGACTTTGTCTCAAAAAAACAAAAACAAAAACAACAACAAAAAAACAACCTAGGCCTAGGTCCTCTGCTTCTACCAATGTAAGTTGGACCAGTCCTTCCATGTCTTTCTCTTACCTGTAACCTTTGGGAGGACTTTTCTGAGACTGTTCCACCCTATGTCCCACTTTTTCTTTTCTCAATACCTACATCATACTCTTTGTCCACAAAATTTGATGCTTATACTTTACAGATTTGTAGGTTATCTTGCTTTCTAATAACTCCCTACACTTCCATCTTATTTCCTCTAAGTAAATTGTAAACTCTTTAATGGGTAATGTGTTAGCCAGTTTTTGCTTTGTTACAAAGAAATATCTGAAGCTGTGTACTTTATGAAGGAAAGAGGTTGAATTGGCTTATGGTTCTGCAGACTGTACATGAAGCATGGTGCCGGTTTCTGCTTTTGGAAAGGGCTTCAGGAAGCTTACAGTCATGATGGAGGGGAAGGGGAGCCAACATGTCACATGGTGAGAGGGAGTAAGAGAGAGGGGAAGGTACCACACCCTTTTAAGTAACTGGATCTTGTGTAAACTAACAGAGTGAGAACTCACTCATCACCAAGGGGATGGCACTAAGCCATTCATGAAGGATCCACTCCCCTCATCCAATACCTTTCACTAGGCTCTATCTCTAACACGGGATTACATTTCAACATGAGATTTAAAGGAGACAAACATCCCAACCATATCAGCTGAGTTGGTGTTTTCTGCCTTTCCAACTTCTATCTCCTCTTACCCAATACCCATTCCCAACCCAAACACCTGGCACAGGAGTAGACACAGTAGAACTTCATATAAGTACTACCTGCTAATTTAGCATCTCTTGTTACACCTTTTTCAATGTACTTGGTAACTCAAGGACATGGTCATCAATACACTGCCTGGATGAGCATGGCATATCCCTACTACCACTGCATTATGATTGTCTGCTTATGTGCCTGTGTCCCTATCAAACTGATAGAGTCCTGGAAACAGAGATTATGGATTTTCACCTCTGTTGCCCTAGGAACTTGTACAGGGATTGGCACATAACAGATAATCAATCAATGATGAATTTAAGAAATGGTGGGTCAACGAATTTGATGAAATTCACTTTTGCCTGAAAAAAAATTTGACTATTTAGACTAGTTCAGTCAACAAATTAAGATGTTTGAACCGTTTACACATATGGGCCCAGTCTTCATGAGAATATGAAACGTGTTTTTAGGAGTCAGATAAAATTAGAACTAAAATTGAAATGGAAGAAAAATATTAAAGAAAGCCATTGACTACTAATGGCTTTATTGTTCTACTCAGGAGCATTATGGAGCTTTCAAGGTTTTAAACCTAAAGAAAAACTCTTAACAGTAAAATTTCTATCAGGAGAGAGAGCTAGTTTGAGGTCTCTTGGTACTGCTTAATTCACACTCAAGAAATAACTCTCTTCTGTCTTCTGGAAGCTACACTATTGTTCCTCCTTCCCCACCCAACAACCA
Organism: Macaca fascicularis; assembly: GCF_037993035.2. Classification (NCBI taxonomy): domain Eukaryota; kingdom Metazoa; phylum Chordata; class Mammalia; order Primates; family Cercopithecidae; genus Macaca; species Macaca fascicularis. Next base: position 37,970,969 of record NC_088388.1, on the reverse strand, counting down.
AAAAACAAAGCAGCTTCGAGTCCTGGCAGTACAGAAGAAAAATCTTCTCTGCTCATGTTGTAGGTGTGTTTCTTCCACTACTTGCGGTGGAATTCATCAGCCAGGTTGGGGCATGTCCAGGCTGTGTTCCACACATCTTCTTCTGAATCCTCAGCCCAGGCAGAAATCAGACACTTCCATGTTGTCCTTTAAGAGAAGAGCTGGTAGGCTGGGCGCGGTGACTCAAGCCTGTAATCCCAGCACTTTGGGAGGCCGAGATGGGCGGATCACGAGGTAAGGAGATCAAGACCATGCTGGCTAACACGGTGAAACCCCGTCTCTACTAAAAAATACAAAAAATTAGCCGGGCGAGGTGGTGGGCGCCTGTAGTCCCAGCTACTCAGGAGGCTGAGGCAGGAGAATGGCATGAACCCGGGAGGCGGAGCTTGCAGTGAGCTGAGATCCGGCCACTGCACTCCAGCCTGGGCGACAGAGCGAGACTCTGTGTCAAAAAAAAAAAAAAAAAAGAGAAGAGCTGGCATTTCAGTGTTTTAAACACTGGCATATTCTGGTTCAATGGCCCAGCTAGATGTAAGGAAAGTGTGTTACCGAATTTTTTTCACCCTTTGAACCAAAAAGATGCTCTTCCTTATGTTTTACTCCACCTGACCATTGCCTGGCTTGAAGGAAAAAAGAGAACACTTTTCAAGAGCTGAGAAAATTGGCATTGATTTAACATAATTTAGTTAAAAGTTAGTTCTCCCCTGCCATAAGCCACAGCTGATTATTTAGAGAATTATTACCATTCAGTGTTCATTGAGTTTTATCTTTCTAAATTTTCACTGATTAGCATGATTTGTTACTAGGAAAAATATTATGATTTTAATTGCATTTTGGCATCTTAAAAGAATGTTTCACACTACTTAACATCTGCAGTCAACAGATGTTTAAACACAGCTCCCTCAATGACTAAAATTTGGCAAAATGTATAATAGTTGGAACAGCTTAAAATTCTAAATATACTTCTAGGAACATGATACAGGCAGATGAAGTACTACTTGTATGTGTTTTATATTAAATATTAAAATATTACATATACCATCCGTCTCGGAGATGACAGGTTTCAGGGAAAAAATCAACAACAACCAAGAGATGTTTCAACCCTACCATACCAGAGATATTCTATCTATAAGCAGGGCTATGTCTTATGGTCACTGTCAACTGCAGTGGGGACCCTTTTTTAAGTGCTATTTATTGTGGTTAACTCTAGAGGCTGGCAGAGGCAAAACTGAGACAGATACGTTTGTCCCTTTTGCTTCCCCTTTTGGCATCCTTCTTTTCTCTGACTCAGATCCTCAGGAGCTTCCATGAAGGCATATTCTAAGATTAATACGTCAGACTTGAGTTTAAGTTCATTGGTCAGCCTTCAGTTAACTGGGACAAAGATTCATTCATATCTCTGTGTGTGTGTGTGCGCGCGCGCGTGCGTTCACGCTTGTGTGTGTGTGGTGTCTGTCTGCTGTCTGTTTCTCAAGGCAGGGGTGTAGAGAGGAGAGAGGATGACCCAATTAGCATTTCCTCAACTATTTGACCAGCCATTGGTCAAATTAGCATTTGACCAACCATTTAAGCCGTTATGTTTAGCATGGCTTAAAGAAATCCAGAGAAAAATCATGAATTTCATTTCAATCACAACTTTTAACAATCTACTCCTATGGGCACTTTATGACAGTTGATAACTCAGGGCTTAGCAGGTAATTGCTTCCTGTCCCCTTGTTGAACTCACCCCCAGTGAAAATGCCATTTCTACATCAAGAATCCTAGAGGCTGTAGCAGAAAGAATGAGAAATCCACATTTTCTATCCCTGGATGGTTAAGTTCACAGTCACAGGAACTGTGCAGATATAAAGACTTTCAATCAATATGTCTCTGCCTAAGCTTATCCTGTTATTCTGTTCTCTGTTACTGATTTAAGTCAGTAAATTTTGAGTACAGCCAATTACTTTATATATTGTGGGTGGGCCTAATCCAATCAAGTGAAGGCCTTAGAAGCAAAGACTAAGATTTCCTGAAGAAAAAAGAAATTGGTCTCAAAACTGCAGCATAGAAACCCTACTAGAATTTCCAGCCTGGCCTGACCTGCAGATTGGGGACTCAACACTGACTGAAACATCAACTCATCTGAATTTTCAGACCGCCAGCTTTCCCTACAGATTTTGGACTGGCTGGCCCCCACAACTGAATAAGCCAATTCCCTAAAATCTCCTCTCTGTCTCCTCTCCCTCTTGACTAGTCCACATGTGTATATGTAACATCTGGATTCAGAGAAGGTGACTGTACCCAGGAGGAAGTCGAATCATGGAGAGATAAATAGGACTAGGCTATGAGAAGTGCAGTGCAGGTGGTCCATCAGGAAGAGGAAGCAGCTTGTACAAAGACGAAGGAGACAGGGTCTCTGCCTTTGAGGGGGAGAATGGAGGGAGAGAGCCTGAGAGTTGGGAGACTGTGTGTTAGAGAGCAGTGGGTACTAAGACTGGATGGATTGGTAGGACCCAAGAACTGATGTGTAGAAAAGAACCTCTTCTTTTTTTTCCATGCAGGGGGCTTAGAATTATTGCATTTTTTTAAAACACTGAGTCATCTTTTCTATAGTATTTTACAACAGAGTCCACTTCAGACTGTGCAGCTGCTCCCAGCTGTCACCATATCTTCTGTCTTTCATATCCATCCCCAAAGGCATTTGCTCTTCCTAAAAGGGACGCCCTCCAAAGAAATTTTAAAAGAATCTTATCAAGGAGTCCTGGAGAAGAAAGGGATGTGAGGGTCAAGTCACAACTTTGAGGGGAAATAGAAAGAGGGCCCCTTTCTGAGAAAGGAGAATTTCAAAGAGTTTAAGAGAACCAAAAATTCAGGACCCAGGAAGGTAAGCATTCCTGTTTATGCAAGCATCACAGACCATTTGAATGAGTGAGTTTTTCAGGTGATATTTAAATGAATAAACAATATCCATGTCTCAGGGTCAGAAATGGTACTTTTGCAACTGATTCTGTCCCTCTTGAGAGGCTTCCACAAGACTGAGAGGGTGGGATGACTTAATGAACATTAAAAACAATGTTATTAGGCCGGGTATGGTGGCACATGCCTATAATTCTAGCACTTTGGGAGGCTGAGGTAGGCAGGCCCAGGAGTTTGAGACCAGTCTGGGCAACATGGCGAGACCCTGTCTCTAATAAAAATACAAAAATTTAGCCAGGCATGGTGGCACACACCTGGAGTCCCAGCTACTCGGGAGGCTGAGGTGGGAAGATCACCTGAGCTCAGGAAGTCAAGGCTGCAGTGAGCCAAGATGCACTCTAGCCTGCATGGGCAGGAGCGAGACCCTGTTTGAAACACAAAAAACAATCAAACAAAAAAATCCCACACAATGTTATTTTTAAAATACTGAGGGGAGAGGAGGTGGAAAAAAAGGGGAAAACCTAAAACTCTCCATATTCCTACCATCAGAAAATTACATTAATGTGATAAGCGACTTTCTCCCCTCTGAATCTCCAATTCCATTACTTGTAGTAAATATGAATCTTATTCCACAAACTCAGATGTGCAAAAAAAAAAAAAAATAGCACTTTACTTTTTACATAAAATTAATCCTAAGCCTATAGCAACTCTCTTTATCCTATTAGGTAATTAGGAATTTGGTCTCAGATATTATTGTCACCCTCAGGGATGGGCAAGGGTCTCAGGGTTTTGTGTAGCACCAAACCCTAATAAGGTCTCTTCAGCTATTGAACTTACTCTACAGAACTGCTGAGGTGTCCATGGTCTCAGACTACAAGGTCTCTTCTGGTTCTGGCTCCTCTGCTGCTGCTTTTAAAACCAGGAGAATCTTTGGTGAAACTTTGGAATTCCCAGATCCCTAGCCAGCCTTCCTAGGGTCTTCCTCCTCATCAGAGTGCTCCAGAACTCAGACTAAGATTCTATTTACACTCCAAACACCTTCCCTTCTCTCTCCAGTTCCTCCAGGACACCAAGCATAATCTCCTCAATGGGTTTAGGTTTTACAAAATTCGGGACCAGAATCGGAAGTGTCTTGCAGACAACTTTGGCTTCTGGCCCTATGACAAACATCTCCCTTGTGGCAAGAGGCCACAAAAAAGCCCTGGCCATCTGCTTACAAGGGAGGAGGGGAAGAAACACTGGGAGGACAAATACAGTTAATATTCCAAAAATTATACCACCACAAACTGTTGACCGTTTGCTAAGTCTCTTTCCCGAATGTTCTTGTGCTTATAAAGCAAAAATCTCTACATATAAGCTTTTCTTTTTTAAGCAAAAAGGGGATTGTACTATATATATGTAGTTACAGCTTGCTTTTTTTTTTTTCTCCACATAGTATAGTGTGGGTATCTTCCTAGAGTGTCCTTGTTTTATTTGTAACATTGGTTACTGCTCCACTGATGGGTACTCAGGTGGTTTCCCTTGTTTTGCTCTTTCACACAATGCTGTATTGTGCACATACATGTACATCTCTGTGTTATTTTTCTATCATCACTTTCTAGAAGTGAACTGACTAGGTTGACCAAGTGGCTAGTGAATCAATACTCAGGTTTATTTGCAAACAGGAGCATAGTTCTCTGTTTCTCTGCACTGCGGGCCCCGGCCAACTCTGGTGGCTTGGTTAGCACATGCTGGTTTTAGAGAAAGAGCCTGAAAATGCATTTCTCAAGATCTTAGTCTTCATGCATTTGAAAAAGTTGGTGGAGTTGGTGCAAAGATTATTCTTAATATCTTTCTAGTTTGCCTCAGTGAATAGGACTCTCACTATTAGTGTATAGGAAACAATAATCTGGGCTTTACAACTAACCAGCTAAGAGACCCTGGACAAACCATGTCCCACTTGAGGTCTCAGGTAGATCATGTAAAATGGAGATGGGACAGACAGACGATTTCCTAAAGACTTCCTGAAGTGATATCATACATATTATCATATGTCCTCTGCATTCATAAACATACAATGTCCTGGGCAGGTAACAAGTGTCTGTCTGTGGATTGATGACAGACTTTGGGCTATATTGACTTTGCTATGCCTCTTCAGTTTCCTACTTTATATTTTTGGAACAGTATAATATATTTGTATTAGCTTGTGTTCCTCCAAAAGCTGACCCAGGGACAAGGGTTCAAGTTTAAGAGGTTTATATTTGGAAAGTGCAGGAAAGACCAGTAAGGGAGGTGGCTGATATAAGGTATGTTATCAAGCCAGCTGTCACTGGGCTTAATCCTGAAGGGCAATGCTGAGAAACAGCATAAAACCCATGCTTCAGAGTTATCTGCCTTTAGATCAAGGGTGCTGGGGTGTTTATACATGAAATTCCATCAGCACACCCTAATGTGCTAATGTGCTAATTATCAGCACATCTAGCCTGCCATGCAAAGGCTGAGCAGCCTGCCTTGGTTTAGGGAAAAGCCTTCAGGTCAAGAGTGCAAAAAGAGTTTTCTGGAACACAGCTAAGGGATGTGGGCATGGCCACAGTGTCTACTGTGTAACTCTCACAGTTCCCCTCACACCAGCCTTGCTTTACTCTTCTGTGTCTTTGCTCATGTTGTCTTCCCTCCTTTCCCTTTCTGATCAATTTCAAATCCTCAGACTTCCTAGGTTTGTGTCCTGCCTCTGCTACTTCCTAGCTGAGTGACTTTAGGCATGTTACTTAAGTGCTCTGTGCCTCAGTTTCCTTATCTGGAAATAGGCATAGTGATCATTCTCATCTCATTAAACAGTTGTTAGGATCAAATGGTAATAGTGGAAAGCACTTATGGAAGTGCCTACCACTTAGTACGTCTTCAGTAAATGTCATATTTTTTATTATCCTTCAATAGCTACTTGAAGTGGTAGTGCCTTGAAGAAAGGGTCCCTGGGACTCCAGGCTGGGTTAAGGGCTCAGGCCCCTTCTTAACACATGATGATGACATTTTCCATATGCAAGTTTATCTTCTCCTATGGACAGTGAGTCCAGGAAGGCATTACTGTGGCTTACTCAAGTCTGTGTCCTCTGCAATTCTTGCAGGACCTAACCTGCCATTCTGTGAATGAATAATAAACAGAGACTTTGCTTTCATTCACTCATAAATAAACCTTTTGCTTTAAGATTCACCCTGAGTAAAACGTAAATTTCATCAAACTCTAGTAATAATACATTTCCTTTATCCTAACACATACATTGCCAATAGTGCTTCCTTAAAACACACACACACACACACACACACACACACACACACACACACACACGCACATACAAACCACTGCTTAGTATTTCTGAAATCAGGTTGTCAGTCTTAATACTGAGATTTTTTTTCATTTTATCTGCCTTTCTTTCACAAAGTTGGCTATTATTAAATAAATGATTAAATAAATGCTAGACTCTAGTATTAAAATTGACAAATGTATGGTTTAGACATCAAAGTGAAGGATAACTTGGGAATAGTTCTCAGTTGCTCTTCAAGAAGAAAGCAGGTTCCTGGGGTTCCTTGCCATGTGGTGGATCTCATACTCCCGTCATTCTGCTAACACAATCCCAGGACCTGATTCTGTTGTGTCTCTTAGGGTATCCGTCTCATCCCGATCAAGGATGAGCAGGGCAGACTGGTAGGTCCTAGGAGTGGGAAGGGACAGAAGAACTAGTCTGATACCATGTTGGAAGGTCAAGACAGAGATGCCAAATCAGATGTCAGGATGGAGGAGCCAACAAAATGGGCAATAGGGGACACAGTTGAGGAATGGAGTGACAGTAGCAAAAGAATGAGAAGTAGGAACCTGGCACAGAGATGTACACCCAGCCAAGAGGTTATCCTGCATTAGATGACAGTGAGCTGGCCTGGAATGGATACCTCAAAACCAAGATCCATGGCAGAGGGGACACTAGCAGTACAGGGTCTGGCCCTGGACATCAGGTGGGTGAAGCTGTTGGAGATGGTGGAGAAGACGGCATTGATGATGAACCATGAGCCTTGGGAGGGTTTAGTCAGATATTAAACATTGCCTCATTTAATTTTGCTTGAAAAGAAAAATAATTCAGGTTAGAATATTTTAGGACACAGGCTTGCTAGTATCACTAAACCAGAAAAAAATTATCAAATATGTATATATATTTGATATATATATAAAAGAGCAAATCCAGATTTGAATCCAGTCTCCTTGAGTTAATAGCCAGAAGAATTTGGGCAAACAATTTGGACAAGCAAGTTCTCTGCATTTAACTTTTCATCATGAAATACACGTAATACTCCTAGGCTGTTGTGAGGAATTATTAAGATAAGAAGATAATGACAGCAATGGTCTACTGAATACTTAATATTTCCAGGCACGGTACCAAGGGTTTTCCCATACTTTGGTCTTATTTTCTAAAATTAGCCTACAAGGCAAGTACTATAGATTCTTATTTTACAGCTGCAAATTGAGTTTCAGTGTGATTAAGTAACTTGTGCCATGTCTCATAGTTAAAGAATATATATACATCATCACCCATGGAATACAGTAGGTGTTTAACACATGTGAGTTTTCTCCTTTCACTCTGCTTGTAGTGCTAGCCATAGAAGATTTTAAAATTGTCAGATTTTTGAAGAAAAAACCCTTGGAAGAGCACTCCCTCTCTGCTGGACTAGAGTTTAACTATCATCATGTTCTTTGTGAATTTGATAGCCTTTTAATCCACCAAGGCCATGACCTTCTTATAATGTGCTGACTTCCTCTGCTGCCAGTGTTTCTCGCGAGGGACCTCCATCTGCATTTGTTTGTGGCTGTCTCTCTCTGTGACATTTCCTCCTTTACCTGATTCTCAAGATAATTTGTTTTTCATTTGAGCTTCAGCAACCTGAGAGATGATGTCAAAATCAATCAATCCTCCAACAAGCTTTGTAAATACAATTCCTTGGTTTTGCAGAAAGGATATCTCTGTTGCCCAGTTCTTCCTGGAGCAGTGCGGCCACCCAAAGGAGAATCACGAGGTTAGAACACATCCTAGAACATGAAATCTCATGCATGGGGGGATGTCAGCCTCATAGCATCTGAGTCCTAGTGTGGGAAGATGGGAGCTGAGGAGGTGTCATGCCGTGGGACTTCTGGAAACTGCAGGTGGAACATAAGAGCCCTTGGTCCAATGTGGATAATAAGGAGCCCTGTTAGAGAGCCATAGAAACCATCCCTGAGTCATGTCTTTCTTTCTCCTTCATTATGACCTTCTCTGTTGGGGGGAGGCAGCAATGCCTTGGAAAGTTTGAGCTGGTTTCTGATGAGAGGTTGAGGATGGGATCTAATGGTTATCTCCTTCCTCAAAACGGAGCCAGAAGATGCAAGCCAGCTGCCATGGCTTGATTGAAGCCTATTATGGATTTGTCTTTTAATGTGTTTGTTAAAAATTTGAATCAGGTGCAACATTTAAAATGGGAGACTTCACATGAAACTCTAGATTTCTGGCTTGTCTTGAAAAATCACACCTGATAATCCTGGGCTAGCATTTCTATGGACAAGAGTAGGCTGGATCTAGGGAAGCCTCTTTAGGTCAGCCAGGTGCAGTCCTGTGTGCCCCAGTCCCCACCTGACCCCATGCTCCCTTAGGTTACCTGTCTTGTTCCCTGGGCATTTGAGTTTTGACAGAAGGAACGGGAAGGAAAATAACAATAGAGTTATAAGACTTACAGCCTAACATAGTTAATAACAGGAAAAGTAAAAGGTGCTTCAGATAACTATTTCCCTTACGTATCATGCAAAACATCCAGTTTTGCAGAAAGAGAAATTGGAGACCTGAGAAGCGAATTAAGCTGCTCAAAGTCGCATGGTGTTGGTAAATGGTACAACCAGAATTTGAGGTTTGGTCTCTTTGACTCCAAGTCGTGTGACCACAAAATCCCACTTGGCCACAGTGGCCTCTCCCAGAATCTGCTTCCCTTTTATGAATAGGATGCCCTCACAGTTCTGCATACCCGGGGCACCCGATGCCCTGTCAGGTATCAAAGAGTTAATGTTTTATCAGTCACTATTCTTGATACTAAGAAAATTCAAGAGGAGTCTTGTTTATCTCTGATGCTGGCTGGCATCCTCTCTGTTCCCTGAGTCTCTAATGAGAATGTGTACAGTGATATTCAAACAGGATAGGAGAAACTTCTTTGTGTATCACTGAGGTTACCATTTGCATTAAGGGAAAAGAGGTTCTATGACTCTCAGTTCGGCAATTCAGCAGCCATCTGTACTTCACATCACTGGCCTGAATTTTCAGCCTCATTAAATTCTTTCAGGTCATCTGGCCCCAATCTTTATGGTTGCCCAAGTGTATATTTATATCCCATGAGTTATTGCCATTTCTAACCTGTGCTTAACTGCTCCCACCTCCCACCACCCTTAATTGATCTTGCAGTACTTCTGGTATTTTTTTTTTTTAAGTCTTCCCTTTCCCAATTATTTCCAAGAGCCCACAGGGGTTACTGCATGTGTATCAGACACTGTGTCCTCTGGGTTTCTACATGGCTTCTACCTTGTTTTGTCAAAGCTCCCTGTGAGCTATTTTTTGCTGGGTACCACGGTCTCCCACCAGACACCACTGCTAAGAGGTGTTTAAGGTCATATGGGGTTGCATGCAGTGGTGGGTAGAATGAATATTTCTTTCTCATGGTCTATGTTTCACATAGCTACCAAACTGCTGGTAGTGCCATGTCTTAGGGAGTCTTAGCTTGGTTGGTTTTTGTCACAACGTCTCTCTGCCTCTATATATCCTTGCATTGCTCCACAGGATTCAGAGGAGATGCCATGGGGAACTGGGCTGGGAAATACAATACTGAGCTAGGGTTTGCTTCTTCCCTTTGAGGACTAAGGCCTTTCTTTTGCACCAAGACTATCTGCCTAGTACCCTCTTCCCTTAGGCTGAGTTTTCTCCCAGGGAGCTCTTTACACCCTGTGCAACCCTTGCTATCTTGCCTGCATTGGGTATGACTGGCTCTAAGTGATGGATATGGCGTGGTGGCTCGGAGTCAAATTGGAACCCTTGAAATCTGTTTTTTTGGCTTTTTTTTTTTTTTTTTAAGGTAAGGTCTCACTCTCTCACCCACACCAGAGTGAAGCGGCACACTCTTGGCTCACTGCAGCCTCAATCTCCGGGGCTCAAGTGGTCCTCCCACCTTAGCCTCCTCAGTAGCTGGCACTACAGACGCATGCCACCATGTGCAGCTCATTTTGTGTATATTATGTAGAGGTGGGCTTTTGTCATATTACCCAGGCTGGTCTTGAACTCCTGGGCTCAAGCGATCCATCTGCCTTGGCCTCAGAAAGTGCTGAGATTACAGACAGGAGCCACACAGCTGGCCAGAACCCCTGAAATCTTAGGTGGCAGTGTTTTATATAATCTTGTGTCCTTAAAGCCCAAATCATCTGAAATATTTTTATCATACAGCCTCAACCCAGACACAGATTGGCTTAAGTGTTCCTCTGGGTGCTTGGGTATGCAGCTTCCTTGTCTTCTTTCCTAAAGAAGCAAGCCTGTGACTCAAAGGAGATTTTGAAATTTGGATTCTTGCATGATGTGAGCTGAGTAGCACGGTTATAAGGCTACAGACACTACTGCAATAGGTGGGACTCCTTGAGCCAGCTTAAGCCACAGGGAGGAAATGGAAGTAGAACCCAAGAAAAGGATTATGGCTAGGTTTTGGGAAGAAGGGATTGAGGCAGTGAACTTTCTCTGGTTCCTGCCTTCCTCTGTCGGCTGGTTTCATTCTCTCTCTCTCTATGCAGACTGTCTACCTTTGCCTATCAGTTCACAAGGTGGCATATGACCATCCCATTCTTTTCAGGTTTACATATAATAGTTCCAGAAATATGCAAGACTTTTCTAATCCCAATTTTAAATTCCCAAGAGGAAGAGCCTGATTGTTTCTGTTTAGGTCAGTGTTCACCTCTGATTCAATCAACTGTGTTGCATCCTCCAAGTCTGTGTCTAAGGATCAAAGATAGACCAGAGAGGTTACAGTGAGCTGGACAGCCAAATACACATCCATTCTACTTGACCATATTTTTTTCCCATTTTCTCACATTTACTTGTACCTTTCTGGAAAGGCACTGAGGAGTAGAGGGGCGATACTCAAGAGAAGCAATGAAGCCTAATAATAGTGTTTTCTCCTTCCTTCCTTCCTCCCCTCCCCTCCCCTCCCCTCCCCTTCCCTCCCCTCTCCTCCCCTCCCCTTCCCTTCCCTTCCCTCTTCTTTCTTGTGTGTGTGTGAGGGTCTCACTCTGTTACCCAGGCTGGAGTGTAGTAGTGTGATCTCAGCTCACTGCAATCTCTGCCTCCTGGGTTCAAGTGATTCTCATGCCTCAGCATCCTGAGCGTCTGGGATTACAGGTGCATACCACCACACCAGCTAATTTCTGCATTTTTAATAGAGATGGGGTTTTGCCATGTTGGCCAGGCTGGTCTCGAACTCTTGGCCTCAAGTGATCCCCCCCACATCAGCTTCCCACAGTGCTGGGATTACAAGCATGAGCTACCGCACTCAACCCTAACAAAGAATCGTAGTAGCTAATATTTACTAAGCATTTCCTATGTAACAGATACTATATTGAGTGCATCACAGGAATTATCTCACCTATTACATACAAGAAGATCTTACCATTGGTTATTTTTATTAGCCTCATTTCACATGAGGACACCAGGGTTAGGGGGCTGGCTGGACCAAAATCTATGTGGAGAGCAGAGTTCAAACCAAAATGCATGCTTTTTTATCACTATATTTAGAGACAGACATACCTGGTTTCAAACCTGGTTGCCACTAGCTATGTGATTTTTGAATAATCATTCTGAATCTTAGTTTCCTCATCTGTAAATGAAGATAAAAATACCTTTCAAATTAAAAATGATTTTAAACTAGGCAACTTAGGCAAATTATTCTTTTCAATCATGTACCTGGGCTTTCCTGCCTCATCTAAGCACACTTGTTCTTTCTAATGCTCCCTGACTGTAACCAAAACCTCCAGAGCCCTTCACCCATCCTCTTATTGCCATGAATTGCCAATATCAGACAAATAGTTTAAAAAGGGGCAAGAAGGTAGGATTTGAATTCAGAAGACTTGTATTTGAATCTTGCTTCAGCTTTGTATTAATTGTCTGACCTAAGACAAGCCTTTTTATCGTTCTTAATCATAGTTTCCCCATCTGAAAAATAAGATGTGGAATTGTTATTATTGGTGGTGGTGTGTTCTAAGCATTAAATTAATAAATGCATGTCAAATGTTCTGAAAATTCAAAGACACCATACATTTGGAAAGGATTCTGTTACAGACTCACCAATGCACCACAACGTAGTAGTCTTTCCTTGTGAGGTATCACCCAAGACCAAGAGAATTAAGTAGTGTGGACACAAAGGGTGAGGTTGGAGTGAAAGTTTAATAAGTGAATGAAGAAAGCTCTCTGCTGCAGAGAGGTGACCTGGAAGTGAGTTGCCGTTTTTCACAGTTGAATGCAAAGGCTTTTATAGGAAACTGATGAGGTCTGGGCATCTAATTAGCATAAGGCATGTGTTTCTGGTAGCTCCACCCCATCCTCCTAAGGCGCATGTGGGCCCTTAGCTTGAGTTACCCATATTGCTTTGTTGCCCTTATTATGCATGTGTCAGGGGATGAAATTTTCCACTGCTGGCATGTCTGGGCAAGTCGCCTGTGTAGCCTTTCTTATCTGTGCAGCTGTGGGCATGTCTTAGGCAAGGTCCCCAGTGCAAGTTCCCTTATCTGTGCCTGGAGGCTGTTCTTTTGTTTCTAAGAAGTTTCTAAGAATTCAATCCAGGACCCATCCTAACTGCCTGCCTGACTGGTTTCTTTCTTTCCCCTCTCTCAATTCTTATTAAGGCAGAAAAATTCTAGAATGACTTTTTGTCCTATAACCTGGTTCTCAGAATGTTTTGGAAATGTAACCACCCAATGGGTTCACATTCCCCACTGCCTAGACAGAGCCAATTTATCAAGACAGAGGAATTGCAATAGAGAAAGAGTACTTAATGCAGAGTGAACAGAAAAAAGATAAAGGTCTTTTAAATATATATAGCTTGGATATTCATGTTTAATTAAGCAAATTTTAACTATAGAGCTCTTTTGTTTAAAGAAAATCTCTTTCAAATCTCTTATTACCAGACTCTAGTCAGGACAGCCAATATTTCTGGCCTTTGAATTCTACCCCAGATAACGGCCCACATGAAATTAGTAAGTTTTAATTAAGGTTATAACTTAACCATGGATACAAAAGGTGTTTTAAGGAGATGGTAAGCATTTTTTTTTTTTTAAACAAGTTTTAGAATATCCCCAAAGGTAGTTCAGTGAAAGGAAAATTCAAGACAGGAAATCAGAAGCTATCTATGGGGTGAAAAACAAAAACAAAAACAAACCTCAATAAATGGCAAAGTTACACAAATAACAAACCAGAAAGGAATCATTCTGAAAGCCAAGAATTGAACCCGGGCCACCATTGTCAAGAGATAAAACCTTAGCTACTGAGCTACATAGCATTGAGCAGTTTCTACTGCTCTTCCCCGAAGAAGTCTAGAGCGGCTGATTTCAAGCTTGTAAAGGCTTTTAACAGCTCAAGATAATTTTTAGGGCTGTGATATGAACCCCCAAATTCCTATCCCCTGGATGGTGGGGACCAAGATAAAGTACCTCTACATAGTCACAAGGTTAAGCTCTTAAAGACACAAAACAAGACAGAAACTTCATCTGGTATTGGTTTCAGGGGCCCACAGCAAAGTTTATAACTGATCAGCCTACCAGGTTGGCTTGAAAAGCAGGATTATAGGGGTCCTAAACTCATGTTCTATTCTGTGACACCCTTCTCTCCATTACAGAAAGACAAATTCTTAGCACAAAGTACACCAGATTTGCCACAGCCTAAGACTAGTCTCACAAATCCTTTTTTACTATTCATCAAACCTTTGCAGAGGACACACACAGTGACATTTATCGCTTACCACTGCCCCCCTACACACACACACACACACACACACACACACACACACACACACGCACACACTGACACACACATTCACACACACACACACAATGCGGAGAGACAGAGAGAGAGAGAGAGAGGCCAGACACTTTTCTGGTAAGAATTCCTACCCTTTGTGCCAGCATATCAGGTTTCTGGGTCCCCTTTCTCTGCAGCTTCTAGAAGAATGGAGCAGCGTTTGATGGCCCTGTTCACTGTGCCATAGCTGTGGGGGACCAAGCCCCATTACAAAAGAAAATGATCCTTTTCTGTTTTATGGAACCATAGGCAAAAGCTTCTCAATGTTGCAAGATGCTGCCTGACGGGCTGCATGGGGAACCAAATTAACATTTTCCATTCCAGTGGAAGCAAAATACACATAACGCAACAGACACTGGTCACCTTATTCAGCACCCAACATCGACCTGGCAAGACTCAAACTTTTTCCCATTGGTTCCTGTTGTCTTTGATCTGCATAAAGTGGGGAATGGTGATCTCCATCCAGGAATTCAATGGGTGGTCTCTGGGCAAGATGAAGAGCAGTCACCCCGATCCAGGGCTGTTAAACTTCTTTCAGGACTCACTGAATGTGACTAGAGAGATAATGAGAGTTCTCTGAGTTAGGCCTGCTGGACTTGCATCAGCAATTCCTTCAGAGGTCCCCTCCACATATACAAATACACGCATATAGACAAGACAGACAGAAGGCTTTCCAAGTCAAGACTCCTAACCAAGAATTCCAGAGTGTCTCTTCCAAACTATCCTCCTATTCTCTGTTTGAGAAATCTCCCTGAAATCTTCTTGACTGAGAATTGTCCTGAACCAAGACTCTTTCTACTAGTTAGGGAGAGCCAACCGAGACCCCCCAGGAGCCAAACCAAGACAGACACCCCATGGTGTAGCTACAGACACCTCACAATGGAGCTACAGAACTAGTTGGGAAAAGGAAGGAGACGGTGGCAGCACCTAGGATACTCACCAACCCAGACAACCTGCAGTAGGGCTATAGACAGACACCCTGTGATAGGGCTCCAGTTATGGGATGTCTCCCTAGGACTATTTCTCTATTGCAATTAAATCCATGCCCATTGGGTCGGGAGTGCCCCATCAGTGGAGTGAGTACCAGAGTCAGCTCCCAGTCCAGGTGAACTAGGTGGCTGCTTCGACTGGCCTCTGGATCCATTGCTGGAGGGGGCTACTGAACCATGGGTAGGTAGCCACAAGGGCAATCCTGGATAAGCCTCTAAATTTGTAACCACCCAAAGGGTTCACCTTGCCCACTGCTTAGACAGAGCTGATTTATCCAGAAAAGGGAATTGCAATAGAGAAAGAGTAATTCACCCAGATCCAGCTGTGCAGGAGACTGGAGTTTTATTATTACTCAAATCAGTCTCCCCAAAAACTCGGGGACCAGAGTTTTTAGGATAATTTGGTGGGTAGCAGGCTGGTGAATCAGGAGTGCTGATTGGTTGGCTCAGGGATGAAATCATAGGGCATCAAAGTTGTTCTCTTATGCTGAGTCAGTTCCTGGGTGGAGGCCACAGAACTGGTTGGCAGGTCCAGGTGGGACCATCCAGTTGGTAGAAATACAAAAACCTGAAAAGACATCTCAAAAGGCCCATCTTAGATTCACAATAGTGATGTTACCTTTAAGAGTAATTGGGGAAGCTGCAAATCTTATGACCTCCGGAATAATGGCTGGTAATATCTAGAATTCCAGCCCCTACCATTCTAACTTGGTGGCTGGTGGCCTTTCATTCATTTTACAAGAACAGTTTAGTTTTGGGGAAGGGCTATTATTTAAACTATAAAGTAAATTCCTTCCCAAGGTTAGTTCAGCCTACACCCAGGAATGGAGAAGGACAGTTTAGAGGTTAGAAGCAAGATGGAGTTGGTTAGGTCTAATACCTTTCACTGTCATAATTTCCTTAGTTATAATTTTGCAGAAGCGGTTTCGGGAAGGCCATTGTTTACACAGTATTTTCATACTCTTAATTTGTAACTGCATATGTTTGCATGTCTTACTTTTTAAGTGGCAGGAGTTTTGAGTCTAGGGTATGTCTTTCAAGTTTCTTTACAGAACTTAGAAATAATGGGTGTTTAATAAACACTAGATGTACAGATAACATTCAAGCTTTCTATGCATCTGTCTTTCATGTTTGTGTTGGGATGTTTTTCAACAGTCTGGGGACCTCTTAACAATGCAGTGAAAGGATTTGAAAAATCTCTAAAAGCCTGTATAAATGCAAAAGTATTTTAAATTTACAGGAGGTGCTATTACTACTAATACTGTGCAGATTTGTGAGTAGTTATGGAAATAACCCTATGAGCAAAAATGCTTTTATTTCGGTTTTGTTCTTTGCATTGTACAAATACAGCCTATAAAAATCAAATTTCTACATTTCTGCATCCTGTGTGCTTTAAGACATATCTTGAGATATCAAAAGAAGAATAAAACATACAACAACATGGAATCACTAAAGGTTGGAGCTTAAAGATTATTATGTTCAGCCCTGCCATTGTACAGACGAGGAGACTAAGTCTAAGGGATACCAAATGACTTGCCTAAGGTCACACAGCAAAATAGTAATCTTTTTTCTGTCATGATTCGTTCTCTGAAATATGTGGGTGTGTTTAGTATTGTTGACATTTCCTTAGAAAAACAATTTTTAAAATGAAATCTTTTCTTTCCAG
The DNA here is from genome assembly GCF_037993035.2 of Macaca fascicularis. Taxonomy (NCBI): domain Eukaryota; kingdom Metazoa; phylum Chordata; class Mammalia; order Primates; family Cercopithecidae; genus Macaca; species Macaca fascicularis. The sequence continues at coordinate 37,954,293 of NC_088388.1, read as the reverse complement.
GGCTAGAGCAATGTATCTTAGGCTCACTCACTTAAGGAGGTTATAGAAATGAGCCCAAGGAGGGAAACCAGAAGAGCCCCCCAGGCTCACCAGTTGTTTGTTGGCTCCCTACAAACATGTCATTCAAGTGGCTAATCTTACAACAGCACAAATGCATCTAACCAGGTGAATTTCTTCGAGTCACTTCAAGTAATTATTTCTTGAGCATCTACTTCATACCAATGGTGTGCTAGGTTCTATAAGAAAATAAATGTGAATTACTCACAGATAAAAATAAATAACAATCAGGATGCATATGGTGGCTCATGCCTGTAATTCCAACACTTTGAGAGGCTGAGCAGGGTGGATCACTGGAGGTCAGGAGTTCGACACCAGCTTGGCCAACATGGTGAAACCCTATTACTGCTGAAAATGCAAAAATTAAGTGGGCATGATGGCGCACACCTGCAATCCCAGCTACTCAGGAGACTGAGGCATGAGAAACGCTTGAATCCGGGAGGTGGAGATTGCAATGAGCCAAGATCGTACCATTGCACTCCAGTCTGGGCAACAGAGTGACTCCATCTCAATAAATGAATGAATAAATAAATAAATAACAATCAGAGAATAGAATCAATATAGCACAGTGGACAAGACCATGGATTATGGAACCAGACTGCCTACTTACTAACAGAATGATTAGTTTTGAGCAAGACCCTTAAGCTCTTTGGGAGTCAGGTTCTTCATGTATAAAGTGTGGCTTACTTAATATTAATAGTTTCTGTGAAGTTGTGAATTTTATAACTATCAAGCTCCTTACCAAAGCTAACTAATTTGCTAATCACTGATTTTGCAAAGCATGTTATGGAGATGTGGCTGGACAGGTTTGCCATCAGAGTCGATATACCGTTGTATTAAAAACAAGATTAAAAAAAGCTGCCAAGTTCTTTGGTGAGTGGTTGGTTAGTCTGAAATCTTTGCAAGACGCTGATGCTCAAGCTGTTGACATACTCATTGCCTACTTCAACAACTGTCAGAGAAACATAATATGGAGTAAACAGGTGCTTTTAAAAAATCGTTCATAGACTTCTGTAAAATGCAAGATAAATTGAAGTTATTTTAACAGTGAAAAAAAAAAAAAACAACAAATGTCAGGTGCTTTCAGGGTCCGACATATAATAAGTGCTATAGTAACAGTTATTTTACATTTGTTATCTCCCTGGGTTTCATTCTAAGCCTATGAAGTAGGTACCATCCACATTTTATAGAGGAGTAAACTGAAGTTAAGAGGTCAAGTAGCCTGCTTAGGTCACCCTGCAACCAGCAACAGAGCCAAGAGTCAAGCCCAGGTCTGTCCGACAGCCAGGCCTGGCCCCGTAAACACTGTTCCGTGTGCTGTCCTCAGACACAAGCCTTGCTCTTCAGAAGGTCATATTCTAGAAGCCTTATTGCAGGACGGAAAACACTAAGTGCCACTAGAGACATAGAAATAATGTAGATGGGGATTTCCACAACAGGGCCTGTGGGAAATTGTTTCCAGCTTAGAAAATCAGAGGAAGTTTTAAGGAAGAAGTGGAATTTGAGTCTTGAATGATTTATTTGTGCAGAAGCAGGAGTGAGAAAGGACAAACAAAAAACCAGGGATGAGAGGGGTGAGGCATAGTTTGGAAACAGGCAGTAGCTGGTTCAATAAAAGTGGACCCTGGGGTATGTACAGGAGAGCAGGGAAAGGTGAGGCCTGCAACCCTCCCTAGATGAAGTCAGATCACAAGGGGCTTCAAGTACCAAGCCAAAGAGTGTGCATCTAAAATTGAAGGTCTTTAAATAGCTTTTTAAAAGACTAAATGGAAAAAAAAAAAAAAGACCAAATGGGAAAAGGAAAAAATAAGACCTAAGACTTTGGGACATGGTGATTATTTGTCAGTAAGAATTGACGGAATATGGTCTTATTAACCTAGTTAGTTCTCTTCAGAAAAAGCCACGTAGGTTTACAGAAAAAAAAAGTTAATTTTGCAAACAACATACTTGTTCATTTGAAGAGTTGAAGCATTCTTTATGAAATGTAATATAATTTTAATATTTAAGTTAAAATGCAATTATAGATATTTTTCATCAGTTAGATAAAAGAGATCTAGAATTTAAATTTTACTTATGAATTATTTCCCTCCCTCCCTCCCCCCTCCCTTCCTTCCGTCCACTTGCATTTGTGTTTGGTTCACTTCTCTCTCTTACACAATAGGTATTTTCTAGTTTCTTAATCCCAATTTCTCCTTCATGTTTTGAGTGCTGTTTTATGTTTCAATTTCATATTTATTGTAACATGAACCCTCAGCCACTAGGACATCCAACATCCCTAGAATGGCAGAGTTGAAAGGAACAGTAGAGATGATCTGTTCTAACATTCATCTTACAGCTGAGACAATGAAGGCTCAGAGAAAGAACATGACTTTTTCAAAAACACAGAGTGAGTTCAAGGCAGAAATGGGACTTGCACTTGTTTTCTGGCTCCTATCTACTGCTCATTTCAGTGCACCATCTGAGCACATATGTAAGCAGGGCTCTGGGCCTTTACTTTCTTGAGAATGGTTTAGGGAGTCTCAATAGACTTCTCATGTACTGCTGCAGGACTTAGAATCTATGAAGTATTTAGAGCTGGAGGGAACCTTAAGGTCCTGAAATTCAGCATCCTCCTGGCTGTGGTCTAAATGGTCCCTGCAAAATTCATGTGTTGAAAAGAATCCCCGGTGCAACAGTGTTGGGAGGTGGGCCTTTTTGGGACATGTTTAGGTAAACCGACTAATGTCACTGTGAAAGGGCTTAATGGAAGGAGTTTGGCCCGTTCTCACTCTCCCATCCCTTCTTCTATGTGAGAACATAGTGTCCTCCCATCTGAAAAATGTAGCATCAAGGTGCCATCTTGTAAACAGAGAGCAGCCCTCACAAGACAGCTGAACCTGCTGGTGCCATGATCTTGGACCTTCCAGCCTCCAGAACAGTCAGAAATAAATTTCCATTCTTTGTAAATTACCCAGTCTCGAAACTTCTTTTGCAGAGGAGAAGACCAAAGCTGAAAGAAGTGAGGGGTGACCTGCTTAGCTTATGTGGCTGGAGACGTACACAGCAAGGTCAGGGATTCCAATCTGCTGACTTGAGGCCCATGCTTTCACTCTGTACATGCTCATCCTTATTTTCAAAGTCTCCAGTTCAAAAATTCATCCCTTTACAGTCACATATACTGAAAGGAATTCTGCTTCACAATGCCTGGAGGAGCTTCAAGTGGAATGTGTCCAAACCAGGAGGAAACAATTCCCTTGGTTTTCCTCTGACTGTCAGTGCAGGTTGGTGTGTGGTGAAGGTGGGGGTGTGGAAAGCTGGCTAATTCCGCTTTACAAGTTCTTTATTTTCTCATACCCAGGAAGTACCACAGCCACTGAATTCTTGGTGAAACCAGAACCTAAAACAGTAAAAGTGGAGTTGGGAACCTGGGGAAGCAATACTCAACCAAGCCAAAACTAAGATTGCATATTTACATAGCATGGCTGTAGCCATTTTGTTCTTCACACTCTCAAAGTGAACACACAGCACAAGGCTCAGTGGCCAGACTATGTGGTGGGGGTGGGATGTGGCAGGTATGCATGCATGTGAAAGAACAGTGTAAACTCTAAAACATCTACAACAGGGAAAAGCAAAAAAGAAATCCATAGCTCTCCCTCTGATGGTCTTGGTCTCTCTCCTCTGTCATGTATTAGACCCAGAGAATAATATTAGTCCAAATCTCCAGCAACTGTTCATCATTTTTAACCTTTTCTGCCTGGTAAAATCACCTGGGAGCTTTGAAAATAATGTTGATGCCTGAGCTTCACCCCCAGAGATTCTGATTTACCTGATGTGGGATGGGGTGTACAGATCACGATTTTTAAAAATCTCCCCAGATGCCTAATGTGCAACTACTGTGCAGAATTACTCAATTAGACTATCAAGTAGCTTTCCCTGACTGCTGGGATCCATTCCTTGGCTGCTGCAAACAATGTTGTAGCCATTTAGGGCTAAATACACTTACAATGTGGTCTTACACTGCATTCATTCAATTTAATAGACACTTGTTTAGTGCTTTCTGGTACATGGCTAGGTGAACTGCAGTGGGTACGCAGGCGAATGAGTGTCCTCTGCTCTAGAAGAGTTTATACAAGTAACTGTGGCTTAGTAAGGGAGCAATTATTTTTCCCAAGAAAATGCTAAAGGCTTCATGCAATTGAACCTTGAAGATTCTAAACATATAGAAACATTTTTTATACTCATAGAAAATTCATTTGTAGAGAGTAACCTGCCTAATCGAAAATTTGCTTTGATAAGTCTACCATGGTATACAAACAAGCCGTGGACTAGTGCCTGGGTCTGAAAAGTGAAAGCTTCTGTGCATAATAGAGAGTGAGAGTAGGTGATCAGCACGAAATGCTATGTAGGGAAATGGTCAAAAGGACACTTAATGACTTTTAGAGATGGGGTCTCAATCTGTCACCCAAGCTGGAGAGTAATGGCATGATCATAGCTCACTGCAGCCTCAAACTTGTGGGCTCAAGTGACCCTCTCACTTCAGCCTCCTGAGTACTGGGATTACAGGCACGTGCCACCACACCCAGCTAATTAAAAAACAATTTTTTTTGTAGAGACGGGGTCTCGCTGTATTGCCCAGGCTGGTCTCAAGCAATCATTTTGCTTCAGCCTGCCAAAGTGTTGAGATTACAGGCCTGAGCCACCATGCCCAGCCATAAGGCCATTTTTAATAAGAACTGTTAAAAATAAAATGTCAATTATGGAATGTAAACTTCATTTTTACATTTATTAAGAAGTCTTCCATAAAATACACATTGCTCATTATTTAGTGAGAGTGAATTGTGTATGAAAAATTCAAAGAAGTGCTAAATCCCACCTTGAGATGGCAGAAGAAAACCAGAGGGTGCACATGGGACAACTGCCTGATGTGTGGGTTTGCTAGATTTTTACAATTAAAATTGCAGGACACCCAGTGAAATTTGAATTTAAATGAATACAAATCATTTTTTACTATAAATATGTTCCATGGAGTATTTGCACGTACTTATATTAAACAATTATTCATTTGGTTTGATGTTTTTTCTGGCAGCCTTATTATGGGTTATGGTTAGGTAGGGATTTTATAATCAGAGAGGGAGACAGGAAATGGACAAAGGTGCAGAGGAGGTAGAATGCGAGGTACATTTAGGAAATAGGGAGAAGTAGGGTTGGAGCGCACTCTCAAGTGTGTTGGAAGTTGTCTGGACATTAAAGTAGGAAAATAAAGCTACGTCCTATAAGGCCATAATGTCAGTATCACCAATTGGTACTCTGTCAGCAATGGAGAGCTGTGTGACATGTTAAAGGGGGGAAATCATATGCTCTATTCATCCATTCATCTATCCATCCATCCATCCATCCATCCACTCACATTAATGTATCTGTATCAATATGGCACACTTGAAAAGCATATATCCTTTGAATTTATATTCTAGTTCTGCCATATGCTCACTGAGTGATCTTCTGCAAATTACTCCCTCTCTCAGCCTCAGTTCCCTGAAAAATGGGCATAATTAGATGTACATCTTACATCTCTCATCAGGTTTATCACAGTGACATACAATTACCAAGCAGACAAGGCCACCTTGAATGCCTTTTTGAGGACTCGTTTGAGGGTTCCAGTACTGTGTGTGCCAACTTAGACCATTATTTCCCAAAAACATTCCTCTCAGTCTATTTCATTTCCTTGCAGTGCACTGGCCTTTACACCTGCATTGTCAACAGTGAGTAAAGACTGCATTTCTGTCTCTCCTGCCACATTGGTACGTTTGTGTATAGGTGGGTGTTGCTATTTGTGTAATGTATTACGAAGTGTTTTCACATTCATTATTTTCATTGAACCTTCAGAGAGATCATTCTGCTATCATGGGAGGATAGATTGGAAGTGGGTGGGGGTAGAGAGATTGGAGGTAGAGAGATGGTTGGAAGGCTGCTGGGATAGCCTGGGCACGATGCAATGAAGACCTGAACCAGAGTAGTGGAAAGGTGAGCTGAAAGTGAAAGGAATGGATGAAAACAAATGGCACAGAAATAAAAAACAAAGGGTAGTTCTGACACCTGCATTTTGGTCTCCTTGACATTGCTTCCATTTCCTCTAGGGACATGTCCTGGATAAGGGTGAAACCGGATGCTCCTTGGCAGTTTCAGATGTCACACCCCTAACTTTCCATTGGATAAAAGAAGGCCCAAAATAACCTCTGGTCCCATAGGCTAGTGATTACTGGTACTCAGATTCCTGTCTTGAAAACACAGGGAAGAAGCCAGACATTTGCCCACTTACCCTCTCACCAGCTGACCCGGGGCATTAGCACCCTGGTGCCTGCTGACGCAGAACATCTGCCAAATTCGATTAGCCCCGTGGCCTGGCTAAGCTGGGCATGTCCTGCATTGCTTCTAAAACAAGCCCTCCAGGAAGGGGCAGTGAGACTCGGAGATGTTTTTTCCTACTGTCAAGCAAGACTCACTGCTTGCAAGTTTGAGGTAGGGATGGGAAGGAGATAAAATTATTAGAAGATGCAGAAGATAAAGCCAAACACTAATCTAACAGTCACTTCTGAAAACAGAGAAAACACTCCAGTCAACAGGGATTGTTTTTTTTTTTCTCATTGCTTCAACTTAGTAAAGCCTTTTGAGTCCATCAGAATGAGCTAAGCAGTGTGAAATGTGTGGAAACACGTTGTTGGCTCACAGCAGGTTGCTTGGAGGTGGGACAGGTGATGACCTGCCTGTGAGAAGACCATAGAGCTCTCTTTGCTTCAGCACTGGGTCAGTTGATCCTCATCTGTAGATGAGAGATCCTCATCTGTAGACTCAGCCCTCCTGCAGCCATTAGTGCCTCTCCTGTTTCTAATCACAGGGAATCTTAATAAATTTAAGGAGCCTCGTTCAGGAGCTCAGTGTTAGATTGAGTTTCTGGTGGGTCCATTCTGACTCTGAATGTTGATTTTACTATCTATAATCATTTTTCTTGTTTCTATAGCAAGGGTCCTACTAAATTTCCTATAGAACTAGGGTCCTGTCTGGTTAATTCCCAGTCATTAGAATCCCACACCCAAATTTGGAACCAGGTTAGGGCTCTGAGTCCCTTGGGTAGAAATCTCTGATACCTCTGACTCCTGTTTACCTGGAGGAAGAAGAATCTGGGGCAGCACTTCTACCCTGGCTGGTCAATAAAACCACTGGAAAGATCTTTAAGAAATACAGATTCCAGGGCCCCACTCCCAGAGATTCTGATTTAACTCATCTGGGTATAGACATATTTTTAAAATTCCCTATGTGATTCAAATGTACAGGTCAAGATTGAGAGCCACCAGCCTGGTGGTTAAAATTTGAGGCCTTGGGATTATATAGATGTGGCTTCAAACCTGACTATATCATCTATTAACTGTGTGACCTTCGGCAAGTTATTTAGGCTACTGTGTTGTCAGTTCTCTTGTCTCTCAAATTACATCTATCTCATGATTGATGAGTATTTTAGATAGCATGCAAAGCATTTAGCATGGCATCTGGTACAAAATAGGGATGTAATAGTATTGCCTGTTGCCAAATACTTGTCCTTGTGTTCAACCAATTCCTAGAGTAATCTTACCCTTTACTTGGATTCTTTGCATATGGACCATCTGTCTGAAGCCCATGGATAGAAGTCTTTATACTCATTATAGAACATTCTTCACCCTTTCGCATCTAACTTCTGCTCAACCCGAGGGGCACATCCAGTCCTCAGCACCTTGACTTTACTACCTTATCTACCCCATCACCAATGGGATCTGTTCTTAAGAAACTGGGGAAGCCAAGATAGCAAACTGAGTTCATCTTTTGGTTCAATTCAATTCAACTGGCAGTGGAGCATGACCTTGAGATGACTTCTGAGGCTGAGGTGCAGCAAGGACTTACAAGTGATGTCTGCTATACATGGAGGAATGGGGGAGAGAAGGCTGGCGCTGGTGGCCAGGGCTATTGCAGACCCAGCAGGCCTGAGTCATTGTCCTTTCTCTTCTCCACCAATCTCAAACACAAAATAACTGTAAAGTATTGACCTAGAGAGGATTGGGCATTCCTGAGTTTTGCAAGTGGTTCCACAACACTCTGCCTATCTTCCCAATCCCAGCAATTCACAGGAAGCTCTTCAGATTGGCCATGAGGTTAAAGGGGTGACAACTGCCCCATATCCAAGTATTGGAAACAGCTGGCATGAAGCTCTAGAAACCCTACGATCAGGTTTTTCAGCACAGAGCAGGGTTGTATCCACTTTTGGAAAGGCCCCCGTGCAATGAGAGACTGTTTGCATGTTAACCCTTAAAAGCGCAATCCAGTACTCTTTTGAAAGCTAAAAATTCTAAGCACCACTAGTGGTCTCTCTCTCTGATGGAAGCCAAATCCCTTGGACATGTAACTAGCTATTCCACTCCCCTCCCCCGAACCACCACCTATTTTTTTTTTTTCCTTCTGTACTCAATGCCCTTTATACTTTTAAATTTTGCAGTGGTTTAAGAGTGGCTCCAGATCCAGGCTGCCCTGTTACTCACAAGTGTTGCAGCCTTTGCCAACTTAATTGGATTATCTCTGCCTTAGTTTTTTCATCTCTAAAATGGGAGTACTAAAACTACCACCTAGTTTATGGATTGTTGTGCAGTGAGAAAATCTGCATAAGATGCATTGAACACTGCCTGCTTATAGTAAGTACTAGTCACTATAATTGTGCAATGGGTTAAATGTATGTCAAGGACATGGGGCAGAGGTTAAGGCAGGATTTTCCTGATGTGCCATGTCTGTTTTTAGAAATGTGACTGTAGCCCCTTGTTTCTTTCAGACTACATGAGTTCATCTATTGCATCCTGGCTTCAGTCATTGCCATTCAGCTGGGATAGACACTTAGGGATAATGGGCTTCATTTGGAATGTACAGTCTAGAAAATCACCCTTTGTTGTAGTATATCTCTTCCATTTGCCTGAGTGTATGTAGTGGCCACAGCTTAACTGCCAAGCAATATTATTGCTAGTGGGGTAAACAAGAGTTATCTCTCTGAGTCTTCCAGAAAAGACAAAGTGACCCTGGATGCTAATGGCACAGATGAGATGCGATCTCTTCCAGGATTCTGAATATAAGAAAAAAGTCTCTGAAGTGTGTACTAGATGAGCCCAGCTTATTACCAGTCAGCAGAGTGACTACCAAGAGTTCGTAAACACTTTCTGAGGCTTTCTCATGGGTCCATAACTTTCCTAAGTGCTTTATATGTATTACCTAATTTAATTATCACAAAATCCCATGAGGTAAGTGGGAATATTTTTACCTGTCCTTTGCAGGTGAGGAAACGGAAGCACAGAGAAGTTAAGTGACTTGCCTACAGTCACACAGCTCTTGTAGCAGAGTTGGGATTCAGACTCCACTCTTTATTATGTGCCCCCTGAGAGGTGAGACGTTGGATCCCAGAGGAAGCAGAGCTCTGAGGTCATCAGGAAGGGAAGCAGGGCATGAAGTGGGAGCAGAGGTGGATTGAACAAAAACATAGATTTCTCAGAGATTCAGGCAAAAAGGACTCAAGGCCAGGAGTAAACCAAAGTTGGATTGCTGAAATAAGGAGTTTCAAACCCTGGCATGCCAGTGAGGTTTGTCTCCTAAACTAGCCAAAGCTCCACTCAGAATGACCTCTTTACCATTCTGAAATATCTGCTGTTCCTCTGAGGAAATCTGCTGCTGAATGTGGTGTTGCTGTGATTTGTTATGAGACACGTTCTCAAGGCCATCCTCTCAAGAGAAGGAATTATCCAGAGTGCTCGGGGGTGGTGGTGAAGCAGGCTGGGAGCTGTATATCCTTGGTGAATTTATAAAGCCCCAAAGAACAGAGATGCAAACCCATTTCATTCAGAGAACTCTGTAATAAACAGTGACTCTACAGGATGCTAATTCAGCAGTTTCATTCAGAGTTTCCTGACTCTGCAACTTGGCAAAACACAAGGAATCTCTCCTTGCCAGGCACCATGTCATACAGTTGAATGAGTTACATAAAACAAAGGTAAATGCATTGCCTGGCTTTGAAAGTAAGGTTAGAGACCGGTAGAAAGTTTGCATCTTGAAGAATATTTGGGCACCTTCCCCAAGGTATTTTCTGCCTGCTTGTCAGACAGTTGGTAATAATTTTATAGTTGCATATGAAGTAGAAACATTCCTTGGGTCACATCCTCCCCAACCACCACAGTAACTCGAGGTGCCTCCTGCTTTTAATCTTGTGGCAAGTGCCAAGAAATAAGGACACCAACTATGGAGGGAGGCAGGCAATGCCCAATGAATTATCTCAGAATGCATCCCAGCCTTCAAGTGCTTCAGAAACCTCTTTAATCTCTTTTAATGGCAAATAATAAAGTAGGAAGAATGAAATTGTAGTTTTTTTTTTTTTTTTTTGAGACGGAGTCTCACGCTGTTGCCCAGGCTGGAGTGCAGTGGCGCCATCTCGGCTCACTGCAAGCTCCGCCTCCCGGGTTCCCGCCATTCTCCTGCCTCAGCCTCCTGAGTAGCTGGGACTACAGGCGCCCGCCACCGCGCCCGGCTAATTTTTTGTATTTTTAGTAGAGACGGGGTTTCACTGTGGTCTCGATCTCCTGACCTTGTGATCCGCCCGCCTCGGCCTCCCAAAGTGCTGGGATTACAGGCTTGAGCCACCGCGCCCGGCCAAAATTGTAGTCTTAAAACTGAAATTTACCTCCAAGACCATCCTCTTGGGAGATCCCCCAAGTTCAGCCTCTTCCTCTGACAGATGAGGGCATGGAGGCTCAGATACTGGAAAGGGTTGGCCAACCTAGTGATTGAACTACCAACATACCTGGCTCTCCAAGGTAGGCTTGTTAGAATTCAGGCTTCCGTATTGCCTAATGGATTGGACACCCTCCTGTCCATCCCAGAAATAGAAAAATCTTTTAATGCAATTTGCAGTGTAAAATGTGCAGGAGTGTGCACACACACATACGCATACACACAGAGATGGGAATAGCTATGTTGAGGTCCTCATTTCCAGAAACCAGTTCCTACAACATGGAAAAGCTTTGCCACAACGTCTAGGGAAGCCCTTTGAATTTATAGTCCGGTCATTCTGGAGCTGTGAACCTAGATTTCCTCAGCTGGATGTTAATATCTGATTAATTCAGGATGCTGATTTAATTTGTGACCTATAAAACGCTATTTCACAGAGAATGGGCTGTGTTGGCATGTGCAGAGCCCAGCTCCCCAGATGGAATAATCTTTTCCTTATTAATTTGCTGCATGTTGCTTCTCATTTCTCACAGTCGTTCCAAATGTGTTACAAACGACTACATGCTCTGGGTCCCGAATCCACTACTGCTGTTGCTTTGAAAGGAAAGAAAAAAAAATTGTTGAATATGAATGGCACTGGGCTTTCCTGGCTCATATTTGCATGCTCACTTTCAAACCATCAGTGCACTCTTCTCTCACAACACTAAGCATTGCTCCACCTGCGAGCACCCATCACTTTTGCGTTGTTTAGGAAATGCAAACATAGATGGTTTGATGTTTTCAGGGCCAAGAAAAGAGTTAGTGACATGATTGGGATCAGATCTCAAAGTTCCAAATTCTTGGGATGTGCCATCTTCCTATTATCTAGAACATGTGAAAGGCTGTTTAATCCCCTTAGTCGAATGATCCTCAAATTTGAGTGGGCACAGAATCAGCTAGACGGGTTGTTAAAACTCAGATTGTTGTCCTCTACCCCCAGAGCTTCTTATTTAGTAAGTCTGGGATGGGAACTGAGAATTTGCATTTGTAACAAGTTCCCAGAGATGCAGATGCTGGTTGCAGTCCACACTTTGAGATCATTGCATGAGTCTAACTGGAGGAGAGTGTGGGTACTGTTATCTGCAAGTAAACACTGCTTGGTATCTGTTGGAGAAGGTCTCTGCTGGGTAAGGTTTCTGTTTTATGTCTTTTTCCTCTTTCCTTCCTGATATGCACCAAATCCCAGTTTAGCAACTATTTTTTAAATGTTAGGGCTCAATGGAGAATGCAGCTTGACTAAATAAATTTAAATGTGTACTGCAGTACTTGATATGGATTTTTTCAAATTGTGAGCACTTAAGCCAGACGAAAATATTTCCCCTGGGTTCAGACGTTTTATGCAGACCAGCCCCTGGTTTCTAAGGAACCATTTGAAATAGAATACAGTACCAAAGTGCAGAGCTGCAGAATCATCTTTATGTCCTTTCTAAATGTAGAACATACACCTCAAGCTCAGGATTTCAACTAACACTTTTTGGTCATTTACAGACTTGAGACAAGTCCTGTCATTAACTACAACATTGTGTGTGAGGCTTTTTTCAGGACAGATAGGCTTATTTTTCTAAAGGAAAGGACTTTTGTTTTGCCAGATATAAAATAGCAGTTCACACTTAAATGCAAAGGTCTTGTTTATTGTTTGTGTGGTGAGGTTTAATTGGAAGGCTTGCTTTTTACAATTCCATGGTACTGACGTTACCAAGCACACAGGATTGTTCTTAGAAAAGCAAATGCCAGGCTAAAGAGCTCCTAATCTGGTGCTCTGTGCCTTGTAAATAATTAGGGGGTGGGGGTGAGGTAAAGGCCTATAGAAATCCTACAGAGTGCCACAGAAATGGGTCTTCTCAATGATGATAATGTGTAAGGTCACAGTATTTTTTCTGTTAATATTTAAACATAGTCTTCAAGTAATTTACTGCAAATAATCACTTACTAAAAAGGACTTTGCCTTTTATTCCCTACAAATAATTCAAATGGTGGCCAGAATTGAGAGAATGGATGATCATACTCACAAGGCTGGGGATAGACATGCAGGCAGGGTGTTTATTAGAAGGAATGTCCACAAACATGGGCTGGTTTGGAGTGGCTTCACCCACTCTAGTTGCTAAGTTTAGCTATTAGGTGGAGAGTTCACCAACCACCAGTTAGTTCAATGTAACAACAAAAGTCAGATTCCCAACCATTACCCCCGATTGTCCCCAAACCAAGCAGCCAACCGACCTTTAAAACCACAGTTTAAAAACCCACAGCTAAAAGGATGGCCTGTGTTCCATCAAACACTAATTTTGCTGGTCAACATTTTGAGGTTGGATCAAATCTGTGAATGGCTTTTTGCAAGCTAAACACTTCATCTTCCTAAATTTATGTACACTTATATTGTTTTTTATCCCAATTAACAGTCTTTACTTAACAATGGTTTGTCAAAATATGCAGCCATTTCCACTTTAACTTATAGACCAGGCTTGATGTTAGAACATGAGGGAGACATGTATGTTTTACAATAAGCTTAAACCTTAACACTACTGGGGGTGCTGGCTGAACTGAGGCAATGCCTGAAGCCATTTATTGCAGTTCAAAAAGTGTTTGACATTTTATCCAGATCTAGAAGCCACTTAAATGAATGAGGAACAATTTAACACTGACCCATTCTAAGATTTAGTCCAGGTTCTCATTCAGAACTGTCTTATTATTCATAGAATTAGTTTAGCTCATAAAAAGATTTCATAGACACAGCTAATCACCACAGAGGCTTATCAGTATGGTGAAAAACAACAGATTAAAGCAATGATCTGAGTTATTTCCAGGCATCTTAATAATTAAACAAGTTTAACTGCTTACTCAATGAATGCAGTACACATTGGTTACTCCTATTAACTCCAAGTTGGATAATTTAGTAGATGTCTCTATTTTGGTTTTTTCTCCAACCTCATCTTCTAATGAAAACTTTCAGTCATGTTTACCAAACTCGTTTAACTTCAAGTAATTTGGATGTCATGTTTAATTTTTACTTTTTTTACTCAACCATTTAAAAAATATTTTGATCCTCTGACTATGAAAATTGGTCAAGCCTGAAGTTTATCAAAGTTCTAATTCCATGGCTAGGCTGTCATGACTGGCAGTCAAGGGCTTCTCTTAGAGTTTAGAGTACTTTTCAAGTTCACTGGACAGATTAGGATAGAGTAATTCATCTCTTTCGATCTGTTTTTCCGTATACACAACACAAGTCAATGTTTGTTATGACTTTCCTGATCCTTATTTATAAGACAATACAAGAGGAAACCATGTGTGTATGTTTAGAAATAGAAATGATACATTGCACAGATATAGTTCACCACGTTATGGGATGGGTTGTCAGTGTTCAAATGGGGAGGCTGAAGAGTAAGAACAGATGCTTTTTTTCCTTAATGGCCCTTTCTCTGATTTAAAATCCTTCCATTTATTTCCCTAAGATTTAGTGATAACTTTAAACACTTTAACTAAATTACCCAGCGGCTTGGCAGCCATCACGGAGGCAAATCCTTTTAGAAATCCTAGCAATCTGTTAGATTGTGGGTACTATGATATAAAATCTGTGTGCTCCACGTACAAAAATTAAATCAGTGCTATGGATACAAATACATACTGCAAATGGCACCATTGCTAAACTGTGAGTATGTGACCTGTCTCCAAATATTGAATTTCTTTTTCTTTTTCCAGTACTTGACTTTCTAAATTTGGGCCAATTTGTTCTCATTATCCCTAAGTAAACCTACTTTGATTTTTTTTTTAACAGTTATTTTATAATCAGATAGAGCCAGCCAGCCAGCCGTGATTCGTGGATCCTGATGTTGCTAGGATACATGGTTTGGTATCTGATGAAAGTATATCACTTCAAAGGGGTAAAACTTTCAAGTGTCCGAGAAAATGACACTCCCATCTTACAACATGGAAGACAGATCCAATCCTACAACTTCTCAAAAGCTCACAGACTGCAGGATTGGCCTCCCAGGCTTTCAAATAAGTATCTTCTCTGCAGGGCTGTTTAATTGCTAAAACTAGTCAGATTAGTCTTAAAGCAAGGAACACACGTATTTATAATAAAACACGTTTTCATGTTTGTTTTACAGTAAAGAGAAAAAAACCCAGAACCCCCAGATTTTATGTACTTTGAAAATATATTTAAAAACATTAAAAATTCTATATTTAAAACATATATTATATGTTAATTAGTACACTTAAATAGAACTTGTATTTACAATAGGCTTCTGATGCGGTTAAGTTTTAATGCCAATTTTTTTCAATAACATAATTATATAAATATACTAAAATACAATAAATACTGTTTTTGTTTTACATGGTGAATAATATCTTTACCATAGAGAGAACAAGGCCACAGACATTTACTTACATTTTCAATGGGAATCACCATAAAAAAGCAACAGGCCTGCTGCCATGCATGAAACACTTCTGCCACAAAGAGACCACAGCAAGACTTTAAAAAACAAAACAGAACAAGAACGAACACAACAGAGAGAGATTTTAACAAAATAAATCTTAGGTCAACATAAACCATCAAGCATGTGACTGTGATGTATCTTATTGGGTAAAAGAGCCACTGACCACACAATTGCTGGATGTGTCTCCTATGAAACCACTTAACAGATCTGGCCCTTGCAATCCTTTAAGATTGTGATGGGGGTTTGTTTTAAATTCGTCCCTCGAAAGGAAGATGCATAAAGTTAACATACAGCAGATATTCCAAGAATTCCTTACATATTAAAAATAATTACAAAAATAATATTTTCAAATAACACAAAACAAACCTATACTATGTAAAGTCTTCCTTCTCAAAGAGGTATTCAGATGGTACTGTGAAAGACAGACTAGCTCTAAAAGAAAGATCGAACAAATTGTAATTCTTTGCTGATGGTATCTTCATTCCTGGGTTATGGTGAGCATCCTCTTTTGCTTATCCCTCACCCTACTAAGATGCAGCAATTGCTTGGGGCTTTCTGATACTTAAGGACGCTGGTCCAAGTGGTGATCACTAACATTTTCAGGTGTGAAATGGGCTGAATGGGCTTAGAGCACTAGTTTTCAGTGGGGATCCATTTTTCCAAGAACCACTATTTCAGCCTCCCAACTTGACTTCTAACCCAAAATGGCAGAGGTGAGGCAGGGACCCTCTCCATGAACAGACAGGATGGGAAGAAGGTTGCTGTGGCCTTCACTGGGGAGCAAAATTTTGTCAGCTCTGTCCTGGCCTCTTCCACTGAGCAAGGCACCTTCAAGTCTTGGTGTTCTGAATGTCCAGACACCTTCCCGAAGTCTTGTCTCTGGACAAGATTTCCTATGGGTCCCCTTGATCATTCGGCCTGAGTTTGGGGTTTCTTTTCCTGTTCCCTTTCCCCTTACCAAAAGTTCTCAAAAGATAAACCCTGGTTTCCTCAAGTCTAGTTTCAAAGCATTAAGTGTTCAGGTAGCAAACATCTTCTATCTCATTGCATCAATCTCATGATCACAAATGCCACATTTGGCTCCCAACCTGCTCCAGGCTAATCCAATTTTATGCAAAATTATCCAGAGGTGGGATGGAGGGCATAAGTCGGCTTGAGTGTGGTCCTCCAGTCGAGAACCTCTTGAGCACAGTTAGATAATGTAGGCACTTAAAGCACGAGGTCCAAGCAGCTTGACACATGTCATTCCAGAGCCACCTCTAAAGGGTCCTTCAGAGGCCTTCCTTTTGGAATGTCTCAAATACCATGCCCCACCTCCACCTAGACCTTGGGATGGCCACTCAGAAATTCCTCCCGCACTGCTGGTAAATGCTATGCCAGCTCCACATAGCCTCCATTTGGCTGTTCAGTCTCATGTCACTGGCAATGTGGATTCCTGTTCTGATCTAGGTGTTCCTGGGTTGATACAGGGCTCTACCTTTTGCTTGCAAGACATTGTTAAGCCTTACCATGAGTTTTTTTTTTAAGCTTTACCATGATTTACGCAAATGTTTACTCCTTGTAAAAAATAATCTTCATTTTGGGGTTATTTTTTGTTGTTTTCTGTTCTAAAAAAAAGTCACTGTTCTCCATGCTTATACTATGAGTGTGTCATGATGTGACACGATGTGTCCACTTGTTCACAGCAGTGGTAACATATTTCAGAGCGCGCAACTGATTTTTCTTCCTCAAAACAAAACAAAGAGGAGACCAGAGGGGGAGGGGGGGAAAGAATGTGTTCTGAGCAAACTTAAGTCCTTCCGTCAAAAGCAGCTTACTCTGACCAATGCCCAAAGAATGAGCGGGGCCTGGGAGGTGCATCATGGGATGTGGAGTGTGAGCATTTTTTGTTCAGTTGCCTTAATTTTTATTCACTTTCCAGTCATCTGATTGATATTGCAGACATCTTCACAACATACAAATGTATCTTTTATCAACCAGAATACATATTGAAGGAATTCTTTCCCCATCTCTACTCCCTGTGGGAACTAAAAAACAAAACAAACAAACAAAAAAGAAAACACAAAACAAACAAAAATATACCCCTCCCATCCCCCATCCCCTAAGCCAGTAAAGCAATGACAACAGCACCTTGACATTGTTTTAATTCCAACGCTATCAGAAGTTAAAAGCAGTAAAACAGATATAGTACTAACAAGAACGAAGATACTTACTGTCTAAAATGTAAACGGAATGTTTTGGTTCAAATTTTTGTTGTGTGTGTGTGTGTGTGTCTGTTTTCTGAAAGAGGACAGTTTATTATCAATTCACAATTAAAGCAGCATGCAATTTATTATTTTTTTTTTAAACTTTTTATGTTTTCAATTCTTGGCAACGGCAACAAACCACAACATTATCAAGGAATGTAATGCAGACTTTTTAAAGTTGTGCGCAAATGACTGTTTCCCTTCTGGTCATGGACATGTCCAATAAATAGATTGTAGAACCACTGTACTGTATAAACTTCATTTATACATGCAGTTCATAAAACTATTTTTTTCTTAACTGAATAATTTACCCTGTTATGTATATATACAAATAGATAATTTTTGTCTCAATATAATCTATACAACATAAATCCACTATCTTCCCCTTTTAATGGTCAATGTACATACACAAGAAGTGTCTATCCTTATGAATCGCCAGCCAATTCTCTTTTTGCTATCCATGGTAAGGGCCCGCACATACGACTGGGTAGTTCGGCACTGGGAGTTCCAATGCCTTTTGTCTATGCCCCTGCAGCCTTCTTTTGTGTAACCCATGGGATTGCACTTGGTCTCGTAGAAGTATTGCTTCAGTTGGCCTTTCGATACAGGGACCTTTTCAAGGACTGTGACCGTCCCGCCCGACATGTCCACTGCAGTCTTTTTGTCTGCCGCCGTTACCCACTCGCTAATACTGTCACACACGCTCAGCTCCCCTCGGCGGGCAGGGTCAGAGTGGCGCCGGACCCTCATGGACATGTTTGCAGCATCCAGGTAATTTTTGTATTCCTCCAGCAGAAAGAGAAGAGGAGGCTCCAAAGGCACTTGACTACTGAGCATCACCCTGGACGTGTACAAGTCTGCGTCCTTATTGTTTTCTTCATTGGGCCGAACTTTCTGGTCCTCATCCAACAGCTCTTCTATCACGTGTTCAAAAGTGTCAGCCAATGATGTCAGGCCTCTTGAACCTGCCTTGGGCCCATTCACGCTCTCCAGAGTCCCATGGGTCCGCACACCTGGGTAGGCCAAGCCACCTTGTCCTCGGATGTTTGCTTCTTTCATGGGGGCAGCCTTCATGCAACCAAAGTATGAAATAACCATAGTAAGGAAAAGGATGGTCATCACTCTTCTCACCTGGTGGAACTGTAGGGAGAAAGCAGAAACAAGACAAAAAACTGGTTAGGGCTTTCTTTCACTGGGATGCCATGTGGCCCATCTGATTGCAATTCCAGGCCATTCTGCAGGGTCAAGGTTTTTTTATGTCTTGGTGATAAACTCCAGCTGCACCAGACACAAATCAATGTCAGTAGCGTGCTGTATGTGGTTTAATATAAACCAGAGACATGCAGTGTTTCCCCAAGATCTAGCATATAAATCTGAGATTAGATAGCTTCTAAGCAAGTGCAAAAATTGTGGCTTCAGGTTCTCCTTCCTCCCACTTTAGCAGCTTTGTAAGTTTAATTTTTAATGATCTCTGTTCATGCTGTCACAAGAAACACAAAATCAGAAATGTTACTAAGCAACAACTGCAAGTGTAATAGTAATTTTTTTCAAGTTAGCAACATGGTCCTTTGCAGGAATGTGTGACAGGAACAGCAGCGGCCTGAGGGGTCTGATGGGCCTTTCTAGCTCTGTGATGTCTAGGCATGAATAGCACAATAAAACAGCAGTTGGGGAACTATAAGGAGCCTTTAAATTGACTTTTCTTTTTCTCTTCCCACAGAGATACTCTATTATAGCAAAGAAGAAAGATAATTTCATTGAGCCATCCTGTTTTACAGATAAGGAAACCAAAGGCCATAGAAGACTTGCCTCATGTCATGAAGAAAGTTTATGTTAGAACTAAGGGCTCCCAATTCCACTGTTCTTTATTCTACACCTGGGTGGTCACAACTGAAAATGTTTTGCTTATTTCTAAACAGAAATCATTTTTGACATGTTCATTTTAATGATGTGTCTATGCCTGGGGCTGATATCATGAAAACAATGTGTCTGGAAAGGAGAAAACTGAAAAAGTCAGCATTAAAAAGGCATTTAAGTCAATTTCAAATGCTTCCCATATGCATACTCCACTTTATCTCCTCCAATTCTCTAAAACCCTTCACTCCTTGGCTTTTTCTGGCTAATACACACATCTAGCTAAGAAAGCTCAACTTTTCTTTTTACTGGAGAAGTGGTCCTGTGTGTGTGTGTGTGTGTGTGTGTGCACGTGCGCGCTCTGAGTTTATCCTACTTTGTGGTATTTTACACATTTTGGACTAGGCAGCTAGTGCTTCTTTTTCTGCTTTTGAAGTTTCCTGGGAAGTCCCTTAAAAGCATACCACAAAATTAATCTCTTCCTGTTTGCCAGAGGGTTGCTCTACTCTAAATTTGGCTCTACCTCTACAAGCATGCTCTAGGAAGCCAATTAAAATGGATGAACAAGCAAAATGAAAACATACCTATGAACCAACCCAAGGTTACCGTCAGGTGGTGAAGGACTTCAGAATCACTTACCTGAAGTATTGTGTCTCTCAGCAGCAAAGAGTAGCATTCCCAGCCCTGACACTAATTTTATTCCTACTTCTCAGTTCTGAGGCATGGACTTACAAAAAGACACATCATGCAATGACCGTCATGCTGTCCAAATAAGTAGGAAAAGGAACTGTTTCTGCCCATGAAGTTTTACTGAATTCAAAGGCAACCTACCTCCAGTCAATAGGTCAGAATGCAGAAATGGCTGAAAACTCTGGTATTGAAAAGCAAATATTCTCCACTTTTGTAAGAAATAACATTTTCAACCACTAAGAGACTTTATTACCATCCCTAAACACACAAAAAAATTTATTTTAGATTTACTCTCACTTTGCACGAATAGCAAACATGCTTAGAACTGCTTAGATTGCACAGTGTTCTCAGATTAGGAAGGGCAAATTCGTTTGAATAAAATACAGATGTCTGTTCTGCTAATAACTAAATCTTTGTGAATGTTCTGAGTCCTGTACCATCAAAGAAATAGATCCTCCATGGGGGTTTCTATTTCTGGTAGATGGTACTTACACCACTGAATGAAAAAAGCTTTCTCCTAATATTCCCAGTCCAAATAAAAACAACCCAAGGGGCACCTCTTATTTAGGTCAACAAAAGGTTGCAAATTTGGAATACTTTAGCCATCTATGTCACACTGGTAGAGACTTTCTGTGATTAGCTATTTTTTAATACCATATTTAATCAAATCTAAGATACCATAATTGTGAAACACAACATTTTATATACCACTAAGAAAGCAAAAATGCAGCCTGGGTGACAAGAGTGAAACTCCATCTCAAAAAAAAAAAAAAAAAAAAAAAAGAATTAATGAACTATAGTTTAATACACATTTACTAAGTGCCCACACTAACTACTTAAAAATGGTCCAAAGTACTGAGGCATCTTAAGCTGTTGGAATATTGTTTTGTTATCACCACTACAGTAATGAGTCTTTGAATGATACCATTTTCTATACTTGGCTTCTAGTTTATTCTGCCTTTCACTGATCGTATCTTTTTATTAATAACTTTTTTATGAGAAAAATAAGTAATGCTTTCTATGTTGTTTTCTCAGTTCCACAAGCAAATATTTCAGAGGGAAAATTGGCATCTGAGTAAATATTACTTGGCTTTCATTCTGAAGCCCAAACATGGGCATTCCTCAAGCTGAGCATCTGCATAGAATTAGGAATTAATAAAATGGTGACAAAGTCCAACCCCACATTGCAAGCCCTGCTCTCTGAGTGGCACTTCTGCAATTCTGTCTACTCACTTGCAGGCCTTGAAGTCAAATGGGTGCGACACCAAACTCAATACTTTTTGTCAGAACAGTGGTATCTCCTACCTTTTCTGTTTCTAACAATGGTTTCCTGATATTTTGGGCAACCCAGGCATAGGATAGAAATCCTGGAATCAAGTTTGACAATATATTTCCTGTATAGCCTTCCAATCTAGTCAGTAAAGATGTCCTGTTAATTTTTCCTTTAAAATATTTCTCCTGGCCATCCCTTTTTATCCATCCCACTGCCACCATCTTGGCTCAGCCCTCACCACCTCATTTTGTGACCACAACATCTCCATGCTGTATCAGACACTCTTTCTGCTCCATTCAACTCTGATGACCACTTCCTGGCTAACCACTCTCATATTATTATTCTCTTACACAAAAACTGGCAATGGCTTTTTTGTTCTATCTGCTCAAATCTAATGTCTTCTCTCTGATATTCAACACTCTCCAAAATCTGCCTTCACCCTTCTTAGCTAACTTTCTCAAACTACTCAATGCTTCATCACTTCCAGTCTGATCAGGACAGAGCCCTTAGAGTGCCATACACATTACTGCCTCCTGACTTATTCCATTCTTCTGACAAACTCTTCTCTCTCCCCCTCGCTCGCTGCCTAAATCTTGCTTATCCTTCATAATCCAGTTCAAACATCAAATCATGCATGCCCCTTTTTCTAATTACTCCAGCATACACTGCCTGCCTTCCCTAAAATTCCACATCTTGCATAGTACTTGATTCCCTTCTCACTTGCTTTTTGTTTGTTTGTTTTGTTTTTTGTTTTTTCCCGAGACAGAGTCTTGCTCTGTTGCCCAGGCTGGAGTGCAATGGTGTGATCTCGGCTCACTGCATTCTCTGCCTCCTGGGTTCAAGCAATTCTCCTGCCTCAATCTCCCAGCTAGCTGGGATTACAGGCACCCACCAAAATGCCTGGCTAATTTTTGTGTTTTTAGTAGAGATGGGGTTTCACCATGTTGGCCAGGCTGGCCTGCTCACTTGTTAATTGTTAACCATATTTTCTCATTCTGGTCAGTCTTCAGCTGGAAGGTAAGTTCTTTGAGGGAATGGATCATGTCTGAGCCCCCAAAATGCTTAACTGAGAAAAATGTAATAGCAGTACTCAGTAAAAACTTACTTATAGGTTTATTAAACTAAGAGAAAAGACAGTTTGAATATAATTTTCGTAAGAAGGCTTTTCATTTGGAAAGATCAGTGAACTCATTGAAATTCTTAGGTAAATATAGGCTGTGCTAAACCCAAATTATAAACTCTAAGGCAGCAGTCCCAACCTTTTTGGCACCAGGAACCAGTTTTGTGGAAGACAATTTCTCCACAGTCTGGGGGTAGCAGGGGGGATGGTTTTGGGATGAAACAGTTCCACCTTAGATCATCAATTAAATTCTCATAAGGAGTTGGGTTCTCATAAGAAGCATGCAACCTAGATCCCTTGTATGTGCAGTTCACAATAGGGCTCACGCTCCTATGAGAATCTAATGCCGCTGCTGATCTGAAAGAAGACAGAGCTCAGATGGCAATGCTTGCTCGCCCACCACTCACTTCCTACTGTGCAGCCTGGTTCCTAACAGGCCAGGGACTGGTAACAATCCATGGCCTGGGGGTTGGGGACCCCTGCTCTAAGGAATTTGACAGATGGCAATTATCAGCCACAACCAACTTCTTGAGTTCCTTTAATGGGATAAAACTTTACTTGAATAATTAAAAAGCAGATGACACTACCACATACTAACTGTCCTACTATTTCCTGTGTAGCTCTGTTTCTAACAGATCAATAAGAGACTTGGGAAGTAATCAGTAATAGTAATAACAATAATAGCAAAATTTGTAGTTTTCAGCCTTTTAATTTCCTACTATTCTGCTGAGCTTTCAATGAGTAATTTTATATACTGTATTAGGAAATAATCAAAGATTAAACAACAGCTTCCAGGACAATTTTCATTTTCAGCCTTCGGATGACTCTTTATCACACATAAGATAAAGAGGCTGTGCAGTATTGCTAAGTAGATTATATATTTATTTATACTTAATAAATTCATTGATGCTGTCTAATTCTGCTTTAAAGCTTACAACCATTAATTCAACCACATCTATAAAATGCTAGGAAGGCTTTCTTAGCCCCACTCTCAGGAAATTCAATATAGTACATAGAACTAAAAAGAAAATCAATGAAGTAGATATCAAGTTTAGCTTTAATCATGACTCACAAGTCTTAGACATTTCACTGAAGGAATGTCCATAACAACATGCTCTTTTACTCTTGCTGTAGTCATAACTTACATTTGTCTAAGAGACTACAGAACATTCACAGGCATAATCTAATTTGATTTTTACAAGGAGACAGGATGGGTATTATTATCCCCATTACATAGATGAGGCAATTATGCGTCAGAGAGGTTAGGTAACCTGTCAAATGTCGTAAAGCTAATAGGTTACCTGTCTCCTGAACCAAGCTTTTACCATCAGCATGTGCTGCCAGTTTTAGAATATCAGCCACAGAGAAGAGAGTGGCTATGACAATGAAGGAGCTTACAAAATGTGGACACAGTTTTCTGCAGCTATGTGTGTCCTGGAACCCAACTTTCTAAAGGGAGTGCCATTAAGATACCACTTTGTAGGGCCGGATTAATCATGACCAAGATCCTTCAACTTTAAGGCTTGATTACTTCAATGGATGAAATTTCAGACAATGTGATCTTTTTCTAAGAGAGAGAATTACAAAAATTTTAGCATGTTAGGACTAAGTTTCTATGGCCAAAGCTGGGAAAACAAACATCAGTACAGATAATTCAGGCATACAGAAAAGAAAAAAAAAAAGTCTTGTTTGTTCCCAGCCCCTTTGGGTTTTACCTGTGAGCATGTAATCAGAGAAAACACAGTTTAAAGATATGGCTGCTCATTTTAGACAGTCCTATAAAGATAATGGTAATGCTGAAGAAGTTATTAGTATTTCATTCCTAACATATATGATACAAACGATTAAGAGTTGACCTTAATGAAATCTTGCAAATCAATATTTAAAAATCTTTAATTTGCATCCAATTGACTACATCCATATGTTAGGCTTCCTTTTGTTCATTCATTCATCACACATGAAGTCTACTTTCCAGTCTTATGGTCTAGGAGGGAGGTAGGATATATGTAATATGTAACTAGAATATAAAGGTAGAAATGACCTAGAAAAAGTACAGATAAAATTTTATAAAGAGAAATAAGTTACTTCCAGTTAGGGAATAAAGGAATACATTGTCAAGAAGTTTGCAAAGGGCCAGGTGCAGTGGCTCACACTTGTAATCCCAACATTTTGGGAGGCCGAGGTGGGAGGATCGCTTGAGCCCAGGAATTCATTATCAGCCTGGGCAACACAGTGAGACCAGGTCTCTACAAAAACTTAAAAATTAGTCAGATGTGGTGGTGCACAACTGTAGTCCCAGCTACCTGGGAGGCTGAGGTGGGAGGATCACTTGAGTCCAAGAAGTTGAGGCTGCAGTGAGCCATGATCATGTCACTGCACTCCAGCTTGGGCAACAGACTCTATCTCAAAAATAAATAAATAAATAAATAAATAAATAAGATTGTAAAGAGTCTGAATGTACCCTACAGTGGGTGAATGGCAGCTTAATGAATGGCAGGAAGGTGGGAGGGCATAGAGTAAATGTCTGGAGAGAAGAGTGTGGAATGGGAACAGTGAAAAATAAGACTGAATGACTGCCAGATTTTGAAAGCCTCTGGGGGATGCCAAAGAGTTTGGATGTTGCCATATGGGCGCCAAAGAGCCAATGAGAGTTTCTGAGCATGGGAATGCTGCAAGAAGACCAGTTTATCATCATGTGAAGGAAGACCTGAAAAAAAATGATACACTAGAAGAAAATAATTGGCTGACTTTACTCTTAGTGACTGTGGAGCTTTAAAAACAAATATTAAGTAGTTACTTAAATGTGGGGTTAAAGGCCTGGCTATATATTTTTAATTGATTAATCCATTTATTTATTTATAAGCTGAAGTGAGTTGCAAAAAGAAAAGTGGTCGAGAGAGTGTACAGAGCTGAGTAGTAACCATCAGTAACATCTGGGTTGGCAGAAAGAACAAGATAGACAAAAACGGAGGAAAGGTGGTACCACAAACTGATTCCAATTATAATTACAAAGAATTTTGATTACATTGCTCAGTACTTTTAATTCAAATATCTCCAAACACTTTGCAAATATTAACTGATTAAAACTCAGAAGACTCTAGAGATGTAGGTAACTATAATTATCCTCATTTGGTATAGGAGGAGAGAGGACAAGAGTTTTTAATCAACTCATCTACTCACTGTGGTTCCCTTGATAGAACAAGTTCAGAAACCCAGATTCCAAAGGAAACTAGGCCTTAAACTATAGGGACTGGTTTGTTTCATTCCTCTATATTATTTCCACATTATTTTCCCATCATATATGTATTGCTTAGCCAAGAAGACTAAAACAAGAAAACACTACCACAACAAAAACCACCCACACATTCCTCAAAGAAAATAATTAGCCATTGAAATCTATAAATAAAATGGGGAAAAAAAAAAAGTAATGGTCATCACAGATACTCACCTACTTATCCAGATGGCCATTCACGTGAAATTAATAAATATTTTAGTAAATGATATCTGAAAATGCAGATATTCCAAAGCTTTGCAGCTACCTTTAAAAATATAGTTTTTAGCCATAATGTAGCTTATGTCTGAGAACATCCAAATACATGTCCTACAAAACACAGTCCTTCATACCACAGTATACGCTAAGCCCCTGGTATGTCTGTGGTGTTGATTGATACTTGCAGACATCACTTAAACTCACTAAGAGTTTCAGAGAAATTGCTGATTCTTAATTCATACCTGAAGTGATACCTACACGTAACTACCATAAGAAAAAATGTATAATTTCCAGAGTCTTTAATTTGATGGATAAATTTATATGCATCTTTGTTAGAAAGCACCATAGCTCTGACCCTCTGTTACTTCCCACTACACCCCTACTCCCCATCTCTGAAAATATAAGGATTTTTTTTATTGGCAGATGCTCTACCTTTCTTCAAGAGTAAATTTAAAATGCCTGTGTTACAAAGACACTTGTTTTTGCTTGATAAGGAGCAAAGGATAAGGATTGACATTGGATATTCTCCTCTGAATAAGCAACTAGAACAATTTGTACAGTACCATGTACAAACTAAGTACTCAATTCTCCTTGTGCTAGAAATATTTGTAAAGTATTTAGGGAAGTGCAATTAAACTAAGAGCAGTAAGTCTTAAGGTAAATTGAAATTTTGTCATTAATTTTGGAATAAACAATAAAAAATGCCTGGCACAAGGGCCAGAACTGGGCAGAGAACATCCCATCTGGCCTCCTGACCCCAAGCACTTAGTGCTTCCATCAAGAGAAAGAAGTTACTTCCAGTTAGGGAATAAAGGAATGCATCGTCAAGAAGGTTGCAAAGGGCCAGATTCAGTGGCTCACATTTGTAATCCCAACACTTTAGGAGGCCGAGGCGGGAGGATCACTAGAGCCCAGGAATTCAAGATCAACCTGGGCAACACAGTGAGACCATGTCTCTACAAAAACTTAAAAATTAAAAAAAAAAGGTGTGGTGCACACCTATAGTATCAGCTACTTGGGAGGCTGAGGTAGGAGGATTACTTGAGTCTAAGAAGTTGAGACTACAGTGAGTGATTGATCATGCCACTGAACTCCAGCCTGGGCGACAGAGACACTGTTGCCCTAGGAACACAACTGTTTCTCTGTAACCAATGAAGGTTCCCGATAGCCAGAGTCACCCAGAATTCACAGTCACATCGAACCTTGCCCTCATCCTCTGCCTCCTTGTCACAGACAACACTGCACCAATAGTACACATCTCCAGTCTATAACAAAGAAGTCTTAGCATCAAGCATACTCAAGCCACTTGCATAGCAAATGAGGTCATCTGAAAACACTTTTAAAGGTTATTTAAAAAAAAAAAAAAAAGGTTTTCATTTACAGGACCCAAATGGCAGTTGACATTCCATGTAAAAGTTTAACTTCTTCAATTAGGATTCTGTTTTCTTTAGAATTTCAGGTGGGATCCATTACAATTCACTGAAGTTTAGATTTAACAATGTTATATCTACTATGTTATTGGAAACCACATAATATTTACCAAATTCCCATACATGGTAGACAGTGACATTAATTAAGAAGATAATTTCTAATTTGTTCCATGAAGTTTCAGTGACCCACTCTGTAATAAAGAACCTGGAGAGGGAGGTTCCAAGATGGCCGAATAGGAACAGCTCCAGTCTGCAGCCCCCAGAGTGGGTGACGCAGAAGACGGGTGATTTCTGCATTTCCAACTGAGGTACCAGGTTCATCTCACTGGGGCTTGTCGGACAGTGGGTGCAGCCCATGGAGCATGAGTCGAAGCAGGGCGGGGCATCACCTCACCTGGGAAGTGCAAGGAGTTGGGGAATTCCCTTTCTTAGCCAAGGAAAGCCATGACCAATGGTACCTGGAAAATTGGGACACTCCCACCCTAATACTGCGCTTTTGCAGTGGTCTTAGCAAACGGCACACCAGGAGTTATATCTCGCACCTGGCTTGGAGGGTCCCACACCTATGGAGCCTGGCTCACTGCTAGCACAGCAGTCTGAGATCGAACTGCAAGGCAGCAGCAAGGCTGGGGGAGGGGCGTCTGCCATTGCTGAGGCTTGAGTAGATAAAGCAGCCAGGAAGCTCGAACTGGGTGGAGCCCACTGCAGCTCAAGGTGGCCTGCCTGCCTCTGTAGACTCCACCTCTGGGGGCAGGGTATAGCTGAACAAAAGGCAGCAGAAACTTCTGCAGACATAAACATCCCTGTCTGACAGCTTTGAAGAGAGTAGTGGTCCTCCCAGCATGGAGTTTGAGATCTGAGAACGGGCAGTGTGCCTCCTCAAGTGGGTTCCTGACCCCCGAGTAGCCTAACTGGGAGGCAACTCCCAGTAGAGGCCAACTGACACCTCATACGGCTGGGTGCCCCTCTGAGATGAAGCTTCCAGAGGAAGGATCAGGAAGCAACATTTGCTGTTCTACAATATTTGCTGTTCTGCAGCCTCTGCTGGTGATACCCAGGCAGACAGGGTCTGGAGTGGACCTCAAGCAAACTCCAACAGACCAGCAGTGGAGGGTCCTGACTGTTAGAAGGAAAACTAACAAACACAAAGGACATCCACATCAAAACCCCATCTGTACGTCACCATCATCAAAGACCAAAGGTAGATAAAACCACAAAGATGGGGAGAAACCAGAGCAGAAAAGCTGAAAATTCTAAAAATCAGAGTGCCTCTTCTCCTCCAAAGGAATGCAGCTCCTCACCAGCAATGGAACAAAGCTGGATGGAGAGTGACTTTCACAAGTTGAGAGAAGAAGGCTTCAGATGATCGCTAATAACAAACTCCTCCAAGCTAAAGGAGAATGTTCGAACCCATTGCAAAGAAGCTAAAAACATTGAAAAAACATTAGACAAATGGCTAGCTAGAATAAACAGCGTAGAGACAACCTTAAATGACCTGATGGAGCTGAAAACCATAGCACGAGAATTACGTGATGCATGCACAAGCTTAAGTAGCTGATTCAATCAAATGGAAGAAAGGGTATCAGTGATTGAAGATTGAATGAATGAAATGAAGCAAGAAGAGAAGTTTAGAGAAAAAAGAGTAAAAACAAATGAACAAAGCCTCCAAGAAACATGGGACTACGTGAAAAGACCAAATCTACATCTGACTGGTGTACCTGAAAGTGATGGGGAGAATGGAACCAAGCTGGAAAACACTCTTCAGGGTATTATCCATGAGAACTTCCCCAACCTAGCAAGGCAGGCCAGCATTCAAATTCAGGATACACAGAGAATGCCACAAAGATACTCCTTGAAAAGAGTAACTCCAAGACACATAATTGTCAGATTCAGCAAAGTTGAAATGAAGGAAAAAATGTTAAAGGCAGTGAGGGAGAAAGGTCAGGTTACCCACGAAGGGAAGCCCATCAGACTAACGGCATCTCTTGGCAGAAACTCTACGAGTGAGAAGAGAATGGGGGCCAATAGCTGACATTCTTAAATAAAAGAATTTTCAACCCAGAATTTCATATCCAGCCAAACTAAGCTTCAGAAGTGAAGGAGAAATGAAATCCTTTACAGACAAGCAAATGCTGAGAGATTTTGTCACCACCAGGCATGCCTTACAAGAGGTCCTGAAGGAAGCATTAAACATGGAAAGGAACAACTGGTACCAGCCACTGCAAAAACATGCCAAATTATAAAGACCATCAATGCTAGGAAGAAACTGCATCAACTAAGAGGCAAAATAACCACAGGATCAAATTGACACATAACAATATTAACCCTAAATGTAAATGGGCTAAATGTTCCAATTAAAAGACACAGACTGGCAAATTGGATAAAGAGTCAAGACCCATCAGTGTGCTGTATTCAGGAGACCCATCTCACGTGCAGAGACACACATAGGCTCAAAATAAAGGGATGGAGGAAGATCTACCAAGCCAATGGAAAGCAAAAAAAAGCTGGGGTTGCAATCCTAGTCTCTGATAAAACAGACTTTAAACCAACAAAGATCAAAAGAGACAAAGAAGGCCATTACATAATGGTAAAGGGATCAATTCAACAAGAAGAGCTAACTATCCTAAATATATATGCACCCAATACAGAAGCACCCAGATTCATAAAGCAAGTCCTTGGAGACCTACGAAGAGACTTAGACTCCCACACAATAATAATGGGAGACTTTAACACCCCACTGTCAACATTAGACAGATCAACGAGACAGAAAGTTAAAAAAGATATCTAGGAACTGAACTCAGCTCTGCACCCAGGGGACGTAATAGACATCTACAGAAATCTCCACTCCAAATCAACAGAATATACATTCTTCTCAGCACCACATCCCACTTATTCCAAAAATTAATGACATAGTTGGAAGTAAAGCACTCCTCATCAAATATAAAAGGACAGAAATTATAACAAACTGTCTCTCAGACCACAGTGCAATCGAACTAGAACTCAGTATTAAGAAACTCACTCAGAACCACTCAACTATATGGAAACTGAGCAACCTGCTCCTGAATGACTACTGGGTAAATAACGAAATGAAAGCAGAAATAAAGATGTTCTTTGAAACCAATCAGAACAAAGACACAACATACCAGAATCTCTGGGACACATTTAAAGCAGTGTGTAGAGGGAAATTTATAGCACTAAATGCCCACAAGAGAAAGCAGGAAAGATCTAAAATTGACACCCTAACATCACAATTAAAATAACTAGAGAAGCAAGAGCAAACACATTCAAAAGCTAGCAGAAGACAAGAAATAACTAAGATCAGAGCAGAACTGAAGGAGATAGAGACACAAAAAACCCTCCAAAAAAATCAATGAATCCAGGAGGTGGTTTTTTGAAAAGATCAACAAAATTGATAGACTGCTAGCAAGACTAATAAAGAAGAAAAGAAAGAAGAATCAAATAGATGCAATAAAAAATGACAAAGGAGATATCACCACCGATCCCACAAAAATACAAACTACCATCAGAGAATACTATAAACACCTCTATGCAAATAAACTAGAAAATCTAGAAGAAATGGATAAATTCCTGGACACATACACCCTCCCAAGACCAAACCAGGAAGAAGTTGAATCTCTGAGTAGACCAATAACAGGCTCTGAAATGGAGGCAATAATTAATAGCCTACCAACCAAAAAAAGTCCAGGACCAGATGGATTCACAGCCTAATTCCACCAGAGGTACAAAGAGGAGCTGGTACCATTTCTTCTGAAACTATTCCTATCAATAGAAAAAGAAGGAATCCTCCCTAACTCATTTTATGAGGCCAGCATCATCCTGATACCAAAGCCTGGCAGAGACACAACAAAAAAAGAGAATTTCAGGCCAGTATCCCTGATGAACACTGATGCAAAAATCCTCAATAAAATACTGGTAAACTGAATCCAGCAGCACATCAAAAAGCTTGTCCACCACGATCAAGTTGGCGTCATCCCCGGGATGCAAGGCTCGTTCAACATACGCAAATCAATAAACGTAATCCAGCATATAAACAGAATCTAAGACAAAAACCACATGATTATCTCAATAGATGCAGAAAAGGCCTTTGACAAAATTCAACAGCCCTTCATGCTAAAAACTCACAATAAATTCGGTATTGATGGAACATCTCTCAAAATAATAAGAGGTATTTATAACAAACCCACAGTCAATATCATACTGAATGGGCAAAAACTGGAAGCATTCCCTTTGAAAACTGGCACAAGACAGGGATGACCTCTCTCAACACTCCTATTCGACATAGTGTTGAAAGTTCTGGCTAGGGCAATCAGGCAAGAGAAAGAAATAAAGGGTATTCAATTAGGAAAAGAGGAAGTCAAATTGTCCCTGTTTGCAGATGACATGAGTGTATAGTTAGAAAACCCCATCGCCTCAGCCCAAAATCTCCTTCAGCTGATAAGCAACTTCAGCAAAGTCTCAGGATACAAAATCAATATGCAAAAATCACAAGCATTCTCATACACCAATAACAGACAAACAGAGAACCAAATCATGAGTGAACTCCCATTCACAATAGCTTCAAAGAGAATAAAATACCTAGGACTCCAACTTACAAGGGAGGTGAAGGACCTCTTCAAGGAGAACTACAAACCACTGCTCAGTGAAATAAAAGAGGACACAAACAAATGGAAGAACACTCCATCCTCATGGATAGAAAGAATCAATATCGTGAAAATGGCCATACTGCCCAAGGTAATTTATAGATTCAATACTATCCCCATCAAGCTACCAATGACTTTCTTCACAGAATTGGAAAAAACTACTTTAAAGTTCATATGTAACCAAAAAAGAGCCCACATTGCCAAGACAATCCTAAGCCAAAAGAACAAAGCTGGGGGCATCACGCTACCTGACTTCAAACTATACTACAAGGCTACAGTAACCAAAACAGCATGGTACTGGTACCAAAACAGAGATATAGACCAATGGAACAAAACAGAGCCCTCAGAAATAATACCACACATCTACAGCCATCTGATCTTTGACAAACCTGAGAGAAACAAGAAATGGGGAAAGGATTCCCTATTTAATAAATGGTGCTGGGAAAACTGGCTAGCCATATGTAGAAAGCTGAAACTGGATCCCTTCCTTACACCTTATACAAAAATTAATTCAAGATGAAATAAAGACTTAAATGTTAGTCCTAAAACCATAAAAACCCTAGAAGAAAACCTAGGCAATATCATTCAGGACTTAGGCATGGGCAAGGACTTCATGACTAAAACACCAAAAGCAATGGCAATAAAAGCCAAAATTGACAAATGGGATCTCATTAAACTAAAGAGCTTCTGCACAGCAAAAGAAACTACCATCAGAGTGAACAGGCAACCTAAAGAATGGGAGAAAATGTTTACAATCTACCCATCTGACAAAGGGCTAATATCCAGAATCTACAAAGACCTTAAAAAAATTTACAAGAAAAAATCAAACGACCCCATGAAAAAGTGGGCAAAGGATATGAACAGACACTTCTCAAAAGAAGACATTTATGCAGCCGACAGACACACGAAAAAAAACTCATCATCACTGGCCATCAGAGAAATGCAAATCAAAACCACAATGAGATACCATCTCATGCCAGTTAGAATGGTGATCATTAAAAAGTCAGGAAACAACAGCTGCTGGAGAGGATGTGGAGAAACAGGAACACTTTTACACTGTTGGGGGGACTGTAAACTAGTTCAACCATTCTGGAAGACAGTGTGGTGATTCCTCAAGGATCTAGAAGTAGAAATACCATTTGACCCAGCCATCCCATTACTGGGTATATACCCAAAGGATCATAAATCATGCTGCTATAAAGACACATGCACATGTATGTTTATTGTGGCATTATTCACAATAGCAAAGACTTGGAACCAACCCCAATGTCCATCAATGACAGACTGGATTAAGAAAATATGGCACATATACACCATGGAATACTATGCAGCCATAAAAAAGGATGAGTTTGTGTCCTTTGTAGGGACATGGATGCATCTGGAAACCATCATTTTCAGCAAACTATCACAAGAACAGAAAACCAAACACTGCATGTTCTCACTCATAGGTGGGAACTGAACAATAAGAACACTTGGACACAGGGAGGGGAACATCAGACACCGGGGCCTGTTGTAGGGTGGAGGTGGGGGGAGGGATAGCATTAGGAGATATCTCTAATGTAAATGACAAGTTAATGGATGCAGCACACCAACAAGGCACATGTATACATATGTAACAAACCTGCAAATTGTACACATGTACCCTAGAACTTAAAGTATAATAATAAAAAAAAGAACCTAGAGAAATTATCAAGTAAGCATCATATTTAATGAATTTAACTATGGTGGAATTGTGGAAAAAATTTTCCTGTACAGGGATGATGACTCAGGAAATGATGCAGACAGAGATAGAAAAACAAATGTCATTGTAACACAGGTATTTAAATTGTATTTAAATATACAGACTTTTGAATTTATAGAAAATTTTCAAGTATGAAATTGTTTTTATGCAACCTAAAAGTCTCAAAGTTCAAATAATTTTTTGAGTGTTACATTTATAAATTGTGTATTAATGCAATTCGAATTTATTACTAAAAATATTTTAACTAAAGGAGAAACTCATGGGGCCTGATATTAGAGTTTTAGGAAATGTACATATGGGATAAACTTACATAGGCTGAAATTAAGTGAAACCTTGCTTCTCAATGTTGAGATGGATTAGCCATTTTAACATAAAGTAGAAGCTTCTAAGAAATGCAGAATCTCAACTTCCCCACCCTCATTCCACCTACCCCACCCACTCAATCAGATCCTGCATTTCAATAAGATTTATTTAGTGCAATAACTTTTTTACTTATCAAAGTTGAGAAGCACTAGACTAAATGATGAAGAGAAAAGAGGCTGCTTAGGATAGGGAAATAAAAGGTTAAAGTTAAGTATTATGATACTTTCTTAGCGTGTCATACAGTTAGTTACCTGTCATCTTTCCTCATCAGTTCAACTTGTTTTATGGGGATGTTTATGTGGGAAAATATCTTTGCTTTTGTAATTTATGTGGGAAAATATCTTTGCTTTTATAATTTTACTTAAGTAAAATCTGGGCTCCTTTTATGTCAACTAGCTTTTCCACTATTGTTGTTATGATAAGTACAGGCTACTTATAAACATGATTAGTTCAATGAGAACTTTTAGAGTATTGCTAACCTAAATCTGGACATCTACACAATCATTAATTCTTACCAAAATGCTACAAGGCAATATAAGCATAATTAGCCTCCCTGATCCCTGAACATAGCCTAATATCATTCACTCAATCAGAATCATACTAGAAATGATATGACCAACTATAGCAGGTAGTAGATGTCCAGTCACACTACTATTGCTTTTAGCCAGATGTCTCTGGTCCTTGTGAGTTCCTTTAGTCCTATATGGTGAAATAGCAACAGAGAGAACCAACTCACTCACTCAAGGCAGATTTCTTATTTCTAGATTTGTCCTGAAACCAACAGATCCAGCTCTCTCTTTAAATACCATGAAATTTAAACAAACGAAACTCACAAAATAAAACAGCAGCAGCAGCAGCAGCAACAACAATGAAATCTTAAAATAGTAAATATAAGTTTCAAGCATCGAAACCCCCTCTCCAACCAAAATCTCTCTTCTTCAATAAAGTTCCCAGGAGGAACCCAATTTCTAGATTGGTATCCAATAATTGGGATCATTTGATTCAAGACTGAAGTACTTAAAATGGCTTTTAAAGAAGGAAAAAAGGTTAGATTTCCAGAGGAAAGTGTAACATTTTTTAAGTTGAACATTATGAGGGATTTGATGGGGGCAGCTTTGCAAGTAGAACTGGAGACTAGTCCACCGTTTAGCCTTTTTACAAAAGACTGCAAAGGTTGTTTGTTTCCAGACACCAAGAAGTTACCAAGTTCACCAGTCCAAATGCAAATGACTCACACTAGGAACCCTAACAGTGCTGCTATTTGCAAAGGGGTGGGGCTGAGATGACGCAGGACCCTATTTTCCCAGGTGGCATCTTAAGTATGGTTGATTCTACCTTCAGCCCCACATTGAAAAGTACAGTGTAAACACAGCTAAGGGACCGCCTCCTTCAAATTACACACAAGGCACACCTACTTATAGGAGATGTTGTGAAAGCCAGGTGGGGCTTTGTCTTTCAAGTCCCTGCATCCAAGAATAAGTATGCTCTGTACCAAAAAAAAAAAAAAAAAAGAAAAAAAAGAAAAAAAAGCAAGGATGATGCAACTGCATTCATTGTCCCTAAAGGGAGAACATGCACTAACTCTCAGATCCAAGGATAAAGGGAATCCCCCTTTAAGAAAAGACGTTGGCATTATGTGGGGATTGGGAGCATGCCAGAACAACCACACTTTTTTACAAAAGAGAGAAAGAGAAAAAAAGTTAAGACCCATCTGTCTTATTTCAGTCTCTTTCTTCAGAACTGACAACTTTAATCAACAGGTTGCTTTCAGAGTATTGCTGGACATCTTGACTTTCTGCCATGAAATGCTATGGGAATTCTGACAGTTGAGAGCCAACACCCCACTAGACACCAGTGCTGCATAACCACGCTTTTAATAGACCCCAGAGCTGTGGTGACGGCATGCCCTTCCCAGTTTCTCCACAGATGGTGCTCCTGAAATTTTCCATAGTCAGTGTATTCTTGTGGTTAATTAGTTATCTGAGCAATTTCCATTGTAGAAAGAGTATCTCTACATAATGAAACCCATCTTAGGACCAAACTGCTGGGCTTCAATGTCATTAATTCAGAAAGGCTAAAATGAAAATGAGATGAATAATTCTCACCTGCTGAAGGGACTGCACTAGATTAAATCCTATCCTCTGAAATACATAGAACATTAAATTTAGAAAAACGAGAGGTGAAAACAGGTGGTGGAAGAAACTGGAAAGGTAAGTTGCCTCTAGAGACCAAAAAATAACACTCTTTTTCAAACTATTATCAAGAAATCTTGGGGGAAAGATAAAATTAGCAAGAGAAGGCTAATAGCTCTCTGTTACTCACCTTTTATGAAACCATTTTCAGGGATCAGTTTGTTAAATTCCACTGAAACGCGGAGGTACACAGCACAGCCCTTCTTCTGGGATGCACAGTCATGCCGTACAGAAGGGTGTGGGTAGAGACACCAAAACATGTGTGGACCTGCAACCCTTTCTGTAGAAACTCAGCATTCTGAGTAGTAAGAAGGATTAACCTTGTACGCACATGGAGAATACTGGTGGCTCCACACATCCAGTTGTCTTTCAGGTTATTTTTGCATCCCACTCTATAATTTCTTTTAATTACTTACTGTAAAGCACAGGAAAGTGCTCATTACTTGTAGCTTAATGCAGGAGGAAATATAATTGAATATGTTCTTCTAGCCACTGCTGTACCCCAGCTCCCAGCTCTTCTGAAGTGTCACTGTTCATCTCAACAGCATGAGTAAGGCAGTTTCCAGGCCCTGTGCATAATGAGCCATGTGGACCCTATTCAAGAAACTGGCTGTACTCCAGAATCACTATAAAATATAAGGAAAATATTAACATCTTAGATGACAAAAGATCCATATGGCTGGCCAGAAAATATCCGCATCATTTAAGCCATTAGAATGCACCTATATGGAAACATTCAATTTGGCGGTACTGTGAACAACAGGACTGTGAAAACATCTGTTTGTCTCCACCCATTTTCACTAAACACTGGTTCCTATAGAAGACATGTGAACTCAAATACCAACATATTTCATCTGAGCATGGGACAGGGACTCCATTTTTACATAGTTGCTATAATAAATACAATATTTGCTGGTGATAAGATTTTGGAAGATGCTCGGGGCAGCTGGAAAAATAAGTAAAATGTTTCTCTTTGTCTTAACCTTGATAAAAAAAATAGCTAACATTTATTAATGGTGAGGTAGATAATTTGATTATCCACCACTTGTAGCTGAGGAAACTGAGGCCCAGAGAGTTTCGGTGGATTCCCTAAGATCACATACCCATCATGTGGTGGAGAGGGAATATGAACCAGTGCTGGCTTGCCATGCCTCTTTCCATATGGGGTCAGACATGGATGTGGTGTCTTATTTGTGAGGGAGGTCTACTTGGCAGAGATATCCTTCAGACCCTGTATGCCAGTTTTTTATTTATTTAAACAAAGCCCCATATGAGCATTTCTGATAAGCAGTTTGTTTACACACTAATTCCACAGAGGTTAAATATAATCCTAATGTTTCTTTGTTGCTACTCTGTTCCCAGTATTGAATTATTACCACAAGGTACCAACCATACACGCATACTTAATAGGGCATCGTGTCAAAACTATGCATGAGGGTCATTTGTTTGAGATGTCAGAACATTTTCCCCTGAGAAGATCTCATTGGGCATTGAAACAGAACCACATGCTTTTCAGACCAGCAACCGCGACTACCAAATACTCTTCTGTCAACTCTACTTGAGTAAGAATGCTTTCAATTAAGACCTAAGTGTCAACATGCCTTTAAAAAAATTGTGGTGACATAAAATCTTTCTTTTTAGTGCCCAACAGAATCCCTTCAAAGCCTGGTGGTCTAACACCCTATGCTACATGACTTGTGATCCACCCATTTGTCGTGTTCTTTGGGAATGTGCCTGAGGGGCTGAGATGTGACTTGAAAAGAATGGTAGAACAAGATAATCTCAAATTTATTATCAAGGAATAGTTCAGACAACTACTTCAGACGACAGAGACAGCAGAACAGATGGTCCAGTGTGGATAGAGCATCAGACACTCACAGACTGTGCCAACAAGAGCCATCGAGTCCAAACAGCCAAAGGAAGGAGGATCATGGATTGGGTTCTCTCACACCAAACTGATGCCCAGAGGCCCTTGGCATGAATAACAAAGGCAACCAGTCCCACAAGCCATACTGAGTTAATACAAAACCTATACCTGGGCTGACATCCCAAATATGTGTGGCAAGTTAGATGATGATGGCACAAAAGACAGAACACCTTTGCTTCTAGCCATTGTCAGCTCTTGGTAGACAGCAGACTTTTAGAGGAGCAGCTGCAAGGAGCCTGAGAACAAAACTGGAAATGCCTGTTATGAAAGCCTTCACAGGTATTATTAACAAAAGAAAATGTGTATTTGTAAATGATGTGTCAGTTAGATTTTGGCAGTCCATTCTTATGCCCAGGAATGACCTCTTGTATAGGCCGGATACAGTCATCAATGCAACTGTCCAGGTGCAACTATTCTATAAAGGGGAAGAGGAGTGACTTTCCCCTGTAAAGTGGCCCTATCAAAATTCTGTAAGAAAAGATCGTCCATTTAAATTGAATAACCACTGTGCCCGGCTCCATTTACCACACTTTTCTATGCAGTGGAACTGAAGGGGATTTTTTTTTCCGTCCTCAGAGAAAAATAAGACTGAGAATCAAACTTTCTAATGAGAATGGTAAGGAGTTATGTGAGGATGACCTGAAATATAGGCTTCTCAAAATGTGGAGATGTTATCTAGGCCGTAAATCATGGTGTTTTAATATGATCCCCTATTTGCCTAATGCAGGAAACCACTTGGCAACTTTAAGGAAGAAGTCTAGCAATACTGCATCATAGTTCAATGTTTATATTGTACTTGGGCAGTTTAAATTTATCTTATAGAGTACTAATTAATTGCAAATGTTGGGTAAGTGTAAAATCATTCCTCAAAAAAGCATCCCTTGAGTATGAAAGTTCCAAGCTTCGCAAGACATCCCTGTGATTTGGGATACATCTCTTGAACTCAGTCCTGAAAATAATGTTTTGTTTTGTTTTGTTTTTCCTGAGATGGAGTCTCGCTCTGTTGCCCAGGCTGGAGTGCAGTGACCCGATCTTGGCTCACTGCCAGCTCTGCCTCCCAGGTTCACGCCATTCTCCTGCCTCAGCCTTCTGAGTAGCTGGGACTACAGGTGCCCACCACCATGCCCAGCTAATTTTTTGTATTTTTAGTAGAGATGGGGTTTCACCGTGTTAGCCAGGATGGTCTCGATCTCTTGACCTTGTGATCCACCCGCCTCGGCCTCCCAAAGTGCTGGGATTACAGGCGTGAGCCACTGCGCCCAGCCAAAAATAATGTTAATAGCTGAGAAAAGAGCATTGAAAGCCTCATACACAGTGTGTTGTGGTGAGACAATTTTCTTTTTGGTTCTAAAAAACACTGTTGTGCTCTTTAGATCCAGGATGGCTAGTTATGTGAATAATGAATGCATATTCAATTTTCTGCTACAGGAAATTCTGTAAGTGGCAACATGGGTCCATTCTGTGTGTGTCACTAGAGATGGTGCAAGCCCATGACCATGGTGAGGCACTGTTTCCACTGGAACTAATCTGATACCTGCACCAGCTCTTGGAACTGTGCAGTGTTCCCACTGCAAACTACCGATGAGGTAAATAACTTCTCACCTCCTATTTCTCATCTCATCTCACACACTCTGTTTGATGAGGCTATGGAGAAACACATCTTTTCATACACTAATGGTGGGAGTACAAACAATTCAAGCCTTTTGCAGGACAATTAGGCAATATCTATCAAAATTATACATGATTTTTCCTGCTGGCCCAGCAATTCCACTTCTGGGAATAAACTGACAGATATAGTTGCATATGTACAAAATGATGGAAAGCTCTCTGGAATATATTAGTAAGTGATAAAACAAGGTGTAAAATAGTGTATATATGGCTACTACTTTTTGTTTTAAAAATGGGGGAAAATGGCAGAGCTTGCGGTGAGCCGAGATCGTGCCACTGCACTCCAGCCTGGGCAACAGAGCGAGACTCTGTCCCCAAAAAAATAAAAGTGTGTGTGTGTGGGGCGGGAATAATGGTACATATTCATTTTTACCTGTATCTATATAAAACACACTATCAAGGATTCACAAGAAACTAATACAAATGATCATCTTATAGATGGTATGTATTGGGGGATACTGGGGTGAGCAACATATAAGTGGGGCAAGACTTTTCAGTGTAAACTTCCTTGAAATTTTATTTTGATTTTTGAATAATGTAAATTAACTGTCAAATAATTAAATTAAAAATAACCAATTTTTTAACCAAACATTTAATCTAGTGGCTTTACTTTTGACACAAGACAATCTCCACCAAACCACCAAATCTCCACCAATCACCAAAAACAGAGATTTACACCAGTTCGTTTGCTAGTTTTTCCTGGTAGTGACTACAATTAAGAAGTCCTGTGGGTGCCATCTCAGTTTGGGAGATATTTCCCTAGAAGAAATTGATTCAAGGTGGGACAATTGGGTATAGAGAATAGTCCCTGGGACCGGGGGCTGAAGTCCTGAGTTCTGGTCCTGCCTAACTCCCGCTTTCTATTAAGCTGACCCTGTGAAACAGCTGATACATGACCATTTTTTACCAACAAATTAGACAAATTCATGGGTGAACAAATTTAAAAACCCTGTTGCCTCACCACTATGATATGATGAGGACACATATACTCACCCACCCTGCCTAACTCACAGCATCACACCAGGGATTGTCAACATATGGGAAAGAGCTTTGTACACTGTAAAGGTCAACCCCACAAACAGCAGCTGTGAAACACAACACAACCCTGAGGGGGTGGCCATGGCCAAACACAGGAGGGGAAAAGAACCCAGCCACAAAAGCATCTGAGATACTGAGATATTGCAGAGGAATGAAATCTTCCAAAAGATGGAATCTAAACATAAACAGACATCAAGAGCAGGACTTGCAGTGGAAGATGTGGTTAAATGACTCCACATGTGGTCATCTGCCATTGAATACACTGCAAATTCTATAAAGCCTACTAAGGGAAATTAGGGAGATGTAACTGGGAGCTTACTGTAAAGATACTGATATGAACACAAATGTGAAATCAGTGTTGAAAGATGGACCCAAAAGGATGGCTCTTAGTCCTTGTAACATATAGTTGTTGGAGACATGTGTCTGTCATACACAGATAGGCCTCCAACTCACCTCTGAAATCAGATGCAAACTTCAAATACTTTTGAAAAGGCTCCCTAGAGGACCTTTTACCCCAAATGTAGAGATTAAATGAAAAACCACTCTTTAAAGAGGGTAAAAACACACACACACACACACACACACACACTCAAAAAACTTCTCCTTTCCACATGTATAGTCATCTGGAAAACAGATCTCCCATTAAACAGATGGTCAAAGCTGTACCACAACATTAAAGTAAGCACAAAAATTCAAGAGTTCCTTTCCTCACCCTCCTAAAATGAAACATCCCAGTAGGCTAGAAATAACCTCATGAGGAAGTTCATTGAAGGTACTCCCACTTGGCAATGCTATACAGACACTCCCACTGGCAATGCTAGTTAAGAAACTAGTTACTTGGAACTCAGAAAAAATAAGAACTATTTTGATTAGGCAAGGCCCCTGTGAAAGGTGCCTAGTTCCAGCTGGGTCTCAGTAGTCTGATGGTGTCATACACTCCTGGACCTCCTCTTAATGAAACAAGGGATCTTGACTTCGGGCCCCGTGCTGAGAAACTCTGAAGCCACTTTGGGCCAAATATAATGTCCTCTCACTTCTAGCTTCATAGCAGACCATGTTTCCATATAGAAATTTCTCTAGGAGGTTTACTATCCTATGTTATCTCAAGCCGGGGCCTTCTCTTACACAAGAGCCTTAAACTGCCTCTAAGTAAGAATTAAAGATATGTTATATTTTTGTGAATTATTCATTTATACATTCAGCAAAGGTTATTAAAAAGGATGTACTATTAGGAAGGAAGTTTGGATGTACTTTGCTTTAGGAAAATCATTTTCAAGGTTGCTTCATGCAAAGTGGGAATAATTAACTTGGTATCTCAGTAGATTTGCTAAGTGATTACCCCATGTTTAAATTGTCACTGATTTTCAAGTATGACAAGAAAACCAGAGACCCAAGGAGGTGGACACATTCCCACCTGTCAATAGCCCTCAAGAGAAGTGCTTCAGTATTACCCCAAATGGCCAACTTTGCATGGTTAATCATTTAGTTAGAGGCTCACAAGATCAAAAATAATTCTTTAAAAACTATTTATGTGAACACAGGGACAATGAGCTGACACCTTCAAGGTGCATGTCAGGGGCAGAAATACAAGTTCCTGTTTCACCAGCAGAGCTCCGGTCACTCAGTTGAAGCTGAAAGTCAGAACCAGCTGTTTCTGTCATTCCCTCATATGAAAAGAACTCAGCTGTAGACCTTCTTTACTCCATGAGAAAAAAAATTTAAAAACCTACAAATAATTTTTAGGTTTCATTTTTGCCTCTGCTTCCGGATCCAGAGCTACAAAGGTCACCCAAATTTCTGTGACGAGGTTATTTAGGAGAGCCTTTCTTTTGGATGTCAACTTGTCAAACTTGTAGTTTAGATGAGTGTGATGTAGTCTTCTCCTAAAATTTACTTTTGCACTATTTGTTCATATAATAGACATTCTCTGAGGACAGGCACTGAGGACATCAACATAAATAAAACTGAATTTCTGCCCTTAGGGACTGCAGTGTTAAAGGTGGGTTAGATCCCCAAACCAACAATACAGTGCAATGTGGTACATGCTGTAACTAACATGCACAAAGCACATTCCCAAAAAAAGAGAATGAAAAGAGGGAGGAAAGTGGCAGAGAAGAAGAGCCTTTGGCCCAAGTTTTTGTTCAATAAAAATCATATTTTGTAGATCAAAAGATTATATGATCTGCTAACCCCTTAGCATGTATAGCTCATGAAGCAAGACAAAGTTCCCATGAAGAGTTCAACATTAGCGAGCCTCTGGGGCAAGTAAGTTGGAAATCATAACCCATTTATGGATACCTACTTAGAACTGATTTCCTATTCAGAGTGCCTTCCTAGCTGATAAGAACAATACTGAAATCTTTCTTTTCCATGAGGGAAAAACATGTTGAATCATTTAGCAAGTACCTACAGAGCCACCTACTATCTATGTGCCCAGCAGTCTACTGTGTGCTATCAGGAGTAAGAAAAGGTAGAAATATTCTTGCTTTCAAACGGTTTACAATCTAATTGTAGAGATAATACTAAAATACATGAGAGGAAAAAAGGCAAACTTAGCTTCTCTGGGATAAGGACTATATCTCATGCAACTTTTAAAAAATTACCATTTATTCAACTTCCTACCACCATTACATACTTGTGGTAATCAACTATCTTCCTTCTCCCCTTGGGATTTTGAATTGGGAACAGAATAGAAACAAGCTGCCAAATAAGAATCAAAATACAGGGTCAGCCTCAATTTCAGTGCAAGCGGTCCATTGCTTTGGTTCACAGCCTTTACAGTCCAGAAAACGAAAGATTAAGGATTTCATCAATCAGATTAACCTCTCCTCTTTTCATGGAAAGAACAAGTAATGGGGATAAGAGAAGGGCCTAGACTATTCCCCTGGAAGTGTTACTTATTAGGAAGCAAGTTCCCTTGTGGAAACACAAGGATGGGGGAAAGGGATTTCCCTCAACATTGTTGTACCTACGCACAGAGAATTCAAGTAACTTGCCAGACATCACAGAGCTAGTAAGTGGTGAGCCTTAAATCAAACTTAATCATCAGGTCAAGGAACACAGGTACAGGCTGGGGCTGCCTCATGAAGTTTCTATTTAGGAAATGTGTCTTTCAAGTCAACAGACTGTCCTGAGTAGGACAGTCTAGAACATTTTTCTAG
The DNA here is from genome assembly GCF_037993035.2 of Macaca fascicularis. NCBI lineage: Eukaryota > Metazoa > Chordata > Mammalia > Primates > Cercopithecidae > Macaca > Macaca fascicularis. Next base: position 37,910,152 of record NC_088388.1, on the reverse strand, counting down.
ACAAAAACATCATATCCACAACTTCCAGCCTAGAATCTGATACAGCAAAGACACACAATAATGATTTGTTATAGAATTGCGTATACAATTAATTACCAAATTGTGAGTTACAGACCACCTAGGAACTCAGATGGGGCAGGTTTATTATTATGGGCAAGAGTCTTTCTAGAAACAGAATTCCAGCTGGGTCTTGAAGAATGAGCAGAATTAAGATGAATAAAGAGCAGAAAAAGTCATGAATAAACAAATGAGACTCAGAGAATTACAACAGACCAGTTTTAGTCTTGTAAACTTTGCTATAAAGTGAAGCATATTTAGGTATGAAGCATGCTGATTAAACTTTTTATTGTTTTAGTACAAGTCTAAAAAAAAGTATCTTTTGGGGGGAGCTGGAAAGTACTACTAATAAAAACAGTGGCTGAAATTCATTAAGCATTTACTATGCCAAGCACTGCTCTAAGCACTTCACAGGCACTAACACATTTAATCCCTACCAATACCCTGTTGAGAGGTTGAGATACAGAGAATTTAAATTACTTGCCCAAGGTCACAGACCTAGTAAGTGTTAGGCCTGGAGTCAAACTCAATCCTCCTCTGGCTCAGGAATATTGTTCCAGACCTTTGCTCTTACCTGGAAGTTTCTAATTAGAAAATTTCTTTCAAGTCATCTTCAGCAGTTCTCCCATCTCAAAGTGTCTAAATTTCTGATTATTTACAAGACTGCAAATCCCTTCTAGCCATGCTCTAATGCAAGTACTTGGATAGTGAAATAAACAATAAGTCTCTCTAAATCACAGAATATTCAGTTTATTTGATTTTAGTTCAGCAATTCTTAAATTTTCCTATACATCCAAACCACCTGTAGAAGTTTCTAAACCTGACATAGGCCCAGGGACCCAATACCAAACTTACAAATCTTGGAGACTAAGATCTTATATGTATATATATTTTAAAGATTCAAGGGTAATTCTGATGGTTAGTGTGTTTGAGAATCACTGCTGTATGCTGTGTTCTATTTTATTAGTATTTCTATTATTATTATTATTATACTTTTAAGTTCTGGGATACATGTGCAGAATGTGCAGGTTTGTTACATAGGTATACACGTGCCGTGGTGGTTTGCTGCACTCATCAACTTGTCATCTACATTAGGTATTTCTCCTAATGCTATCCCTCCCTCCCCTACCCTCCTACCCCCTGACAGGCCCCACTCAGTGTGTGATGTTCCCCTCCCTGTGTCCATGTCTTCTCATTGTTCAACTCCCACTTAAGAGTGAGAACATGTGGTGTTTGGTTTTCTGTTCCTGAGTTAGTTTGCCAAGAATGATGGTTTCCAGCTTCATCCATGTCCCTGCAAAGGACATGAACTCATCCTTTTTTATGGCTGCATAGTATTCCATGGTGTATATGTGCCACATTTTCTTTATCCAGTCTATCATTGATGGGCATTTGGGTTGGTTCCAAGTCTTTGCTATTGTGAATAGTGCCACAATAAACATACATGTGCATGTGTCTTTATAGTAGCATGATTTATAATCCTTTGGGTATATACCCAGTAACGGGATTGCTGGGTCAAATAATATTTCTGGTTCTAGATCCTTGAGGAATCGCCACAGTGTCTTCCACAATGGTTGAACTAATTTACACTTCTGCCAACAGTGTAAAAGTGTTCCTATTTCTCTACATCCTCTCCAGCAGCTGTTGTTTCCTGACTTTTTAATGATCGCCATTCTAACTGGCATTAGATCGTATCTCATTGTGGTTTTGATTTGCATTTCTCTAATGGCCAGTGATGATGAGCTGTTTTTCGTATGTTTATTGGCAGCATAAATGTCTTCTTTTGAGAAGCATCTGTTCATATCCTTTGTCCACTTTTTGATGGGGTTTCTTTTTTTTTTTTCTTGTAAATTTGTTTAAGTTCCTTGTAGATTCTGGATATTAGCCCTTTGTCAGTTGGGTAGATTGCAAAAATTTCACCCATTCTTTAGGTTGCCTGTTCACTCTGATGTTAGTTTCTTTTTCTGTGCAGAAGCTCTTTAGTTTAATTAGATCCCATTTGTCAATTTTGGCTTTTGTTGCCATTGCTTTTGGTGTTTTAGTCATGAAGTCTTTGCCATGCCTATGTCCTGAATGGTATTGCCTAGGTTTTCTTCTAGGGTTTTTATGGTTTTAGGTTTTACGTTTAAGTCTTTAATCCATCTTGAATTAATTTTTGTATAAAGTGTAAGGAAGGGGATCAGTTTCAGTTTTCTGCATATGGCTAGCCAGTTTTCCCAACATCATTTATTAAATAGGTAATCCTTTCCACATTGCTTGTTTTTGTCATGTTTGTGAAAGATCAGATGGTTGTAGATGTGTGGCGTTATTTCTGAGGCCTCTGTTCTGTGCCATTAGTCTATGTATCTGTTTTTGTACCAGTACTGTGCTGTTTTGGTTATTTTAGACTTGTAGTATAGCTTGAAGTCAGGTATCGTGATGCCTCCAGCTTTGTTCTTTTTGCTTAGGATTGTCTTGGCCATATGGGCTCTTTTATGGTTCCATATGAAATTTAAAGTAGTTTTTTTCTAAATCTACGAAGAAAGTCATTGGTAGCTTGATGAGGATAGCACTGGATCTGTAAATTACTTTGGGCAGTATGGCCATTTTCACAATACTGATTCTTCCTATCCATAAGAATGGAATGTTCTTCCATTTGTTTGTGTCCTCTCTTATTTCCTTGAGCAGTGGTTTGTAGTTCTCCTTGAAGAGGTCCTTCACATCCCTTGTAAGTTGTATTCCTAGGCATTTTATTCTCTTTGTAGCAATTGTGAATGGGAGTTCACTCATGACTTGGCTCTCTGTTTGTCATTATTGGTGTATCGGAATGCTTGTGATTTTCGCACATTGGTTTTGTATCCTGAGACTTTGCTGAAGTTGCTTATTAGCTTAAGGAGATTTTGGTCTGAGATGATGGGGTTTTCTAAATATACAATCATGTCATCTGAAAACAGATACAATTTGACTTCCTCTCTCCCTATTTGAATACACTTTGTTTCTTTCTTTTGCCTGATTGCCCTGACCAGAACCTCCAATACTATGTTGAATGGGAGTGGTAAGAGAGGGCATCCTTGTCTTGTGCCTGTTTTCAAAGGAATGCTTCCAGTTTTTGCCCATTCAGTATGATATTGGCTGTGGGTTTGTCATAAATAGCTCTTATTATTTTGAGATACGTTCCATCAATACCTAGTTTATTGAGAGTTTTTCGCATGAAGGGTGTTGAATTTTATCAAAGGCCTTTTCTGCATCTATTGAAATAATCATGTGGTTTTTGTCATTGCCTCTCTTTATGAAATAGATTATGTTTATTGATTTGCATATGTTGAACCAGCCTTGCATCCCAAGGATGAAGCCGACTTATCATGGTGGATAAGCTTTTTGATGTGCTGCTGGATTTGGTTTAGCAGTATTTTACTGAGGATTTTTGCATCAATGTTCATCAGGGATATTGGCCTGAAATTTTCCTTTTTTGTTGTGTCTCTGACAGGTTTTGGTATCAGGATGATGCTGGCCTCATAAAATGAGTTAGGGAGGATTCCCTCTTTTTCTATTGATAGGAATAGTTTCAGAAGGAATGGTACTAGCTCCTCTTTGTACCTCTGGTAGAATTTGGCTGTGAATCCATCTGGTCCTAGGCTTTTTTTGGTTGGTAGGCTGTTAATTACTGCCTCAATTTCAGAGCCTGTTATTGGTCTACTCAGAGATTCAACTTCTTCCTGGTTTGGTCTTGGGAGGGTGTATGTGTCCAGGAATTTCTCTATTTCTTCTAGACTTTCTAGTTTATTTGAAAAGAGGTGTTTATAGTATTCTCTGATGGTAGATTATATTTTTGTGGGATCAGTGGTGATATCCTCTTTATCATTTTTTATTGCATCTATTTGATTCTTCTTTCTTTTCTTATTAGTCTGGCTAGCGGTCTATTTTGTTAATCTTTTCAAAAAACCAGCTCCTGGATTCATTGATTTTTTTGAAGGGTTTTTTGTTCTGTTCAGTTCTCCTTCAGTTCTGCTCCGATCTTAGTTATTTCTTGTCTTCTGCTAGCTTTTGAAGTATTTGCTCTTGCTTCTCTAGTTCTTTTGTGATGTTAGGGTGACGATTTTAGCTCTTTCCTGCTTTCTCTTGTGGGCATTTAGTGCTATAAATTTCCTCTAAACACTGCTTTAGCTGTGTCTCAGAGATTCTGGTATGTTGTATCTTTATTCTAATTGGTTTCAAAGAACATATTTATTTCTGCCTTAATTTCGTTATTTATCCAGTAGTCATTCAGGGGCAGGTTTTTCAGTTTCCACTGTAGTTGTATGGTTTTGAGTTAGTTTCTTAGTCCCGTGTTCTAATTTGATTGCACTTTGGTCTGAGAGAGTGTTGTTATTTCCATTCTTTTGCATTTGATGAGGAGTGTTTTACTTCCAATTATGTGGTCAATTTTAGAATAAGTGTGAAGTGGTGCTGAGAAGAATGTATATTCTGTTGATATGGCGTGGAGAGTTCTGTAGATGTCTATTAGGTCCACTTGGTCCAGAGCTAGTCCTGAATATCCTCGTTAATTTTCTGTCTTGTTGATCTAATATTGATGTTGGGTTAAAGTCTCCTACTATTATTGTGTGGGAGTCTAGGTCTCTTTGTGAGTCTCTAAGAACTTGCTTTATGAATCTGGGTGCTCCTATATTGGGTGCATATATATTTAGGATAGTTAGCTCTTCTTGTTGCATTGTATAATGCCCTTCTTTGTGTTTTTTGATCTTTGTGGGTTTAAAGTCTGTTTTATCAGAGACTAGGATTGCAACCCCTGCTTTTTTTTTTTTTTCTTTCCATTTGCTTGGTAAATATTCCTCCATCCCTTTGTTTTCAGCCTATGTGTGTCTTTGCATGTGACATGGGTCTCCTGAATACAGCACACTGATGGGTCTTGACTCTTTATCCAATTTGCCAGTCTGTGTCTTTTAATTGCAGCATTTAGCCCATTTATATTTAAGGTTAATATTGTTATGTGTGAATTTGATCCTGTCATTATGATGCTAGCTGGTTATATTGCCTCTTAGTTGATGCAGTTTCTTCACAGTGTCCATGGTCTTTACAATTTGGTATGTTTCTGCAGTGGCTGGTACTGGTTTTCCTTTCCATATTTAGTGCTTCCTTCAGGAGCTCTTGTAAGGCAGGCCTGGTGGTGACAAAATCAGCATTTTCTAGTCTGCAAAGGATTTTATTTCTCCTTCACTTCTGAAGCTTAGTTTGGCTGGATATGAAATTCTGGATTAAAAAATTCTTTTCTTTAAGAATGTTGAATATTGGCCCCCACTCTCTTCTGGCTTGTAGGCTTGTAGGGTTTCTGCTGAGAGATCCACTCTTAGCCTGATGGGCTTCCCTTTGTGGGTAATCCGACCTTTCTCTCTCACTGCCCTTAACATTTTTTCCTGCATTTCAACCTTGGTGAATATGACAATTACGGGTCTTGGGGTTGCTGTTCTCAAGGGGTATCTTTGTGGTGTTTGAATGTTGGCTTGTCTTGCTAGGTTGGGGAAGTTCTCCTGGATAATATCCTGAGGAGTGTTTTCCAACTTGGTTCCATTCTCCCCATCACTTTCAGGTACACCAATCAAATGTAGCTTTGGTCTTTTCACATAGTCCCACATTTCTTGGAGCCTTGTTCATTCCTTTTCATTCTTTTTTCTCTAATCTTTTCTTCATGCTTTATTTCATTAAGTTGATCTTCAATCTCTGATATCCTTTTGTCTGCTTGATTGATTCGGTTATTGAAGCTTGTGTATGCTTCACCAAGTTCTCGTACTGTGTTTTTCAGCTCTATCATTTATGTTCTTCTCTGAACTAGTTATTCTAGTTAACAATTCCTCCAACCTTTTTTCAAGGTTCTTAGCTTCTTTGCATTGAGTTAGATCATGCTCCTTTAGCCCGGAGGAGTTTGTTATAACCCACCTTCTGAAGCCTACTTCTGTCAATTCATCAAACTCATTCTCCATCCAGTTTTATTCCCTTGCTGGCAAGGAGTTCTGCTCCCTTGGAGGAGAAGAGGCATTCTGGTTTTTGGAAATTTCAGCCTTTTTGTGCTGGATTTTCCTCATCCTTGTGGATTTATCTACTTTTGATCTTTGATGTTGGTGACCTTTGTATGGGGTTTTTGTGTGGACATCTTTTTGTTGATGTTGATGCTATTCCTGTTTGTTAGTTTTCCTTCTAACAGGCCCCTCTGCTGCTAGTCTGCTGGAATTTGCTGGAGGTCCACTCCAGACCCTGTTTGCCTGGGTATCACCAGAAGAGGCTGCAGAACAGCAAATACTGCTGCCTGTTCCTTCCTCTGGAAGTTCTGTCCCAGAGGGGCACCCACCAGATGCCAGCCGGAGCTCTCCTGTATGAAGTGTCCATCGACCCTTGCTGGGAGGTGTCTCCCAGTCAGGAATCTCGGGGGTCAGGGACCTGCTTGAGGAGGTAGTCTGTCCCTTTGCAGAGCTTGAGTGCTGTGCTGGGAGATCCACTGCTCTCTTCAGAGCAAACAGGCAAGAACGTTTAAGTCTGCTGAAGCTGCACCCACAGCTCTGTCCCAGGGAGCTGGGAGTTTTATCTATAAGCCCCTGACCGGGGCTGCTGACTTTTTTTCCCAGATGCCCTGCCCAGAGAGGGAGAATCTAGAGAGGTAATCTGGCTACAGGGGCTCTGCTGAGCTGTGGTGGGCTCCACCCAGTTCAAACTTCTCAGAGGCTTTGTTTACATTGTGAGAGGAAAACCGCCTACTCAAGCCTCAGTAATGGTGGATGCCTCTCCCCCGACCAAGCTGGAGCATCGCAGGTTGACTTCAGACAGCTGTGCTGGCGGTGAGAATTTCGAACCAGTGGATTTTACCTTGCTGTGCTCCATGGGGATGTGATCTGCTGAACTAGATCACTTGGCTCCCTGGCTTCAGCCCCTTTCCAGGGGAGTGAATGGTTCTGTCTCACTGGAATTTCAGGTGCCACTGGGGTGTGAGAAAAAACTCCTGCAGCTAACTGGGTGTCTGCCCAAACAGCTGCCCAGTTTTTTACTTGAAACCCAGGGCCCTGGTGGTGTAGGCACCTGAGGGAATCTCCTGGTCTGCGGGTTGTGAAGACTGAGGGAAATGCATAGTATCTGGGCTGGGTAGCACAGTCCCTCATGGCACAGTCCCTCAGGGTTTCCCTTGGCTAGGGGAGGGAGTCGACCCCTTGCACTTCCTGGGTGAGGCGACACCCTACTCTGCTTTGGCTCGCCCTCTGTGGGCTGCACCCACTGTCTAACCAGTCCCGATGAGATGAGCCAGGTACCTCAGTTGGAAATGCAGAAATCCACCTTATGCCTTGATCTCTCTGGGAGCTGCAGACGGGAGCTGTTCCTATTTGCCATCTTGCCAGCCACCTAGTATTTCTAATCATTCACTTAGCAAGATTCTCAGGTTTAAGTAAAAGTATAACTGAGTTACTAAGGAACAATACATCAAAAGTCATATATTCATTTTTCCCTCTTTCTAAGAGTTTTTTGTTTTTTAAAAAAATTAAATTTAAAAATTTAAAAACTCCTTGGAATAAACATTTTTAATCTTCCCATTACCACTTTATTCCTTGGCACACAGAAGGGTACTAGTCTCTGCTGGAGAGAAAAGTGGATACTGGGCCAGGGTGACAATATCAGCCTGTCCCTGCTCCAGGTCTCGCATTAATGCATCAAGGGCAAGATACGGTTTCTTACTTGAATACTGTAGGTTGTGGTTATAGACCGCTGGAGTGGTGGTAAGGGGACTAGGTTAGGTGAAGTCACTGGGCTATCATCCTTGCTCTGGTTCTGTAGCTGTGCATTTTGGATTGCTATTTAGCTTCTCTAAGCTCCAGTTTCCTCCTCTGTTATATAGAAATAATGTCTGCCCAATCTTTTTTATAGGGTTATTTGTAGGATCCAATGGAATGAGATATGTGAATGCATTTTTTGAACATTATGGAATGCCACACATTTGGACAAGATTATTATTGAGGTGTGCAATCTGTCTACGTGACAAGTGAAATCACGTAGGAATTGCAGTAACAACAAACCAACTGAATTTTGGTCTCAGTACCAATGCCTACTGGGGCACTGCACTAGAGCAAGTTTTCCTAACACCTCATGGAACAGTGACAGTGAGGGTTCTCCTAGGTTTTTATGTGAGACTGCCTGAAGACCAATTACAGGCTCTGGAATAATAGATGCTACTAAGTTTATTTTATTTTATTATTATTTTTTATTTTGCTTTAAGTTCTGGGATATGTGTGCAGAATGTGCAGAATTTGTTACATACGTAAATATGTGCCATGGTGGTTTGCTGCACCTGTCAATCCATCACCTAGGTATTAAGGCTCACATGCATTGGCTATTTGTCTGTTTGTCCTGATGCACTCTCTCCCTTCCCCTGCTCCCTATCCCAGGCCCCAGTGTGTGTGGTTCCCCTCCCTGAGTCCATGTGTTATCTCTGTTTGGCTCCCAATTATGAGTGAGAACATGCAGTGTTAGGTTTTCTGTTCCTGGCTACCATGTTTAAGAAAGTCATTGTCAGAGATGTGAAAATCAGAAAAATAATCTGGTATTTTAGGAAAAGCACTTAAAATAAATTGTATTAATGATACCACATTTTAATGATTAATAAAATACTTAAGATAAGGCCATCCTGTATTAATACTCAACCACTTATACATGATTATTTCTAAATATTATACAATGCAAAAAAATTCACATTTTTAAAGAAGTATCTACTTTATCAGGTTACTATTTGCGAATACTCTCAAGAAGCAGATGAATACAACTCTCAATGCAAGTGAATATGCACAGAAATGGGCAGCAGGATGGTCATTTGCCTGTCTGTCCTGCTCGGGAGTAAAAGAGAAGGCTAGGGACATGGCTGTAGGTTTGGATTAGAAGGAAAAGGGGACCTATTCTGACTTCCTGATCCTGTGATTTTTTTTTTTTTTGAGATCCACACACACACACACACACACACAAACTATGCACAAGTTTGCTTCCATGTTGTATAGCAAGAGTTTAAATATTTCTGAGTTAATAATGCCAAATTGTGCTCCGATTATATCAGCATATTTACATGATCCTTGAACACCACATACAGATTCCTATACTACACATTTGAGCAAAATCACCTCCTGACTTCACAATGAAAGGAGACCTATTGTATTAAGAAGTGGTTTCTAGTAAACCCCAAAGAGATACCTTACTAAATTACTAAATTTAAAGGCAAAATAGTATTCACTAAACTGATTTTTCTGTCTTCTTTTCCTTATTTGGCGTAATCATTAACCAAGTTCTAGTAAATGGAAGTGTTCTCACAATTTAAGTGTTTTTAGGGGGAAACACACAATTTATAAATACTGTCAAGTGAAGAACAGATTCCTGAATACTGAAAGACCAATGCATATCTTTGTATGTAAAAAAAAAAAATTCATCATAAAATCAAAGACTCAAACACCATCTTTGATTCAGAAGTTGTCCCTCTACTGTGGCTTCTGCTGTAGAGTCATTGTTAAAAAGAGTTCTTCATGAAAGATTCTCAGACAGCAAAATGCTTTAAGACAATATCTAACAAGCATTTTTATTGTCTCAATTTGAACACAAGCTGACACCTGAAAATCAGAGAGGATAAAGAAGTTCAATCTTTAAAAAAGAGAGGTAAGTTATTCCAAAATGCTACCAGTCAATAATTAAAAATTCAGTTTGGGGGCAAGAAGTTCTGAAATAACTCAGAGAATTTGCTCAAGATTTTACTTTTGGACCAGTCTTCTTTGGGAGAGAGTATGTGAATAGGTAATGAAAGCCTTATATGAGAGAGTCAATGGAGAGCCGTATCAAGGAGCACCTGAAGATATATGGATCAATACAGGGAAAAGAAATCCAAGTAGCCCAGTGCCTGGCACTCACTGGGCACTCAATTAATGCATGGTGAATTAAAAAATGAATTAATGAAAGAAGCATTTGCGACATATAACATTGTTACTTTAAGAAAAAAGACTTTGAAACAGAAGAAAACATACACGTAAGAACACACACAAACTATAAAATATATGATATCCTAGAGGAGACGTAAATATTAAACTGTTTGCTTTGCTGACTGACGCTATTAATACCTAAAAGCAGTATGAGAGATCACAAAGAATAAGTACTCATTCATACTTGGAGTGGGCTGCTCATCTTATGGTCTAACTTGCATTTTATGACATGTCCATGTTGCTTAATATCCAAGTGTTCTACAGAAGAGCAAAATAAGTTATAAATAAATTATTAAAGAAAAAAGTAACTCTATCCATGCTAAGGCCTGAGGGAGTTGGGGGAGGAGTCAATTTCTTTTTGTTTATATTTAAAAAGAGAAACTCATTGGAAAACTGTAATATCCAAAGATTTTGTGGTTTCCAAAAAGTGAAGGTGAATGGTGAGAAGTTTTCTTAGTTTAGCTACTGAACTCTAAAAAAATATAATCTCAAAAGTTAATTTCTTAAGCAATTTGGGCACCTGAATTTGGTAAGAACTCTTTTTTTTCCAGACATTCTGTTCTGTCTAACCCAAGGGAAAAATAACCAATTTTGAGAATCTGTATATAAATAAGGAAAAGGAAAATACAGCATGTCGCAAAGAAATGGGAGGGATTTCTGATACTCGATTCATGATGCTAAACACATCAAGTAGATGATTCAAAGGCAGAAATATATAACTGTTCTCATTAGGATTGTTTATGAACTATAAATAAGGAGTAGACTTATGGCCAATGCATTAGAAAAAAACAAGTACAAAGGCACTTCAGAAAATACCTAACTCCAACCTCCCATTTTAGTGTCATTTCTAAAACGGTTTCAGCCTTCCTACCTTTCTTCCTTCCTTCCCTCCAACGGGGTCTCACTCTGTCACCTGGGCGGAAGAGCAGTGGCACAATCACAACTCACTGCAGCCCCAACCACCTGGGCTCAAACGATCCTACTGCCTCAGCCTCCCAAGTAGCTAGGACCATAAGTGCCTGTCACCAAGCTTGGATAATTTTTTTGGCTTTTGTAGAGATGGGGTCTTGCTATGTTGCCCAGACTGGTAATGATCTCCTAGGCTCAAGTGATCCTCCCACCTCAGCCTCCCAGAGTGCTGGGATTACAGGCATGAGCCACCACACCACATCTCTTTTTTCTTTTTTATATATTCCTCTAATAGAGTGCTCTGTAGGCAGTGGGCATTCAATATTTGCTTAAATTAATGGAAAGTTCTTCTAACTACCACGTAGAGTATCTAAATTTACGTCATTGGTTCTAGAACTGCTCTCTGAAGCAACACAAATTATACCTATGACAGTTCGTCAAATCTTTGAAGCTCTTCCTCAAAATAAGGATGTCAAAAATACATCACACATGCCGACGCTCTAATCTCCAAGCCACAGTATGCATTAGCAATCTGAATGTTATTTCTTACTAATCCTTCACAGTTTCAGAATTCTTCTCAACTCAACATTCAAAAACCACTTGCCATTCCAGCCAAAGTTTTCTTGTCCCTAAGTCATCCATTCCAAGTCCCCTCAACCATTGCTCACATGCAATGCTTTCAAATTCTCTAGCATCCTGGTCACAGTGATTTGGATGTACACTAATTTATCGATGATGTACCTAAAGCAACTTATTTCATTTCCTTGAACTGATGATAACATTCTAGATACAGTCTATTTAAAAAGTGAAGAATTATTAGCTTCTGCATTTCAGTATTATATTTCTAGTGGTGCAGCCCAAAATTTCAGTAGCTATGATAACAGCCTCTTGTCACACCACTGGCTTATACTGAATTTGCAGTTAATTTAAAACATTCAGGTTTCCTTTTTACAATCTGCTGGTAAGTCATCCCCTAAAACTGTGCCCCCAACTCTCTATTCTCTTCTAAATTGATTTTTTTGGACTTAATCATCGTATTTTACATTTAAGTAAATGTAAATGATCTAAATTCTATCATTCAACAGAATGTCTGCAATATCTGCTGGCTTTATGTTTCATATGATAAGCATATCGTCTGTGCCTTCAGACACATTATCAGCCAACATGTCGGTGCTGGATGTATTTTCCCAATGTTGCATAAGAGAGAATACCTTCGAGAGTTTGGCCTAGGAATGTGGCCTGGGACTCTGCCAAGCATCTCTCTCCAGCAAAATGACTGCAAATTTCTCGACCTTCAGATTCTACATGATGTAAAAGAAGTTTGTCTGTGTTTAAAAACACATTCAAGAAATAAGTGAACATGTGAAAAGACAGAAAAACTTGTTTTAATTTGGGCATAGTTTCAGTTTTCAAAGGCACATGAAGGCAGAAAGAAAGAATCAGAAAATGGAACTACTGATGATAGCAACTCCAAAACCAAGACTGATTAGACTAAATCCCATGTGGCAAAAATTTTATTTAGTAAGTTTCCTTCTCTCTCTCTCTCCCTCTAGATATATGTGCATACACACATGCACCTTTATTGTAGTAATTTTTTTCTGAAAAAGAAAGTTTTCTACACCTGATTGCTTCCACGAATGATACAAAGTACAAACAATATGACTTTCTTTGGTCATCATGCAATTTTTTCTCTGCTTACAAGAAATTGGCACAAATCTAAGATATACTATATTCTACTCCCTGAAGCACAGTAGCTGGCATCTCCACTGGCATTTAAAAATTTGAAGACATTTAAAAGAAAATCCACAAGTTTATAGTTGCTGTCTAAATCAACTTTAACATTTCATATATTCACAATTTCATGAGTAAATCAAATTACACATAAGAAATTGTAGAACTAAGCCAACTAAATGACTTTTATAATAGGTACTGGGGAAAAATATTATTAAACCTTTTCCTCCAATTTTTGCCTTTCTTCCAGCAAGACAAATAAGCCATTTTCTATGAAGTTTCTGTCTACATCACTAGTGATAATCTGAAGCAGCCATTGATCAATCTATTAGTGCATTCAGCAACATTTATCAAAGTGCCTCCCCTGCTACCAGAACTGTTTTGGATGCCGTTGTGGGCGCATGCAAAAATGATCTAAATACAGATTTTGTCATCTATATTTCCTAAGTCAATTTGTAATTATTGGTTCCTAGTTCCATAACTTTTTTTTTTTTTTTTTTTTTTTTTTTTTTTTTTTTTTTTTTTTGGTGCTGGCTCAGATGTATATCTTCATCTATTCTAAGGTTAAGGCAACCCTTATAATTCTCTTCCTTTTTCTTGTTTTTTTTTTTTTTGTTGTTGTTGTTGTTTGTTTGGTGTTTGAAATCCTGCTTATATATGACTTTATTTTATTCTCACATCTTCTGAAATCATTAAAGTTAAAAGTAGATCATAAATCAAAAACATTCTTAAAGGTCTCTCTACTCAAATTATTTGGTGTTATTGTATCTCAGAAAGTGTAATGAATTGCCTATAGCAAACAAATAACATCAGAACCTCTATACTCAATGCTTCGGTACATATCCCTGAAAATAATAAATGTTAAAAAGGAGGCTAGCCGTTGATTCCTGGCATGCTATTCTACATTTGGCTACATTACAACATTAAAAGGATTCAGTGCATATATCAAATTGTGGATCTGCTTGTTTTAAAATTTCATCTGTAATTCCACATGCACCCCCCCACCCCCATACACACTCACCAGATCTGAATATGGTAACAAGGAAATCCTAGTAACTGTAGCGTTGGAAAAATGGTTCATATGGAAATAAGCCATTTGGCTGGTAAAGCTGGTGATTTTGTTCTCTAGGTGGCACTATTACTTCAATTTTTGGTGAGTTGCTTAAATTACTTGGAACTGCCCGTTTATTTTCTTCGAATTCCCATTTTATAAATTTTAATTTTATACAAGCTAGTTGTAATTAAACCACAGGTTGCCTTCTAGGTTTTATTTCAATAAGCCAATCTGAAGTTCAGTGATTTTTTTATCATATAATTTTATGTTTCCTTACTGTATTGTCTTAGATTTAAGAAATCCTCCCTTGCCTGACCTCCTGTCTCCAAAAATGCAGAGGCATGTCAAACACACAGAGGGTCGTCATAAAGTTTCCATCAGACCAAAGGAACCAAGATGAAAGCATGTTTAAGAGCTACTAGGTTCTGGGAGATTTCAAAGTCAGGACATTACTATCATGACAACCAATGAAAAGTTCTTTCAAGTGAACCTTTGGCGAAAACTATATAACATTTGTTACTCTCCAGGCTCTCTGGAAATAAACTTTTACTTTATTATGGCTGTCACTAAAGCTTGTAAATTTACTTTGCTTCCCTCCAATCGTTCTCCTGTCCCACACCCAGCCCCCTAACTCACCTAATGCAACCCATCCTCAAACATCAATCTATAAATGAGACATCGGGGCAATGAGCCACTTCTTAGCATCTAGTATTTTTGGTAAGATTTGTCTCATCAAGAGGATAAGTGCCCCAGAGCTTGTACTTGAACTTAAATACTTAATTTAAATGAAAGCATCCACACTTACTGACCAGATACTCAAATTTTTCTACAGAAAAGAGAATACCTTCCTGTTCCGCTTAAAGAACACACACATTTACCACTCCCCCACCTCCCCTGCGAAAGGTTTTCAATGTCAGTACATTCGTGAGCTCCATTTTGCATCTGCCATCAGTAATGATTCCATATAGTCAATAATTGGGTCCATGACCTTTCTAAGTCTTTATAGTGTAAATATTCTGGAAATCCAGTGATGCATTTCAGTATAAAATTATTTAAGATTAAATAATTCTATGCCTTAAGTAGAAGTTTAAGAGGACTTTTAGAACACACATGACTAAGCCTACAAATACCAAAGCCACTCTATGTTTCCTAGGTTTAAATCACACATGCAAATAACATACGGATTTCATTTGCCAGCATCATTTATTGCTTAACATTACCCCATACTAAACAGAGTAAATGGATGCAGAGTGTAACCAGTGGTTTGCTCATTCACTTTTGAAGCTCATCTGTGCATGTTATTCATCCTAATAAAGAAAATTTATCACAACACAACTTGATGCGATTCTCGTTCAAATGATTTCTTCCTCCATTGAACAGCAGCCAGCACTTAAAACCTAGAATTCCACAGAATTCTCTCCTCGATTCCTCTTTTAAAATGCAATTCACAGCTTGAGATCGTAGAGCTTGCCAGTGGCTGAATGGCTGCACTAGATGGCTAAGAGTCCTTCAATTAAGCAGCAATTTTGCAATTAGTGGAAACTGAGTGCTCTATAACAATTGTTTGAAAACAAGTTGAGACAAGTTAGCAATTACCCTATAAAAGGGACATGTTCACTTTTGTTGGATAGGCGAGCCCCCTCACACAAATTGAATTCTTCCACGCAGGGAGATACAAGTTGAAAATCAATGTTTTAATCACTAAAATCAAATCCGTATTATGGGCACCTGAAATGGGAGTGCCTTTCTTCTCAAAAGATATTCAGAGTTTAGCTATCATCCACTCTGTATGCTCTCTATTTTTATTCAGGAAGTCTGAAATTGTTCTTCTCTACTCTGGGATTAATTTCCTACATCTCAAAATGTTAATAAACTACTTGAACATGACCTTTCCATTCTGTACCTCTTCAATTTTCTTAAGATTAAGTCTACGATTGAGACCCAAAGCTGCTGGCTGTGTTATATTTCACAGTTCACAGTTCTCTCTTTCTCTCCCTCTACACACACACACACACACACACACACACACACACACACACACAGAGAGAGAGAGAGAGAGAGAGAGAGAGAGAGAGAGAGAGGAGAGCGCCCCAGGTTTTAGAAGATGAATGTAAAAAGAATGTAAACAAGTTCTCTGCTATACGATCAGGTGGGCGTGCCCAGCTCACTGTGTGTGCTAAACTACAAACCAGTGCTATTCATATGAGAAAGAAATGATATCAATCACCTACATTTTGACTATTGAAAAGCTGGGACTCTTAAAGATACCAGGAAAAAGGGAATAGCTTACATTCTCACGGTGCCCCCTTTAAACAGGAAATCCAAGGACTTTGAGCCAGGATTTTAGAAATTTGCATTTTTTTTTTTAACAAGATTTTCCCCTCCTGGTGAGTCAAAATGAACAAGAAATATCCCAGGACCTCCCTTCCCTCCTTGGCCATTAATGAGATTAAGGCAATTAACTCGCATAGTATAAATGAATCATTTGAGGTGATGACTGCATTTTAGGCAAATGACGACTTTCTTGGTTCCATTGATTTACAAGTAAAAGTTACACACATTGAAAAGACACTCTGAAACAGATTTCCTAAATGCTTCATTTTCTGGATACACCAATGTTGACCTACTATACATCTTAAATGGCTTTAAAATATCACCTTAAAATACACGAAACTTCCAGCTACTAACTCAGCTCTGAATGGGCTATGAAAGGCTCCAAAGGTATGTGAAAAATTACTGTTATTTTGCTTTAAAAAATGTGATGTCTAAGTGTGTCTGCAATGTTCTAATGCTTCAAAACATGTACGTAAGCCTTGTTTATCTGGAAATCATTTCTTTCTGCTTATATCATTTATAAATAGAAAATGTTCTGTAATAACTTAAAATAGTTCCACATACATAATGCTTTTCGTGTCATAATACTTACTACTGGTCTATATTTACCAACATTTATCACATTTTACAAAATGAAGTAGAAGAAAAAAAAGACAACGACTTTATGGCGCTGGAATTCCAGTAATGGTGACCAACATGTTTTAAATTCCAGTAAAGGTTATGGTTACATTTCAACAAGTGTCTCTTTCCTTTCTCTTACCTCTCCTGCTCACCCAGAGGTAAATTTACCAAAAAACAAAAATAAAAAAATAAAAAGTCTCAAGCAAGGCATTTGCAAAAATCAGAAAACACGAACAGGGGTTTAGTGATGGTTTTTAAAAGGTGCTGTTCCCAGGGTCAAAACTTTGTGGTGTAATTTCAACATGCTATGTTACCTCTTATGTGTAATGTCTTGAATCGCTACATGTCATAACATCAGAAATCTCCAACCTAAAAATTATGTTGCATGAGGTAAGCATTGAAGGCACACACGTTCAGACAAATTAAATCTGTAATTATGGCTCAATAAATTAAAATGTAAAGACATATCAAATTGTAAGACCGAAATGGCTTTTGACCTTACAACAAACTCATATAAAAATAGATTTTTCGATAATAATAAAGGGGAGAGAGAGATTTTTCAGGATATTGAGCCAGTAGGGAGGGGTCTCATTTAATAGCATATCGCCTTTTATATGCAGTTAGAAAATCAACGTTCCCAATTGCATACTACTTTGCTTTAAAAGATAACTGTACTAGGAGGATTAATAAACACTCAGAAATATGATTTTCTTCGCTTCTGGCCAAGAACATTCCTGCGTGCTTGTTGGAAAACGTTCTTTGGTTGCTACTGACATTGAGGAGTAAGTGTAAGATACCTAGAGGGCCCTAAAATAAGATCCAAGAAGCCCTAACACACCACCAATCGAGGCTTATCAGAGCTCCTCCAGCGCGAGGAAAACTTGCATAGAAGCCAAACAAGAACAAGGAGTCAAAATCCACCGACGACGAGTCGCATGCCCTACCGAGCTGGAGTCAGCAGCACCATTCAACAAGTCCCTCCTACCAGCTCTCTAAGGGATCCCGCAAAACCTTCCCTTACCACTTCCCCACCCCCAGCCTCCCGCCCCCAGGAGCTGCTCTTGGCAGCATGGCCGGCAGAGGGCACCCTCTACCTTCCCTAGCTTCCTTCTCCGGGTCCCCTCCTCCTCCTTGCCTCCCCTCCACCTCGGTCCCTCATCCCTGCTCCACCCCCAACACAAAAACACTGCATCCTCCAGTTCACCCTCGCAGCCCCAAGGCTTCTTCCTTAGGGCTGCCCCTAGTCTGTAATCTCCCCTTCTTCTTGCCCGTCGGGCACAGAGCCCCCAATCCTCAGCTATTTCTTTCCAGGCGCAACTCACTCTCACCCATTCTTCCCGGCTCTGCATCCCCAGAGACTAACCCGAGTAAGGAATCCCCCACCTATATCCCACCTAGTCCCCGAAAGTCAAAACTCTAACTTCCTTGGAGGGCGCTTCAGAAGAGGGGCGCAGGCTGGGTAGCCCGCCCGGGAGTCTCGCAGACCCTTTCAGTTCCGAGCGGTAGTAATTCCGCCTCCCAAGTTTTCTAAGCTACATTGGCTTCGGACTTGTAAATCCACTTCAGTCTCAACTCCTGGGAAGCAGGTAGCCGTGTGCAGTCCCGGGGACCACGCGGACTCAAGGCGCAAGCTTCCCTCCCACTCCCCCCACAGGTCGGCGCGGGGACCACCCAACCCCTGGAAGGATTCCTAGCCTAGCCTCAGCACCCTTCCCTCAGTCAGGGCCCCCGACAGCTCTGGCCCCCTAAGTCTCTCTCGACTCCTCCTGGGGTGGGGGAGGACTGCGAGGGATCCCCGGGTCGCCGTCTTGGCTCCCATCACGCAGCTCTGGGTCTCCTCCAGGCCTTCTGTCCTCTACTTCGTGCCTTCCCCGGGTCCCTTTTTCCCTGGTAGTGCCGGGTGACCTTCTGGGTTGTGGGATGGGGGAGAAAACTCCCCAGGAGCAACTCCAAATCCTCCCTTCTACCGGCGGGGAGGAAAGAAGGAGACTGGCCTCGTCCCACAACTTTGGGGGGTCCCCCAGTCAACTTTCTCCTGCGGACCGGCAGCTCCCGTACCAAGCCCCATGCCCGGCGCTTGCCTACCTCGGGGTCCACACAAAGCTCACGGGTCCCCGGCGGCGGAGTCACATCGTGGTTCCGATTCTGGCTCCAGCGCCCAGCCCGGGTCCTCGTCGCGGTGCTGCTCCCCGCCGGCCCCACAGCAGCGGTGGCAGCTGCATTCAAGTGTCTCATTAAAGCCCCCCGAGCAGGAGATGGGAGGCGCACCGGGCCGGTTCCTCCGTCCGGCCCGGGAGCCCGAGGCGCTACGGGGTGCGCGGGACAGCGAGCCGGCGGGTGCGCCCGGGCGCGGCGGCGGCAGCGGCTGGGACCCGGAGCTCCAGGCTGCGCCTTGCGCCCGGGTCAGACATTATTTAGCTCTTCGGTTGAGCTTCGATTGGTCAAACGGCGCCACCCCCCCGCCCCCCTCCCCCCGCTCGCCCGCGCTACCGATACCCGTTCGGGGCGGCTGCTTAAAGGGAACGCCGCGCCTTTTTCTCGCCCGGGGGACCGAGGGGCGCCTGGGACTCCCCGCTCCCCCAGGGCCTGTCCTCACGTCCTCCCCCAGGTCCCCGCGACATCATCCTGCGAGTCCTGCGCCCTCCCGGGGCGCCTTGGGCAGGACGCCCGCAGCTTCGAGGGGTGTTCCAGCCCCAGCCCCAGCCCCGGGGAACCCCGCGTCCCGCGCCCTCTGCAGAAACCCCGGCTGTGCGCGCTGGGGCGTGAGGGAGCGAGTGAGGATCGCACGCCCTGAGGTCTTGCTCCCCTAGCTTTCAACTCTCCCCTTCCTCCCCATCCCAGCACCTAAGTTCTCTGGGAATGGGCGTGCTTTTCCCGGGCCACAGACACACCTTCCCGCACCTTCCCGCACTACGGAGCTTGCGAACGCGAGCACACAATGAAATCGCACAGAGCATGGGGGCTATTGGTTTACTCCGCTGCCTTAAACACGCCGGCTTAAACAGAGTTCGCGCACTGACCTCTCTAGAGTTTGCCTAATAGGAATTCAATCAAGATAACAACAGCATTTTTTATTGATGAACGCCCCCAGATAACGTTACACCAAGTTACTTGTTCCAGCCAGGAAGCCCAGGCAATGACAGACCTCGCTAAAGCCACACGCTTTCTAGCAGACCAAACAGAAAAACGGAAAGAGAAAGAAAGAAAACAAACCCACCTTTTCAGACACTACTTGTCAAAGTAACCATCAAGGCAGCTGCTCTGGGAAAGACTTCGGCCCCAAAACTCCCAGACTCTATTATTTTTTCACGTTCTCTTTGCTTAAAGGGGGGAGGGGGCGCGAGTCTTTAGTGCCCGGTATGTACTCCTTCTGTTCTGCAGCAAAGAAGTTAAATTATTGATAGTGGAAATTGCATGGCGGAGGTAATACTCGCACCCCATCAGCTAGAAGCTCCATTTGATCTCGGCAGAGGCAGGAAGATTTCATGCTAGCTCGCCGGGGGGAGCGGCAGCGAGAGCAGCCCTCTCCGCGGTGAATGGGAAAGTGGGTGGGAGTCCACGAGAGGGCTCCACGGTGCCTTGACGTGCGCTGTCATATGATACCTCCGCTGCCTCGAAATAGACACTCTAGTGCACGAATTACCAGAATCAAAATTCAGCGCATTTAAAATGATACATCTTTTATTAGAAGAGTTCCGTTCCAGGGCATTGCATGCTTTTGCAGATGTTTTCACTTCCAGCCCCAGCAAACACACATATAAGCTAACCCTTTTAATAACGAACCAGGGCAGCAAAGATAAATAAAAAATCTTCTGCTTTAACCAGAGTGGGGGTAGGGGATTCGAGGGTGGGGGCAGAACTGGCTCAGTTAATCCTCCCCCGCCCTCCACCCCCACCACTGCCCGCAGCAAAAGAGCAAATAGTCTTTCGGGTTCTCATTTGCCTGTAGCCAAGACCCATGGAGAGAACTTATATGGCTAGGGTCCAGAGGACATTTTCAATTATCCGTTTGATGAACTCTGTCAACCGTCTACCTGTGTTTCTGCTTTAAGGCTAAATTTTATTCTCATTAGTTCAACCAATTTGTGCAGACCTTAAAATTTAGAATAAAGAACAAGACAGCAGTACCGTACTTAACTCGGAGTCCCTGGACCTCCTCGGAGCATAAAAATCACCTGAGTGAGTGTTAAAATGAAGGTCCTTCCTCCTGAAATTGTGATTTAGTAGGGGTGGGGCAGGGTCCAGGAATTAGAATTTTAATAAATACCACAAGCAATTCGAATGCAGACAATCCGAAGTCACACTTTGAGAAGCACTCTCTTGGGGGTACAACACTGGGTATCAGAGGAATCTCCCACCAAGCCCACACCCAAATTCCGCAGGCAGCTTTCTGTTTATGTGCACTTTCCTGTAATCTCAAAGGGATTTGACCTAATAATTGCTAAGACTCATTGCTGTAAGAATTTCCCTAAAGACTCCAACATTAATTTTGCTAAAGGGAAAGATTTATAAACAGTTTCCTTTCCTGGACCCTCTTGTGGTTACCAAGAATGTGCTGTTGAACTGAATATATAATATTATTACATACTCAGTTCAGTTTACCTAAGGGTTTACAGTTAACAAAATGAATTCACTAACATTAGCTATTTTAGAACTTCTAAAGACTAGTGACAGAAATTATTTACCCGTTTTATAAAAGAAGAATCCGATCCTCTGCCAGGAAATAATTTACCCACGTTCACACAGTGAAGTACCAGGGACAAGACTTCAGTGAACTCAAGAATTCCTGCTAGAAATAACCCTGCTTCCATCTCCCCCACCCTCTAAGTGAAGCTATCTGTTCCTTGGAAGTGTTATCAGAATGTGTGATCATTCAGAGCGCCTTTGCAAATTGTTGGACTAAATAGTCAAATTATTCAAATATATGCATATTCTTCGAGTGTCACACATTTAGCTTTGCACCTCTGTCAACTTGACAGAGCACATGACCAATACAAACTACCCTACAGCACAGATGGTGGAGTTTATTGTGGAATATTTAATGTATGTGAAATACGCAGGCTAACCAGAAAGCAGTAAAGGACAGAGGGCATGAAGCTGGGTACCGTTACCCCAGAAATCCTCTGTGTTGGTTCCCAGGTTGTAAGCTGAATGCAGACATAATTTCTTTTAGTAGCACAATACAATTTAAAAGGCTAGTGTTATAAACTAAAAAAATAAATAGATACTTGTACGACGTTATAAAGGACTGGAGGAACCCTACTCCAAACTTTAACTTTGTTAACTTCAAACTGATGCTTCACATTTGCTTGAAAATGAGTTCTACCCTCAGTTTTTAAGCTCAATTGTAATTTATTTCCTTCTGAAAAATACCTAGCAAGTTAATGCCAGGAATCTAAGCTAGCATTCTGAACGCTGCTCACTTAGAAGTTATGGCAAATCTTTTTCCTGCTAAATTCACATTGGCACGTCAGCATTTCTGCTGAAGGAAAAAGTGCTCTCATTTCCCAGACTCTGATTGGGTGGGTCTATGGCCAATCTTCTTTTTCCTGCTCTCCCCTGACATTATATAAATAAATGTGTGTATCTTCGCTTTCCAGTGTGTGGTGCAGTTTTACTGAGGAAAAGACAGAGGAGTCAGAAATGTCAGGGATATTTAGAAAGAAAAGAAGATCAAATGCCAATTCAGATAACCATGATGAATCACACCTCTTAACACTTCTAAGCATTTCCAAACTTTCTGATCTGTGATTATAGCATTAGCAAAATTGTATGCGACCAGACTTAAAACACATACTTATTTGCCTTAAAAGTACATCTTACATTCAAAAACAATGAAGCCAAGGTAAACAAAAGTTGTACCAGTGCCTTGCATGGAATTCTAAATATTATTTTTTATTTGCTTAATTCAGGTAGCATATAGAGATAATTCTAGAGATCTAAAATCAAACCTTGTACAAAATTATTTCCCTATTGTGGGCAAAGATGATGCTGAGAATATAGGGCATGCATTTCTTATTCTTCTTAAAGATTGGCATGTGACATGATTGATATGTTTGGAGCAAAGTTTCCAAGTTTATAATCTGAACATTTTCTCTATTACTAAAATGAGGGAAAGTTTCACAGCTTGAAAAAAAGATGCTACCTATTTCACTTTTGTAGGGCTTAAAAATTAATTGTGAATTCGTCTGAATCTTTATTTCTTTTTGGTTATGTTCTAATATGATCCTAACCCAATGTTCCAGTAGGGACAAAGGTCAGGAAGAAATGTGAATTCCCATCTATTCTTGTCAGGAAATATAAACTAATCCTCGTTACCCAAGTGGGAACAGAGGTAGCAGGCTTGACATTGACATGTTTTTTCTATTAATAATTTTAATTGGCTGAGGTCAATTCTATCATTATAAGCATTTTATATTTAATTATGTTTATTTAAGCTTCCTAGTTACTCCTACCTTCAGTCTTCCTTGCAAGAAAAAAAAAAAAAAAGTTGTCTAGTCTAGTATCAAATAAGTTGGCCTAAAAAAACTGTTGAAAATTTCCGTAATTAGCATAGGGAAAATACTAAGTAAACAGAAAACTCTGCTACTGAGCAGAGTGGCAGAGGTGTTTTCAAATTCATGCTGGATAATTTGAAAGGCCCAGGCCAATGTTAAACTATGTCACTCACAATCCTTGAAATTCTTGTATAAGGCCTGTCCTGAGAAAAACCTTAAGGGAGACGTAATTTCCCTATTCATTAGATGGTATGTTCTCACTAAGCTTTTTATGAACCATAAGAATAGCTCTATACCATACTCAAATGTGTTCAAATTGGTCAACACCTGTTACAGGAGTTATGTAACCAGGCATAGTCATTAGTGGCAGACAAAAGAAAGGAACCACAGCCAGAAACTTTTAGAAGGGCCAAGACTAGGAGAGTAGAACAAGAGGGTCAAAAACTGATTCCATCTGGGAATAATATTTAGTTGGATCAAGAAAAACAACATAGAAACCATTAAGAAACTGTTGAGACTAAACCCCCAAACATATGAGAATCATCAACTTGTAGCCCTCCAAGTTACCAGATTTGTGCTGAAAACATTTAAAAATTAATAATGAAGAATAAGTTTGGTTTACTTGTTATAATATTTCTATAAGTGTGGTCAAAAGGGATGTGAGATTGTGGACATAAGTTAGAGCTGACAGTAATAAATAGCTGTGGTATTAGTTGGTTTTCTAGGAGAAAAGCCATGAGAAGAATTAACAAATTTAAACCAAAGGGTTTCAGGACATTGAATCAGTTGAAAGATGAACATTAGCTTATTTTTGAGACTCACCTATTTAGGCTGTATGATGACTGGAGTGAGAGATTTTCTACCGCCAAATTTTATATTCTTCATGAAAAAAATGGAAAAAGAAAAATATACAAAAAGATAACTTAGAAAAAAAAAAAAACGGAACTTCCTAAAATCAGATTTTAAAAACACACACTAAGAATTCGGCCTACTTTCATGTGATTCTGATATGAATCCACATAGCACCTCTCTTTAGTGGTCTTTTTGATCAAGGATGTGGGCAGGATGTGCAGCTGGCCCTCTTTCTACCTCCAGATAGCACAGGCATGGTGAGAATGAAATCCTTAATAGTACATGTGTGAAGATTGGGTTAGGCTTTAGATTGGTCTCGCATATAGAATCATTTGGAAACATCTGAAACTCCTGACTTTCTCAAGTTTAGTTTCCTTTCACTTCATAGCTACAGTCTTTCAGTTGATGAAAGATTGCTGAGTATCTACTATCCATCAGAGGCTATTCTATGGGCTGATACAGGCAGATGCATGAAATACATTTTAGTCCTTTACATGCTCATATTCTAGGATGTAAGAGTTGTATTTTAATCCATGGTGCCACTTGCAAATTTCTTAAGCCTAGGAAGTTTTGTTTTCTTTTCCCTTGCCGTAGGTTTGGTGTGTAGAAAGATGATGGTAAACATACCCCTTGTGGCCAGGGAGTGGTAGTGATGGATAGGAAACTTGCTCCCAAAGCTGGAGTGGCACTTAGAGACTGGGGAGGGCCCACCACAGTTAATCAGTCCCCAGTTATTTTGGTTAGCAGTGTTTTACAAAAGGTAGACAAAGGAGAAGGAGTGGATAGGGTGGGAGGGAGGAAATGAGACCATTTTTGTTTGAGACAAATAATTTTTCTAAATATGATATAGACCAATAAAAGATAGGTCCAGAAAGGATCTTAAGAGATTATCTCATCTTCCTCACTATTTGTAGGCCTATCATGGCAGACCAGGGAAGTAGACTACACATCCTTCTTCTGGGGAGCTATCTAGAATCCAGCAATGCTGGTGCTTGGAAGTCCTCCTGTAATGCATTTTTTGTTCCTGTTGCAATTTATATCTTATTTCATTTCATTCAACCTTAGTGAAGATGGAGAACAGCTGCTTACTAACCTCCTTGTGTTATTAAGTCACCACTCAGACTTTTCTCATAGCAAAAGATCAGATCTCACAACCTTTCTTCATACACTCCGACTTTCAACCCATTAATCATTTCCCTTGGTCTACCCTGGACCTCCTCCAAGGTTTCTATATTTTTCTGAAAATGTGAAGCCCCAAACCAGACATGTGTGTGAAATTATCCAGGGCTCAGGAAACACAGGAGTCATGAATTATCTGAACACAGCTGTTGGAAAAAACTAAAGGGAAGATTCAATCAGACTGACAAATCCTCCCCTTGCAACTTGGAGACAGAGTAGTGGTTGTTTAATAAAAAGATGAGCCTTCATAACAAAGCTATGTCTTCTGTCTTTAGCTTTTAAATGAAGCATTATTTTCAAAACAAACAACTCTTGAATAGAACATTTAGCTTTCACTGTTTTCCTCCTCAACAAAATTGTTTAAGAACCAGTGGCTTTTCCGTACTCCATTTAAAATCCCAAGTTGTAGACCTTTAACATTTAAATTGGATTTGTGCTTTCATATTCTCAGGTGCTTATTATATACTGATATAATTTCTCTCAAATATAAGGTCTATGAAATACTACACTACTTTGGAAGCTTTACCTTTCACCTAAATTGAAGCATTTCTTTTCATTTTGTCTGCACACAAAATTCAGTTAGAATAAAGTGAATAAAACTAAGTTGAATTCAGTAAAAAAGAATTATGCTAACCTACATGATACCTAGAATCAAGTCTTCATAAACTCATCAAGTATGTCTCCATTATGGCCTTACAACCCAATGTGACCAAATCATGGGATCAGCAGAGATATTGTTCCCATGACCCATGGTTGTCTGTTCAGGAGATATTCTATGGTGACTGTAAAATCAATCCAGTTGGTCCAAGAAGATATGAAGCCAGATATAGAATGAAGTTTTAGCACTCTAAAAAAAAATGGGGTAGCAGAGGAGAATGTTTACTTCCTCTTCATAATATCACCTTGAGAAATGGTCTGGGGACTTTGTAACCAAAAAGAGACTACTACAAGTGTTTGCTGTAAGTAGGTACTACTGAAACTTCAGTCAGCCAGTGAGAGGGACCAAGGAGTGGTAAGTCTAGTTGGATATAGGAAAGGCTAATGCTGATACAGATGAATAGGACAAATATAATGTTTCATAAAAGTTGAAGACAGAGAGATGGGGTGGAATGGGGAATGAATTGGTGAGAGTACAGCTATGAATTTAAATTCCAACCCCCATAATTGTTTTTTTGTTTGGTTGGTAGTCACTGCCGTGTATGTACTCTGGGAAATTACTTCTTTTTTGCTGCTTGGACAGTAGTCATGACCTGGGAATGGGGGGTTGTGTGTGTGGGAGGTGAGATATTATATGGCTAGATATCCAATTTTGGAAGTCGGATGTCGATGCCATAATTCAAACTAAATATATTTCTGAGACACAAACTAAGACCATAGTCAGTTTTCCTCAAGACAGTTTCCATGCTGAATTAGAAAAATGAAAACCAACACTTCCTTTATTACCAGATTTCATGTGTCTCCCAAATGCAGTAAAATGTTTAATATTGAGGATCTTTTATTTCATAGGCATGTTTTCCTGAAGGCCTTGAAAAGAATGAGCCAAACATATGACCATCCACTGGCCTTTTTAATTTAAGTAAGTTCCCAGTATAAACAACGAAGTTAGCTTTGCTTTGTTCATCCCTTTATGTTGATACTAAATACTGATTTGAACTACTATTCTCACATAATAAACATATTCTTATAGCATTATAACCAGATTGTGGATGTAGATCATGTTAGAACTACTTTGCAAGCCAGATTTCCATCACCTTCCATCTTGTCTGCACATAAAAACTAATTAGAGCAAAGTGAGTAAAAATAAGTTGAATTCTATAAAGAAGAATCATGCTAATCTACATGATGCCAATTTATCCCAAAAGTATGTACAAGTTTGACATATTCTTGACTATTTCTTAGATTAATTTTGTTTTCTAATGTTACTTTTTATCATTGTACTTTTGGAAATTCATATCGTTATTTATATGATTTTGCTCTCTGTTTCTAGAAAGCATTTATAAAACATCAGATTTACCTTTAGTTAATCAATGTTTATAAGAGCACAATTTTAAAAGAGTATTTAGTAATAAAAGTTAATCACAAAAGCAGAATTATATGTATGGATATTATATGAGGAACAAAGAAATTGCTCCAAAGAGTATTTCGTTGTAACATAAGGAGGGTTTAAAAATAAAAATTTTAAATGAGCAAACGTTTTCTAACGTTTTAAGAGTAGGGATATTAATAAATACAAATAATTTTAGAAGTCCTCTTTTTTTTTTTTGATACAGAGTTTCACTCTGTCGCCCAGGCTGGAGTGCAATGGTGTGATCTTGGTTCACTGCAACCTCCGCCTCCTGGGTTCAAGCGATTCTCCTGCCTCAGCCTCCTGAGTAGCTGGGATTACAGGCATATGCCACCATGCCCGGCTCATTTTTTAAGTTTTAGTAGAGACGGAGTTTCACCATATTGGTCAGGCTGGTCTCGAACTCCTGACCTCAGGTGATCCACCCGACTCAGCATCCCAAAGAGCTGGGATTACAGGCGTGAGCCACCGTGCCTGGCTAGAATTCCTCTTTTATTTCTTGATCACTTTGGGAAAAATATAGTAGTCGTCGTCATTTTCTTGGGGTGGAGGACCAGGAGTGAAAAGAATTTTGTCACTGAAAATCAAATAAAGCTGTTGTCAAATCTCAGATAAAAGAACCAAATGAAGTAACTCTGAAACAAGTAATAATACAGGAATCAATGAAAATTTGAAGTTTCAAATTTTAGCTCGTGTCTCAATAGTCATAAAGTAACTACAGTATATTTAAGAAGTATAAAGTATAATTAGTTTTGTCCTACCATTTTGAAATTAATAATATCTTAGTAGAATGCTATTAAAGTGTTGTTATACTTATGTTTTAGTAATTAATCTGTTTTTAATTTTATTTTGAATATTAAAATAATTAAAATCTTGCACAGACTGTCCATTGTTTCCTTTTGATATGACTATTAGGAAATAGAAGAAATATCTTTGTCATAGGATATTATTATTATTATTTTTAGACAGAGTCTCGCTCTGTCGCCCAGGCTGGAGTGCAGTGGCGTGATCTCTGCTCACTGCAAGCTCTGCCTCCCGGGTTCACGCCATTCTCCTGCCTCAACCTCCTGAGTAGCTGGGACTACAGGCGCCCGCCACCACTCCCGGCTAATTTTTTTGTATTGTTAGTAGAGACGGGGTTACCGTGTTAGCCAGGATGGTCTCCATCTCCTGACCTCGTGATCCGCCTGCCTCGGCCTCCCAAAGTGCTGGGGTTACAGGCGTGAGCCACCGCGCCTGGCCTGTCGTATAATATTATTTTAAGGCCCAGATAGCAGTCAAAAGAACTTGGGTCCTAATTTGAACTGTCAGTTTCTGGTCATGTAACCTGGGCAAGTGACTTCACTAGCCCAGGATTGTTCAGATAGATACCGTAAGGGCCATATAATTGTTTATTGAATAAATTGAGAGATCTACCACTGTGCACGTCAGTTGTCCAATCAATAAAATGAGGTCAGTGGGCTACAAACTGAGTTTGCTAAACCTGGTGACACATTCAGACCGTATCTCAGAAAGAAGAGATGATTTAGGTGATTTCAACGCATGAGGGGAATCAGTGAGCTAGATCATTTGTAAGGTACTTTTTCTATCTAAATTTGAACTCCTTTCAGGAACTGTAGATCATTTGGAAACTAAACTTGGAATTCATGCAATTATTTCCCGTGATTTTAGGGGAAATAATTGCATGAATTTCAAGTTTGATTTACCAAATGATCTACAGTTCCTGAGCCAAGGTAAGGATTTATAGTCTTCCAGCCATCATATTACTTAGTTATCGCTGACAAAGCTTTAGGTGGACTTTTTCATACATCAAAATGTCCTTCAAGATCATCCCTTTCTGCTAGGCTGCTTTCAGCTCTGGGACATATCAAATCCATTATGTGTTCATGGTATCCTTCTCTGAATAAATCAGAGTGGAGGTGGGATGAAGGCTCTCCATGGATTTCCGCATCTTTGATTACTTACATGACTTTGGCAGCTCTGCAGAGACCACTGACTTGTGTGCTATCTAAGACATAACGGTATGCATCCAATCCCTCATTTAAAACCACATCTTTCTAGGAGCTGCTTTCTAGGAGGAAGATGGATGAAATAAATATATCAGGAAGATGCCCAAGTAGATACACGACTCCCTTACCCAGGATATATCCCAGCTTAGTTTCTAGAGCTAGTATCCAGAATTCTGAGTTGCTGCAAAGACACAAAGGACCCAGACACCAATTCCTGGCATGCTCCCAAATGAAATGCTATTTTCAGGAAAGTTGCAAGTTTGGAGGGATCCTTTGGAGGAAGAGCATTGAATTGCACAAGGAAAGCCAATAAACATTTTAGTCCCCAACAGGGACTATAAGCCTTGTAATTACGTTTTAGACTGTGCTTGTCCATCCTCTTCTTCTCCGTATCTGTAAACAACATGTTAGCTTTGGAGGTTTGTCATCCACTGTGTGTCTTTGGAGAGGGTGTTCCTCATCACAGCATCTGCAGTATTATAGCCAGTAACAGCTCGAAAAGGCAAACTTATGAAATGGCTTCTAAACATACTAAGTCCTAATCCAAACAATTTATAACGTTTCTTACTCAATAACTCTCAGAAGTCAACTGACTTGGAACTGCCCTAAACAAGTTAAGAAAGGAGTCAGACATCATCCATTGGGTTAATAAACTAAAGTGGAAGGAAGAACATGCAGGTGAAAAGTTTCAGATTCTAATCTCTTCAGTGACTATATACTTATGTCTGGATAATTCTGTATCTTGATAGTGTTTTAAGTGTGATGATAATTATAATAATAACAGCTAAGAGTGAACAGTGATTTGTAGATTAGTGATTAAAAGAAGGGTGTTGACATTAGACAGACCTAAGTTTGAACCCAGCTTTGCCACTTATTGGATCTGCTAATTTAAGATAGTAAATTAATTACTGATGCCTCAGTTTCCTTATCTTTAAAAGAAAAATAATCATCTTTGCCTAGAAAGATTGTTGTGAGGATTCAATGAACTATGGAAATGCAGAATCCTCACCATAGTGAGCTCAACAAGGTTAGATTTTATTATTAATGCATATGATCCTCACCAAACATTTTAACACTTTTGCCGTTTTATGATTATGAAAACTGGGCTTCAAAAAGGATAGGTGACAATTAGCTATTTGAAAATCTCTCATCGGTTAGCAAAGATCGAAATGATTCTAAAGTAGCACTCCTGGAAATGAATTGTGAGACTCATGGCCATCTAAAGAGTTGTGGTCAAGATCTTGTAAGAAAATGTGCATGTAAACCATCTGATAATGGGAGACCCAGATTAAATCTGGGTGGTAGCTATAACATGGGGAGGCATAAATTTATAGTGGACTTTGGAATCAGAAAACTTTGGGTTTCAAGTTTAGCTTCCCCACTTCAGATTTTCTGTGTCAGTTTGGGCAAGTTACTTAAATTCTCTGAGCTCTAGTTTTCTTCATCTATCTCTGAGAGTTGCTTTGAGGGTTAAGTAATATATGCCAAATACAAAACAAATAACAGCACTAGATGAACGCAGAATAAATGTCATCCCACATAATTACAATGTGCATATCCTTTCCCATGGTGTAGTAATGACAAACAGGAAGAGTTTCAGTAATCTGTTGGGTTAGTGAGGTCAGAACAGGTATTTTAAGCAATGCTGAGTTAATGACTAGAATCTGAACTTTTTATCTTTTTCAATGGAGTTATGGATTGCTAGTGTAATGGGGTTGTGCTGGTGATACTAAAGATAAACGTTAGAGTAATAGCAAGCTCAGTCAATAGAAACATGCTTACCATGCCCTGGCCTTCTCAGTATTTGGTCCTTTCCTCACTTGGCAGCTTGTCTAATGGCAAATGTGAATTTTAAACATTTTCTCCCAATGCCAGCTTCCTTTTGCCAGGAAGGAAACCACAATGGCTAATGTTGACATTGACTAAATTAACATTTCTGAATCTATGCTGTGTTAATAAGTGCTTCTCAAATGTTCTGTTGTTAAATATGTGTGGGAAATGTTACACAGTAGTATTTACGTGCTTTCTCACCAGTATACATCACAGACACCTTCATATCACATGTCAGTTTTATAGATACCTCAAAATACATTGATACTTATCATTACTTCAAAATCATAATTTTTTTTTGCTGTTAGACCTTATTTAATGCATTAAAAAGCATATATATTTACTATATCACATATGTTATTTTAAATGTTTTTATGACTGTACATCAATTCCTTTGGCTTCCTTTGTAATCTTACATGTTTATTTCATTCACTTAGATTTTTTTTTTTTTGAGACAAAGTCTCACTGTGTCACCCAGGCTGTAGTGCAGTGGCTGATCTTGGCTCACTGCAACCTCTATCTCCCAGGTTCAAGTGATTCTTGTGCCTCAGCCTTCCAAGTAGGTGGGATTACAGGTACGTGCCACCACGTCCAGCTAATTTTTTGTTTTTGGTAAAGACAGGGTTTTGCCATGTTGGCCAGGCTGATCTGGAACTCCTGACCTCAAGTGATCCACCCGCCCTGGCCTCACAAAGTGCTGAGATTACAGGCATGAGTCATCGTGCCTGGCCCCATTTAGACATTTTTATGAGAAGGGTTTACATAGGCTTTACCAGACTGCCAAGATAGTTGAGTCCATGGCATAAAAGTCATTACAACGAGCAATTCTTTTTTTTTTTTTTTTTTTTTTTTGCATATCCAGCCCAGGTTGGAGTGCAATGGCATGATCTCGGCTCACTACAACCTCTGCCTCCCTGGTTCAAGTTATTCTCCTCCCTCAGCCTCCTGAGTAGCTGAGGTTACAGGCATGAACCACTAATTGTCTGTATTTTTAGTAGAGACAGGGTTTTGCCATGTTGGCCAGGCTGGTCTGGAACTCCTGACCTCAAGTAATCCACTCACCTCGGCCTCCCAAAGTGTTGGGATTACAGGCATTAGCCACCGTGCTGGGCATCAGAGCAATTCTTAAACATTGATTATGGAAGTTATTGGCAAGGAAGAAGTCCTTAGCAGAGGAGGAAGGTGAAAGCAGAAGAAATAATTGTTTCCTACTAAAGTAGCCAGAACAACAATGAGCATGCAAGGTAGAGAACAGTCAATTCAAGAGCCCCTGTATAATTAGAACTCCATTGCGACTTCCCTTTTTATTTCTCAATTTTCTCCACATTCCCTTTCTTTTCTCTATTCACTCACCCTGCAATGCCCTATCCCAAAGGCTTTGGATGTTTGTGGCACATTTCTGCAATCACCTGATTTGTGAATTTTTTCCTTGTAGTAACCTTATTACTTAGAGATAGGAGGTGGTTGATATATTTCCTTAAAGCTGCAGGAATCAATTCTAACTCCTTTTGGTACTGATGAGCAAGGTGCTCCAAGGAAATTTCTAGATAGCATAACATTATAACATGCACTCTGGGAGCAAAGATCTCAGAGCATTTTCTGCTGCTGTTTAGGAAAATTGTTGGATCGCCTTTCCGAGGATGCGAAGATTTTGGAGTGGATTTAATATTCACTCAGAGGTTAAAAACTTTGACAAAGTACATTTTACTTCCTGTAGTGGCCTCGGAAATGCCCACAGTGGGTCAAAATGTCCCATACAAGCTACAGCTTTCTCCCAGCTTCAGGCTGAATTGTTAAATCCAGAGGTCACATGTCACTAAACTGCTGGTTTTTAGAAACTAGACTTTAAAGATTTTTTATTTTTAAATTAATATTTTGTAATATATTTTGCCATTTGTCTAAAATAGAATTCAAGAATGATGTCTGTTATCCCCAGTGCATCAGAAGTTATTTTAAATATGGCATCTTTATAAAAGTCAATAGCTGCCTCATCAAAGGGCAATCATGTCTAGTGTGGGTGGCTGTGCCAATTGTTTTTGAACTACTGCAGCAATCTAGCCAATCCCAGGGAATGGCTTGCAGTCTTCCTACACCCACATTTTTTTTCTTAATTATCTCCACCAGGCTGAGTTAGTTAAGGACAGATCTATAGCATTTCCTGGATGTCAAAATGCCCACACACCTTCTGCAATCCTTGGGCTACCCGCTCCCTTTCATGTTTCTTTTGGTTTGTCCATCTAATTATCTATTATCATGTGTATATAATGCATTATTCATGAGACCCAGGCCATTTCAGGATGTAATATCTTTGAATTTAAAAGGAAATGACCTGAAAAATTAGAACTTCTGCTTGCCCAAAGAAAATAAACAGTAAATTTGATAGTGGGTCTTCCATTGCACCACCTGTTTTTAAAAATAATCCGCAGAAATTTGAGATCACTCTCTAAATTAAAACTTTCTCAGTCATCATTCCATAAATGAACAGGTTCAATACCAAGATTCCTTCTATTCTGGGTTTGAATATATTACTTTGATTTTTTTCACGATATACTTCTTAACAAGTTAAAAATTTGTGGTACCCCAAATTGTAAATCATCAAAAGTTAGGGTAACTTAGCCTTACTTTCCCCAACACTGCAAGAAATGGTTATAGACTATATCTTTTATATCACTCAAACTTGGGACGGAAATGGAATATGGAGGTTATTCTGAGAACATCTCTTTTGTTTTATATGTGAGGAAGCAGAGATCAAGAGTGACTGATTGACTTTTTTAGGTACTGACAAGTGGTTGGAAGTAAAACCTAAACTCAGGCTTTTAATCTTATTCACTGTGTTCTCTTGAAAAAAGGAATCTTATGAGTCTAGAAGTCTGTCCCCTTCTAAGGATTGGAACAAATAAAGAGACCAGTCTTTGTCTCTAGGCCGCAAGATCCACCAAGATAGGGATCATTTGGTCTTATTTATTCTTGAATCTCCAGATTGTAATACAGTTCCTAGCACATAATGGCAAATAATGTGTTGCAAATTAATACTTACAAAATAAAATTATGAATGCTGGAGTCTCTATAGAAAGTATACCTTTTGGGCAAAACGGGAAATGGTCAGCCAAGCTCATGATCCACATAAGTATCAGAACATCTACCAAGATAAACAGGTACCCAGCGTTCAAGACTGGGATGAAATTCCAGAGGGTCAAAAGAAAACAAGCCAGCATGAATTCATGTATCAGATATGGGCTGGGCTAAGTGACCTCTGAGAACCTTCCCAGACCCCAGATTCTATGACTCACAAGTAAAAGTAATGTACATCTTGGCTTTGGCTCTTGTTATTCTCTGTATTTGTTTTTTTGGGGAATTAGCAACTATGACTTAGATGGTATGTCAACTAGAGGAAGAGTTCTGCTGTCTTTGAGTTTCTAACTGTGGCAGAGGGAAACACTGTCTTAGGAAGGCTAGTTAAAACTTTCCATTAGGCCTGAAAATTTCGAAAACTATTTGTAGACAATGTTTTTAATTTAATTAAATAAATCAAAATAGGAGAAAATAATGTCTGCAGCTCCTCTGATGCCTTAGTGGAGTTTAAGGCAGCGTGGTCTAGAGAGGAACAAACACAAATTTCCTTAAAATTTGAAGAAAGATTCTGAGTTAGTCTTTACATCTTACTGGTAGTGTAGTATTAGATAATTCTGCACCTTACTTTTCTCATCTGTAAAAGGTGATTGGTGATTCCTCCCTTACATGACTGATAAGGAAATCAAATGAAACCTGTAAAGAGCTGTCAAAGTACTATATGAATCTAAAGTGTTATTACTAGGAAATACAAATAAAGTCTGCACTGCCGCAGAAAAATGTCTTCTAGGACTATTTTATGATGTTGGAAAGAAAGAAGAAAAAAATATCCAGCAGAATTTTAAAAACTCAGAATGAACACTCTAAAAATTACCAAATGAGATTAGAGGCAGGGATAAAGAATTCATCCTTCCATCTCTGCACCATAGTGTTTTAGGGGTATTAATCTTTATGAAACACGTGTATCTTTCTCAAAAGACACTTGTTAAAGCAGCAGCTCTACATTCCAAAGTAAAAAAGGAAAGATGTCATATTTTTGAAACTATAATCACCTTTAAGCCAAAAAGGGGAGAAATTTTTTTGTTGTTGAAAAATTTAATCTTTCTTGCTTTAAGACCTCTATTTCCATAGCACTCAATGATGGTAAGCTTTCACTAGATGCTAATGTTTATTTTTATTGCTAAGTACTACGCAATGTTCTTGACATAGATTATGGCATGTAAATTTAAGAGACTCACTGCTTGTTAAATTCCCACTAGAAAACACACACAGAGACACACACGCCCATACACACACACACACACACACACACACACACAGAGCAGTAGCAGATCAGCAGAGAAAGACACCAGCCAAAGAAAGATAATTTGAGATACTTCTGAGGTAGCAGTTGTAAAATTAAAATAAGCAACTCATTAAATTATCCATAGAGTGAAAAGAAAGCTGCAAAAATAGATATTTTTCTGGCAAGTCAGTGCTTTTCAGAACAAATTTAGTTTTCAGCAGAGCTTTTAAATCTGATGATATCAGTTCATATTCATTAGAGTTATTTAAATGGTTAGACTAGTTTGTCTTAATTAAAATCAAAGAGTAGCTTTACTGGCCTTTGATAGAAGTATATTTAATAAAAAATATGCTCAGTTAGACATCATTTTAACTGACAGATTGTAAGCAATATGATCAAGTGAATGTTACTTGAGCAAGTTTGAGTCTGGTCCCAAAAATCACAGAATTAAAAAATAAAAACCCTTTGTAAATCATGCTTTAATGCTGGTTTTCCCTTATTTCTGTTTGTTGGCTGATTATCTATTTTGTGGTCATCCAGTCCCTTGCCTTCTTTCTCTCACTGCCTGATTTTGGAATGTTGTTTCTCACTAAAGCTTCCCCTAGAGGACAGGCCAGGAAAAGGAAAGAAACTAAATTCACCAGCTTCTCTTCTTATTAAGAATTTAGATCAGAGATTTGATGGGGAAAGAGACTGGCAAATGAAACGGGAAGCTTATGTATGTTGATTTTAGATATTTAAAAGCCTTCTTTCCAATGTACAATAGACAATTGAAAAATAATATTTTATAAGCCAACTAATCACTTGCTTTTAAAATCCCCACTTACTACCTTGAGCATATACATTAGATTATGTTTTAAAATAACTAGTACTCTGGTTCAATCGAATGAAAATGCTATATGCAAAGAGAACGTCATAATGATACCTCCTATTTATGGAGTGCCTGCTTCCCAGTTTGCAAAGCCCTTATGGACATTCTCTTCAATCCTCCAAAAATTGCTGTGTTGTAGGTCTTACTATCAATGACACTGAAAAAGCTACTGGCAGGATGCATATATTCTCATCTGAATCAATACTGGTATACTCCATTGGGGGAGCTAGACCAAGCTAAAATCTCACATACAGAAATATTAATATGCAAGACCAGGGGGTATAAAAGTAGGCTAGGTTACTGTTGATTTAATAGCAGCTAGGTTAAAATTCTCTCTTTCCTCTTTCTTCCCTTCTCTCTGTCACCTTCTAGTCTTCTGACTGATTCGAAGCAGGACAATTGGAATGTCTTGCCTTCATGCTGAAGAGCTCTTGGTAAATACACATAAACAGTGAATATCAGGTGCAGCATTCTTAAAGTGATATTCATCTCCACAACACTTTAGGTGAAACCATGTCATCTTACAAGTCCAGTTTGTGTGTGTGTGTGTGTGTGTGTGTGTGTGTGTGTGTGTAGAGAATGACGTGACACTTTTGAGGTTTATTTAAGTTGTTAAAGATCTCAAGGTTACAAGACTTAGACTGTTAAGCATTTTTCCTCCCAGGGACACGAAATCTACAATTTTCTCGGTTCAATTGTCAGCTAAATTGGCAAGTCAACTAAAAGGATAATATTCCCTTAACGATGCATTCATTTGAAGCCCTAGCAACTGTATTAGGCAGCAGCGAGTATTCTCTAGCAAGGGATGGCGCGGGGAGAGGGAACTCTGCAATTTAGAGTGACAGATGATTTCTTTCCCATCCATCAAGCTGCCTCAAAATGTCACAATATTTACACCTCTTTCTTGGTGAATTAGAATCCAGAGACAAGCAGACAGAAAGAAAAAAATAATAATTCCGGCCGGTTGCCGCCTGATTGGGAAAAGCAAGCGTTGCACCTTTAAATTCTGCTCCTCCATTCCCCGTTCCGCGAACCCCCCCTCCCTTCCCGGGATTTTGCAATAAATCTCCCAGTTCTGCGTTCAGCCCTGCAGATCCGTATTTAAAACAGCACCATCTGGGAAGGGTGGGTGGCGATGGTGATGCGGGCGCCTTGGAGTTCCTTTGCAGCACGCTTGGAATTGCATCAGACTGATCAGAAATCCCCCCGCCCCCAAGCCCAGCCCCTCCCGCCACGCTCCTTGGCCCGCCCCTCCCCTCCCCTCCCTTCGCGTAGATCTGACTGAGAAAACGACTGGATCTCGGAACAATCTGTGCCCCATTCGCTGCAGGCTTGCTCCGTAAACCCTGCCCTACGCTCCCTTTGTGTGCCGAGCAGCCTATCACCGTCATCTGATCCTAGCGCCTGTTTTTTATTTTTTCCTTCTAAATTTCCACAATATCCTCGCGTCGCCTATGAATCCACCTGCGCAGAGTTGGGATTCTTTCTTTCGTTCGTTAAAACAGCCGAGTCTTGAGTTTCGGAAATAGGTTTTTCCTACGTTCCCCTCACCCCTACCCCAAGCCCTTGCCTTTTAATTAAGAAGAGCTAATCCGGGGAGAAGTCCAGAACCACCAAGCCCTGGGGCGAAAACTGCCACCGGGCACGGCTCTGTGGCCGGAACAAAAGGCCTGAGAAGGGGGTGGGGGTGAGGGTTATAGGAATTGTGGAGAGGGTGGTGGCCCCCGCCCAGGGGCGCCTAAGTCCCTGAGCTTCCCGAAGAGTGGCAAGAGGACAACGCAGCCGCGCGTTCCGGCAGTTCGCGGTCCCTCGGGGGTGCAGGCGGGGGCGGGAGAGGTAGAACACTGGCTGGGCGGCTCCGCGCCGCTTCCATCTCACCCGCCAAGCCCCCCACCTCCACCCCACGCCAGTCGCCAGGCCCACCCGGGTGGCGGCGGTGGCTCAGCGACTAGCCAGCCACCCTCCACCGATGCCTCTGGACGCAACCTCGCCCTGGCAGGGCGGTCTACGCGCCCAGCTGATTGGTGGCTCTGTCCAGCCGCCGCACGGAGCTACGAATGTTCTTCTCCACCGCCTCCAGCCGCCCAGGCCCCCTCGCCCGGCCCGCTCCCTGGCTCTTCGGTCCGGAAAGGACCTTCTACTCCCAGGCGGAGGCCCCCCTTTCCCTGAGTTACCCCGACTGACTCGGACCTGGGCTCAGTGAGGCATCCGGCCCGGCTGGGGAGCGGAGCGCGGTCTCGGCAGCTCCCCTTCCCTTGAGAAAGCGGGAGCCCTCTAAGCCAGCGCCCGAAACTCGCGGGAAGGGAGGACAGAAGGAAAAAAAAAAAAAGAAAACACACACACACACACACACACACACACACACAGAAAGAAACATCCAGCGAGGAGCGAGGGCGACGGAGAGGAAGGGATAGAATGAGGGAGGGATGGAGGCTGGAGGAGGGGGCGGGGTGGAAGAAGGGGGGCGGGAAGGAGGGAGGGAGGGGGAAAGAGAGGGAGGGAGGGATACAGAGAGAATGAATCCTTCTCACTAGAAGAGCTGAAATTACCTTGATTCATTTTTGTGTTGGAGGTTTAGCTTTACCTCCTTCCCTCTTCCCAACCTCCACCTCCTGTTTCCCCACCGCACACCACCTCCACCGCCTAATTCTAAATGCTACAAAGTCAAATCTTAGGAAATCGAATGTTGTGCAAAAGCTTCATAATTAGTAATGAATCTACTGTACACACACACACGCGCACGCACACACACACCAGCAAAGAGAACGGAAAAGAGGGAGGTGAAGGGGAGAAAAAGAGAGATAAATCTTACATTTGAATCAGACATTTGCAGGTCCAAGTTAACTAAACTCATTATATCCGCAGGAAGACTGAGTTTCTTTTTTTTTTTTTCCTTCTCGCTTTGCCCCAGGGTTCTCACCTAGGGCAATTCAAACTGAGCAAATACCAAGAAACAACCCCCTCTCATGCTCCCCCTCTACCTCCTCCCCTCCACCACGCGTCCTCTCCGGAAGACAGAGTATCAAAATAGCTCAAGATTTGGGGATGCAGGGGGTCCCCGCCCCGGTGCTTACCTTCTTTGCGGCTTACACCACCCCGGTGGCTAGATCCTGGAGATAAACACTTGCATTTCCCAAAGTTAACCCAGTATACCAACCCGGAGCTTGCCAAGAGTCTATTCCAGCCTACACCGCTAGGAAGCCAACTTCAGCGAGCTCAATGAGGGGACCAAACTGGGGCTCGCTTTCCAAACGCTCCGCTCCAAAATCTGACTCTCTCTCCAGCCCCGATCTCAGTGTGAGCCGAACCTCAGAAAAGACGCTTTTTAAGGGCGACACGGGGTTGGCTTTACAGCGGGGCCAAGAAGACTACCTGGGGGTACCGCCACCTCGGACAAATCCGTTGGCTCTGTCCAAGGTGCTGAATGGACTCCGATCGCCCGGATTACACACCCGGCACAGCAGGAGGAAAAGGCTTTAAAATCTCTAATTAAGTGATACTTGATATTGCTCTAGACGGTTTCTTCCACTTCCTTACGTTTTGTCACGTGCGGATGGCTTTGCCAAAGCCATCCGGTTAATAGTTGATCACATGTTGATGAGAACCTTTTCTTCTACGAGAGGATTACCCATTTCATTACCGGTGATATGCACTTCTGACTTATTTCTCTCCCCCAACCCCAACCCCCATCTACACCTAAACTCCCAGTCTCTACCCCACCCTTATCCCCACTCCACCCCCTAACCCCAACCTCTAACGGCATTATTGTTTTTAGATGGAAATTAACCCCCTTGCAAATGTCAATTACATGCCCACATATAAATCATAGAATATGATCATACACCATACACATAAAGAAAAAGAATGGAATGCAAGACGGCTGAGAGACAAGCATCAGCCTTGAACAGCCAATATAACATCCCCCCCCCCAGCTCCAAGTTTGTTCCACGCAGCTCCACATAGCTGTGTTAAATCTCAAATGATTCCAATTAAAGTTGCACTGTGTAAAAACCCGATTCCCCTGGCCTGAGTAGCTGCTGTTCTTTGGCGTGTGAAGTGCTAGGAAGAGCCATGATATGCCCGTTGTTAAGCAACATGTCAAGATTTTTCAATTATAATGCAGGGTTTATTGCTACTCACCATTGTGCCTTTGCTGTCCTGGAGACTCAAGTGTCTTAAAATCTCGTCTCCCCAACAGATGCTGGAAGGTAATGTGTCTTGTTTGAAGTCATCATGTGAGAAGTTCGGCTTTGCTCAGTGGATCGCCCACCACTTGGTGTGACTTATGAATCTAATAACCCTTTGCAATATCCGCAAGCTTAAACTCTCAACCACCTTGGCGACTACAGAAGACAAAGCAACTGGCATCGATGTCGAAAAACCTATAGATTTACGCAAACGCCCTCACTCCGAGAGACACGTTTCCTTTTGAGTTCTTACGTGATTCTAATGAATGAGCGAGGTTACCAATGATTGTCCAACTGCCCTGCTATGTATGTAGCAGGTGTTTCCTAGGGCTGACTTCTAACCGCCCGTCACTGGGTCCTGGCACAGAAAGTTCCCAGAGAAAGTGAGGAGTTTCAGGGTACCCCTACAAACAAAACAAAACAAAAACAAAAACCCAGCCTGCACACCGCTCCCTTGCCCACTACCCAGGTCACACCTGGGGCTCCGGCGAAGCTGAATTCGGCTCAGGAGATTTCCCTGTCGCCAGGTAAGAAAACCTTCGCCTTGTCAGGCTAGGGCGGGAAGACCGCTGGGGAACTTGTTGCTTATCAGCGCCAGCGGACTACCGCTTTAATAATAATACCAGAAAAGCGCAGAAGGGAGGGGGTGGGGGGCGGTAACGGCGACGACTAACCTTGCTGTTTACGTGACCGACGCACTGTGACTCCCTGGGTAAAAAAAGGAAACTTCTTAGAAAAGTTCGTGCCCCTCCCCCTCCCCCATCATGACTAAGGGTCTCCAGCCGATGAGGTCGTGAGTGATGATCAAATGGGGACTGGGGGGAGGGGGGCGAGTAAGTGACTTGTCCTTGGGAACATCTGCATGCGTCGAAGCGCTCATCAGCCCAACAACTTTCCCTTTTCCTCTTAGGTACTGATGACTAGGCGAGAGGCACCAAGGCGAGCCACTAGTTGCCCACAGAAACCTGTGTAAGCCGAGCTCTCGAGCGGCTGAGTTGAAGGAAGTTATGACTGCGTTTGCTTTAATGGGTTATGGCTTCCCAAATGTGAGTTAACAGCCCCGGTGCGCAGCTAGGTCGGAAGGCGAGACGCGGAGAGCGGAGCCGCCGGCCAAGGCAGGGAGAGTAGGGGAGGCGGCAGGTTGGGCGCTCAGCGGCTGCTCGGTGCTGCTTCCCCGGAGTCGGTTCCTTATCCTGCGGGGGCTGCCCCGCCGCCCGGGTGCCGGGGTGCCGGGGTGAGCGCGGCGGGAGCCGGGGCTGGGGTGGCGAGCCTCGGAGGGGGCTCTCCCAGGAAGCCACGCGGTTAGCGCCCGCGCTTCACCACCAGTGGCTGCGCAGGCTGGGAAGCGGAGAGGTCACGTGTTGGCGGAAAGTAACTTGGAGGCGAAAGGATGAACTTTGAGAAAAGGAGAAAAAGCACAATGGAACAAACCACCCCCTTGGAGTGTCAGATAGAGGGGGAGGCGGGAGGGGATGGGGGAGGGGCGCCGCTCTCCGCTGGAGACGTGGGGACGACTCCGGAAATCTCGGGAAATAGGCAATAAGTCTAGCTTTGGCAACGTCCCCCAGCCCAGGGAGGCGCTAACGCAAGGTATCTTTCCACTGAAGCTGCCCTTTGCCTATCCTCAGCCATTGCTAGCACAGCCGAGCAGAGGAACCGGGGAAGAATGTAGACCAGTTGTTATGGAGATGCCTGTCGCTCTGAGGAGCGCTAGTGCCCTGGGAAGTCCCTAGACGCATTTCAGGTTTCGTCGTTTTGGCACTGACACCCTGATTTTACTCGCTCTGATTTCCCACCAAGGGGAGCCCACCAACGGCGTCACAGGCCCTGGCTGTGGCGCTATTGACTGCAGGGATGAGGCACAGCGATGCTGCAGAAGATGGTGGATAGCTCTTAAGTTTCAGACCACCCAGCCCTTTCCAATTTCCAGTTTCTTTATTCCAATCCAAAGTGCTTTATTTGAATATCATTCTTGCTTGCTTATGTATAAACATCTTACTTACACGATAGGATGATTAGAAGCAACAGAACATTAGCATTCAGTGGCTGCTTCAAGGTTCTCCCCCTCCCATCCCAGAAATGCCTTCCTTATGGAAAATAAGTTTTACTTCCCAATTATGTGCATGGACCTCTGTTCATTGCAGCCCCCATTGGTACTGGGTTATTATTATTAGCAGTATGTCCAGTGTTGAGTTCATCCTTCTCTAGAAATGTTTCCAAGATCTAACCCAGC
Source organism: Macaca fascicularis (assembly GCF_037993035.2). Classification (NCBI taxonomy): domain Eukaryota; kingdom Metazoa; phylum Chordata; class Mammalia; order Primates; family Cercopithecidae; genus Macaca; species Macaca fascicularis. The sequence continues at coordinate 37,867,407 of NC_088388.1, read as the reverse complement.
TTATCTTAGGTTCCAGGTAAAGTATCTGTATACAAAGGCTTCCTGGTTCTCATTAGGAATAGTTCTAGATTTGCCAGGCTTCTGGAGACCTGAGATGGGTCACCATGAAAGATTTCAGACATCCTCACAGTCATCAACACAACAGTTCTCACCAACTGAAAGGACTGCTCAAATTGCCCACAAACTGCCATTTTTTGTCCATCCATGAATTAGCCAGCAGATGCTGCCCTAAGACTGGGACAGCTGGTACATACCATTCTCAGAGGTCTTGGGGTACAGGCTTTGTGGACAAAACTGGTTTTCTGAGAATGGAATCCATAATGCTGTTAATAACTTCCTTGCCTACTGACAAATTCAATGACTAGCACAGATCTGCAATCTTGAAAAGACATAAGAAGATGACCACTGTATATGAACATACTATTCCCCATTGCCATCAATGTGATATATTTTTCTGACTCTTTTGTCAACAGTTTGTGGTCTGTATAGAAACTATCAGCTACTCCTGTGATGGATCTGTATTCTGAAAATTATATCTTGTAGTGGGATTCCATGAATTGTTGGTATAGGTACCTGAGAATTCAGAACATGAATGACTGATTAGTTTGAAATTATTTAGACACATGATTGTTCTGAAGAAAATTCCCAAGAAATATATTTGATCATTGCTCTTATTACTTGGAACCATTACTAAAACCTCCAACTCAGGGACCAAAATGATGGACAAGAGTTGTTAAATAATAAGGGTTGATATAGGGAGCTAGGGAGAGTGGTGAAGATATGGTGTTTGCCATATATCTATATATACCTATTCTCACTCTGGATTTCTCAGTGATCTGATAGACAATTATCTTCTCTTGGTGCACTATCAAGTCTCAAACCTTTTATCTCCGTCCATTCACTTACATAATTTTTTTCCATCTGCAGAAATTCAATGTCTAATGTAAGTAAAAGTTGCAATCATTTCATTTGTTAAGATAGATGCCAAGCACTGTATCTGCCACAATTTTAATCACAGTAGCACTTATTCCTGAGGTGATCTTATTTTTTTATACAATCCCAATCAGCTGTGATATGGATGTCACACTTCTGTAGGCTCATTTGACCCCATTTATATTTAGTAATGAATAGTGAACAAATCTTGTCCCTTAAGGATCACTACATAACATAACCAAACTTAAAGCAAAATGTATTAATACAACCCAGAAGGAAGAATTTTTGCTTTCAAAATATGGGTATTGCACTCCTTATAGATGAGCTGTTCAATATTCACAGTTTTCTACCTATGCCACAGTTATAAAGCTTGTTCATTGCCAACATCTTTATGAAGATAGGTTTAAAAATTAATATGAGGCTCATCAATATTAGGAGGTACAAAAGTTTCACTAAGTAGATGTGCAAAGTCTTAGAATTGGTGAGAGACGGGTAACAGAGCAGGAGTCTACAAAGTCAGAAATGAAAGAGAACTCCTTTTTCTTAGAAAACTAAGAAACAATTGGAGTACCTCTTCAGACAAAGTCCACTATCTATTTCTAAAAGGAAATTCATAAGTCACTTTTAATAAGATGGTTTGTGTATTCCTTACCACATATCAAGGAAGACAAAGATGAGATCATACTTCCATTCTCTTCTCCCAACTAGTCTTTCCAAATCTATTTGGTTGTAGTTAATTTCCAGGCTCTCCATCACCTGGTGTTGGATAGATTATTTCCATCCTTCCTTCCTACTCTTACTTCTCCTTCCTCTTCAGTACTTATTCTGTGCCAGGGACTCTGATGGGACTGGTGATCCACATGTTAACAATTCTCTACCTAAAGTATGTCAGAAGTTAAAGAGTGCTTGGTTAATAATAGCTGAGAGGTCAACAGTGCCTTCCCCTTCATTACCTCAAGATCACTTGTTATAATCAATGCAGAAGAGTAGTCACAGAGAAGCTCTTGATGGTGACATAATTGCTATCTTAGAGGCTAAAGAACAAAAAACAGGTAGCAGAAGCCTTCTGTTTATGATATAAGAAATGCTTCTGACCAGGTAGGAAGAAAGATTGGCTCTCTTAGTCACTTTCTGATCTCTAATGGTTCTCCACAGGTAATAGAGGGAGAGGCAAAGAATCACGACACACAATTTGGAAAGCCTTCTGAAAGCAAGAATGGGCAATGATTGCCAAGAACCTGGTGTTGAGCTCATATTTAAAAAGAACTCAAACAATATTCTATCTACAAAACCTAGTTTAGTTATAAAGGAAACAATCACAACTTCAAAAAGAAGCAAGCAAGAGAAAGCCTTGGGAAAGTCATGATTTAGTTTGCAATAACCTCTGTGCATTTCTGAGCCTGACAAGCAAGCATGAGACAGAAGATCTGGAAGTGACTTAACTCAATTTCAGAAAACCAGACAACCCTATAATGAGGCTGAAGCAAGACCACATGGAATACTGAGGAAGAACTGAATAACTCTTCCTAAACTGTCTTACAGAAAAGAGATGAATAAGAGGAAGTATGGATAGCAAGTAAGAGAGAAGTGACGTTGTTAATATGAAAAGTTAACAGGAGATTAAGATGGTTCAAGAGCATGTCAGGTCAGGACTTGCTAGATGTACTTAACTAAATGTAAGTTCATATTAGGAATTGGATAAATGAGATATAAAAACTCCAAGGAGTCACAAAACTTAGGATCATGGAAAGGCAAATGAAAACTAGTAAAAGGAGCCAACTTTATATCATGATAGGGCCTACCAAGTATGCTTGACATCTAATCTGCCTAGAACATCTGGAAGGAAACTTTCACAGATGCTAAACTGTGCTTCTTATAATTTAATGTGCACATGAATCTCCTGGGCAACTCTTTAGAAAGCAGTTTCTAAGTTTGGGGTCAGCATCAACATTTGGCATTTTCAACAAATTCCCAGGTGAAATGAGGTTGTGCCACATTTTGCACAGCAAAATACTAAAGCTTGCTGCCCCAGCTTATGGTTTCATTTGCATTATGGCTTCGTTGAAGACTAGCTGATCTCTTTAGTAACTGAAGTGAATGCTATATAACAAAAAAGTAATTCAAGGAAAAGACCTGTTCCTTTAACTCTAATGTTACACATACCACAAACTCTAATTTGCTCCTGAACCCATTAATTCTAGAAAGTTCTTAAGCACAGTGGACATCAACCTCTTATTATGAATAACATTGGCTATAGTTTGAACATTTATCGTTTGGTACCTATTGGAGTGAAAGAAAAGAGAATCCATTTGGAATATATTGGGCACATTGCAAAATGGAAAAGTCAGGGAAAATTATTCTAGTCATGTAAAGAGGATTGGTTAGGTCATATTCTGAGTCCTGAGCTCATTCTGGGTTTCTTTCTATAAATAGGATATTTTGGAACTAGAGAAAGCACAGCAGAAGGCAACCAGAATGACAGAGGGATTTGGGGAATTTGCTTCTACTGAAAGGTTAAGAAAACTAGGTCTGTTTTCTTTTGTAAGGAGAGAAAAGATGTTACCTCACTGAGGTGATATCATTCTAAAAGTAGTGGAAGTAATAGGATGAGACAAGAGTGCCTTATGGAAACAAGAGTAGAAGGATTCTGGCAAGGAATGAAGGCCAGAAGAATGGCTCTAGCTTTTCTAAAGGCCCTCAGTTAGCAGTGTTCCTACTGGCAGAACTCCACTGCTCACAAAAGGAGGGGTAAACACTAGATTGGGATCAGGAAATAAGTGAGAGAGAGAAAATGAGGAGGCGGGGGGATCTTATCTCTTTATTCATTGAGAACATTTTCAAACAGGCATTTATTAATCCTATAGAAGCCCTGCACTCAAGGCATATTGTGAACTTTACCAACATTCCCCAAGCTCAAGGGTTCTTCTTCTGTAACACATCACATCTCTGCTTCCTCTTCATCCCAAAATGGCATTTTGTCCATCAAATCAGCAACAAAATGTAAATAGTTATAATATGCAGGGTTTTCCCTCTAAATTACTTTTTCCTCTTCATCCATCCTGGAAAACATTCTCTTTTTGTTTTATTTATTTATTTTTAGAGACAGGGTCTTGCTGTGTCACCCAGGCTGAAGTTCAGTGGCTCGATCTTGGCTCACTGCAACCTCTGCCTCCTGAGCTCCAGCGATTCTCCCACCTCAGCCTCCTGAGTAGCTGGGAACACAGGTGCACGCCACCACACTGGATAATTTTTATGTTTTTTGTAGAGACAGGGTTTCGCCATGTTGGCCAGGCTGGTCTTGAACTCTGGGACTCAAATGATCTGCCTGCCTCAGCCTCTCAAACTGCTGGGATTACAGACATGAGCCACTGTGCCCAGGCTGATTCTCTTTTCAGTTGGTAGAAAAGCATTGCCCATGACTTCACATATGAGACCCCAACATCTTCCTTTGATCCTTGAAGCTCAGAGATGAAAGTACTTGCAGACCATCCTGGGCCATCCCATAATTTTACAGCAGGGGAATATAAAGCTCATAGAGTTGATAATCATACAGATTTTATCTGTAATGCACTGGAGCATATATGCTTTCTGGAAACTCTGAAAATTCCCCAGTGAGCTATCTGGAAAACGTCAGTTATCCATGAGTTAGCTCAGTACTCTGGTCCTCTGTCAAAATTGATTTTCAGCTGTGTCTTTTTACTTGGACAACCTTTGAGGGGAGTTGCTCTAGGTCCACTGCTTTAGGTAGTTGACCCAAACTTCCCCCAAATGTAGGAAATTTGGTTAACTAACTTTAGGTGGGTTAAGCAACTTTTCCATAGTCACACTGCTTGTAAGTAGTAGAGGAGGAATTAAAATTCAGGATTTTCAGATCTAAAGTTTATGCTCTTAAGCACTGGACCATATGTACCCCCTTGCCATCTTTCTTTCCGAATACATACATTTTTGCTTTTGTTGCAGTTTGTTTGTGTTAGAGTATTGGAACAAGCCAGTCTCACTGATCTATACTGCTTCCCCCTCTCCCAATACCTTGACTGCTATATAATAGAAACTTAATATAATTTTCCTATATGAGTTAGAACCAAACTGTTTCTGTTTATCTCTGGGAAGACTTGTTTTCTAACTTTATCCAGCATAGCAGCATAGATTGTAATGCAAGGAGAGACTGAAGAACAACGGTGATCACCAATTGCCCAATGTTCCAGGAGGCTTAAACCACTTCTGGAGCCTCCTTTTCCCCCACCTCCATCCTAGAACATAGCAGATGCATCCTGGAAGAAGCCTCGACAGAACATAGGCCAATTCGATTCTAAGATGCAGGTTATTCTCGAAATCTACGAGCTGCAAATCAAAGATGGGGTATACACTGCAAATTAGGGGGCACTAATGCGATGACTCAGAGTCCCAGAATGGGTCTGAGTATGCAAATCACTGTGGAGATGTTCCCAAAGTCTTGACAGATCTATGTTAAGGCAGAAACAAGGACATCATACTCTCCAATATTACTGTGATTCAGAATCTAAATAGTGACCTGAACGCCAGAAATGTCAGACAAGAAATGGGAAAAGGAATGGGCAGCCCAGAGATCTGGGTCTGTTGAGAAGCCTATGAACCCAGTGACTTGGAATAAAGACAATTGGGAGATGCCTGAAATTTCAAGAGAAAAAGAGGAATCTCTGGCCCTAATGCTGGGGCTTTCTTAGTGTCCCCTGTCTCTGCAGTCTGTTTCCTACTTCCTGTAAGACAGAACATCTCTTGGAATCATCTGATGTGTTGGAAGGGGGCTGTGAGGGAAAGAGCATTCATGCTGACTATGTTACAGGTTGGATTGTCTGACCTTAGCAAACCATTTTCTTTCTCTGGGCCTCAGTTTTTCCACTTACATAATGGCCTTAGATTTGATATTTGTTGTGAGTTTAATTGTGTCCTCTCTAAATTAATATGTTGAAGTCTCAACCTCCAGTACCTCAGAAAGTAACCATATTTGGAGGTGAGTCTTTAAAGAGATGATTAACTTAAAATGAGGCATTAGGGTGGGGCTCCAATCCAATATGCCTAATTTTTTTTTATAAGAAGAGAGAGACTGGCTGGGCACAGTGGCTCACACCTGTAATCCCAGCACTTTGGGAAGCTGAGGCGGGCGGATCACCTGAGGTTGGAAGTTCGAGACCAGCCTGATCAACATGGAGGAGCCCCATCTCTAATAAAAATACAAAATTAGCTGGGTGTGGTGGTGCATACCTGTAATCCCAGCTACTTGGGAGGCTGAAGCAGGAGAATTGCTTGAACCCAGGAGGCGGAGGTTGCAGTGAGCTGAGATTGTGCCATTGTACTCCAGCCTGGGCAATAAGAGTGAAACTCTGTCAAAAAAAAAAAAAAAAAAAAAAAAAGAAAAGAAAAGTAGATAGAAGAGAGAGACACCAGGGATGCACATGCACAGAGGAAAGACTGTGTGAGAACACAGCAAGAGGACATCCATCTGCAAGCCAAGGAAAGAGGCCTCAGAAAAAATCAACCCGGTTGGCACCTTGATCTTGGACTTCCAGTCTCCAGAACTGTGAGAAAATGAGTTTCTGTTATTGACATTCAGTGTGTGGCCTTCTGTTTTGGCAGATATAGCAAATAAATACAGATTTCCAATGACCCAATTATCTGCCTTTCTATTTCTGTGAAACTTCCTTCAACAGGCTTAGTATTGGGGTGGATCGAAGTTGACTGCAAATTCTTTGATAGTGCTTTCATCAGGAAGGAGGAGGGGAGGTCTATGTGCTCCTCCCCCACTTTCGGGTGGACTCAGTGACTGCTTTGACCAATAGAATAAGGCAAAAGTTACACCTCTAGTTTCCTGGTTCCAAGCCTTAGGAGACTCTTCACTTCCTCTTCCTGTGTCATGGAACGCCTGCTCTTGGAGCCCTGAATCACCATGTAAAAAGTCCAACTACCCTGTTTTAGATGCCGTGTGAAGTAGTCATGAGACTACATGAAGACAGTGAAAGGCCCAACTGAGCCCAGCCTTCCAGTTTGCCCTGCTGAGATGCTGGGCATTTGAGTACAACTCACTTGGACACTCCAGACCAGACCAGCCACCAGCCAAAGGTCACTAAGTGACTCCAGTCAATGCCATGTGAAACGAAAGAATTGCCTAGCCAAGACCTGCCAGAATTCTTATTCATCAGATTTAATATGGTTGTTGAGTAAGCCACTAAGTTTTGTTACAATGCTTGTTAACTTGTTACAGTGATGTAATAAACATTTCTGAACTGATTTACTAGACATTTATGAGCATATTAATTCTATACAGGCCCATTGTTACCAGGTCTTATTTTGTGCCCACGGAGAAAGTAAGGTGCCATTATGAAGGGATTGGGGTTTGGACTGAGATTTGGATTTGGGTAAACTCTGCCATTAACAAGTCACTTGTTTTCTTCAGACAAGTAATTTGACATCCCTGAGTCTCACTTTCCTTATCTGTAAAATAGGGATAATCACACCTGCTGTGTGGAGTTTTGTGAGGACTTAATGTGTTAATTAGATATTTTATTGCTAGGCAGATAGTATCCTATAAATGGTAACTGCTCTTACTGCAATAGTAATGCTACTGCTGCTGCGGATAATCATGATGAAACCAGGTCATCTTGCCTATGACTGCCAGTGGAGTTGGATGAAATGCCCCTTCCAAACAAGCAGCTTTCCTCGGTCTGCCATAGGGCTAAAATCTCACCATTGGCTTTTTCAAGTTATGGCATTTCAGTTGAAGGACTCAATATCCTTTAAATTTCCAGTTACACCTGGCAGGATTAACACAGGCAAAAACATTACAAACTGGAGGCAGCATAGCAAAGTGAAAAAAAGCACATGATTTAAAAAATTGTAGAACTAGTTTTGGCTACAAGTCATTCCAGATCTAAAAGAACAGTGGATTAAATATGTTAGAAATTTGACTTTCATGTAAATTACAAGTAGGTCTGGAGCCATATGATGTTCTATAGTATCAGGGACCCAAGCACTATCTGTCCTCTATCTTCTGCTGTATGTAGTTTTACTCTCCATGTCATCTCATGGTATAATATGGCTGTCCTTCACCATCAGGAAAGAAGACTGGTTGGGAAGGACGCATCTATTACTTTAGGGACACTTCTTAGAAGTTGGACAAATTGCTCTTGCGTATACACTATTGCCCAAAACTTAGTCATAAGGCCAAATCTAGCTCCTACACAGGGTGGGAAATGTGAACTTAACATCCATGTGCCTAACACATTAATTCTATTGTTAAGGAAGAAGAGATGCTTACTGGGGAAAAGAAGTAATCTTTGTGACAGTTAACACTTTCTTGAGCACTATTTCAAGTCAGGAGTGGTGGTAGGCAATTCAGGTACTTTTCTTGAGACAGAGTTTCGCTCTTGTTGCACAGGCTGGAGTACAATGGCGCAATCACGGCTCACTGCAGCCTTCACTTCCTGGGTTCAAGCGATTCTCCTCCCTCAGCCTCCTGAGTATGTGGGATTACAGGCACCCGCCACCACACCCGACTAATTTTTGTATTTTTAGTAGACATGGGGTTTTGGCATATTGGCCAAGCTGGTCTCGAACTCCTAGCCTTGGGTGATCCACCCACTTTGGCCTCCCAAAGCGTGGGGATTACAGGCATGAGCCACTGCGCCTGGCCTATGAGCTTATTATTATCATCCCTATATAAGAGAGAAAGAAAGTGAAACTGAGAATTGATTTTCATAAAGTCACACAGGTAGTTAGTTCCCAGGCCAGGATTGGACCCAGGTCTATGTGATCCAAAGTGCATACTCATTTCCCTAAAACAACCCTAGTTCCAATCCTTGCTTGATGACTTTACTGACTATGTGACACTGAGCCAGTCATCTGCCCAAGCAAAGGCAGCTTTACTGTGAAGCTAATGAAACATCTCACTTACACAGACTCCTGATGAGATAGGAGTTTCCAGGAGCTGCAGAGTACTGAGAGTGGGGTGGAGGGATGAAAGCCAGGTAGCAATCAATAAGTATTTCTATGTAAGCCTTTCTTGCAGATTGACAAATAGACTCAAGAAGAAAGAGACGTAACCTCTAAACCTACAACAATTTTTGGTGATTTCTTTTATTTTATTTTTATTTATTTTTTTATTTTCAAAACTGGGTCTAGCTCTGTCACCCAGGTTGGAGTGCAGTGGCATGATCACAGCTCACTGCAGCTTCAACCTCCCAGGTTCAAGTGATCCTCCCACCTCTGCCTCCCAAGTATCTGGGTCTACTGGAACACACCACCACACCTGGCTAATTTATTTTTTATTTTTATTTTTATTTGTAGAGATGGGGGTCTCACCATGTTGCATAGGCTAATCTTGAACTCCTAGGCTTGAGTGATCCTCCCACCTAGGCTTCCCAAAGTGTTGGGATTACAGGTGTGAGCCATCACATTTGGTCTCTTTTCTTATTCCAAATAAATATTTGCAAGATTTGTGTTTGGACCTACAGTTGTATCTGTAACAGTGTATTGTTTTCTTAAATAGGGTCCCCCCAAATTATATATACTTCAGCTCTCACGAAACCTGGATCCATTCCTACTGCCAAGCCAAAATTCAGCAAATTTTAAAAGAATGAATTTCAGAACTATCTTAAATTTTGACTAAGATTTAGGTCTCAGAAATGGCAGAGCAGAGACCCTGACCAAGACGACAAACTCAAAGGGAATCTATGGTGGGGTTCTGGAAACACAGAAAGACAGACCTTCCCCAGAGATCTCTCCCAGATTCCTCCAGAGAGGGACTCTTTCCCTCTGGCATATTCCCATGGCCCTGTAAGTGTTCTTTAGCTCATTGCACATTCTGCCTTCTGAAAAATTACTCATGTCCATATCAATCCCTCCACCCAGAGTAGCAACTATCAGTAAGTAGAAACCAGGTATCCTTCATCTCTGTACCAAGACTCCAGCAAGGGGCATGTTGCAAACCAGGAACCAATAAATAGTTGTTGAATTGAGTTGAATTGAGGAACCCGTGGATTTAGGAACATAAAAGGATGCACAAAAGCAAAGTTACTAACTCATTTCTTTATTGCATGATGTTTTCCAGATCTCAGTTTCCTTCTGTGAAATGAAGGCATTAGATCTATTGATCTCTAGGAGGGCAATTGTGAACCTGACAGCTGACAGTAGTGAACTAATTAACATCTCTGAACTCTATATTCTCAGAGTGCAGGTTTTATGCCTTGAATTGAGGTGAAATCCAATCTGGAAGCCTCATGTTCATTAAAGAGGCCTTCGGCATTCCTTGGAAGTGTTAGATGTTGGCCTGACCAAATTTCAGCAGGGATAATTGCATTCTGACAACTTCGAGTTCCCCTGAACTCTTCAATTGAATAAGGTAAGCTTCGCTTCCCACCCCAAATTATTTTGCACTGCTCTCCTTGGCCTTTAAACAGAGATGTCACCTCATTTGTAAGCTGTTTTGTTCTTTCTTCTAAAGGGTTATGTACTTTTGCTGAGGTTCAATAATTTTTAACAGTTAAGGCATTGTATAATTTCAGGTAATTCCCATGGATGAAAGGCTGTTCCTGGATACTATATCCAAACTATTTTAGGACCTTATAACTTGTTCTCCAGTGCTGAAGACAGTTACTTTGAATGATATAAAAACTCTATCATAGTGAATGATCTCAGTGTTTATAGGAGGAGAATGAAACGAGATAAAAATTCAAATACTCTTTCTCGTAGATACAACATCTTGGTTCTAAAAGTTTTCAAGGGCCACACATGTTATCTAGTCAGTAGAATAAATATACATTCTAATGGGTTGTACACTGGAGACTCAAACATCCCCAACCTGACTTGATATAACTTTCAGTCTAACAAAGGAATGAGAACATGTGTGAAAGGTATTAGAAAGTGAGGCAGCTCCATAAATACTTGTGGGATCACGATGACATTTATTTGTTTATTTTGTGTCTTTGTCATGGAATGCAGTAACAGAAGCACTAATGTGCCATGACTTGCCCTCATACCCAGTTACAGCTATACAGCTCTGTAAAATCATTTGTTTAATATTAGGGAGGTAATTTAACCCATTTTACTGGGCTTTATTTTATTAGAAGCTGCTGTAATAGGTTTGCATCTAATAATTTTACCTTGGTTATAATAATAACATCCTTTTCCTCATAATGATGAGATTTTTTCCACTCCTTTGATGTCTGTACTAATTACTATCTATTGTAATATTTAAATTCAGAATTAAAATGAGTTTCTTCCTTCATCTGTAGCTCTTTAAAAAGCCAGGTTGTGAATACAATGACAGCAAATCAAACCCAAACCTGAGGTTTGCTTAACAGCTGAACGACCCTGCGGTTTTTTTTTTTTTTTTTTTTTGAGACAGAGTCTCGCTCAATCGCCCAGGCTGGAGTGCAGTGGCGCTCACTGCAAGCTCCGTCTCCTGAGTTCTCGCCATTCTTCTGCCTTAGACAGCCGAGTAGCTGAGACTACAGGAGACCGCCACTACGCCCAGCTAATTTTTTTTTTTTTTTTTTTTTGTATTTTTAGTAGAGACGGGGTTTCACCGTGTCGGCCTCGCTGATCTCGATCTCCTGACCTCGTGATCCACCCGTCTCGTCCTCCCAAAGTGCTGGGATTACAGGCGTGAGTCACCACGCCCGGCCAACCCTGCTGTTTTAAATAGATGGTTCATCCCTCCATCACCAAATGTTTACTGAGTACTTCCTTTGGCCAAGTACAGGTGTTAAAAAACTTGCTATACCAATGTGACCCTCTTACTTTGCTCCTTCTTGACATGGATAGTGTATATCTTGGAAAAAACTAACAATTTCATAAATTATATCTGGAACTAAAATAAATAAAAATGGGATATGGAGGAAAGGAAGGGAGAGGAAAGGAAAGGAGGAAACGTATGGTCATGAATTAGAAAGTAAAGTTCCTGTAGGAGGTCTTCTTAACTATTTTTGGACTTCTGGAATCTCTTTTCTAAAAAACATATGCACTTTCCAAATTTTGCTTAGAATTTTGGCATATTTACAGACTCACAGAAGCCCCTCTAAGCAACCCAGCTCCATAACAGTATATTTGGGTGAAGTTGGGGAAGCATTCAAGTGGTCACACAAAGCAGGCAATGTGCCCCTTGAAAGATTTTCCATGTGGTTATTGACCTTGTGCCAGAGTTTTATGCATTGCTTAGCCATGTCACTCAAGACAGGGAGCTTCCTGTTATGACCTTGAGTGCATTATTATTATAATAGTTAGTGAAAATTCTCCTAATCTTGTGACCATTTTATTTATAGTTAGGAAGCCTTTGGCTTATACACTTCTTCAGTGATTATGATGTAGTTTAGTTAAAGAACTGTGACTACTTATCCCTTAACTTAGGAGACTGAAGGCAGAGGTGTCACATGGTATTTATACAACTTCTAGGCCAGATCTGTAGATAACTGTAGGCAGAATCCAAGAAGCACCCAAATCTTACAGGTAAACCAAGGCAAAACTGAAATCTCTGTTAACATGGGTTTATGAATGAGGGGTGTGTGTGTGTGTGTGTGTGTATATATATATATGTATACACTTTGATCCCTTTAAGGAGAGAGGGAGGGAATTTCACAATGCATTTATAGAAGGACTTCTTCTGACTGGTAGATACTAAATAAGTGTGTTAACTGGGTGACAAAAGTACCAGATACGTATAAGGAAGCCATTTGCTTTATTGAAAATAGTCTTGAAAGTTATCATCCTTTTATTTAATTGAACTCAATGAATATACACTGTGCCCACACATGCCATACGTTGTGCTATGTGCTGAGTGACTCAAAGATATCATTCCCTGAAGATATTTACTGCTAGTACAGTTGGAAAGCACACGTGCAGGCATGCTCCCTTCTTGCTCCCACATCAGACATTTCCAATCGATGCTGGTGATTTTTTTGTCTGAACCTAGATTCAGTCTCAAAATCTTTTTAAACTCAATGCTCTGAGCAGCAGTTTCCAATCAATCTGAATAGGCACAAGCAAGAAAATCCATTTGTATCCTGACTCTAGGAGAGGGACAGATAAATACACAAATACTTATGGTATCAAGGAAATTATGATCATCCACAAGAATAGATATTTCTTAAGTATTTACTATATGCTGAATCAAGTTCTCAACAATTTATTGTAGTACCAATGTCCAGAAGATAAAAACTATTTAAAGAAATCCTATTGGGACCTCCTTTTGAAAAGCAAAGAACTATTTTGAAAGCAAGTTATCATCCTCTGATTGGTCTGTTTGCTGAGATCAACTGTGTGTTGAATTTTTTTTTGTGTACCACACACCTATGAAGGGATATAGGGTTCAATATCAATTGCCTTCACTGGAGTATGAGATGAAGCAGGACAAGAGAAAGGAGTGGTTTTTCAAGGAAAAACAATTGAAAGTAAAAAAACAAATAAAATTAAAGCACCCACTGGGAATGAATGGAAAGAATATGGAAATTATAATTATTATATGAATCTCCCCTCCACTTGACATGGGAAAAAATAATATTGATTTTCCTCTTCTACCTTAATGGAAAGAAATCTGATTGTCTTTCAGATCAGCTTTTTAAGAACATCTAATCCTTAACAGGTAAACAAATTATAGAAGAGTATTTTTTAAAGTGAGTCATTTCAATTTAACAAGGACTTTCCTTAGAACCGTAAATTTTTTAAAAGACAATGGATATCCACACAATGCAAAGAGAAACACTGCATCAGCAAAAGCGCCCTAGGTACAGTATTTGTTAAAAAAATAAAATAGGCATATGTACTACTAAGCAGACAATTTTGAGCTTTGTTGTTTTTCTAGCTCATTTTTTCCTTTGAGGGAATTCTAGGCTTAATTTTTATTTATTTATTTATTTATTTATTTATTTATTTATTTATTTATATCAGTTGCTGACCACCAAGTGCCCTGGTGTCATCCTGGCTCCTCTCTTCCTCTCACACCCCATTTCCCATCTGTCAACAAATCCTACCAGCCCTCTATCTTTGAACCAACAACTTTCTACCCCCATACTCACTTGGTCCATACTATCATTACCTTTCCTTCTTTTTCTGTTTCTTTCTTTCTTTCTTTTTTCTTTTTTTTCTTTTTGAGACAGAGTCTCACTCTATCACCCAGGCTGGAGTGCAGTGGCATGATCTCAGCTCACTGCAACCTCTGCTTCCCGAGTTAGAGCGATTCTCCTACCTCAGCCTCCCAGGTAGCCGGGGTTACAAGCGTGTATCACCATGCCTGGATTTTTTTTATTTTTAGTAGAGTTGGGGTTTCACCATATTACCCAGGCTGGTCTCGAACTCCAGGCTTCAAGTGATCCACCTACCTCAGCCTTTCGTGCTAGGATTGCAAGCATGAGCCACCGCACCAGCCATTAGTTTTCACCTGAATTATTTCATCAGCTCTCCATCAGCCTACCTGCTCCCACCCTGGCCCATTTTCAGTAGTATGTCTACAGCACTCAGAGAGATCATTTCTGAACAGAAGTCAGGTCAAGTGGCTCCTCTATTCAAACTCTCCAGGGATTTCTAACCTCAATTGGCACAAAACTGGCACTCTTACAGGACTTACAGCTTGGTTCTTATAGGATCTGTGAGGCTCTGCGTTATTTTCCTCCTCCTCAAGTCTCCCACTACTTATCTGACTATATCTCCTTCCACTCTCACCATCGCTCATTTTGTTCCAACCACACTGACTGTCTTACAATTCTTTAATCATGTCCCTCTTCAGTACCTATGAGTTCTTTTCTTAGCCTGCTGGAGACTTGCTTCTGACAACTACATGTCTCATTTTCTTACTCTCTCAGATTTTTGGTTAAAGGTCACTTTGTCAGAGAAGTCTTCTTTGACCACCTCAAATGCACCTTATCCCCACTGTCTGTCCTCTCCTCTTGGCCTGCACCCCTTAGCATTTCCTAGAATGGTATTCTGCTTTATTTTCTTCTAAAGTATTTATCAATGATTGACATTTTATATCTTTGCTTATTGTTTGAATCACTCTATCAGACTGCAAGCCCTGTGAAGGCAGGGAGTTCATCTATTTTGTTCCCTGTTGTGTATTAATCTCTTCGAACAGTATCTTGTATCTAGTTCGTACCCCATAAATACTTGCAGTGACTGATGAATGAATGAATGAATGAATGAATAAATGAATAGAGACTGACTATGAACTAGACACTGCTATGGTTAGAGCAGTGAAAAAGACAGACCTGGCTACTGGCTTTATGATGCTCACACTCTACCGGTTATTGGCATTCTTATTTTCTCTAAAATGTAGCTCAAATTCCTTTTACAATCAGTTGAAAACAGAGTGAAGAAAAAGTGGGGGAAAGATACAGTGGTACAGTATGATACTGGTTAAGGAGAGAAGAGGGTCAAGATTTTAATGTACAATGTGTTACAGAGTTTCAACACTTTCTGTACTATATTAGTGTCATAAATACTGGAGTTCATTTAGGAAGGCTTCAGATACATCCTGTTCCAAAATTTGCCCTGTGGACTCTCTTTATAATGCCCATCAAGGGAAGGAAGATAGAAATCAAGCCAAACTGCTTGGTAATTTTTATCTCACAGGTATTCTCCACAAATGCTTTCTTTACCCAACATTATTCTTAGAGCACATTCTGCATGGAAAACTCACACCTTATTATTTGCTTTGTTTCACTGAATATCTACTTGTTCTTTCTGGCTTGTTCATATGTCCAGTGTTTCATGTGTAGCAAAACCCAGGAGCATCACAGTCTACTTGAATTATCAGGGGCAAGTTGGAAATTTTGAAAATTATTTTCCATTTCCCCATAGAAAAATCTTGAGCCCTCCTTGACCCTCTTCTTTTGCCTTTTTTTTTTTTTTTTTTTTTTTTTTTTTGACAAGGTCTGGCTCTGTTGCCCAGGCTGGAGTGAAGTGGCATGATCTCGACTCACTGCAAATTCTGCCTCCTGGGTTTAAGTGATTCTCATTCCTCAGACTCCTAAGTAGCTGGGATTACAGTCGTGTGCCACCAAGCCCAGCTAATTTTTGTATTTTTAGTAGAGATGGGGTTTTGCCATGTTGGCTGAGATGGTCTAAAACTCCTGACCTCAGGTGATCTGATCACCTCAGCCTCCCAAAGTGCTGAGATTACAGGTGTGAGCCACTGCACTTGGCTCTGCATAACTTTTTAAAGCTGATTTAGTGATAATGGATTTTCCCTTTTTCTTTTTCTTTTTTTTTTTTTTTTTCTTTTTTTTGAGACAGGTTCTTGCTCTGTCATCCAGGCTGTAGTGCAGTGGCATGATCTTGGCTCACTGAAACCTCTGCCTCCTGGGTTCAAGTGATTCTCGTGCTTCAGCCTCCCAAGTAGCTAGGACTACAGGTGCATGCCACCATGCCCAGCTAATTTTTGTATTTTTAGTAGAGACAGGGTTTCACCATATTGGCCAGGCTAGTTTTGAACTCCTGACCTCAGGTGATCTGCCTACCTGGGCCACCTAAAGTGTTGGGATTACAGGCGTGAGCCACCATGCCTGGGGGGATTTTCCTTTCTTAATCTATGGACAGTTCTCCAGCCACTTTGAACTGTGAAGAAGCCATTGTAGGACCCTTGCTAAGTAGAGGGGCAAAGGTCAGCTTCAGGATCCTTTAAAGACTCATTGACATTTTAGGCATGGCTTAGGACAGTAATTGGTTATTTTGCTGCTGTGGAAATGGGCCTTTTTATTTCCAGCTGTATGGCTCAAGGAGTCAGAAGATATACTATTTATTTATTTATTTATTTATTTATTTATTTATTAGCTAGTGGGTTTTTCCTATAATCATATAATACTGAGTAGATTTATTTTGCTTCTTGAGATTAAATTCATAATAGAGGATGGTCAGAATTTGTCTGGGGATTTTATGGGTATAAATTAAGATGACAATACTTGTTATAACATAGGAAGCGCAGGAGTGCCACACTATCCTCGTTCAGTACTAGTTTTCCATTTGGCTCCACCAAATAACATATTGGCTAGATATGAAGGACTTCCATTTGAACCACTATCACCCATCTAAATTGACTGGACCAATAAGTGTTCTGGTCACTGAGGGGAATTGCAGAGTGGGTTGGATAGTTCGGAACAAAGTCTTGAGGGAACAAATGGGGATCACTTTCAGACAATCATTGGGCGATCCTTGGATGACATGTCAGCTGCTGTCATTGGGTGGACCTCACTAGCTAATGAGAAGAAAGCTAATATAGCTGCTCAAGTCAGGTGATGCACAGGGGTCCAGGAATGGAAAGGGAACTATATGCGGGCACTGAGCCAGTTCTCTGCTGGTGACCCCTTTGGGCTGACAACAAATGGTACTTTGGCCAACTTCAGCCGTCTCTCCCTATTCTGTTCGAATCCTGTCTGTCTCAACAGTCATCCTGTCTTCTCAGTCCTGGAATCTTTACTTGGTGTGGAAAAAGAAAATAAAACTTAATCATTTATTCTTATAAATATTTTGTTGAGTAACACTTAGATCACAGTTCTTGAAACTCGAGAGCCAATCAGTTACTTTCTTCCTTGGTTCCATACTTACAACTTTCTCTAAGGCAAAGGGGGAATTTACTGCAGCTGCCAGGGCTGAGGAAAGGGTCACAGCGTCTATGTGAAGAAATGAAATGGGGAGTTGAGGTGGAAGTGGTGGAGGTGGAGTGGGGAAGAGAGTGGATCACAGTTCAAAATATTCTCCTGCCCTACTCTCATTTCATTCTTGGTTAGGATGCTCTATGCCAAACCCTGTATCAGGCACCTTATTTAACTTTTATAACTACCCAGTGGAAAAGATACTATTTTCTGATTTAATAGATGAGGCAAAGGAAACCCGGAGAGGTTAAGTAATGTGTACAAGATCATACAACCAGTAAGCAGCAGACCTGGTGTTCACAATCAGGGCTGTCTAATTCCCAGATCTGTGTGCATGACCACTCATTCGCTAGCCGTATTGCAAGCCCAGAGAGATGCATTTTGAGAAAAAAAAAAAATGCTGTGTCCTCTCCCTTACTTTATTTCTATATTTCTAACATCAGGTTAAATGGAGGTCTCATACAAATTGGTGTTGTGGGGTGACCATTCTTTTAGGCTTAGACCTGGACTATGTGGTAAGGGTGCACACATAGCTGGAATGTTAAGAGATCAAGCTTCTTTTTGCTGTCTGAGCCATTACAGAGGTGTCAGCTTTTCTTTTATCTTCTGGGGGTGTCTCCTATGGAAGTCCTAAGGACCTGCAGGTATCCAGCCTGCATCTAGCACTGTCTTTCCTTAGAAGGAGGTAGAAAACAGCAAGTGATTGTTTTCTTCCCTTTCACTCACAAGTTTCTTTGCTTTCACCCGGGCCTCCTTCTAGCAAACTATTCTTCCTCTGGATGGCTACTCTGGCCCATTGCCAGCTCTGCAGGAAAACAAGAAGCCTTCCTTTCTGGGATAAGAGATTTCTCATTCCCCACTGCAGCTCCCTCAGTAGATAAAGATTTTTGGCATGTTTTCAAGGATGTTGCAGCTGAATTATCCACCTCTGTGCTTTCTTCCATTTGCTTTTATGATGTTTCTTCCATTCTCCATTGTTTCTTGCAACTTTTCTTGATGACAAAAGATACCCCCCATTTACATTTGAAAAAGGGTAGTGACTACTGTTACAAAGTCAGAACAATACCCACTGAAGCTGAGCTTACTCAATTGAATAGTCGTTTAATATTTTAATAAAATAAAGACCTCTTTTAGTACCTGCTGCTGCATTTGTGAAGTTTATGATGCATCTTTTACATTCATTTCCATGTTTAAATTATAATATTTTCCCTCTCACCCTAGAGCAGCTTAATACACTGCAGGGAACACGTTCCCTTGATGATGAAAACAATATGTTTAAGGTAAGTGGGGCTTATAGTTTAAGTATAACCAGAGGACTCATTAAAGAATGTGTTCAATGTCCCAGTACCTGAATTCTCACTTCTAAACCACTACAATTTGTGCTTGAATTTAAAATATTGTTGATTGATAATTTCTGGGGGGAAATAAAGCATTTGTGTAAGGTTAATAAAAATCAGTTAGTAACTCTTGCTAGCTAACCCCTACAAAGCTTCAAATGATGACATTATCTTGGTGAAGTTAGATGGTCCAGAATCTGAGCTTTGAGACTTACAGCCTCTGAAACCTGATTTGTCATTACACAGAGAGAAGTATTATTCTCTCAAAGTCAGATTTATATTAACTGGACATATCAAGATTGTTATATAAATTGCCAATATCAGTTGATCAAATTTTTAAAAAGAAATGTAGTTATCATTTGCCCTGGAATAATTGTATAGCAGGAATCAGCACATTCTTTCCCTCTATGAAGACTTGCAGGTGAAACCAAATTATAAGCAGAAGATTGTAGCATGATCATAGAATCTGTGTAAAGAGATTAAATTTATTCCAATGTCAGGCTAAGATTATCTGACACAGTGGTGGTTCTCCACTCTGGCTATGTCTCTGGGACTATTGGAGTCTATGAAATTTTCAGAAGCTTGGGACCCATTTCAGACCTAAGATTAGGGCAAGGCATTTGTATTTGTTTTCTCTTAAAAAACATGTGATTCTCTTGGTCATCAGGGTTGAGATCAGTGGTCTGAAGCATTTGTCTCCACTATAGAAATGATTTTGCAATGGTGCCATATTATTCAACGTCCGCTGGGCAAGATTCCCTCCCTCCTGGATAGTATGTAGAATCACACCACCAGCATTTGGTTATTTCCCTTTGTCTGTGGTCTCAGGGACAGTCAGTTCTCTTTTTAAATAGGTTTTTGCATCTAGATAAATACATATTCTGGCCAGATTCCTTTTAATTTTAGGTAACTTTCTCCATCTCTGCTCTCATCTGGCTTGCCTGGATCATACAATTAAATCTTCAGACAATATTGTTTCTTTCTGTGCAAGCTTTGAGAGACCCCTGTTATTTTAATCCCACGCTCCACTTTGTCAACCAAGAAAAATCAGTGGGCAAAAAATATTTTTCCAGCTATGTAAGTTTATGCAGAGATAAGATATTCCATGGAAATATGCATTTGTTGTCATAAGGACCACATCCAGAGGCTTTCAACCCTTCCCCAGGTTGTAGCTAGAATCATCTTTCTTTTAAACATAGGTTTTTTGTTTTGTTTTTGTTTTTGTTTGTTTGTTTGTTTTGCTGTTGTTGTTTTCTTTTTGTCTAAACTCTGAAAACTACTTTCAAGGCAGCAGGAAGTACGGTCTGTGCACTGTTTACTTCTCTCGTCGCATCCCTCTCTCTCATCTCCTCAATCATGCTTCAGCCATTTTTGAACTTTGTTCAATTTCTTGAATGTACAATTCTTACATTTTCTCTGCCTAGGACACTATCATCATCTTCTTCATCCATTAGCTCTTCTCTTCCTTTGGTTCCCAACCTCAATGTCACTTGCTCTGTGAGGCCTTCCCTGATTTCTTCACTTGGTTTAGAAATGTTAACCATGTACTCTCATGGTACCCTTGATCTCCATGGTCAAAACTCATCATGTTTCTTAAAATTGCTCAGTGACTTGCCATTGCTTTTAGGTAAAGTCCAAATTTAGCCTACTATTTAATCAACAGTCCACCTCTTGGGGTCTTATTCCTCTGTCCTCTGGACCATTCTTTCTCAAGAATGCTTTATTTTAGCCATTTGTGGTTACTTCTTAGCTGTCTATTAAGTATCTTTATTAATAGGTCAATACATTGGAAAGATATCTTAGCTTCTTATGCTGGATCCATATTGCGATTAGAATTAAGCATATGTTTTTTGCAAATCATTATAGACAAGAGTAGAGAGGTATGATAGGTTCAAGGTGGATTTAGTTCAAAAATTTTAAGATATTCTCTTTCTTTACTACTTCTGAGTTTAATTTCTGGAGACAACCACTCTTGTTAATCACTGTGCCCATGTGCTACCCATGTCTATGTATTTACTGAATTGAATAAGGGGGAAAGAATCTTTTTGTAAGCAGAGAGTCCCAGTCAATCACATTTACCAGGCTTAATTGAGAGGAAGATAGCATACCAATGTGTTTGCTCTAGGCCAATCCCAGATTTTCCAGTAGAGTTAGAATTTCATGTAATTTTATATTTTTCTACATCAGCATTGTGTTAAATGCTTCCCTAAATGGAAATTCATTTTTAGAACTTCTAAAGGTATAAGTAAATTCACAAACTTTTCAAAAACCCTTTGTCAAGCTATATAACTATATATAACTGTATCTCTCTGGTTTGGCAAATCCTGTGGCTGTATATATAGAAGCTCCATCTTTCTCCAATAGTCGTGTAAAGGGAACAATGTTTCCTCAGCCTCTTTACAATCTTTCCTCCCATCTTGGATGCCCATACTCTCTTCATATATACCCCACTTTCCAGACAGACCTGGATTCAATTTTGTTTCACTTTCTTATTAGCTCTGCTATTTGAATTTTCACTTTTCTGCTGTATAGGCTAATAATATGAAATGGGGAAAATTAACTGAGATAATGTATGCCAAATGTTCGGTATGGTTCCTGGTTAAGACAAAAAAGATGGGCATGGTGGCTCATGCCTGTAATCCCAGCACTTTGTTAGGCAGAGGTGGGATGATTGCTTGAGACCAGGAGTTTGAGACCAGCCTGGGCAAGAAGGTGAGACTCCGTCTCTACAAAATATTTAAAAATTAGCCAGGCAAGGTGGCATGTGCCTGTAGTCCTACCTACTGGGGAGGCTGAGGCAGGAAGATAGCTTAAGCCTAGGAGGTAGAGACTACAGTGAACCATGATCATGCCACTACACTCTATCCTGGGAAATGGAGCTAGACCCTATCACATAAATAAATAAATAAATAAATAAATAAATAAATAAATAAATAAGAGTTTGGTTTGATTTTCCTTTAGTGACACTGAATTCTCCATTTCCAGAACATATCTTCAAGCCCCAATATTATTGCATATTCTTTTTATTCTACCATGAAGCCTTCCCAAACTCTGTCAGAGTTAGTTCCTTCTTTCTCCAGGTATCCTCAGCCTTTTTGTTCTTATCATTCTAGTAAGACTTCTCTACCTGTTTTGGAAATCAATAACTTTCCCCAAATTCTGTCAGCTCCTCCAGAGATAGGCACTGCCTTATTCATTATTGTATCTCTAGGGATTAAAATAGTGTCTCCTCAGAGGTTGTTGTGAGGATTAAGTGAGTTAATACCTGCAGAGCTCCTAAAAAAGACCTAGCACATAGGAAATGTTCCATGAGAATCAGCTGTGTTATCAGTTTTTGATTATCATTAGTGCCCAGCACAGGGACTTGTATAGAGCAAGTACTCAAAATGGGCTGAATGAATGAGAAAAGGGAAGAGGAAAAATACACACACCTTTCTTCTCGTTATGGTAGCTTAGCATCTTAGAAACAAATAGTGCAATTGACCACGTATTTTCATCTCCTTTTTTTTTTTTTTTTTTCTGAGACTCTCCCTCTGTTGTCCAGGCTGTTGCCCAAGCTACAGTGCAGTGACAGATTCACAACCCCCTCAATGCAGCCTCCTTGAACTCCTGGGCTCAAGGAATCCCCAGATGTCAGCCTCCCAGTAGCTAGGACTACATGTGCATGCCACTACATCTAGCTAATTTTTCAACTTTTTATTTGTAGAGACAGGGTCTCACTTTCCCAGGCTGATCTTGAACTCCTGGGCTCAAGCAATCCTCTCACCTTGGCCTCCCAGAGTGCTGTGTGATTACAGGTGTGAGCCACCACTCCCAGCTCATCTCCCTTTTTATAATGACAATTCTTTTTTTTTTTTTTGGAAAGCCATCTCTCTTTGTGATTGTGGTTCAAAGGGTACTGAACTCATTTCCTCAGCTTAAGGTTGAACACGCAATCTAGATGTGGTCGCTTAGCATGTCCTATTCCCTGTCCATTGTGACATTGTGCTTGGAGGATAAGGACATGACTCAAGTGGTCCAATGAGAGTCAGCCTTAGGACTTTGGTTGGCACTCCCAGAAAAGAGGTAGTATTTACCACAGGTTTACTAATTTACTCAGATGTAAGACTGAGCTGTGAATGGCCATGTTTGCTGCTGATGGGAGAGAATCAGCCTGGGAACAAAGCCAGCTCAGAGCAAAGCAGAGCCAAAAGATACAGACAGATGTTTGATGATACCTCCTAAGCCCTTGGATTCAGCCATACCTGAACCCAGATCTATTTCTGAAAAATACACACTAGCATGTAACTAAAAATTGTTGTCTGACAAACCCTAGGGATCCCTGAGAGCCTTGTAGGTGCCTAAAGGGTTAAAATTATTTTCACAATAAGATGTTACTTATATTTTTCACTGTCATCCCCCCAGGAGCATACAGTGGAGCTTTACAGGCTAAGTTGTATGTGACAGTGCAGTTGATGGAATATAGAAGCAGATAGAAGAATGTAGCTGTCTTCCATTAAGCTAGACATGAAAGACATTTACCAAAATGTAAAATGATAACATTCTTCTGATGATATATTTTTATTTCGGAATATATAGCCACTTTTAAAATAAAATATGCATTATATAAACATATAATGGGTGTATAGTTGTTATTTTTAGGTGAAAAAGTAAATATTTAGAAATGATTATCAGTATGAATTTCTAATATGGTAGATATTGATTAATATAACCCATATAGACAAAAAGTCTTTGGGAGGTCATCAATAATTTTTAAGAGTGTAAAGGGATTTTGGAGCCAAAATATTTGTGCACCTCTGAATTATACAAGTCAATAATTTATATATATATATATAAAAATAAAATGATTGAGACCCAACTAAACATGACCTCAGCCAAAATATATATATTATATACATATATAATATATATAAAAATATATATAAAAATATATAAACATATATTTATATACAAAATATATATAAACATGACCTCAGCCAAAATATATTTTATATATATATATATTTGGCTGAGGTCATGTTTAGTTGGGTCTCAATCACTTTCAAATGAAAAAGACTTGATATTGTATTGCATTTTACAGAAAAATATTATAACCTTGAGAAATTAGGGATGTCTTTTGGCCAATAGTAATCTCTCTCTCTCTCTCTCTGTGTTTTTTGGACAAAATAGTCCCCCTATCCCCCGTAATCCAAAAATAAGGAAGAGACTTGCAATAAGTGAAAGAATTCAGGTCCAGAGAATGTTAGAGTGTGTTGCAGTGTGAACCACCTACAGAAAAGAGACCCTTCTGTATCCTAGCAAAGGGATTCATGAATTCTGTCCTTATGGGAGTACTGGGGGCTGTTCCAAACCATTGGGATGTGGGTATGGTTTCAGGTCAGCAGGACCAATGTTTTAGGTTAAAGAGCAGCAGTTCTTTTGTCTTTGTGATCTGTCAAAACAAGATTTTATAGCCTGAATGCTTAAAATCACTTTTTTTTCTAATGGGATTTCTTACTTGATTTTTGATTTTCACCAAAATTGCTCTCAGTTTCACACTTCATATGTCAAGAAGCTGCTTTGAAAGTGTCTGAAGATTCAGCTGAATGCTGATTTCAGTACTTGGGCCGAACTGATCTATCTGCAGATTAGCCAACTTTGGAAAAAGGCCTATAACTGTATTTTTTTTCTCTTAAATTGCAAACATGGATGAGAATGTATGGACCTCTTTTTTCCAGAAACACTTAAGCAGAAAGTCATAATGACATATCATAGTGACATATGGCCAGAGAAGGCCTCTCAGAAGACGTGATGTTTGAGCTAAACCCTGTCATGGGAAGATGAGCAAAAAGGAAGTTACTGGCACAGCAAAGAACAAATGCAAGAGGCCCTACAGGCAAAAGATAAATTTGAAGATCAGAAGGAAGTCAGTGGGGCTGGAGTAGAGTGAGTAAACAAATTCCATGAAGAAAGAGAAGCAGATAGGAAACATATCATGCAAGTACTGTACTATAAAAAGTCACTGAAGGATTTCAAATGGTGAACGTAGACAAGATGTATAGAGATACAGAAAGCGAGGATGTCCTCTCCTTGGTTTAGCACTCCTGAGAAACAAGACCATTGATTGTTCCTATGTGTTCCTATGTGTATCCTAGCAAAGAGATTCATATTTTAGCTGCTTTGTCTACACATGCTGATATTTGTTTGTTTATTTGTTTGTTTTTTGAGATGGAGTCTCCCTCTGTCACCCAGGATGAAGTGCAGTGGCATGATCTTGGCTCACCGAAACCTCCTCCTCCCGGGCTCAAGCAATTCTCGTGCCTCAGCCTCCCAAGTAGCTGGGATTACAGAAGCACGCCATCATGCCCAGCTAATTTTTGTATTTGTAGTAGAGATGGGGTTTCATCATGTTGGCCAGGTTGGTCTCAAACTCCTGACCTCAGGTGATGCACTGGGCTCAGCCTCCCAGAGTGCTGAGATTACAGGCGTGAGCCCCTGCGCCCGGCCTACTCATGCTGTTATTTGTATTCAGAGACACTCCCTCTATCTGCACCTGTTGAAATCCTATCCAACCTTCAGAGAACCCCTCAGAAACCACAGCTCCTTGATGAAGCTATGACGTTTGGCTGTTTGGTGCTATGTAAAGCCCATGGGCATTGGCATCCAGGAAACTTGGTTTTGTATCCTGGCTCAGTCACTGGTAAAGTCATTGTGCATCTCATATAAGATTCTTAACCTTTCTGAGATCCTTGTTTTCATATATGCGGTAATGATACCCATCTTGAAGAGGTACTGAGAGGATAAAGTGAGATGGTATTTGTAAAGAACACGGCATATGATAGGTGCTTCATAAATGTTAGTTTTCTCCTGCCTTGCAAGGCAGTGGGTAGTGTTTAAGAGCATGGGCTTGACCAGGTGTGGTGGCTCATGCCTGCAATCCCAGCACTTTGGGAGGCCGAGGCAGGTGGATCACAAGGTCAGGAGTCCGAGACCAGCCTAGCCAATATGGTGAAACCCCACCTCTACTAAAAATACAGAAAAATTAGCAAGGCATGGTGGTGCGTGCCTGTAGTCCCAGCTACTCGGGAGTCAGAAGAATCGCTTGAACCCAGAGGGCAGGAGGTTGCAGTGAGCCGAGATCATGCCACTGCACTCTAGCCTGGGTGACAGAGCAAGACTCCATCTCAAAAAACAAACAAAAAACAAAAACAAACAAATAAACAACAACAACAACAAACATGAACTGTGAGTCAGAAAGGTTTGAGTTTGCATCCCATCCTGCTATAAGCTTCCTGGGTAATCTTAGGCATTATTTCACCTCTTCCCAGGTTTCTCGTTTGCACATGGAGATAATAATAGTACTAAAACTATAGGATTACCATGAGGATTAAATGAGATAATTTACTGAAAGCAGTTGGCGCAGTGCCTGACAAATAATAAGGACTCAATAAATATTGGCTATTATAGACTAGAGCAGTACCCAGCGTGGGTGCTGTGTGAAACACTATATGTGTTATAATGATCTATAATACTTTCTCAATGAATAACTGCTGATGGAGTTGCTAAATTCAGATCTGGAGCATGGGCAACTGGGTAAGATCAGGGGGCAGAGGAATGGGGAACTGATGCAGAGTAAATTCAATAAGCAGGCACAGAGAGCAACGTGGGCTAAGGAAGCTGGTGGTGACAAACTCTGCTCTCTTTATAATTTTGATGCATGAAAAACACAAACTGAATCTCCTAAGCTATAATCGACAGGAATAAACTTAAAAAATACAACTGAATTTCCATGAGTCATATTTCTTTCTTGATGATATTTGGAGAGATTTAGGGTCCAGACGTGATTGCTCCCACAGAATGCATGCATCTCTATCTCTGCTGGTGTAGTGTCAAGCTTGCCAACTCCACTCAGGAGGGGGTGGGCATCCAGGCTGGTGATACTTGACTAGGTTACATATCACGATCATTCTAATGCTACCCCCATAATCAAGGGGGTGCAACTGGCCCAATATTCTTGAGCAAGGAATCTTGGGAAAATGCCAAGAAAGACTTCGACATTAATATTGGTCATTGATGACATGATGACTCTCTTTCTTGGTATAAGCTCATACTCCAAATGTAAGTCTTTGAGTTCTAAAATACTCCCAAATTAGTGACACATGCTCAGCCTCTGGCACAGTGGCTTTCATGATGAATGTTCAACTCAGTTTATTGGAGTGATATTTGGTTGAAGAAAGATGAAAAAATCTAAGGATAATATTGATACAGAGTTAGAGAGTTGTGAAAGTCAAACCTTTCCCAGAAGAACCTCTTTACACAACTCTATTCATATCACAGTCTATATAATAGCGCCCCCTAGAGGTGTGCAGGGCATGGGTTGTGTGACCATTTAGGGCATCATTAGAATTTCTAAACTGAAAACTTTCTGATTCCAAAATACATAGATGAGTATTGAACCCTTATTATGTGCCAAAGACTTGCTTAGAGATTATCTTAGTTTATTAAGAAAGGCCAAAAATCTCAGGACCCATTCTTGATTTTCCTCTTCCCCTAGCCTTACTTCCAACCCAACAGCAAGTCCTGTCAGCTTGACTTTTAAAGTACAATGTGAATCTGATCACTGCTCAGCACCTTATCTGCCACTACCTCAGGTCACACCTCCATCATCCCTCACCTGCAAGATCTCAGCAGTCACCTAACTTATCACCTGCTTCCACTCCTGTTCTGCTCTGTAGCTGGAATGTTCTTTGAACAGTGTAAGTCCACTTATGTTTTTTTTTTCCCCTTGGGATCTTTGCACTGTTGTTCTTTCCTCTTGGAGTGCTCTTCCCCAAAATCAAATGTTTTCTTCTCTTTTTATCGTTTTTGATCAGATATGACCTCCTCAGAGATGCTTTCCTTAACTACTGCCGAATCCGAAATAATCTTTCTCAATTAGACTCAGTCACTCACTATTCCATTAACCTGCTTTATTTTCTTCAAAGAACTTAACATAATCTGAAATGTTATTGTTTATTTATGGGTTTACTTATTGTCTACTGCCACCACTAGAAAGCAAGCTTCATGAAGGCAGGGACTTTGTCTTGTTCACTGCTTTTTCTTTCATACTGAAAACAGTTCCTGGTACACAGTAGGCACTCAATAAATATGTGTTAAATATGCTCAATACATTTAATCCTTAGAGTAGGGGTTCTCAAAGTGTGACCCTGGACGGTTAGCATCAGAAACAACTGTGAAATTGTTCAAAATGCAAATTCTCAGTTTCTAACTTAGACCTATTAATACTTAATCAAAAACATTAGGAGTGGGACCCAGCAATTGATGTTTTAAGCAGCTCTCCAGGAAATTCTGATGCATGCTTAAGGCTGAGAACCACTGCATTAAAACAAATATGTAAAATATTACTAGGTTTGTTGTACAGATAAGAAGGTTACATTTTAGAAAGGTAACATAGTTCAGACAAGAAAGAACTAACATTTATTTCCAAATGCCACATTATAAGCACCCAATAAATAGTATTAATAATAGTATTTGTAATTGTATTGTTACCTACTGTGCCATATGCTGTATTTGATCTTCACAATAATTCTGTTCAGTATCATTGCTTCTATTGTTTATATATAATTATTGAGATGTAGGCATTTAAGTAATTTATCCAAGATCATCTAGCAAAAAAGAGACAGAAAGATCTGCTTGCGTCTTTCCTTTTTTCAAAGAGATCTAACTAAGGACAGATCACTGATGTGCCAGCAGATATGCAAGGAAAACACATTTGGCATTTTCTGAAACAAATGCCAAGTTTCCACATTTGGAAATGATGAATGGTGGGTCTTGACATCAAGGGTACCCTCAAAAGGGGAAGTAGATGCTCTTTCATTCTGGTGGCTTCAACTCGGAGATACTGGCTCTAGCTGACCTTGATGAGCCCCATCTTTTTCTACCTCGGAAACAGCAGCTTTGTGGACTTTGGATGTGGGCTGTCAAAAGCCTGACTTGGACATCAGGAAGGATGAATAATTGTGGGCTCAGCAAATCACATGGGCCCCACTGCCTTCATGGAAGAGAACTGACATTTGATGGTGATGGAGAAGATGATGATGGAAATATATAAATACATATACTTCTGAAGTCGAGTCACAGCTGTTCTTGGAACTGTACACCCTGAGCACATACAGACAAAACCCCAAACAGCAAACTCCTAAAATTATGCTACAGCAATCTGGTCAATTTAACCATGAATATTGATGGGGAAATTACGTCAACTGGCCTTTCCAATTCCTCCTTATTCCTTTCTGTTTTGGTTTTTATAGCAACATCAATCCATTTCTTATTTTTTAGTTCCCTTATAATAGGGAGGCAAGCATTCATGAGACGAATATGCTTTAAGTCTCTAATGTAGACAACATCACAATTGTATTAATTTCTGCTTAAAGTTGATATCTTTACAGATGGACATTTATGCATGGAGGATTTCTAAAAGATCCAAGGTGTTCATATTACTGTTGAAGTTTTGCTTTTAGGTGGCTATTGGCCATGGGACAATTGGACTTGTAGAAAGCAAAGACAATAGGCTTCGAGTTATCAGAGAAAGGGGACACTGTCTGAATCATGTGTGTCTCCAGCCCTAATGTGCAATACCTAGCACATAGTAGACACCTAAAAAATCTCTGTGGAGTGAATATTTAGAAGTTGAACATACATAGGAAATCAACAAATAGTTTTTGATTCGATAAAAGAAGGAACCAGGGAAAGATTCTCACTATATCTGCCATATGATAAGCATTCAACAAACATTTCTTGATTAAGAAAGTACTACTGAGATCCTCAGTGAATACTGAGTGAAGGTTTGGACAAATGCTTGGCACATGGCAGGTAGTCGAAAAAAGACACCAGAATGAACAATCAGTCATATTTTCTGCCACAAAAATGCTCAGAGTATAATGGAAAGACACTGGGCTACTTCCCGAGAGCAGAATCCTTATGCTTGGAACATATCTTTCTAAGTAAGTCTCTGTGTATTCCATAGCATTAACAGAAACTTGGGCTGTTCACTTGTGCAGTAACAGCTTTGTTTCTTTTCTCACCACTTCTCGGAGGCACACAGACACTCATTTATCCAAGTTCACACGTTAAGACAAGGGTATGGTCCAGGCTTCTGACACGTCCACACTCATTAGAACCACCAGAAAAGTCATTCTCCCCCCAAATGCTTAAAGAGTGCTCTCTTCGTGCACATAGATTCTTGGTGTCAGTCCACATGGCAGAGTTCTGACACATTGGATGTCATGAGCCTGTGATGTCATGGATTTTTCTAGACATCTCCCTTTGCTACCCAGTCACTAAGGCCATGTAACCAACTTGGCTTAGCTCTCACAAAGGACCATAATGGAAAAGTTTTTCTGAAAAAACAACATTTCACTTGTGACCGGCATTTTCTTCAAAACCAAGACACTATTCTCTGCTTGATTTTAGTTCACTTTGGATTAGGAGACCAGATATCACTGAGGATCTGAAATCTCTTGCATTCTGGAAGGAGGCACTCACTGTGAGAAGTCTTCATTCTTGGGTGTGTTAAGCCCTTTGTGCCTCAGTTTCTTCTGTAAAAAAGGGTCAATAATAATACACCTGTTGCATAGGGTTATTGTGAGGATAAGGAGTTATGGTATGGAAAGCACACAGAAAGGTTCATTGGAGGTCCCCAGGAAATCTTTCCTTAGCAAAAAAGTCAAATCTGGGAGACTGCACAGAGATCGTGGGGTCCGTCCCATATCTTGCAAAGTGGCCTTGGTAGGAGACGTGGAAGGACAACAAGGCTTTGGTCCCATTGGAAGAGCTCTCTATTCCTGTGCTATTTTCATCTGTGCAGCATACTTACTCACCTAATAGTTTGGGGTTCCATGTCAGATTGCAGGTAGCAACACCTTTCAGCTGCTGGCTAAGAACAACAACAAAAAATGAAAACAATGGATTAGTAAAATCTTTCATTTTACAAATGAGAAGACTGAGGACTCGAGGTCTCCTGATACTCATATTCAGTGATTGTTCAGTTTTCCAGCTGTGGTCCTGACTTACCTCTCAAAATTGACTGTTCTCACCCTTTGGCTATCACCCAGACCCCATTAGATAGACATAAGCGAGACATAAGTCAACTCTCATTTTCCAGTTGAAATGAAGCTTGTGTCTTTTCAATAACTTATCTGAGGCTATGCAGTTAGAAAGTTGCTTGAACTGTAATGTGGGTTCCTTTTATTCATCATTCATCACTATTTATAGAACATCTACATTTCAGTCATTTTTAGCACTATTTCTATGTACGCTCTAGAACCCTCTGCTTAGAATAGGGCTACCACCATAGGTACGAAAATTCCCACAATGCTAAAAGATCACTTTCCAAGGTCGTGTTCTCTTTCATTCCTCTTAAGGAGCCAAAAGGGCTTAAGAAACCTTTAAGCCTTCCAGAAAAAAATACCTCATAACTTGAGTTGTGAGGAGGCCAGAATCAATCTTCAACTGGTACCTTTCCTTTCTTGGTGTGACTTTTCTTATTTATAAAATGGAGATGAAAATGCTCTTCTCATAATGTTAATGGAAGAGTTGAATGAAATAATGCTCACCCCAGGCCTGTGGTCCGTCCTTGCAGAAGAAATTCAGCCAATTAGATATACCCTCTCCTTTCCCAAGGAGTATGTGCCCCTCTGTTTTCCCAGGTTCCTTTTAGGGATCCACCCCGTTTGGGTGTACTAAATTCTTGTTTCTGGTCTTTTTCCCTCTGACCCACACGAACATTTCCATTTAATCCTAGCCCCTCAAGGTCCAGTTCCCTAGATGGCACGACAGCTGTATTTGAGAGTGATTGTCTTTTTAAAAAAATCTTCACGTTAGCTCCTTGACATAAGCAGAACAGGTGATGTTACTCCCATTCCTCAGACAATAACACTGAGCTTCAGGAAAGTCAAGTGACTTGCCCAAGGTCATGCAGCTCATGGTGTCTGGGCTGGAATGCAAATAGAGGTTTATCTGACTCCTTTGGCTGCCTCCTGTTAAAACCTTTGTCTATCCTCCCCCAGCCTGGGGAGCTGTATTTTTATATAAGACAATTTTAGTCTCCTCTCAGTAGGTGGTAAAAGTACTGGTGAGGGAGGTCACTCCACCTTGGCGGCTGCTTCGAAGGCCTGGAAACGTGTGGGAGGCAGAGGGAGAGGGTTGAATGACATTTGGTCCCCCACACTGTGGGAGTTGAGGAGGTGGGAGACATTGGGACAAGTCAAGCATAAAGGAAGAGGAGGCCTTCCAAGCACTGCCCTATATAAACACCGCCGTGGCAGGGGGAAGGTTGCCTACAAGGACACACTTGATGTTTCCTTGGGTTTTCAAGGGGAAGGGCTGAGTCACCACGGAAACACCGTCACTTTGCCTCCCCCAGGGTGTAGACAACTGAGGTGTGACTCTAAAATAATGCAACGGACGCTTTGCATTCCTGAGCTGTTCACATAGCCAGAGAATTGTCCCTCTTCACCCACTTCACCTTGTGGTTGAGGTTCCAAACTACTGTTTAAACTCCTGCCCCCACCCTCATGCCTGCTCAGTATTCTTCTAATCCAGAGTCAGACACATTGACCATTAACATATAGGAAATATATCCCCTACCTACTTGGAAACTCATATGTAAAATTTTGCCTGCAATTCACAGAGGACCAACTTAAAGTGGCTTAAATTATATATATATATAAAATCTTAAATAAGAAGAAATAGAGAGGAAAGTGGTTTCAGGGTTGATTAACTCCAAGACTTAAAGTCAGCAGCTTCCCTTCACCTTTCTCTCATCTTTAGCGAGTTAGTTTCATCTTTAGACTCATATGATTATGGTCCCAAGAAGGCTACCACAGCCGCAGGCTTCACGTTCTTAAACAGATGCAGAAAGAGGGGTCATTCTCTTTGTGAAGTTTTTGTTTTTTTAATCAGGGAATAAAGCCTTTCCACAAGTCCTCTGGCCGACATCCAAGTGGGGAGGGTGATAATTTCTTTTTTGGTCAAATCTCAACTTCCCTTAGCTCAAACAATCTATGCCAGCAGGATTGGAATTAGTATTACAGACTTAGATGAATAAAGACACCTCCTGGGGACTGAGGACTGAGGAGGTGCTCTTCTACCAGGACAGGTCTGTCCAGGGGGAATAGCCAAAATTAAATCAGGGCTTGGTGGCAAGGGAAGAGGAGGAAAGAAGCTGTTGGGTAGGCAACCAGAAGTGTCTTTGATAATATTACCTAAGACTGCTGTGAAGATTAAATGAGATATGTGTAAAACACCATGCCTGGTTTCTGGCAGATAGTAAATTTCAAATAAATGTTAAATGTTATCTTTTCTGCTCTGATTTTCATCCCATCTTGTACTTACTATTCCTCCAATTGGCTCATAGCCTTAACCCATATTCTCTCTGCTTAGCATGCTCTTTTCCTGGCTACCAATACCCAAGAGCTCATCTCAAATGTCAAATCTACAATAATGTTTTCCTTGATTTCTCAATCCTTCAGGTTATTTGTTTCTTATTTATGGCTTTAATCATGCTTTGTCTTGTGTTTGTGTACTTTCTGAGATTTCTCTAGAGTGTCAGCTCCTTGAGGATTACACAGGTCTCATTGATTCCTCATTTCTTTGAATAACCTCTAGTGGGCCTTACACACAATGGACACTCAGTAAATAGCCTTGGAATTGAACTGAATAAATTTTGTCCAAAGTTATTATCCTGGAGCTCCAATATTAGCCAAAGCATGTGGTACATCCTTTTTTTTTATTGTAATAGACACAACATAAAATTTACCATTTTAGCCATTTTTAGGTGTATAGTTCAATAGCATTAAGTACATTCCCATTGTTGTACAACCATTACCACCATTCTATCTCCAGAACTTAAAAAATTTCCCAGACTGAAATCCTGTACCCATTAAGTAATAACTTTCCATTTACCCCTCTCCACAGCCTCTGGCAACCACCATACTATGTTCTGTCTCTATGAACTTGACTACTCCAGATACCTCATGTAAGTGGAATAATACAATATTTGTCCTTTAGTATCTAGTTTATTTTACATGGCAGTTGGTCCTCAAGGTTCATCCATGTTGTAGCATGTATTAGAATTTTATTTCTTTTTAAGGCTCATATTCCATTGTGTGCAAGTACCACATTTTGCTTTTCCATTCATCCATTGATGGACATTTGGGTTGTTTCCATCATTTGATTATTGTGAATGATCCTGCTTAAACGGCGGTGTACGAATCTCTGTTCAAGTCTCTGTTTTCAACTGTTTTGTATATTTAACCAAAAGTAGAACCAATAAATCATATGACAATTCTATGTTTAATTTTTGAGGGGCTGCCATACTGTTTCTCACAGCGGCTACACCATTGGCACATTCTTTTGACTTGCACCAGTGGCAACAAATCTCAGAACTTGGAGCATGGGTATGATTTATTATTTTTTAAAATTATGCTTTAAGCTCTGGGATAATGTGCAGAACATGCAGGTTTGTTACATAGGTATGCATGTGCCATGGTGGTTTGTTGCACCCATTAACCCATCATCCAGGTTTTAAGCCCCACATACATTAGGTATTTGTCCCAATGCACTCCCAACCCCCAACAGGCCCTGGTGTGTGATGTTCCCCTCCCTGTGTCCATGTGCTCTCATTGTTCAGCTCCCACTTATGAGTGAGAGCAGAGCATGGGTATGATTTTAACATCACATGCATCCTCCAGGGTATCATGTTGGTTCATGTCTATTACAGTCGATCAAGCCTATGATGACAGCTTTCAGTAAAAAAGATGTAAGGCAGATCAGTGTAGAGATTTAGAGTTCATAGCCTAAGCCACACAGGCCTAGATTCCGAATGCTATTGCTATTACTTACTGTATGGCCTTTGGCAAATTGCTCTGCCTCACTGAGTCTCAGTTTTGTCACCTATAAGATGAGGATAACAATAGAACCCACCTCTCTGGTGACTGTGGAAGTTAATAGGATAGTGCAGGTAAAGTTCTCACTGCCGGGCATGGCAAAGTAAACATCCAATTAATGTAGTAATTAAATCATACAATACTAATAATTAAAAATGGGATGGGCCCAGATACTGATTTTGAAAGCCATTCTCAGAGAGAAATTTCAAACTGGCTTGATTAACAGTGATATTGAGTGTTTAGTCCCTGAAGGTATCTACCTTGATGCACAGAATTTATTCAGATATCACAGTTTTGTCACATGTTGCCTTAGCTAAGATTCTTTTGGTTTCTAGTAAGAGAAGCCTGCTCAAACAGGTGTAAACAAAATGGGGAATGTATCTTAGGGATATGCGGCAGGGGAGGGAGCTCTTAAAGAACCCTGGAATAAGATGAATAAGGTATAGCCAGGCAGTGTGTGAATTTGGGTCTGGGGTCCTATGGTATCTTGTTGTGATATCTCCTATCTCTGGGCATCTCCTCTGTTTTCATCCTTTCTGAAGATTGGCTTACTTTGCTGGTTGTTGTACATGATATGGCCACAGCTCCTGAGTTTTGTGCTTGTTCACTCTAGGCTCAAAAACTAACTTGCTGAATCTGAATTCCCATCACAAATTCCCAGGAAAATCTGATTGTCCCTGGTGGGTCAGCTGCCCATCCTCTGTGAAACTGGGCCAGGAGGCTGTGTGATGGCCAAAGGGAACAAACATGGCTGCCCAAAGTAGATATGGTGGACTTCAGAGAAAGGGGGTTCTTGAGTTTTTTGTAGATCCACCAAAAGGTGTTCACAACAAAAGACTTTAACATGCAATATGGCTCCTTGTTGTCATATTTTTAAACCCATTTAAATAATTTCT
The DNA here is from genome assembly GCF_037993035.2 of Macaca fascicularis. Classification (NCBI taxonomy): domain Eukaryota; kingdom Metazoa; phylum Chordata; class Mammalia; order Primates; family Cercopithecidae; genus Macaca; species Macaca fascicularis. The sequence continues at coordinate 37,831,705 of NC_088388.1, read as the reverse complement.
TTAAACATTTAAATAGCTTCTTGGCTGTCCAAAGAAGAGGAAGGCTTTCATTCTTTAATCAGCAGTTCTGCTAAGAAATTGGGTTAACAAAAACCTCAGATCAAGTGTTCCCCCCTTACATTTCTTCTCAGTCAAAATATTTCATATGTTTCAGATGCCATTCTCTTTTGAGAAGGGCCCACAGTCCACACTGGACAGGAGGACTGGTCCTTGGCAATGTTACAGACTGATGATGGATGACTCATTATTACAACTCTATACATGTGTTTTGCCAGCACAAAAGGGGAAAAAAATACCACAAAAGGCGAAGACGAAGGATAAGGTCTTTAACATTTTGGCCATCCAAAGTCTTGTCATCCATCGGGTCCTGGAACTCTGCCACCCACCCACTTGGCCAGTGCTGGACTAGAAATGATAAACATAGGTCACTGTGGTTTTTTTCGTATTTCAAAAATAGAAGAAAAGAGATGTGGCTAGAATGTGGCATGTCTGGATTTCCAGATATATCTGCTTATACAGGGAGATGAAGGCCCCAGGGCATGCTATTGTAGATGTCATTACAGGGGTCCTCCAAATTTCAATGCTGTCAGTTCCCCTAGATCAGAGGAAGATACTTTTACTTGCCTTATCTTTATTATGATTATAAATGTAGTAGATTCTCACTCTTTAAAAAAAAGAAAAAGAAAAAGAAACTTTACAAAAACAAATGACTTCTCCATAATCTTATTCCACAGATATAACCACTGGAAGTCATTTAGTTTATATTCTTTCAATATTTTTTCTATACGTGTATGCTAACATAAGTAAAAGCATGCTTTTTCTACATATAATTATTTTTACCTAAGTGAACAAATACAATAGCGTGGCTCTGAAATCCTTTTTTCCTAATGATGTATCTTACACATTTTTCCCTGTCAACGCCTAGAGCTCTCTCTCATTCTGTACAAGCGCACAATTTTCCATTTTATGGGTGTACTTTATTTATTCAGCCCCGGTAACAGCTATTCAGGAAGTGAGAAAAATACTTAATATTTATATTTCCCCTTATTTTCTCTCTTCTTTTTTTGCTTCCCACATCTATACTATTTTATTGAGCAAAGGTGATTTTTGGATTGAAAGTCAGAATTGACTTCTGTTTACTCCAGGGGCCACATGGTTGCTTTAAAACGAGCATCTATTTTAGTTATTCACTGTGAGGCTCAGTTGTTTGGTTAATTATTCTCAACTCAAACAAATCACCCTTCATCTGTCAATTAAATGTATAGAATGTTCTCAGACCTACAGAAATGTAAGGGCTGGGAGAGATCTCAGAGCTGTAGATCTGGGAAGAATCGGGGAACTGAGTCAGAGAGCTCTTCTGCAGTTTCTGGACTGCTTTTTGATATTTTCCCCCTTGTTTTGTTGCCATGGGAATTGGTGGAGTGCATTGTGTGTGTGGGGGGGGCCGGGGTGGGGGCGTGGGGTGGGGGTGTTATGCATGTGTGTGTGTATGGGGAAAAAAAAGGCCAGGCAAGGATGCCTCCCCAGAGCAAATGCTGATCTGTGCAAAGCCCAAAAAAGTGGCCAGGTGGAATTTTGGGGTCACTAGGCAGTAGGAGAAGTGACCTTAGTAAATTAGGACACAGCTCAGGGCCAAGGTTGAATACTATTTCTGTAGTTTCCCTGAATTTGGAAAATTGATTTCTTTGCCAGTGCAATGATGCCTTGGGCATCTCTGATTAATTAAACCCCTCTAGGCTCCTTTTGTGACTAATCTTGTGGACTTCTGTGTAACATACCATTGAATAAACTAGAGGATCTTGAAAAAAATTTGTGATGGTCCTTTTTATTTATAGCGTATCCTTATTATTTATAGCTTATTTGGGCCACAAATGTTGGAAAAGAGCTTCCATTTAAGACGGATGCTGGCTACCTAGGGTGTGAGTTTGGGAGGTGTGATTGGAGAAGGGTGGATAAGGTTTTAAGATGAATTAAAGGCATCCAGCAAGTGCTTTCAAAATACTGTTGTCTGTAGTGATAGAAATGTTAGTCTGTGTTGCTTAGAAGGGCAGCCTATCTTAGAAAAGCTTTTATTCTTCAATGCTAATTTAAGCACAGTGTGGTTTCCCAAGTATAAATACAGATTTAGTGTGTACTCTACCCTACTCAATATACGATCGTGTATCTGCAAAAGCCACCTTGTTCTCAGTCTCACATTGCTGGGTGCAGACAAGAACCGTCAGCCTTACAGTTCCGATTTTTCTTGGGATAAGGATTGTTTTCTAGGGACCAAAGAGACCATTACAGCTTTTGTGATTACAAGTAAAAATTTTTTACATTAAAGTGTTCTTTTAATGTACAAAGTCCCTTCGATCAACGGTTTCATATGCTCCTCTCTAGAAATCCTGGAAGGTAGGCATGGGTTATTTATTTATTTATTTTTTTCAGATGGGGAAAATGAGCTCAGAAATAGCAAGTGGGAGCCAGGTGCCATGGTTATTAGTAACACGATCTCCAGGGTCTGGCAGAACTGGGTTCAAATGGGAGCTTTATCCCTTATTGTCGATGTGACCTTCTGCAAGTTAAGAGATTCCTCTGCTCTTCAGTTCCATTTTCAATACAGTGAGGATAGTAATTTCTACTCTATATGGATCATTGCAAGATTAAGTAAAATAAGCCATGTTAAGCATTCGGTACAGTATTGGTACATAGGAAGTCCTCAGCAAATGTAGAAACTCTGAATAATATGTTCAAGGACAAAACAATGGTAAGTTACAAAACAGGACTGCAGTTAGAGTCTGACTCTGAGCCAAGTATGTTTTTTACTCCACCATACAGCCTATCTCAAGACTCTCTGGGGGGAGTGAATTCGTTCCTGTTGGAACTATCTAGAATCGTTCCTTTGTGGTAGCTGCACATTTGAAATGTACTGATTCTGCCAACTTAGGGCATCTTTAGGACAGAAAGAACGCAAAAGGGGTGAACACGTTCTGAGTGTCAGGTACTACTGTGTGTCAGGTAGCCTTACAATATTGCCTCATTTTATCATGACACTCTCACTCATCATAAAGACAAGGAACAGGAGGCTCAAGTAGATAGCTTGCCCCAGCTCAGGCAGAGCTGCCCGACACCAAAGACATCTTTCTGCTGCTCCAACTAAGGGTTACAAAAAAGGCCCAAGAGACAAGTTTGGGCTGAGAAGGTGTGGGCTGTATTTGGTTTGCCTGCCTGTTCAAGATTCCTTCCTCAGTCTGACTCCCTGGACTATTTCGAGGCTGCCATGTCATTTCAGTCCCCCTCAAAGAGCCCTGAAGAATGTGCAGAGGAAAAAAGAAACCCAAAGAAATCTATTATTGGCACTCGCCCTTGATTTGCTATTATGACGTCCATCCTGCAAAGAAGTGTTTATACCCTTATAAGGTTCCTAGCATCAATTTAACTGTGTTATCTCCCAGTAGATGGTACAAAATGCAATCTCAGTAGCATACGGCAGAGAGAGGTGGGAGAGTTTCTTGGCTGAGGAATGAGAGAGAAATTAAAAAGGGCCTACTATGCTGAGTCACTAAGGCAAAGCAGCTTACTATGGACCACATTCAGGCCTGAGCCAAGACACAGCAGCGAGTCAGTTACTGGTTAGGGCCGCTGAGATGGTTCCTCATTGGGAGCGCATCTTCTGAGAAGCTGCAGCCAAAAAAAGGGGGAAAAACGCCAACATCCTGAACATTTTAAGTTCATCGGTTATATTTTTATACAGTTAAATCAAGTACAAAAACAGAAAAAAAAGAAAGTCATGTTTCCACCAGCTTTCCTTGAGCCTCCCCCAACACACGCTCACCAGCCGGATGAGTTAGTTCTCCTCCCTTTGTCCTCATAATAATCCATTTAGAATTACTGGGTGTTGTTCACAGGTCAGACACTGGGCCCAGAGCATCTAGCGCTTTATCTCATTTAATTGTTGCAAAAATCTCATGGGGGTACGTGCATTCCCATTTTTGAAATGAGGAAACTAATGCTTAAAGATAGTGAGTAGTTTCAGAGCCAGAGAGTTACACAGCCAGAATCAGAATCAGATGCTTTCTAACCCCAGAGATGGAATTCTTAATGGCTGGTCACTACTATTTCACCACTACCAAAAGCTAAGAAGGACAAGAAATCGTTCAGTCAGGAGTCCCAAACCTGGCTCATTATCAGAATAACTTGGTGAGCTTAAAGCAGAACTAAAAAAACGAAACAAAGCAAAAAAGATCCTTGTTTAGAAGGTTTATGTTGGACCCTGGAAATTTAAATTTATTGAGTCCCCCACCCTCAGGTGATTCTAATCAAACCTAAGTTGGAAAACATGGGTCTCATCTATCCTGTTTCTTAAAAAGCAGCAGCTTAAAATAATGGCGCTTTGCCTACAGAAGTACATCAAGTTGATGGTACACCAGAACTTGATCCTTGGTCATCTTCCCATATTACCAATGTCCATCAATTGATTAATGAACCAGCAACGTAGGTGGTCAAGTCATTAATTCTGTGAACTAGACAATGTGCCTTGCCTTGCTTTGAGGGTGGGGGTACTGGGATATTAGTGAGGACTAGATTCATTAGGGAAGGTTCTTGGATGGGGATAGACCTACATTCAACAATGTTCAATTAACATTCCAGGCTCTTTGTTCTCAATAAGTAGGATTTGGAGAGTTTCAGAATTGTGAATCAAATATGGGGTATTTTCAGAAAGAGAGAGAATTGTTGTAAGGATTTACCATTTTGTTTACTACCCAGAATCTGAAGCACCTTTCCATATTTGGTGATTTTGCTCTGTGTAAATCTATGGAAGTGGAAGAGGCTTTATAGATACTTGCACTCTTTGCCTTTGGAAGTTAGTGTATAGACATTGTGGACAATTAGATATTCCCAAGCAGATTGTACATCTAATCAACTGATATTTGGAATTCAACTGGGTGACTGAAGTCAGGCATCCAAGGTCCAGCAGTGGCAGAGACTGTGTTCAGTGTCTAAGCAGGCTGTTTCTGTGATGCACCCTTGGCTGTGGACATGGCCACTTAGCTTCCCTCAGTTCCTGACCCTTGCTCGAACCAGGCTTTCCAGCCTCCCCACTGAGTCTGGGAGCCACTCAATGGCCAGCTAAAAATGTTCTTCACTGCTTCACTTAGCCAGAATCAGTTTATATCCTTTGCAACAAAGAATCTTGGCCCATGTGCCTTTCCACACATGGCTCCCTACTTGCTCCCTGCTAGAATTTCTCAACAGTTTTCTGTTTGACTTATTCCAACATTTTCCCTAACAACAATCCACCGAAGAGGTCATTTTAAAGTGCTTCATTATAGTATGTCTTTATTTGTGAGGCATCTATCACCATAACTTCAGTTTTGAAAGATGAGGAAACTGGAGCTATTAGAAATAAGTAAGAACACCTGTGTTCAGATCTTTATTCTGATACTTCGCTCTGGGATTTTAGGAGAATCTTATTACCTCTCTCAGTCTTCATTTGCTTGTCTTTGAAAGGAAGACAGTGATCACTTATTTCTCAGGGTTGCTGGGAGGATGTAATATATGGCAAAATAGTTTAAATGTTATAAAACATATCTTAAATGAAAGTTATTATTATCACTGTGACTTTATCCCCCAGATAACCCTATGCATTTTAATTCACTTTAAATTCACTTTCAAAGGGATGACAATTATAGCCTGAAAACCCTCCCATCCTAGAGGACATTCAAGTCAACATGTAAAAATTAATTTTCAACAAAATTGGTTTTCATCTGCATTTTGATTCCAATTCTGTTGATGGTTCATTTTGGGGTCCCTGATAAAGTATTTTATCGGAGTTAAGGTGACTTTACAGGAACACTGGGCTGAAGGCATCCCTTCTGAGAAAGATGAGCCAGTACTGACTCCAGTGGTCTGGGCATTTTCCCTAAAACATGTTTGGGAATGGGAAGAAAAATGATCTCTTTTAATTGGAAGGCTCATGAGGCCTGATCTACCAGAAACAATGAAGCTATCACTTAGAACACTTGTCAATGGTGAGGGCTCCAGAAGCTCCCCCTAGATGAAATGCCAAGGGCTTAATGGGCAGCAGAGGAGTGTTGGGCTCTTCCCTTGATACTGAAGGGAGAAAAATGCCTTTCTGGGCAAAGAGGCCTTTTCTGGAGAAACAATTCTGCTGTATGCCTGGCTGGTGCTATGATGGCCATTTTTCATTTAGAATCTAAGGCACTGATGTTAAGCTCTCCCAAGAAATACAGGAAAGTTTGACCTTTTCCTTATTCCCTCCATGTCCAGAGCAGGGAATAACTGGATTTTCTGTTTATGGAAATCTCTTTTGAGCTGTGCACTTTCCCCATGCCTTTCAGGCTACAGGTCCTTCTGAGTACTTCCCAGAAACCTAAAATACAATTTGTATCTGTTTCTATACCTGTCCTTTCTTCCTTCTCCTAATTCTATGACACCTTCTCACTGTGACATCTCAGAGGTAAAGATGTTATTCTTCTTATCAAGGGCTGACCATTGCCCTCAGTCTTGACCCTATCATTTCCTACATGTCCTATCTTCACCTCCTTTCTTCCCTGTTTTTCTCTTTAATATCTTCCTTTATTTTGTTCTATCTCCACAAACTATAAATTTACTGCAAGATTCTTTTGTCTTAAGAATTACGTTTTTGTTGACCCTGTGTTCCCTTCTAGCTCCCATCACTCTAGCTTTCCTTTACAGTCAAGCAGTGGAGGGTTATCTGTGCTCCCTGTCACACTCCCCTCACTTCATTCAGCTTTTTATGACTGTTTTCTCTGGCTCCTACCCTCCTACCACCTCACTGAAACTGCATTTCCTCAGTTTATCAATTGCAAATTCACTTGACCCTTTCAGTTCTGATCCTAGCGAAGACTGAAGCATTTGAGTGTGGTGAACTTTCTCTCTTCCTTAAAACTTTCTTCTTTTTATCATTTCCTTGACACTTCCTCCTTCTTTTCCTCCAACTTCCATGATATGCTTTCTCATTATCTTGCCCTGTCTGTCTACTTTCCTTTTCCTAGCCCCCTTAAATATGTTGCCCAAACATGACAAGTGACAGCTAAATTTTATTCAGCTCTTAGGAATAGAGATCTATTGATTTTAGAGAAGGTAAATGATGGGTCTAAGAAGGAATATTAATCCCAGTTTCCTTCACTAGTGAATTATGTTTTCATATAATCAGATAGAATCTCAAAAAGTAAAAACTTTTTCCCTGCTTAACACTCTTCCCTTGAACCTGGCTGGGTGAGGGCATGGAGTTCAGGCTATGGCAGCCATCTTGAGACCATGAGGCAGCGAGCCTGGAGGCAAAACGTCAACATGCAGAAAATGGCAAAATAAAAAAACAGAAGGAGCCTGGGTCCTTGATGACATTATTGAACTCTGGACTAACCTCAGAACCAACTAACTCCATTATTCCAACTATGCAAGATCATTACAGGGCTTTATTAATACATTAAGCTATTGTTAGTTGGATTTTTGGCTACTTGCAGCTGAATGCATTCTAACATCCCTGGCTTAAAGTATCCCCTGTACCCTAATGACTTCCAAATGTGTAACTATAGCCAATTTCTGCATGAAATAAGGTATTAAGCAATTACGATGTATCAGGCGCTATTCTGGACACATCACATATTTTAATTCATCTTTGCCACAATCCTATGATGAATGCCTTATTATTATCATCATTTTACAGGTGGGAATACTGAGCCAAAGATACTTGACTTGCCTGAAATCATAGAGCTATTACAGGTCAAAGCCACAATTTGAACCCAGTCTGACTCCAGAGCCTGAGTTCTTAAGCATTATAGTCTGCTTCCCACTGCCAGAGAGTTCAAATGTTAAAAAGTGTTTCTTTTTACAGATGTTTAATCTTCCCCCTTATTTGTTTCACCTTGGTTAGTGGTCTGCTTATTCAGAATGTTTCTTCTGTCTTCCTCCTGTTAGCTCTTCAAATATTGGAAGAATTTCTCTTGTTTCTCTTTTCTCTTCTCTTCTCCAGGCTAAAGAACACCTCAGAAACAATCACTAGAATCGTTCCTCAGATATTGGGGTTTTCAGACCACTTACCATTACCCTTTAGTCTAGACACACTCTAGTTTGTTTCTGTCTCTCTCTCTCTCTCTCCTTTTTTTTTTTTTTTTTTTGTATTTTTAGTAGAGACAGGGTTTCACCGTGTTAGCCAGGATGGTCTCAATCTCCTGACCTTGTGATCCACCCGCCTCAGCCTGTCAAAGTGCTGGAATTACAAGCGTGAGCCACTGTGCCTGGCCTGTTTCTTTCTCTTTTTTTTTTAAAAGAGATGCTTCTCACTGGACATAACACTACACACACGTGGTCTGACCAGTGAAGAGCCAGTGGGATAATCACATCTCACAAATTCCAAATAGAGATATTTACGAAGTATTGACCACTTACTATGTGCTAAACCCCATGTGAGGTGTTGTATGCACACCAAAGCTTCTCAAATTTTCTGCTGACATACCCTGAAGACAGAGAAAGTGAATGTGTATTCCTAAGAAACAAAGGGCACAGACCATGCAGAATCTGTCTGCTATATTGAAAGTTCTATACCATTTTGAGCTTTAAAAATGGCATCGGGTTTTTCTTTCTACTCAGTAATAGCTCCCTGTTTGGCTTAATGTAAAAATAGGTTGTAAATGATTTGCCATTGAGTAAAATAGAAACACTGGGAACATGCCTTATGTTTATGCCATGGCCTCCCATACTCCCAATCATACTGCCAAATACTCCTAGGAATTTGCCAACCTAATCTGAGAAGTGTGGCCATATATTATCTTTATTACTTACAACAACCAGGCAAGAGAAGCCTATTTGGGGACAGCTCAAGAACAGAGGCTCAGAAGTAGTTTGCCCGAGTTCTCCAAGGTAGTAAGTTGGACTTGGCTTTGAATCTAGATCTGTCCAACTCCTTTCCACTACACTCTGGGCTGCCTTTGTAGATAATATGTATGAGTATATATCTGAGAATCTAACTTTAGTCTTCTGTAAAGCAGAGGATTCCACTCTTGAACACTTTTGTGCCAGCCTGATTCACAAACACAAACATTCTTCCATTAGCTCAGCCCAAGCTGGTGTGTGGAACTGCTGGCTGTTGTCCACCTTGGAGCCTGTTTCCTAGGATCTGCTGCAAGGATTCTGTATGGTGAGAAATTTAATTTTTGGATCCAAATTCTGGACTTGATGTTTATCTCTTCTACCTTTCCTTTCTGCCATCTGTTTGAGCTTGTCTAGGTAGTTTTGAATCCTAATTTGGTGAATAAACCTGCTTCCTTAACCTCATGATAGGAATTGCATCTCCATTGCTCCAGGAAGTTTTCTAGAGGCCATCTTAGACTACAGAACTATTAGGTAAAATTCCTATTGAAGCACCATTAAAGACAAGTGTGTGTGTATGTGTCTGTGTGGTTTTCAGAATTGAAAACTACCTGTCTCTAGCAAAGCAGGCTTTGACATTCCCTCCTCATTCTTCTCAATGCTGTCAATGAAGAAGTGTTCCTGGTAGTTCTGAGAAAATAATATGTCAGGGAATGGGTGGGGCTAAAAATACAAGCACCCAAGCCCTGTTTGCACTTTCCCTGAAATTTAGCAAAGAGAAAATTTTTATGACAAAATCTGCCCTTCTGTGTTCTCCACGGTCCTCTGCGACCCCTCTCCTCTTTGGCATCTTTCCTGAGGGCTGCTCCCTGACTGCTTCACCCTTCTCCACTAGTCCTTTCCTTGCCACCAGCGCAGTGTCTGGGTCACTGCCTCCATGACAGCTCCTACTCTACCATCAAAACCCAGAGCTTGAGGAAGGTAACATAGGACAGCCACACATGTCTATAGTAAATGCAGCTTCATTAGAGCCCACACATACCTTTTAACAAATGGGAAAGGTGAGGGCCTGTATTAGGGTTTTCTAGAGAGACAGAACTATAGGGGATATTATATATTAACACATATATAAAGGGCAGTTTATTAAGGAGTATTAACTCACACAATCACAAGGTCCCACAATAGGCCGTCTGCAAGTTGGGGAACAAGGAAGCCAGTCCGAGTCGCAAAGCTGAAGAACTTGGAATCACGTTTGAGGGCAGGAAGCATCCAGCATGGGAGAAAGATGTAGGCTGGGAGGCTAAGGCAGTCTAGTCTTTTTATGTTCTTCTGCTTGCTTTTTATTCTGGCCATGCTGGCAGCTGATTAGATTGTGCCCACCCAGATTGAGGTGGGTCTGCCTTTCCTTGCCTACTGATTCAAATGTTAATCTCCTTTGGCTCCACCCTCACAGACACACCCAGGATCAAGACTTTGCATCCTTCAATCCAATCAAATTGACACTCAGTATTAACCATAATAAGTCTACCCCTTATCACCTTGAACCCATACACATCTCCTGAGATCATACATAATATTCAAATAAAGATAATCATAAGGTCATAATTATGCCTAACATAATAAAACTATTCTTTGTACAACTGGAAATGCCATTTGTGCAATCCAGTTTGTACAATCCAAATGCTATTACATAAAGTTAACAACATTTAAATGATGATAAGAAGTCAATAAATCTTATGTCACATGATAAAGGAAAAAGGAAATAAAATGAAGATTTTTTTCTTAATACAAGTGTATATATGCCAAACATGTTTTTAACAAAAGAAGGAGGAAAGACTCATGATAATTACAGTCCTCATTTCTGCAGCTGGTCACATGGTCTTAGCTGGTATTGATGACTATCTTCTTCTACTACACATTCTGTATTCCCTTTACCTTCAGTAAGCACCTCAATAGGTTATGGATTTTTCCTGGTAGAGTGACCCAAACCTTCATTCCTGAAGGGTCTGGGTCATGGATTGAGCTATTGTAATTTCCCATTGATCTTTTTTTTTTTTTTTTGAGACGGAGTCTTGCTCTGTCACCCAGGCTGGAGTGCAGTGGCCGGATCTCAGCTCACTGCCAGCTCCACCTCCCGGGTTTACGCCATTCTCCTGCCTCAGCCTCCCGAGTAGCTGGGACTACAGGCACCCGCCACCTCACCTGGCTAGTTTTTTGTATTTTTTTAGTAGAGATGGGGTTTCACCATGTTAGCCAGGATGGTCTCAATCTCCTGACCTCATGATCCGCCCATCTCGGCCTCCCAAAGTGCTGGGATTACATTCCCATTGATCTTAATCAACAGGGCATGGTAATACTAAGAGACGCCCCAAGGGATCTCCTGTATTCCACACATACTCTTCCTTAACTCAACTGTGGAGTAGTAGACTGATTTCATCTTAATAGTCTGGGTCAATCACCCCAGCCAACACTGTAACTCCCTTCTTAGCCTGTTGACTTAAAGGTAGAAGGAGTCTGAAGTGTCCAGGTGGCAATCTTAGGACTGATAGGCCATTCTACTGTTCTGTCAGTCCAGCTGCTTCAGGACGATGGGTAACAGGGCCAGAGAGAAGAAGTGGTAGAATGGAGAGAGAAATAAATGATAGAATTAAATTAAATTGCAAGCTCCCTGATCAGTGGTTAAATCAGCTAACTCAGCAAAACTGGTCTGTACTGTCAAGGCCAAAGCTGGACTCTGTTTCTTTATATTTGTCCAGAAGAACTTCTTTCTTTTCTAATGAAAGCAGGAGAAATAGCTCGAAGCAAGGATGAGGTCCACTGGCAGGGTGCAGAAAGGGTGGGAGGGATAAAATGTTTCTTTCCTCAGAGAAAATACCCAGATCAAAGAAAACAGTTGCCTCAGCATCTTGGGTAATGAAGTTTTCATAGCCCTGGGCATAGCCATAGCAGCTATCCTTGATGACCAAGGAAACCCTGCAATTGATTGAGCCCTGCTCTGGTAGTCAGCTGTCTGTTCTTGTAGATCAGATGAAGAACAATGCTTCATCTGTTCTTGTAGAACAGATGAAGAGCAATGCTACCAGCCTGTGCTTCCCACTGTTTCCAATGCTAGCAGTACTGAGCTGAGGTGAGCCTCTCACCACCCCACATCCCTTGGCAATGCACCAGTTGCATTGACCTGGCTTGTTCACTGGCCTTGACCTCCAGCACTGTGCATTTTCCATTGTACCAATCTGGTTTCTACTGATGTCTGAAGATCCTGAAGGTTAAGCCATTAGGAAAGGTCTTTTAGTAAGGAAGCAGGATCAGGTAGTAGTGGTTTAGCAGTAGTTCCCTAAAGTTAAACTTTTTGGTTTTAAATCCTACTTTATCCTTACAGCTACAGAACCCTTGGCAAGTTATCTTCCCTTTCTAATCTTCCACTCTCTCAGCTATAAAATAGGGATAATAACTAAGCCACCTGGGGTTCTGGAGATGACCAAATAAAATAACACACATAAAGCAATTGGTGCTATAGCAAGTGCTCAGTAAATGTTAGCCATTGGTAACATGTAATTAACAACTCATTTTCCTTTCCCAAGGAGTGTGAGATGAAAATGGGAAATATATTGAAGGCCTATGTGATTTTGCATATGGGATAACAAAAAAAAGCACTGGACTAGAAATCTACTCTGTTGATGCCTTTCTGTCTCACCTGGGGAAAATCTTTTTTTATTTCAGGCCTTAGTATTCCCATCTGTAAAATGAAGGCTCCCTGAGGTCCTTCTGTAACTTACATTTTATGCCCCAGTTTTTAGAGATGCAGCAAGCCATTGGGAATAGTATTTGAAGAATTAGAGTTAGTTATCCATGCTGATCAGCGCTAAGAGCTGCCTATTTTCTCAGCCTCTCCCTTGAGCAAATGCATGAGTGGTGGGGGCAAAGGAGGGCCTGTGTTTGAAGCATGGGAGACATAAGAACATCTGATTCAAGAGTAGACTTTTTTTTGTGTGTTGGGGGGGGATGTGTGTGCATGTATTTTAAATTAGAAGTCCAACAGAGAGATGGGAAATGGAAATGGCTTTATTCTTATGATCAGAAAGTTAAGTGTGACAGAGTTATGACTAATTCACAGGTAACGCAAGCTCCAGAGGAGAGCACTCAGGAAATAGATTGGCATGTGTGCTATTTTTACTGCCTCCCTTCCTCCCTGGCTGTCCAGAGCCTGAAGTGAGCCTTGCTCATGGGCAGGTGGGGAATTTCCTTGAGGTATCAAATGTGCTGATGTCGCTTTATAGCCTAGTTATTTCATGAAAAGAGAGGGGGAGGAGCCAAGCAAAGGATGCCTGGTAGGATGGAAGCAGAACTCAGAAAAACATAATCCTTCATCATTGCCAAATCCTGTCTCCGAAGGTCTAACCTCTGGATCATCATTTGCGTCTGTGCTGGGCATCTTCTGTGTCTGGGGATCTGGCCAGCATGTTTTCTTTCTCTCTCATTTCAGATACTGCAGGCTTCTCCACATTAGGTCAGAGAGCCATCAAACACTAGTGTGACCAATGAGAAGAGAAGGGATCTAAGACCTATTAAGAGCCAGTGAGGCACCACACACTAGGATTGTTGATTTACACACCTTCTCTCCTTCATCTTCACAATATCCTATGGGATGGGTGTGGTAGTTCCCATTTCAGTTAAGGAAACTAAGGTTCAGGGAGATTAAGGAGTTTGTCAAAGTTCAGGCAGCTAAGAGGTAGCAAACCTCGTATTTGAACCAAGATACATCTGATTTCGAAGTTTTTGGGTTTTTTTTTTTCTCGAGAAAATCACACTTTCATGTCAGCATTGTATGTTCAGCCAAGAGTCAGGGGATAGACTTACTTTTCAGTCAGTTCCTTGCAACTCTATCTGTTTTACCTGTTTTCCAGCTCTACTGTCTCCCTTGGTCCATACTGGAAGATCATTATTGAAAAGACCAAATCCAATAAGAATATATTTAATCTGAATCATGCAGACTAAACTTAAGTTTCTGACAATCCTGTGTTATGCAGACCAAACTTAAGTTTCTGACAATCCAAAGGCAAAGGAAGAATGTGAATCAATAAATATTATATAAAGCATGAAAGAAACATGCCCAAGGGGAGGCATTATATTTTATAATGCAAATTCTTTGAGCAAGAATAGTAAATATGTATACCACAACTCCTACTCCTAAGCTCAAAACAGACATGATTAATTGATCACAGAACTCCTTCTCCCATAACCCAAGTACAGCCTCAGAGTCCTCAAATCCTCCTCAGGAAGCAGGCACCAATTAATTTGGAATCTCTTTATCATTCCTGTCTGACAGAGAAGCTATTCATTTCTTCACCATTCCTGTCTTACAGAGAAGCTATTAATTTCACCTCAAAGATGCAACACAATTTTCTTGGAAGAGGCTATATTTGAGAAATATCTTGAGAAATGAGCAGTATGGTAGTGGGTAGGGAATGGTCATCCTAAGGGAACAGCATAAGCAAAGTTAGGGAGGCCAGGAGGGAGAAGAACTTAGGAACAATGAGTAATCCGGTGTGAGTGTTTGTGTGTTAGGGTAGGGAATGGGAATTGTGGTCCTTGGGAAAAAAAGAGAAGTTAATTGGATTAAAGTACAGAGGGTCTTGAAAATCATGTTAAGATAGCTATTCTTTCTTTCATAAGTTGTAAAGCATCATGCTGAGATGTGTTCTAGAATAGCACTTCTGGCAGTACAGTACAGAAAAAGTGAGAGAGGTTTCCACGAGGTGTAAGAATTTTAAAAATTCTAGATAACAGAAAATAAAGGTCTGAATCAAAACAGTGGCAGTTGGGAAAAGGGAAGGAAAGAGGGAAGGAAGGAAAGAAACAAGGAAGAGATGGAGGAAGCCATATATTTAACAAGTATCTATTATGTGCCTGGCATTATTCAAGACTCTGGGATATAGTGGTGAACCTGACAGATAAAAACCCTGGCCCTCATGTAGTTTCCATGGGTGATACAAATAATAAATAGCAAACAACAACCGAAAGATTAGGATTAATTAAGACAGAGATAAGTGCAATGAAGAAAATAAAACATGGTGAAGTGCTAAGGAAGTACCTGGAGGAGACAAGACAAGATTGGAAAACCATAGAAGACTGACTGTGGAGGGGATATTTGGGCTGAGATCTGAATGTATGAAGAAACTAGCCATGCAAAGATCTAGGGAGTCAAGGCGTTAAGGTGGAAGACACTTAAAGAGCTTTCAGAGCAGAAAGGCTCCAGCATGGCTGAACCCTGGGGAGTAAAAGAAGGTGATGTGGGTAAGGCTGGAGATAACAGGGTTCCAGGTATTCTGAACTATCCAAGACTGTTCAGCAGCAGGATGCCTTCATTGCTTTATGTTTTGAACAGATCACTTTGGCTGCTACTTGGAGAATAGACTGGAAATCAGTTAGGAGGCTATCTTTATATTCTAGTCTGGAGCTGATGGTGGCTTGACCTAACAAGTCACCAAGGAGATGAAGAGAAGCTTGCAAATTCAGGATATATGCTGCAAGTAGAAGTGATTGGAATAGATTCAAAATTAAATATGGGAGTGGCAGGGAAAAAGAGGAATCAAGACTAATTTGTAAGTATGGATTGAGAAACTAGGGGGATGAAAAGAAAAAAAAGGCAAAGAAGAGCATAATTACTATTTATATACTACATATACTACGTTTTACCCTGGAAGGGTTTAACATTTAATACAGTGGGAGAAGTGCCATGTCACCATTCTTGCTTTACGAGGACTCTTCATGGTTTTTTCAGAGCCCAGGAAGTACTGCATGAAAGGGCACAGAAGGAAATGCTAGAAATAAGAATGACCTTATTCCATTCTCATACACAGCTAAGGTAAAATACATGGTTATGGTATTTCTGGAGAGCTATTTGGCAAATGATATCAAAAGCTGTAAAGTGTTTACACCTCGTTGGCTAAGAAATTTCAATTCATGGAATAGATCCTAAGGCAACACTCAGAGAAAAGCATAACTATTAAGAACATATGTTAATGTCAACATTACTTATGAGAACAAATGGAAACATCCTAAATGCCCAACAATAGATGATTGCCTTAAAAATTGTGATATATTCATGTTATAGTAGATATCTGTTACAAAAATGAAATTTTAGTGGAATAATTAATGATGAGAAAAATGCAAAAGCAGAGTACAGAACCATAAAATGATCTCTATTCTGTAAATAAGCATATAGGTGACAATAGGGGAAAATTACAATCTTACCAGCTGGTATTAATATTTCTCTGGGTTAAAGTACTGAAGACATTTAGAAGCTGTTCTTTGATAAGTTGCTTGGATAGGTGTAAGACCCCCAAGGGTGTACTCAAATAATAAACCGTAATCCCTAAACTCTTCTGCTTTCTAAAGAGGTACATTCTATTGATTGTAGGATTTGCTGAGCAGAAGATAGAGAAAATATGCACATCTTTGGGTAGCACAGCATTGTTTTGCATAAGTGAGACAGGGCAGTTAGGAAGTCTACCGTGTCACATAGGAGAGAGAGAAAGGACATCCGGAAGGTGGTGGTTGGGTGAGGCAGCATAGTGAGAAGGGAACCTTGGCAAAATGTTTAAGTGGTACTGTCAGGTTGTTTGCTGTAAGCTTTTTGTTGTACATCCTCTCTTCCATGTCCCTTAAGGTATCTTCAGTAGATTATCTGTTTTTCACTAATTAGATTGGACATCTGTTGTTTATGCCCATCCACAATCTATTTCATCTTCTGCTAACAACACCTTGGTTTTCTTCTGAGCAAACTCCCATCCTTCCCTCCCAGTCCACATGGTTTTGATGTTACTGACCCACCCCCTCACCCCCAAATCCAGGGATGGGTACAATGACTCAGACCAGGCTAAAGAGAACATCACATGTCTCTCCCTCAAGGTGATCAATTCAAGGATGGGCATGGAATCTCATGAAATGGAACCATGCCATTCTCCTTGAGACTGTTGAAAGAGTGATGTGCTCTCTCTCTTTTTCCCTGGATTTTTAAGGGGAAAGTATGAGTTTATCAACCAGAATTATAAGGATATCAACCTAAAGCTTTTTGTTACCCCTCTTGACACCACAAGAAGAGAACTTGCCTATGAATGAAGTTAACCTGAAGGAAGATGGAGCTAAGAGATGAACTGAGACAGGGATATAGTCATACTATATGCCGGCATTATCACTGGACCTTTTTTGGAATGTTATGTGTATGTGCAGGAGAGGACAATGGTTCTTAAAAATGTACTATGAAATAATCTGACAAAGGGCTAATATCCAGAATCTACAAAGAACTTAAACAAATTTGCAAGAAAAAAACAAACAACCCCATCAAAAAGTGGGCAAAGGATATGAACAGACACTTCTCAAAAGAAGACATTTATGTAGCCAACAGACACATGAAAAAATGCTCATCATCACTGGTCATGTAGTTTCCATGGGTGATACAAGTAATAAATAGTAAACAACAACCGAAAGATTACAACTAATTAAGACAGAGATAAGTGCAATGAAGAAAATAAAGCAGGGTGAAGTGAGCAGTATGAGAAATGCAAATCAAAACCACAATGAGATACCATCTGATGCCAGTTAGAATGGCGATCATTAAAAATTCAGGAAACAAGAGATGCTGGAGAGGATGTGGAGAAATAGGAATGCTTTTATACTGTTGGTGGGAGTCTAAATTAGTTCAACCCTTGTGGAAGACAGTGTGGCAATTCCTCAAGGATCTAGAACTAGAAATACCATTTGACCCAGCCATCCCATTACTGGGTATATACCCAAGGGATTATAAATCATGCTGCTATAAAGACACATGCACACATATATTTATTATGGCACTATTCACAATAGAAAAGACTTGGAACCAACACAAATGTCCATCAGTGATAGACTGAATAAAGAAAATGTGGCACATATACACCATGAAATACTATGCAGCCGTAAAAAAGAATGAGTTCATGTCCTTCACAGGGACATGGATGAAGCTGGAAACCATCACTCTTAGCAAGCTATCGCAAGGACAGAAAACCAAACACCGCATGTTCTCACTTGTAAGTGGGAGTTGAACAATGAGAACACATGGACAAAGGTCAGGGAACATCACACACTGGGGCCTGTTGGGGGTAGGGGGCTGGAGGAGAGACAGGATTATGAGAAATACCTAATGTAAATGACGAGCTGATGTGTGCAGCAAACCAACGTGGCACATATATACCTATGTAACAAACCTGCATGTTGTGCACATGTACCCTAAAACTTAAAGTATAATAAAAAAATTCAGATTTTTTTTGGGGGGCCTTGCCAGCCTTGATAATTGCATAAGCCAATTTCTTTTTTTTCTTTTTCTTTTTTTTCTTTTTTAAATTATACTTTAAGTTCTAGGGTACATATGCACAATGTGCAGGTTTGTTACATATATATACATGTGCCATGTTGGTGTGCTGCACCCATTAATTCATCATTTACATTAGGTATATCTCCTAATGCTATCCCTCCCCCCTACTCCCTCCCCACAATAGGACCTGGTGTGTGATGCTCCCCTTCCTGTGTCCAAGTGATCTCATTGTTCAATTCCCACCTATGAGTGAGAACATGCGGTATTTGGTTTTCTGTTCTTGCAATAGTTTGCTGAGAATGATGGTTTCCAGCTGCATCCATGTCCCTACAAAGGACACAAACTCATCCTTTTTGATGGCTGCATAGTATTCCATGGTGTATATGTGCCACATTTTTTTAATCCAGTCTGTCACTGATGGACATTTGGACTGATTCCAAGTCTTTGCTATTGCGAATAGTGTCACAATAAACATACATGTGCATGTGTCTTTATAGCAGCATGACTTACAATCCTTTGGGTATATCCCCAGTAATGGGATGGCTGGGTCAAATGGTATTTCTAGTTCTAGATCCTTGAGGAATTGCCACGCTGTTTTCCACAATGGTGGAACTAGTTTACAGTCCCACCAACAATGTAGAAGTGTTCCTATTTCTCCACATCCTCTCCAGCACCTGTTGTTTCCTGATTTTTTAATGATTGCCATTCTAACTGGTGTGAGATGGTATCTCATTGTGGTTTTGATTTGCATTTCTCTCATGGTGAGTGATGATGAGCATTTTTTTATGTGTCTGTTGGCTGTATGAATGTCTTCTTTTGAGAAGTGTCTGTTCATATCCTTTGCCCACTTTTTGATGGGGTTGTTTGTTTTTTTCTCGTAAATTTGATTGAGTTCTTTATAGGTTCTGGATATTAGCTCTTTGTTAGATGAGTAGATTGCAAAAATTTTCTCCCATTCTGTAGGTTGTCTGTTCACTCTGATGGTAGTTTCTTTTGCTGTGCAGAAGCTCTTTAGTTTAATGAGATCCCATTTGTCAATTTTGGCTTTTGTTGCTGTTGCTTTTGGTGTTTTAGACGTGAAGTCCTTGCCCATGCCTATGTCCTGAATGGTATTACCTAGGTTTTCTTCTAGGGTTTTTATGGTATTAGGTCTAACATTTAAGTTTCTAATCCATCTTGAATTAATTTTCGTATAAGGAGTAAGGAAAGAATCCAGTTTCAGCTTTCTACTTATGGCTAGCCAATTATCCCAGCACCATTTATTAAATAGGGAATCCTTTCCCCGTTTCTTATTTTTGTCAGGTTTGTCAAAGATCAGATGGCTGTAGATGTGTGGTATTATTTCTGAGGGCTCTGTTCTGTTCCATTGGTCTATATCTCTGTTTTGGTACCAGTACCATGCTGTTTTGGTTACTGCAGCCTTGTAGTATAGTTTGAAGTCAGGTAGCGTGATGCCTCCAGCTTTGTTCTTTTGACTTAGGATTGTCTTGGCAATGTGGGGTCTTTTTTGGTTCCATATGAACTTCAAAGCAGTTTTTTCCAATTCTGTGAAGAAAGTCATTGGTAGCTTAATGGGGATGGCATTGAATCTATAAATTACCTTGGGCAGTATGGCCATTTTCACGATATTGATTCTTCCTATCCATGAGCATGGTATGTTCTTCCATTTGTTTGTGTCCTCTTTGATTTCACTGAGCAGTGGTTTGTAGTTCTCCTTGAAGAGGTCCTTTACATCCCTTGTAAGTTGGATTCCTAGGTATTTTATTCTCTTTGAAGCAATTGTGAATGGGAGTTCATTCATGATTTGGCTCTCTGTTTGTCTGTTACTGGTGTATAAGAATGCTTGTGATTTTTGCACGTTGATTTTGTATTCTGAGACTTTGCTGAAGTTGCTTATCAGCTTAAGGAGATTTTGGACTGAGACAATGGGGTTTTCTAAATATACAATCGTGTCATCTGCAAACAGGGACAATTTGACTTCATCTTTTCCTGATTGAATACCCTTTATTTCTTTCTCTTGCCTGATTGCCCTAGCCAGAACTTCCAACACTATGTTGAATAGGAGTGGTGAGAGAGGGCATCCCTGTCTTGTGCTGGTTTTCAAAGGGAATGCTTCCAGTTTTTGCCCATTCAGTATGATATTGACTGTGGGTTTGTCATAAATACGTCTTATTATTTTGAGAGACGTTCCATCAATACTGAATTTATTGAGAGTTTTTAGCATGAAGGGCTGTTGAATTTTGTCAAAGGCCTTTTCTGCATCTATTGAGATAATCATGTGGTTTTTGTCTTAGATTCTGTTTATATGCTCGATTATGTTTATTGATTTGTGTATGTTGAACCAGCCTTGCATCCCAGGGATGAAGCCTACTTGATCATGGTGGATAAGCTTTTTGATGTGCTGCTGGATTCAGTTTGCCAGTATTTTACTGAAGATTTTTGCATCGATGTTCATCAGGGATATTGGTCTAAAATTCTCTTTTTTTGTTGTATCTCTGTCAGGCTTTGGTATCAGGATGATGTTGGCCTTATAAAATGAGTTAGGGAGGATTCCCTCTTTTTCTATTGATTGGAATAGTTTCAGAAGGAATGGTACCAACTCCTCCTTGTACCTCTGGTAGAATTCGGCTGTGAATCCATCTGGTCCTGGCCTTTTTTTGGTTGGTAGGCTATTAATTATTGCCTCAATTTCAGAGCCTGCTCTTGGTCTATTCAGGGATTCAACTTGTTCCTGGTTTAGTCTTGGGAGAGTGTAAGTGTCCAGGAAATTATCCATTTCTTCTAGGTTTTGTAGTTTGTTTGTGTAGAGGTGTTTATAGTATTCTCTGATGGTAGTTTGTATTTCTGTGGGGTCGGTGGTGATATCCCCTTTATCATTTTTTATTGTGTCTATTTGATTCTTCTCTCTTTTCTTTATTAGTCTTGCTAGCGGTCTATCAATTTTGTTGATCTTTTCAAAAAACCAGCTCCTGGATTCTTTGATTTTTGGGAGGGTTTTTTGTGTCTCTATCTCCTTCAGTTCTGCCCTGATCTTAGTTATTTCTTGCCTTCTGCTAGCTTTTGAATGTGTTTGCTCTTGCTTCTCTAGTTCTTTTAATTGTGATGTTAGGGTGTCGATTTTAGATCTTTCCTGCTCTCTCTTGTGGGCTTTTAGTGCTATAAATTTCCCTCTACACACTGCTTTAAATGTGTCCCAGAGATTCTAGTATGTTGTATCTTTGTTCTCATTGGTTTCAAAGAACATCTTTATTTCTGCCTTCTTTTTGTTATGTACCCAGTAGTCATTCAGGAGCAGGTTGTTCAGTTTCCATGTAGTTGAGCGGTTTTGATTGAGTTTCTTAGTCCTGAGTTCTAGTTTCATTGCACTGTGGTCTGAGAGACAGTTTGTTATAATTTCTATTCTTTTAAATTTGCTGAGGAGTGCTTTACTTCCAACTATGTGTTCAATTTTGGAATAAGTACAATGTGGTGCTGAGAAGAATGTATATTCTGTTGATTTGGGGTGGAGAGTTCTGTAGATGTCTATTAGGTCTGCTTGGTGCAGAATTGAGTTCAATTCCTGGAGATCCTTATTAACTTTCTGTCTCGTTGATCTGTCTAATATCGACAGTGGGGTGTTAAAGTCTCCCATTATTATTGTGTGGGAGTCTAAGTCTCTTTGTAAGTCTCTAAGGACTTGCTTTATGAATCTAGGTGCTCCTGTATTGGGTGCATATATATTTAGGATAGTTAGCTCTTCCTGATGAATTGATTCCTTTACCATTATGTAGTGGCCTTCTTTGTCTCTTTTGATCTTTGATGGTTTAAAGTCTGTTTTATCAGAGACTAGGATTGCAACCCCTGCTTTTTTGTTTTCCATTTGCTTGGTAGGTCTTCCTCCATCCCTTTATTTTGAGCCTATGTGTGTCTCTGCATGTGAGATGGGTCTCCTGAATACAGCAAACTGATGGGTCTTGACTCTTTATCCAAGTTGCCAGTCTGTGTCTTTTAATTGGAACATTTAGCCCATTTACATTTAGGGTTAATATTGTTATGTGTGAACTTGATCCTGTCATTATGATATTAGCTGGTTATTTTGCTCACTAGTTGATGCAGTTTCTTCCTAGCATCGATGGACTTTACATTTTGGCATGTTTTTGCAATGACTGGTACCTGTTGTTCCTTTCCATGTTTAGTGCTTCCTTCAGGATCTCTTGTAGGGCAGGCATGGTGGTGACAAAATCTCTAAGCGTTTGCTTGTATGTAAAGGATTTTATTTCTCCTTCACTTATGAAACTTAGTCTGGCTGTATATGAAATTCTGGGTTGAAAATTCTTTTCGTTAAGAATGTTGAATATTGGTCCCCACTGTCTTCCGGCTTGGAGAGTTTCTGCCAAGAGATCTGCTGTTAGTCTAATGTAAACCGACCTTTTTTGTGTGTCACCCGACCTTTCTCTCTGGCTGCCCTTAACATTTTTTCCTTCATTTCAACTTTGGTGAATCTGAAAACTATGTGTCTTGCAGTTGCTCTTCTCAAGGAGTATCTTTGTGGTGTTCTTTGTATTTCCTGAATTTGGATGTTGGCCTGCCTTACTAGGTTGGGGAAGTTCTCCTGGATGATATCCTGTAGTGTTTCCCAACTTGGTTCCATTTTCCCCGTCACTTTCAGGCACACCAATCAGACATAGATTTGGTCTTCTCACATAATCCCATACTTCTTGGAGGCTTTGTCCATTTCTTTTCACTGTTTTTTCTCCACGTTTCTCTTCTTGCTTCATTTCATTCATTTGATCTTCAATCACTGATACTCTTTCTTCCAGTTGATCGAGTCAGTTACTGAAGCTTGTGCATTTGTCACGTATTTCTTGTGTTATGGTTTTCATCTCTATCAGTTCTTTTAAGGTCTTCTCTGCATTGATTTTTCTAGTTATCCATTCATCCATTCTTTTTTCAAAGTTTTTAGTTTCTTTGCACTGGTTACATAGTTCCTCCTTTAGCTCTGAGAAGTTTGACTGACTGAAGCCTTCTTCTCTCAGCTCGTCAAAGTCATTCTCCATCCAGCTTTGGTCTATTGCTGGTGATGAGCTGTGTTCCTTTGGAGGGGGAGGTATGCTCTGATTTTTTGAATTTCCAGCTTTTCTGCACTGCTTTTTCCCCGTCTTTGTGGTTTTATCTGCCTTTGGTCTTTGATGATGGTGTCGTACTGATGGGGTTTTGGTATGTGTGTCCTTTCTGTTTGTTAGTTTTCCTTCTAACAGTCAGGACCCTCAGCTGTAGGTCCGTTGGAGTTTGCTTGAGGTCCACTCCAGACCCTGTTTGCCTGGATATCAGCATCGGAGGCTGCAGAAGATAGAATATTGCTGAATAGCGAGTGTTGCTGTCCGATTTTTGCTAAAAAAATTCAGATTTTTGAAAATACATAGAATGAGTATAACAAAGCCTAGATGTGCCTCACCACCCAACTAAGATATAAAATATCACCAACATGGTTAAAGCATTCTTTTCACTTCTTACTAATCACAATCATGTCCCTGCCTTTTCAAATTGAGGTTTATTTCTTGCAATCTCCCTTTTTCTTTTCTTTTCTTTTCTTTTTTAAAGATATATATGTATTTGGGAGCTACATTTGTATGTATCCTTAAACAGTTATATGTACAATGGTGTTAGAGTATATGCATTATTTTGCAATTTGCGTTATTTCAATGTTATATTTGTATAATTGTTTATATTCCAATGTATAATTTTAATTCACTCATTTTCTCTGCTTTGCAATATTTCTTTGCATGGATATACTATAGTGTATTTATTCCTTCTCCCATGGATGGATATTTAGGTTATTACACTGAAATTTTCTATGATCCAATAAATTTCGTTTTCTGCTACACCAGTTTGAGGTGAGTTTTCTGTTACTTAGAAGAGTTCTGACAAACACAGAAAGCTTTTGTGAGCCTATTTCAGGCTCAAAATGAGTAAGAAGAAATAGCCAATGTCTGGGTTACAATTATGCATATGGAAAAAAACTGTAATAAAATACACCAAAATGCTTGCTGGTGACATTGTGGATATTTTTTTAAAATTTGTTTTTAAATTTGTTTTAAATTTTTCTTGTTTTTCCACATTAAATATGTATTATTATTATAATCAGAAAAACTATTATTAGTAAACATTAGGAGACAGTCATTGCAAAGTGACTCCTGCAGGTTAAATATGGCACAAATTCATTAGTAGAGTGCAAGTAAAAGAGGATTTGTAATGTGTACCCAATAGCAAACAACAAGACAAATACCACTTAAATATTTCTCCAAAGAGCCCTTTTTTACTGTGCCACTTTACTCCCTGGGGGTAAAGGTCCTTATTTCTCAGGAAGGTCTGGAACCTTGGAGATGGGGGTCTTTTTGCTCAGAGGATCTTATTTTTGCCTGTTGCGCGTTTCATGGGAATCAGGAGAGGAGGCAACCAGATGGGAGTGGCAAACTAGTGCTCCTTGTTTTTCTTCCTCCCTCACAGTCTCAGAGCTCCCCCACTTAGAAATGAATAGCTTTTGAACCCCTAGCTGGAACCCAGCCCTGTGAGTCACCCCACTTAATAGTGCTAAAGCATGAAAAAAATGACAACAACAAAATACTATCAGTCTTTATATAGGGTGCCTTAGACAATGGTGCTGAAATGAAAGAGGCAATGAGAAATTGTTCCCCAAATTAGGGAGAAGGCAGTTCAGATTTAGAATCTGCTAGCAAGCAAAGGCCTTAAAAGTGATCTAATCCAACCTCCTTATTTTATAGACTTGGGAAGTGACTCAAAGAGAATCAAGGTGATTTGCCCAAGGTCGCACACCTAGTTCATGGTAGGGCTTAGATTTGACTATAGATGTCTAGATTCTTCTGCTCCATTATCTTAGCTGAAGAACAGTGGTGAAACTATTGCTTTTGCTACCAGCTATGCTGACATTGCCAGACTTCACATTAAATGCTTCCAAGTTGCCTTTTTGTTGGAAGACAATTTTGTAGGCAGTATACATACATGAATGTCTATATTTGTAACAAGAACAACAGATGCCAATTTGGACTGGCACCATCTTTAGACTGGGAAGAAGGTAGATAGTAAGAATATCCACTTTTCCACTATGGTATTTAGGATAAGAATGACAGAGTCCAGGGACTGATATTTAGTAACTCCAATATTAACTCCTTAAAACAGGAATGCAATTATGAATATGAAAATTAAAAAGCAGACTATGGAAATTTCAAGTTGTGGGAAGATTTTTCTCTCATAGGTGGCAAAAAATAAGGCAGACATTGGGGATTTCGTGAGAAACATTGCTAACTGATGATGGAAGACATCTCCAAGCTAGGTCCTAGGGCAAATACATACTAAGGTCATCTCCCTGGGCAAGGTGCATTGACATTCAAAAGGATAACTCAGGTTCCTGGGAACTGCTCAATTATCTGAGTTTCTAAGATTCAATTAGGTAGCTGTATACTATTGTTAAAGTAGAAAGCATACCTCAAGATTTTATTTTTAAAAAGTTTAAACATTTTTTTAGAAAACAAAGTATATTTGGATTTCTCCTAAGATAACTAGAATATCAAATTAACTAGACACCCCATTCCTTTTTCTGATCCTTTTAGGTAATTAGTGTCCTCCAAGACACAAAATGGTAGTGGTTGAAATTGTACAAAGAGCTGAAAAAAGGGGCAGCTTCAGATGTTATTGTCACTAGATTTAGAAAAATGGATCTGTATAGATCAAAATTCTCTAGTGAGCAAATGCACTCACCATCCTACACCATTTTCTCAGAAGCATAAATGTTCATTTATCCAATTAGGCAAAATTTTAAATGAGTCACTGAACATAAACTAGGGGGAAAGAATGGCTAGGATTGTAAAACAGATACAGAAACAAATATTTAAACTATAAAATAGAGCTGGGTTACTTCAGAAGTGCATTCAAAAGGAACAGGAAAACAATCCAACAGGGAGCAGGTGGCTGGAACATCAATGGGTTCAGGGAGGGGACAGGTCAATAGTGATGCTTTGATAAAGAACAAAGAATCTGAAAAAAACAATGGGTGAGTTAGGGAATATTTGTGGGTTTTTTTCCTTCTTTTTAATTAATTTAACTTTTTCTTTTTAGAGATGGTGTCTCACCATGTTGCCCAGGCTGGTCTTGAACTCCTGGCCTCAAGCAATGCTCCCAGCTTGGCCTCCCAAAGTGCTGGGAATACAGGCATGAGCCACCACAGCTAGCTTGGAATTCTTGTTTCTTGAAAGCATGTTTGTTGAAGTCATTCCAAGAGACTAATCTATACTTTTAAAAAAGATGTTTTCTGATAGTTGTAAATAGCTCTGAACTCAGTATCTGTTCAACAAACATTTATTGAGCACCATCCAAGTTCTAGGGACTCAAATGCGGCAAATAGCTTTCATCTATACTCGAGCCATTGCTTCCCACTGGTGTCCTTTTTTCCACATGAGACCACTGGCTATGTAGATTGCCTTATCACTTATTAAAATTTTGCCCATCCTTCATCACACGTCTCCTGAGCCAACTTCCTGGTGAAGCCCTCCCTGATCATTCTAGGCAGCCGTGTTCCCTTGCCTTGTGAGGTCTCATGGTATTGAGTGACAGCGTCTCACAAACTTGTTATCTGAGGTCTAGCTTGTTGGTCATCTGTAGACATGTCTTTGGTACCTCTGTCCCAAAATCATTAGTGATTATAAATTTCTGGAAGACAGGAAACATATTGCAACCAATTTGTTATAGAAAAAGAACTTGGGACTTTGTAATCAGAAAGTCCGAACTTCCCACCTGATTGGTATTACCCTAAATGGTGAAATTAAGGAGTCATTTAATTTCCCCGAACCTCATTCTTTCTCATCTGAAGTGCTGCTGTGAAGGTAAATGTGGCCACCGTGTAGCTCTGCCAAACTGGCACACTCGGTGTTTGCCATTTCATTGATCAGCACCCCATTCAGTGGCTCACAACCAAATCCAGGAAACATTTTTGACAACTACCTCTCCCCACTTTCATATCTAATCAGTCACAAGTTCCATTGATTTTATCTCCCAAATGGGTTTCAAAGCCAACTGTTTCTTTCCACCATGCTCCAGAACCATTTTCAAGACACTGCTATCTGTCATGTGGAATATTCTGAGTCTATTAACTTGTCATCCCCTCTTGCCTACCTCTGATTGATTCTCCACTCTACATTCAGAGTGATTGTTCTAAAACACAAAGCTGAAAAGGTCATTATCTTCCAAATCTTCCAGAGGTTTCCAGTTGTTCCAGTCTTCAAAACAACTTCAAGGCCTCTGGTTAACGTAACACATGTGCTCTTTCATCTCACACCACACTTTCCCTCATTGACTCTTTATGTTTGAGTCACACCAGCTTTCTGTCTGCTTCTTGAATACCTCAGGGCCTTCACACATGTTGTCCTATCAGCCTGGAAAGCTCTATCCCCACTGTATTCTTCAAGATATCTTGTATCTTTTAAGACTCAGCTGAAACCACCATTTCCTTAAAGAAACCACCAACTTTACAAACAAAATTAGGCTCCTCTATAATCTGTTCCCATTGCACCTGCATCTTCCTTCCTGACACCACATATGGAATCAAGTGATCTTCACTGGAGCAATTATAACCTCCTGTCTATCTTCACCACTAGACTCCAAACATAATGAAGACAGACTTTTGTGTTGTTCATCCTTATACCTCCAACTATTAGTAGAGGATCTGGGATATATAAGAAGTTTCTGTAAGGTTTTTAGTCTCAACCAATAGCACTCAACATGCCCTTCTTATAATAAGTATTTTGTAACACAACTTTCCTATTCTGAAATGAAAATCATGGATAACATAATCTGCCTATACTCACAGTTTCAAAAAAAAATCAATTGTGTTGTTTTAAGTGTGAGGAAAAGACTAATTAAAAGAAAAGTAAATGATAACATGATACATATTTTAGTATGAGATTGCTAGTATGTAAGCACACTATGAGACTCTATGCAGGAGTCAGATACTTGCAATGACACAAAGAATCTCCAAGAATGTAATACATGCAGACTGACACAGGTATCATTCTTAAATTCCATGAATGATGTCACCTTCCATCATGTAATTTTTTTAAATGGTAAACAACTTTTAGTAGAGTTATTCTTTTAAATTACAAACAACTTTTGATTTACATGAAAATTGTGTTCCTGGAACATTTAGTGTGTATTAAAACCTTGAAAATAAATGAATTTTTACATATGCAAATGGAATTGAATGTTACATACATATAAACAGGTTTCTTTCTCACATATATGAATAATGAGTGAAACATTAGAAAATTATGTGGAACACTAACAGTTTTTTACTGGGGCAAGATTATACTACACTTTTCAAAGTACCTGGCATCCCTGACCCTTGTCTAATAAATGTTGATATTACTCTCTCAAATCACTATAACAATAAAAAATGTCCCCACAATTTTCCAAAATATTACCCCAGGGGTGAGACTGCTTCTATTGAAAACTATTGATATAAAGCATGATTTCATATCACTGAAAGGTTTAAATTTTTACTTCTCATATAGTAGATAGGTTTTAAAAAATCTTGTGAATGAATGGGATACAAAAAGTAAATTTTGATAAAACAGTAATTTCCATGATGCTAGTACAATGAATAGATTTCTTTGCTAAGTCCAAGTTGAAAAGAGTAGGCGAGGACAGCAAATATGGGCAGCTTCCATCTTTTACCAGGTGTAAATAGGGAGACATGTTTATTTTCTCATGTTCTGCCAACATGAATTAAGCATCACCTAGCCATGAGGTCTATGCTGAGGCAGCAGGATCCACAGAGACATACAACAGGCTCCCCACACAGCAGTTACACCAGGAAGGGACAAAGCATTGAAAAAGAAATGGAATGTATTCAGCAGTTTGGCAGTTGACAGAGCTCATAAAAAATGACTTTCCCTTAAAACAGTTTTTACAGTGTTGTGTTTTTATTAAAAATCCTAGTTTTTCTCCTGAGAGAATCATTCTGCTGGAGCAACAAGCAGAAACAAAGCAGAGTGGGTGACATCCAAGAAATGATTTCAGAGTCATAATGTACCTATCCTACACAATAAACATTGTCACTTCATGTAAACTGGCAAGAGTGGGGTAAGAAACTGGCTAATATGGAAATCACTGTAATGCTTCTCAGTTCTACAGATGTAGTCTTAAACAGACAAACAAAACTCTACAACCATACTGACATGGAAACAGGTTGCTGGATGCAGCAGGAAGGTTGACAGGCAGTGAACATTTATGTTAAGAATATTCCCAGCAAACTCTTTCCACTTCTGGGTTTGACACTGGCTCTCAACTAGGGGATGCTGCTAAAGGATAGAGTGCTAGGTAATGGGTGGCTCTGTCACAGCAGCCAGCATAAATCCAATGGCTGAAGTAAAGAACCATGATTTACTCATTTACCCTGTACCTGTACATATTTACAGAACACCCACTATAAGCCAGGCATTGTTTAGCTCCTAAGTTATAATATTAAACAAGGTACATAGAGTTCTGCTTATAGGCATTTCCATAATACAAAGTAAGTATATAAATAGGTCAACATATACGTCAATATCTATAGTGAAATGTATTAAGAAAAGAATAAAGCAATGTAATGTGTGCTGATAGGTGACTGGAAGTGCAGGTAGGAAGCTATCTGTCTGGGGTGGTCAGTGAGGATGTCTACTGCATTGTTAGGGATCATTTGTGTCTGAGATAGTGACCTAGGAGCTGATATTTGAACGGCAACAATATTCACTTAACCAGTGTCCTCATGGCAAAATGTTTGGGCCCAATGAAGTGGGTCTAATAATGCTGGGTCCCTTAATTCCTAATAGAATTGGGAAGGAGGTAGGAGACACCTATGTTTCTTCTTTAACTCAATAAGTACATCCTAGACTCCTAGGAGACAACATAGTATACTGCAAAAATCTCAGGACTGGACATTTGGAAACCTGGATACTAGTTCTGATGTCCCTTGACAATAGGCTGAGTGACCTCAGGCAAATCATCCATCAGGCTGGGTGTGTTTCCGTAATATAAAGACAGACTGTACACTCCATAAGAGAAGACATTGAGTCTGAATTGTTCCCTGCTGTCTCTCCAGCACCCAGCACACAGTATCTGGCAATGGCGAGTGCCCAGTGGAAGCTATTATTGTTGCTTTTATTATTAGCTGATAGGTATGATTCCTTCCCATCCCCAAACTCTAGGACTTTGGCTCAATCTCTTTGTGATAACAACCCCACCACCACCAAAAAGAGAAATAGCAAGAAATTTACTTCTTAGTTTGTCACATCTGGCTATATTACACAAGGGCTAGTCCCTTCTTTCTGGGACTCATTTCCCCTCATACATAAAGTGAAGAAGTTTATCTCAGCAATTCATCTTGGCTCTAGAATTACAGATTTTTAATTAAATTCTGCAAATAAAATTGTATTTCCAATACACTAGGGGGACCCCGTGGTGAATTTTAAAATAAACATGTAGTGGAATTATTTCCCAAAGCAAAATGTATCATTTTTGATACCATTCTTTTAGTGTGGGTCTTATTGCATGAGAATGGGCTTCCTTAGAGGAAGGCATCACTATTGTCTGCTTCTATTAAGCTCTCAGGGTCATTTCCGGCTCTGGCATAACACCCCAGGCTGTTAGGGAGACAGATGTGAGCACAGGAACTTGGCACTCTCCTAGCAGCTACATTCTGCTTTGGAAATGAACATTTTCTTTCTTATTTCCTTCCTTCCTTCCTTCCTTCCTTCCTTCCTTCCTTCCTTCCTTCCTTCCTTCCTTCCTTCCTTCCTTTCTTCCTTTCTTCCTCCTTTCCTCCCTTCCTCCCTCCCTCCCTTCTTTTTTTCTATTGGGAATCTTGGCAACATTACCAATACATCATTTCTAAATGAGGGAGACCCAGAAAGTATACTCTTTCCCAGGAATAATAGCAACAGAGAAGCATAATTTTTCTTAAAAAATCTTTGTTTGAAAAAATAAAGTAAAGGAAATAATAATATGAATATAATAAAGAAGGAAGCTAATATTTATTAAGTGCATACTATGTCCAGGTACAACAACCCTATGCCCATTTCATGGATGAGAAAGCTGCTATCTCAAGTTAAACTTCATGGAGATGAACCACCTTACACAGGCTTAGAGAAGAGTAAATGAGAACAAAAGGAGGGATGGAGGAAAGAATGGGAGATGTTAATTGCAAGGTCGATGGTATCAATTGGAAAGAGCCTAAACTTAAAGTCAGGAGACTTGAGTTGCAGTCCTAGCTTCTCTCACACATCTGTCCAATGGAGAGATTACATTCACTTTAAGGGTGATGTGAAGATTAAAACAAGACTATTTATATGAGACAGTAGCTCATTATCCAGTGCTCAGCAGGAGCTAGTTGCCTTCACATGCCACCACTGTCTTCTTCCTGACCTCAAGCAAACCTTTGTTTGTTTTTTGTCCTTCTGTGTTATACCACTGTTTGTACTCATGCCCTATCCCAGATCTTTTCCAATCAGAACCATAGGATCATGAGGAAGGCCTCCATTCATCCTTTTAAGTCAGAGATCTCCAAATGGTGGCCCACAGACTAGCTCTGGACTATGGATATACTTTGTCTGGCTAATAAGGTATCTATTTAAAAGTTTGAATTGATTACCAGCACCTAACATGTAGGAGTTTCACACAAAATACAGAGTTTTGACTTTTCTTGAAATATCAGAAGATTTGGCTACATGGGGTCTTCTCCTATTCATCAATCATTGGCTGAACGTGATTGGGATGTGAGATCTCCAATCCCCCAGTTTCCATCACTCTCTATTGCATTACACTTATTCGCATTTCTGGTCTCTGTAGCCATTTGAACTTGTGACTCTCTGCATTGAGCTTCTTTCTCTTGGGCTTCTTTGAAAAATGCAAATACTTCTGGGAGATGAATCAAATACATAAGAAGTTTAGAGGATGGATTCTCTATTAAATGCCCAAGATAAGTCAAAGATAGCATTTCTTCTACAGGGGTAGGGTGGGGAGGTCTAAAATTGGATGGATTGAAGATGGAAAGCACACATTTGGCATATAGGCACTCAAAACATTTTTAGTGAATAAATGAAAGAAGAGTGGTATGTTGTGATGGGGCCTGAAGTCAAGCTTTTGCTACTGAGTTGCACACGCTCCTGCCACCACCAAGATGTACTCTGTGTAACAGGAGACTCACCTGAACAGGCCCTACATAATCTGTCCCTGGGCCCTTATCCTCATATTTCCTAAATTAAATATGGGACCACATTTCCTAAGCTAAAAATAAGAACAAAGTCCAACCAAACAAAAATTAATTTGTCACCTGAATTCAAGTTAGTCTAAAAATATTATTAGCTATTCCATGTGAGGTGCTTTGCTTAGCTTTGAGAGTGTAGGATGAATCAGACATGTTTCTCGTCTTCAAGAAACTCATTCTTGTCAGGAATTCAGAAAATAAATCAGCAATTACAGTGTGAGATAGGGGCTATGATGAGAAATAGAGGGTATGGTTATAGGAACACACCCGAGGAGAGGGCGTACTGTTTCCATTAGCCTATATGCTGCTTTTATGAGAATTGGAAAGGGTGCCTTTTCTAATTCTAAATCTTATTCTAAACAGGGGGAGGGGAGTGTGGCGGGTAATACAGCCCAACTCAGGGCACAAAGCTTGTAAAATACAGCTTGACCTGGAAATTAAAAGTCTTGATCTGGTGCCTTTGGTCACAGATGGAGGGGATGCTACTAGGTAGGTGGCTAAGTCAAATAAGGTATGTTCTTTTACAAGTAATAGAAAAATCAGTTAGCTGTGGCTTAAACCATAAGACATTTACCATTTACTTAACAAAAGTTCTGAAGGTACTCATAGGTGGATCCAGGGTTGATACCATAGTTCCATGGTCTATTATGGGTCCATGGGTCTATGTCTTGGCTATTCTGCAGGTTTTCTTCTCATGGTCACAAGTTAATTGTCACAGTTCTAAGTATCCTTACATGATCACTTTCCATGGCAGAATATGGGGCAGAATGACAAAATATATTTATCCTTGCATGTTCTCTGCCTTGGCCAGGAAGGAAAATCTTGCCATAAAATACTCCCAGGAGATTTCCCTGTGAATTTCCTATATCAGAGTTAGGTCATATGATTACTCAAGTTGAAAAACAGGCCAGGAAAGCAAGCATGTGGCTTTTTCATTCTTTTGAGTGAGAGGTGCTCTGGCAAGAAGAGAGGTTTGGAAATGTTTGTTGGGTTGGCAACTTAGAGTGTCAGCCACACTAACTCAGATTTAGAAGGTAAGAAAAGGTTTCTCAGAAGAAGTGCTTTTTGAGCTGAGTCCTTAAGAATGAGTTAACCTCAAGGAAGTGGTGAGGGAGAAGCCAGAAGATTCAGCATTTAAGAGTCGAAGGAAGAACAGTATGAGAGGATATGGTGGTAAATTCCGCAGGGAATGGTAAGATCTTTGAGAAACAGAAAAGGTATGATGAAAAAAAGGGCAGAAGTAAGAATTAGCTTAATGATGAAGAGCAGTGTAAGCTGGAAGAAGAGACAAATTGTAAATTGCAAAATGAAATAAAGTATTAGAATATCTGACATGTTGGTAAGGCATGTGAAATTTTAAAATGCATATAATCTTGGATCATTTCAGGTGTCTGGACATTCATAGTGTCTCAATTGTGAGCTCATAGGTAATGGAGAATGAGAACCCACAGGGAAAGACTCTGAAATTGATTTGTCCTTCCTTGAACAATAAAATTCAACAGACTTTGTGATGATGATGATGATGATGACAACGATATGATGATGACAATGGTGGCTAATACTTATTGAGTACTTATTATAGAGCAGACACTGTACTAAGTGGTTTACATATATTAAATCATTAAATCTTTTCACAACTCTATGAGGCAAGTACTATTTAATGTCCCATTCTGCAGATGAAGCAAATTGAGCTGCAGACGGGTTAAGTACCCTTACCAAGATCAATGCAGAGTGACTCGGCCAGGAGACAGGAAAGTAAGTCGGTATTTGATTGCTTTGTTGTCCCTCTGTCAGTGGGCCATGCTCAGCATATACTGTGTTTGACCCAGTAAACACTAACCCTGACTGTCCTGGGCTCTATGGCTAACATGTCAAGTAGTCAGCAAGGGACAGAAGTGAGAGATGGATAGTACTCTCAGGATTGCTTTGCCTAGGAGAACAGCCTGAAAGCAAGGAGCCTAATCAAGAGAGATCAATATGTCAATTTAGATGTTTTATTAAATCCCTAGCCTTGGTTTCTGGCCCAACAAACTGTATTGCTTAGAGGCTAATCAGAACTATCGTTGTTGCCACCCACATGCTGTGGCAAACAATAGACTCATGTAAGTTTGGGTAATTAATTTCAGCTTTTTAACCCACCTCCCTTTTCCTCCTCCCCCAAATCTTATATTAAATGCTAGGTATATGCTGTGTCCTGTATGAGGCCTTGAGGATGACTAAATAAATAAAATGCAATCCTTGCCCTTGAGGAATCAGACAGTGATGTTTGCCTTCTAACTTTCTCTCTAGTCTGTTCATGATCTCTTTGTGTTTTCCTTGGAGATGATAGAAGATAATATATTCTCAGATGTGGCCCAGACACCACCAAGGCAACTTTGTGTGGTGCAAAGAATGTGAGACTGAAAATCAGGAAACTAAGCCTCTGATCTGAGTTCTGCCACTTACTCACAAGTCCTTTAGACTGATGACTTCATGGTTGGCAATTTGGGAAGAGCACTAGATTTGGAAATGTGCGTTCTGTTACATTACTGATTGGTTGTTTGCTTCTACCTCTAATCAACATGAGAAAAAGTTAAGCAATGGCTTAGTCTCAAGGAGAAGCTATGTTCCAAGTGCCCACCTAGCCATATTTCTCACTATTACTATCAGACACCCAGAGTTCCCAGGAGGTAACAGAATAGACTGGAGAAATCAGAAGGTCTGGAGTCACATCTGGGTTGAGATACATGTTCTGCCTCTTCCTAGCTATGGGATCTTGGGCCTGTGATTTAGGAAAATGCCCAAATAATTACTGCTTAAACAAAATGAAAATGTATTTCTCTCTCATGTAAGGGCATGCCATCTAGCACTAGTATATTAGCCATACTCATCAGGGACACCAATCCCATCTATCTTGTTGCTATTCTACCATTTTCACATGTGACTTCCATTTCAAAGTGCAAATTAATTGCTCTAGTTCCAGCCATCACAACTAACATCCCAATGAGCAGTAAGGCAGGACAAGAAGGAGAAGAAATTGCTTTCCCCCATATAAGAACATTATCCAGAAGTAGAACATACTTATTTTGTTTATATCTCATTGGTCAGAACTTGGTCATGTGCACACACATACCTACAAGGGAAGCTGAGAAATGTAGTCATTATTCTGGCCAGTCATTTGTCTAGTTAAGAAGTGGGGGTTCTATTACTGAGAAGGAAGAGGAGGGCAGATATTGGGCCACAATTAACAATCTCAGCCACAATAAGTAGCT
The DNA here is from genome assembly GCF_037993035.2 of Macaca fascicularis. NCBI lineage: Eukaryota > Metazoa > Chordata > Mammalia > Primates > Cercopithecidae > Macaca > Macaca fascicularis. Next base: position 37,795,980 of record NC_088388.1, on the reverse strand, counting down.
TTTTGACCCTTCATGCCTTAATTAATACATGGGGCTAATATTATCTGCCTCATTAGGATTTGAGAGAGTTAAAGAATATATGTATGCCCAAGTGCCTAGCATATAATAGGTGCTTAATTGATGGAAATAAGTATAATTATGTATGTAAAATGCCTTGTGCATGGTGGGTGCCAGTTCTCTCTCTTGTTACATTCCTCCTTATTTCATAGATGTTGGATGATATGTATGAAAGCTGAAAGGAGTCAAGGCTTAGACCAGCAACGGACGAACGCATGTAATTCTTACTGCTTCTCTCCATTTTCTCTCACCTATTCCATCTTAAATAGGTTAGAAGCTAAACAGTTAGGGCATGCAGACAGAAAAGTGACCCCTTGGCCAATTGCCTCTCAATTAAATCCATCTTGTAGCAATTTTTGTAGTAATCATTATCAGGGATCTGTATTAGGAGGAAGCAAAGGTCATAGGGGCTCCTTTAAACGATTGGAAACTCTTCATTCCAGGGATGAGGTTAGATAAATTAAACTAAGCTCTTAAAACAATCAGGCTGACCTCATCATCTCAGAGACCCAGAGCCAGGAGCCAAGCTCATGCTGGGTCTCCTTCTGTGGGCCCCCAGAGTATGATTCTCATTGATGACATCTAGACCAGGCCCTCCTGAGTTTCTCAGGACAGAGAAGTGAGCTGATGGGGAAGGGTGCATCCAATATCTCCAATATTACCAATATTTCTTCCACAGAGATTGGATGGAAAGACTCCAGTCAACAACCAGATAGAGGCCACTTGAGTGAAACCACATTTAGGACTCTGGAAAGCCAGATTTTCTCCCAAAATCCTTTCCCTAAGCTACTGTGAATAGAGTCAGCTATGAGACAGTATAGGGTATGGGGCCCTAAGGTCAAGGTTGAGCCCATTTCAAGTAGGGACATCCTTAGTCATGCACTTTGCATCTGGTTTGAAATCCGTATCAGTGATCAACTAACACATTCATTCATTCTTTCAATAGTGATAATTAAATACCTACTATGTATTATATCCTGGAAATGTTAAAGCCACCCATAAAGGAAAAAACTTGACAGTAAACAACAAAAAGCAATAGGCATTATGAGGGAGGTCAAGATTGAAGATGTGTGGGGTAAAATGGGAGAAAGAAATATAGTTCCACTCTTTGTGCTGTTTGTTATTGATATGGCACCCATTTTCCTCTCAAATAATACCTTTTATTTTCTATTTCAAATCTAATACATATTCATCACAGAAACCTTGGAAGCTACAGAAAAGCAGAGAGGAGATAATACGAATACCATATAACCTCACAGGAGAGATAAGCACTGCCAGGTTTTTAGTCTACGACCATCTTCCTACCACCCTCAGTTCCCTCCTTCCCAGAGTCCCTTGCAGCAATATGGGGAGCCCCTCCCCACTCATTTCCAGTAAAGTGCAGAAAGCTGGGACATTCCTTTAGGGAATGGCTCTGCTCTGGATTCCGCAACAGTAGATACAGTCACCCCATCCACCCATTTAAAAGGTTTTAAAAGCTAAATAGGGCCCTAATTAAAGAAGATGAACTTGGAATCAGAGAAAGCAGAAGGCCATTACAAATACTTCAGATTTTACCTCAAGTGAGATAGGAAACGGTTGTAGGGTTTTTAGCAGAGTAGTGACACACTCTGGCTTATCATTTAAAAGAATTATTGTAGCTGATGTGTGGTGACAAGTTAAGAGGCAACTGTAAAAATCCAGGCAAAACCTAAGACTAGTTATTTGACCTCTCTGAGGGTACTAGCCTGAATAAAACCTCTCTGAAGATATCGGGTCCTAAACAGATGTTCTGGAACCTGTAAATGTTACCTTAAAGGGAAAAATAGTCTTTGAAGATGTGGTTAAATTAAAAATCTTGAGATGGGAAGATTATTCTGCATCACCCAGGTGGGCCCTAAATGCAATCACAACTGTCCTTATAGGAGACAACCAGAGGAAGAGAAGACACACACAGCAAAGAGAAGGTGATGTGAAGATTGAGGCAAAGATTAGAATGATGAGGGCTCCAGTCAAAAAATGCTGGCAGCCACTAGAAACTGGAAGAGGCGAGGAACAGACTCTTCCCCAGAGCCACCAGAGTGAGAGTGTGGCCCTGTAAACAATTTTATTTTGTCCCAGTGTTACTAAGTTTTGACTTTTGGCTTCCAGAAATATTATGGAATAAATTTCCATTGTTTGAAACCACCCAGTATGTGGTATTGTGTTACAGGAGACTAGGAAACTAATACAGATTACGGCACTGGGAAGGAGGAGCTGCCTTAACAAATACCTAAATGTATGGAAGTGACTTTGGAGTTGAATAATAAATTTTAAGGCACATGCTGGAAAAAGCCTAAATGTTCTTAAACAGAGTATAAATATGGATATTAACAGCATTTCTGGTGAGAATTGAGAAGGAAGCAAGGCACATGGTAGAGAAAGCCTGTATCATTTTAGAGGATAAATGTATTATCGTTAAAAAAAAAGTTTACAGAAATATGAACATTAAAGGTGTTTCTGGTGTGAAGAAAAAGAAGAACAGGTATTGGAAGCTGGAAAATAGGTGATTCTTGTACAATGGTAGAAAATTCACTAAATTGTGTGCTACTGTTAGGTAAAAAGCAGAATTTGTAAGCAATAAACTTGGATATTTACCTGATGGGATTTCTAAGCAAAGTGTTTAACATGTGGCCTGATTTCTTCTTGGTGCTTACAGTATAATATGAGAAGAAAGAGATACTTGATAAAGAATTGTTAGGCAACAATGAACCAGGATTTGTTGCTTTTAAAAATTCTCAGTCTATTCAGGTTACAAAAGATGCTAAAATTAGGAGATTTACTGTTAGGAAAGAGCACTCTGGAGAGAAGGCCAAGGGTGCGACAGGACAACTTTTTGTAATGGCTACAGAGACTGAAAATGTGATTATTTAGGGAATATCTGTGGAGGGCCCTCTGGCCTAATAGCATAAATCCCTGTGGGATAGAAGGGGAGAATGTTATAGCAGCAGTAACACTTCCAGTTTGGACTGAAAGGGACAGAAGGAAGATAAAATAAACGAAGGCTATTGGACTTCCAAAAAGTCTACATGCAAGCCACAAGGCTGATAAAATGACTTAGCTGAAAACATGTGCTACCCTTAGTGGACTCCAACAGCCATCTCTTGTGAAAAAAAATCACTCTGAGAGACGCAACACTTTTTGAATAGCAAGATGTGCTTCCCAATTCTTATATCACATTCATTCACAGAGATGCCTGTACACAACTATCACACAGTTGTCCTTTGGTGTCCATGGGGGATTGGTTCCAGGACTCCCCAAGGATCCCAAAGTTCATGGATGCTCAAGTTCTTTTATAAAATGATGTAGTATTTGCATATAACCTATGCACATCCTTCCATATACTTTAGTCTCCAGATTATTTATAGCACATGAAACAATGTAAATGCTATGTCTATCATTGTTATACTGTGTTGTTTAGGAAATAGTGACAAGGAAAAAAAGTCTACACGTGTTTAGTACAGACACAACCATCCATTAAAAAAAAATTCAATCTGTAGTTGTTTGAATACAAGGGTGTAGAATCTTTGCATAAGAAGGGCTGACTGTTAGCTAAATATAAATTTTAAACAACACTCATTTCACAGGTGACAAATTATTTCTAACACTTTTCATGCTAATTAACAAATTCTCTACCATTACCTTTCTAGTACTATTGATTTGCTTCCTTCAAATGCAAACTAACGAATTCTAGATTATGAATTCCCTTTAGGGTACTTCATTTGTTTAATTGACCACTCCTAGTTAGCTAATTACCTACATACTTGTCACCACGTTTACGCTGATGTGTTTTAAAGTAAACTATACATAATACGACAAATTTGAAATGTTTTCCACACTGGTATGTTAGTTACACCATCTATAAATGGTCAATGAGAGACTTGCCTCATTATAATCATTGTGTAATAGTACAATGCCTGTCATAGGTCTGCTAGACCCTGAGATGAGAATTTGTATGCAAGTGATTTATTAACTAAGTATTCCCTGAAGAAACAATAAAGGAAGAAGAGAAGCTGAACAGGGAAGGAGAAGTAGCCTAGCAAGATTATAACTTCAGGCAAAGTTTCAAAAAAGGTAGCTTCAGTCTGATCTCAGGAGATTTCTGGATTTTGCCTTATCCCAATCTGCTACAGAGGAACTGGGTTCCAATAGTCTCAGAAGAGTCATGGGTACAGGCTTTGGGAGGAAGGGCACACCCAAGTTAAGAGAAAGAACACATAAAAATGGTAAAAATAATCTGAGAAGACTTGGCTATTTGCTCAGTAGTGACAAAGTATTTTCCCTGGACCAGTATATTCCCTGGACAACAGATATTTCCCTGGACCTGTCCTAGGATTGTTACAGATCTGCAATGAGATAAATATAGAAATTGATAGTATGCATTTAGAAATTTGTATAGCAATTTGACAGTAATTTTATGTCTGTTGAATCTAATAATTTTAAAATTGGCTTCATTTTATTTCATTTTTGTACTAATTTGTTTTAGCTGCACTTTACAAAAGAATTGCTCTATGATGTATTAGGAAAAAAAGCTTGGGTCATTTACCACAGAAGCACTGAGCTATGGTACACATAAAACTGTAGCTATTATTACTGGAAAATCATTCATTCGTTCACACACTCATTTAAAAATGCTTATTGAATTTCTGTCATAAATCAGGCATTAAGATTGGAGATTTAGTTATGAATCCTTTTGGATTTTGCTGGAGGGGAAAGATGATAAGTCAATATACAAGTAAAAAATTTTCAGTATCAGATGAAGGTAAACATAGAGAAAAATAAAACAAGGGAAGAGAAAAGAGATGATGGAGAAGGAGGTTTCATATGAAGGTTGTATTTGTTATCTGTTGCTGCACAACAAATTAGTAAAAACTGGATGGCTTAAAAAATACACACTTATTATCTTATAGATTATATGGGTAAAGATCCACACATGACTTAGATGAGTCCATTACTTAGAGTATTCTAATGTTGCAATCAAGGTATCAGTCAAGCTGTGTTCTCATCTGCAGGCCCAACTGAGGAATAATTCATTTCTAAAGTCACTCTGATTTTTGGTAAAATTTATTTACTTACTGCTCTAGAACTGAGACTTCTGTTTTCTTGTTGATCTGGTCAGAGGTCCCCTTCAAATTCCTAGAAGCTGCCGTTAGCTGTTTGCCACTGGACTTCCTAACATAGACGCTTGTTTCTTCAAAGCCAGCAAGGGAACTAGTCTCTAAAGTGAGTCTGATAGCAAGATGGAGTCTTATTTAATGTAATATAATCATAGTAGTGTCATATTCCATTTTCTGTAGGCACGTCACAGATCCCACCCACCCTCTACAGGAAGGATTAGACAAGGGCATGGACACTAGAAGGTGGGCATCATGAGGGCCTATTTCATGTCTGTCACAGTGGCCAAAGAAGGCCAGAGTAAGGTAATGTTAAAGCCATGACCTAAATGAAGCAAAAGAGAAAGCCATATAGATACCTGGTGAAAGATACATGCAAGCGGAGAGAATGGTAAATTTAAAGACCCTGAGACCGAACTTGCTTGATATGTCAAGGAAAAAAATTGGCTGGAGCAGACTGAGCAGAGGAGAGAGTAATACGAGGTGAGCTCAGAGGGATACTGCAGAGCCAGGTCATATAGGGCTGTGTAGGACCTAATAAGAACTTTGGAATTTGAGTGAGATGGGATGATTAAAGGGTTTAAAGCAGAGGGCTGTCATGGTCTGGCTGTCCTGTGGTGTATAAACTATGTGAAGAGGTGGCAAAGAAAAGGAGAGAGCAGTTAGGTTTCTATTTAATGATAGAGGCAACAGTGCTGGCTTCTTAGACCAAGATAGTAAAAGTATCAGTCAGCCTGAAACATAATCAGATCATACTCAGAAAGGAATGTCGCCCAGTGTGTTAGGCTGTTCTTGCATTGCTATAAAGAAATACCTGAGACTGGATAATGTATAAGGAAAAGAAGTTTAATTGGCTCACAGTTCTGCAGACTGTATAAGCATGGCACCAGCATCTGCTAGGCTTCTGGGGAGGTCTCAGGTAGCTTTTACTTGTGGTTAATGGTGAAGTGGGAGGGGGCATGTCATAGAAGTTCATAGGTAAGGTCAATGCTGGAAATGAAAATTTGGTAGTTATCAGCATGTGGATGGTATATAAAACCACGAGACTTGGGATGACCCGGGGAGTCAGCACTGATAGAAAGGGAAAACTGAGATCTAAATCTTGAGCTAGGGAGATGAGGAGGATTCAGCATAGGATGTTAAAAACGAATGACCACAGAGGTAGGAGAAGCAAGAGAGAGTGATGTCTTGAAAGCCTGGGAGTCTAGGAGTGTGTCAAAAAGAAGGGAGAGATCAACTGTGTCCAATTATGCTGATAAGTAAGATGAAGAGTGAGAATTGACCATTGGCTTTAGCCACATGGGAGCCATTGATGACCTTGACAAAAGGGTGGTAGGCAGAAAAGACGATTTGGAATGGCTTCAGTGGAAAATGGAGGGGAGAAATTGGCATACAAAATACAGACTACTTTTTCTGAGAAATTGCCCTGTAAGTGGAAAGAGAATAACAGGTCATCACTGGAGGGATGTAAGTCAAAAGGTCATTTTTTGAAGATGGGAGATAGTCACATTTGCTTGCTGATGGGCATGACCCATTAGAGTGAGAAAAGTTGAAAATGCAGAGATGGAGGAGCAATAGCAATAGCTGGAGTAGAGATTCTGAATATGAAGAGGGGATGGACATAGTAATGCTTCATAGAGTTGAGGGGAGGCTATAATGAAATCCTCTGTGTAAGACCTCAGAATGATACCTGATGAATGACAGTTGATCAGAAAACGATACTTTTTACTATTATTATATAGTATTTTGGGGCAGGTGAGAGGGTAAAAGGACTCCTCAAATTCAGAAAACTCAAAGTTGAGATTAGAAACAAGTGTAAGTGGCATGACTGGTGGTAAGAGAGTACAGGTCAGAAACTAGAATCATTGAGGCAGTTCAACTTCTCCAACTGGGAGAAGCAGGGAAGCAACAGGATACAGTGTCAAGTGCAAATAGCTTTTCCCTTGCAATATGGTCTTCCTCCATCAGTAACTAGCTGCACAATAATAAGCAAGTCCCTGAGTTACTTTATGCCTCCATTTTCTCTCCTATAAAAGGAGTCTGGTAATACTCATTCTCTTGGCTTGAAACATGATTTCTAAGAAGCCGGCAACGCTAAGCAGGAGAAAGTAGTTTCAAGTAGTGTTCTGCAAATGAGAGTTGTTTTCAGGAAGAGGTGTTTCAAATAGCAGAGAAGTGGGGATTCCAAAGACTCCCTAGGGTGAGTAAAAACAAATACTGTACCGTATACAATAGGTCCTTGAGTCAGAACGGAGGGGAGGGCTAGAAGGCAGAGTGGTATTCAGGGATCAGGAGTCAAACAGCAATTAAGGGAACAAAGGTCAGCTGGATGATAATTACAGGCAGTTAGGGAGGGAATTAGAGCTAGAGAGGTACTAATTACATGGGCCCTTTAGACAAGGGTGGGGCTTCGCCTAAAGGAACAAAACGAGGGCTGATTACCTGCTAAAAATAAAGGCTGCCCCTCAGAGCCAGGGCTCACAAATCTGGCATAGTCCCAGGCAGCACGAGGCTGTGTGCTCTGCTTTGCAGTGCCTACTCTGCTTCTAGTGTGGGCAGAACGTGCCTCCACCCTTCTCCAAGTGCTGACACAAAGTCTGGGAACTGTCTGTGGATCACTCACTTGCTCTGTAGGAGATGGTGGAGTAAGGGAGAAGGGCTTGGGGATAAAGCGTCAAAATTGGGTGCACCAGTCAATCAATATAATCAGTCTAGGGGCTGGCTGTGCCCTGCAGAAGGATGACAACCAGGAGGGCCACAGGGAGTGAAACCCAGGCCATATTTTGTTCTTTGTGTCAGTGCCCTGTAGTGGGGCTGTACCTGCAGGGAGGAAGGGGTACCTTTCCTTTATTTTCATTAAGTTGCTATATGGACTATCTCAGCCCTGTGGCCAATGCAAGAAATTTGGCTCAGCTTTCTGAGGGGCTGGCACTGTATCCTCTATTTCTTCAGATCACTTTGTGAGGTCATTATTCTCCACTGGGGGCTTGTGGGAGAGAGGGAGTGGAGGCAGAAAGTGCATGCCCAGAGCATATTCTCAAACCAGCTCAGTCAGGGTTCTCTACCTCTAATTGAACTTGTACCCACTGTGAAGCTTCCTGGGCCACCTGCATCCAGCAGCTGACATGGATGATTTCTCTTATACTGTGAAGATTCTCTGATGGGTAAAATAGACTACCACATATTAAGACCTCTGTGTGCTTCATTTCATATTCTTACCATTTTGGGGGTGGTTATGTTTTTTCTTTATAATAGTTACCTATTGTTGCATGACAGATTACCCCAAGACTTAGTGGCTTAAAACAGCAATTAAAATTTATCCTCTTTTGACTGGGCGCGGTAGCTCACGCCTGTAATCCCAGCACTTTGAGAGGCCAAGGCGGGCGGATCACGAGGTCAGGAGATCGAGACCATCCTGGCTAATACAGTGAAACCTCATCTCTACTAAAAATAACAAAAAATTATCCAGGCGTGCTGGCAGGCGCCTGTAGTCCCAGCTACTTGGGAGGTTGAGGTAGGAGAATGGCTTGAACCTGGTATACAGAACTTGCAGTGAGCAGAGATTGCGCCAGTGCACTCCAGCCTGGGTGACAGAGCGAGACTCCATCTAAAAAAAAAAAAAAAATTATCCTATTTCACAGTTTCTTTGGGTCAGGAGTTGAGGAGCAGTTTAGGTGCATGATCTTCCTTAGGGTCTCTCATGAGGTGACACTCAAGATGTCAGCTGGGGCTGCAGTTGCTCTAAGACCTGATGGAGGCCGGAGGATCTACTTCTAAGGTGGCTCCCTCACGTGGCTGGCAAGCTGGTACTGGCTGATGGTGGAGGTCTTAGTTTCTCTTCTTCTAGGCCTCTCCACAGAGCTGAGTCTTCTCCTGACATGGTGGCTGGCTTTCCCCAGAAGAAGCAATGCAAAACCCAAGGTAGAGGTGACCATGCATTTTTTTTTTTTATCTCGTGTTGGCAGACACACATCACACACTGTAACTTCTGCAGTATTCTGTTAATCACACAGTTCATCCCAGATTCACAAAAGTATGAATACAAGGAGATGGAGATCATTGGGAGTCATATTAGGATACTGCAATAGCCATTCTGTTAGGCATCTTGGTCATACCTACTACATTCTGAAATTAAAAAATATTTGATGCTTACTGCATAGTTATTAGTTCTCCAGCAGGCTTTTGACCACAGTAGCCTACTTAATCTTCAATTTATTTGCAGATAGAAATAGATATATGTTTATAGTCACTAATGTATTCATTCATTTATTTATCCAAAAGTATTTGTGGGGTACCTACTATATGCTAGACAATGTTTCTAGTCACCTGACAGATGGAGAAACTGAGGCATAGAAGTCTAGTGACTTGCCTAAGGTTTAGTGGCAGAAGATGATAAGAACTCAGGTGATATGGTTTGACTTGGTGTTCCCACCCAAACCTCTTGTTGAATTATAATTTTCAGGGTTGGGGAGAGGCCTGGTGGGAGGTGATTGGAACTTGGAGGTGGATTTCCCCCTTGCTCTTCTCATGATAGTGAGTTCTCCATGAGATCTGGTTGATTAAAAGTATGTAGCACAGGCCGGGTGTGGGGGATCACACCTGTAATCCCAGCACTTTGGGAGGCCAAGGCAGGTGGATCACGAGGTCGAGATTGAGACCATCCTGGCCAACATGGTGAAACCCCGTCTGTACTAAAAATACAAAAATTAGCTGGGCATGGTGGCACGCACCTATAGTCCCAGCTACTCAGGAGACTGAGGCAGGAGAATCGCTTGAACCCAGGAGGCAGAGGTTGCAGGGAGCTGATATCACACCACTGCACTCCAGCCTGGCGACAGAGTAAGACTCCATCTCAAAAAAAAAAAAAAAAAAAAAAAAAAAAAAAAAGTGTGTAGCACTTCCGCCTTTGCTCTCTCCTGCTCTGCCATGGTAAAACATGTCTGCTTCCCCCAGTTCCCCTGGGGCACTGCCTAGTGGATCTGTGAGAAGTGGGTCACCATCCTTCAGACCCCAGAATCGTAGAACCACTGACAAATTTCACTGTGCTTTTGGAAAACCTGCAGGCGCTCAACACCAGCCCATGAGAGCAGCTGCAGTGGCTGTACCCTGCAGAGCCACAGAGCCAGAGCTGCCCAAGGCTCTGGGAGCCTATCCTTTGCATCAGCGCACCCTTGATGTGAGACATGGAGTCATAGGAGATTATTTTGGAGCTTTAAGATTCAATGACTGCCCTGCTGGGTTTTGGACTTGCATGGGGCCTGTAAGCACTCTATTTTAGCCAATTTCTTTATTTTGAAATGGGAGGATTTAACCAATGCCTGCACTCCCATTGTATCTTGGAAGTAACTAACTTGGTTTTGATTTTACAGCCTCATGGGCAGGAGAGACTTGCCTTGTCTCTGATGAGACTATGGACTTGGACTTTTGGGTTAATGCTGGAATGAGTTAAGACTTCGGAGGACTGTTGGAAGGGCATGAGTGTGTTTTGAAATGTAAGAATGACATGAGATTTGGGAGGGGCAGAATGATATGGTTTGGCTCTTTGTCTCCACCCAAATCTCAAGTTGAATTATGATCTTCAGTGTTGGAGGAGGGGTCTGGTGGGAGGTAACTTAATCACTGTGAGGGGGATTAAGGTTGTTCTCATGATAGTGAGTTCTCACAAAATCTGGTTGTTTGAAAGTGTGTGGCACTTCTCCCTTTGCTCTCTCTGTCTCTCCTTCTCTGCCATGGTAAAATGTGCTTGCTTTCCCTTTGCATTCCACCATGATTATAAGTTTCCCGAGGCCTCCCAGCCACACTTCCGGTTCAGCCTGCAGAACTGTGAGTAAATTAAACCTCTTTTCTTCATAAATTTACTCAGTCTCTGGTAGTTCTTTATAGCAGTGTGAGAAGGGACTAATATACCAGGTGTCCAACCACTGTCATTGAGCATTTGAGCAGCAGTTGTGTGCCAGGCTTTGGGGGCACAGAGGTGAATGGTATTACTGCCCTGAAATAATTTAGGGTCCAGTGGGGGACTTTTACTGGTAAGACACATTTACACAGAGCTGGTAATTGTGATAAGTACCACAATACTATAGGAAATAGCCATGGAAGCTCCAAACATAGTCACTCCCAGCTGGGATGGTCAAGGATGGAGGCATGTGCTAAAAGACAAGTTAAGGAAAGGACTGAGAATTGACTTGACAGGATGAAAATCTTTGCTGAGTTTGACAAGAGCAGGTCAACTAAAAATGGGACCTCTCTGGTTGAAGTCAGATTGGGATGTGACTGGGTTCTGCTAGTGGCAGTGGGAAGGGGTAGCTGGAGCCAACTGACTACTATCTGCTCCACACACACACACACCCCCCTCTTAACTCAGAGGTGGCCCTCAAGGCCACTTTCCAGTAATGTGACCAGTCCATGAATGGAGTCCTCCACAGAGCCCCTCTTGACTCAGCCACACTAGAGTTACACTGTGATATGGAAGGTGCTTTCTGAGCCCCACATTTTTCACGTTTAGGTTTCATGTGTGTGTATTCCAAGACAATTCACCCCCAAGGGTCAGAATGATGACGTGCCACTCCCTTGTTCTCAGTGCACTCAATGGACTTGTTGATGAAAACAGTTAAACTCTGTAAAATATTTGAAGAGATTTATTCTGAGTCAAATATGAGTGACCAATGGCCCATGACATAGCCCTCGAGATATCCTAAGAACACATGTCCAAGGTGTTGAGTCACAGCCTAGTTTTACACATTTTACAGAGACACAAGACATCAATCAAATATATGTAAGATTTACATTGATTTGTTCTGGAATGGTGAGACAATTCAAAGTGTGAGGGGACTTCCAGGTCATAGGTAGACTTAAAATTGGCAATTGGTTGGAAGTGTTATTTTCAATAAAAAGGAATGTCTAGGTTAAGATAAGGGGTTGTAAAGACCAAGGCTTTATCATGCAGATGAAGCCTCCAAGTAGCAGGCTTCAGAGAGAATAGATTCTAAATGTTTCTTATCAGACTTAAGGTCTGTGTTGATGTTAATGCTGGTTGGCTTTTCCTAAAATCCAAAAGGGAGGAGGGTATAATGAGGCATGTTTGACTCCCCCTTTCCCATCATGGCCTGAACAAGTTTTGCAGGTTAACTTTTGAATGCCCTTGGCTGAGAGGAGGGGTCCATTCAGATGGTTGGGGGGCCTTAGAATTTAGAATTTTTGATTTACAGGTTTTGATAAATACACTTAAATTTTCCTATTACTGACATTATCTCATTTAGAGAGGCAGTGAGATGTGGTGGTAAAAGGCATAGCCTCTGGAGCCAGATTGCCTGAACTCAAATGCCAGATCTCCCACTTACACACTTTGGTTTTTTGTTTGTTTGTTTTTGTTTTCATTTTGTTTTATTTTGTGTGAGATTCTGTCCTCCAGGCTGGAGTGCGGTGGCACCATCTTGGCTTACTGTAGCCTTGCTTCCCAGGCTTAAGTGATTATCTTGCCTCAGCCTGCTGAGTAGCTGGGACTACAGGCATGTACCGCCATGCCTGGCTAATTTTCGTTTGTTTGTTTTGTTTTTGTGGCGATGGGGTTTCACCATGTTGCGAGGGCTCCACTTGCACATTTTGAATTTATGGAAGCTCCTTAATTTCTCTGAGTCTCACTTTCCTCATCTATAATATGGGGTTAATGATCTTACCATTACAATGGGTTTTGTCTTGCGCCTTAAGTGAATTCATATACATAACACCTCAGAACAGTTCCTGGCAGCTAGAAAACGCTCAAAATGTATTCATTACTATTTATTCTTAGATTATCTACATTCAGGTAGCAGATAACTAGCTCATTGGCTCCTTGAGGGCAAATGCAAGTTGTTTCCAAGATGTGTTACAAATTCCAGAGATACACCGTTAATTTAAGAGTAACTTTCCAGAGAATAGAAGGGTGAGTGGCTTGAGGCTGCAGTGGAGAGAAGAAACACTATATCAAATGTACATTGAATATAAGTTGCTTCTCCGGAAATACTAAAATGAGAAAATGTGGATTTATAATTGAGGAAATGCAGTACATAAACGTTTAAGCACCTTGTCTTCACCTTTCCCAGCTGGGGCATATCTGCAGCTGGAGGCTCGGATAGGATGTCAGAGGGCCTTCCAGAGAATAGAAACATGATCCCACTATTTTGGGAGGTGAGAGAGTAGAAAAAAAATTTTTAGATACGATTTACATACAGTCAAATGCCCAAGTCTTACGTGTACAGCATAAGCCCATATTGAAAATCATATATGCTCCTTTTTCGATATTTTAAACAAGTCTGGGTCTGAATACAGCTGTATTGAAATCTGGAGTAAATATGTCTACATGTAACATTTATTATGGGGTAAAAAATCTCTTACTCAATATCAAAACAGTTTCAGGGCTTAGAAGGAAAGATAGCTTATATTTAACGAACAGCTTTTATGTGCCAGGTATTTTCCATGTATATAATATATAATATGTATAATATATTATATACAATATATAATATGTATAATATATTATATACAACATATAATATGTATAATATATTATATACAATATATAATATGTATAATATATTATATACAATATATAATATGTATATTATATATAATATATGTATAATATATTATACATATATATTATATATATTATATATAATATGTTTATGATATATAATATGTATATAACCACGTAATATAAAATATGTGTATATTTATAATTATATATAATATATAATATGTATATATATAATAATTATATATAATATATAATATGTATATATATTATATATTTGAGATGAAATATCACTCTGTCGCCCAGGCTGGACTGCAGTGTCATGATTTTGGCTCACTGCAACCTCCACCTCCCAGGTTCAAGTGGTTCTCCTGCCTCGGCCTCCTGAGTAGCTGGGACTATAGGCGTGCGCCACCACACCCAACTAATTTTTGTATTTTTAGTAGAGATGAGTTTCACCATGTTGGCTAGGCTGGTCTCAAACTCCTGACCTCATGATCTGCCTGCCTCGGCCTCCCAAAGTGCTGGGATTACAGGCCACTTCACCCAGCCCCATATATTTCTTTTTTCTTTCAAGACCTGCCACAACCCTGTAAGTTACTTATTAACACCTCCATTTTACAGATGAGAAAATCAATTTATATAATTTTCCCCAAAGTGACAGACTATTTTGTGGTTCCAAGTTGAGCCTAGAACCATCCTTCTTCAAATAATATGTTCTTTTTCTCTACTTTAATTACAATTTACTTAAATTAAACTCATTGCTTATCTTAGAGACAATCTAATTTCTTACAATACATTAAGAATAAATTGAGAATCTCCTTTCTGCCCAGAACTATACTAGGTTATAGGGAAGAAGACAACTGAGATAAAATTTGAGTGCCATTTTTTAATTGCTCAATTTGGAATGCGTTCTGATGAGATTAGCCAGAAAGGTAAGTCATATTTGATTTGTCTAATCATCTTTGGATTAAGCAGGAAGTATTTACAGAATAAAATGTCGTGAAGAAGCATAGCAGAAACTAGCGACTGTTGATTTAGACATAGAAGGAAGGAGATAGAAAAGAGAAGAGAAGAGAATAGAAGAGAGAATATTGTTTCCCAACGCTGGCCCTACAAATTGGCAGAGTCCATATCTGCACAGATCCTGCAAATTGGCAGAGTCTATGTCTACCCAGATGGCACGGAAAATATATTTGTCACCCCCACTTCCACTGCTACTCAGAGGAATGACAAGGAATGATTCCTTTGCAGCTGGAAGGCTATGGGGCCTTCATTGACCTATCTTATCAAATTTTGAATACTTCTAGGAGGGATGGATAAGTTTACCTATCTTATCCAATAACTGCTCAGGTACTAATTATTACATTAATTAATAGCAAAGGCATGTCAAGGCCATGGAGGAACGGGTCACAGAAGAGGGAGGGAGGCCAGTGAGACTGAACTTTGATCTTATCTTCTGGGACCTGAACTTCTAGTATGATTTTCTAGAAAATATATCTCTCCTATGGCCTCTCAGTTTTGATATTCAGGAATACACCCCTCACTACACACACACACACACACACACACACACACACACACACTCCCCAGGACAGCTTCCTTAATAAAATTGTTTATTTCTGTTAGAAGTTTTACAGAGGCACTTTACATTTGACTCTTCTTTGTATATGTATCTGGGAATCTAGGACTTCATTAATGAGGAGTCTTCTTGACTTAGCCCCATTTTAATTTTTGTTTTATGGAAAGCATATTAAAAAAAAGTAGAAAAATGGAGAATTGGGTGCCTCAGTCTTATAGACAGTCAATCTCTTGGGGAGTGTTCAAAACTTGAGTATCTAGAACTTCAAGTGAGAGGAAGTGTGGACTGGGCAGATAGGACCCTGTGTGAAAGCGAAGTCTTGGATACATGGCCCAATGTGCTAAAGAAGTTTCCTTTCTTTCATTCATTTGTTTTTCCATTTAACATATATTTGTGGACTGCCTACTTTATATCAGGCTTGTGTTAGGGATACGATGGTGAACAAGACAGCCTCCGCCCTCTCAGACCTCAGTCTTGTGAAGAATACAAGTAAATTATAGGAAAAGTACAGGGAAGGGGCATCCAATCCAGGCCTGTGGTTTATTTTTAAGTTAAATTCCCCTTTTCAGCTGCTCATTTCCATGCTCCCCATCTATCCCCAGTGCAGAGTAAAAATAATGTTAAAAAATCTGGGTAAAATCCCATCCCGGCTCTTTTCTCTATCTATCTTATCCAGGAACTGCTCGGACTTCCATAACGAATCAAAAAGGTGCCTGCCCCAGCAGTCAAGTGCTGTAGAAATGCAGCTTTCTGGGTGTTGTTTTCAAAACTATCATTATCAAAAAATAGTTAATTACTGTCTAGGAAATAAGGGAGGTAGAGTGGGTTGGATTTTGAGTGGTCCTCAAAATATGTCCAAGTGCTAACACCTAGAACTTGTGAAGATTATCTTAGTCAGAAAAAGAATCTTGTAGATTCTTAATTTAGGGCAATTAAATTAAGAATGACCATGAGATCATCCTGGACTTAGGGTGGGTCCTAATCCAGTGATTGGTGTTCTTATAAGAGAAAGGAAAGGGACACTTGAAATGTAGTTACACAAGGGAGAAGGCTATGTGACGACAAAGGCAAAAAGTGGAGCCATGTCCCTACAGGCCAAGAAATGCCAAGGATTACCTGCAGTTGCCAGAAGCTAGGAGAGGCATGGAATGGATCTTCCCTCAAAGTTTTCAGAAGGAACTAATCCTGTCAACACCTTGATTTCAGACTTCTGGATTCCAGAACTATCAGAAAAGAAATTCCTGTTGTTTTAAGCCACCAAGTGTTTGTACTGGAACACTACTTAGAGGGGTTAATGAGATTTTGCTATTACTGCACTCCTTGAGTAGAAAGGAGGCCAAAAACTGGGATAAAGAGATTCTAATCCCTATAGAGAGTGATAGAGGGGATAAGGATCTATCCCAGATCGTGAAGAGGAAGTCTATTGGCTGCTTTTGTACCACATGATCCTATTCCTCCTAGATTTCAGCTACTGGATAATATTTGGACAACAGACCCAAGGAGACTTAGAAGAGTTAACAAGTAGGTCAAGCATACACATAGTGCACTAGCAGAATCAAAGACAAACATACCCCCAAAATCTTTTCAAAATCTTTTGATATTTGATATTTCAAAAAAGAAATAAAATAGTAGTCATGACAAAAATCAGAAGTTTTCTTGAATTATTTATATTTGTCGTATATGCATGAATATGAGTGCCCTAATATGAGGTCATTCCCTACTCTCCCATTGAGAAAGTCAAGAAGAAAGTTTTATTTGCCAATGTGAGTGATAAACTTTTAGGTATGTATGTAGATGAAATAATTAAATGCATGCATATTGTATCTAATTCATTAAGTAGTTATATTTACATATTATAAATTATATATAAAATATATCAATTTAGAAGTATGTTCTTCTTTCTCATAGATCACAAAACACTCTTGTTCAAACTCTTCAAAAGTATCTCTGACATCAGGCCCCGCTCCTTGGCCACCCGGCGTGGGCGGTGCCACCCCTCCCCAGCGCCGCCCCGCATGCAGCTCACAGGCTCCCTCAGACTTCGGTTGTGGCTGGAGCTGGAGTGGCACAGGGCCTGAGACACTGCAGACCTGAGACCCCATAGCAGCTCGGAGGTGGTGAATAAAGTAGCCTCCAATAAAACTATATGGCAAAAAATGGGAAAGAAACAGATGGAAAGAATGAAAAACTTGAAGGGGCAGAGCCTGTATAACTTGTGATGGAAAAAGTACTAGATCTAGATCAACGTGTAGTGAATGGGAAAGTGGAATATTTTCTGAAGTGGAAGGTATTTACAGATGCTGACAATACTTGGGAACCTGAAGAAAATTTACATTGTGTAGAGTTGATTGAAGCCTTTCTTAATTCTCAAAAAGCTGGCAAAGAAGATGGTACAAAAATAAAATCTTTATCTGACAGTGAATCTGATGACAGCAAATCAAAGAAGAAAAGAAACACTGCTGACAAACCAAGAGGATTTGCCAGAGGTCCTGATCCTGAAAGAATAATTGGTGCCACAGACGGCAGTGGGGAATTGATGTTTCTCATGAAATGGAAAGATTCAGATGAGGCAGACTCGGTGCTGGCCTCAAAAGAGGCGAATATGAAATGTCCTCAAATTGTAGCTGCTTTTTATGAAGAGAGACTAACTTGACAAGCTTGTCCAGAAGATGAAGCTCAATAATTGTTCACATTTTTATGTATATATATGTGTGTGTCTATGTATATACATATATAGATTCTCATATGTGTGTGTGTGTATATACACGTGTGTATATATATATGTGTGTGTGTATATATATACACACACACACATAAATACACGTGTATATACACACACACATAAATATATATATATAATTTGGGTCTTGGTTTTTTATTTACTAGTGTGACAAAATAACTACATTCTAATGGAAATCCAGTTTCATATGTTCATTTTGAAAGTAGCGTTGGAAGAGTTGTTGGTTTTTTGTTTTTGTTTTTTTCATCCGTAGCACTGGTTACTTTGAACAAATAAATAAAAGCTTCCTGTAGTTGCTTCTTTTATCAGAAAAGAACATTTGATACCATGGTATATCGTTTCCTCCGCATTAAAGGACAGCTTTTCTAAATGTTGAGGGTTATGTCCATAGTCATTACTCAATCAGAACTTGTGTTGTCATAAGCCTAAGGACCATTCCAGGTTTTTTGTTTGTGTGTGTGTGTGTGTATACATAAAATGCACATGTAAATTTTTAAACATTCACCAAAATGAAAAATCACAGGTAAACCCATGTTTCTGAGATGCCATTATTCTGAGCAAAATAAGAGATAATCACTTCAAGTTATATTGAAAATTTTCCTGAAGTCATAAACTTCAAGTGAAATAAGGGATTCTAATTAATAGGACAATTTAAATTGGATAATTTTAAAGCATCTATATCTATAAATTCAGTGGTTTGCTTGCAAAATTCCTAAAAGGAAAAATTTTATCACTGCCATCACAGGAGGTTTCCCCATCCAGATGAGGAAACTAGACAAATGCCAGTGTGTTTTAATTAGCTAAACACAACTAAGTTAAGTGAACATTTAAAAATGTCTCTATTGGGACATTCCTTAACAAAAATGTTGAAATCCCTGTTGCTACCTTGACTAAAAGGTTATGATTCATGGAATATCTAAGATTTGGCTTATAGAAACCTAATCAGATGGTTAGAGAGGTTGGCAGTTTAGGACCTTCTGCTATAAATGTGTGAATAACGGTTTGTAATCCAACCTATTGGCCTGCATGGGTTTTCTTTTTTTTTGGTTTGTTTGTTTTTGAGACAGAGTCTCGCTCTGTTGCCAGGCTGGAGTAGTTGTATGATCTCAGCTCACTGCAACCTCTTCCTCCCGGGTTCAAGTGATTCTCCTGTCTCGGCCTCCCAAGTAGCTGGGACTACAGGTGTGTGCCACCACACCCAGCTAATTTTTGCATTTTTAGTAGAGATGGGGTTTCACCATGTTGGCCAGGATAGTCTTGATCTCTTGACCTTGTGATCTGCCCACCTCAGCCTCCCAAAGTGCTGGGATTACAGGCGTGAGCCACTGCACCCAGCTGACCTGCATTTTTTTTTTTCTTATCCCAAGTCATTCCTTACATGTAGACTCAATCTTTTCAGTATTTGCTTTACTGATTCAGCAAAAGTGAGGAAAAACAACTTTGCAGTAATCAGAATGTTATGTAAATGTATATTGTTTACTTTATTGTAAATACTTGTGAACAGTGGTCAATAAATAGTTTTATTTTCCTTTATGCAAAAAAGTACCTTTGACATGAATACTTTTGTTTTCACTAGAACTATTTTTTGAATCCCTTACGCATTTAAAGCTCAAAAAGTTCATTTTTAGAGAACATCATTTGCATTTCTGCATGTTTTGTTAGTGATAGAGCATTTATTGAATCCTCATATAACCGGTCACTGGATATTTTATCTTAAGCATACTAGGACCCATTTTCATAATACCAGGATCTTTGAGGTTTTCATATGTGTATATTTACAATTTCCACAATGTTAGCACTTACTCTGTTGCACATTAAAATGACTTTTAAAAAGCTTGTTTACAGCAATATTGAACATTTAGAATTATGGGCTCATATTCATAATAATTATAGGTTCATTATCATAATAAGTAGTAAACCTGTGTTGAATTTCTTTGTCTCCTTTTTTTAAAATCAATTCTGCCAGGTAACCTCTGAGTTATCCCATGCCAGCATTAACTCAGGCAGTTATAGCCTAACATACCTTCCCTAAACAGTCCTCTTATGTTCAAAATGAAGTTGAGAGACTGTTCCATAATATGAGGCATTTTGAAAGAACTTGAATATATAGAAACTCCCTCTTTCCTAAAGCAGCGGTCCCCAAACTTTTTGGCACCAGGAACCAGTTTCACGGAAGAAAATTATTCCACGGACTGGGGTTGGGTGGGGATGGCTTCGGGATGATTCAAGTGCATTACATTTATTGTGCACTTTATTATTATTAAATCATGATGCATAATGAAATAATTATACAACTCACCATAATGTAGAATCAGTGGGAGTCGTGAGTTTGTTTTCCTGCAACTAGACTGCCCCATCTGGGGATGATGGAAGACAGTGACAGAATATAAGGCACTGGATTCTCATGAGAAGTGTGCAACCTAGATCCCTTGCATGCGCAGTTCACACTAGGGTTTGTACTTCTTTGAGAATCTAATGCCACCAGTGATGTGACAGGAGTTGGAGCTCATGGGATAACACGAGCAATGGGGAGTGGCTATAAATACAGATGAAGCTTTGGCCAAGTGTAGTGGCTCACGCCTGTACTCCCAGCACTTTGGGAGACCAAGGCAGGTGAATCACTTGATGTTCGGAGTTCAAGACCATCCTGGCCAACATGGCAAAACCCCGACTCTACCAAAAAATACAAAAATTAGCCAGATGTGGTGGCATGTGCCTATAATCTAAGCTACTTGGGAGGCTGTGGCAGGAGAATCGCTTGAACCGGGAGGGCAGAGGTTGCAGTGAGCCGAGACTGCACCACTGCACTCCAGCCTGAGTGATGAAGTAAGACCTTGTCAAGAAAAAAAAAAAAAAAAGAAAGAGAGAGAGAGAAAGAAAGAAAGAGAGAGAGAGAGAGACAAAGAAAGAAAGAAAGAAAGAAAGAAAGAAAAAAAGAAAGAAAGAAAGAAAGAAAGAAAGAAAGAAAGAAAGAAAGAAAGAAAGAAAGAAAGAAAGGAAGGAAGGAAGGAAGGAAGGAAGGAAGGAAGGAAGGAAGGAAGGAAGGAAGGAAGGAAGACAGACTACTCACTTGCCTGTTACTAACCTTCTGCTGTATGGTCCAGTTCCTAACAGGCAAGAAAGAAAGAAAGAAAGAGAGAGAGAGAGACAGAGAGGGAGGGAGGGAGGGAGGGAGGGAGGGAGGGAGGAAGGAAGGGAGGAAGGAAGGAAGGAAGGAAGGAAGGAAGGAAGGAAGGAAGGAAGGAAGGAAGGAAGGAAGGAAGGAAGGAAAGAAAGAAAGAAGGAAGGAAGGAAGACTACTCACTCGCCTGTTGCTAACCTTCTGCTGTATGGCCCAGTTCCTAACAGGCTACGGACCAGTAACAGTCTGTGGCCAGGAGGTTGGGGATGCCTGTTCTAAAGGTTTTTTATGTGCGTGTGTGTGTCAAAACGTTGCCACATGTAATAGTATATAAAATAGTATTTTATGAAATAGTCTTGTCTTTATTTTCAATTATTCATGGAGGTGGGCAATATGATCTTTTCAGTATTTCGGGTCTCAGAATATCTTACTTTAATCTTGGTCCTATTCAAAGGCTGTATTGAGTCAGCAAGATTCTTGCCCTTGGGGATTTGAACTAAGATGCACAGAGGTTGGTTGGTGGTGGCCCCTGGATTTGTAAGGCCACCAAGTTTTTAGGGCAGGTGGACAATGTTGGGCCATGTGCAAGATGATGAAGTAGAGGAAGATCTGAAGAAGAATGAGACCCACTGGTAGAGAGGAGCAGAGAGGAGAAAGCGTATAATGTTGCTCCCGAGAAGAGCTTGAGTACTCGATCCTTTATTTTGTAGGCTCCATGAGGCATGGCTATACTTTAGCTCCTAACCTTGTGGGGTCCACAAAATTGCCTGCCCTCTTCTCACAACATACCCCCAAATCAGCTTGAATGCAAATCCAACATCTTTATTAAAATTCTCTCCAACTAAGCTTTCTTCTCTTCCAAAGCCTTGCCTTCCTTATCTGATAAATGGGAACATGGGTACTTCCTAGGTCACAGAGTTTTTAAAGATCAGAAGAGGTAGGATACTTTTGAAAAGTATAGAATGCCTTATAACACATGCATAAGGCATCTAATTATTGTGGTTTCTATAATTGTTCAAGCTGTTCCTCAGAGTAATGGCAGGTTTGGGGAAAGTTGTGAGAAGTCTCTCCCATGCCCAAAGCTCATGGGACAATACTGCTGCCCTCACATGCCTTGAATCACAGGGCTTATTAGTCTCAGTCATGCTTTACATATCACTTTTTCTAATGAGCTAAGGATGATGTCCACCTCTGTAGAAGCCTTTTGAAGTGAAATAATTTTGGCCAAGATAATCTGGGCCCACCCAGAACTAATTTGAGCCCACCCAGCATAAAGCTATTCCTCTTTGCTCTGCTTCTTGTTACCCGCCCCAGGTTTTTGGTTCTTCTTTCTTTTAGTTGACTCACAGAATATTTTTCTGTATATCCTTTCAGGGAACACCTCTATATAACAAACCTTCCTTGAAATATTCTCTTCGTCAAAATTTATCTGACCTCAAAACCCTGCTTGGTGTTGGTAATCTGAGCAATGTGACTGTACAACCCCAGGTAACATTTTACCTTAAAAATGAACTAGCTTATTTTTTCTGATTGTAAAAGAAATTAAGAAAATATTTTTTAAAAACCCTGAAAACATAGATAACCGTTGCTAACATTTTGCTCTTAATGTCTATATTTTTATGAATACGTATTTAAAACATAATTTCCACATACTATATTCATTTAATTTACCTCTTTTTATATTATGATCACTTTTTTATGCCATGAAATGTTCTTGAGAAATACCATTTTAGCAATTCATTATTTGATTTTCTCATAATATAAGTAGCCAACTCCCTCTTGTTTAGATAATAATGCAATGATCATCTCTGTGCCTTTGAACATAAATCTTTGTATATCTGGTGTTGATATATGTGTGTGTGTATGTGTAGGTATATATTCATACACATATAATATTACCTATGAGAGAGAATGTGAAGTAGGGAGAAATAATAAACATTTTTAAGGTTTTTGATGCATGGGTTCATTCTGTGGTAAAATTTTGCCATTTTTGTTTTTTGGTTTTTTGCTGCACAGTATCTATTTGATTTTGCTTTTTTATTTTTTATTTCTAGAAGTAGCATTCTGAATGTCCTTTGAGGAACAATTAGTGCCACACTCCCAGTCCATGCACATTTTTGGTGCTAACTCTGCCCTTTGGTATATGACCTCAGGCCTAACCCAATAGGACATCTTATTTCCCCAATCACAGTGATTCATTTAGGGATGGGCATGTGACCCAGGATGAGACATTTACCTCCAATCAAGGTCAATTATGCCACTTTTGCTTGAGCACAAGGGCACAAGAGCTACACATGGAACTGGAAGAAACAGAAGTCAGTTGCTGCTAGAGTCCCCCAAGGGGGCTGGCTGAGAGGAAGTTAACACAGAGCAGCTAAAGGAAGAGATGTAGAAAGAAAATTGGTTCCTGAAAACTTGTTAGGTCCTTTAAATCAAGCTCTGTCTGAAGCCAGCACTACCCCCAGTCTTTTCAGTGATATGAACCAATATGTTTCCATTTTCTCTCAAGGCAGTTTGATTTGGGTTTTCAATCACTTGAAAGTAAAAGAGTCCTATTTGATGAACACATTTTCAGGGATCTTTGGGTAGAATACTACTATAACCCAAGGGAATGATTTCAAAAGTGTAAATCTTTGAATCCCTGGAAAAGGGGATAGATTGGGAAGTACCCTCAAATCAGTGAGACACATTGCTGCTTTTTCATTCATTTGAAGGACAAGACCTGGACCTAGTGAGAAACATGAGGCCCTCTCCTTGCTCTAGGAAAGGCCCCTAATAGGAAGTTGGCAACTCTCCCAGACAGAGCAGACAAAGAAGGGGCTAGTGCAGCCGTGCGGAGGTGGATGGACAGATGGCATCTACTTATACTTATTAAGGTTACGACTCATGGTTAGAGAGCTCCAGCTAGCTTAGGGATGATTAGAATTTCCCTGGTGAGTTTGTATTTGTCAGCATCCCTAAAAAAGTCATGACCCTGATTGTAGAGAACATGAGCACTCAAGAATGTGGCCGAAGTAGTATAGAAAAGGCCACATGTATCTTAGTTCCTAGGAAAGGATGCTCTGGGCCCATTGCTAGCTCCTATCAGTTGGTTGGCCCACGTCTACTCTGTGTATTGATCAAAGGCTTGACATGCTATGGGGACTGCAACATGATACAAATCCATCCAAATAATCACCAAGATCTCTAAATCCATTCCAAATGTTACAAGCCGCTGTTCAAATTCCATGTGTGTGGGTGGAAAATGATGACTCTTAAATGACCTTATTGAAAAGACCCAGATTGATAGAGGGACAAACAATGGGTTATGCTTGAAATTTTATTTCTGAGTAGAAGATGTATCTTCTTGTTATCTGGAGTTGGGAGCTCACTTATTGGAAAAACAATACCCGAGTACCTACTATGTGCCATACACTTTTTGTATTGAAAATTGAGGGATGAAAAATACAGACAAATAGGGGTCCTGCCCTCATTGACAAGATGGTAATACAAGCAGCACATAAGAGGGCACATAACCTATCCTTTGTGGTGATGACCAAGGAAGACTTCCTGGAAGAAATGAGCTACAGAAAAAAGAAGAGATAGTGAGGAAAAAGGGACAGCAGAGGGAACATTAAAACCCAGAAAGAACAGAGATATAGAAGACAAGTTTGAGGAACCGCAAGCATTTCACCAAGGCTAGACCAGAACCTTCAAGAGAGTGATAAGAGATGTTTGATTCAAGTTAGGAAAGCTTTTGTTAAGTGCTTAGACACTTGAACATATTTAGTCAACATGTTTACGTCGGAAGGTGAACCTCTCTTGCATTAGGGTTTTTATTTTCATACCAAGACAAAAACAACCTGTCTTAAGATTTACAGGCTTTTTTTTTCTTTCATTACATGGATTAGGCATCATTTATAACAGAGAGAAGGTTAAAGCAAAGAACTAACTATGAAGCAGTAGGTGTGCTGTGGTATCCCTGCCAATCTGTGTCATGGGCTTCCCATTCTCTCCATGGTGCTGCATGTTGCAGAAGCGAGCATGGTCCTTTCTTTCAGATCTCTGGGTCAGAGTTGGGAATCTCCAGTAGGCAGTGGGATCTTGAAAAATACAATGCCAACACCAGAAAAGGGTTTGGAAAGCTTTCCAGAGGTGCTAAATTTGAGTTCAATGTAAAGAATCTTCAACCTCTGATTTTCACGCATTCACTGGACGACCAAATCTGAAAGCACCTCTCAGGAGAGCCCATTAGCAGGTCATACTACTTTTACCTTAACTCTCATATGGAGTAATCTACAAAGCACTTTTATTATCTCATTGAATCTTCTCCAAAGCTAATGTAGAAATCTTTTATCCCACTTGACAGATGAGGAATCTCTGGCTCAGAGTTGTTTTCCCAAAGTCCAAGACTTCATTCATGGTAGGGGTTGATCCAAAATTTGATAGTAATTTCAGGCAATGATGAAAACCAGGTGATATGAAGAAAGGTTTCAAGAACAGAGTGGGAGTGGGCTTTAGTCTAAAGAAGAGAAGACACATTTCAAACATTAATTCATTCAATAAATTGAGTGTCCACTATGTGCTATGTTCTCTGGCTAAAGACAAAGGAAACAGAAATGGCTCTTGCTAATATAGCATGTATTAGTTGAGGGGAAAATGAGTATTTAATAAGAACAACAACAATAGGGGTTATTATAAAAACCCCATATTTTGTGCTTGCCCAGGATCTCTTCCTTTGAGAAATGGTCCATTACTTTTCATAAAGGAGCGCATAGTTTCCTAAAGTCCTGGTCTCACAAATTTCCCTACATATCCACTGAGCCCAAAATGGGCAGGTGGTCCAGACCTGGTCCATCCATGACCTCTGCTTTCAGTGATTGGTTTAACCATGGCCACGTGATCTAAGATATGCCATTTAGTTCATGCCCAGAAGTTTTGCATAAGTCACTTGGCAGACAATTACACTCTTTTCTTAGGAACCATGGTCCCTAAAGAGGTATAATACTGGAAGAGACAATGACCATTTTTGCCATCTCATAGGGAAAAAAAGCTACTTAAAAGTAAATGATGGTAACATAGAATAAGGCAGAATTTAGGAAATTCAAAGAGAAAGAGTCCTGGATTTGCAAGTTAACTTCTGGATCTAAAGATGACTTTCAGGTTAGGTAGGGCAACAGATTTCTTTCTATAGATTAAGTTAATTTGTATTGGATTTCTGTCCTGATTGATACATAAATAATTATAAATTGTGAAAAGTACAGAGAGGGAAATGAACAAAAGACTATGAAAGAGAATAACAGTGAGAACATGGTTCATACGAAGTTGTTAGAAAAATGACATTAAAGTTAGAACATAAAAGTGGAATAGATTTTTGTGAAGCCAAAAGTGGTGACAAAGTCTCCTTGATAGAAAGAAAAACATGTGGGAAGGCCCAGAGAAGGAAAGGAGCTTTGCAAGTATTTGAGGAGTTGTTAATAGGATGGAATGCAACTTACTTGGCTACAAAAGAATATGGGTACCAATGGGTAGAAGTTTGGTATTGATTAAACAAAAAGAACTTTCTAGCAGCAGGGAAACTATGATTTCCCTGTTTCTGGAGAATTCCAGAAACAGCTGCATAGTTACAAATTAAGGATGTTTTATGGAGAAATTTAGTTTCTAGATAAGTGGTGGCTGGTATTCACATATTTATTTACTCAATCAATAGTTTTTGAGCTCCTGAAATGGGCCAGATATAATACCTGTGCATATTAGTAAACAATATGCAGTCCCAGGTCTCAAAGAACTGACAGTCTAGTGGGAGATACTGCTAACTAACATGTTAATTCTATCCCAGTAATGGGAGCAGCAGAGCAGGTCTAAGTACAAGGTGCTCTATAAGTACATCAGAGGCCACCTAACTTAGACAGAAATGACTTCTAATGTCAGCTGCAATCTTGTAAAATTATGACTCTAAGCATGAAGTAAGAAAACATTTCTTGTGAAGCCTGTTACTGGGATCCAAGAGCAAGCCCCTATCATGGATGGCAGAATCAGTTCCCAGGATAACAGGCTTTCCACAGGAACTAGGGCCAAACCCTGCTTTGAGGCAGAGTTTTATCTATCACAGATGGCACACACTTATGCTTAAAAATGTAATATGTCATTTTAACATGATATTCTAACAAATATTAACAATAACAATAATTGTTAACATTTATCGAACATTTATTATGTGTCAGGCAACGTGCTTAATGTGTCCCATGCTTTAGTCATTAACACTCACTACCCAGCAACTAGTTCCAGGCCTTTGCTACGTCCTTGAAGAAGAAAGACATTCTTTAACACAACCCTCTTTGCTCATGAAACAGATAAAAAGCAAACAGGGATTGGTGACATCTGGAACTGAGAGGAAAGGACCAGTGTTTCCCTCTGCATCCCTGAAGGCCCAGCTTCCATCTCTTTCTCCCTACATCCTTCATCAGTATCTCCCCAGTCGTGGGTTGCTGTTGCCCCTCTGAGCACCTGTGACCTGGGCTAGTGGTTCTGATGTGGTTGCAGAGCAAAACCCCACAGAGCTGGAGCCCAAGAGGATGTTTGAGAGTGATGCATAGGAAGTCTCCAGCAGGCCATTTTTCTGCACATTCGGGAGATTTTCCTCAAGCTCAACCTCAAACTGGAAGTTCTGAGTCCTGCCAAGATTTAGAGATGGATAAAATCTCCATCCCACTAGAGCAGAACAGAAAAGGCTAATAGGGAGCTGACACAGCAAGAATTCATTCAAAAAAACCCCAACAGTGACAGGACCAGAGGAAAGTGAGCTTCAGTAACAATCAATACCCCATACTTCATGGAGCTTAGACTTTTAACTGTAGCACCCAAGAAACTAAGAATGCCCTGTAATTTGTATTAAAAGCACTGAGGAAAAAAGGGAATGTCTAGTGTAGTAAATGCAAGCCAAAGAGGATCTAGAATAAAATCCTATCTCTACCACTTTCTAGCAGAACAATCTTGGGCAAGTTACTTAATCGTTTTGTGCCTCAGTTTCTTCGTATTTAAAATCAAGAACACAGCACTTATTTCACAAGTTCTGTTCTGCTCTAGTGGGATGGAGATTTTATCCATCTTTAAATGCAAAGGGCTAACAACAGTGCTTGGTACGTAGTAAGCACTCAGTAAATATTATTTTATTACTAGTAGTAATCTTAGTGTGATGTTGATTGGTCTGTTACCAGAAGAATACAGTATGGTACTGAGTAAAAAAGGCAATCAAGAGTTATTGAACACCTTCTTCTGCTAGGCAGCCTATACTAGATGCTGGACATACATTACTGATTAGAACACAGAAGTCCTGGCCCTCAAGGATCTTATATTTTAGAAGAAACCAGAAAACACAAACAAAAGAAAAAACTCACATAATATCTTTAACTGATTCCTAGGAAGGAGCTATTAGAAGTTAATTCCAGAGCCATATTTTAGTGCTTTTAGTTTTCTCTGTGTAATGTTATGCTTGTTTAGATGCTCAGTAAATCGCATTTACATCTCCTTCATTAAATGTATAACATCACTTCCAGATGTTGAAATAAAAATGTTTATGGACTGGGCAGACCTAGCTGACCACCCCCCACAACCCACTAATAGCAAAAATGCAGTTCTATCTCTAAAACTTACCCCAAATCTGTCTTCTTCTCCTCATCTCATTTCCAACCTTGTCAAAGCCACAATCATCTCTTGCCTGGACAATAGTAATAGCTTCCTACCTGGTTCTTTGCTTCCACTCTTGGTCTCTCCATCTAATATAAATTCCTCAAGCAGTAGCCAGAGTAATCTTCTACATATATAAACTAGGCTGGGTGTGGTGTCTTACACCTGTAATCCCAGTACTTTGGGAGGCCAAAGTGGGTGAATCACTTGAGGTCAGGAGTTTGAGAACAGCCTGGCCAACACGGCAAAACCCCGTCTCTACTAAAAATACAAAAATTAGTCGGGCATGGTGGCACACACCTGTAATCCCAGTTACTCAGGAGGCTGAGTCAGGAGAATCTCTTGAACCCAGGAGGTGGAGGCTGCAGTGAGCAGAGAGAGCACCACTGCACTCTAGCTTGAGCGACGGAGCGAAACTCTGTCTCAAAAACAATAACAAAAATAAATACAAAATAATAAATAAACAAATTAGCTCATTTCATTTCTTTGCTTAAAGTTCTTCAAAGCCTCCCTATTACAAGTAGCCTATAATATCTGTGGGACCGGCCCTCTGTCTTCCTTTCTGGCCTCAGTTTTTACCATTTTCCCCTTTACTCACTGTGACTCTTTCCTCATTCTCTCTTTCTCCCTGGAAACCTTTGACTTGCTCTTCCCTCTCACTGGTCTGCACTTTCTCTGGACTTGTGCATGGTTGGCTTTTCTGTGTCATTCAGGGTTCAGCTCACATGTTACCTTTTCAGAGAAGACTTCCCTGATCACCACATCTAGGGAGTCTCAACTAGAAATTCTCAAATACATTTCTCTGCTTCATTTTCTTCATGATACTTACTACAATTTAGTGTTTTCAAAATAAAGAATTAATTTACTTATTTCTTTTCCATTTTCCCTCAATATAGTGTTAGCTACATGAGGAGAGCAATCTCTTTTTTTTTGTCTTGTCCAATGCTGATTCTTCTTACTCAGTCCATGAGTAAGTAGCCCCCAAAAATATTTGTTAAAGCAATGAACTCTAGGGCTTAGTAGGAGAATTAGCAAGCAACCTTCCTTGTAGAAGGGCACCTTAACAAATGTAATAAAATGAAAATATTACTACCTGAATAGTAAGCATAGAATTCATCTTAGGGAGGGACCTGTCTCTGAGAAAATATCTCGAAAACTTCAAGAGGGACTGTTAGGTACTGAGACCATAAGAGGCAACAGGAGGCTTCGTGATAAAATGACACAGTTAAACTTTATTTTCAAGATGCAATAAGATAAATTATGTTTTATTTTGGGTTTGTTTCTCAAAAGCTGAGAGAGAGCAGGGAGGCGAGAGCCTCAGATAGAAGAGAGGAGTCAGAGAAGTGGATTGTGGAAACATCTCTCAAATTAAACAGTTAGCCAAGTTGTGAATGCAAAGAAAAAGTCCTTGAAGTTAATTAAAAGTGCTACTCCAGTGAATACATGAATCATAGGAAAGTAAAACAGCCTTACTGCTGATATGGAGAAAGCTTTAGCAGTCTGGATAGAAGAACATTCTCTTAAGCCAAAGCCCAATTCAGCACAAGGCCCCGACTCTCTTCATTTCTATGAAGAATGAAAAAGGTAAGGAAGCTGTAGAAGAAAAGTTTGAAGTTAGCAGAGCTTGGTTCATGAGGTTTAAGGAAAGAAGCTATCTTCATAACACAAAAGAGCAAAGTGAAGCAGCAAGTGCTGATAGAGAAGCTGCAGAAAGTCATCCAGAAGATCTAGCTAAGATCATTGGTGAAAGTGGCTACACTAAACAACAGGTTTTCAATGTTGACAAAATAGCCTTTTATTGGAGAAAGATGCCGTCTGGTATTTTCACATTTAGAGAGGAGAAGTCAATGCTTGGTTTCAAAGCTTCAAGGGATGGGCTGATTCTCTTGTCAGGGATTAACAAAGCTGGTGAAGCCAATGTTCATTTAGCATCTTAAAATCCCAGGGCCCTTAAGAATTATGCTAAATCTACTCTGCCTGTGATCTAATAATAGAACAACAAAGCCTGAATTCCAGCATGTTTACTAAATATTTTAAACTGTTAACAGCCACTGCTTGGGCAAAAAAGATTCATTTCAAAAAATTACAGATCATTGATGATGCGCTGGTCACTCAAGTGCTCTGACAGAGATGTACAGGGGTATGAATCTTGTTTTCACGCCTGATAATACAACATCCATTTTGCATTCTGGATCAAGGAGTAATTTGCACTTTTGAGTCTTATTATTTAAGAAATATATTTTGTAAGGCTATCGCTGCCATATCAGAGTGATTCCTCTGATGGATTTAGGCAAAGTAAACTGAAAATTTTCTGAAAAGGATTTGCCTTTCTAGATGCCACTATGAACATTTGTGATTTGTGGGAGGAGGTTAAAGTATCAACATTAATAGGAGTTTGGAAAAAGTCGATTTCAACCCTCACGGGTGACTTTGAGGGATTCAAGACTTCGGTGGAGGAAGTAAATGCAGAGGTGGTATAAACAGCAAGAGGACAGAATGAGAAGTGGAGCCTGAAGACGCCACTGAATTGCTGCAGTCTCATGATCAAACTTGAACGAACGAGGAATTGCTTTTATGGATGAGTAAAGAAAGTGGTTTCTTCCAATGGAATCTACTCCTGGTGAAGATGCCATTAAAATTGTTGAGATGACAACAAACAATTTAGAATATTATATAAATATAACTGATAAACCAGTGGCAGGAGTTGAGAGGATTTCCTCCCGTTTTGAAAGAAATTCTACTGTGGGTAAAATACTATCAAACACGGGGCATTCTACAGAGAAATATTTCATTAAAGAAAAAGTCAATTCGTGTGGCAAATGTCATTGTCGTCTCATTTTAAGACATTTCCACAGCCACCCCAACCTTCAGCAACCACTACCCTGATTGGTCAGCAGCCATTAACACTGAGGCAAGTGCCTCCACCAGCTAAAAGATTACAACCTGCTTAAGGCTCAGAATATAGCTTTTTTTTTTCAATAAAATATGTTTAAATTAAGGTATGTACATTGTCTTCTTAGACATGATGCTATTACAGACTTGATGGACTATGATATAGTAGAAACATAACTTTTATAGGCACTGGGAAGCCAACACATTCATGTGACTCACATTGTTGCAATATTTGCTTTATTTCAGTGGGTTGGAACTAGACCCAGAATATTTCTGAGGTATGCCTGTGTGTTCGTTTCAGTGTAAAATTCTAGGAAGATATCCGAATTTGTCCCTGGGTCCATGTTGTAAAATACAGGCACCCCGCATGGATATAGGAGCCCAGAGGTGACAATGATAACGTAAGTCCTCCATGTATCTGCAAAAATCTAGGGCAGGTCTAGGGCCATGGAATGGGGAGTTTCGGACCAATCTTATCTGTATCTCAAGGAACAAGAAGAATCCTCCAACCATGACCTCTGGGTTATACTTGTCTTATTCTAGACTGGGTGTGCTACATGCTTGACAGCATGAATTATTTTAGATCCTAACTGTGGGTATCCTACAGTCTTCCTCTCAGCTACCCCTACCCCAAGTGTGAGATCTTTGAAAACAAGGTCTCAGCTTCTCCAGTGCCTAGTACCTGACATATATGGAGCCAGATAAATGCTTTTCTGGGGCCTGCACCATTCTTGTCTC
The DNA here is from genome assembly GCF_037993035.2 of Macaca fascicularis. Classification (NCBI taxonomy): domain Eukaryota; kingdom Metazoa; phylum Chordata; class Mammalia; order Primates; family Cercopithecidae; genus Macaca; species Macaca fascicularis. The sequence continues at coordinate 37,763,541 of NC_088388.1, read as the reverse complement.
GGCAGGAAAGATATGAATCAGCCTCAAGCCACTAACACGTTACAAGCTCCTAGACGAAGGGCTGCATGGGTTCTGGGAATTGTGATAATGAGGCTGCTGAGGGCCTCTGGGCTGAGCCAGCTGCTACGGACACAGGCCCTGCCCAGCGCCTACCTTGCGTGGGCTCTGACTGGAAACAGGGATGTATAAGCTCATTAGGGAGGAATGGTTGTTAAAAATAGCGTCATCATCTCTAATTCAGGCAGTGGGCTAGGGTTCAGACCCCTCTTAACAGGGATGTGGGCTGGGAGGGCAGGGCTGGGGCTGCTGTGATGGGGTTCCCAGGGGCAGCTGCAGTCAGCTGCCGTGAGCAGTTCTGGACGTCCTCAGCCACCTCCATGGCCCCTGTGTTTAAGGCCTTAATTAGGCTCCCAACAGTGCCATGGGTTCCTTAGGAAACACTGCCAACCAGAATGCCACCGGCCTTACAGGAAAGAGGAGACGTGCTCAGGCCTGGGCTTTGGTAGGGAAAGACAAGACTGGCAGGGAGTAAGTAGCAGAGAACACCATCTACCCACACAAGCCTGGCCCTGCCAACAGCTCTGGGCTTGTGCTTCCGGGACTTCTGATGGGAATGCTGAGAATGGATGAGGGGAAGGCCCAGACTTCCTCCCCACACAGACACTGCTTATTGGAAGGATGCTGGCGCAAACCACACTGCTGGCTGTCCCACGCTTCCCCTCAGCTCAATTAAGGCAGTAATCGGTATTTCTTAATTGCTGCTCCTGCTCTGTCTCCTGCCCCTCCTCCTGACTTTGTCCACTGCAGTGTAGTACCAGTAGTACCGGGAGACCAGTCTGTCCTTTGGGGCTGGCCAGGGAAGAAAAGGGAATTGTCTTGAGGAGGCTTAAAGACCTCAATGCCTGGTAAAGAAAAGGCTTGCAGAAATAGTTCTGTAGCCAGAACACTACCTGACTGAGCTCAGATCCAAATCTAAGGCTCCCCTCTAGTCCCCAGGTGACACACAGTCTAGCTCGCATGTTGATCTCTACCTGGCATACCTTTTCTATTTCTAGTTTCCCAAAGTCTGATTCTCATTTGATAGGTATGTTATTTCATTATAGGTGTCACTGTCTGTGGTAAATCTTCTCAGGTCTTTATGGAATGAGATTAGGTAAAAAAATGAAAAACAAAATCGCAATTATTTGAGTTGAAATAAAAACCAAAGCTTAATGATACGATGGTGAGAAACTGGTGTGAGTGTGTGTGTAGCACAATTTAAAAGGAGACTTATTTGATGTTTACAAATCCAACATGGATGACCTCCTTTGAGGAAATACTAAGGAGATGGCTTGCTGTAAGAGCAACTCCAGAAGTTCAATGGTTAATTTTAGTTGAGAAGCTCAGGGAGCCTGAAGTAGCCTGGGGGACTGTCTGGAGCTCTCAGACTAATATTTTCTAACATAATGTGTTTCTTGGTTCTTCCTTCCTTCCTCTTTTTATTCCCTTTCTCCCACTCTCTCTCCTTTCCTTTCTTTCTTCTTTCCTTCCATTCCTCCCTTCCTCTTTTTCTCACTTACTTCCTTATACATTTATAGAGAATTCAAGTTTAAGGTTCTGTATTATAGATGATAACATAAACATGAATCAGATACAAGTATGAGTCTTCACTGGAAACCTCCTCAGTGCTATGTTCTAGAGATCAGATATATTCACACATACAAATATAGAGGGCAGAGAGTGGTATACATCTTGAAACAGACACAGTCAAAGCCCTAGCGGAATTCTTTATTCCTTTCTCTGCCCTCATCTTGGCTATTGCCACATCACCCACTCTGTACAATGACCTGGACTATATTCAGGTACTTAATACATCTTGAAGCCTGATCCTCTTGGGTGGGTTGACATTAGTGGACCCAGAAACTCTTTGTTACCTATTTGAAGCCCCTGAGGCCAATGATCTGCTTACCTTACCTCTGTAACAGCCCTTAGAAAAGATCCAGTTGACACAGATACTCTCAATTGGTGATTAAATTGGCAGTGCTGGCCTGTCTATGAGGGGCCGATAAAGTGTAGAGCTGTTATGATACCAAGTCCAGACCAAAACAGTGGACTCTAGACCAAATCATGCTGTCTCCCAACTTGACTTTAAAATCTCTCTCTATCATTAATAGCTTGTTCATCTTCTTAGGCAAATTCATTCACTCTTTCTAAACCCAGCTGAGCATTTAAGTGGCAGGAAACATGCTGGCCACCTCCTGGAAATTCAGTCAGGCCACTTGCCCCTCAAATAACTACTTGGGCAGCCTAGTAAGCAATCAGTGGCTCTATGCAGTTGCTGGACAATGAGTTAAGAGGTGGTAACAAGGCTAGAAAGTGGAACAATTCTAAGCCCCATTCAGCCATTTGGACCATGCTCTTCAATATAAAAATTTAATGTGACCCACAAATGCAAGCCACTATACGATTTAAATTATTTAGAAGTGTATTTATTTTTAAAAGTAAAAGGGAACAGGTAAAACTAATTTTGATAATATATTTTATTTAATTTACTATAACCAAATATTATCATTTGAGCATGTAATCAGTGTAAAAGATTTGATATGTGTGTGTGTGTGTGTATACTTAAACAAGGTCTTCAAAATTTGGTACATATTTTACATTTACAAACTAGCCACATTTCAAGTACTTAATAGCCACACAGGCACACATGGTTAATGGCCACCACATAAGACAGAACAGATGTGGAGAGTTGGGAGAAACTTGTTACCTCCAGAGCCTGTTGGCAAGAAATATCAGCATTAATTTTTATCCTCAGCTCATACATATACACATCATTTTGCTTTACAAAATATGGTTTATCTATGTAACAAATCAGGAAGTATGTACTTTACCCTAGTTTTATAGGTGAGAGAACAGAGGCTAGGAGAAATGAAATATTTTGCCTTACAAATTACAATAGCAGGTAGTAAGCTATGGAACTGAGACTTCACTTTTCAAGTTCTGTTTGACTCCAAATCCATATTCTTCCATACTATTTCTCAAGGCCCTATAACTCCACAATAGAAATGCTTGGGGTCAAGGATGGTCTGAGGCATGTTTTGTCCAATGGTCTAATCTTGAAGATTCATAGCATGAATTAGCATGTTAAAGGCCTGAGAAGTCCTGTAGTTAAACACGCAACATGTGCTTGTTTTTCATGCAACGTCTGTTAACATCCTAGGAAACCAATGTTTCGTATAACTGGCGTTGGGAAATGCAGTGTACCAATGGAATTCTGTTTTTTGAAACAAGGCTTCCAGCTACATAAGAGGTCACATCGCAAGTAATGACAAGATTTTTGAATGTCAGCCTCAGGCATTCAAAAGAGGGACTGTCTAGTGACTTCAGTTTAGCAATAATATTGTTCTTATTTGGCCCTTTCAGCTTCAGATTAAAATCACTGAGTGTGACCCAAAAGGTTCATCTTGGCAGCCAGAATCCACACAATACAAGAGCTCAAACAACCGACTCTTTCTCCATCTCACATAATGGTGATTTATGTTCATAATGTTAATTGGGGCTCTCTACGACCTTAGGACAGCTTCTCAACCAAAACAGAAAGATTCAGATTCATACCATGTAGTTTTCGCATAAAGTAAATGTGATTACATTTCTGTTTTTTGAAAATCACTGATTTGTATATGAGAAAATTGGCGCTTATATTCACTGAGTATTTATATGTGCAAACATAGTTCAAAACCCACAACTTCCTAGTGTAGCTAGGGGCTATTATCATTGCCATCAGCATTTTAAGATGAGGAAACTGAGGCACGAGGAGGTTAACTAATGTGTCAGAAGTCACTCAGCTGGAATGCAGCAAAATGGTGCTTCGAACCAGAGAGTCCAGCACCAAGCCCACATGTTTACTAACAACACCACCAATCCTGAATGGATGAATCCTCTAGAACAGTCCATTTAATTTTTTTTTATTTCAATAGCTTTTGGAGTACAAGCAGTTTCTTTTTATATGGTTGAATTATATAGTGGTGAATTCTGAGATTCTAGTGCATCTGTCACCCAAGCAGCATACATTGTACTTAATGTGTAATTTTTTTGTTTGTTTACTTTTTATCTCTAGCCCCACTTCCACCCTGCCCCTTCTGAGTCTCTAAAGTCATTATATCACTCTGTATGCATTTGCATGCTCATAGCTTAGCTCCCACTTATAAGTGAGACCATACTGTTTAGGTTTTCCACTTCTGTGTGACTTCACATAGAATAATGGCCTCCAGCTCCATCCAAGTTGCTATAAAAGACATTATTTTGTTACTTTTCATGGCTGAGTAATATTCCATCACGTACATATACCACATTTTCTTTATCCACTTATTAGTCAGTGGGTACTTAGGTCGGTTCCACATCTTTGCAACAATAAATTGTACCACTATGAACCTATGTGTACAAGTGTCTTTTTCATATAATGACTTATTTTCCTTTGGGTAGCTACCAAGCAGTGGTAGAATTGCTGGATCAAATGGTAGATCTACTTTTAGCTGTTTATGAAGTCTCCATACTGTTTTCTGTAGAGGTTGTACTAATTCACATTTCCACCAGCAGTGTACAAGTGCTCCCTTTTTCCCACATCCAGACCTGCATCTATTGTTTTTTGACTTTTTAATGATGGTCATTCTTGCAGGAGTAAGGTGGTATCTCTTTGTGGTTTTAATCTGCATTTCCCTGATGATTAGTTATACTGAGCATTTTTCTTTTTTTTTTTTTTTTTTTTTTGCCTTTTCTCTATCTTCTTTTGAAAATTGTCTATTCATGTCCTTTGCCCACTTTTTAATGGGATTATTTGTTTTTTTTTTCTTGCTGATTTGTTTGAGTTCCTTATAGATTCTGGACACTAGTGCTTTGTCAGATGCATAGTTTGCAAATATGTTCTTCCATTCCGTGGGTTGTCTGTTTACTCTGTCGATTATTTCTTTTGCTGTGCAGAAGCTTTTTAGTTTAATTAGGTACCATTTATTCATTTTTGTTTTTGTTGTATCTGCTTTTGGGGTCTTAGTCATGAATTCTCTGCCTAGGCTGATGTCTAGAAGAGTTTTTTCAACATTGTTTTCTAGAATTTTTATAGTTTCAGGTCTTATATGTGAGTCTTTGATCCATCTTGAGTTGATTTTTATACAAGGTGAGAGACAGGAATCCAGTTTCATTCTTTTACATGTAGTTTGCCAGTTTTCCCAGTAAACTGGGAAAACTTTTTATTTCATTTATTTCATTTATTAAATAGGGTTTCCATTCCCCAATTTATGTTTCTGTATGCTTTGTCAAAGATCAGTTGGCTTTATGTAGTTGGCTTTATTTCTGGGTTTTCAATTCTCAGAACAGTCAATTTTACAACTTAACTGGAAAAATGGGATGAGTGAGTGTGTGTGTATGTGCAGAGAGACGGAGAAAGAGCTGTAACAGAGAACAGACAGATTAGAATATATTAGAGATGGGGAGGTGGTGGTGATGGATTTTTGCATTCATATAGTACTTTATAAAGAGATTTGTTATACATTAATCTCATTTGATCCTCATAATAATTTGTTCAAGGTAGGTACTATTACTGCTAACCAAGTGGCCTACTGGGAGGGGAATGCTGGGCATCTCATGTCAACTTACATACAGCTCTTTCTACCGCTGGATTGTTGCTTTAGGAAATCAGCCACACACTCCCTCCAGTCTCCTCTCCTGCCTTAAATCTTCTAGAAATTCTTTAAAATCACTACTTTGGGTCCTGTGCACCTAGTATATTGTATGACTCCTCATTCACGCTCAGAGTCCAGATACCACCCAGGGTTCATGCCACACATTTCTAAGGCTGCAATGAGATGGATCAACACTGCATGGCAAGGAGCCAGTGTTCTTACTTCCTGAGGATGGATGGCTGGGAGGCCTACTTCAGGTGTCTCAGCCCATTTCCTGGCACACAGCTGCTGTGACAGAGCCTACAAACACGTTTCAGCATTAGATGGGGAAGCTGCATGAGGGAGAATTTGGCAAACGGAAACACTCTCCTTGTGTCAGCGTCAGGAGAGACCGAAGCAAACCGAAGCCCACAGGGAAGCCTGGATGGGAACCTGTCTGGAGGGTGCCCTGGAGAGCCCCTGATCCAGGTAATAGCCAAAATGCCAAACCCCTCCTGGTTCTCAGCTGCCCTCAGAGGCCCTGAAGGATTGTCTGGGAATTAGTGCATGGAGTGGCATTGGGGGTGAGGTTAGGGTCCCCCAACCCAGCCTAGTCCCTCTGGGGGAGGGTCACATGGAGCTGTTCTCTGCAGGGAACTGGTGTTATCCTGGCAAACCTTGGGCCCCTCTTTGTTCCCTGCTTGTTCTCTCCAGGTGTAACTAGAAGGGGCCTGTTTTATATTTTTGCTAAACGAATTAATTACACCTTTTGAGTTTCCTCATACAGGGCAGCACGTTAAAACATGCCTGAGGGCTCTGGAGAATGTTCCAGTGGTCCCAGGCCCTCTGGAAAAACACTCTCTGGAACAGCTGCAGGAGTTGAGACCAAGTACTTGCCTGTGAAGCCCCTCGGTTGGAGGAGGACACATGGCTCCCCAGAAGGGATCGGGGAGAGTCCACGGTGAACCCAGTTCTGGATTCATTAAAAGCTAATCATGATGATGATGATGTTAATAGCTACAATTTATTGAGTATATTATTTGCCAAGCACTTAACAGTCCTTTATTCAATAAAGATCACTTCACATTGTCTTATTTAATTCTCACAACTAGCCTTTATGATTTAAATATTATTTTGTCCAGAAGATAAAAGTGACGGGAGAGCACTTACAAAACTTACCCAGTTTCCCTCAGCTGGTTTTTGTAGTGTAGTTGGTATACTTGGCACACAGATTTTTTTCTGATTCTAAAGCTCATATTCTTGACCGTTTATTCATTCATTCATGCAACTAATATTTAGTGTTGTGTGATAAGCAGTCTTCTAGGTACAAGGAATGTAGGACTGAATAGGACAGAGCTTATGTTCTAACAGAGAGACAGACAAAACCCCGTGAACTTGTGAAACTATAGTATTCCAGATGTTGATAAATGCAGGATAAAAACTTAAGCAAGGTAGAGAGTATAGGAAATATTGGGGTGGAGAGAAGATAAATTGTCATTTTCTATTGGGTTGTAAGGAAGGTTATCCCTCAGAGCAGATCTAAGTAGAGCCTTAAATTAAGGGAGTGAGCCATTTAGGTGAGGAGAGTTGCAGTGAGGGAGAATTAGAGGAAAGTCCCTGAGATGGGAACATGCTTGGCACTGGAGGAACAGCAAAGAAAACAATGTGGCTAGAGTGAAGTGAAAATAGAAGAAAATGGGGTCAGAGAAGACGACGGTCCAAGATCAACTAGGGATGGTCTTATAAGCCATTGTGCAGGATAAGTGAGAAGTCAAAGGTGGATTTTGATCTCTGACTTACATTCTAAAAGCTGCTGTGTATGTATTAGTGTACACACATATGATTCCTAGTTCTCTCCACTGATGGGGCTTAGATGCAATCACACCCTCTTACTAACAAGCATATCTAGCACCATCTTGACTTGGATGATTTGGACTGCGGGACCATATTTCAATGGAAGAAACAAGGGCTTTTTAGAGAAGCTGTTTCCAGGGCTGGGGCAGGAAAAACAAAAGATGAAGATACCTTAGGGTGCCAGAAACAAAGGAAATGCCCCCAAATGTCCCCCAGAAAGATGGGGATATGTTGCAAAAAGATAGAAGTCAACTTAAAGATCAAATCTAGGAAAATTTAAGGTGTGAAATAAATAAATTTGATTAAATCCACAGAATAAAATAAGTATAGTGATATAAGCACATAATTGAATAAATAAATAAATAGGGGAAGAAAGATAGTTCTTCCTTACAGAAGAATCTAAATTAGTAATGTAGAATGAATTGAAAAATAAAAAATCACAGTTAGAACATTGCAGTAGTAATTGCTGTAGGTAAGATCCACCAATGAATACTAAATTTGGAAGGTAAAAACTTGAACAGAATAGAATATTACCTCATTTTCAAAGACATCCTTCCAATACACGAACTAGTTACAAAGGAACAAAACTGTAATGTTTATAATGAAGAAACCTGGTAAATTCCACTTTAAATCATGTGATCAAGGCCAACATCATCAATAAGACAACATTACGTATCATGTAGATAAGGCACTGAAACAAGCACTACCTCTGTGCTTGGGAGAATCACTTGAACCCGGGAGGCGGAGGTTGCAGTGAACTGAGATCATGCCATTGCACTGCAGCCTAAGCAACAAGAGTGAAACGCCATCTCAAAACAGACAAACCCAACCCAAATTTATGGGTGTTCTACAGAATATCTAACTAGTAATCATTAAAAGATTATTAAAGACAAGAAAAAAACTGAGAAATTTTCAAAGACTGGAGGATGAAAGAGTGACAATTTAATGCAACATAGGATCCCAGATTGCTTCTAGGACCAGAAACAAACACACACACATGGGGGAAATAGTGAACTTTGAAAAAGAACTCCAGTTAATAGTATTGTACCCATGTTTGTTAGTGTCCTGGTTTTGATCATTGCACTGTCATATGTAATTTGTGGGAAAGCTGGGTGAAGGGTATATGTGAGCTCTCTGTAGTCTTTTTGAAATTTTTCTAAAAGTCAGTATTCCAAAATAAAAACTTAAAAATTTAAATGATAAAAAACTAAAAACAATTTCAACTAAAGGTTGCTGTATTGGGAATACACTGTATAGGGGTAAAGACAGAAGCCAGAAAACCAGTTAGGAAGCTATTATGGAAATAATCCAGATGAGAACGATGGTGGTTTGGACAAGGGCATAGCAGGGAAGGAGATGAGAAGTGGTTGGATTCTGGAAATTTGTTTACGGTACAGCTGGCAATATTTGCTGGTAGAATAATTTTAGGAGGCAAAAAAATGAAATTAAGACTTCAAGGTGTTTGACCTAAGCAACTATATTTCCAACAGAATAAATTTTCTAAAGTGCTTCATTTATATTACTTCAAGAATTCTTACAACAATATTATAAGGCATGTACTATAATCACCTCATTACAGTAATAATAAAAACAACTAACATTTTCTGAGTATTTATACTAGTCACTTTGCCTGTACTATCTCATTTCATCTTCACCTGTGTAGTAGGTGTTGTCATTATTCCTATTTAATTTTAATACAGTGAAAAAATGGAGACACAGAGAAGTTAAATAGTTTTCCCACAGTCACCCAGCTGGTAAGTAATGGAGCTAGGATTGGGAAACACAGAGTCAGATTCCAGTGCCCACATGCTTAACAGTTGCACTCTACTGCCTAATTTTATAGTTGACAACATTGTAATTTAGGAGGTTGAATAACCTGCCATGATTCACATACCTCTAATTTGGCAAAGCCAGAATTGGACCCCAGCTCTGATTCCAAAGCCCAAGCTCCTCACCCTAATGCTGTGCTGTTGGATCACATATGTGTGAATATGGATGGTGTCAGATACTAACTCCCTTGACATGGCCTGCAAAGGACTGGCTGGGGGCCAGAAGCCACTAAGGGTGAATCTGCTGACCACAGGCACCACTTCTCGGCCAGGGATTCAGGTGGCTTCCTTGTCACTGTTCTCATGCTGGCCAGGTCTGTTCCATGCCCCTGAGCAATGAGGAGGAGACGTCATTCCCAGGCCCAGGGCAGCACTGCAGCTCCATATGCTGGAGCCACATGTGCCCAGGCATCCTGCTATGCTCATCAGCCTCTCTGATTGGAAGCCAGTTGGAAAGGACAGAGAAATCCATGTCCTCATGTTCACAGGCCAAAAGGTCGCTGCTTTACCTTTCTACTCTATAAAAGACACTCCTTACTCACTCTTGACCCCAAAGCACAGAGAAATGTTCTCAGTCTCCAAAAAACAGAAATCAAGTCTTCTCATAAGAAGAGAATATGCCAAAATAATTAACCTTGAGGGTCCTGGGTAATAATTAACCCTAGATTTTAAGAGGATGGGTGCTTTTTTCTTCTGTTCCTTTATTTTTTTTCTGTCTTTTCCAATTTTCATAACGATCATGTAAATTTGATAACTACTTAAATTACTGTTAATAATTATTGATAATTTGACAATCATTTAAAAGACAAGTCTAAGTGTGGACTCTGAAATAAGGCTCCCTGCATTTGAATACTACGTCCACAACTTACTAGCTATGTGATTGTGAGCAAACTATTTAAGTCATAATTTCCTCATCTGTCAAAAGGAGTTAACATGAGATCCACCTCTGTCAAGTTTTTACATGAATTAAATGAGATAATACATGCAAACAATTTAGCAGTAACTTCTGGCTATTTTATTATGATGATGATTCTTAACTTTTCTATTATACTGATTTTTTTTTTTTTACTCCATACCATCCCGTTTCTTGCCCCCACCTGGGTGCTAAATTCACCTTGTTGGCTACAAAAGATTTGCTGGGGGAAATGGGGAGCCCCTTCAATAGATGGGTCTAAGTGTTGATAAAAGGGAGATTTCTCCAGAAAAACAAGTCGTTTTACCATTATGGTTCTTAGCAAAGCAGTCAAACAAAGGCTGGTGTTTTTCATTATTTCCATTCTCCAGGGAACACATCCTCAGTGTCTCCAGTAAATTGGACTTTCAAAGGTAAATGTAAATTCTAGTGTTAATTTATTTAAAGTAAATTATTCAGAGAGTCATATGTCAGCAAACCTCATTTTGTGGCACTATATTAATGTCTTCCTTAAATACGGCTCGCCTTTTCTAAAAGCTGTTTTATGGGTCCAGGAAATCTGTCTATTGCAAAGAAGTGCTTATTGTAAAGGATGTTTTAGTCCTCGGGTTCAATTAGGGAGAAAGCCAGGGTCAATGGGAGCCCTATGTGTGAACAACGTTAATAGCTGAGATGTAGTAGGAAAATGGGATGCCCACTAAAGCATATGCATTTTTATCTGGCAGGAAGGAACATGAAGAAAGATAAATGAAGGGCTTTATTCAAATTTCACTAGCCTTTAGGGAGCCTGGTGACAGCAGCTGACCAATCCACTGTAGCAGAAAAAAGACAGGTTCACAAGGGAAGCTCTGGGTCCTAGCATCTTCCCTGGAAAAATCAAAGACTGATTTCCTTCTATCTACGCTGGGGAGAAGGTTGCCTTCCCTATTTCCACCACCAAATAAAATAGCTATAAAATGCTTTGAAAGATTCAAAAAACCATAGAAGTAGAAAGCATTGTATCATTATATTTATGATTATTAACAACTCTTTTATCATTTTTTATATTATTATTTTCAAATCTCAGGTACACAGGATTGAATTTCTTTTACTTCTCCATTCTTGACATGTTATCACTGGACTGTTATTTAATTTACTTCTTTATTCTTTCTGGTTCCCTTTCTTTACTTCTGTACCCTGACAACACTACCTGCTTCCATTAATCACTCTAATGTGTTTAATATAATCTTTAAAAAATACACACACACACACACGTGTTTTATATGCACAGAAGTGTACCTTACATATGAATGGTATTATTTCTTTTAGCATATATCTCTATGTTTCACCTGTGCACTACTCATATATCTAGTTCATCTCTTAGAACTGTTGCACAGTACCTCAGGATATGAATTCGCCACCTTTACCACTTAACTCTCTGCGTGAAGGATTTTTATGTTGTCTCCAGCTCTCTGCCACTACAAATAACAGCAGTGACTACTCTTGGGCACTACTCTTTATGTTAACGTTTGAGAATCTATTTGGAATATATACCCAGGAACAGAATTGGGCAAAGGACATGAACAGGCAATTTCTGGAAGAGAAAACCCAAAATATTAGTATTTGAAGTTTTGCTCACATATATTAGTAATTTTAAAAAATGAATTAAAACAAATGAGTTGTCACTTCACCCATTTTATACTGGCACTAATTAGAAAGTTGGAAAGTGCCAAGTACAGGTGAAGATGAGGGATGTAGGACCATCCACTGCCGGTGGGGAGTGTAGCACAGTGCTTCAGAACTATCTGACAGTATTTCACCAAATTGTACTTGCATAGTTTCTGATAGATATTATTTCTATTAATGCTTTTTTGAATTAAAAATAATTCTTAAACATCATTTCTCATTAAGAAATAATTTTTTTGGCCAGGCACAGTGGCTCATGCCTGTAATTCTGGGACTTTGGGAGGTCGAGGTGGGTGGATCATGAGGTCAGGAGTTCAAGACCAGCCTGGCCAAGATGGTGAAACCCTATCTCTACTAAAAATACAAAAATTAGCCAGGCATAGCGGCATGCACCCGTAATCCTAGCTACTCAGGAGGCTGAGGCAGGAGAATTGCTTGAACCTGGGATATGGAGGCTGCAGTGAGCCAAGATCATGCCACTGCACTCCAGCCTGGGCAACAGAGCAAGATTCCATCTCAAAGAAAAAAATAATCAAACAATGTATTGTACATTTCAAAGTAGCTAGAAGATAGAACTTGAAATGTTCTCAATACATAGAATTGATAAATACTCAGGATGATGAATACCCCAGATATCCTGACTGGATCATTACACATTCTATAGATGTAAAAAAATCACATGTATTCCATACATATGTAAAATATTATACATCAACAAAAAATAGAAACAACACCTACTAACCCACCTCTGCTTATCTATACTGGGTATTAGAGCTACAACAATGAACCATGTAGAAATGATCCTTGCTGTCACAGAACTTAAGATACAGCTGGAAATACTCAATCATCTCTGTACCTCCAGGACCTAGCGTCTGCCTGGCTCACTCTAGGAGTTCAGCAAATATCTGCTGAATAAATGAATGAGGTGTAGCAGATATTAATCACACTCTTGCTTTCTACTCTTACCATAAGTGGATCAACTCTCAGCCCCTAAGAGAGTCCCTCAGACAAAGCTAGGATTTTGCATCTTAGCCTCCAGGGCAAGCCTTAGGTCCCCTGAAAAAGTTATGTGTAATTAACATTAATTATATTCTATGTCTAAGTTCCTACATGCTAACATGCACTCAGTAATACAGGCAATAATATTATTCTCATTTTACAGATGGAGGAAACTGAAGCTCAGAGCAATGATGGAACTTGCTTAAGATCACGCAGCTTTTGAAATGCAGGCTAGACTCCACCACAGATCATTTTTTTTTTCTCCATAGCCCATGTCCTCTTCACCACATCACTATGTTTGTGTGGTGAGTGGGTGGGTTGCATTTACCTTTGTGGAGGTACCCAGCACCTTGACATATGCATATGATATTTTTGGCAAATACCTGCTGAAAAAGAGGGCATTTTTATAGCTGTGAAGTCATTTGTTTCCACCCCATAATCTACAGAAAATAGAAAATCACTGACACCATCTCCCTGCTGTCTTTCTCCAACAGCACAGCTTTCAGTAGCAGAGAGTGCTCATTAGAATGGAAACCCAAACTTTGCCTTAGCCCCTCCCAGAGCCTCAGCCAGTCCTGTTCTGTTCCGTTCAGGGCTGAAAAGATTTATAGCATCCTTTAGCTGCTGACGATGTTTCCCTATTGATCCTGCTTCCGGAGCTCTGCTCAGGGGACAGGGAGTGACCAAAATGCTAAATTTTTACCAGGCTCACTGCAAGATCAGCCAGACAGCCCAGCCCTCCTTTGGGACCCAGAGCTAAAGGTGGAGAGCCACTGAGTCACACACTTCCTCCTGATCCACAGTGGGCAAATTCTCCTCCTCCCTTTAGTCAGTGCCTCAAGAGCCAGTTTCCAAATTTAATCCAAGGTCTTTGCCTGAAGGTTTTCCTCTTCCCTCCCTCCTAAGACACTCACTCCACCACAGCCACACTACACCATTCACAGGCCACCACGGTAGCCCATTTCACACTGCTGACCTGGATTCATCAAAAACATGTTCATCGTCACAATCAGTCTTTAAACTTTTTGAGGGCAGGGACTGTATAGCTTCAGCACCTAGAACAGTGTCTGATGTTGAAAATGTTGGATGAAAGAAGAACATACACACTGGTCAGTTTTCACAGCAGGAACTAAGAATATGAGAAGACACTGCTACCATGGATAAGTTATAAATGTCAAACTTCAGTGCTAAGATTCTACAGGGCAGCAACATCATTCATTTTATGTCTAGATATAAAAACCCTTATTCATGGACAAAAACTGTGTCAGGGATGGCAAAGTAACTGTACATAGATCACCCCTTCCTATGATCACATCTATGACAGACATCATGAATTGCTCAAGGTGTCCTATTTCCATGAGTGTCCAGGCAGCCATTACTAATCATGAGAGCTCAAACCTGTGTGCCCTCCTTCAGCTAAGAGCAACGCACCTTGGTTTTCACAGTCTAATTGAAAAGAAAACTATTTCACATTTAAAAAATGAAATAACATGAAATAACAGTAAAAGCTCTCATCATAGTTTATTCATGTAACATTTTATTTATTTATTTTAAATTTTATTTATTTATTTTTTATGGAGTCTCCTCTGTCGCCCAAGCTGAGCGCAGTGGCGCGATCTTGGCTCACTGCAGACTCCGCCTCCCGGGTTCAAGCGATTCTCTGCCTCAGCCTCCCGAGTAGTTGGGATTACAAGCATGTGCCGCAAGGCCTGGCTAATTTTTGTATTTTTAGTAGGGACAGGGTTTTGTAATGTTGGCCAGGCTGGTCTCAACTCCTGGCCTCAAGTGGTCCCCCACCTCGGCCTCCCAAAGTGCTGGGATTATAGGTGTGAGATACAGGGCCTGCCCTCATGTAACAAAAATTTATTGAGCATTTATTATATGAAAAGAACAATGTGAAATAAATGCTGGGGATATATAAAGATAAATGAGGTACAGTCTCTGCCTTCATGGAGTTTCTGGTCTAATAGACAATGCAGAAACATGCAGTTAAGATACAATGCGGTAAGTCGTAGAGTAGAGAAAATATAGGATGCTGTGGGAACCGATTGGAATACCTTGGGAATTCCAGGATGTACCTAGAAAAAGGATACTGTGTTAGTTTCCTGACGTTGCTGTAGCAAATGACCACAAACTGGAGGCTTTAACAAACAGAAAATTTTTCTTTCATATTTCTGTAGTCCAGAAGTCCAAAATCCGTATCACCGGATTTAAACCAAGGTCACAGCCAGGGCCACACTCTCCCCTGAGGCTCTAAGGTGGAATATGTACCTTGTCTCTTCTGGCTTCTGAGGGCTGCCAGAAATGCTTGACTTGTGGCTGTGTCACTCTCCACAAGGCCGGGATCTTCAGGTTTCTCTCTGCTCTGTCTTCTCCTTTCCTTCTCCCATGTGCGTCAAATCTCCCCCTCTGTCTCTCTTATAAGGATACATATCATTGCATTTAAGGCCCACCTGGAGAATCTAGGATAATCTCCCCACCTCAGCATCCTTAACTTCGTCACATCTCTAGTTTATTTTTGCCATGTAAGGTAACATTTATAGATTACAGGGGTTAGCACACGGATATATTTGGGGGAGCCATTTTTCAGCCTCCCACAGGGACTCACCACGAGAATCGGTGCCTGGCACATTGCAGGCACTCAATAAATGTTACAGGAGTGAGTGAAGTCACATCTAATCTGAGAACACATGGGTGAGTATGTAGAGAGTTGCATACTTCTTGTGTGGAGAGTATATGGAATAGGAATTGGGGTGGGGGCTGGGAGAAGGAAGCAGGAAAACCAAGAGTTGGGGAAATGGATTTAGTTAGACATCAAAGTAGAGCAGGCAGGAGGCAGGAGGCAAGGCTAGGGACAATGGTAGGCAGCCGTAAGGACACTGAGGAGGAAAGAAATTGGGGCCGGTTGATTAATCTTTGTCAGATAGGAAGCTCCCCAGCAGTCCATTTCACCAAAGGTTTTGACCCCTTTTCGGGACTAGGACAATGACAAGGAGGGTGGTATGATGCTGAGGATGCCACTCCGCTCCACAATTCCCCTCTGTTTCCTGTGCCTGCAAGGCCTTTCCCACCCTGCCTTCTTTGCCAACTCCTACTTACCTTCCTAGTCTCAGCCCAATTGTCTCTTCCTGACTCTCACCCTTATATCACCCTGCCTTTCTCCCATAGAGCTGAGGGCAACCGGTGAGAGGCGTGCAATAGTAATGAGTAAGAATGAGGATGCTGGAATGGAGCTCCACCAGAACAGGAAGCTCCATGGGCAGGGATTTTTGTGTTTTGTCCATCACTGTGTGCCTATAGCCCAGAACAGTGCATGGCACATAGTAGACACACATTAAATATTAGTTAAAAGAATGAATAAATGGAGTCAGACTTTTGCCTTCGAATCCTGGTTACACCACTTACCAACTGTGAGTTAGTAAATTACATAGCCTCTCTGTACCTCGGTGTCCTTATCTATAAAGTCAGGGTACTAGTATGTGCCTAATGGGGTTGTTCTGGAGAGTAGAAGAGTTGATATGGGCAAAACATTTAGAATTGTGTCTTGTTTAGAGGTGTTTTTCAAATCAGTACTACAGAGGTTCCCCAAAATTTGATATGTATAATATACTCTAAATTATATTAAAAACTGCAATTTACAAAAGGATATACATTCAAAACAGTCCCATATCAACATTAACACACAGCAAAACACCAGTGCAACTTGCCTTCCTCTCGTTGACTTTAAAACTGATAAATGATCTGATCTAAATTTGTAATATAAAGCTATACTAGCAAAATATCTCATCGCTTTGTTGGAGCTCTAAGGAGAGATTTCACTTGAAAATAGAGTATATTTTCTGGAGAAGATGACTGAGACCATGCTTATCTACTCTGATTAGTACATGATAGGATTTGATGCCATCCATTTCCAAACATAGGCAAAGACAGCAAAGTTTGACTTATTTGAAGGAATAGCCTTGATCCAGCTGGAAGGAAGAGAGGGCAGTCGTGATTTGTTAAAATCACCAGTGTCTTTGACGTAGTGTTCTACTGCACTTACAAAATGTGAGGCATCAAGATAGTGTCAGTCTTCATCTCTGCTTACCCAATGGGAAGGAACTTGTTCCAGAAATGGCAAACTGATAGAATGCTCTTTCACAAGGAATACCTTGGCCAGTCCCCTCAAGCTGTTTTTATTTATTCATTTTTTCCACAAATGAGAAGTAACAACTTACCATACTACAGGTATCATGCTGGGTGCTGAGGTTGTAGTGGTGAGGAGAACAAGGCAGACAAGTTCCCACTGTCATTGAGCATAGGGCTCTCAGGAAAGAAAGGTGTTAAACAATAAGAGGAAGTATGAAAAGTCCTATGACAAAGGAAGTAAGCACTCTACCATGAGAGCTGGAGTAACTCAGGTCTAAAGGGGACTTTCCTGGACTGTCCAGAGAAAGAAAGACTTAAGCTGACATCTCAACAATAAGTTGGAGGAGTCGGTTCAGTGAAAAGAAAATGCAGAGAGGTCAGCAGCAGAACAGTATTCCAGCTGGGAGAAGGGCATGCATGAAGGCATAGAAACCAGAGAGCATACCACGTTTGCAGAAGTAAAAGAAACTGGGTATGGCTGGACCCTAGAGCTGGTTCTGTCACTATAACAGCCCTTATTTTTCCACATGCTTACTGGTCTATCACTCAATGTATTTCTTGGCCTTTAATTCCCTCCCTCCCCTTCCCCCACCTTTCTTTAATTCCTTCCTTCCTTCCTTCCTTCCTTCCTTCCTTCCTTCCTTCCTTCCTTCCTTCCTTCCTTCCTTCCTTCCTTCCTTCCTTCCTTCCTTCTTTTCTCTCTCTTTCTTTCTTTCTTTCTTTCTTTCTTTCTTTCTTTCTTTCTTTCTTTCTTTCTTTCTTTCTCTCTCTTTCTTTCCTTTCTTTTCTCTTTTTACTTTCATTTCATTCTTTTTTTAAATTTCAACTCTCCTTTGATTGTTGCCTGCCCCATTACAATATCCACTTTTCCAGATGGTCGCTACTCTTTGCCATATGTCCAATGCACCTTCAACTTTTTGATCTTCTCCAGCATCTCTGACGTTGCTTTCCAATCTTGGTATAAATGACACCTTCTTGTCTGGTGGCTGCCCCAGAGCTTTTTGCATCTGTCTTTCATGGGACTCAGGTTTCACACCCACAGATAGCAATCTTCAAAGAGAGATTGACCCAGCGTAATAAACTCTCCAGCCTGGCCTTTGCAAAATGAAGTAAAGTCTTTGATCCCTCTCTGGTTGCCCCTTGGAATGAAATGAACCCTTTGAACTAAAGTTAGTCACACCAAGAAATGACAAAACAGGACCAGGGGAGTTACAAGGTTAAGACAAGGATGATGCTGCATGTAGGTTATTTTGTTAAAGGATGGATTTGGAGAGATTACCCAAGAATCTAGTTTAGGTTTAGGCTGTCAAAATTATCATCAGAACTAGTTAATAATTCAAGCTGAAAGATCTTCCCCCACTATCCTGCTGTG
Organism: Macaca fascicularis; assembly: GCF_037993035.2. NCBI lineage: Eukaryota > Metazoa > Chordata > Mammalia > Primates > Cercopithecidae > Macaca > Macaca fascicularis. The sequence goes on along the minus strand of NC_088388.1, from coordinate 37,745,145 downwards.
TGCACCAGGGTGGCAATTCCAAGTCATTACGTATTGTCTCCATAAGAACTTTCCAGAATGAATTCCAGATGCCACGCATATCAATATTCAGATTCAATTTGCACAGTCCACAAACACACACTATCTGCCTTCTAGAATTACACCTACAAACTGGTCTTGCCAGTGAAGTTTATGCAATACGTGTACAAACAACAGGGCCATCTGAGCACCAGCTCTCAACAACACTGAAGCCATATGATTCACATCAACAAGGAAGGGAATCCCAAATGCCAAGTTCACTTTGTAATCAGGTTTACCATGCAGGGATGGTTAGAGTTGCTCCAGGGCCTGGAAACTAGCCTCCAAATAATTCAATCCACAGTTTTCTCACTAAATCAGCTACATGTGCTAAAGACCCGTTAAAGCATGTGTTAATTAGCTATCCCCCAGATGAGGACCACAACCAGCCTCAACCAGGAAGTGTGATTACTCGGTGCTCAATTCTATCACTTCCAGTTGCCAGTAGGTGGCAGAAATTCAAAAAAATTTTAAAATTCAGCTTTCTTTTTAAGTAGGTCCAAATGTGTCAAACCCGATCTTTGATACTCTTGCCACATCTGTGTGAGATTAGAAGCGGTGAGAGAAATTTTGTGAAGGGGATGGATATAACCAACTTTGATTTACCACATTTTTAAGTAAGTTTGGCAATTTCCCTGGAGGGTGTGAAAAAACCTTGTGGTACAAAGCATTTGATCCATTGTATTATTTTTACAACTCATCATAAGGAATTGCTCTGTTGCGTAGATTTTATTCTCTTGCCAATTATTGGGTCCTGGGTCTTTATATTGTCTGTCCACACTCAACACTCTTGAGTTCTGGAATATAGTTCCAACTTTTCTAAAGAGGATGAAGCTGGCAGCTTCTGATAGATGGTCACTCTTTTCTTAGTCTATAAGATAGACATCTAATAAGTGTCAAGATTTTTTAACTCTTAAAAAGAAGCTTTTGTAAAATGCATTTTTATTAGGCATTCAGTAGGCAGAATTATGTGGAAATGAGAACTGGGAATGTGAAAAAATCAAATTTCAATTCATGGGAAAAAAATCTGAAATAAATATTTAAATTAGGATCTGCAAAATACGGTTTGTAGGCTTTCAAGCTGGGTTATTTGAAAGCAATGGGAAACATACAATGTAGGAGACATGGTAAAAAGTTTTCTGTCTTATAGAATCATGGAGAAAAACCTAGTATCTCTATGGTTTGTTGTTGTTGCTGTTTAAAAAAAAAAAAAAAAAAAAAAAAAGAATTGGAAAGACAAATCAAGCAACACCCAGAAGCCCCTTAGAGGTTTTGAAAGATTAATGGGTTCTGTCAGTAACTTTCAAATTCTTCAGGAAAGACTACCATAAAAACAAAAAGAATTTTGGTTATTAAGAGTTTCTTTCTGGTGATACCAAAGAATAAATTCACATGTATATATATATACACATATATATGTATAGATATATCTTTTCATGCATACTTTCTATGCACAGTTTTTCCAGATTGTTAGCTTTTTGCTCTGTCTTAATGTATAGAGAAGCAAGACTCAGGCTGACTCAGACTGATTTCATTTCAAACAGATATTGAATTTCTCCCCATCAGCTATGGTGAGATTTTCCCCAGGCCAGCTTCCCCACTCGGTGGTTCCATCCCTGGGTGATCTGCCAATTACCACACCAGTTTATCACTGTGGCTGGTTTAGGTTTAGAAGCAAAGAGCTGGGTGGGTGGTGACCAGTCCCAGATTGCCCTATGTTGTTGATTACTCCTACCCTAGCACAGTGGAATTCAAAATATGGTCCCTTGAGCAGTAGCAGCAGTCTTACTTAAGAACTTGTTAGAAATGTAAATTTTAATTTTAAAAAATTCCCTACTACATATTGACAAATGATAATTTTATATATTTATAAGGTACAAAGTGATGTCATATGTATACAATGTGGAATGACTGAATTAAGCTAATAAACATATCCATCACTTCAAATGCTTAGTCTTTATTTCTCCTATCTAGCTGAAACTTTGAACTCTTTGACCGACATCTCCCCATTCTCCTCATGTGCCCAGACTCTGGGTACCACCATTCTACTCTGCTGCTGTTTGATTGTTTTAGATTTCCTGTGTAAGTGAGAATGTGCATTATTTGACTTTCTGTTCCTGGCTTAGCATAATGTTCACTTAGCATAATGTCTTTCAGATCCACCCATGTTGTTACAAATGAATTTCCTTCTTTTTTTAAGGCTGAGAAGTATTCCTTTGTGTATATATGCTGCATTTTCTCCATTCATTTATTGATAGACACTTAGGTTGATTCTATAACTTGGCTATTGTGAATAATGCCTAAATGTACATACAAATGCAGATATCTCTTCAATGCACTGATTTCAAATCCTTTGAATATATATCCAGAAGTGGAATTGCTAGATCACGTGGTAATCCTATTTTCAGTTTGTTAAGGAACCTCCCTGCAATAAATATGGCTGAAAAAAAGGAAAAAATATAGTGATGATTCTGGGGAGCCACCACATTCTCAGCTTCTTCTAGGCAGCTGATAACATTTTAAAGAAAATTAAAATTTTCGCCTTTGTAGAAAACAAAGCACACCTTAGGGTTTCCTTTCTCTTCCTACTAATCCCCAGTTTACTTGCCTTGATCTATTTCATTTCCTTCTCCCTTTCCCTCACATTCCTTGGTAATCCCAAACTCAAGGAGCTTCCCAGATTATGGCTGGGGAAAAAATAACCACCCCAAATGATAGAAGGAAGTTTATTAGTGGAATCATTAGACAAAGCTGAAACCAGATACTTCAACTACACCTTAAGAACTTAGTCTTCTTACCTCTGTTTTTCCCCAGATAGGCTTTTATTCTCAGGCAATTTTCTTCATATTCTGGCCCCCATATTCCCAGGATTGGTTCCAACCACATCCAGTGATCTTTTTAAGACCAGCAGAAAGACAGCATCTTATTCTCAATGTTTCCAGTAAAGTTCTTGGTCATGGTGACCATTTCTGAATCAATCCGTGTAGCCAGAAGGTTAGAAAGTTTTGACTGGAAAAGTCTAGGTTATGCAACACCCTTCTTAATGGAAGAAGAGTGAGTCTCCAACTGGAAATCAGGGTGTTATTACTAAGAGAAAGGGGTAGGAATTCCAGGAGGAGGAAAAAAAAAATGTCTTCATAGGGATTATGCCTAGTCTTTGCAGCTCCTTGGTTATTCTGCAAAACCAACTAACAAGCAGTCATTGAGGCCAAGACACATAGCTAGAAATGGAATGGGGAGGCTATATACAGTAGGCTTAGACAGGTTGTTTTCCCCACTCTTAATGGAGGCTCATTTGCATAGCAGAAAGAGACCTTGTTCTGTGTCTCATATGAAAAGTGAAAGGTGAGGACCATCTGACTCTTACACTCTCAGCTATGTGACCCAATGCAAGCTTTCCGAGCTCCAATTTTCCCCTCTCTCCAATGGGAACTAGTACCCATCTCAGAGGTTCCCATGGGGATGATTTGAAATAATCCTTGTAATCCAAGGTCCTTAGCACAGGACCTGGCACTTAGTAAGTACTTAATAAATGTTAACTAATATTGTTGTTCATATTATTAATTATTCACTTTTCTGAACCTCAGATTCTTCCTCTGTAAAATGATGACAGTATTTTCTACCTCACAGGATTGCTAACAGCATTAAATGAGATATCATCATAAAAAGCCCAACATATAGTTGTGGATAAGTGTTTCTACCTCCTTCATTGTCATTTCTCTTCTTTTCCCCGAGTCACATCCTTAAGAGGATCACTGAAAATGCAGAGGAGATATGTTATTGCATCTTGTCTGAAATAAGGACAACTGCAGCAGCTGTGTCACTGATCAACTGATAATTCTACCCATGGCTTGGGATTTCCCAGCCATGATTATAAAAGTCTCTTCAGTTCTGAATAGAAGTGTCAGAAACAAAGGTAAAGTATAAGGAGGTAAAACATCATTCTCACTCTCTCTGCTTCTTCATATGCTTTACTTATGCATTAGCTAGACATGAAACATAGCAGTCCTATGCCCTACCACTCATTGCCCCATTCCCACTTTTCAGAGGCAAGTCTTAAAGCTATTTCTTTTGTATTCACCATCATATTTCCAAATAATACGTTTTTCACTTTATTTCTTCTTCTTATTATTTTTTTCCAGTTTAGGCATTACCTGTTGACTTGCTACTATGAAAGGGGAAGATTTTCACTTTTGCCCTACCAGTCTGCCCCCACCACCTTGGGTCCCTCATCCTTATTCTCTACATATTAGCTACACCACAAGTTTTGGTTACGTGGATATTCAGTGGTTACCTAAATATTGATCAAAGTGAGCCATGTGCTGTGTTATGAATTATGTTTCTTTTCTTGCATAACAAGAGTCAAAAAATTATGAAAAACTTTCAAATGGGAAAACAAGAATTAATGGCTCACCCATCCAGGCTGTCTTTGCCTTTTTCTTTTCTCTTTGGCCTATTTAACAATTCTGTAAGTTATAGAAAACCAGTATGAATGCAAGTTATTGTTATCGATTGAAATGCGAATTGATTGTGTATGGTGGAATGCTGGGGTAGGCAGAATTCTAAAATGACCTCCCAGTGACCCACATCTTAGGATAATCTCTTCCCCTTGAGTGTGGGCAGAACTTGTGAAGATATCATTCCTATGATTATGTTATATTATAGGGCAAAAGGGAGATTATCCCAGTGGGCCTAATCTAAGCACATAAGCCCTAATCACATGAGCCCTTTAAAGTAAAGGGTTTTCTCCAGCTGGTGGCAGAAGAGGAAATCAGAGAGATTCGAAGCACCAGAAGTATTTGACAGGCAGCTGCTGGCTTTGAAGATGAGGGGGCGTGTGTGTAAGGACCAGAGAGGGCTTTCTAGGAGTTGACAGCAATCTCAGTGAGCAACAAACAAGGAAAACAGTGTCCTTAGTCCTATACCCACATGAAACTGAATTCAACCAGCAACCTGAATGCACCTAGAAGCTGATTCTTTCCCAGAGCCTCCAGATAGAGCCCGACCAGGCTGATCTTGACTTCAAGAGATGCTAAACAGAGGACTCAACTGAGCCCATCTAGACTACTGACCTACAGAACTGTGAGATAACAAATGTGTGTTGTTTTAAGCTGTGAAATTTGTGGAAATTTGTTACACAGCAATATAAAACTAATAGGACTCAATTGATTATTGTTTCTGAATAGGCCATTTTGCTTCTACTTGTAAATTGATTCCAGAAGTCCTTGTTCCCTATCTGTGCTTCTGCTCTTTGAATTCACCCTTTGCACTGGTTGTAGAATTTTATTAGTTCCTTTCTAAAGTGATGAGTTAATAAAATCTTTGGTACATGTTCATTTTATATTTATATTATAGTAGGCTTCATCTTTTCTTAAAGTTAGTCTTTAACACTGGAATGAACATTTTTTTTCCATTTGTGTTATTCTCTGTGTGCCTGTTATTCATTCAGCCTCAAATTTTTTTTCTTCCTGAAACTCCGTTCAATATGTAAGTCATATCAAGTAGTTTATCAACCATATTTTCCCCCCAAGACATTTCTCCTGGAGCCCTCAATTCTGCTGCTGCAGTTGGGAATGAATATCCTCTAAGGCTGCTACAGAGATGTCATCCTGGAACTTCTCTTATCACTACTCTGAATTTCCTTCACTTCTTTTTTTCTTATCCCATATTTTGGATTCTTTGATTATACCCTCATTCTGCAGGACAGCATCTTTCAGTAGCTTCCTGAAAAAGTACACATGGGAGGTCAACTTTTTGAAATCTTGCATGTCTAAATGGATTTTTCTTCTAATTTTACTTGACTATAATTCTATGCTGTAAATAATGTTCTCTTGGAATTTTGAAGACATCGTATATTTGTATTTTAGCTTTTACTCTTCTAGAGAAGTCTTATGCAATCCTAAACCCAACTCTTTGTATGTGGCTTTTTCCCATTGTCTCACTCTTACCACTTCTGAAGATTTTAGAATCTTATTTTCAGTCTGCAATGTATGCAATTTCATAAGGATGTGTCTTGGTGTGAGTCCTTTTAAATTCAGAGTGCTGACCAATGGATGGGTCCTTTCCGTATATAAACTCAGGCTTTATACTTGACCCTCAGTGGCAAGCAATGTAACTGGCCACTCTTCCTGAAACACTCCTGTATTTGACTTGGCTAATGTCTCACTCTTCTAGTTTTCCTCCCAGCTCTCTGCCAACTCCAACCTCCTTTGATACTAGTATTCTAAATGATGGTTCTGGGCTCTCTGTTTTCCTTTGTCTTAGAAGTATTTTCCTAGGCTTTAATTACCATCAATATGCCTTAAATGGCTTTCAATACCATCAATATGGTCTTTCATCTCAAGGCTTTAAATACCATCTATGTGCCAACTATGCTCAAACACATCTCTAGCAAACTTCTCAGCTCCAGAAAATATATGCAATAACCTACTTGACACCTTATCTATCAAACTTAACATGTCTCAAACTAAACCTTGATCTTTCATTTGAGTTCAGTGACCTGCCTTTTTAGCACCGAGTTGTAGGATCCAAAGCTAAGAATAATCTTTAGCTCCTCTCTTCCCCTTATCGTCGTATGTGAGCCCATCTAATTCCTGCCACTTCTCCCTGTAGCACATCTCTTGAATCCACCTTTTTCTCTCAATCTCCATGGTCACTTACCATCACTGCTTTCCTGGTATCTGCAATATCCTCCCAACTAATCTCTTCACATCTTTTTCTCCAACTCATCTCTTCTCAAAACAATAGTTTGAGTGATCAAGTTTTAAGATGCAAATCTAATCACTTTAGTTTTCTGGTTAAAACTCTTCAGTAGTTTCAGAATGCATCTAGAATAAAATCTGATATTCTTAAGGGACATAGGAGGCCCAAATGAACTGCCCTGTGCTTCCCTCTCCTTTCCCCTACACTGCTCTCCCTTTCACTCAGTCACAATGGTTCTGGTCAGTGTGTTTTCCAGCTCAGGTCCTTTCCCTGGAATGTTTCTATCTCTCTTTTCCTACGGCTCTTACTGCTTAGAATCCAGCATAAAGTCACCTTGCAGAAAGGATTTTTCTGATCACCACAGTATAAAGAAGGGCCCTTGTTCAATCCTTCACTCTTTTTCTTTTGTAATACCTACCAGTATTTTGTAGCTTTTGTGTAATGTATTTGTTTCCTATTTTTCTATTCCACTAGATTGTAGCTTCCACAAAGGCAAGAACTGTGTCTGTTTGGATTACCACTACCCCCAGAACCTAGCAGGGAGACTCATCTACTGAAGGAATGATTATTCACTTGGAATTTTAGTAACCTGATTCCAGGTCTGGCTCCTCCACTTTACTAATTTTACAAATTTGGGCCAGTTACTTACCTTTCACATCCTTAGTTTGCCTGACTGTAAAATGAGGATAACAGCATGTATTTTATATGGCTGTTGTGAGAAATTAAAGGAGAATTTCATGAGAGGAAGTTTGCACAGGGCCTGGCATGTATTAAGTGCTCAGTGATTTTAAATAATAAAGTGATTGTGAAATCCTATAATTTGAGATCCAAGAGTGAGAGAAGTGGGATAATAAGTCAAATAAAGAATTTTGATAATTTCAACATCAAGTGACATAAACCTCTATTTATGTTTGTAATGAAAATCTTATATAGTTGGCTATCCCATCATCTGTGTTCTACAAGTGGCTAAATATAGAAGATACTGTTCTCCACTCAAAAATTCATTTCTTCTCTTTTTTCCTTACTGATGGAACATCCCCTCCCTCTTCCCCGGCCCAGAGATCCATTCCCTCCTCCACAAGTCATATGCCTCAATGGCAGTTGCCCCCACTCCCAGTTCAACTGGATTCAGACTAGTCAAACCAGTCATGGAGTGTCCCACTACCCCAAGCAGCGACTGATTTTGTAGTGGACACATAACTTAGTTCTTGCCAAAGAGATAAGCAGGAAGCTCTGCTGGGGGTTGGTAAGGGGCTTGGGAAAATATTTTTCTTTTTAAGAAGCATGAGAAGAAACCATTCCTCTCCTGCCTCTGGATCCTGGCTGTGGCATCTGAAACTACACAAGTATCTTGTGACTAAACGGGGAATCAGCCCTAGAAAGAAACTGTTGCAGAGCAGAGAACTGGGAGGAAGAAGGGTCTTTGATGACATTGCGGAACTGCTGTTGTACCATGCCTAAGACTCATCTCCTGCTCCTGGCTATAGGAGGCAATTTCCTCCAATATTTAGGTCTAGGTCAGGGCATAATGTTACATGTAGCCCAAAGCATCACAATTAGGACCTGGGGAAGAACGTTAGCTCTTTATCAAACACTGTATGGTCTGAGGGTCACAGGACCTCTGACCGCCCTTCTAACTTTGAGATAACATAATGACATTTAGTCATTTATTAGACAAAAGTTACTCAAAGGGATGAGGAGGAGGGAGTTTGAAAACACTTGCCAGTAAACAGAACTCCTCATTTCAGTTTTTGTAAGTGGTTGGGGTGATGTAAACTCACCACTCCCAGCTGCAGGACTGTGCCACAATGGCTTCAGTGAATAGGCTCTTGTTTCCACAACATTATTCTTCCACAGCCTTGCCAGATGGAAAACATCATGTGTTTTCCTCTGGAGATAGGGGATCAATTCATTTTCCAAGTGTATCAAAAGAACATTCATTGCTTTGGCTTTCTTTGACCCTGTTTTAGATAATTTCTTCTATTTACCACAGAATTCAGAGACGCTAAAAGGGAAGTAGTAGGTTTCTCAGGCCCACCTGAACAGGAACCAAGCAAAGGTCTGATTGACCCATCAGGCCAGAGGGCACTGGTATTAGGGGAGCTCTGAAGATTTTGTGGTCCAACAGGCATGGCACTCATCATGCAGTTTCTTGCTGTATACCTGGGCCTGTGTTAAGCCTGGGGAATACTGGAGAAAAGTTCATGGCATTGCATTTTATGTCAAGCTAGTTTCCAAAGTTAACACCTAAGGCAAAATTGTATGTGGTCAAATGTGTTCTCAAAAGAATCCTTAAGTAATTGACATAAAACAATGCACATAGTTTGCTGTGGACAACCCGGCGTATGTATGTGTACGTCTTTATAAATGTATAATGTATTTGGTAAGGTGCAGTAGCATGTAATAAAGACAACTGTGAAAGAAAAATATGTATCTTGGTTAAAATAAAACTCAGCAAGGCAAAGTGCCCACACCATGAAAGGCCAGAGGGTACTGAGACTACAAAGGGAACAGCAGTTTCATGTCTCCCATCTGGGGCTCAAAGGGCTATTCCTTTCTTAAATGAAGCCCATATAGTTAACCTCATATGCAGTTTCTTCATTGGAGGGTTATAGTTTACAGTCTCTTTAGTTTCTTAAAGAATAGAAACTAAGAGAGAGACCAGAGGGCTGGGATGGATTTGCATATCCAACACCAGGAGACTGTGTATGTTTGTGCTAGAGATTCACATACCTGCCCAGGTGTTTCAGTGCAAGGAAGTTGGTGATTGTATCACAGAAAAATCAACAGGTGAATTGTAAAATGATTAATTGAATAATCTGCTGCCAAATCAGATCTGAAATGTACTGGGAAATACCGAAGGCTTAAGAAAAAGTCACTTATTCAATGCCTTCTTTCTTTCCTCTTTCTCTGCCTGCTTCAGAGAGTTATTATAAAAATTTGATCTTTGCAAATGTTTGTTGTGAATTTCACAGTATAGTAATTTTGTATTGTTTTAAGAAGCAGGGAAAACTGGTTCTTAGAGCATGGAATCATCAACATAGGTGGTGAAGAATTTGTGAATATAGGCTTTGCACATGGCCCCTGAAAGAGCCTGGAGATTGGCTGGGTTTGGGTGAAGGGGGCTAAAAATCTGTTGCAGTCAGAATCCCCAGATTTTCATGGATCAGGGTCATGAATGCTGGAACTCTTACAAAGGGCATTATAGGTGGAGGAGAGGAGCCTAAATTTGATGGAGAGCGCAGTATTGCTAAGGAATTTACCTTGGATTGACCCAATCAAAGTGAAGAAAGGGGCCCCACCTGCTCAATGCCTCTAATTTCTGGGCTCTAACTAATGATCAAGAAAATATATTAAGAAGTTCTAGACTAGACTCCTTCCTCTCCTTACTCCACTGAAATTCTGATCAGATTAGGAGAGAGAAGAAACTTACAGTCTATTGTCTTTCATGCATTACTGGCATTCAGACAGGGCAAAATAACTGGAGGGCAAAGTTTATCGAATGGACTTCTCTGGGGCTTCCTCCAACCTTTTGCCTCACCCGGCACCGTATGGGCAACCGCAAGAGCCTCCAGCGCATGTCCCCACACATCTGCTCTTGCTTCCTGCTGTCGATTCACCAGCTGCCAGAGCCCTCTTTACAAAACATGTGCCACAGCACTGCCCAGCAGAATCATAATGTGAGGCACATGTGTAAGTTTGTGTTCTAATAGTTACATTAGTAAAAGTAAAAAGAAATGTGAAATTCATTTTAATAATATCTTTTCTACAACCTATTAATATATCCACAATATTATCATTGAAATATATAATCAGTATAAAAATTAATGAGATATTTTGCATTCTATTTTTTTATATGGTCTTTGAAATTCAGTATGTATCTACACTTACAACACACCTCAAGGAGGTCTAGGCACATTTCAATTGTTTGATAGCACATCTGTCCAGTGGCTACCATATTGGACATTACAGATGCAACTGACGGTCCTTGCTCAAAACCGCTTGTTTTCCGTTGCAGGATCTTCCTCATCTAGTGTGTATTTTTTATGCATGTAAGTTCCATGAAGCCAGGGCTTTGGAGGTACATCTCCAGCATCTAGAATAGTGCTTCGCATGTATTAGTGACACAATAAATATTTGCTGAAAGAGCTAATTATTGAATGGGTGTGCATTTTATCCAGGAATGAGAGAACATAGAACACGGTCTAGAAAGATACACACCAAAATAACAACCATGATTACTTGGTGGAATGATGGGTTGGAGGGAGGGATCATAAGAAATTTCATTTGTATGTGTTATGTTTTCACTTTTCACATGTTTTCATTTTCATATGTATTTTGATATTACTTGTATAATGAAAAATAAAAATATTTTAAATATAAAAAAGAAGATAATGACTATTTATAAACAGAAAAACTGGTGGCAAAGATCAGGAAGAATTAAAAAAGAAAAGAACCAGGCTATGATGTTAGTTTCCGATTGTTGCTGTAACAAATTACTGCAAGCTTAGTGGCTTACAAAAACAAAATTTATCTTACAGTTCTGAAGACTGGAAATCTTGAAATGGGTCTCACAGGCCTAAAATCAAGATGGCAGCAGAGCCACAGTCTTTCTGGAGGCTCTAGGTGAAAATTCATTTTATCTATTTTTTTGCCTTTTCTGGCTTCTAGAGACTGCCCACATTCCTTGGCTCATAGCTTCCATCCACCTTCAGAGCCAGCAGTGACATCACTCCAACGTCTGCTTCTGTCATCATGTCTCCTTCTCTGACTCTTACCTCCCTCTTTCATATATAAGGATCCTCGTGATTACATCCAGCCTACTTGGATAATCCAAGATCACTGCCTCATCTTAAGACCCCTAGCTTGATTACATCTACAAAGTCTCTTTGCCACGTAAGGTCACATATTTACAGGTTCTGGAGATCAGGATGTGGACATCTTTGGGGGTCACTATTCTGCCTCTGATGGTCACCTTGTCATATTCAACTGACTGGCTGCCTGTGACATGGAGTTAAGTGTGTGCTTTGGAATCCCCGTCTGTGAGTCACTAAATGAAGCACTGGCAACTACAGCTGGTCATAGAACCCTGGCCCACTCTCCAAATTGATTATTTTCAGAAATCAGAAGAGACTGATCTTGGAATTCCTGCAATTTTTACCTGCTATTTCTCTTCTTTTTGTGAAAAGTGGTTGTTTCCTGAACTTGTAGTGTGACCCATCTTGAGGATGGCCCCCAGTGATTCCCATGTCCTGAAATTCATGTCCTATATAATCCTCTCCCCTTGACGGGAGGATAGATTTTTCCACTTGCTTCTAATGAGTAGAATATGGCTGAAGCCATGGATGTTATCCCTAATATTTGCTTATAAAAGACTGTGGCTTCAGTTTTGGGTGTCTTCTCTTTCTCTCTCTCTTGCTCTAACAGAAGTCAACTTCTAGGTTGTGAGTTGCCCTATGGAGAGTCTCTTGAGCCAAGGAACTAATATTACTGGTGAACAGCTGGGGAGCACCCCAGGCCTGCCAACAGTCAGGTGAGTGAGCTTAGAAGTAGATCACACCCCAGAGCAGCTGTGAGATGACTGCAGCCCTGGTTGACACACTGACTGTAGCCTTGTGAGACCCTAAGCCAGGGACACCCAGCCAAGCTGTGCAAATAGCTGCAGATAATAGAGGCTGCAAGATAAGGGGAGAAAAACAATGTGTTTTTTAAGCCCTTAGGTTTTGGGATAATTTGTTACACAGCAATAGATAACCAATACAGATTTCTTCCTTTCTTCCTACCTACCTTCTTTCCTTTCTTTCTGTTTGTGTTTCTGTCCTTCCTTTTTCTTTCTTCCCTTCCTTCCTTCATTCCCTCCCTTCCTTCCTTTTCCTTATCCTTCCTTCCTTCCCTTCCTCCCTCCCTCTTCCCTTTTTCCCTTCCTTCCTTCCTTCCTTCCTTCCTTCCTTCCTTCCTTCCTTCCTTCCTTCCTTCCTTCCTTCCTTCCTTCCTTCCTTCTTTCCTTCCTCATCTAGCCTGATCAGATCAGACTAGATTATCTGGCCCGAAAAAGGCCAGATAATAAATATTTCAGGCTTTGCAGAACACATATGATCTCAGTCTCATATTCTTTTTTTCCCACTCCCCCTCCTTGGTCTCATATTCTTTAATATTGTTTGCCAACCCAAGGAACCCAGGTATTCTGGTTCAGAAGCAGTTTCATCAAGTCTGTCTCCTTCAGTAACTCTTCTGCTCAAACCCTTTCGTGGCTTCCCAGATCTTTAGGAATAAAAGAAAAAGTGCTGCTGATGGTCTGCAAAGTCCTGCACATTTACTGTGCACATCCTCCTACCACATGGCTGCTCACCCTCCTCTAGCCTCACTGGCCTTCTTGATGGACCCCATATGGGTAGCCCACTTCAACCTCAAGATATTTATTTAAGCTTAAAAACAAAAACAAAAACACAGGGTATTGCTCTGTTGCCAAGGCTGGAGTACAGTGCCACAATCATGGTTCACTGCAGCCTCAACCTCCCAGGTTCAAGCAATTCTCAAGCCTCAGCCTCCCAAAGTGCTGAGATTACACATGTGAGCCACCATACCCGGCCGAGATATTTATGCCTGATGTTCCCTTTGCCTGCAATGCTTTTCCTCCAGAAATCCGTATGGCTTCTTTCTTTACCTCCTGTCTTTCTTGACCATCCTGTTTAAAATTGCATTCTTACTTGCCAAAAACTTCATACTGCTTCTCCTCTTTCTTTTCCCATCTTAGATATATTTATGTTGTTTATTATCTACCTTCCACTATTAGATTTTACACTTCACGAGGCCAGGATGTTTTTGTTGATCTGTTTTTCTCACTGCTGTAGGCCCAGTACTTATAAAAGTACATGGAACTTAGTAGATAATAAGTGTTTGTTGAGTGAATGAGATTTTGAAAAGAGCACTAGTCTGAGTTTAAGGAGTCCTAGCTTCTTATTTGACTATTTCAAGACAACCTATGTGACTTTAAGCAAGTATGAAGTATTAAGGAGAAATGATAATAAATAGATGTTGTAATTGACTGAGCACAAATTTCATGTCAGGTATTGTGCTAAGTAATTCAGAAGCATACCTCATTTAATCCTCACAGCAGCTACTATTACTAGCTTTCTTTTAAGGATGAGGTTCATTGAGGCTGAATTTCATCATCTGCAAAATGAAAATGTTGTGGCCAAATAATCCCAAGCTCTCTTTCCCCCTCATAAGTTCTAAGATAATGATGTCTTTCTATTTGAAAAGACTCATTTGTTTACCCATAACTCAAAGGAAGAAAGTGAAGTCTCAAAGCTCCATCATACATTTGAACCTCGATTCTACTTTCAGATAAACTACCATTTACTTCTTTTCATTCTCATCTCAGCATGCCAGATCTTCGGGAGGAAGTCTATGGGAATGAACGATCCTGTAGTATACACTTTCCACTTGAAAATAACTTCAAATACTAATTCACAAGGTATGAGGTTAAATTCTCGCATTTTAAAGGAAAATTCATGATCAATTATTTTTACGGTACCTCAAAAAGTTAAATGTTCATTATTGGTTTTCTATTAGTAATAGAATTCAGAACTGTTGTCACTGAATGTTCTTTTCCTGTAGCCGAATAGTTTTTCTATAACAACTTGTCTGAGGAAAATTGGATTATGGAAAAGCTTTATGAGACTCTGTACTTACATCTCAAATCATATACTTGAGGGCTGGAAAGGACCAGAGTGATAACCCGAGGCAACCCTGTGATTCTGCAGAACAGGGGAACGAAGGCTCAGAGAAGGTAAGCCATTTACAGAAGGATACACAGCTAATAAGTGGCAGAGCTGGAAACTTGAACACCAATTTATTTAATACCAAAACCAATGTCTTTCCCATTTTATCACAATTCTTCACTGTGACCTTGAAAGGCAGGTTCCTTCTTAAGACTTTATTTGAAGCAGTTTTTTTCTCTCTCTCCTACCATAACAAATGTGGCAGAAGACACTGATATGCACAGTACATTCTCATGGTGTACTCAGAGTTTAATGAAAAACAATACTTTGCATGAAAGTAAACAAATAGTAGCATAGGGCATTTGCATTACCAAAATTGGTAATTGGAATAATTATGCAAAAGAATATAAGCAACAGATTAGGTGAGTTATAAGCACTTCTCTGAGTTTGATACATAATAGTGAAAATGAGCCTGAGAATAATAGCTGTGACTAAATACTTATTATGTGGCAGGCGTTATGGTAGGTGTTTTAAGCTAACACCTAGATGCAGCGAAGTACATATAGTGGTTTCCCGGATTCAAATCGTGTCTGGCATTTGCTAGGTGTTAAACTTGGACAAATTATTTAAACCATTGTTCTCCATTTAGGCTCAACTACAAAATAAGGATAACTATAGCACCTACTTCACAAGATTATTTTAAGGATTAAGCAAGTACAATACTCACTCGGGTTTTACCACTTGCCAGGCTCTGTTCTGAGCCCTCAGCAAGCATTAGCTCTCATTATCCCATTTAATTTTCACTGAAATCTATCGGGAGACAGCTCTATGAATCCAGAGATGCTTGTTTTGTTCACTGTAACAGGCACAATTATGCAAAAAGTTATAAGCAGCAGTGCCTGGCACATAGTAGAAACTTAATAAATATTTATTCAAAAAATTAATCTCATGGGTTGTGTACCCTTTTAATCTTCATTTGGCGAATGAGGAAACTGAGGCTTAGTCCTTTTCCTAGGATTGCATGGCTAGGACATGTGATATGATGCTATATTAAAATGTGTGATGGATATGTTTATGACCTTGATTGTAGCAATGGTATTACAGGTGTATCAGTATCTCCAGACTCACCAAATTGTATACAGTAAGCACACACAGATTTTTGGTTAAAAACAGTGTGATAAGGAGTGAAATCAAAATGCAATTCTGTAAGCATGAGGCAATAGGGACGACCCTAACTTTGTCCTAATTAATTTAAATAATTTAATTATTTCCAATGTGGCTACTCTTACTATTTTAAGCATAAATTACTAGAGACATATGTGATATGTGATTGGGATTGGAATACATCAGTGTACTGGGATAAATCTGGAGGCAATGCAGAGTTATCAAGGCATTAGGTGTGGGGTGATGCATGCAAAGGCATTCAAGGAGGATGAGTGTGGCATGAAAGATTGGAGGGACAGGGGTTGGGGTGCAGGGTGGGCTGTACAGCAATGGAATATGTTGGAAAAGCACAGAAGCTACCTTAGAGTTGCCCGAAACCGTCAGGTAATTCTGTGAGCCCCACCTCCCACCACTGGATCTCACTCACCAGGACACAATGAGTAGGAGGTAACCTAATCAGGGCTGGTAAGTTCCAAGTGGCCTTCAAGTACCCCCCAGCCTAGGTAAGAAAGGCTAGATGGAGGATCTGCCTGACCCTGGGGATACTGATAAGGTCCTTTTCAGGGGAAGAGAAAAATTCGATCTGGGATTTACCTGTGACTGTCAGAAGGGATGGTATGCACTCATGAATAATCCAGAGGGAATTCAGAACCTAGAGTGTCTGCTGCCCTGCAGTAGGCTGGCTTAGCTGACAGTGGAGCCAGGCTGGTGGTATGACCTGTGGGGTCAATTCACCTCGAGGCACCTTTTCCTGCTTCTCTTCCTCTGTGATTCAGTCCCACCACAGCAAACACACTGGGAAAGACTGGAGTTGGGGTGCAGCGTGGGTAAGAGGGAGTAGTTTGGAGAGAGAGAAAGAAGAAGAGGAAATCCCCTGGACACAGGTATTGCTTGGCCTGAGGACAAGCTGCAGGCTGGTAAGCAAGTCAGGACCAATCATATATCAGCCTCAGTCTCCCACTGGGGACAGCAAAATCAGTGTGGTCTCAATGCACTCCTAGTGCTTCCACCAGTGGGAACCAAGTGCAAGTCTGTAAGAAAGGGTGTGAAGAAAGATACGCTGTGAGAGGATAAGGCTGCCACAGAGGGTAGACATCCTTGACTATTATTGGCCATAGTGTTTGCAATTGTACGAGAGGCTATGACTACATCTACAGATGTACCAAGGGAATAAATGAAAAAAGGAAAAGATTCCTGAATTGGTGGTGGTGTTGGGTGTGATCTACCCTAGAGAAGGCACTATAGTGTAACAAAAAGAGCTGACCCAGAGAGACCTGGGTTCAAATCCCATCTCAGCCAGTTTCCAGTTATGTCACCTATTTGGGCCTTATTTGCATCATCTGTCAAATAAGGATGCTAATAAAATAAGATAGCTGATGTTTTGGCACACTGACATATGCCAGAAACATAATATATTAGCTAGTATGATGGATAAAAGTTGTGTGCATAGATTGTCTATGTGGATTGAGTCCTAACTCTGTGACTAAATGGTTAAGCAAACCTGAAAAAACTGACTCTTCTGAGCTCTAGTTTTCTTGTTTGTCAAATGGAGATAGTAGCAGTATCTGACTTGGATAGTAAAGGCCCAATAAATATTTGTTGAATGAATGAGGGTGGTTGAAAGGATTCCAGATGATAATGTATATAAAAAGCTAAGCCTAATGCTTGGCACATAATAATCATTCAAAAAGATTAGCATTATTATCAGATAACAGGAGAGAGAGAATGGAATAACATGTAAATTAACAGTGCAATAGCTGTTGCTTACTCAGTGTTAGCTTTCCCCCACCTTCCTTCCTTTTCCAGCTCTGGAAATGACTCTTCAAAACTGTCTTACCTAGCCTTGACCTCCACCCAGAAATCTCCACAGGTTAAAATCAGTCAAAATTGTAAGTCAATGTAAAATCAATCTGTCCAATGAATATGAGACAAAGGGCACTGAGATTGGCACACTATCCTGGGTGGTAGTGGATTCTTTCCCGAATCTGCATGGCTTCCTTCCTGCAGTGCCACACTGCTCATAGCTCCTGGCCATCTAATATACCAGTTATTATGGGAAATCCAGCCTCATGTCCAGGGATCTCAGCCTCCTATGAGAAGATTAAGAACAGGTACCTGGGTAAACTGCTGAACTGATTTTGTGAAGACATGGCTCACCCTATTCAAAGCCAGTGTTTTTTCTAGATTTTTTTTTCTGTTGATTCCTATGGTTACATCCATTTGGCCAACTTATCAGAAATTCTCTCTCCTTTCTGTGTACTCAGCTCCTATCCACTCAAAGCCCCAATGAGATCATACATACCAATTTACTCACAGTTCAAGTGCAGCAAGTTACTCAGCAGCACACAGGAACCCTCTTAAGCCCGGGGCATAGCAGCTCAGGTTAAATCAGTAATTTGCAGTGCACACAACACTCTCACATACCTGGATCTCCACTCTCTATCTCTGGCTCCTGGAAGAGGGGCTGGCGTGTCATGGGCACTCCACACACACTTGCTGAGTGAATGACTGTGTCACGTGATTCCCACTGCTGCTCTGAGACTTTGGTGGGGCAGGTGTTATTCTGGTCATCCACATCTATAACAAGAAGTGAAAGAGGCTCAGAGGCATAAATATCTCGAGTCAGGGAGCTGAAAGGCAGCAAAGCTAAGAAGCAGACCTTAATCTTAGTCTCTAAATCTATCATCTTTCTAAAAACCCCTGCTTAACTCCATGTTTATTTTCCCAGCTATGTTTGAAGCCCCTCAGTGGCAGTCTGTCTGAGAAGCCCCCGATGTGAAGGCAGATGCTTTCTCCAAGTGGAGCTTACACTCTGATGTTCTTCATAGTGGCTTCTTGATTCAAGGTGTGGGTTTTGCTTATTTCAGGTTCCATCCCTGCCTCAGCTTCAGATACCAACCTGGTCTTTAATTTGCCAATACGGAAGCCTGCCGAGCTCTACTCCTGGCTTCCAGTTCCAGCACATTCTCTTACCCATGCCTGACTGTGCTAGCACTACTAATCCCTCGGTCAACCCCAGACCTAGTGCTATAGTATCATTTCTTCATAAAGTCTTCTATAGTCAACCCTTTGGACTATGTGTATATATATAGCGTATGATTTGACAGTGGTTGTCTAAAGTTGTGGGAAACACATTCTACTTGATGTGTTTGTGAAATGAAAAATTTTTTGACAAAGTCAGTTATTACTTTTATAATTAGCAAAAATGAAGATAATTTCATACAGATTTTTACAAAAAGATTTTTGTCATCAGCTCAGTGAGACATACTGAAAATGCCTCAGCAGACAACCAGAATTCACAAATTGTCTTGAATTGTTTCACCCTATTCACTTGTCTACTTCTTGCTTTGCTCACTGAGTGGTTCCTTCAAGTTACCAAGCCCTAGTTTGGATCTCTCCCCTTGTTTATTTTCATTCTTCTCCCTTTGCTCATACCTCCTTGAGGCCCTAGAACTCCCTTTCTGGTCAATGGGCCAATGATCTTTGAAGGTGAACTTCATCAAGTGGGAAGATCCAGGCATTTAGGCCCCAAAGGAAAGACGGTTGGTATATAAAGCTCCCTGCTCTGACTCCATAGGAATTCATATTCTTGCCACACCCTTAGGCATTAGGTTAAATACCCAATAGTTCTCTCATGGGTTCTTGGTATTTGCCTTATTTTTCCAACTGTATTTTAAATTCCTCAAAGGCAGATATCTTAAGTAATAGTTTTCTTTATCTTACCTAGAAGGAGCTAAATATGTTTCCTATGCCCTGGACCCAGATTTTCTCCCTGTTAAAGGGCGTTTCCCAACAGTATTTTGCAAAAGACATTTCCCAGAACTCTCACTTGCTGAGAATCTGTATCACAGGTTTATATGATAAGTGATTAGGCTCAAACTATTTATTACGGTTTACGAAGTCCTTCATAATTGAGTACCAAACTATGTCACCAGGTTCATCTTGCATCCTGTTTGCTTCTCCCACACACGCAGCCCAGTTTCCATCATAATTAATTTTTTCACCATTCCACAAATACAGCATCACCATCATTATTAATCATCATTATTCATTACACTTTTATATGTTGATGACTTTGCCTGTTGTGTATAGAATGTCTTTCCTTCCCCTACCCAATCTGATAAGCTCTTCTGCTGCTTCTAAGACCCATTTCAGATGACTTCTCTTCCGGAAAAACCTTCCCTAGTTCCTGAGACCGAGCTAGTCTGTCCCTCCTATGTGCTCCCACAAAGCTCTGTTTAACACCAGTCACCTCAACTATATGATACCCTCTCTCTGACTACCTCAAGGTAAGACTTGGGTCTTATTCCTTTTGGGGCATCCCTAGCAGCACCTTTTATAATATCTGACAGAGTTGGCATTCAATAAATATGTGTTGAATGAATGCATGGGAGAAAGAACTGTTCTCCAGGTAGTTACCATGATGGATTTGAATGCAGAGTGATGGTGAACAATGAAAGAAAGGAGGGGGGGTCATTTTACTGGAAGTCAAAGGGATTAGCTCTTGCATCATGCAGTGCAGCTGACCGCTCCCAGAAGGGAGACATCCAAATGTAAGATGCAGTGCAGAACATTAAATATTGAAAGCAAAAGTTAAATATTAAATTTTAATATGAAACATTAATGCCAATAAACAAAACCAGCCAGAGAGGGACAAAATTAGGACCAGGCCATGGCCAAAAAGGAAAGAGTCATGGTTCAGGCTGAAAGCTGACCATGGCCTGGACTTTCCCAGCAGGGCTCATTGGTAATGGTCACACCCATCAAATTTCCCGGGAGAAGCAGTCGAAGGGGGGGAAGAAAAAAACCTTTTATAACCCGCAGCCATAAAACTCAAGTCTTTCCTACAAAACAAAACACAGTAAAGTGTTTTAGGACCGCCAAGGCTTCAGAACTCATGGTACAGTGGAACAAAAATAGAGGCAGCAGAGAGGAAAATATGAGGTTGCTGAACCCTTGGGGCAGGAATCCTATCTTTGCTTGCACTGTGTGGGACTGGGCTTGTGTGCAGCCAAGTTGGGCAGAAAGAAACAACAACAAGAGTCGTAAAAGGAACAAAAATAATGGGCTGCTCCTGTTGATGCCAATGGGTGTTTTGCCTGAATGGAAAACAACCCTGGGAACAGAAAATTGAAACTAGTGCTCAATATCTACACTCATTAGGGCCCAAAGCTTACTCCACCTGGGGGTTCAGCATCTCTGTGTCTCCTGTGACTGTTCAGGGTCAAGGGCCTTGTAGGACTCAAGCTAAACCTGAAAACTCATAAATTGTGTGCTTTCCATCAAAAAGCTAGTCACTTTGGTTGGTAAAACTGTTGATATGGTTTGGCTGTGTTCCCACCCAAATCTCATCTTATCATGGGAGGGACCCTGGAGGAGGTAATGGAATCATGGGGGTCGGTGTTTCCTGTGCTGTTCTCATGATAGTGAATAAGTCACGAGATCTGATAGTTTTATAAAGGGGAGTTTCCCTTGCACAAGTTCTGTCTTGTCTGTTGACGTGCCTTTCACCTTCCACCATGATTATGAGGCCTCCCCAGCTGTGTGGAACTGTGAGTACATTAAACCTCTTTTTCTTTATAAATTACTCAATCTCAGGTATGTCTTTATCGGCACTGTGTAAACCGACTAATAGAACTGTCATTTGGCAAGGTGTTGGGTTACACATCAGAAAGGTTTGGGTAACTTATTCCTTCACCTATATTCAAATCTTGCTTGATAATCTTAGATTATGACAAGCTCTTATTCTAAAAATGAAAGCTAGACCACAGAACCAGATCAGATTCTTTCAGTGAGGTATTAGGAATCAAAATCCATGACCATGGAAAGGAAATAATTTCAGGGCATTGGCCTTCAGGGTCAGGATGACACAGAAGATTATTTGTGTTGCTTTAAGCTTCAGAGATGAGGGGAAAAGTGAAGAATTCTGAGAGTAAGACCCCCATCATAGCAAAGGTCTCACATAACAAGTCCCTAGGTTACAGGAAATTTAAGAGGTCACTGGATGCAAAGCCCCTACCCCAGGCCATGCTGTCACCTAATCTGGGAAAGACACAAAAGTGTGCAGGACATCAAGAAAGAGGAAGTGCTCCAACAAACAAGCCTCCCATTCCCTGAGAACGGTTACAATTTCCAGGGGAAATATGGATGTGATGATAAAGGAATGAGGGTAATTTAGCTGGAAGGATAATCTTCACAAGAAATTAGCAACCATAAGGGGGAAAATGAGCATGGATTGGTGGTTTAATTTTACCCATATGGAAGGATTAACTGATTGGTGCTATCAAGTAACCATATCAAGTGAAAGTCATTCAGGAGACAGCTTGGGGGAAAATTAGGTTTTCTTGAAGGAAACAAGGTATGAAAGTGGATGCTGGAGCCAAGAATCACAGAGTCCATATTATGTGATGTTTTCTTTCTTCAAGGTCTCTTTGTTTTTTATGATATATTTTGTTTTTTTTTCCTTCTTTCAAATCTATTTGAGCATTTTTATCTGGCCTGTTGCCTCTTTCTCCCCACTTTTGTCTAGCTCAACATAGTCACATGATGCTGACGAAGGTTAGCCTTAGAAGTTAGGGTAGCCTGCTGAGTTTCAGAAGAGAAAGAGGAATTTTAATATGGGTAAACTTTGCTATTCTTGGTGTATACAACCTCACCTGTGTCTACACCTGGGGTGAATATAATGGGCTCCTCTGGTAGAATATTACCTCTCACACGAATAATATTGAGTGCATTTTACAGGAAAAAAATAGAAGTTATAGTTTGCTATTAGCAATACCAAATTATTCTTAATGCCTCACAAAATACAGAGAAAAGATTAATGAGCCAGACAGTCAGGAATAGAGCCCAGCTTTCGCACTGACTCACTGGATGACTCTGAGCTGAGTTACTCAACATTACTGAGCTTCAGTTTCCATGCCTGGAATATTACAGGATGAGACCAGATAAGTTGTTTTCAGACTATAACCCAAGGTTCCCTGATGGTTCAGGGAGAGGTGAGGCAGAGTCCACTGCAAAAGCAAAGGCAAATTTGAACATTAGCTGCTTCAGCCAGAGTAGCTTCATTTCAATAACATTATTTATGTATTGGACTTTTGCATATTGGTTTATGTTTAAAAATGGATTCATGCTTTAAAAAATTGGAAGCTCATTGGACTATAACAGATAATCACTGATACTTAACAATGCTGCCCCTTTCTGCCTCCTTTTACGTAATTAGAGAATCTGCCTTTCTGAATGAAGGAATCCTAGGGATCACTTAGGTAACTTCCTTTCCTTGACATGTGAGGTAACTGAGGACCAGAAGCAGAAGAGACCTGTTCAGGACCTTATGCTAAGTTAGTGACTGAGCAAATTTAGTCTTTTGACTATTACAGGTCAATTGCTTCCTCTACCAAATCAGTGATGGTGAAACAGTATATTAGTTTGTTCAGGCTGCCATAACTGATACCAGAGACTGGGTGGCTTAAACAATGAAAGTTTGTGTCCTTACAGTTTTGGAGGCTAGAAATACAAGATCAAGGTGTTGGCAGGGTTGGTTTCATTCTGAGATTTCTCTCTTTGGCTTGTCATCTCTTTCTCCCCACCACTTTTTATCCTCTCATGGTCTTTCCTCTGTGAGTGTCTGTACCCTAATTGCCTCTTCTTCTAAGGACACCAGTTATATTAGATTAGGGCCCATCCATAAAAGCCCATTTAACCTTAATTACCTCTTTAGAGGCCCTATCTCCAAATACAGCCTCATTCTGAAGTAACTGTGGGTTAGGACTTTAACACACAAATTTTGGGGAGTGACGGGAACACGCAATCACAATTCAGTCCTTAATACCTGGTGATTGTAGAGACCACCTAGAGAGTTCTTTTTTTTCTGTTTTAATACGTTTAAAATAGTAACATATGTACTTGTTCAAAAAAAAATTGCGAGCAGTTCAGAATGGTATACAGTGAATAATCACACTAGCCTTCCAGTTTCTTTTACCTGGAACAACTAGTTACTATTTCTTGTGCATCTTTCCAGAAATAGTTTAAATATATTTAAACCCATAGTATATGAGTGTCTCCCAAGAAATACTGAAGAGATTTAAAACAAAAACTTTCCTCTGGCTTAATTAAATTAGAATCTTGGAGGTTGGGGGGGCCCAAGTGTCTGCAATGATAGGGTAGATTTGGAAAACGGCTCTAGACCCTGGCTACTCAGAGACTGGGGCCTGAGACCCAGCAGCCTCTGCAGCACTTAAGGAGGTTGTTAGAAATGCAGAATCTCATTCCCCATTCCAGAACTACTGATTGGAATCTGCACTTTAATAAGATCTTCTCTTAGGTAATTTGAACATAGGCAAAGTTTGAGAAGCTAGGGAACTTACGTTTTTGCTGGAATTTCCGTTGGGCCTTCGAATCAGTGGGGGATTATATTGAGCAGTCCCAGTCAGAGGAGAGGAGAATGGGCTGATGCCTCTATGGGCAGAAGACAGGCTTGCATAGTAGCCTGTCTCTTGGGCCAACAAATCCTCTGATTTCATGTCCCCCACGAAGAAGGGGAAGGGACAGCCTCAAGAACTGCCTTGACATACCTTTCTTTTGCAACTTCTCAAGCCCCAGTTTGGGAGGGTAGTTCCCGAAAAGGCTCCTTCAGGTGATCCCAGTTCTGCAATTAGACAGTCTTTCAATGGGGAACAAATGTGTCCACCGTGAGCTGGAGAATGGCTCCGGTAAACCAAAGCAAACGCACTGCAGAATTGGCAGCCCGGCATTCCTCTGGCCTGGTGCGATAAATTGCTGAGGCCATCATCCGTGGCAAATCACCCAGCTAGGCTGCCTGGCGGGCCTGGGAGGGAGGGAACAAGGGAGGGAGGTGTCATCCAGTCAATTAGCCACAGAAACGGCATTCCTTCCTGGAGGGTGGATTTTCCTCTTTTCAGCACCACTAACTCAAATGTCAAACAAGTTGTAACTGCCATGGAGAATAGGCCCTAGCTACAGTATTTGCTTTCTGTAAGAGAGAAAACAACCTGCCGCTTTCAGCTTTACCTTTTGGAGTTCCAGGATTTGGAATGGGGCCAGGTGGACTGCTTGTTAGCAACTTTTCTACTCCCTCCCAGCTCCTACAACCAGTACTGCTAAAGGAAACCACTCCTGAGTCCCCTAGAGCTGGTTGCAAAGCCAAAGCAAGAGGAGGGGGAGGAAATAACTGTCTGGGGTGGCTGTGGCTAGATGTCAGCCTCGGTTAAATTAGAGGATGTTTCCAGCATCTGCAAATTCACCTAAAACAGAGTTAATGAGGCCTTGGATTCCACCCAACCCTGGAATGAACGAAGATGCCCTTCACAATCCTGTTATGCCAGGTGTTTGCCTCAAAGAGGCACTTATGGGAGACACCAGTTTTGGCAATTCCCTTTGGCAACAGCAGCCAAGCTATGAGAACTGACCACCTGGGGGAATGTTAGATGCCAAGAGCTTCTGTGGCTTGTCCAAGACCACTTGGCATGAAGACTGCTAGAATCACAATTCCCCGAACCTGAGCCCCAGAAGGCAGGCACTGCAGTTTGTGGACTGTCTTCATGGGGTGTCTGGCCGGCTCTTTGGAGTGGAAGGCATGTAGGAAAGTCTTAATACTAGGCAATGGGGATGATGTCTGGGAGTGGATTCCACCAAACCTTGGAGCTGCTAGGGCACATCTGGCCCAACCTTGAACTTTAAGGCAGGTGGACATCTCCATCAGGGAGCAGGCAGCTTTCCAAAGTGGTTCTCATTTTTCTTCATTACTTGGTATGTGGGTGAGGGAGGTGGTAGTGAACATTTGATCTCCACGTGGGGGACTGTGTAGACACAGACAAACTTTGATGCTCAGGGACTAAGGGGGCATGTTAATCAAGGCAGCAAGGGGTAGGAGGAAATGTTGAGTGAGCAAAAGCTGATTCCTTTGGGTGGCTCTGAATGGTAGAGGCTGAATTCTAAGAGGAGAGAGCAGGGCTGGAAACAAGAGAAAGCAAACAATAAAAAATCAGGTGGAAGATGGGCACAGTGGCTCATGCCTGTAATTCCAGCACTTTGGGAGGCCAAGGCGGGCGAATCACTTGAGGTCAGGAGTTTGAGACCATGCTGGCCAACATGACAAAACCCCGTCTCTACTAAAAATATAAAAATTAGCCTGGCGTGGTGGCATGTGCCTGTAATCCCAGCTACTTGGGAGGCTGAGGCAGGAGAATCGCTGGAGCCCAGGAGGTGGAAGTTGTAGTGATCATGCCTCTGCACTCCAGCGTGGGTGACAGAGTGAGACTCTGTCTCCAAACAAACAGACAAACAAACAAAAATCAGGTAGAATAGGAACAGAATGTGGGTGAGACCAAGACCAAAAACTGAGCCTGGGGGCTCCTAACTGGTTTTTCCTGGCTTCCTGATAAGAGCATGACACCGTTAACACATCATTAGCTTAATTTAAGGAAATGAAATAGGGGGTAAACATAGGCAGAATATGCACAAAATGCAAATACCCCATTCTCTAAACCGTGCACATAAAGTGGTAGTTATGCAGGTCCCTCTCTGGTCATGATGCACCAATAATAGTTTCATGCTCAGGCATGTGGACGACAGCTTGTCAAACCCTAGTCTAAAACACACTCTTGATTTCTTGGAGAGCAGCAGGGCGTTCATCAACTGTGGCATCCACTGATGGTTTGTCTCCTGTTTTTCTCACCTGGGCAATCAATTAAATTAATAGCTAACACTAATAGAATGCTTACTGTGTTATGGGTGCTGTTCAAAATGCCATAGAGACATTTACTCATTACAGCAATACTATGAGGTAAGTGCAAATATTATGCTGTCTTACAGATAACTCAGGTACAGAGAGGTTAAGGAATTTTCTCAAGGTCATATGATAAGTGAGTGGCAGAGAATAGATAGAAATCCCAATGATCTGTCTCCAGAAGAGTGCGTTTAACCTCTACACCGAATTGTGTCTTGAGCTCATTGTTCTACTGTTACAGCTTAATTCATGTTATTTTCCCCTAGATTGGCCTGAAGGATTGGCAAAAACACCTACACAGTAGATTCTTTATAAAAACCCTTCATATGTTTGGAGGAAGTATTTGAGCTAAGCCTAGGTCATCTCTGCCAGGGTTTCTGTGGAGCTCATGGACAAGCTTTCAGAAGTCCTTTGTCCAAGAAGCTTCAAAACAGCTCTCCAGTAGATCCACAAAAAAATGAGGGAGACAAGGAAAATGCTTCAAGACATTTTTGCTGCTTTCAAAAAACATTAAATGGGATGCATTTCATAAATCACACAGACTTTTAAAAATCCTTTTGTCTCTCCTCCTTAATTTATTCATACCCCCAAACCATTGCAGTGCTTCTCTCTTGCCCTGTTCCTACTCTCCTCAACACCCATGCCATCCTCCTCCCAGAAGTGGCATCTGGAGATAAACCTCCTATGGCTATTAAATGATTAGGCAGCTTTCGGTCCTCTGTTCCTTGCACAAACCCTGCAGAAGACACAGAACCTTCCAGGAAGTTTAGTTCTTTTCTTGCTTGGACTATTTCTTTATGAGGAATTTTCCTGGAAAATTTCTAGAAAACAAAATTCTTCCTTGTTACATTAATAAATATCATATGTCAGGATCTCCAACATGGCAGTCCCAGTGCTAAGTCCTTCAAGTTTGCTATAGTCATGTGCCATATAATAAAGTTTCAGTCAACAATGGGCTGCACACAAGGCAGTGGTTCCATAAATTTACAATACTGTATTGTTTTCTATGCTTAGACATGTTTAGATGCACAGATACCGTTGTGTTATGGTTGCCTATAGGATTCAGTACAGGAAAAGCTGTACAGGTTTGTAGTCTATGAACAATAGGTAATACCATATAACCTGGGTACCTAGTAGGCTATACCATCAGGATTGTGTGAGTACACTCTATGATGTTCACACGGCAACAAAATTACCTAACGATAAATGTCTCAAAACATATCCCCTTTGTTAAGTGATGCATGACAGTATTTAATTGTATCTTTACAATAGCCCTGCTAGAAATGTATTACTGATATACTAATTTAACAGATGAGAAATTTTAGGCTCAGAGAGATTAAATCTCAGAAAGATTATGCCTAAGATCATATGGCCAATAAGTATGAAAGTCAGACCCAGGTTTCAAATGCTCGGGTTTCTTCAGGAGTGATCTGCAGAGTTCAATGATCAGAACTAATCGGAGGTGCTTGATACAATGCAAATTCATGGTCCACCCTAGACTAAGTTATTACAAGGAATGGTGCTGAGGAAGCTTAGTAAACATTAAAATGCAGAAACCTCTGTTTGTTTGTACAAACATTTTTCCTCTGTACTTAGACTCAACACAGCACAATTATGTGACCAAATGTGTGGTTTTTTTTTTTTACCCACATCAGCAATTCTCCAATTTCTGTGGACACCAACAGAGTGTCCTGCAACTGAGTTCTGACACTATGTACCTGAAGATACCATCAGATTCCATAAGTTAAGAGGTCAGTCCCACAAAATTGCCCCTGCTTCAGATGCCAGTTGTAAGTCCATATTGTCACCTGTACTTCTGACTGATGGACTATAAATTAGAGGTTCCCATGACCTCCTTCTCAGGTTTGATCATTTGCTAGAATTGTTCTCAGAACTCAGAGAAACACTCTTCTTACGTTACTTATTTATTGTAAAAGAGCATAACTCAGGAACAACCAGATGGGAGAGAGGCACAGGGAAAGATATGGGAGAAGAGACATGTAGCTTCCATGTGCCACTTCCCAGAACCTCCACCTTCTAGTAGCTCAGAAGCTCTCTGAAACCTGTCCTTTGGGTTTTAATGAAAGTTTTATTATGTAGGCAAGATTGGTTAAATCATTGGCCTGTGGTGATTAACTCAACTCCTCTCTTCTCCCTGGAGGATGAGAGGTGGAGCTGAGTTCCAAGCTTCTAACCATGGCTTGGCCTTTCTGGTGATCAGCCCTTATCCAGGAGTCCTCCTAGTGTGGTCTCATTAGAGCAAAAGCTGTTCCTACCACTCAGGAAATTCCAAGGGATTTAGGAGCTGTGGGTCAGAAGCTCCTATCACTCAGGAAATTCCAAGGGATTTAGGAGCTTTGGGTCAAGAACCAAGGTCTAAGACCAAACATTAGAATAAAAGACACTCCTAGCACCCCTATTTACAAGGGTTTTAGGAGCTTTGTGTCAGGATCTGTGGAAGAAGATATATATTTCTTATTACATCAAATATCACAACCTCTTGTCATACTTTCTTACCTTATTGCTACAGCTTTTCCCTCCCCAACACCTGCCCTCCCCAGTCAGGTTTCTCTAGCCACAGGACCTGCTAAGCTTCAAACTAGCCTCTTTCCTGCAGGTGCAGTCCCAGGACTTTTACTCCCTTCTCCTTCCCCACAGAATAAGGACTAGCAGCAAGCACTTGCTTCCTGCTGCGCCTGGATTGGTATTTTCCATTTGCAAAACATTTTCTCTCCTCCCTAAACCCTCTGAGGTCTCTGAATAGGGTGTCTATTCTATTCAAAATCAAAAAACAAACAAGGCTCCCAACTAGAAGGATCCAGGGAGGGAGGGACTCCAGCTGTCTGTGGCTGCTAGACGGAGGGATTCAGGCCTTGACCTAGGTCTCTGGAGCAAATGACACCTGGAAAGAAGACTATTTGGCATTGGAGAAAGAGTTCTGGCTTGGAATGAGTGATCCAGGTTCTATTCCTTGCTCTGCTGCTGACTTCCAGCAAGTCCCTGGCCTCTATGTGGTCCATCTGCACCATAAGTGGTTCACCAACAACAGTATGAAGCCTCCTGCCCCTCTTCAAGAGCCTGTGATCCTAGAAATGTTGGATGTCAGACCATCTGGGTGGCATCCCAGATAAGCTATGGTTGGGGCAGGAGGGTACATTTTTGTCTCACACTCTAGGTCAGCCTGGACAGTTTTGCTCTCTTCTCTGACATTAAACTGCAGCACAATGAGCACTTCTACTTAAACAAGGTTGTGGCTGGATGTGGTCAATGGTAAAAAGGTCACTTAGACATTTGTTAAATGAAATTTCCTAAATGTCTCCTATTTTCCAGGTACTATGCTAGGTACCTAGCAAAGATGACACTTGTGAAATATTTATCATATGCCTAGTGAGTGTTTCACATGCATCACCTCATTTAATCCTTAAAGCAATCTTGCAAAGTAGATATAATTATTACCCCCATATTATAGGTAAAGAAATGAATGCTCAGAAAAGGTGGACTAAGGTTGCATCCAGACTGCAGAGCTCCTGCTCTTCAGCAGTACACTGCATCATCTGCTCTTGTCCCAGGCATGGGCTGCCAGCAGGGCCTTCTTTTCCAAGGTCTGGCTGGGCTCCTGGTATCCCTGCCTCACTTGCCCATATAGATTTCTACATCCACCTGCTGCCCCATTGCTGCCTTCTCCACCCTACCCCTTGGCTGAATCCTTTCCCCAGCCTCCAGACCACAGTCCAGACCCTGGCCTTCTCTCTCTGGATGAAGGTCACAGTCTACTTGCTGGGACCCAGCCTGCTCTATCCAGTGCACACTGTCTGATTCATTTCTAAGAGGTCCATAGCAACCAGGTCAACCCAGCTCAGGACCAGAGCCAGGGCCACCTCTTTGGCTTCCACAGCTCATGTTACTCCAAGTGCAAGCTTGGCCTTCCGGACCCACCACAGCCTGGACCTTGAGTGCCCACCTCAGCTTGGCCCTCACTTCTTAGAACACTCCTGAAGGGAGAGTAAGTCTGTGGGACCTGACATGCCTTACACAATCTGTGTCTCACAATAATCCTGCTTTTGTCCTCATTTTATAGACTTGGAAGTAGAGGTTAGACTTTCCCCAAATCAGGCAGCTGGTAAACAGTTGGAATTTGAACAAAAATGATATGGCTTCCATCCCATGCCCTGCACAGGCATTCTCCTAACTCTGGTTATCTCTTTGCTATTTTCATGAATTTTTTTTTTTTTTCTGTAGTCTCATTATGTTAGCCTTATAATTTAATATTTTTCTTTCAAACAACCCACTTTTAATATTTTTTACTTTACTACATCTTGCCTCATCCTGAATTATAAAATATAAGATAATCACAGGTTTGATATACCAGTTGATTTTTCTAATATATGTTAAAATCAATTTTTCATACATTTATCCAGGTGCTAGTGTTGTCCTCAGCTTTTCTCATCGTTCTTCACAGATGTGATTCTAATGACAGGGATGATGACAGACAGCCTGGGGTATTGGAAAGACCTGAAAACAGAGGAAGGAAAAGCTGTCTTCTTAGCCTGACTGTGTAGATACAAAACCATCCAACTTTGGGAGAGGAGGCTCCCAGCTGCCGCTGAAAAATGAGATCCCTGGACAAGAATGGTCTCCTGGAGGCTCTTTCAAGTCTGCCACCCTGGGTCGTCCTTCTCTCCAGAGCATGTGGTCAGCAACCAGCAGCAGGAAACTTTCCCAATTTTCTGGGGC
Source organism: Macaca fascicularis (assembly GCF_037993035.2). Lineage (NCBI taxonomy): Eukaryota > Metazoa > Chordata > Mammalia > Primates > Cercopithecidae > Macaca > Macaca fascicularis. Next base: position 37,714,020 of record NC_088388.1, on the reverse strand, counting down.
TACTGTTGGGATTTGCCATATCATACAAATAAAGTACACAGCACAATGCCTGGCACAGCATAGGTGCTGGGGAGATACCAGCCATCTTTTCCCACCAGAGCTGCTGCAGCTCAGACGTCCCTCCCTGAGGGAGCCCAGGCTGGAGTGGTTAGGGTGTAGTAGGAAAAAGATAGTAATTTCTTTCCCCTTTCCTACCCCTCTGTGCTAAACCCCCTCCCCACCTGCCAGGAACAGGGAGGGAAAAGAAACCAGAGAGGAGAGGCTGGTGCAGCTGGAGCCGGGGAGGGCTGTAAAATAATCAGAGGGCAGCCGGCAGGTATCGCTTTGCAATGATTGCTCTGGGAGGTTGTGTGGAAGTGGGGGACTGAGTCGCAATCATGAAACATTAGCACGTTGACACGCGTGGCCCCAGCAGAGTAGGGCTCTCTGGTTACAAGAGAGCTTGACCTCTGCCCTGGCCCCTCAAAGCTGGGCAACTGAGGACCTTCCAGCCACCAGGTCTGAGGCCAGGCTACGTGGGGAGGTCCCGTTGCCTTAGAGGAACTCTAAACCCCTTGCTCACCTATGACCCGTTATGCTGGAGAGACTTCTGGGTGGACCTCCCTGCTGGGTAGACATCAGTACTCCTGTCAGATGCTGGGTAGGTGGTCTGCTGATGTTGAGCCAGCTGAAAGCCTGTTTCAGACACAGTCTCCTTTGCCTGTGGCTTGTAGCCAAGCTGCCTGGAGTTCTACCTCTGAAAGGCTGTGTGACTTTGTAAAGCCACTTACTCTCTCCGAGTCTCAGTTTCTTTGTTCATAAATGGGGATACAGATATCAAGCTGTCAAGGTTAATATAAGGGTTAAATCAAATATTGTGCATAATGGATCAAGGGCAAAATCTGTAGATAAGATCAGGGGTGAGCAAAAGACTACCAAAATAATAGGAGAAATAGAGGTTGAATTTGGTTTCTCCCTCTGCTAAGGAGAGCTGGGGCAGTATCTCAAATTCAGTGTTGATGCCTATGAGAGGGTATGGAATGAACTTCTCACTCACCCCAGCAATGTCTGTGTTTGCAGATGAAACACCCTGCCCTCTTGGATGTGTATGTAAATCAGACAGCTGATAAACACAGTATAGGAGCTTATCTGTGATCTCTTAAGCAGACCAGTGAAAGATGGGGATTTTCAGAGCTCAGAAAACAGCATGGGTAGCTTGCCCCAGTCTCATCTTGTTGGTGCCATTAGTGCACTGATATCTGCATGTCTTCTCTGCATGTCTGCAAGGCTTGGCCTTCACAAAACTTCCCACAAGGGCCCCCAGTGATCCTCACTTCCTGGTATTCACATTTTTGTGTAGTCTTTTCCCACACTGAATCAGGGATGATATGTGTGAGCAATAGATTATTACAAGGGAAGAGGGTCTGACTTTTAAGGCTAGGCTATAAAAGTCATCATCACTTCCATCTTCATCTCTTGGATAGTTTGTTGTGGGGGAAGTCACTAGCCATATTGTAAGAATACTCAAGCTCACTGTTGAGAGGCCTTTGTGGAGAGAAGCTAAGAATTTCTGCCAAGAGCCAGCACTAACTTGCCAGCTATGTGAGTGAGCCATATTGAAAGTAAATTCTCTAGCCCCAGTCAAGCCTTCAGATGACTGCATCCCACATCTTGACTGCAACTTCATAACAGTCCTTGAGCCAGAATTACTCACCCAAGCCTCTCTCAAAATTCCTAACCCATAGAAACTATGAGAGATAATAAATATTTATTGTAGTTTTAAACCACTAAGCCTTTGGATCATTTGTTACACAGCAATAGATAACTAATATAGAGTATCTCTAGAAAACTCCACATATATATTCCTATGTTAGTGGAAAGCACTTGGTATTGAAGGGGCTACATTTAGAGAATCAGAAAGGCTGCCAAAAAGCAGCTTTAGAAACATTTTATACTGTGTTCCCAACCCCGGCTCACAAATATCTATTGGAATCTCTTTGGGAACTTGTGAAATACATATTCCTGGGTCCTACCCAGGGAAATTTGGATTCATGAGGTCTGGAACCCAATAATCTACATGTTTTAAGTTCTCTAGTAGTTATTGATGAACAGACAGTTTTGAATCTAGATAAACATTTTCATTTTACAGATCAAACAATGTTAAAATGGGAAGTGGCCCTTTAAGGCACAAAGCAAGGTGGGGACAAAAGAAAGACGCACTCAAGAGTTCTGGCACTGAGTTTTTAAGGCTCTTGTCCCGAGGTCCCAGATTTATTAGTGGAGTTCAGATGTGAAAACAGGAGGGCAGCTGGGGACTGATTTATCTCAGGTGTGGAGACACGGTGCTGCCCATTTCCTCTAAGGATATATTGGGTGGGCCGCAGCAGGCAGGCAGACAGGCTCCACTGCCTCTATGGATGGGCTAATCACACCATCTCTGTACAAATGCAGGTAATAGCATCATAATGAGCCCGCTGTGCTTTTAAGGTTGCACTGAACACGGTATTTAAGTGAAGATGGCTGTTGGGTTTAGGATGGACTTCCATCTGCCATACCAGCCTCAACAGCAACTGGGATTGCTGTGACTGTGTTTACTGATGTGTGTGCATGTGAGGGTGTGCATCTGAAATAATGAATACATGAGTGCAAGTGTCTACCTGTGGCCCCAAATGCATGGTTGTGTGCCTATGAAATACGTGAACACACACATCTGTTTCTGTATGTGTTCATTGCTACCATTACATCCTATACTACAGAAAACACGCAGATTTGCAGAGGCAGGAAGCATCTTTGATGTTGTGCAAGCTTCTTGTCCATTCTTGGTGCTACGCTTGGTGATTTACAAAGCCAACATCTCATATTTGATCTAGCAAGACTTGACATGGAGCCATCAACCTGGCGACTTGGTAAATATTTTGTGTTCCAGTCACAATGGGCATTGAGATCTCTGTGAAGATCAAAGGCTTCCTGTCTGCCATAGTATTTGTAAGAGGAAAGGATTCAGCCAAGTAGGTGTGAGGGTATTTGTAGAAACAATATCAAAGAAGGGTGTGGGGGACAGAGAATCACCTGCCAAGGGGAGCTGCCTTCCCATCGCTCTCATCCCTCCAGCTTTGGGCTTTGAGTCTCTCTCTGTGGGACTATTTCCAGCTGAAGTAGGGAGAGGTGATTTTAAAAAGCTCTACGCAGTAGAGTTTGGCAACTTGGCTACTCATCAGTCTGACTTTAATGTCCTAGTCTAACAACTAATTGCTGGTGATTCCAGCAACTTCTCATCTCTCTCATTCTTCCCGAGGCTTTTGATATATATATATGTTTCGATGAGAGTTGTTTGTCTTGTTCTCTTACAGAAATTTGTTATTGTGCCTGACTCTCCTGCCTCTTAGTCCTGGAGCTGTCTGAGGGCAGTAACTCTTTCTTGTTTACTGCTGCATTCTCAGTCCCTAGCCCCGTATCTGGAATACAAGTGATGGCCAGTCAGCAGGCCAGATAGATTTTGAATTAGGGCCTTGCTCCTATAACCAAACCTTTCCTGGAAGCCTAGAGCTTTAATACCCAGTTTCCTGCCTTCTGGCATCACCCTGCCCCCTTTGCTGGTGTCCCTGCTTAGTGACCTATCTGGGACCCCAGGTTTTTCTGCTGAATGCCAGTCAGTGCCCTTCCTGACTCCTACCAGTTTCAGCAGAGGGTGAGGTCCTGCCTTTGCTTCCCAGCCTATGTCATAAAGCAAACACAGAGAGCACACTTTGAGTACCACCTAGGGTCTGCACAGTGTGAGGGGCAAGGACACTGAACCTGCTGCCTGGTCTGAGGCCCCAGCCCTGTAGATGCCTACACTAAGTCTCAATAGTCATGTCATATTGTTACTCACTAATATTTCAGGTGTCTATGGAGCTGCAAGCTCCTGTTCTGATAAAGGATAATAATAGCAGTTATTTGAATTGTAAAGCTATTGTGTATTTAGTGCCAAGGATTTTGCATATTTTGTTTCATTCTCACAGAGAAGGTTCCTCCATCCTCCATTTTGCAGATGAAGAAACTGAGGTTCAGAGGGGTTAAATAAAAACTTGTTCAAGGTCACATAGTTTCTGAAGTCAAGATCAATGGAGGTAGCACAGTGGGGTGAAAAGGACATAGACTACGGGCTCAGGAGCACCTAGATTACAGCCTGGTCACTAATTTGCTGATGATTTAAACTGGACAATGAATGTTCTCTTGGAGCCTTGTCTGTAGAATAAGGAAAACAATAGCTACCTCTCTTATTGTGATCACAACCCAATGAGCTGTGTCTTTAAAATGTCTAGCACAGAGTTTGACACTTAGTAGGCACTCAATAAATATTTGCTGCTGTGTCTCCTCTTTTGGGCCCCTTCTAGTTCTATCTGGAGTTCAGGAACCCTGGCAAAGAGGAAACACGCTGATGTAATTTCTTATCAGAACTGTCAGAGCTGCTTTCCTCTTGTCACCTCTTTATTTCATTGTCTCTGATGGAATAAAATGAGAAAACCGGTATTCACCACTCTTCTAAAAATTTTTCTCATGACAGTAAATAATGTGTGCCCCTCCCCCACTTAATATTAGATCATTGTGAACATGACAAGAGAGAGCCTTATAGAGAAGCAATTATCTCGAGCAAATGAATCCCACACAGATTCAAAGGGAAAGATTACAATGAGAACAGAGATGTGCATTATTAGGAAATTAAAGTGGAAATCAAATAAGGATTAGGAACCCTGAGTCTCAAATATTTAATTGTCATAATTGCCTAATTAAAAATGGTTTTTAAAGCACTCCTCCCCCTCGACCACGAGTTCTAGAAAGGCTCCATTGCCAGGAAGACAATTGCAGCACTTACACTTATCATAACATGAAGGCTGACCCCTGGCAAACCTTTGCGCTGAAAGAAAAGTTATGTTGCCTCTTCATTCATGCCTTCATTTAGCAAATACAAAATGAGTATCTGCTACCGTACACTATTTCCTAGGCAGCCTTGGGGGCTACACCCTGAAGGTAAATGAGTGGGTGAGGTCTCCAGAGCCAAGTTGAACTGACTTGCATTACCCCAAAGATGGTTTATGGTTTGCAAACCAACAGGGAGCCAGAGCCAGGAGCCTGTGTGTGAAGCTGGGTTGTGGGCAGGAAGTAGGTTGGATTGGAAGGACTAGGAGGGGCACAAACTGAGATGAGTCACATAGCAGAGAAAGCTGTAAGGATAAAACAGGTAATGGGAAAGGAGAGGGGAGGCAGTTAGATATGAATGCATAGAGTCAGATGTCCCTCAGGGCATATGATATTTTTTCAGAATAATCTGTCTTTTCATGCTAGACTGAGAGCCTTTGGAGAGCAAGAATTGTGTCCATCTGATTTGCTGTTTCCTCAATGCCTAGCACATAGTAAGAGCTTTTTAAAAATGTGTTAACTGAATTAAAAGGATGACATTCCTTTGAGATAGATTTTGATGTACTTTAGAAGGACAGGGGTCTTGAAAGATTTGAGACAGGAGGAACACCTACTATGGCCTGCACATAGTAGATGCTCATTAAAAATGCATTGAGTGAATGAATGCATGAATGAATGAATGTTAAGATTTGAGACAGGAGGAACACCTACTATGGCCTGCACATAGTAGATGCTCATTAAAAATGCATTGAGTGAATGAATGCATGAATGAATGAATGTTAAACACTGTTCCAATGTTAACATTGGAATAGAAAGATGATTAATGCATGGCTCTTGCCCTTGAATAGCTCCTAGATAAATGAGGGACACAGATTTGTGACCAGTTAATGAGAATCCAACCTAATCTAAGATGAGTCATATCATTTATCAAGCATGAGAGCTGGCATCTCATTTTCATTAATCTAGGGACTGCTGCCAGGATCATTTTTATGGTTGTAGAGACTTATTTCCTCAATTTGGATGTAAGATTTTTGAGAACAGAGACCTGTATAGTAGCAGGCTCTCACTTTGTATTTGCTGGATGAAGGCATGAAGGAAAAGCAATGTAATTTTCCTGTGGAAGAGTTTTCCTGAGGTTGCTTTCATAATATGGTAAGTACTGTGATTGTCTTCCCAAATAAATCCCATACATTGCATCCAAGTTTGTCCCCTTGCTTAATAAGTACTTTTTTTCTGACATTCCAGACAACTCTAAAAATTCAGTTGGAATACTCTCAATAAATCTACTGCAAATGCTATGACAGATACGAAGGAGAGAAGCAAAGAAGCACATGACTTACTGTCTGCCCTCAACAACTTAAACTCTAGTTGAGGGAATAAGGCCTAGACCCACCAAAAAGATCTCATACAGGAAGAAAAAATGAAATGGTAGGTCTCATGTTTGATAAAATTGGAATCTGCCTCCCTGCAAGAGCTTTTGATTGCTTTGCCATTTCCATTCTTAAGTAGTGTTGCCCTGCTAAATGAGTTGGTTAGGCTAAAAATACTGATTTATTGGGATGGACCTACATTCCCATCACTCTGGATTAAAAATAAAAAGTGTTGGGGTCTAGAACTGTCTCAAAGAATCCCAGGCAGTAAAAGTGATAAGTCATATGAGATGTGTGTGTGACTGATGGTATATATAAGATATCAGAGGCGGGTCCAGGAATGATTCACTTGGAAGGTGGTATTTGAATTGTATCTTGAAAAATGGATAGAATTCCATATGCAGAAAGTGTGAGCCATAGGGAAAACTGAGGAACTATGCTGATATTTGACATGAATATCTTATTTTTAGTTCATCCTCATAACAATCTAAGTACTGCCACATACCCTTTTTGCATTTGAGAAAATTGAGGTTGAGTGAGGTTGAATCCTTTGCCCACAGACAGTCTGTTCCAAAGTGGTCAAGCCAGGCTAAGAAGCCCTTTGCATGATTTGGAGGTTCACTCTCTCCCCACCTGGTTCCATGCAGAGGAGCTGAGGGTGATAGAATTGGAAAGGAAGCTTGAATTCACTGAAATCAATGAGCTAGAGCATTCACAAAAATAGGATTGAAACTCTTTTCTAATTTACTAGCCCCTGCATTTGCTTTCATTTGACTGAGTTGTATAGTTATTTTTGCCTTCACTTTGAAAGTAAAATCTCTGCAGGTTTTGGAGGCAGTCAAATGACTGACAACTTCAGTTCCATTCAAACTCCAGGTCAACTAATTCCAATTTCTAGTTTCTGAAAGAAAACAACAAACAAACACATTTCTTTGAGGCAAGATGAAGAAAAAGTGGTAGAAATCAGGTGAACTTCGAGAAGGGAGAAAGGGATCACAGAAAAATGAATATGATAAACATTACTTTGATTTTCAACATCCATATTAATTAGTCACAGATAATTTCTGTCTACTAGAGTTCTGTAAAAACTGGGAGCGGGTGGTCTCTGACATTTTCTTAAGAGGTACTCTAGTGATGCATATCACAAAGAATTACTCCAAGTGCCCCAAAAGAAGGACTCAGAGTGGAAATAGAAATAAGGCTCAAAAGAAGCAGCCGTGATATTTTCCAGAGTAGATACAGAGATGCTTAATAATTTACTTCATTGCAGGATCCGACGTAACACTTGAAAGCTTCAATAAATAAGCATAATGGGCTCCCTTTAAAAATGTATTGGTTGGCAATTTATTTACTCATGTATATGCACCTTATAGTATGTGACATGCTGCCCTTCCTCTCTTCGAGGAAAAGTGTTTCATAGGAGGCTTTAATTAGTGCTGGCAGCTAAAACCAGAAACTCTTTCCTCTCCATACTTCATTTATCTGGTCCTGCGTGGTCTTCTATGTCTATATATTCTTCTCTCCTTTCTTTTTTCTCTTTGTCTCTATTTCTTTCTCTTCTTCTTTTCTCCTTCCTTATTTTCTTCCTTCTCCATCCTTCTTTCTTTTCTCCCTTTTCATTCATGCTTCAACAAATGTCAACAAATCTGTCCCCATGAGCTCCCAATTTGCAAGGGTTAACACGTATATGAAAAGCATGACATCGTGTTGCTGATATTATAAATGATGTGTGTAGGAGGTACCCATATGAGGGTTAAGTAAAATTCAAGGCATACAAGTAATATATAAGTGAAAATTAGCATAAACTTTCTGGAAAGCAATTTGAAAATGTAACTAAAGCTTTAACAGTGGACCCATTAACCCCGTGATTCTACTTTGGGAAATCTATCCTAAATGATGGGGGGAAAATAAATTCCTGAATGTGTAGAAAGCTTTATGCAAAAAGATTTTATCATGACATTATGTATTACAAACCCCCTTTCCAATTGGAAAACAACTGAAATTGCTTAAAAAATAATGGTGCCTCTACTCAATCAGGTCAAGTCTATCTAAGATAGGAGTTGGAAAAGGCTCCAGAATACTTCCTGGAAAAGTTGCCAAGTAACCAAAGCCTTGGGCCAGTAAACAAATGGTTATACCAGAAACAGAGTTGACAAATAATTTTGATCAACTGCTGAGTGACATGCAATATACTAGGTGTTTTGACATACTTGTCTTTTTACTTTCCTTTAAGGAACACCTACTACGTGGCAGTGGAATAGATTTTTAATTTGTGCTTTCACATATATAATCTTACTTAAGCCTCCTCCAAACTTCAAAATGTTAGTAAGATTAGTACTGGTGTCTTTATTTTAAATGTCAAGAAAATGAAGCTCAGACAGGAGAAGTGATTCACCTAAGGTCAAACAAATAAGTCAGAGTCTTGGGATTTAAGCACAGGTCTCTGTGTTCAGTGTTTAGTGCTTTTTCCATGATACCTTGGCTGGCTTGTAGGGAATTTATATATTGACACATCAATAAAGTATGAAAAACTCATAGCCACTGTCACATATTGAAATGAAGAAGGTGCTTGTTCCTAGGCCACTGTTTGTTTATTTCCCATTCAGGAAAAAGCTTCACATCATCAGTGAGCAGTGCTCTTCTTTGGAAAGCCCAAATTAAGATCGTAGTTACTGAAGTCATGAAATCATAACAATGATTGCTTACTGTGGTTAGCCTAAAAAGCTGGTCAGGACCATAATGTACCTATAATCTTAATTGAATTAGATGTGTTGGCCGTTTTCACCACAGGTAGGCTCAACGTGGGGGAGTCACGTTTAGTGCAACATCCCAACCTCTGGATGTCACTTGGCCTAATCAGATGCTTTTATCCAAGAGAAATGACTACAGTGCTATATCACATGGTTGTTTCCAAAGCATGTCTACATACATATTGATTCTTATAATAACTGTATAAGGAAGATCAAGCTGACTTCATTAGCCTCAACCTGGCTTTATTAGCCTCACTTGACTGAGGAGGAAATTAACATGGTGAATGGGAATGTGATGGAAATACTGTAAATGGGTACATCCATGTTGGAAGGTGCTATGATTTGAATGCGTCCCCCCAAAGTTCATGTGTTGGAAACTTAATCGCCAATGCAACAGTGTTGGGAGTGGAATCTTTAGGAAGTGATTAGGTCATGAAGGTTCTGCCCTAATAAACGGGTTAATGCTGTTATTGAGGGAGTGGGAGGAAGTGGGTCCTGATAAAAGGATAAGCTCAGCCAACTCCCTCCCTCTTTCCTTCTTTATCTCATGCACACATACACGTGCTGTTCTTTATGAATTACCCAGACTGATACATTCTGTTATAGCAGCACACAATGAACTAAGACAGAAAGTAATTTGAGCACACATATACACCAACCTAAAAATATGCATACTCTTTCGCCCCAGTAATTCCACTTTGGAGAAATTGTCTTAAGGAGAGAATAAAAAATATACAAATAACTATGTGCCCACAGATATTTATAGCAATATTATTTCAAATAACAATAGCTGTAAACTACAACATGTCCAGGACAAGGGCAAAAATTAAAGAAATTATGGCATGCTTACTCCATAGCCTATTACAGAGCAAATAAAATGGCCTTTCAGCAAAAGGTTTTTAATAAGAGGGGTAAGTAATCACAGAAAATGTCAAATAAAAAATAAATTATGTATACATCAGTAGTGTGGCCACAACCATATAAAATTACTGAAAGGAAAGGGTCCAAAGTGTTAATAGTAATTGCCTCAGGGCATGTGAAATGACTTATTAATAATAATGATGGTAATTTTGAAAGTTGCATCTGCAGTAATTACAAAATTTCAGGTACTGTTCTAAGCAGTTTGGATGTATTCATTCATCTAACATAACACCCCTATAAGACAGGGACTGCTACTGCAGAGGACGCTAAGACACAGAGAGGTTAAGGAATTGCCCACAGTCACACAGTTAGTAAATGCCAGCTGGAGCAGGGCTGCAAACCCAGGCTTTCTGGTCTCTGACTCTACATTCGCCCACAATACCCTGCTGCCTCTTTCTGTCACGGCTAACAAGCAGAGTGCTTACCAGGTGTTATGAAGACATATTTGTGCTCACTACACTCCTAAGCACCTCCATCAAAATCCATATGTTGAAATCCTAACCCCAAATGTGATGGGATTAGGAGGTAGGGCCCTTGAGAGGTCATTAGGTCATGAGGGTGGACCCCTCATAATAGGATGAATCCCCTGCTAGAAGAGACAAGAGAGAGCTTGCTTCCTCTTTCTCTCTCTTTGCCATGTGAGATTACAACCAGAAGACGGCTGTCTACAAACCAGGAGGCGAGCCCTCATCAGACACGAGATCTACCTGCCTCCAGAAGTGTGAAAAATAAATATTTGTTGTTTAAGCCACCAATCTTGTATTTTGTTATAGCTGCCTGAATTGACTAAGAGACTAGGTTTCCAGTTCTTACCTGCATCATTTCATTTTACTCTCCCATTAACTGTATGAGGAATATACTATAGTTATTCCTATTGTACAGATAAAGAAGCTTCCATTTACTTGCTCATGGTCCCACAACGCTGATCCAGGCATGCTGCCTCCAGAGTCCTTGTATTTGATGGCTACAATAAACAGCCTATTTCTTCTTATTATTTATTTCTGTTCCTTCCTGAACTTTCTGCAATGAAGATGCTTTTCACTATGATTTAAATTAGGTGTCACTTAATTTTGGCCTGCCAGCTAAGTCGAACCTGCCACCTACTTCTGCAAATAAAGTTTGATTAGAACACACCAAATGCCTACTTGTTTACATGTTATGTAGCTGTGCTAGCTACAAGAGCAGAGTTGAGTAGTTGAGACAAAAGTCATATGGCCCATTAACTCTAAAAAACTTACTATCTAGCCCTTTATAGAAAAAGTTTGCTGACCCTTGATTTAATTCATTACTGAACTTGTTAGGGTAATCAGATAACTAGAATCCTGGTCTTCCTACTGTCAATTGCTTGGAGGGAACAGGTGGGAAGGGAAATGAGGAAGGATGATTGTGAGTACTTTTGTATGTATGATACAGTTACACTCCAAATCTGCAGCTAGCCTTCTCTCTGACCATGACAGAGTAGCAAAATCGAGAACAAACTGTATGACTAGCACTTTGTTTTCACCTCTAAACTTCCTGTCAAAGCCTGGACAATCATAAAAGTGGCAACAAATGAATCTAGGATCCTTTGTAAATTGCCAACTTTAAAAACACTTTGAAAGATTTGGGTGTGGCCACCGAATAAAAAATTTGAGCAAACAAATGAGAATTAAGAATGTTTATAAGGAGCATTCCAGTCATTTCAGAAGTTTCTCATCTAAACAGAAATGCAGCAAATGGACAGACACACCCTTCAGAGCTAGAAAAGTCTTTCTGCGAAAGTTCAGCCTTGGGGCCATTCCAGTTTTGGAGAGGGGAGGGATAATATTTAACATGCCCTGAAGTTGCAGCAAGGTGTCCTAAGGTCTAAAGAACAGACTAAACAGTCTCAGTAGAGTACTGAAAAACTGGAACCAAGTCAAGTTTTGTGCTAGATCAGTATCTGCCTCCTCAGGCTGGAGATGTTCTTATAACCACAGAAAGAAGTTTAAGATCTAGAGGAGAGAGAGAGAGAGAGAGAGAGAGAGAGAGAAACACATCTTTTGAATACTACTGTATATGTTGCATATTATGCTATATTGTTCTCATGCATTATATCCTCACAACATACATTGGTGCTGTCTCTAATTTACAGGTGAGAAAATTGAGGCTTACAGAGATCAAAGGATTTGCTCAAGGTTACACCCCTAATAATAACAATAAGAAAGACTTACTGAGTGCTGCACAGTGTAGTGGTTTAGAATCAACTAAAACCAAGACCTCAGGGTTTATTTCTCAACTCTGTCATTTACCTTGAGTAAATCACTTAACATCTCCATGGTTCATTTTATTTACCTGGAAAGTAGAGATAACAATTGCAACCACATCATAGACATGAGAATTAAATGAGTTAATTTGTACAGTGCTTACAACACTGTCTGGCACATAGTGAATACAATATCAGTGTTTAAGTTAAAACTAAATGCTAGCCAGGCACGGTAGCTCACGCTTGTAATTCCAGCAACTTTGGGAGGCTGAGGCGGGCGGATCACGAGGTCAAGAGTTCAAGACCAGCCTGTCCAACATGTGAAACCCCGTCTCTACTAAGAATACAAAAATTAGCCAGGCCTGGTGGCAGGCGCCAGTAATCCCAGCTACTCGGTAGGCTGAGGCAGGAGAATTGCTTGAACCCAGGAGGCAGAGGTTGCAGTGAGCTGAGATCATACCACTGCACTCTAGCCTGGGTGACAGAGCAAGACTCCATCTCAGAAAAAAAAATGAACAAACAAAAAATTATGTGCTAGGCAGGGTCTCCTCTAGGTGCATTATTCACTTAATCCTAACAATAACCCTGTAAGATAAGTGTTTCCTCCATTTTACAAATGAAAACCTTTCATTTTGTAAATGAAGGCCGCAAACAAACAAGCAATTATTTTAAGTGGTAGTGCCAAGGGTCATATGCAAATAGCTTAACTCCAAAGCTGACACTCTTAACTAGGTCGCAGGTAATGCCTCTACACCTAGTGAGTAATAGAAGTCTGTCTGTTTCTAATGCTCATGATCTAGATATTTCATGAGATTGTATTAGTCCATTCTCATACTGTTAATAAAGACACAACCAAGACTGGGTCATCATAAAGGAAAGAGGTTTAATTGACTCACAGTTCAGCATGGCTGGGGAGGCCTCAGGAAACTTACAATCATGGTGGAAGGGGAAGTAAACACATGGTGGCAGGAAGGAGAATGAGAACTGAGTAAAGAGGGAAGCCTCATATAAAACCATCAGATCTCATGAGAACTCACTATCGTGAGAACAGTATGGGGGAAACCACCTCCATGATTCAATTATCTCCACTTGGTCCTGCCCTTGACACATGGCAATTATTACAATTCAAGGTGAGATCTGAGTGGTGACACAGAGCCAAACAAGTCTCTGAACAATAGAGTTCATGGTATTTTCCTTATGTGATGCTTAAACCCCTATCAATTACCCCTCAAAAACAGCTCTCTGGTGGCTCAGAGGCTAGGAGTTGGCCTGATTGGGGGTGCAGGGGAGTGGAGGGCTGTGAAGGAAGGACTATGGGATAAGGGTGAAACCTGCCAAGGCCTGGAGCTGACTTTATTCTGGGCTTGCCTGTTTCATATGTTCAGTTTGGATCTGGACATGGGTCTCTGAGGGAGATGGACTTGTCGTCTTTGGGAGACATGGAACTATGCCTTGAAATAAATGATGCTTGCAGTGTGACTCCTTTCTACTCCTATGCCATATTTAAATGATGAGACAGGGTTTGTTGCAAATAAACCATTTTTGTTGTTGTTGTTGAAAACAAAATCAGAGATGGCACCCACCTTGGTGCTATAGCTCTGCCTGAGCACATGTTCCATCAGAAAACTCAAAACCGCCCCCAAGTCTCAGGTCCAGCTCACTCTCCTATGTCCCGTCTGGACTTGTCCTATGTCTGGATGCCTGGACCTGAATCAAAGGGCTCCATCTTTGTCATTACTCTGAGGCATTCATTTCTATAATAACAGTGAGAGAACTCACTCATGAGAGTTTGCAGCTGAGCCTGTTTAATATCGTCAGCATGCGCTGAGGTGAGGCTAGTCTAGGAAGAAAACCTGGGCAGAAGAGTCTGTAGTAAAGAGGAGAACATGGCAGTTGGAATCTAAGGATGAGGTTTAATACTTACAAATTAGTCTTCTAGGGCTGCCATAAGAGGTTACCATAGACTGGATGGCTTAAACAGCAGGAATTGACTTCCTCGTAGTTCTTGAGGCCAGAAGTCCAAGATCAAGATCAAGATATTTGCAGGATTGGTTTCTTCTGAGGACTCTTTCCTTGGGCTTTAGCTGAGTGGCTTCTCCCTCTGTCTTCGTGTGGTCTTCTGCCTGTGCATGTCTATGTCTAAATTTCTTCTTGCTATAAGAACACTGGTCATATTGGATTAGGGACCATGCTAATGACCTAATTTTACTTTAATCACTTATTTAAAGTCCCTGTATCCAAATACAACCACATACTCTAAGGTTCTGAGGTTAGGACTTCAACATGAATTATGGCTGGGGTGGGGGCACAATTCACCTTCTAACAACCTGGCTCCATCACTTTTTAGTTGTATGACTTTAGACAATACATATAACTGCTCCAGTATTTTTTGTCCCTTGATCTGTAAAATTGAACAAGAGTAAGACCTACCTCAAAGGATTATTGTCAAAGGCAAAGGAGACTAAACTACTACACTACATTTGAACTGCAAATTTATTTTGCCTCTCAAGACTACAATAGAAACAGGGATGATGACATCCCTTGGAATCTTTGTCTCATTTTGGGCATCATACTTTAATGTTAGAACATTGACAAATTGGAGTAACCAGTTTGGGGGGGAATAGAATGATGAAGGGTCTGGAGTAGATGTCATTGAAAGAACAGTAAATATCTTGAGTAAGCCAAGATACTTACCTTGAAAAAGAAAAGATGGGGAGGGGAAATTGAGAAAACTGTCTTAAAAATTTTGTTTACTATTATGATGAAAGGGGGATGGAATTAGTCTGTTTGGTTTCAGAGAGAAGATTCAATGATACAAATTTATAGGATAGGAGATTTGGGCCCAATAACAAGGAGTTTCTAGCAGTCAAAGCATCTAAATTGGAGGTACCAAGTTTCCTATCTCAGAAGGTTTAAGGCCCAGGGGCTTTTTTGAGCATCTAGTTTGCTAAACACAGTGATAAGCAATTTAACTTTGAATCAAGTGGAGAGGATAGATCCTGCCTGAAGTGGGAGGTTGGAATAGCTGGCCTCTGAAATCTCTTCTGTTTAGAGAAGGTCGCTCTCCTATAAATTATACTGTCTATGAGAAAAAGTTGAAACTCACACAAGCACATTTAACTAATGGAGGCATCCTACAATAAAACAAAGATTCCTGTAAAACTTATTACAGAAAGTATAAGTGCCACGTAAAGGACAGGGAATGGAGACCAAAGAGTTTTCAAGGATAGAAGTAATTTCTCTCTCTTATTGTGTACAGCTTTCAAATGGCTCCCTTAGACTCAGAATACAATTCACCTTCTAGATCCAGCACACTCAATTACTCAATCAGAATTTCTGACTTTCAACTCCAAAGAGACTCAGCTTCAGTTTGGTACACACCCTTGGTACAATGAGCTGTGGCAAGGGAAGGCTGGGATGGAGGGATTACATGGTTCAGAGAGCTGTAGCAACCCACCCTTATAGGACTGAGCCAAAGCTTTTAGAGAATAAATGTGGGCTGGGTAGCTGCACTAAACATATTTGGCATCAGGATTTCTCAGATACCTAGATAGAGAATTTTTTTTTTTTCTTTTTGCCTCTTCAGAGATTCTGATTTAGTTGGTATTGGGTAGAGTTTGGGAATCTATACCTTTGAACTGTTCTCATGGATGATCCTAATATGAACCATCATACTATATTATGATTTTGTACTACATGTTGCTAACTTCCCCATTTCTTAGTCAAAAGGTACCTTCTATCTCATAGGAATGTATTTATACCTCTCATATGACGTGGAAAATTATTCTTACTAGAATTTTGTCTTATATTTCTAACTTAGTTATGTAGTCCTGGAGGGCATAGATTATTTTTTCCTTATATTGCCAAGTCCTACAGCATTTAACAGTGCCAGCACAGTGTTGACTTCTCATAGAATCAATGTGGTTCTGAGAACCTACAGAAAGCTACATTAATAGGATGTTTTCCACCTTCCCAACCTAGGCAGGGAAACCCACTCAGAAAATGCCTAATTGCTCTGTGATTCGACATAGCTGGGTAGTCAGGCTGGGATGAGGGTGATTAATTACAAGCAGCATGCTGTGCTGCCCCAGAGCCTGGTAGCCTATGTTACACAGTCAATTAGCTACCAGACACAATCATCTAAGTTGTTATTTATTACTGGGTATGTCTGAGCTGTGAATCCTGTGAGGCAGAGAACAAGTGAGGGGATCTGTCACCGTGGGCCTCCAGGCAGAAAAAGCAGAGACTATGGAGGAGGACCAAGAGCTCCTGAGCCAGGCAGTTGGAGAAGTTCCAAGTCCTCCCACCTACAGTTCAATACACAAGATGAGGAGGAGCTAAACAGATTTAGTTGACCAGAATGTGCAAGCCACCAGAGAAGCCCCAGGGATATAGAATACAGAAATGAAAAGTCTACAAGCTGATGGGAAAAAAGAGGCATACACTTGAGAAAAGGCATACATGGTCAAAACGTCAAGTAGTTGTACCTGGCTACAGTAGATGGGCTGTAGATGAGGAGTCAAAAAAAAAGGATTATGAGTGGTATAGACCATCATTGTTGGAAGAGCAAAGGACATTACTTTGGACAAGTGTGACCTGGAAGGGGGTAGAATTTCAGCCAGACTGTGAGTGTAAAGGGATGGGAATTGCAGTAGGGACATGGATGCAGCTGGAAACCATCGTTCTTAGCAAACTATCACAAGAACAGAAAACCAAATACCGCATGTTCTCACTCATAGGTGGGAACTGAACAATGAGATCACTTGGACTCAGGAAGGGGAACATCACACACCGGGGCCTATCATGGGGAGGGAGGAGGGGGGAGGGATTGCATTGGGAGTTATACCTGATGTAAATGACAAGTTGATGGGTGCTGACGAGTTGATGGGTGCAGCACAGCAACATGGCACAAGTATACATATGTAACAAACCTGCACGTTATGCACATGTACCCTAGAACTTAAAGTATAATAATAATAATAATAAATAAATAAATAAATAAAATAAAATAAAATAAAATAAAAAAGAAAGCTTAAATAGCACAGGCACCTCCTCTCAGACATTGTGTCAGACGTTGTGAAAGGCAGTGCTGCGTAGTGGAAACAGTGTGGATATTGGGGCTAGATTCAACCTGACTTTGAAAATCCTGATTCTGCCACTTACCTTGGGCTAATTTCTTAGCCCATCTGGGGCTGTTTCCTAATCTGTGAAAATGGGGAAAAGATATTCATCCCAATGTGTGGTTTCCAGGACGAATTGAGATAATCATGTATGTGGCACACCTGGCAGGTAGTCAGAAAGTGGTAGCTCCTGTCAGAATTTTTGCTGTCCAAAACAGACCCACAAAACTATCTTATTCATTCTGCAAATGAGAAAACTGAGGCTTAAAGAAACGATGTCATTTACCCAAAATGACAAGCTGGTAGCAGCACGATCAGAATTTAAACTCATGTCTGTTTGACTCCAAGGTGCAGGCTTTTACCATCTTGGAAAGGATGGAGCAACACAGCAAAAATACTGACACTTTAAGGTATATATATATAAAGTGTATGAGTCACATATCAAATTTTTGGAGCTTTGACAAAATGGTAGGTGAAGAATGTTTTCTTCAGTGTAGCCATAATTTGTATTTTTTCTTATTGTGAGTGAAATTGAACATTCTTTCACATGTTTAAAGCCATTTGTATATCTTTTTCTGTGAACTCTTTATGAACGTTGTCCTTTTTCCATTGAGTTGTTGGTTTTCTTTTTATTGATTTGTAAGAACTTTTTATGTGTTAGAGAAATTAGCCCTCGGTTATATATGTTGAAAAACATTTTTCCCAATTTGTTCTTTGTCTTTTATCTTTAATTATGGTAGTTTCACCATATAGAATTTTAAATGTCATCAAAATTAATTGTTTTAGGCTTTCAAATTTTAAAAATTATAGTTAGAAATCTTTTTCCGATCTGAAGATATAATTCTCCCACCATTTTTTTAGTACTTTTGTTTACATTTTTTTTTTTTAGACAAAGCCTTGCTCTTGTACCCCAGGCTGGAGTGCAATGGCACAATCTAGGCTCACTGCAACCTCTGCCTCCCGTGCTCAAGCGATTCTCCTGCCTCAGCCTCCCATGTAGCTGGGATTACATGTGCCTGCCACCATGCCTGGCTAATTTTTGTATTTTTAGTAGAGGCAGAGTTCCACCATGTTGGCCAGGCTGGTCTCAAACTCCTGATCTCAGGTGATCCGCCCGCCTTGGCCTCCCAAAGTGCTCTCTACATTTTTACATTTGAGTAATTGATTATTTTGAAATTTATACTAGGGCAATGTGTGGTTTATACATCCTTTTTTTCCCCCCAGATAATCACTCTGTTGTACTAGCAACAATTATTGGATAATTCATCTTGTCTCCGATGATTTGAGATACCACCAATTTAATTATTTATTAAGTTCCTATGCATATTTAGATCTACTTTAAAACTTTTAATTATTATGTGGATCATTTTCCATTCATCAGTAGCATACTGTTCTAATTTTTAAAGCTTTATGGTATGCTTTAGTATCTGATAGGTCTTGTTCTCTTGTCATTCTTGTTTTTTCTGACTTTTCCTGGATGTACATTTTTGTTTATTTTTCCAAATGAATTTTAAAACTAGCTTATCTATTTCAAAAAATATATAGTTGGTGTATTTATGGGATTATTTTTAATCTTACATATTACCTACTGAGAATTGACATCTTTTTGAGGTTTTGGCTTCCTTTCCCACAATAAAAGATACTTTTTCCATTTGTTTAAATTTTTTTTATTCCCTCCACAGTTATAAACCTTTTATCTTGTAGATCTCATATATTTCTTGTTAAATTTATTTCTAGATATTTCATCTTTTGTTGCTATTATAAATGGGATATTTTCTGCTATAATATAAAATGTTTTTTGAAGGAAGTCTTTTGGGACTAATGATCTGTGGGACCACTTTGGGAAATTCTACGTGACTTTGTGCATCCCCTGTACTCCAAATAATAAGTGTCCTTGGAGGGAAAATGACATTTCCACAAAGCAATCAGAGACCCTATAAGAAATGGAGGAGGAAGTCTCCCCTTTTTCCTTTGGAAGAATTGAGTCATTTCGATCCCATTCTGCAATGTATAGAAGCACTCATAGAATATCCAAACTGGGGCCGGGCGCAGTGGCTCACGCCTGTAATCCCAGCACTTTGGGAGGCCGAGACGGGTGAATCACCAGGTCAAGAGATCGAGACTATCCTGGCTAACACGGTGAAACGCCGTCTCTACTAAAAATACAAAAAAGCAAAATTAGCTGGGCGTGGTGGCGGGCACCTGTAGTCCCAGCTGCTTGGGAGGCTGAGGCAGGAGAATGGCTTGAACCCGGGAGGCGGAGCTTGCAGTGAACCTAGATCGCACCACTGCACTCCAGCCTGGGCGACAGAGCGAGACTCTGTCTCAAAAAAAAAAAAAAAAAAAGAATATCCAAACTGGAAGATTCCTAAAAGACCAAGCTATTAAATCCTCTGATGGAGAAGATGAGAAAATAGATGACCAGAGAGAGAAAGTGACCTACTGAGGTTGGGCAGAGTCTAGGCTCTGGCCCATATTGATGGATGTCCAGGGCTTCCCTCAGCAGAGCTTCCTAGGCAGCAGCAATAGGCAACACCCTCCTATTCTGTCCCAAATTTCCACTTTGTCATGTGCCAGATACTATGTCATCTACAGTATATGCACTGGTCCTTTTGACACTACACATTCCCATCCTCTGACATGTTCTTGGCTAACCTGCCTTCCTATACCAGCAGAACCTGTATTTCTTTTTTAGACCCTGACAAATGTTAGGTCAATTTGTCAGTGCATTTGTATTCAAAATTTAGTTGTCTAGGTGTGTATGAACCATGGCTAAGGTGCAATAGGAACCTGAAATGAGCTCATCTCCCCAAAGGGCTTCAGAAAATTTGGAGTCACTGCTCTAGTTGAATAGGAACAGGATCTAGATCTCCACCTTATTCTGCCTCATCTTTAATCCCCGAGCCCTTCCCATCTCACATAATAGAAGTTTAACAGTGGAATTGCTTTAAGCCTGACTTAGAACTATTGATAAATCTTCAATTCTTCTCAGATTTCCATGATGATCTTCTTCCCTCTCTACTCCCCATATCTTGATTAATCAGTAGTTTACCACAGTTTATCATAAAGATTATCTTGTGATAACAGTCACACCAACAAGCGTTTTCCATATGACCTGGTGGAAGAGGCGTTGATTTGGGGAGTCAAGAGGCATTGTGTAAAGTTTTGCTATGATATTTACTAGTTGCATGACCTGAAGACAGTCACCTAAATTTTCAGAGCTGTTTCCTCCTCTATAAAATGAGGATATAATATTAGGTTAGAAAATATGAAAATCTTATTTTTGCAGGTCAAAGATAATCTAATATGAGCAGCTTCTATGCTTCAACCTAATGGTGCCTGCCCTATTCGCTGCATGTAGGATTGTGAGGAGTAAAGGAAACAGTGAGCATGAGGGATGTTTTTGAGATGCTTCAAATATTTTACATATGTAATGGATTATCATTTTTTTCCTTCCCAGGGTACTCATCATTTAAAAGTAGGCACTTAACAATTCAAAGAAAATGATCCATAATGGTATAATTTCAAATAGACTTAAATATTCGTATACCTTACATGGTAAACCGAGTAATAGCCTCCCAAAAGTGTCCATATTCTGATCCACAGAACCTGTGAATGTTACTTTATATGGCAAAAAAGACTTGTCCATATTAGGGATAATCTTGGACTATCTGGATGGGGTTGATGTAATCACAGCTGACCTTACAAGAGAGATGCAAGGGAGTCAGAGTAATAGGAGACTATGATGTGATGATGGAAGCAGAGACTGGACTGATGCACTTGGAAGATCAAGGAAGGGACCACAAGCTAAGGAGCTAAGGAACACAGGCATTCTCTAGATACCAAAAAAAGCAAAGAAATGGATACTCCTCTAGATAGAATCTCCGGCAGGAATCAGCCCTGCCAACACATTGATTTTAACCCTGTAAAATTCATTTCTGACTTCTGGCCTCCAGAATTATAAAGGAGTAAAATTTTGTTACATTAAGCCACTATGTTTGTAGTTAATCTTACAGCAGCCATAGGAAACTAATATGCTCTATGACCTAGCAATTTAACTTCTAGGTACATAACTAAGGTAAACTTTTTCAGATCCATGCCAGGAGACATAGGGTAACATTCACAGATGCACTGGCCACAATAGCAATAATGAAGAAAACTGAAAATCCATCACTGAGAGAGTGAATGAATGAACTCTAATAAAATATTACTTGGCAGTCAAAATATGTGAACTATAGTAATATGGAAAAATTTGGATGAATCTTAGCAATATATTTTTATGTTTTTTTGTTTTATTTTGAAACCATCTCAAACTCACAGAAAAGTTGCAAGTACAGTACAAATGCCTTTTTTTTTTTTTTTCTGACCCATTTGAGAACAAGTTGCCAGTCTGCGGCTCCATCACCCATGAATACTTTAGGATATATTTTCTACATACAAGGGCATTCTCTTAAATAACCACAATACAACCATCAAAATCAGGAAATTGTGTTAATATTCAACCACTATGTAACTCTCAAATTTCATTTAAGTTTTGTCAGTTATTCCAAAATACCTTTCGGAGCAAAAGAGTCTGGTTCAGAATTGCACTTTGCATTTGCTTGTCATGTCCTTTTAGTCTCCTTCATTTGGAGCAGTTCTTCAATTTTTCTTTGACTGTCATGACCTTTGCATTTTTTAAAGATTACACAAGAGTTATTTCATAGACTGTCCCTCAATGTGGGACTTTGGTCTGATGAGGCTCATGATTAGATTCAAGTTATGTATTTTTGGCAAGGATATCCCAGAAGCAATGCTGTGTTCTTTTCATTGCATCCTATCAAGCACATGATTTTGATTTGTACCATTACTGATGAGGTTCACTTTGATCCCTTGATTAAAATGGTGTCTGCCAGGCTTCTGCACTGTGAAGTTACCCTTTTCCCCTTTAGCAACATGATTTTAAATAAAAATAGTAAGCCCAGAGATTATAACCCTTTTATAAAGCTAAAAATAACTAAATTAAAAAAAATTCTTATTAGGAATAAATATAGATGAGATAAAACCACATAGAAAAGCAAAGGAATGACAAACACAGAATTCAGGTTGGCAAATACATCACATAGAAGGGGGTGTGGAGAAGGAAGAAGGAATACATGAGTATATGCAGGTTATTCCAAAGTTCCTGGTGTCTGTATTGGGTGGTGAATTCATATATTGTTTAAAAATCAACAAGGTAAGAAGGAAAAGAAGGCCATGCTCGGACCAATGCAAGAGTGACTTGAGAACCATGGATTATGATTAATTTAATTCTGTATACTTAGGGTCTAATTTCAAAAAACTGAACAGATTGTCTGATAGGTTGGTAGTGTAGAGATACCGGAGAGTGAAAGAGAAGAACTTCTAAAATCACTCCAATAACCACTGTCCCCAGCCCCAACCACAGTGGTAGAGTTTATGCTTCTAAGAAGGTCACCAGTATTCCATACTTTTCTACTTTCTGGGTCAAGGCTAACCAGTTTGAGCCCAGAGAATGACTGTACAGAGTCAACAAAGCTACTAAAGCTTAGAACATTTTCATAATAAAATATAGGAAAATTTATCTCCTTCCTGGAGCAATTTCGTATCCCCAGAACATTTGCATGTTTCCAACTTCATTTCCCTTTTGCAAGAACACATGCGAACTTCCCAGCCCTCTACCTCTTCCAATCCCTGGCTCTTGCCTGTATGGGTTTAGCATAGTTGACACAGACAGATCTTTATTGGAAAAAGTCCTGGATTCTAATCCCAGTTGCATCTATAATTGCTAAATGACCCAAGGCAAATTATTTTCCTTCCATGGGCCTCAATTTATTCAGCTGGTGTTATATACCCTCTTCTTTGCCCCATACATTCTGACTTAGTAGATCTGGGTACAGCCTAGGCAGGTGTATTTTTAAAAAGCTACTCAAGCAAGAATCACAGTGCTCATTGACCTCTATATCTCATTCACATGCCAAGGTTCTTACTGTAATGCTTTAATGCTTTTGTTTTTCTGGGAGTTTCACTCTGTGGTTGATACTCATTGGGTTGGGTCTTTCTCTGGGAAATGGCCATACCCCACAAAGATAGGAAGCCAAATTTCTGCCCTGCAATCTCACCCTTAGTTGTAACCAATTTGTCTGGGAGTTGTCACCTGACTCAAAATAGGTCAATTATAGTCACTTTCCTGGAAATTTGGAAGTGGGATAAAGAAATTCCAGTCTCACTGTAGTCATTCCCATGGGAGGTTTCCGCATTGTAACACTGAGTAACAGAGAAAAGTTTCAGAATGTTGATGCACTGAAAGAAGAGGAGATGGGAGATAAGAAGTGCATGTTGAGTTCTCAATTTTTTTTTTTGATTTCTTGGTTTCATTCCCTATAGATGCCTGACTTTCTTCCTACCTTTGGATACATGAGATAATGAGATAATAAAGTCTTCTTTATTTTGCTTACGTTGCCTCCTTAGAGATAATTTGCATAGTGCATGGTCTCTCCTGATCAGCTTTCATCCTGGACAGGAAGAATTTCATTTAGCCTAATGGACTATACAGACTTAATAGCTATAGTTAGAAAACAAACAGCTGACCTGGGGGATGAGGGCAGGGAAATCAGAGGGATGTAAAAGTAAGCTAAAATCCTTAGCTTGTCAGGGGGAGATAGAAATGTATTAATTCTACACATTAGAAACACGTATTAGAATAGGTATAGTAAAATGTTCAAGATAACCACTAGAAAGATGGACATAAAATGTATACTTTTCAAATAAGTATAGTAAAACAAAATGAAAAGAAAGAGTTTCAGACCTTTTGATAGTATATAGCTACCCATTAGAGAAACAAAAACTGAAATAGGAAGCCTCCTTCAATGAAAAGAGCAATGATATTAAATCAATAACAAGATTGACATATTTGTCCTACCTAACTTACAAGCAAACAAACAAACAAACAAAAATGTTAATGTCTAATGTTACCTACAGTATGGAGAAATAAACTCCTGGTGTGTATATATATCATCACAATATTTCTAGAAGGGAAATTTGACAACGTTTGCCAAAAGCCATGATTTATATAATGTACTTTAACTTTTAACCTCAAAATTCCACTTTTAGGAATGTATCCTAAGGAAATAATTAAGAATACAATTTAAAGTATTCATTCTAACATGAATAACATTAAAATAATTGAAATGTTCCAAATTATAATATTGCTACAATAAATCATGCTACTTTCATACTTCAGAATTGTATGTAGTCATTATCCATTATAATGTAAGTTAGTATTTTATTAGCATCAAATGCAAAGACATTCACAATGGTGTAAGAAATGGCAAGATGCAAAGCAAGTGTACTGAGTTGTTACAAATTAACATATATCTCTATATACATAGAAAAAAATGTTGGGAAGGGTTCATAACACGGTATTAAGTGATATGCTTTTCTTTCAGTAATAAGCTTTGCATTAGTTCGTTCTCACACTGCTATGAAGAAATATCCGACACTGGGTAATTTATAAAGAAAAGAGATTTAATTGACTCACAGTTCCACATGGCAGGGGATGCCTCAGGAAAATTATGATTGTGGCAGAAGGCACCTCTTCACAGGGTGGCAGGAGAGAGAATGAGGGCCAAGCGAAGGGGGAACCCTCTTAGAAAACCATCAGATCTCATGAGAACTCACTCACTATCATGAGAACAACATGGGGGAAACTGTCCCCATGATTCAATTATCTCCACCTGGTCCTGCCCTTGACATGTGGGGATTATTATAATTTGAGGTGAGATTTGGGTGGGAATACAGAGCCAAGCCATATCAAGCTTGCCATTCATTTTCTCCTTTTTGATTGTTTCACAGTGGCACCTTTTATGATAACAATATCTTTTTCAACAATGACTTAGAGTTGACCCAGAGCTTTCATATTCATGATGCCATTTGAGCTGTGTAACACTGCAGTGAGTTCAAGAGGGAAAATACTATCACCATCTACTCCTACTCACAAGAAAATGGACAGAATTAATAAGGAGTAAAACTGGCATTAATCACCAGGTCTTCTTCCTCTAGGGCCAGTACTCTTCCCACTGCCCCATGAGAAAATAGCACAATAGTATGCCTAAACACTCAACAGGTTAAGCAAATTGAAACATCAATAAGATGTAGTGTGACACATTAAATACGTATGGGTCTGTGGACACAATAGGAAAGAATGCTAATTAAGAACAAAAGAAAACCACAAGGCAAATGCATAGGATTTGTAGCTGTATAAAAAAAGTATGGATACACACACATACACATATATGTTGGGGAGGTTATAATCATCTTGGAAATATATTTATAGGAATACTAAGAGAGTTTGGCATTTTGTGTGTAAAATTTTTGGAAATACATTACTTTCAAAGTGGTCAGTGTAGGTAGAACTAAGTTTTGCCAAACACATGGGCAAGTCAGAGGATAAGAAATCAGATAAAATTAAATACAAAGAAGGGCAAGGGATTGGAATGAAGCATGAGGGTAGGGTGACCACTTGTTCTGGTTTTCCCTGGACAGAGCAGTTTTCTGGAACCAGGGATTTCAGTGCTAAAACTGGGAAAGTCCTGAGCAAAATGGGACAAGTTGGTCCCCCTACTATGCAGGAGAAGTGGGAAGAGGTTGAGGCAGGCTTCAAAAATTCAGAAAGCCAGCAAAAACAGAGTGAGCAGGACAGAAACCTGGAAAAAGAGCCTGTGCTCTTCTTTTAACCTTATTTGAGGAGGCAAAGATTTGCTGGCTTCTGCTAGAGGGAGAGAGCACTATTTCATAACTGGACTCCAGACTTAATTTACAGTAGAGCTCAGCAGTTGAAAGCTGTTGAATTGGAATCTGATGCCCTGGGTTTACAACTTGACTCTACCACTGTCTGGCTAAGTGACCTGGGGCAAGTTTCCTGACCTCTTTACTTAAATGTCCTCATCTTTAAAGTGGAAATAACTGTAATCCCACCGTATAAAGTTATAATTAGCATTGAATGAGATAATGCTTGTATGTATAATGTCTGACACATATCAGCTCCCAAAATGTTAACTGCTGTTATTAATACAGTCAACATAGGCTGTTGCCTATGTTGCCTAGGTAGTAAATGCAAATGACCACAGACCCCCATTGAGCCTGGAAGCAACAATAGGCTCAATGGGGGTCTGTGGTCATTTGCATTTACTACCTAGGCACTAAATTCATTCCATATTGAAAATGGTCTTCTAATTTATGCAGCCAACAAACATATGAAAAAAAGCTCAACATCACTGATCACTAGAGAAACGCAAATCAAAACCTCAATAATGAGATAACATCTTACACCAGTCAGATGGTGATTATTAAAGAATCAAGAAACAACAGATGCTGGCGAGGCTGCAGAGAAATAGGAAGACTTTTACACTGTTGGTGGGAATGTAAATTAGTTCAACCATTGTGGAAGACAGTGTGGCAATTCCTTAAAGACCTAGAACCAGAAATACCATTGACCTAGCAATCTCATTACTAGGTATATACCCAAAGGAATATAAATTATTCTATCATGAAGATAAATGCACGTGTATGTTCATTGCAGCACTATATGCAATGGCAAAGATATGGAATCAACCCAAATACCCATCAATGATAGACTGGATAAAGAAAATGTGGTACACATACACCATGGAATACTATATAACCATAAAAAGGAATGAGATCATGTCCTTTGCAGGGATGTGGATGGAGCTGGAAGCCATTATCCTCAGCAAACTAACATAGGAACAGAAAATCAAACACTGCATGTTCTCACTTACAAGGGGGAACTGAACAATGTGAACACATAGACACAGGGAGGGGAACAACACACACTGGGGCCTGTCAGTAGGGTCTGGGGCTGGTGGGGGGCATCAGGAAAAATAGTTAATGCATGCTGGGCTTAATACCTAGGTGATGGGTTGGTAGGTGCAGCAAACCACCATGGCACACACTTACCTATGTAACAAACCTGTACATCCTGCACATGTGTCCCAGAACTTAAAATAAGAGAATGAAAAAATAAAATGAAATAAAGTTGTAAAAAATATGTGAATAAAAGAAAATTGTCTTCTACTCCAATTCTTATCCCAACTACTTCTGATCCTGTTCGCAATTTACACCCACCTGTCTATCTTGCCACCTCCTCCATGCCAGGATCTCTGTCCACACTTCATGCCTTAAAACAGTTTGCAAGATTCATTCCTTTTGAAGATACTATTCTATCCCTTTCCCTCGAAAGAATCCACCGTCTCCAGGGAATACATTTCTGTATTATTAGCAAGGGCCTTCTAGAGAGGGAATATTTCAAATGAGAGGCACTATGGGGTTTGCAAATTATGCTTTCTAGGCTCTTCCCCTCATACTCCAGACCTTTCCACTATTACCCTGCGATGACTAGGAAGAAGGCTGGTCATGCTTACGCTGTCTGAGACTTGGTCTTCAGGGGGCCTGAGAGATGGAACAGGACCATAATTAGGTAACAAACTGGACAAGTGCTTGACAAGAATAACTAGGAGTGGAGGGATGGGCCTAGATGTAGGAAAATGGAGCTAATTTCTGAGTTCATCTCTGGGAACCTCAATCCACAGCAGGTTTTTTATTTTTGGAATGTCCCAATCTCAGTTGTCAACGTCATATTACCCGTGGAAACAGATAAGCAAACACTAAATAGCCCTGTGGATTTTGTTGTAGAAGTCAGATTGCCTTTGGGGTTACATGGGGGCATTTCCAGAGAATTTCCCATGAACATTGCTCAGGCAAATACTGACAACTGGGAAATGCTAAAGCTGGATAATGCAAGTAGAAAACAAGACAAAATCCTCCTGGTCTTACATGGTGTTGAAACAAATTCCATCAAACATTATTATAAAGGGAAGTTTCCCTGCTAAGTCTCAGTCATCGCTCTTAGAGTCAAATAGCAATATCTAAGTTTCCAAAGAGCTTTCATTCAATCATTTGTTCATTCATCAGACATTTATTAAGGTGTTGGTTGGCACTGGGGTATCTAGGGATCAATGAGACATTGTCCTTTCCCTGGAGGAGCTCACTGTCTAATGTGGGAGAGAGGTAAGGAAAACAGGTCATTATTATTAAAACTGTACACTAAAGGTCTGGGAACACTGAAGAAGGGGTGGCTGTGATGGGCCTAGGGAAATGGATTGAGGTTTTAAGGAAGGTTTTTCAGGGAGGAGACTGTTGAACCAAACTTCAAATTGGAGTATGTTAGTGAAGAGTAGGGGATGCTGTAAGACATGCCTTTAATAGAGACGCAGGACCTTGTCCACAAACCATGCACAAATTATGCATGGGGAAGCTAAGGGTAGAGAGATTGGGGTGGAATATGTAGAGTTATGTAAGGCAAGCAAAGGACTGTGTACTTTATTCTTTAGATCATAGATAGCCATTGAAGAGTTTTGTACAGAGAAGATTTATCTTGGGAAGCTTGCTCTGGCAACACTGTGGAGGATGAATTTTATGGAGGTAAAACTGGAGTTAAGATCAGTTAGGAGGCTGTTGCAATAGTCAAAAATACTGAAAGCCGAAACTATGGCAACATCAGTAGACATGAAAGAGCAGTGTCATTTGAAAATACATAATAATATTATTAATAATCATCATGATAGCAAACAATTTCATAGTACTCACTATAAGCTAGGCACTGTTCTAATGTTCACAACAAACCTTTGAGGGGGATGCTATTATTCTTGTTTTACAGGTAATGAAATTAAAACCAATGAGGTTAAGAAACTTGCCCAAGGTCATTTCCTTTTGAGGTGGATTACTCCACGTGACCTAGGGCCAGGAGGTGGGAATATGATTGTACCTGCAGTTGAAGCTTCATTATCTTGGCATGAATTAACCATGTGAAGGCCCAATACAGTTCTTTGAATAAGATGATCAGTT
Source organism: Macaca fascicularis (assembly GCF_037993035.2). Classification (NCBI taxonomy): domain Eukaryota; kingdom Metazoa; phylum Chordata; class Mammalia; order Primates; family Cercopithecidae; genus Macaca; species Macaca fascicularis. The sequence goes on along the minus strand of NC_088388.1, from coordinate 37,684,838 downwards.
AAAGTATATAACACAGGGTTCACTCAGGGAAACACAGCTACTATAAGTAATATAGAAATTAGAGATTCATTATAGAAACTGGCTGCTATACAAATGTGGAAGGAGCTGGGGAAGTGAAGGTCTGGAGAGAGGGAGGCTCAGAGAAACTGTCCTTCAACAGACTACCTAAAGACCTGGTGCAGGAGGCCACTTGGAGCTTTCAGGAAAATCCTACAAGCAGGTCTGGCTGCTGAAGTGGGACCACAAAGTGGGAGCTCACAGGGAGTTCTGTGGAAACTGCTGCTTCTGGGGTAGCTGTTGGCTCTGCATAGCTGCTGCCTCTGTGGGTCTGCTGGTGGACCTGGGGCAGTTGTTGGTCAGGAGGGCTAGCAGTCATGGAGATGAGCTAGACACAAAGTGGAGGCAAGCAAGAACAAGTTGGCACCCACTTAGCACTCCTGCATCTGTTACTTTGTCACCATGTCTGTGATGACCTTCTGAAAACAATGTCTTCTGCTTCGTCTCCACCCTCCAAATTTCACGCCAGTTCCTCTACTGGCAAACAATGACTCAGCCATTCAGGGAAGAGTGTCCTGAGAAACATGGCTTCCAGCCTTAGCCAAGTTGACGAAACACAGCCCATCGTGGATGGGGAGGGGGGTGGCGGAGGGGTAGGAAAGTAGAGCTTTGCTCTAGCAGAGGCCCCTTGAGGATGCTGCAATGTTCAACATTGTAGCACTGTGGTAGTGACTAAAGGAGGCATAAAGGGGTGCTACATAAGACATGTGTGGAAGGATTAGCCTATGACAGGAGAATGAATTCTGAATTCTTAGAAGGAGAGGTGGTAAGCATGCATGTGACCATTGACACCTTCATAGGTGGAAGGGAGGGGGGAAGTTATACAGCCTTGTAGAGGGGAAAATGACTAAATGAATGGGGAATGGAGCAACCAGTAAGTAAAGTGAAGTCCTTGAAATTATCTGTGAGGCCAGAAAAGAGAATGGTATGGCTGTAAGAGGGATCCTGTAACTCAAAAGCGTGTGACTACAGACTGAGTAATTGAATAAAGACTGAGAGCTTGGTTGCTAAGAGCAACATGGACAAGGAAAAGCACAGTTTTTACTGATCTGGAAAAAGAACTTTTGCAACACAAGGTGTGATTCAGTGCAGAGAAGGAATTGAATTTTTATCACTTCCGTGTCCAGCACAGTGCTCTATTTCTATTTGATGAATGGAAGTGAAAAAGTGGCAACAAGGAACTCTGAGAAAGGGGACCAGCATGGAGAGCAACTGATGGACAGCTCACTTGAGTTTATAACAACAATTAGATCAATATTTAGAGCAGAGTCTCTCAATCTCAGCATGATTGACATTTTAGACTAGATAATTCTTAGTTGTGGGAAGCTGTTCTGAGCACTGCAGAATGTTTAGCAGCATCTCTAGTCTTTACCCATTAGAAGCTAGTAGCAGTCCCCTAGTTTTAACAACCAAAAATATCTACAGACATTGCTAAATGTCCCCTGGAGAGCAAAATCACCCCTAGTTGACAACTAGTGATTTTGAGAGAAGTAGCCAACATATTTCCATTTTGTTAAACTAAACTTCCATGGTGCTAGGAGGGGCTTGGGGTGAAGCTTAAAGGGGTTTTTCTGAAAATAGGAAACAACCTAAATATTCAAGAGAATATTGATCAAATCAATCATGGTACATTTAAATAATAAAATATTATGTAGCCATTAAAAATTATTCTATAAAACTATATTAACATGAAAATAAGTTCCAGAATAATTGAAAAGAAGCATATATGTGTATCTATGTGTATATATTTGGACTTGGCACAAAAGCATGAGAGGATGTACACCAAAATGTTCGCAGTAAAAATCCTGGAGGTGAGGGGAGTGTGGGAAGAATGATAGCCTTTTCTTTTAGCCATCTTTTGTTTCTGTATTTTCTATAAGCATACATAATTTTTTAAAAAGGTGGATATGCCGGGAGAGGGATTTGCCACTTCTAGGTTAAAAGGATGGGGTTGGTTTATTTATGTTTGTTTGTTTTTGGTCCTGAAGTTGTATGCCAAAGAAGGGCCATAATTTGGCGTTTGCTGCAGCTCCTTGAGAAACTTAGTGTGTGGGTTTTTCTGGCAAAATGGAATAAAGCTTGTTTAAAGGCTGGAGAATGGGTAAATTGGGCTGTGCTTGTAAACATCTTCTTCTGTCAAGGAGGAGTTGGGATAAGGCACCCATCCAGAAGAAGAAGCTGGAAGACAAGGTGCTCAGGACATGGCTTGGAAGACCCCTTCCCACTGATGACCCAATAAAGAGAAATACAGCCTCAGGCTTCTCTTTTGGAACATTCACTCTTTGGCGTAAATTTGCTGGAAGCCTCTTCTGAGTAACAGCCTCTTATTGGGCTGCATGCATATCTTAAATTACCCACTGGCTCCAGCAAACAGCTCTTTCCCTTCCCCACAGGCCATAACCCTAAAGCGGAAAAGCCTCAGGCTTCAGTGAGTCAGCGCCAGTAGGGCCAGAGAAGAACAAAATGAGGGGAGGGCAGTTGCTCTGGGGGATACTGGGCACCCAAAGGCAGTCAGACTATGGACAGCGAGGGAGCATGTGCCTCTTTTGCAGGAACTTTTGTTTGAGGGGCTCAGGGTGGGGGCCAGAGGGACGGTAAAGGAAATGAAGAACCCTCTCAAAAGCAACAGAAGTGATTTCTTCTTGTGTATTTATAAAGACAAGTTTTTTAAAGTGAGATTTGTTTGACAGTGAGTCATCCCCAACATTTGATGGATATGATTCAGATGACCTTCCCTGACAGCATATTCTGAAAATACGGGCTAAAGTTTCCTGATTGTTCAGAAACCCTCAAAGAGTTCTAAAAGGCAGCATCATCAACTTGATTTTTTAATCATCCATATTTTTGGTCTTGTTGTTAATAGGTTCAAAGCAAATAATAACAACCCCTGGCTCTTTTGGGAACAATGGATGCTTACCTAGGACCAGCAATAATTAAGTTGCCATCAGGCATAGAGCCTAGAAATAAAGTGAAATTCGAGAACCCTGAATTCTAAAACCCATCCTTCAATAATGAGCATGAGACCTGACCTTGAGCAAGGCACCTTACCAACCTGTGTTTTTGTTTGCTTAGATTTGGCATGAGGATAGAATTATTCTAGACAGTGTTAAGGTCCCAACCAGCCTTCCTTGACAGCCCAATACTCAACAAGGCTAAGTATCCATCCTCTGTGCAACCTTAGCATTATGTGTTTATCCCTTTAATGACACATCACGAAATCTCATCATGGCCTCACTGGTCTATAAGCCCTTCAAAGACTATAGGCAGAATCACTGCCTTATTCAGCACCGTATTCCTAGAACCTGGAACACTGTCTGCACATAGCGAGTAGTCAATAGACATTTGTTGAAAGAAAGCATGAGTATCTTAGAATATTCCCATTCCAGTTTTCAGTCTCATCTCTCCACTATTATTTCCTCTGCTTTCTCCTTTGGTCTAGAATAAAAATTCCTACCTGAGCTTTGAGTAACCTTCAAGCCATTTTGGAGAACCAGCTACTTAGACATCTTTTGGTCTCTGAATGAGACCAAAATGAGTCTATTGTTGTGGCTATAGGAATGTGCCTCTCAAATGTCCAACTATGAGAGTGTAATCAACTGAGGGCCTAAACTGCTGAGCTCTGAAGTTCATTGCCATGTTTGCTTCAAGGCACTCCTCCCAATGGCTACTTCCAGTCAGTGACTGTGTCTACCAGGGGTACAAAGGCAGACTTGTTTCTAGGAGTCATGGATCCTCTGATGAGCAGCCTTGGCTTGAGGATTCTCTAATGGTCTTGCTGAACTCTCCTTAGAACTTAGAACTAGTCTAAGATGCATCCAACCTACCTTCCTTCCTTCCTTTTTCCTTCCTCCCTTCCTTCCTCCATTCCTTCTTCCCACCCTCCCTCTTTTCTTCACTTGGGGTCAGATTTATGGCTAATGTAATCCACTGGCTCCCTTTAACATTCTATTTCATAGACATTTCCCTGAACACATTTTATCTACCTTTATCTTATCGTCACATCTGCTTCTTGGAGGACCTGCGCTGACACAACTACTTTCTATGAGAGTGTCCTCTACACCCACTGGATGGGCCCTCAAGTGTCTTGTTTGTCTTTCACTCTACTCTTAACAATTTGGACTAGGGTAGATTAATCACATCTTCTCTCCAAGGAATTTGAAACTAGGAGTCATAGGTAATAAGTTGGTCTGTGGGCCTGGCTCTAACTGAGGAAAACAAATGGTAGCCATAAGGAGCCATCTTCTGACCATGATGTATTTGGAGATGCAGAGAAAGACAGTCTAGAAAGAAAGAAAGAAAGAAAGAAAGAAAGAAAGAAAGAAAGAAGAAAGAAAGAAAGAAAGAAAGAAAGAAAGAAAGAAAGAAAGAGAAAGGAAGGAAGGAAGGCTGCAGAGACCTAAAGATAGTACTCTCTGAGCACCTGATAACATTACTGTCCTTTGTTCTAGGTACCCAGATGTCTGGCTGTCCTTAGCTTCTGCAAGATACTTTAGAACCTATCCAATACATTCTATTTTGGGCTTAAGCTGTTGAATTCTGTTGCTTGCAATCAGAAGGATCTAGACTGAGAGTCAGCTCTCAGACCTAATGAAGCTTTAGCCACAAAATAAGCCAAATGTTAACATATAAAGACAAAGGATAGCTAGTAACTCTTTCCTTAAGAAGAAGCCATGTGTCCTGTCATGATGGTGATCATATAATAAGTTGCCATACATAAAATTATATATGATCTAACTTATAGATCATATATAAATTATCTAAATTGCAACACTTTTGAGAGTAAAGGTGGGTGCTATTCATAATTGCGCAAAACTACCAGCTTGATCCAAGACTGTGCTGGAGAACCCAGGGCCATTTATGGTCACACTACCTCCATAAGAAGAGTCAATTGGCAGAAGAATTAAGGAGGCTGGATGCAGTTGTGGTGAAACCCCTTATAGTATCTTATTGAAATTGCAGTTTTCTCTTAAAAAAAAAAAAATTGGAAGTGGTTTTTTTTTGTGTCTTCAATGTGCAGAAGAGAAAACTGAGGTCTAGAAAGCAACAAAAGCCCAAGGCCACTCGTCTGATAAGTGGAAGAGAAGAGAAGTAAAAGAGCTGGGTTCAAATCCAAGTCTCTGGTCTCCTACTCTAGTGCTCTTTCCTGCATGAAATAGCCCTCAGAAGTATGGATTCTCTTTCAGTGTGATCTCAGGACTCTTCTGCCTGTCTGAAACACCAGGGCCACTCAGAGCAAATATTCTTCATGAGAGTATAGCAGTACCCCCTGATCCATGGGGGATTCTTCCAAGACTTCCAGTGGATGCCAGAAACCATGATACTACCAAACCCTATACACTGTTTGCTTCCTATACATCTTACCTACGATAAAGTTTAGTTTACGAATTAAGGACATTAAAAGCTTAACAATAATTACTAATAACATACCATAATAAAAGTTACATGAATGTAGTCTTTCTTTTTTCAAATATCTTATTGCATGTAATATTTTTGGAATGTGGTTGGCCACAAGTAACTGAAACCATGTAAAGCAAAACCACAGACAAGGGAGACTACTGTATATTCTGAAAACATTTGTTGGGAGTGTCCTTCTTGTGCCTCGTAAATTTTATTTTTCAAAAGATGGTTGCAATTGTATCTTCCATTTCCCATACTGCTCTAAAATGCATTCTTTTCACTCTTCCATTAACAGGAAGAGTGTATTTCCATTGAAAAAACAAGGTAAAAATCCAAGGATACTTGTCACACACCATCCATAACTTGCCCCCCTAGTTACCTGCCCCATCCCCTAAGCTTTCTGCTGTGATGTGGCAAAACCTCATAGCTTCTGTGCCTCACTGACAGGTGGCCTGTTTTACTGCCCCATGCTATGCTCATGCTGTGGTCTCCCCCTGAATCCCATTCCTACCTATTCAATCTTACTCATCCTTGGTGTAGTTTGAAACTCAATGTTCTCCTCTTAATGAAGTCTCCCTAAATGCTTTACATTTGTCTATCTAAGCAGGTAACACATTTTATGGAAGTTTCCTGTTCTTGTATCTAACTTCCCAAGAAGGATTTATGCCTCTGGGTGTTAGGACAGCCTTATCTATCTTTCATCTGGTTATTCATTCATTAATTTATAGTCTTATTTCTTTTGAAATTCTCAGCATTAGGCCAGATACTGATCAAGAAATGTTTGATAGAGTAAAACCAAGGAGAGTCAATGAAAATAAATAGAAGGCTTTCAATCAATTTCTTACCTTTTAACCAACCCCTCTTGCCAACAAGTACTCATTTACCAACAGCAATCAAAATGACAACAACAACAAAACCAAACCTTCCTTCTAAATGTTATAAATGCATAATGCATACAATCTTCACAGCCTTATGAGGTGGATATTATCATCTTGATTTTACAGATGAGGAAACTGAACCAAAGCAAGATGAAATAATTTATTCAAGCACCCATGGTTTGTAAGGGGCAGAGTTAGGATCTGAACCTACACATTCTGGTTCTGAAAGCTGGGCTCTGACCTCCCGTTCAGCACTGCCTCCCTGGAACTCATCACCATGCCTTGAAATCACTGGAAGGGCTCTGGGTTAACCTCTCCTGGCTCTGCTCCACTGTGCTCTGGGGCAAGTTGCTAGTAACTGCTGCATTCCCATAGGGAGACGAGGTTAATGAAAGAGGAAGAAAGGCAGATAAATAATTTACCATCTGAGCACTGAGAGGAGATTTCTTGGATTAAGAGTCAGGAAACTCAAAAGACATGATTTAGACAATAAGGTAATAAATGATACAATTATTATCCAATTGGCTATAGGCTCATTCCGGCTTAGGAGTCTTTAGTTCACCTGATGTGGCTCCTGCTTCTGTCCTTCCAACATAATCTCTCTGAAAACAGAGGCAGATTTCCTCCCCTGTCCCCCACCTCTATCAAAATGAGTTTGCTTGTAAAGCCTGAACTCTATTTTTTTTAAAGGAGTGAACCACTCAAGTTATTAAAGGATATGTTGATACACCTTTGTGGGATTGGGAAGGGAGTGGGGGAAAGAGAGAAATGAAAAGAGATGCTAGACAGGGCACTCTCCTCAGTGAGATTCCTGGGAAAATGTAGTTAAGCCAGCAACAGGCTTGTTGAGGACATCAGATAACTGGTCACTCAAATTCCAAAGCAGAACAGAAACCCCATTTTTCTTATTCTCTGGAATAGGAATTATGATTTTTCTCTTTGCATGGTCTGTTGGGGACACAGTATTGAGTGGGGAGTGGGAGTGTGGGCTCTGGGTCCAGATGGTCTGACTTGGAATTCTGGCTGTACTGCTTCCTGGCTGTGGGAGCTAGGATAGGTTTCTTAATCTCTCTGTACTTCAGTTTCCTCATCTTTAAGGTGGGGGTAATAATAGCACCTCCTTCGAGTTGTTGTGATGAAAATGTTTGTAAAACACTTAGAACAGTGCCTGGCATATAGGGAGTACTTGGTAAATACTAACTGTAAAACATGAGTCTCAGCAAAATGTATGAGATCCAGAGCTCATCCCATCTCTGATGAGGACTGCAGAGCCAAGATTCTGCAGATTAATTTTTCCTGCTACCAGAGGTTACATGGCAGCAAAGGGTCTCACTTGATGGGTTAGAAGTCAGGGTGAAAGAACTGTTAAACCTAAAGGGTCCTCATTTTCATCATTTGGAAATATATCTAGTCATGCCATCCATATATGTAATAGTTCATTTACTGAACACAGGTAGTTATTACATTCTTCCTTGAAGATCCTGTGCTAGCAGCTAAGGGTAGAGAAATGAGTAAGAAGGGTCCATGTTGATATCATTACATTTTAAGGAAGAAGACAGACATGTAGAATTACCATGAATATAATGAGTTCCCAAGAATATCTGGGTTCAAATCCTGACTCCAACTATTGAGGAGCTGAGTAACCTTAGGTTTATAACTTCTCTATACCTCAGATTTTTTTTCTCTAAAATACAAATAATACCCGGGTACAGTAGTTTACGCCTGTAATCCCAGCACTTTAGAAGGCTGAGGTGGGCAGATTGCTTAAGTCCAGGAGTTCAATACCAGCCTGAGCAATATGACAAAACCCTGTCTCTACAAAAATTACAAAAAAAAAAAAAAATTACTCAGGCATGGTGGCACATGCCTGTAGTCCGAGCTACTCAAGAGGCTGAAGTAGCAGGATTGTTTGAGCGTGGGAGGCAGAGGTTGCAGTGAGTCATGATCGCATCACTGCATTCCAGCCTCAGCAACAAAGTGAGACCCTGTTTCAAAAAAAAGATTGCAAATAATAATAACAACAACATCTACTTCATAAGGTTTTGATAAAGCATAAATGAGAAAATTCACATAAGATGCTTAATGAAGAGCTTGATGCATAATATACACTCAACTATAGTTTAAAAGAAAAGCGCTATAATAGATTTTTAAAAAGTGATGTAAAGTAAAGTGATAGCAAACATAACAGCTTTAAAAGAAACAGTGGTATGAAGAAAGAACTATGGGAGCAAAAGAGGTGGGAAGGCATCCCATTGTGAGGTGGGGAAAAAGAATCTGAGTAGCAAAGACTGCAGAGAGGAAGGAATATTGGAACTGGTTTTAAAAATGATTAGAAGTCAACCAGGAGAGAAAGGAGGGGCATTCCAAGCAGAGAAAACAACAGAAGCAAAGGCACAGAGGAAAGAAAGGAGATGGCATGTTCAAATAAGGGAGATTCAGTGAGGCAGCAAGGGAGAGAGGGAGGGGTACATCAGGCCAGGCCATAAGGGAGGCATTTCTTGACAAAATATGAGTTTAGACTTTATCCTGCAGGACAATTTTTCCCAAGACCTGTTGTAAAGCACTCACCGTGGAAGATATGACGAGCCGCTTCATGAACAAAACCAGCACACCAGTAAATTTGGGAAGTGCTGGGTTGAGCTAAGGTGAGCTCTTTACTCACAGACTCTTGCACACTTTAACATATTACGGAGTCTCTCCCCATGAGAAGGAGAAGAGTATAGAGCATTTCCTGGCAACATTTGTCCCACAGCCTCAATGGTGAGCTCTGATAAATCCTGTCAAGCAAATTAGAGGTGGCATGTTCAGAGCCCCATTTAAGAGACTCATTAAACAATGTGAAGAGTGGAGGTTTGAAGGATGGATTCTGGGTGTCAAGACTGAAGGTAGGAGACCAGAATAGAGGCCAGTGCAGTGGTGCTTGTGACAGACACTGAGTGTCCAGGGCACTGCCAACAGGAAGAAGGGAGGTGGCTTAGAGCAGCAGATAATAGCAGGGACTCAGCAGCCACACCTTCTGGGTTTGAACCCAAACCCTAGCTTTGCTCCCTACTAGTTAATGACCTTGGACAAACGGCTTCACCTTTCCATGCCTCAATCTCCTCCTCTGTACAATGAGAGTAATGTGCTCATGGGAGACATTATTTATAAAGCACTTAGAATAGTGCCTGGTACATATTAACACCACAAGAGCATTTGGTTAACTAAATGGAGAGGACAGGGTAGAATTCCCAGAGGAATTTTGTTGGAGCGAGTCAAAAAGGAGACCATGTACTGTACAAAGCATGTCTCTGCTCTCTTGTGTCGCACTGGTTTCTTTGATCTTTTTTATGATTCCCTTTCCCCCTATTCCTTCCTTGTTTTGTTGACTGACCAGAGTAGTCATATTGCTTGACAAAGAAGCAAACTGGGGCTTTATATAAGCATTTAACTTGCAGGAATGCAAATAAAAAATAAGATAATTAAAAAAATAATAAGTACCTGTTATATTAAAATTATATATTAATATAAAATATGTATCATAAAATGACATAAATATAAAAAATATAAGTAGTGTGAGCCATTAACTGTGCCCACCATTGCACTCAGGGAGCTATAATGTTGATGTTCGGGGAGGGTGGGGATGGCAGTCTCCATTCCTGTATGTTGCTGAGAGAGACAGCAACTTGACAAGCTGCAAAGTTTAAAGGTAAATATTTCTCTTATGACATGTTGGTCTGGTGCTAGATTGGAGAAATAGAGATCTGGTTCTGGGAGACACACTGGCTGTGTTAATGGAGGCAACTTTATAAAGATTTTCAAAGGTGATTCTGATTATGTGTTATTTTTGTCTAATGCACTTAAGAACATCACTGCCATATAAGCTGCAACTCTCTTAGAAGGTAGGACTGAGATTATGACCTGGGTCTTCCTGACTCTAAAGTCCTTGCTTTTTCCACCACGTAGACCCTTGTAGACAAGTGCTTGTGATTCATCAGCCCATTACTTCAACACCTCTTTATTCGATGTCTGCAATATGCCAGGAACATTGCCAGATGCTGTGGATAAAGTGGAGAGCAAGTCAGGTACAGTTCCCGTTATCATGGGGCTTTCAGCCTCTGGAGAAGGTGTTGTAAAGAGATGAACTGATGCAGGGCAGGATGGGGAGACAGACTCGCCCACTCATGTGGCACTTACAGCATTCTCTAATCCACTCAGTAAACCAGGACCTAAGTTAGGGTCCTGTGTGTCATAGTCAAATCAAATCAAAACCAGTAATACCTTTTGGAATGTGCCAGTTCAGCCCGGTTTAGCCCAGTTATCCTCTACCTTGGCTGCCCATTAGTGTCATCTGGGAGTGTATATGCTCGTTCCTGATAAATGTAATTTTGAAATCTCTGTTTAAGCTAAAGACTAAGAGACTTAGAGCTGAACCAAAGACTTGGAAGATGCTCTACCTCCACACACATCTGCCCATAAACTAGAACAACAACAACAACAACAAAAAGCCCTACATTTTAGAGCTAGAGCTGTGTATGGAATGGGACTTCGGCACACTGGCAATGGAAGTGGACTGTCAGGGGTGGAACTCTAGCTCTGCTACTTGCTATCTATGTGACCTTGGATGTGTCATTTAACCTCCTAAGACCTCGGTTTTCAGTTAAGAGGATTAAATAAGTGAATAGATTTAAACCTCTTAAAAGAGAAAATAATATATAACAAGCACTTCATACATGTTAGCTCTTATTGTTTTTCTCAGTATGAGAAAATTCCTCAGATCAACATACAGCTTTAAGGAATGGTACTTAAACTCTTCTTTCTCTGGGCTCATGGTGTGTCCATTCTTCTGTGTTTCAGGTCTTCTCCTACTATTTGGGTCTCCCGTTGTTCTTGGTTTTTAAATTATCACTTTCTGTATGCCAATGTCCCTTTTAATTCATGCTTTACTTGTTATTTGGCTTTGGGTATTAATGTAAATGCAAAATGGCTTCAAATTCTTTTCTACTCATCCTATTGAGAGGCAGAATCTGATTTCTGTTCTTTTGACCCTGGACTAAGCTTAGCCTTTTGCTCGAGCAAAAGAATATAGTAGTGTCTTACTTAGCATCTTTGCTTAGCATTTTGCTTGAATATACAGTAGAAATAATGTCCTAAAATGGAGATGCGAGCTGAGAAGAAGCCTTGGAGTTTCTGCCTGGGCATCGAGGAGGCACTCTGGGGAAGCCAATTTCCTTGTAAGAAGTCTAACCACCCTGAGGCCATGATGCTAGAAAAAGCATGTGGAGAGACCACATGGCGAGGTCCTGAGACTGCTCGAGGAGAGATTGGCCTGGCAGCTCCCAAAACCTCCTGCTCTCGGCCATTCTCTCAAAATGATACTCCAGGGATCAGGTAGAGCAGGATGAGTCATCCCTGCCCATCCTAGCCTCAACTGCAGATTCATGAGCAAGAGAAAGTAGTAAGATTGAGGGTAATTTGTTTTGTAGCAATAGATAATGGAACAATAGTGCATAAACTCAGTCCAGGAAAGAGTTTTGGTAGAGTCGAGTCATATATCAAACAGCACATGTACGTCATCATGAAAAAATGGTATACATTCCATGAAGCAGGGTAAAGCTGGCCTCAGCAATTCAGCTGTCTGCCTGTATGTTGCTGATCTAACTAGAGTTGAACCTCAATATTTCTCTCATTGCTGTAAAGATGCTTTTGTGTTTGCTAATGCTAAAAACATATTCCGGAAGAGGGATGCTGAGTATAACTGGGAGGCAGAGCTGATTCACAAAGCTGAGGCTAAAAAAGGAAATGATTCATATGTGAAAGATGTGAAATTCCATTCAACAAAACTTTATTGAGCACATACAGCCTAGATACTGGAGATGCACAGGTGAAATCCCCATGGGTGCATGGGTGGAGGGGTGGTTCCAATAATTCCCTTCCATTCTGTTAAGAGCTATCCCAGAGGTTAGGTCTAGAGTTCAGTGGAGTGCAAGAGAGCATACATTCAACTCTACCTCAAGAGCTCGGAAATAATTCATGGGGGAGGTGGTACTAACGTTAAGTATTGAAGAATGAATAGGAGTTTACCAGGCAGCCATAGGAGAGGCAGCTACAGCACAGTGATTAAATACATGCAATCTGGGAGTACCCAATTTCTGGCTCTATCACCATTGACTTTATAGACTAGGATAAGTTACTTAACCTCTTTGAGCCTCAGTTTCATTTTTTATAATAATGTTAACAATTGTAACTTATAAGAGTTGTTCTGAGGGTCAAAAACATTAAAACATGTAAAGCAATAAAACTAGAGTCCAGTACATTGCAAGCATGCAGTCAATGTTGGCTCTTACAGGTAAAATAACATGTGCAAAGGTATAAGGGCAAGAAACAGCATGGTGAATGGCTAGCAGTTCACAGTGACTAGAACAAGGAGTTGATGGGGACACAAGGGATGGAGTAAGCTGACAAGGAGTTAGAGAGGCCAACAGGGACCAGATTATGAAAAACCTTATACACAATGCGTGGATTCTACTTTCCAGGGTAGTTATACTTCACCTTGATGAATTCCTAGGAGGAATAGCAGAGTCACTGTTTGGGCACTGTATTAGTCTGTTTTCACATGGCTATAAAGAAATTCCTGAGACTGGGTGATTTATGAAGAGAAGGGGTTTATTTGATTCCCAGTTCTGCAGGCTGTACAGGAAGGAAGCATGACTGGGATGCCTCAGGAAACTTACAACCATGGTGGAAGGACTAAGGGTAAGCAAGCACCTTCACATAGCAGAGTGGGAAGAGAGAGCCAAGTGGAAGATGCTACACATTTTTTGTTTGCTTGCTTGCTTGTTTGTTTGTTTGTTTTGAGAAGGAGTCTCGCTCTGTTGCCCAGGCTGGAGTGCAGTGGCGCAATCTCAGCTCACTGCAACCTCCAACTCCCGAGTTCAAGCAATTCTCCTGCCTCAGCCTTCTGTGTAGCTGGGATTACAGGCGCCTGCCACCATACCTGGCTAATTTTTTTGTATTTTTAGTAGAGACGGGGTTTCACCATGTTGAGCAGGCTGGTCTCGAACTCCTGACCCTAGGTGATCTGCCCACCTCAGCCTCCCAAAGTGCTGGGATTACAGGCGTGACCCACCATGCCCAGCCAGGTGCTACACACTTTCAAACAACCAGATCTCATGAGAATTCTATCATGAGACAGCACTAGGAGGATGGTGCTGGTGCTAAACCGTTAGAAACTGCCCCCATGATCCAATCACCTCTCACCAGCAGCCCCTCCAACACTCAGGATCATGATTCAACATGAGATTTCTGTGGAGACACAGTGCCAAACCATATCAGGCAGTATATTTTTCTCAGAGCATTTTTGATATCGTAAATTCCCATTGTTTTGGTAATGCACACTAGCAAACACAAAGATAAGCAAATTCTTCTTGATGCACAAAGTTCTCTGTCTTCAGGGCACTGATGATCTGCCATTTCAGAGAAAGGAGAGAGGAGATCCCACTATGGAGCATATTCAAACTGTGGCAGGCTTGAGATTTTAAAAAGCAGGTCATACGAAAAGCTGCGTATTATGATAAAAGACTAAGAACCCTGCATTGGGAAATAGGAAGTCACTGAAGGGTTGCAATCAGATGAGAATAAGGATTAGCCTTGCATTTCAGAAGCATCACTTTTGTGGCAGTTTGAAGGGAGCATAGGAATGGCAGAAGACACTGGTCAGTGCTGGAAGAAAATAGATGAATAGATGAATGCTACAATGACCCAGGCAAGGGATTATTTGGGCCTTAGTTAAGGAAGTGGTAATGGAGATAGAAAGGAGGGGGCACAGCCTCTGTGGCAGAATAGGTGGATAGAGTAGGTAATAAAAGCTTCCAAGTAGCTGAATACTCTTGGATTCTTAAGTCCTTGGCAGGGCCCTTTGTTCCTCACTGCAAGTGTCTCCCTGTCTTGTCTCTCAGACCAGACTGAACAGATTCATTCTTTGAACTCAGATTTCTTGAGTGAGTACCTACTATGTGGCAGGCCCTGTGCAAGGCAATAAAAGTGAAGATTGTGATTATTCTCTTCTAGAATTATTTTATTGTATATAGTCAACAGACTACAAATAATCTTGACCCACTAACTTGTGGGTTTTTTCAGCTGAGAGCCAAAACCACAGGAAGGTCATTTCTTAAAACCCATAATCAGGCGGATTTCCCCTAGCTGGTTTTTCAACCAGGTGCACACCTCATTTCCGAATCCTGCCTGACTTGAGAACACTGCCTTTGCTGTAAAGCAGAGATGTGACTGGGGAGGAGGACAGCCAAAACCATTCTGTCTTCACACCCAAATTCCTGGGGATTAGACCCATCATCATATTATGACTCGGAGGCTTTTGACAGGAAAAGCCAAGACATAAATCCCCTCCATTGTAAAACCATGAGAGAAGTTAGCCAGCCTACGTTTGGAGCCTCATTCACAAAATCTCTCTGATCTTCCGGAGCTTCACTCAGCATCTTGATGCCTGTGGTTCCCCACCTATAAAACTATGGGTACAGCCTGCTGGCTGTGGCTTCTCTTCCCAGGGGAGGAGAAAGATGCCTCCACCATCTCCAGCGCTGAGCTCATTAGGAGAGGGTGCTTCTTGGATATATGTCTTCTGGTGAAATACTTGTTCCAAAATTTTTACTTTTACAAAGATGATGACGATATAATTAAACATCATGTCTTTTGTCTACACAGGCCAAAGGTAACAAGAGGTTGGGCAGAACGTGCAAAAGGAAAACACAGTGATGACATTGAGTGTCTCTTCATGAAAAGAGGAGGCTCAGGGTCTGAGTTCCTGGCAGGGCCTGGGAATCTGAGCTAGGCAAGGATTCGGGATGGGAGAGGTGGATCCAGGGGAAACATCATTTGCTTGTTGCCTCTTCCACTTCATGGAACTGAATTGCTATCTAAGGAGAGACGTCTTAGGGACAAACCAAAATGAATGCTACCAGACTGTCCTTACCATGGGTCATCTGGGTAGGAATAAAATGAGTGGGAGATTCTACATGCTGACCACGGGAGGCAGAGTAGGAGACTGGTTAGGAATAAGAGAATTTGAAAAGAGAATGGGAAGCTCAGATATACTCTCTGACCTAAAGAACATGGTGACAAAGGCTTTGATCATGTCAAGTAAAGCAGATATAGAAGTACTGACTTCATTTGCAAACATGCCAGGATTTAATTCTAGATGCTCCACCTGGCTGGGTAATCAAGGAACTGGAGATCAGGATTTATCTTCCCATTTTACAGATCACAAAACTGAGGCTCAGGAACCTGAAATAAATCACCCAAGTTCACACATCTAGTGAATAACAGAGCCAGGATTAAATTCAGGGCGTGTGACTCTAAATATCATGTCCTTTCCATTACACCAAATGTTTTACAAATGTCTGAAGAGAAAGGAGAATGGTGAGTTCCCAGATTAAAAAACAAATGTGAACCAACTGAACAAACCAGAGTGACAGTAAATGGAAAAGGGCTAGAGCCAGGCAGGCAGTAAAGATGTAGAGGAGGATTACAGAAAGGCATACAGATGTAGGAGGTTGGATAAGGGGTCTGGATTCAGAGGCAGGATCCACCTCAGAGAGAAGTCCCAGGACCACCAGGTGGGTGTGTACTTGCCTGTCAGCCAGGAAATTCAGGTTTTTCCCTGAAAGGCACTTACCACCTTGGCTTCTTAAGGGAAATATGCAGGAATGGCTGTGTAATTTGAGGATCCCAGTGCAAAATGAAAATATGGGCCCCTTGTCCAAGAAGCGGGAAAAAAAGCATTGTTAAATATATTAAACTTGCTAGGTATGGTGGTTCACACTTGTAATCCCAGCACTTTGGGAGGCCAAGGCAGGCTGATTGCTTGAGCCCAGGAGTATGAGACCAGCCTAGGCAACAAGGCAAACCCCATCCCTACATAAAAATACAAAAATAGCTGGGTGTGATGGCATGTGATTGTATTCCCAGCTACTCGGGAGGCTGAGGCAGGAGGATCACTTGAGCCTGGGAGGCAGAGGTTGCAGTTAGCCGAGATCAAACCACTGCACTTCAGCCTGCATGAAAGAGAGAAACCCTATCAAAAAAAAAAAAAAAATGCATCACACAATGTACTAAACTGTAACTCTTTTCTGTCTTATGCTCTCCTTCTCAATGTTTCATGGTATTTTTTATTTGCTATTTAATGTTGTGCTCCTACAAGCATGGAAATTCCCAAGTGGGTGCAGATACTCACAGGCATCTCACTGTGCACCCTATGTTCTTTTCTCTGTCAGGAAGCCTAGCAGGTCATTTATTCAGGTATGCTTCCTAGTGAGCTACATTGGGACTCTAGGATTTGTGGTGGGAATGGGGGTGAAGGTGTCTCCTGTATCCTTGCTGTGTCGCAGAATGGATTGATTTTTCTCTACTTTCCAACAGCTATTGGGAAGCATCGAACATCCCCACATACACATGCATGTTTGCTAATGCTCTTTCAGAGGTACTAGAGGATTAATGTCACTGGCTGAGAAATCTTAATTGGTCTTAAATAGCATATTTCAGAGTTCAGAGAGGATTTTGTTAATGATTTCATTCTAAAGGTAGAGTTCACTATTGCTTAACCTTTGCTGTGAAGGTAATTGCTCAGCCCAAACTATTCTTCTAAGAGGGTGAATGTATCTGTACCCTTTCTGAAGAGACTATCAATAAAAGAGAGATTTCCTTTCTACTGCTCTGCCCCATTTTTTTTTCTCAGATGCATTCCCTCTTCCCTCCATGGGAATGTTGTCACAGGAAATCAACTCATTGGGTTTCCCATTTGACATCTGAAATGATTTTTATCTTTATACTATTTCTCTTGAACAAGAAACACCTTTTTGAAAAGTTCTATTTATGCCATGAAATGTAAGTGTAACCTTTTTAGTTCCTTTTCGGAAAAAAAAAATAGTTCAAGCAGGTGTAACTTCAGCAGTGTCAGCCTTAAACACTTGAGAAAGCTGCCGTTCAGAAAGGTGTGTTCTCCAAATCTTCTTACAATAGGGTAATCAGAGAAAGACTACTCTTAACCTCTCAAAATCCAAGTAATACAGTACCCAAATTCTTGACACAAATAAACAAGTAAAGATTTTTTTATTACTTGATAGTTTTGTTTGAAAGTTTGCCATTCAAGCAACTATCTTCTCACCCATCTCTCCCCCAAACCCAGCCTCCCCACTCTGTCTGTTCAATTTTTAAATTTTGGCCTATGATCCGCAGCATGGAGGCAAGGTTTTTTTGCTTGTTTGTTTGAGACAGGGTCTTTTTCTGTCTCCCAGGCTGGACTGGAGTGGCATAATCACGGTCTCTAGCCTCAACCTCCTGGGATCGTGAGCCTCCCACCTCAGCCTCCCCAGTTACTAGGAATATAGGTGCATGCCACCATACCTGGTTAATTTTTAAATTTTTTTGTAGAGAAGGAGTCTCACTGTTTCCCAGGTTGGTCTCAAATTCCTGAGCTCAAGTGATCCTCCCTCCTCGGCTTCCCAAATTGCTGGGATTACAGGTGTGAGCCACCATGACTGGTCTGAAACAGTTTTTTGACCAATAACTTTTTGAGACTCCTGTGACATCCCAGTCAGGCCTCACTGATAGTATAGCCTCTATAAATGTATTACATACAAATATGTTTTGGGTTGTACAAGTGTTATGAACTGAATTGTGACCCCTCAAAATTCATGCGTCGAAGTCCTTACCCTAGTATGTCAAAATGTAACTGTATTTGGAGACAGGGCCTTTATAGGTATAACTAGGATAAAATGAGGTCATTAGGGTAGGCCCTAATCCAATATGCCTATTGGCCTTTTAATAAGAGGTGATTAGGACCCAGATACACGGGGAAGAATATAAAACAATTCTTGCAACCCAAAAAGTTCTTTCATGTCCCTTTGCAGTCAATCTCTACTCCCTATTTACAGGCAAAAACTGACCTGCTTTCTGTTACAAGAGATTAATTTTGCTAGTTCTAAAGTTGCATATGAGTAGCATCATACAATATGCACTCCTTTGTGCCAAATTCCTGTTGTTCAGCATGTTTTTTAAATTTTCTGTCTTTTGTAGAGATGGGGTTTCACCGTGTTGCCCAGACTGGTCTTGAACTCCTGGACTGAAGCGATCTGCCTGCCTTGGCTTCCCAAAGTGCTGGGATTACAGATGTGAGCCATTGTGCCTGGCCAGCATGTTTTTGAGAGTAATCCATGTTATGTATATATGATTTGTTCCTTTTTATTACTAAATTTCATTCCATTATTTAGATATCCACAATTTGTTTATTCATTTACCTGTTGATGAACATTTAATTTATTTCCAGTTTTTGTCTATAAGTAAAGCTGCCATGATCATTAGTGTAAAAGTCTTTGTATGGATATCTGTTTTTATTTCTCTTGAGTAAATACCTAGGAGTAGAATTGCTGGGTTGTATGGCAAGTGTATTCTTAATTTGTTAAAAAAGAAAAAAGAAAAAACCTATCAAACTTTTTCAAAGTATTTTACTTATGCACGAATTTTTATGTTCTTAAATCATGAACTTACCATTTTACTTTTCCACCAATAATGAATGAGAGTTCAAGTTGTTCTATATCCTTGCTAACCCTAATATTATGGGTTTTTAGATATTTTAGCCATTCAGATGGGTATATAGTAGTCTCTCACTGTAGTTTAAATTTCACTGTTCCCTGATGACTAATGATGTTAAGCATCTTTTCATATGCTTACCAAATATTTCCTTGGAGAAATGTCTGGCCAAATATTTTGCCCATTACTTAATTGGATTTGATTTATCATGAGTTATCAGGATTCTTTATATATTCTGAATGTAAGTCTCTTGTCCAACATATGTATTAACGTTTTTTCCTTGCTCATGGCTTTTCTTTCCCTCTTGTTGATTTTGGATTTTTGGATGAGCAGAAGATTTTACTTTTACTGATGTCCATGTTTATTAACTTTTCCATTCATAATTACTGATTTTTGCATTCTAAGAATTTTCAGAGTTGAAAACATTTCCTCCTATGCTTTCTTCTAAAAGTTGCATAGTTTTAGTTTTTACATTTAAGCCTATTATTAATTTGAAGTTATTTTCTGTGTATGGTATGAGGTAAGAGTCCTCACACCATTGGGTTTTCTTTGCATGTGCATGTGGCTATTCAATTATTTCAACATCATGTAGTCATAAAAACTTTTCCCACTGAAAAGTCACTCGGCACCTTTGTCAACAATTTATTGACCATATTTATGTTGTTCTATTTCTGAATTTCTATTGTTCCATTATTCTATATGTCTATTCTTATGTCAATACTATACCATCTTGATTACTGTTGCTTTACAGTAATCAAGTAAGACTTCAGGTCCAATTTTGTTCTTCTATTTCAAAATTGCTTTTGCTATCCTAGGTCCTTTACCTTTTCATATACATTTCAAAATCAGCTTATACATTTCCCAAAAACTTGCTAGGATTTTGATTAAAATTGTGTTAAATCTATGATTCAATTTGGAGAGAATGAGCATTTTAATAATAATGAGTTATTACAACACATAAACATATATTTTTGTCTCCCATTATTTTGGTCTTTAATTTCTCAGCAATGTATTTCTGTTTTCACTGTACATGTCTTCTACATATTTTATTAAATTTATCCAAAAGCATTTAATATTTGTTGATACTCTTGTAGACACCATCTAAAATTTTTAATGCCTAATATTTTTTGGTAGTATATAGAATTATAGTTGAATTTTATATATTGACATTATTTCCTAACACCTTGTTAAAACCCTCATTAGTCCTAGTAGCTCTGTTGTAGATTTTTAGGGTTTTCTATGCGCCCAATCATGTTGTCTGTGAATAAAGGCAGTTTTGTTTTACTACTTTTTCCCCCAATCTGTATCCTCTTTATTTCTTTTTTTTTATTGCACATGCTAAGACTTCCAGTACATTGTTGAATAGAAATTGTGAGAACATTTTTGCTTCATTCCTGCTCTGAATGTGAAATAATTTACTGTTTCAATATTAATTTTGATGTTAGCCTAATATTTTTTATATATTCAAATAGGTGTTGGATTTCGTTGAATGCTTTTTTAAAAACATCTATTGAGATAATCAAATGACTTCTTCTATTTAGTTCACTAATGTGATGAATAAATTTGATTGATTTTCAAATGTTAAACCAAATTTGAATTTTTAAGATAAACCCAGCTTCTGATGGTACTTCCAGACTAGCCTTGTGCTGCCCCAACAGAGGTACCAGCAACAGCTAAGTGGAGCCTCTTCCTCAGAAGTCTGAGCAACAGCTCTACAGGGCCTTTCCTCTGAGCCCTGTTGTCTGCAGCTCAGAAGGTCTGAGGATCAACTACTCATTGCCAATTTTCTGAGCAACTAGTTTCTGCTAATTTCACCTCCTCAGTTTTTCTTCCCAGCCCTAGGGCCCATCACGCTTTCATAAAATCATGGCTTCTCATAGACGGAGATACTTTAGAGATTACATAGGGTAACCTTCCTGCCAATGCATGAATCCTTGCTACGATATCTCTGTTAAATTGTCATCCATCCTTAGCTTGAGACCACTTGAAACAAGAAACTCAGTATATCCTGCTTTCTCAAATAAAAAGAAGTTAAGAAAATAAGACAGATTAAGAGGAGGTGCTGTTACAGTTGGAGATTTAGTTTTCCTGAGCAGTGCTAAAGGTCATTATTTATAGGTCCATCTGTTTCAATGGCTTTCCTTTTTTAAAAAATTTTTTTAACACTGCAAATTCCTATGGCTATATTTTCAGAATTCCATGAGTTCTGTAGGGAAATTAGAAAAAAATGTTTATTTCCATAGCATTCTTAAGTAAAAGCAATACGACATATTCTAGATGATTTCCATGGTCATGGAGTACTTACAACAGAATACTATCCCGTATTTTCAACCACATATTTTAAATGTCCATGTTCACTTTATGTCTATGTTACAGTGTATTCGAAAGAATAGTATATGTTAAGAATAAGAATACTGGATTCAGGTCACCTGGTTTGGAATTCCAAGTCAGCAATTTACTGTATGTGTGACTTTGGGCAAATTACTTTGTCTTTCTATGCCTCCATTTCCTCATTTGTAAAATGAAGAAATTAAAATATCTTTTTATATGAATGTTAGGAGGATTAAATAAATTAATATACTGACACAATGCTTAGCTCATAATAAGTAAATATATAAATGTTTGGTAGTGTCATTAAATAGTACTAATTTAATTATAGCCAGCTAGTAACAAAGGCATGCAGACTTAATATGTACTTTAATCATTATGTACCATGTGAAGGCTAAACACCACCACAGCACATCATACAAAGGATTAGCAGTACTTGTAATAGATAAAAGTGGTGAGACAATGAAGTAATTATATGGCACATAGTACCGTAAGCATGCACCACAACATAAAGAGTTTTCAGCAAAATAACTTAATTTGTCATATTAATGTTAGTGTTGATTTACATTTTACTATATTTATAGTTTGCTTATATTTAAACAAATTGGGTTTCTATTTACACATCATTGAGAAGTAGAAGCAAATGGAGTTTATGTTTAGTTTCATATTGTACATATTTAAATAACATGCTACCAAAAGTAATTTGTCAACACTGGAAGTTCATGAGGTAATTTTTCCCTTTAAAGTTGGTCCATACATTATTCAAATTTGAGCTATATGATATAGTGAGGCCACTTCTTTTCCTAATGAAGCACTATCTCTAGTGGTAATTCTAAATGGGCAAAACACGAAACAGGCCACTTACACCAAAGACCAGTGTATTAGTCTGCTCTCGCACTGCTCTAAAGAAATATCTGAGACTGGGTAATTTATAAAGAAAAAAGGTTTAATTGGCTCACAGTTCCACAGGCTATACGGGAAATGTGATGCTGGCATCTGCTTGGCTTCTGGGGACATCTCAGGAAACTTGCAATCACGGTGGAAGGCAAAGGGAAGCCAGCACTTCACATGGCTGGAGCCGGAGGAAGAGAGAGAAGGAGGAGTTGTCACACACTTTTAAACAACCAGATCTCACTCATTATTGCAACAACAGCACCAAGGGGAAGTGGTGTTAAACCATAAGAAACCAACCCACTGATCCAATCGCCCCCCATCAGGGCCCATCTCCAGTTTCAGGATTACATTTCAACATGAGATTGGGGTCCAAACACAGATCCAAACCATCAGGGAGGCTCAGTCACCATATTTAAAATCCAAAGTATGAAATTGGAAGAAGGTACATTTTGAAGAGTCTAAGTACCTACAATAAAAGAAAAGTGAGGAGGGATATGTAGATGAGGTAACGCAGAACTAAAAAATGTTTGAACGTTTTTAAGTGCCAGGCACCACCTTCTGTGTAAGAGTGCTGCAACTTTCAGATGAGGAAAATGTGATTCAAGGAAGTCAATAACTTGCTTGAGGTTGTAGAGCTAGAAAGTAGCAGAGCTGGGTTCCTCACCAGGTTGCCTTCCTCTGAAGCTGATCTTTTTGTACTACAGCTTCGTTTCTGAAAGCCACAGGTGACTTCTGAGATGAAGATCTATGATTGGAACTCCTGCCCAGAAATTCCAGAATGGAAGTCTTTTTGGACTGAGAAGACCGGAAAGGCCCTTCTGAGCATTCCTCGGCTTCCAACGCAAAGAGGGAAGAAGCCTGCCAGCTGGATTACTATTATGGTTAATTTGATGTCAACTAGACTGGGCCATTGGTTCTCCAGATAGCTAGTTACACATTATTTGTGGGTGCATCTGTGAGGGTGTTTCCCGAAGAGATTAATATTTGAAGAGGTGAACTGAGTAGAAAAGATTGCCCTCCCCAGTGTGAATGGCTATCAGGCATCCAACCCACTGAGGGACTGAATAGGATAAAAAGATGGAAGAAGGTTGAATTAACTTTGACTGCTTGAGCTAGGACATCAATCTTCTCCCACCCTCTATACTCCTGGTTCTTAGGCCTTCAGATTCAGTCTGGAATCTACACCATTGATTCTGTGGCTCTCAGGCGTTTGAACTACATCACTGGCTGCCCTGAGTTTGCAGCTTGCACACAACAGATCATGAAACTTCTGTCTCCATTATCACATGAGCCAATACCTTAGAATAAATAAATATACAAATCTCTCTCTCTCTCTCTCTCTCTCTCTATATATATATATATATATATCCTCATATATTATGTGTGTATATATATCTTTATATATTACATATATACACACGTATATTTCGTACTGTGTCTCTGGAGAACCCTGACTAATACAGTCACCTTCTGGCAAATCAGCTAGAGAGGGCTGGCTCTCAGTATCCTAACAGCTCCAGATGCAGTTTTAAGCTGGAAGAGCAATTCTACCAGAAGCTTCTTTCTTTTCTTAACCCAATTATGTTAAGGAAGAACAACTGGCCATTTATTTTCATAAGTGGGTTCATGACCTCAAATAATTATAGATCCAAATATGCCTGGGAAACATAGGCTTTCCCTTCCTCGGTTTACATATCATTTTCTGCTAAAGAAATAGAGGTGCCCACGTCTTAATTCTGGGAGAATCATTTTCTCCCAGAATACAGAGGATGTTAGAAAGGAAGCACAGTGCCTCTTTCTCCCTCCACCCAAGGTTTCACATTTTTCTTGTTCTTCTCTACTAGAAAGCTACACGCTAAACTTTTCATCCTCAAATGTTCACATGGTAAGTTAGAGTCAAGACACTCCCAGGCCCCCACTTTTCAAAAAGCCCAGTTCCCAAATACAGAGTCCACTTTTGCAAAAATGCTATCTAGTCTCTTCTGCTTTGCTGCTGCAGCATTCCCTAGAGGCTCTCAGAGACACTTGAGAGCCTGGTTCCTCCAAGTCCAGGCTCTTCCAGCCTTTCTCTACTATGCAGGGTAAGGGGCACTAATGTCTCTACCAGTGGCTTCACCCCATTGTTAAGGTTGGATGTGGTTTTTGTGGATCACAGTTAATATAAATATTTCAAAAATATTGATAGTTTAGGCAAGTTTACTTCAGTTTTGCAACTCATTTTAGGTATCATCATGTAAATTTTTAGAATTGTCAAATTTAGAAAAAACTTTAACAAGTTGTTAAATTGGGAAGATTTTTCCACAGACCAGCTCCTGGCTCTATACAT
Organism: Macaca fascicularis; assembly: GCF_037993035.2. NCBI lineage: Eukaryota > Metazoa > Chordata > Mammalia > Primates > Cercopithecidae > Macaca > Macaca fascicularis. The sequence goes on along the minus strand of NC_088388.1, from coordinate 37,660,376 downwards.
TCTAAACCTTGTTTCTCCACCACTCCCCACATACTGCCGATGCTGAGTGCCACAGGAAACATTTATGTCACGATATGGCCTCAGGCCTTATGCCTTCATTTTACCACACCGGATGAGTCAGCATAGAAGGCAATAGGGTTATTCCTGGAAGCTATTTCTAGACCAGGATAGCTAACTGTAACTCAACCATATAGGGAAGTGACTGTAAACCACATGAAGATCCACTATCAATCTCAAGTTCATTGTGCCCCCAGTTCAACTTGCCCTTAAGGTCCCAGGAATGTCTGTGGCTGTACCAGTTACCAATAATACCGGACATGCAGGGGAGTATGGGAACAGGAACTTTGGAGGGGGACAGAGTGGTCTTGACTGAGTGCAGTTGAGTGTAAAATATTGCAGATTAACAAGACATATGACCACATAAACACATTCCTAGAGCTCTCCCCAGAGACTTGGAAGGGACTAATGCAAACGAGCCCTGAAACTTAAGCTCCATTAGTTTCACCCATCTGTCTCTGCCTTGCATTTAGTGTGTATGAACTTCTTACTCTACATGGTCCATTTTTTTGTCAGTGTTCTTTGTGCCTTTAAAGTTGCCAAAATATGTGTTTTATTTTATTTTTTAATTCCTAGATTTGTGAAATGGATCATTAGTGATTTAATTTTCATTTAAATAATGAATTCCTACTATTTAACCTCACGCTTATTACAGAGAATTGGCTGTGGGAGAAGCAGCCATTGGAAGGGTCTCGTGCTTCTGACTTTCAATCTGGGACTTAAATTTGAAAGTAAGGTTTGTTACCTCTGACCCTGACATCTTAATGTCCATGGTACATATTTTATGGTCGGTCAATAATTTAGGCTCATGCACCTCTGTTTTAGCTCCTCAGGAGGATAACTGTCCATGTCTTTGAAGTTCCTTATGACCCTCTGAAGTAAATTCCATGTAAAACAAGCACAATGCTTCTATTTGAGGTCTAGTGATCACAAATGGATTCTCCAAATTTGGTGAAAATCTGATAAGCTGTTTTCATGTGATGTAATTACAAATAGACCAAAAATGCAGTGGTTTGTTTGTTTGTTTGTTTGTTTGTTTGTTTTTAGACAGAGTCTTGCTCTTTCGCCAGGCTGGAGTGCAGTGACGCGATCTCTGCTCACTGCAACCTCCCCCTCCCAGGTTCAAGTGATTCTCCTGCCTCAGCCTCCTGAGTAACTGGGATTACAGGTGCGTGCCACCAAGCCCAGCTAATTTTTTTTGTATTTTTAATAGAGACAGGGTTTCACCATGTTGGCCAAGATAGTCTTGATCTCTTGAACTCGTGATCTGCTGGCCTCAGCCTCCCAAAGTGCTGGGATTACAGGCATGAGTCACTGCCCAAAAATGCACTTTTAGTTGTACAGTTTTATGCCTTGTATCTTTCCCTAAATGATTTGAAGTAGTTTATGATTACACATATTTTTTCGTTTTTCTTTTACAAATAAAAAAGTAGAACAGACAATGAAAAATACAACTCAGAGAAAAACAGAAGTTGATGTAGAATGGTTGAAAGAGAAAGCTCGTACATAAAAATGCAAGCATGATTGTTACCAGAAAGGGGTTCTGATCCAGACCCCAAGAGAGGGTTCTTGGATCTCACACAAGAAAGAATTCGATCTGAATCGATAAAGTGAAGGCAAGTTTATTAGGAAAGTCAAAACATAAAAGAATGGCTACTCCATAGGCAGAGCAGCCCTGAGGGCTGCCGGTTGCCCATTTCTACGGTTATTTCTTGATTGTATGCTAAACAGGGGGTGGATTATTCATATCTCCCTTTTTTAGACCATACAGGATAACTTTCTGATGTTGCCATGGCATTTGTAAACTGTCATGGCGCTAATGGGAGTGTAGCAGTGAAGACAACCAGAGGTCACTCTCAATGCCATTTTGCTTTTGGTGGGTTTTAGCAAGCTTCTTTATTGAAACCTGTTTTATCAGCAAGGTTTTTATAATCTGTATCTTGTGCCAAACTCCTATCTCATCCTGTGACTTAGAATGCCTACCTATCTGGGAATGCAGCACAGTAGATCTTAGCATTATTTTACTCAGCTCCTATTCAAGATGGAGTTGCTCTGGTTTAAACACCTCTCATGCTTCCGCTCTTGCTTTTATAGGAGAACCCTTAATCCTAAGGGCTGTAGAAGGACACAGATCCATCTTCTGTAACTTCTTCATGCTGAATAGGCGTAATGATATTCCTGCCTAACTATTAGAGTCTCTTGTATTCAAGGTAGAGAGCAGCTCAGTCAGAAAGCATCAGTATGGGTGAAGGCCATTCATAACTCTTAAGTTCCAATGAAAGGTAATATCTGGAAGAGTAATAAGTATTTAAGAAAATATTTAGGAAGTGTATTCTGCATTCCTACACAAAATGTACAGCCACAATATATTCCACAACAGTAAAGCAAAATAAGTAAAAGTATCCCAAGTAAATGAAATTAGAAGGTTTTCCATGAACTGTTCAACTGTTGGAACCAAGCTGATATGGAGTCACTAGCTGATTCCAATATGAGCCCAGAATTAGAATACTGGTTTAGATTTTTACATGACCCAACCCTCTTGTTACTTCTGAGCAGCAGTCAGAAATTACTGGTTGTTTCACAGAAATAAGCATGGTTAGTCTAAACTGAAGACTAAAACTAAAAAATAACTGAGACTAGAATCTAATAACAGGTGTAACATAGTTTTTGAAACATAATTTTTCTCTCTCCAGTCTCCCATTTTTACTAAAGACAAACAATGGTAAGACCAATTTGTTTTATCATACTTGGCCTGATTATTTGTATAAAGTGCAGCAAGCATAATTATTTGCCACATAGGCTTCTTTTAATTGGCTTTGATTGAACTTTTGGTCCATAAGGAATCTCAGATAAGACTGTTTTTAAAGCCAGGCCCAGCCATGGGTTTGTACCCTCAAATGCCTATACGAGTTGGGTAAGTTCCTCTCCTCTTGGGTAAATTAAAGGTAACTTGGGGCTCCTGGGCCTGTTAGAAAGTGACATTCTTTACTTACCACATCAGAAACCTTGCACAGGGAGTGTGTAGACAAGGTATGAGGTCAGTTTTCCCAAAGGACTTTTACTGGCTCTACAAGTCATTCAAGTTTGATTCCTTAAAGGGAAGCACGCCAGTCAAGGCCTTAGTAAAATAATCAGTTTCTCCTACTGTGTCCTGTTACAAATGAAAACAGATCCTTATTACACTTATGCAAATAACTTTATTGCCATAAGCTAAGAATACTCACAACTAGTTTCCAAATTCTGGAGAAATCAGGAGGAGAGAAATACAAATGCTCCAAATTTTGTTGACAGGAGTATATTTTACTCAGTTACTACAAGCTGTAAATAACTAAAAATAAAAGTTTTCTTGACTCTGAAAAACAAAGGATCTGCAACATTCTAAGCAAAAAGTCAAAAAGATTTTATGTAACAATTGTAACTATTAATAACACATGCTAAGTCATATTAGAAATATAGGAGTTACTTATAATTTTGGAACACATACCAATAACACATTTATACAAATAAACCCCAAAGAAAGCCAAACATCATTTTATATTTGACAGTTCTTCCTGTATGACTTTTATAAGTCATAAAAATAAGTCATATGTTCTTTCTTTTTTTTTTTTTTTGAGACAGAGTCTTGCTCTGTCGCCCGGGCTGAAGTGCAGTGGCCGGATCTCAGCTCACTGCAAGCTCCGCCTCCCAGGTTCACGCCATTCTCCTGCCTCAGCCTCCCGTGTAGCTGGGACTACAAGCGCCCGCCACCTCGCCCAGCTAGTTTTTTGTATTTTTTAGTAGAGACGGGAGTTTCACCATGTTAGCCAGGATGGTCTCGATATCCTGACCTCGTGATCCGCCCGTCTCGGCCTCCCAAAGTGCTGGGATTACAGGCTTGAGCCACCGCACCCGGCCATCAAATGTTATTTCTACATCAGTATACTATTAATGTTAAACCCTATCCTTAATAAAACTTTGTAGACATATCTACCCAATTTTAATGTTCTTCTTGATAAGCCTTTTATAATCCTTTACAAGTTTTTGTTAAAGAGATCAGTGCTAAGAAAAGCTTGTACTTTTATTCCAGTTTTCAATTAATGGAAAAAACTGAATAATATCCCTTTAATTTTAGCCAGTATGTCCACACACATAATTGCTTTTACAATTAATTTTTCACAGACCTTCCACAACTTGCTTAAACCTTCAGCTTGGTCTTTTTTTAACTTAAAGCAATCCTCTTTAAACTAGGCAAAAAAGTCCACATTCCCATGACTTCTTATAATCTTTTACCAAAAACACATTTCTTTGTCCTTACACTCCTTGCATATAAAACTGTTTTTCTTTCCCAAAGATTATTTAAGTCACATGGACTGAAAAGCATAACACTTTTTACTTTTCTGACAAAATATGTGATTTAAGCACTTATTATTTTTAAGCCAATCAAGGTCTTCCATATATAAACAATACAAAGACAGAAGGAGATCTAGTACTTGTAAGATTTTTCATTTTCCAGTTTCTTAATTGGATTACTGGCTTCAGAGTGGAGCCCTAGGAGGAACAGAGCCAAGAAAGCATGCAGTTTCTACAGCAAGCAGGCACAGCTGAAGGCAGAACAGATCCCCCCAGTGAAGGGCTCCATTTTTATATCAGATCTTGGATCCCAAAAAGAGGGAATCAGCCCATCCCATGGGAGTCTTATCTCTCAATAAGAGGTGGGGACATCTCCATATTTCTAGGTGGCCAGAAACATGCTTCTCTGATCCAAACGTGTAAAAAGTTGAGTATCCCCCATAACTGCTGTTAGCTGTCCCCAAAAGTATATTTCCTACTTAACTATTACACAACAAATCTCTCTCATAATGCGAAGTAATTTCTGACACCCCCAAAAGTCAAAAACATCAGATAACACAATGCAAAACAGAAGAAAGCCTTAGGATTTTGAAGGGGATCTATCTGCTTCCGATTTCTGAGGTTTCAGGAGGAAAACAGAGGTTTTTCCCAAAACGGGGTTTGTAGCACCTCCTGTTTTTCCCAGGGAGTCCCAGGCTGTTAGAGCTTGAATATCCACTTTTCATTAAGCTGACTTTTAACCATAGCAGTCGTTTAAAAAAGTCCTTTTAAATTTCTTATTACCCAACTTTAGCCAGGCCAAACAGCCAATATTTCTGTGCTCAGAGAAAGAAAAATTCAAGATGGTTCATGGAGGGGAAAAGAATCATAAAATGGTAAGGGTCAACAGATATCAAACCAAAAAGGACTTATTCTCTAAGCCAGGAATTGAACCCAGGCTGCCACTACAAAATGCCAAAGTCTTAACCACTGAGCTACAGCATTGGACAGTTTCCATTGCCCTTCCCAGGAGCCTACAGCAGCTAATTTTGAGCTTTCAAAGGCCTTTAACCGCTTACGACAATTTTTAGGGCTATGACAAGAACCCAAAATTCCTGTCCTCCAGATGGCAGAAATCAAGAGAAAGTACCATCACATGGTTACAAGGTCAAGCTCCCAAAGACATAACTGGCCAGTTAAATGAAGTCTCCAGAAAATGACAGTGAAACGGAGACAGCAACAAGAAGTTGATTCATGTAGCAAAGACGACAAGGCAGGTTAATACAAAGAGCATTGCAGTTAACATATCCTGGTGCCAAACCCATTCTAAGCTAAAAGGAACCTTAATGAATGGGGCCTCTAACCCTTTACATCTTAGGAAGGACTCTAACCTTTCTAAGTTGGGCTTCCAAACCACGTTTGGTCAAGCATCCTTGCCTTTTATTAAGAGGAGCCTCTAACACTCTCTGTTTTAGGAGGGACTCTAACTCACCTAAGTTGGGCCTCTAACCCCAATCCCCTTTACCCCGGTAAATGCACCCCACTTACCCAAAGTCAGCCAATACGTGTATGCAGATGATTTTCCTCTGGATCAGGAGTTTCTTCAGTTTTGTCTCTTTGGGGTTCATGAGAAAGATGATACCAGAAAGGGGTACCAATCCAGATCCCAAGGGAGGGTTCTTGGATTTCATGCAAGAAAGTATTTGAGATGAATTCAGAAAGTGAAGGCAAGTTCATTAGGAAAGTAGAGGAGTAAAAGAATAGGCAGAGCAGCGAGGGCTGTTCCTTGCCCATTTCTATGGTTATTTCTTGATTAGATGCTAAACAAGGGGGGATTATTCATGCCTCCCTTTTTTAGATGATACAGGGTAACTTCCTGATGTTGCCATGGTATTTGTAAACTGTCATGGTGCTGGTGGGAGTGTAGCAGTGAGGATGACCAGAGGTCACTCTCATTACCATTTTGCTTTTGGTGGGTTTTAGCTGGCTTCTTTACTGCAACTTCTTTTAACAGCAAGGTCTTTATGATATGTATCTTGTGTCAACTTCCTATCTCATCCTGTGACTTAGAATGCCTAACTACTTGGGAATTCAGTCCTGTAGGTCTTTGCCTTGCTTTACTCAGCTCCTATTCAAGATGGAGTTGCTCTGGTTTAAACAACTCTGACAGTCCTATGTGATACTGGGTTGAGACTCCTCAAACCATCTGTTCTATATAATCGTTTGTTGGGGGTTGGGGAATGTTTACAAAATACTGATTCCTGAGACTTAAAAACTGGATAATCCAATTTAGTAGTCATTAGGTGGAACCCAGAATGGATCTCATCCACTGTCTAAATCCCAGAATATCACCTGGTACTTAGTATAACATGCATGAAGTATTTGTTGAAAAAATTAATAAATGAATAAATAAAATGAATGCTTCCTTTCTTCAATAAGTTGGAAATTATTTAAAGACCTGTTCAGTGCCCTGTCCATCTTTATAGTCACTAAAATACTTTCTATAGTTCATTTATTCATAAAAAATGTATTGAAGGTGTATTACGTGCCGGGCATCTAAGCTCTATAGTAGCAAACAATCTAATATGGTAGTAAATAAAAAATTCTAATGAGGAAATAAGCAAGAACTAATTTTTACTTTTATGTGTTTATATTAATCCATGATGTTACACAGCAATAGCTCTTTAAATATAGTGAGCACATGTGTGGCTTTTGTATGAATTACAAGAGGAGTCCCATCTCCCAGAAGGATCTTCCCCCTGAAAGATCTTCTACCTAAACTTATAATTGTGGTGTAACAACAAGGTCTGTGGAATGGCTTCACTGAAGGCCTTAGAATGGTCCCTGAATTTTGTGCCCTTCAACAGTGACTAAAATGCCTTTATAAAACTTTACATCAGAAGACCATGATGGCAAGCCTTAGAACCCAGAAGCTGTCTTGGAAAATACTCTCTATCTCATATTAAGCAGTAAGAGCCTTTGCCGAGGCCATGTTTAGAAACAGGATCTCCTCAGGCCCATTTATAGCTCTGAGCCATTCTGCTTCCTACTAAGGGAACTTCTAGGGACAGGGCCACCCCTTTCAGCCAAATACTCACGGTCAAAGAACAGTCATTGGCTCCCCAGGAATGTTTCCCTTTCCCCTTCTTTGGCTCTGCTTTAGCATATAAATACTGCTCCAGCATCTCTGTTATCTGTGGCGCCAGGAAGACTGTGTCCCGTGACAGCAGGGACTGGTAGGACGAGCACTACAGGCTGCCTGCCTACGGCCAGGGCCCATTAACCTCCTATTCCAGCTCATTGTTTTACAAGTGGTCATCGCCACCTCGCTGCCCAGTCAGAAGCAAGTAGCAGCTTTACAGCCTACTTAAAGAAAATGGCTCAGTACTTAGGCATTTTCTGGTGCCCCAGGGTTCAAAGTGAAATTAATTTCCATTACCGCCTATAATAAATCACCTCACCCAACACATGTATGAAATTCCATTCAGTAGACTCAAGTCATTCTGGGGCCACACAGAAGAGCATGCACACTTCAGCTTGAGCGTAGTTAATTTCTCTGCTTGGATAGAGCTGATGGGGCCCTGCAAACAATTAGGTTCCAACAGAGCTGATGGGATGTGAAGCAGTCCTGAAACACACAGATAGGAACCCTGCCTGAGAATCCTGGGTTTAGTTAGAGGAGAAGGGGGAGTTCTTTCTTTCTTGGAACACTTTTTAGTGCCCCCCGCCCCTCCCCACCTCTCTCTTTCCTCTCTGGGGCCTTGTCAAAGTCATAGATACACTGACTTTTGTGATAGGGACAGTAGAAGCCCCTCTGATGTCAGAATCTGGATCTGGTTGGAAACTCTTGGAGGTCTTTTGTGGGGAATGTGTGTGGCTAGTCATTCTGAGTCTCAATCATTTTATGAAAGAAACTGCGGAATGATCCTAAGTGCCTCATACAGCCGGAGAATGAAGAAAGTAAATAGCAGGGTACAGCGTTACTGAGACAAATCAACAGAAGTCGGAAGGATGGTGAACGTGACTCACATTCAGCGAATCATGCCTGAGGAATTTAAGCCACAGAGGCCCAGAATCTTCGAACTAGAAGAGATCTCACAGAGGTTGAGTCCAATCCCCATGGGCTAGAGATGGGAAATGAGGAAAACAGAGACATGAGATGATAATAGTAACCGCTACTGTTTATTAGGCCCCCATTCTGTGCCTTCAAAGTACTAATTTGTAACATTTGTATTGATTAAGCCCCATGGACATTCTGGGAAATTGTCTTTTTTATGTTTTTAAACCGATTTATATTTACAGAGAAATTGAGAAGATAGTGCAGAAAGTTTCCATATACTCCATAACCAGTTTCTCTTATTATTAATAGGTTACATTGGTGTGGTACATTTGTTATATTATATGAACCACTATTGTTACCTTATTATTAACTAAAGTTCATGCTTCATTCCAATGATTTCCTTAGCTTTTACCTAATGTCCTTTTTCTATCCCAGGATCTCATCCAGGTTATCACATTACATTTAGTTGTCGTGTTTCCCTAAGCTCTTCTGTGACAGTTTCTCAGACTTTCCTTTTTTTTGATAACCTTGATAGTTTTGAAGAGCTCCAATTAGGTATTTTTTTAGAATGCCACTTTATTGGAATGTGTCTGATCTTCTTCTCTATAGAAGAGAAGAAGATCTTCTTCTCTTCTTCTCTCTTGGACTGGGTTATAGGTTTTTGGAAGGTGAGGTAGGTATTTTTATCCTCCTTTGCAAATGAGAAAACAAACACTTAGTGAAATAAGGGGAATTAAGTCATGTCACTAATATAAGTAATGAAGTCAGGTTTGGAACCTAAGTCTTTTCTGAATCTAGAGATCAAGTTCTTAACCATCACATTGCTTTCCTGTAGTCCTATTAGTTGAAAGCCCAACGAGGACTTAAATCTGAAACCCAACTTGGTATTCTTTCACAGAAATGGATGGTTGAAGCAATAGGTAGGTAGGTAAGTAGGTAGATAGGTAAGTAGATGGATAGATAGATGATAGACTCTTTATAAATGTCTCATGATGACATGTGTAACACAGTCTTACCATAAACACTCAAGCACCATAGACATATATGAAATTATAGTGCCTTGCAAGCACTCTGCAATAATTGCTACTGTTAGGTGTAGAGCCCTCCAATTTTTCTATGCTTATGCCATGTATAATTTTTGTTGGCATGCATAATTATGCCAACATAATTTTTAATGGAAGTATATTACACATACTGTTCTGCAAGGTTTTTTTCCTAATAATATATCACACAATTTTATGAACTATACATTTGAGTTTGACTGAACTTTCTGTGTACTCTGAATTAACTGGTTCCTTATAAATGGACATCAGATCTCTCAATTTATTGCTGATGCTCTTTCCCTTAATATGGTGGACCTAAAAATTCAGCAATCATGAGTATCATTTGGGGAGTGCATTAAAATACTGGCTAGGTGTGGTTGGCTCATGCCTGTAATCCCAGCACTTTGGGAGGCCAAGCCAGGGGGATCACCTGAGGTCAGGAGTTAGAAACAGGCCTGACTAACATGGCAAAACTCCATCTCTACTAAAAATACAAAAAAAAAAAAGAAAGAAAGAAAGAAAAAAATTTAGCCGGGCGTGGTGTCAGGCACCTGTAATCCCAGCTACTTGGGAGACTGAGGCACAAGAATCACTTGAACCCGGGAGACAGAGGTTGCAGTGAGCCGAGATCGCACCACTGCAATCCAGCCTGGGTGACGGAGCAAGACTCTGTCTCAAAAGCAAGCAAACAAATAACAACAACAACAAAACCCAAAACATATTCTTTGGTACCAAGGATTTTAGAGTTTGACTGATCTATAGATTCTTACTGAAAAGGTTTGTCAGAATTTAGATTTTTTTTTATGAACACATTTTTTTTTTCTCTAGGGGAGTATAGATGGAAGTGATTTTGAGACCATATGAATTTGAAAACAAAGTCTAGTCTTCCTCTTTGTAACTTGCCAGTATAAGTCCCTCCTTCGTTTGAATAGAAATAATCCATTCTGACATACAAACTTCAGAAACTCCAACTGGCTCCAGTGAAACACATCTGCATTTGTGACTTTGTCAAATAAATGCTCGGAATGGACTTGCTTTACTGGCAAAACTGGTATTACAGTATATGCTGGGGGCAAATTAGGATGGGTCTCATTTGTACCCTCCAACAATCTGAGGGATAAGCAGATCAGATATCTTGTAAGGTTTTATGAATGAAGAAAGTGCTTGAGTCTTAGAGGGGCTTGTGAAGATCACACTGGCTTGAGTGATCAACTCACAGCAACCAGGCCAGTGCTGCCAAGACTTCCACTTATTGCAGAAGGTGTTTTCCCCATGGTGGGAAGTCCATCCATTGGTAGCTTCAGCCTTCCATCCTAAAATATTGTGGCTTAGATGGAGGGATTTTCTTCTACCCAATTTTAGTGTAAAAAAACATCCCAGGGAATGATTCTGATTGGCCCATATTTGATACACACCAAAATCTAGACTTACCTCTATAGCCAAAGGGGTGGGAACTGCAACTGGTCAGACTAGGGTCATGTGCCTAACCATGAGGTCCCATCAGAATCACAGGTAGAAGAGAGGAAGATGCAGCTCCCTAAAGGGAAAAGATGGAGACTGAACACAGTTATGAGAAGAAAAGGAAAGAGTACTGGCCAGACAAAAACAGCCCATGTTCACCACAGATTCTCTTCATATAACACTTTACATTTGTAGAACTGTATCATTATGAAGACACTGTTACACATAATTTCCTCAAGATGAAGATCCATTGGTAATTAGCAATACCTGTTAACTTTAAAACAAAAATGTGTTAAAGTCCTTTAGGAAATTTGCTTTTTAAAGATTATGACATAATTCCAAATATTCCTTGGTCAAATGAACATACCATGCTGATTGTCCACTTGGAGATACATACTACAGATCAGTGTATTCACATTAAAGGCTCCGAGAAGTTTCTGAAGCAAAGAACCCTGTTTAGCTTATTTTTCCAGCCATTTCCCAAAGTAACTTTAAAATGAAATTGTCTTATATTCTCCTTGGTTATAACTATCCATTCATTTGGAACTAGAGTCCTGCAAAACTCATTGGAGGAAATGCTATACCGTTCAATTCATCAGCAAAATTTTTTTATTAGCAATTAGTAGTAAACTTCAGCCAAGTCAAAGGATTTCAACTTTTAATAGAAACAGTCCCTATTAGTAGTGTTTTGCTATAGAAAATAGGAGTCCACAACTAGCTCCACTACGTCACAGCATTCCAAGCATATCAGACAGAGTGATCTCTTTCTATAAACAATATTTCATAACATTTCCTTTATCATCCTAAAATGAAAGTCACAGATAATGTAGGCTACCTACCCATAAAATTTCAAAAAAGATTCATATTATACCTTAACTGTAACAGAAATAAAAGTAAAATAATTTAAAATAAATTAATATCTATCTAAATTTATAAACGGTTAGCTCCCACCATGCTAGAACATCTACTGAAGTAATCAGACACTTGCACTTATAACTTATACATTAAATCTCTAGGAATGTGACAGCAACAAATACAGACTGATAAGAAGGTGTGGTATTGATAACTCAAATACCCTGAGGGGTGTTGCTATCAATGATGTGATTTTTCTTAAAGGGTGAACTACTCTTGGTAAAGTTCTACACAGGATAAAGAAGTCTTTTTCATTTGCATGGTAGCTGCCTTGCTGGAAAATTCAGTGTACACCCTATGTTAATATGTAAAATTCAGCTCAATTTTAAACTCAAATAACTCTAAGTAGATTGATTGATTTACCTATATGATGGCTTAGTGGGACATTCAAAAGTCCTACAAAACAGGTAACAATTCTTCATACATGGCCCACATATTAAAATTCACTTAGAATCCCTGGTCCCAGCCCACACTAAATGCCAGTAGTGCCTCCTGCAGTAATTTGACAGCCAAAACATCCCGACAAATTTCCAAAACGCCCCCAGGGTACAGAATTGCCTCCTTTGAGAACCACTATGATATAAATTACATTTTGTCTTACAGTTAAATTTTGTATTGTAATGAATGCCCTTAGGTAATGAACAAGAAAACTGGAAATAGAAAATTCATTGTCCCAACAATATGTTTCCAAATATTTCCTGAGACAGAAAATAAGTGGGGGAGTATTTAGGCCATTTTTTTCCTACTTGGAAAACATGTTGGTATATGGTTAAATTTTGTGCCCCATGGAAAAGGTTAGCTCTTTGTTTTTCCATACAAAATCCTGGTCCCAACAGTGAGAGAAGCATGCAAAGAACAGGGCAGGAGTCACTGGATATTGCTTGGTTCCAGCTCACCAGGCCCTATGTGAAGCCCATTGCACTTCTTATCTCTATAAAAGGACTTTGTTAGGAAGGCATAATTTCCTCTTTTATGGTGAGGTTAAAGAGTTTACTAGATCTGATAAGTCTTCCTGATGCCAATCCCTGTGCTATTTTTCTTTCTCAAAGTATGGTCAGGGGAGATGGGAGGGCGATTGAAAGCAGTATAACATCAAGGTTATGCCCAGAGTTCAAATTGTGATTCTATCTTAGCACTGTGTGACACTGAACAAGTTATTTAATTGCTCTGTGCCTCAGTTTACTCACCTGTAAAATGAAGGTAATGGTATCCATTCTCAGAGTATTATTATGGGCATTAAATTGGTTAAAACACTTAAAAGTGTGCCTAGTATATAGTAAGGCCTCGTGATTATTAGCTGTAATAATTATTAGCATTTCTTTTTCAGCTGCCTTAGGCAGATTTGAAATTTCTTCACCTGGATCCAAGTTCATCTGTCAAGGTCTACCTCTCCTGCTTTGTTTGGGATGCTGCCCATTACCACACCCCATAGCATACCATGGCCAGGGCATTTTACAGTTTTGATGCACACTTCGTTTCACCCATCCCCCAACCTTACACCAGTTCTTCATTTTTAAAACGGGTGCTGGGTGCGGTGGCTCATGCCTGTAATCCCAGCAGTTTGGGAGGCCAAGGTGGGAGGATCACTTGAGGTCAGGAGTTTGAGACCAGCCTGGCCAACATGGTGAAACCCTGTCTCTACTAAAAATACAAAAGTTAGCTGGGTATGGTGTTGGGTGCCTGTGATCCAAGCTACTTGGGAGGCTGAGGCATGAGAATTGCTTGAACCTGGGAGGCGGAGGTTGCAGTGAGCCAAGATTGTACCACTGTACTCCAGCCTGGGAGACAGAGTGAAACTCCGTCTCAAAAATAATAATAATAGTAATAATAATAATAATAATGATAATAATAATAATAAAATTGCTGCTGGTTCTAGGGGAGAACAGAGTGCAGACAAAAAATTCCTGGCTCTGCCTCTAACTTGCTTGTGACCTTGAGCAAGTCACCTCAATTCTCCAGGCCTCTGCTAGTGCATTTGTAAAGCACTGCAACTTCTAAGATCCCTTCAGGCATCATTCTTTTCTCTATCCCATCCCCACCTCCACCAGAGAAAACTCAGGAACTAAAGGAAGGAGACTTGCCTTTTAGAAGCCTTTCTGGGTACTCCTTCTTGCAGCCTCAAGTGTTATGGCCTCAGCTACTCTCAGAAGTCAGTGTTTCTCATCCTATTAATTTGTCCTACAGCCAGGAAAATGAGTACTGCAAATACAGAGATGCACCTGCTCAAAGTAAAAACAATCAAGCTGAACTGTTTGAAGCATTCAATGATTATTTTTTTTATTTGCATAGTACTCTGCCTTTTACATCCATATAGGTAACCTGTCAATCATTACAGCCATCTTATGAAGAAAAAATATTGGAGATCATCATATTGATTTTGCAAATGAGAAAACTGAGGGATATCATGTGGCATGCACATAATATACAGGGATATTATGTGGCATGCATGTAATATACAGGGATATTATGTGGCATGCTTGTAATATACAGGGATATTATGTGGCATGCATGTAATCCCCAAGTGAGGGGCTCTATTGAGACCCAGATCTGCCAACTCCTGGCCAGATGCTCTTTGTACCAGTGATAACAAGCACATAGAAAGTACCACATGAAAATCTATTTTATTCATGCTATAGCATTCAATTTCCCAATGGCCTTAGGAAGTAGGCATTATCACCCCATTTTATAAACAAACTCAGAGTCCTAGTAGACTTAAAATCCCTCCAGGGTAGGGACCCATTACATTTGCCAGTGAACTCTCCCAAAGTTACCTAGACTAAAAGTGGGAGAGTTGGGTCCAAAGCCGGATCATTTCTCTGTTCAACACGTACTTACAGAAACACCTGAGCTGAGACTTGAAGGTTCCATCTATGTGTGCAAAGCATCTACCTGTGCAGTGGGCTCTGAGGAGAGGACGGATTGCAGAAGAAGAGGAAGAACTGATTTCACTGATCACCTCCTGTGTTCCAGGGCATTACTTCCATTATTGCATAAATTCTGTCAGAATTGATCCCCCTGAAGCTACTTAAGTAATGGATTCATTTAATTTTCATTCTTTAATTTATGCATTAAATGAGAGGACTAATACTCTTCCTTCTTGTCAAGATGTGGGGTTAGGAAAATAAATAAGGAACTTTTGGGAAAATCAACATTAACATCCTGCAGCTGAATTTTAAGGTCCAGGCTGCATTGAAGAAAGTTCCTAAAGATGCTCCTCAGTTCAGACTGAATGCCACTAAATTCAGCAAACCTTTACACAATGCTATCTCTTGGTCAGATACTGCATTAAACACTGACATCACAAAAATGAGTTAAGACCATGTCTGCCCTCAGTCTAATAGGGAAAATGGGCATGAAGAAATGCAAGTGTTAGAGGCTCTGGAGTCAGACAGCCTGAATGGAATCTGCTCTGACCCTTACTGTGTGACCTTGGGCAAATGTCTTAACCTCTCTGTGCCTTAGTTGCTTAATCTATAAAGTGGAAGAGATAATATTAGTTTTGGCCTTATGTGTTATTGCTGCAAGGATTAAATAATAAGTGCCAAGTATTTAGAACAATCTCTAACACATGGTAATCTCTAACACATGGTAAGAGCTACCATGAAAGCATTACATGGCAGGATGAGAAGTACGGTAATAAAAAAACCCAAGGCATGGAGGAGGGAATGGTGAATTCTTTCCAGGGCAATGAAGGTCGGGGAAGGCTTCTTGGGTTTAGCAATATGACTAGGATTTTCTCCAGGAGGTGGCAGAATGAGAGCAGATGTTACTATTGTTACAACTACAAAAAAACCCACTACCATCTATTGGGCACCTACTGTTTGCAGGCCCTGTGCTTGTGCTTAATGTGAACTCTCTCGCTATTTATTTATTTTTATTTTAATGGTAGAGGTGGGGTCTCACTATGTTTCCCAGGCTGGTCCCAAGCTCCTAGGCTCAAGTGATCCTCGGGCATCAGCCTCCCAAACTGTTGGGATTAAGGTATGAACCACCTCGCCTGGTCTGTGGGCTGTCTCATTTAATTATCTCAATAGTAATTCAATTAAGTTGGCACTGTTACTATTAGTCCCATTGGGACATATAAGAAATAGAAACCCAGAGAAGTTAAATAATTTACCTAAAGCCACACAGCCGTAGAAGCCTACAGAAGTAGGACTTGAATGGATGATGTTTGATGTCAGATAAACATTTTAAATCATCAAGCTATATGCAACTGGTTCTCGGACTCACCCACAATTATTGAACTCTCAGAGTTTGGCCCTCTTGAATCTGACACCTAGCCATGTACAGAGCCTGTCCATCAGCCTATCTCTACTTGTTCGACTTGTCTCATTGGCTGACAACTACTGTGCTGGGCAGCATCGGGGCTAGTGGGGACAGCTATTGAAAGCGGGAGGTTTCAGAGGACGAGAAAGGAAAACTGAAAGAGGGCTGACTGGAGAGCCTTCCAACTTGTCTCCCATCCCTGCTACAGACACCACCCTCCCTCCATCCTTTCTCCGAGCGACCCTGTGACGCCTGATGAAATTAAACCTGCCCCAACAGGAGCAAACTATGGATGTCTGGTTCCCTGGCACTTTTAGTCTAATTGCTGCCCAATGAATATAATAGCTCCCTGACTGTCTTTTCAGCAAGATGGGCTTCTGAAGTCATTCAGAAAGGGCTGAACTCCAATAACACTCACTCTACTGTCTGCAGGCTGAAATCTAATATCGGCCGGATGATCCTAGTTTACAACTTAGTTTTCATCTCCACAGGGTCCCTTAGTCTCAGGTTTACTGACCAGTTGCTAGACAGGAGCAATCTGTGACATCCCCCTAACCCCTCTTCTGTTTCTCACATCCCACTCAGGATACGATCACAGGATTACTTTTCAGGCTGAGAACAGAAGCTGCAAACTTCACTGAAACCCATTTTGTTAAGCCACCACCTACTGAACGTGGAGAGGCAACTGGCTCAATTTGTTCTGTTTGAGTTTGCAGACCATGTGGAGGCTTTGGCTAATTAATCAGGCCTGCTAATATAGTTGGCCAGCGTGGATCCAACATGGAACGTGCCCCCATAAAACATGCCTTAGCCGTAGGTCAGGCAAGGAGTCAAGAGAAAACCAGTTCCTGATAATTAAATCTTAGGTACCTCAGCCTTTTGCTTATCTATTGCAGGGAACCAAAACAGACCACCCCAAAACTTAATGATTTAAAACAACAACTATTTTATTATCTCTCACACTTGTATATCTACTAGGTTCAGCAAGGCAGTTCATCTGCCGTCTTGTTTGGGGCTGCTCATGCTGTTGAAATCAAAAGGTGGCAGGGACTGAAATCATCTGGAATATCCAAGATAACTGAATTCCATGCTGGCCACCTTGGCAGGGTCAGCTGGAAGACTGAGCTTAGCTGGGACTCTAAATCAGACAGGCCTATGCCTTCCCACATGGAGTCTCTATCTGATCTCTTCAGTAGGTAGCTGGACTTCTTATGTGGTGGTCCAGGGCTCCCAAAAGTAGAAGCTATCAGTTCTTAGGGTGTTGGTTCAGAATTGGCACAGTGTCATTTCTGCATTCTACTGATTAAAGTCACAGGGCTAACCCATATTCAGGGAGAGGACTATACAGAATGTGAATCCTACACAAGGGTGTGGATTGGGTTATGCATCCCCACTATAAACAAGCAAATGACGGCATTCCCTTATGTAAGCATACTTTCATCTTACATAGCTACCATTTGTTGAGTGCTTGCCACAGGCAAGGCACTATGCTAAGTGGGTTGTATCTTGTCTCTTTTCTCCCTACAAAAACTGAGAGAGCTGGGCATTAATACCCCCATGCTACAAATGAACAAACTTAGACTCAGAGAGTATGAGTAAATTCTCCTAAGTTACTGAGCAAGTAAGTAGTGAAGCTAGGATTAAATCCAAGATTAGTGTTCCTGCAAAAATTTGTTTGCTTTTTATATACACAGACATAAATCACAGCATTATCCCTTCTTGCCATTCTAGTACAGTAAAAAGCCAGCCACAGTTGGCCCAGCTGAGGCTGTTGGTGTTTTGCCTAAAAATCCAAAGGTGTTGAGAGTAAATGTGGCTGCATACTCAGAAGTTCTTTGCTCCAGGCTTGTCAGGCATCACACTCCAGGGGTCCTGCCAGCTTCAGCTTGTGTGCCTTAGACAAACTCAGGCCCTACACAGAAGGCTTCTGGTTCTAGCCAGCTCATTTTTGCTACTGGGTACCTGGACCTATGAATTCAGCTTTCTGGTGAGATCTGAATCATTAATTGCTTAGCATTCTGTCTCAGTTTTTGATCTCTCTCATCTTTGCCTGGATCCCTAATCCCTACTATTGGCCCTTCCAGAATCTGGGAATCTTTGCCATGCCTGGGCTACTGCCCACCCTTCCTACTGCTTTACCTGACCTTGATTAACTTGATCCATGTCCATCTAACCAGACTCCTGTTTCTGATCTAGTTTGAGCGGATCCTTCATTCATTTCTCCAATCAGTCACAGTACCTGTGTACTGAGGGCTTTTCAGCTCTCAAGGTCTATTCCAGGCACCAGGGCTGTGAGAGTGACCAAAATTGGCATGTTTCCTGCCCTCAGGACCTTAAACTCAAGACTGGGGAACAATTACTAAACAAATGAGTAAAATTTAGATTGTTTGTGATAAATAAATAATCAGGGTAATCAGGGATGTGCAAGGAGAGAACACCAAGTGCAAAGGAAAAGAGTTTGACATGTGAACAGTCGGGTCATGGGGCTGCAGAGGTGTGAAGATCATGGTGAAAATGGTTCCCTACACAGAACACTCAGGGAAAGCCAAGACCCACTAGACAGAGTTGGGGACCCTTCCTATGTGGCTTCATTTTCTGTAGTTTCCACTTAATTGCTCTCATCAAATCTGATGTGATGCTTCCTGTTTGTCTCTCTTATTAAACTGTGGATTATTTCCTCTCTGTATACAAAGTGTCCATCACAGTATCTGTTTAGTACGTATTTGTCGACTTAATGAGGAAAGGAAGGAAAGAGAAGAAAGGAAAGGACACATTTCGGGTAATTAACCTGTCCCAATCCTTCCATTTGTCATCTCTGGTTTTATAAACCAAGCTTTATCAAATGAGCCATCTCATTTGTGCATTTCTTCGAGATTATTAACGATGCTGTCCCTCAGATGAGTTGGCAGCTAATTTCTCCACTTTGTTTTTGCTCCTTTTGCTTCTTGAGAAGATGCTGAGATTTTGCCAAATGATGCAGGCTAAGTGTAATATTTATTCTTCCTAAATCTTCAAATGAGGAGTACTTTCCTGCAAAGTCCATGCTCTGCCTATTACTTCTGGAGCCTGTCTATGGTCATTCACCTCTTTCTAAACAGTAGTAGATATCAATCTTCCCCTCTAGGTCTTTCCTTCAGTACTGGGATTGCCGGGTTTTTCTTTTTTTCCCCAAAGCTAGAGGTGGCTTGGAGAGGAAAGAAGAATCCAATTCTGGTCGATTGGGTTTTGGTCAATAGGATGTGTGAAGAATGAGTTCAAGCAAAGGATCAAAGTGAAGTTTTGCATTATCTATGAATTTTAAAGCATTGCTACTCCTTTATAAGCTCAAACCCTCAGAGTTATTTAGGGAAAACTACAGAAGACAACTCAACAAATACTTATTAAGCATATTTTGTCCCAACTACTGGGAATATGATGGTGAATATGAAGACATAACACACACCTGGTCAGTAAATAGGTTGTAAATGTAAAGAACTGGAAAAGTCCACAATACTGTGGAGGGACATAGGATGAGCACATAGCCCTGTGACTTAGTCAGAGTAGGCCAGACTATGCTATGGTAAAAAAACGATCCCCAAACATCAGTGGCTTAAAACAACATAGGCTTGTTTCTCCCCATGTTACAGGTCCACTGCAGGTTGTCAGGGAACCCACGCTAATGGAGTAACCAGCAATTATAGAGGTAATATAGCTTAGGGGAGTCTTAAATTACCAATGGAATGCCATAGCCTGGAAGTGACACATGTCACTTCTGGTCACAACTCATTGGCTAAATTGGTTCCAGCCCCACCTCACCAGGAGGGGATCAGGATGGTCAGTCCTCCTAAGAACCTAGGAAATGATGTCTAAGCTGAGACCTGATATAGGAGGCCTCAGCTCCTAGGAGTAGAAGTGAGGTAGAAAGGAAATTATGAGTGTCAGGCAGGTTAAAGAGCAGAAACATAAGCTGGGAGGGTAAAATAGAATATTCTTTTGGAGGGTGAATGGTTGAATGGGGAAGAAAAAGAGGATCTTTTGTCATCACTGAGGGATTTAAAACATCATAGACATTCCTCATTTGAAAGAAACAGTCATTCAACAAACCAGTTGACAGTAAGTTGTACATTGATTCATTCATTCATTCATGTCATATATACACCCCTTCTAGTTATATTTTAACCCAAGGACTTTTAGTTGCCTTTCCAACATTCCTTCAATCATTTAATCGTTGTCACTATATGGATAGATGGCTATGAATGTACTTTCTTAGCAATTTCTCCAATTCTCATTTGGCAACTTTATTAAGAGCTTCAGGAAGTAGTTTTTCACAGAATTTTAGTGTATCCAATCATTCTTTTTTTTTCCCTGAAATCTTTACTGAGCACTCAGTGTATACCAGAGCTAGTGAACAAAACGAAGTTCTTGCTCACATGGAGCTGACAATCTAATGAAGGATACAGATTGAATCGAGTAGTGTTAAGTTCCAGGGATAAAAATAAAGTAGGATATTGAGCATAGGGACTGTAAGAATGGCTAGAGGCCTCTGTCGTAGTAAGTCTTTTAAAAAAATGAATAAATGTATCTGGAGTAAGAAAAGCCAAAGGAAAAAGCAAGAGTAGAAAACCTTGAGGCAGAGTCTTCTTTGGAATGTTCATAGAACTGTAGGAAGGAAAATGTAGCAAGAGAGGTATAATTAATGAAGAAAGAAGAAGGAGATGTCTAATAGCCCATTTATGCCTAGTGTCCCATTATTGGACCATGAAGCATGTGGGAGTTATTTATATACTACTGCTCAAAGTCATTGCCAAGGTCTCATTGCAAAAATTCAAAAAACTGCAACCTCAGGCATAAATGAACTCAGAGATAAGAGAAGGAGACAGATGATGCCTCCTTCCCCTTTAAGGATTTTCCTTTAAATCAAAGGGAAGTGGAAAGCTGGTAGAGGATTTCGAGCAAAGAGTGGTATGATCTGATTTAGATTTTTGAAGGATGACTCTGGTCACTCTGTTGAGAATAGGGTCGGGGTGCTCAAGAATGAAAGCAAAGAGATACCTTCGGAGGCCATCCTAGGTGAAAAGTAATCACATTTGGCCTACTATAGTAGTAGTGGTAGTGATGAGTGGGCAGATTCTGGTTACATTCTGAAGCAAAAGCTGAGAGAATTTGCTATGGAATTGAATATGGGTGTGAGAGAAAGAATAGAGTCAAATATGACTCCAAGTTTTCCAACATGAACAAATGGAAGAGCAGAGTTGTCATTTATTGAAATGGGAAAAGTGAAGAGTCCAATTATTGATATGTTGAGTTCAAAATACCTGTTACATATTTAAGTCAAAATATTAGGTTGGTTGTTGGATATACGAGTATAGATTTCAGGGAAGGGAACAAGCTGGAAATTTGTATGTAGTTAAAGGGAATTATCTAACCCACAAGGTGAACTAGCATCACACTTAGGTGTTTATAATGATGTTCATCAAAAACTATAAAAAAAGTTTATGGAAAAGAAATAGAAT
Source organism: Macaca fascicularis (assembly GCF_037993035.2). Lineage (NCBI taxonomy): Eukaryota > Metazoa > Chordata > Mammalia > Primates > Cercopithecidae > Macaca > Macaca fascicularis. The sequence goes on along the minus strand of NC_088388.1, from coordinate 37,638,777 downwards.
GCTTTATGGAAAGAACGTTCTTTAGTAGACCTTCATTAAATATGCGTCCAATGCTGTTTATCTGGGAAGCAACTAGTTTGAAAATACATTTGCTATGGAATGCTAGCCCCCTGAAGAAATGAGATAGTGCCTATTTAAACATCCTTAGGGTATCAGATGCTAAGGTGTAGTAACTTGCAATCAATACCTGTAATTTGATGAGTAGGTAACCAAATCCATCTACCTGAATCCAATCACTGTTTTCATCATAGACTAGACTAAAAACAGCAGTCAGTTTTTAATTTATCAACAAACTCAGGTTAAACACAGAATTTAATCTTTGGTAACCCTTAAAACATAACAACATAAAAGAAAGAGAGTTTGAAAGCCCAGAAAGAAGAGCGGCCCCACCATAAAGCTAGACACATCTCCAGGGCTGGAGCCAATAGAGACACCGGCATTCTTACATATTGCACAGTGCTCAGCTCTCCTCTCCTGGGGAGCCATGGCTCCTAGATCTGAGGCCTAAGTCTCTGCCTCCTAGATGGTACATCCACAAGCATCTCTTATAGGGAGGAAGAGTCCCATTCTCCAGAAAACCCTGGAGGGCCTTCTACCTCAGGCCTCACAATTGTGTTGTAACAATGAGGTCTGTGGAAGGCTTCACTGGAGGCCTTGGAATGATCCCTGAATTTTGTGCCCATCAGTAGTGATAAGAGTCAAAGTTAAAGTTTTGGAGACAATTTCAGAAAAACCCAATATCTTTGAACACTATTCTCTAGCTCCTTAAACTCCCCCAAAGAGGACAAAAAATTAACATGTATTTCTGGAAAATTGCTGTGGTTTGCAGAGATGTCTTGATTTCTCAATATATTTTAAATAGTTTTTTATTCATTCACCATAAAGCAATCCATACATAGTGTTAATTTTGAGCTAGAAGCTGGAGATAGGGTAGAATACAAGACAAAGTCCATGCCCTTGGGAAACTTACATCCTATTGGGGAAAATACAGATTCACTCTCTTTTTCCCTCAGCTCTTGGTTAGAAAAAAAATTGAGGTGAACATCCAAAGTAAATATTCTGCTGGCTCTAAAGAATAATAATAACACAATATACAATGAGCTTAAATGAATTTCCAGACTCTAGAACCTAGAAAGACTTTTTACCCTACAAGTATCAGTCAATTACACCAACCCACTGTGTCTATGGGAGAAGTCATTCAAATACTAAAATCTTAGGCTCCTTCTGAAAAACTCATCTTGTCTGAACTCAAGGAAGTTTTGGATCTAATATTTTCTCTCTCTAGCATTTGATCCAGGCACTGTGCTGAATGCTTTCCAGCATATTATTTGGTTCAATCTTTCTAACATTCCTGTTGGGTAGATATTTGTATCCTGTTATACAGAAGACAAGCTGAAGGGCTAATGACTTCTTCAAGATGGGAAAATCATAATTGGAGAATTAAAAACTCTAACACTAAGAGATGGGTTCTACCTAAAAATTTCAAACATGAGAAAACTTTCCATGGCTAATAGATAATGAATGTCAAAACTGAGAAATGCATGCTGCATAATTCAAAACCCAAGATTATTACCACATCAACTACCTCCTCAGCACATCTGGTATCAACAACTTATGGATCCTCTACACTGGGTATTCCACATTTGTCATTCCAGAGCCACTCTCTACCCTTCTCTACCCTGCTTGTGCTCAGAGATGCTGATGTTCATGAACTGCATCATCAGGCTGCCCTGTACACTGACTTCCAGTTGGATTTGGCCAATAGAAATACCCACCGGAGACTAGGCGAGGTAGGATGGAAGAGAGCAGAGTGAGGTCAGAGTAATCATTTCCCCAGTTCATATCCTATCAGATCATGGCTTAGTAGTGGCCATATTTCTTTACCAAAGCCGTGGATCGCTCTTAGCAGATGACTCTCTCCTGGAATTACAGCTTTTTCTGGGTTCCGTTAACTACCCCATTCCTGCTCCTTTGGACCTACAGATGGTAACGACTCTAAATCCTCAGGCTGTTAATAGAAGCAAGGTGCTTCACCATCTCTTGTTGGTTTTCCTTAATCTTGCCCGCACCTTTGTAATAATCCTTTCACTAACCCCTCCTGAAATACCCTCATTTGAGTGGCCATCTGTTTTGTATTGGGAAACGATTGCTACAGCTTGGGAAAGGGAGCCTAAGAACTTGGTAGGCAAAGTTATTTCCTTATTTTGTTAATTTAAAACAAAATTAACTTATGTGGCACAGACCAATCCTAAATGGATACCTTCATACGCTCAGTGCAAAATCTCTCTTTAACTGTGTTCTTTTTTTATCTCTCTATGAAGATTGAATATATCTCCCATTCTCTTCCAGCATTGTCAGGAGGACAAAGTTATTTTATTCATTCAAGGTACTTTCACTTAAGTTTGATATTTCTTTAACTAAAACTTCATCTAAAAGTTTGAAAAGTTCAATAAACCCTGAGACCATACATTAACATCTTAATATTAAACTTCAATATAATCCTTTTTGATATTACTAATGATGCCTGATTGCTCTAAGTTTTAGAATACAATAAGCATCATTTTGACTTTATTTTAGAATGAGAGAACACATTGAAGTCACATACTGTTATTTCAAAACAGGCTACCAGAAAAAGAGACACAGATATAAGTTAGTAAGAAGGAATCTATTATCACTCGTCTCCCTAGTCAACCCTCTTAAAAATTGGTCTGCTCAGGAAGTCAATTAAAGCCTCCTACATTCTTCTTCATTGGCCAGAATAATAATGGTTTAAAAAAGCAGTTCAGTTGGGAAAAGGAAATGCTTCCTCCAGAAATAATACACCAAAATTTATCTGTATTACAAGGGTACAAGCCAAATCCAGCATCAGTCTCTAAGACGTCTATAGTGTCTTCCCTGACTACACTCTTCTAACTGCCCCTGCCCTAGTTCAACTGCTTCCTAATGGGTTACTCCACCTCTGCTATTACTCTTCTCCCATCCAGTCTCCATGCTCCATCCAGAAAGTTCTCCCTGTAAAATGAGTTCGATTATGTTTCCTCCCTGTGTCAAACCTTTGGATGGTATCCTATGGTCTACAGAATAAAGCAAACTCCTGAGAAAAGCAAACCAAGCTTGCCTACCTTTATAGCTGTCCCTACTCTCTTCCACCACTCCAGGATGTATGCTGTTAACACCTTGAGTGCCCCACCCCACCCTTTCCTGGATGCAGCTTGCTCTATCTCTCTTCCAGCACCTTGCCCATGCTATCGGATAATGTTTTAGTCTGTTCTTGCATTGCTATGTATTGGATAATGTATTAGTCTGTTCTTGCATTGCTATGAAGAAATATGGGACCCTGGGTAATTTATAAAGAGGTTTAATTGGCTCACAGTTCTGCAGGCTATACAGGAAACATAGCAGTTTCTGCTTCTGGGGAAGCCTCAGGAAACTTACAATCCTGGTGGAAGGGGAAAGGAAAGCAGGCACGTCTTACATGGCCAGAACAGGAGCAAGAGAGAGAGAGTGGGGAGGTGCCACACACTTTTAAACAATCAGATCTCATGAGAACTCTATCATGAGAATAGCACCAAAGGGGGAAATCTGCCTCCATGATCCAATCACCTCCCATCAGTCCTCACCTCCTACATTGAGGATTATAATTCAATATGAGATTTGAATGGGGACACAAATCCAAACCATATCAGCAGGTTCATTCCCATAGCCCATGGTAAGCCTGAGTGTCTTCTCATGCTCAAGAGACCAAGTTAACTTGCTAAATCTCTTTTTCTCCTTTGTTCACTATCCTATCCTGCCAGATATAGGAGAAAAATACTAATTACTAGTTCTCTTTTGTAATGTCATGCCCTTCTGAGTCAATGACTTCTAATTATATATTTAGAAAGAAAATGACATTTATTGAGCACCTGCTATTGCACTAGGTGCATTATTCACATGCATAGTTTCTTCTAATCTTCACAAAAATATTATATAGAGAAGCAGTATTATCTCATTTTATTGATAAGGAAATTGTACCTGAAGACAAAGAACTGTTGCTCAAGGCTGTACAGCTAGTTGGTGGGAAGTCCAAAACTTGACTTCATGTTCTCTGACTCAAAATTTGTGCTTTTTTCATTATAATCACCATTTTCTCATATTAAAAATAGATCCATCAGATTTTTAAGACTCCTTATTTGTATAGCATGTTACAGATTATAAAGTACTTTTATAGCATTATCTTACTTGATCACCAACAAACCTGTGAGGTAGTTAATGCAGGGAGAGGGTCCTCACTTTATAGACTGGAGGGTCAAACAGAGAAATGATTTTCCCAAGGTTACTGATATGGCTAGGCTTTGTGTCCCCACCAAAATCTCATCTTGAATTATAATCCCCGTAATCCCCATGGGAAAAGGGAGAGACCAGGTGGAGGTAATTGGATTATGGGGTGGTTCCCCCATGCTGTTTTCATGATACTGAGTGAGTTCTCATGACATCTGATGGTTTTATAAGTGGCTCTTTCCCCTTTGCTCAGCACTTCTCCTTCCTGCTGCCTTGTGAAGAAGGTGCCTTGCTTCCTCTTCCCGTCTGCCATGATTGTAAGTTTCCTGAGGTCTCCCCAGCCATGTGGAACTGTGAGTCAATTAAACTTCTTTCCTTTATAAATTACTCAGTCTCAGGCAATTCTTTATAGCGTATGAAAACGGACTAATACAGTCACAAAACCAAAAACGAGGCACCAGGAATGGAACACGTGTCTCCCAAGCCAGTGCTCTTTCTATATAACACCACTGACTATCACCTAGATATTGCATTTTCCTCCTGGTGGGAAAGAGGAATTGGATCTTCAAAACAATTTGACTCTCTGCAGAGACTCCAAACAAACCTCACACATGCCTTGCTCTTTGGCCCTACCTTAGCTACTGAGGACTCAACCTCTGATCCAATTGGTCAGCTCAGCTAAGTTCCAAAACTGAGGTTACATGGAGGCAGGCCAGCAGTCAACTCTGACCTCAGATGTGGAATTTTGTTTGTGGGTTTTGCCCTATATTGCATTTTAAATATATATATATATATATATGTGTGTGTGTGTGTGTGTGTGTGTGTGTGTGTGTGTATGTATTTTAAGAGAAGGTGTCTAGCTTCTCTTAAAAAAAAAAAATAGAGTCAATACCGCTACAGTCCTGGATCTCATGATGAGATGAGACACTCTCCATTTCCTACCTTTTATGTTCCTGCTGGTTCTGTAGGCTTCTGATTTTCCAGCCTGGGTATCGCCACTGAAGACTTCCCATTGACTGTGATATGGTTAAGAGAGCTTGCAGGAGCACCGTCCACAAACTTGCCTCTTTCCTGCTTTTCTTTTTTAAAGTTTAGCTCAAGGCTTTCCCTTCCTGGTTTGAATCCTTTCCCTCAAGTATTGAAGAGCATCCTCTACAAAGACCAAGTCCTTCCTCCTTCATGCAGGAATAATGATAATGGGTATCATTTACTCCTGCTGGTGTCCCTTTATGAAACCTCACTTTATCTGTGCCCTAAGTGCTCCAAGAAAAAGGGCATTTGTGAGTGGGAAAGAATTGCTCATTACAAGGGCCGAGAACTTGCTTTTGTCTACTAGGCTTCTGTTGTTCCCTGGTTTCCAAATAACACTGATGAGACAATAGTATAATGCAAGTTACCCTAATATTGCATATTAATCCCTCTGGGCCTCAGTTTCTCATCTTTAATATGAGAGTGGTAGATCCTTTGCTCTCTAATGGTCCTTCCAGATCTAACATTCTCCGACGCTATGGGGGAACCATCTTTAAAGGCAAGTTTTGGCATAAGAATGTTTTACTTCTCAAGTTATATTTTAAAATGTGTCCTAATTTTCAGGTAGGAGAACAATCCACTGCACTTTCACAGTGTTTTGGCTGCCCACGAAGCCAGGATACTTTCTGGGTATATATGAGGCCCTGTGGATTGGTAGAAGTAGCCCTAGCCAGGAGACCTGACTGTGCCACTTAACTGCTGTATAATCCTGGCCAGCTCCCTTTTTCTCTCTGGGCCTTAGTTTCTTTATTATAAATTGAAGACAATCGTTCAAAGTCTAAACTCCGTAATTATGGATGCAAGAACACATTTGATAAGCTTATGTAGCAGCAGTAATGGAAAAAATACTGGACAGAAAGTTGGGAGACCCAGGTGCTATTAACAGTTCTGCTACTCATTAGCTTTGTGACTTTGGGGAGTCACAAACACATGCTCCTTGCCTTTGTCCCTATTAGCATTTGTCACTCCTGTGCTGTTTGTTTTCATGTTTGTTTTTAATCTGGCCAGCATCATTCATTTGCATAAGCACTAGGATTCTGTGGGCATGTGGGTATGTTATCGATCACCCAAGATTTTCATTTATTCAACTTATACCTTTTGAGCATCTGTGGGGGTACCAGAACTTTTCTAACAGTTGGTAGTATGGACAGAGAAGAGTGCTGGCTCAAGGAAGCTAACTTTCTGCTGAAGTCTATGATTCTTCTATGGCATGTATAACACTAAGTCTGGGTGCTGACACACCTGATTTTCTTCATCCCTCATTACATTCCCCTTCAACACTTTATCATCATCCTTTCCTCTGGCTTCCTCCCAGTGTCCCCAGTATCCTTATGTCCTTTTAGCTGTGCCCCATGCCCCAACTCACACCAGTCCTTACTTAGTTCCCACCCCACCCCTGCAGACAGCCAATGAAGGAAAACATGATAGTACATATTTTTTTCTTCTTTTTTGGAGACAGTCTCACTCTATCCCCCAGGCAGGAGTACAATGGTGTGATCTTGGTTCACTGAAACCTCCGCCTCCTGGGTTCAAGCGATTCTCATGCCTCAACCTCCCCCAAGCAGTTGGGATTACAGGCGCCTGCCACCATGCCCGGCTAATTTTTGTTTTTTCAGTAGAGACGGGGTTTTGCCATGTTGGCCAGGCTGGTCTAAAACTCCTGACCTCAGGTGATCCGCCCGCTTCAGTCTCCCAAAGTGCTGGGATTACAGGCGTGAGCCACTGTGCCCAGCTGATAGTAAATATTAAAGTAAATATGCACTAATGCATAATCCTTCATCCCAAAAGAATTGTGTGAGCAAGGGCTCTGGGCTCAAGAGAAGTGGATTCAAATTGCTGTGGAGCTACTCATTGGCTTTAGGACTTTGGTCTACCTGCTTAACCTTTGGAAGCCTCAGCTTCCTCATCTATAAAATGGGGATAAATGTAGTACCCACCCAACAAGGGTGGTATGAGATAGAGGGTTCTGGCCAGGCGCCATGGCTCACATCAGTAGTTCCAACACGTTGGGAGCCTGTGGCAGGAGGATCACTTGAGGCCAGGAGTTTGAGACCAGCCTGGACAACATAGCGAGACTCTGTCTCTACAAAAAATTTTAATATCAAAAGTAAATTTAAAAAAAGATAGAGGGTTCAATGAGATAATTCATGTCAACGGTCAGCACAGTGCCTGGTCTGGTAGATTTTAAATGCTCAACATATGTTTGCTATTATGACCAGTATGAAGCCTAGAATATGCCATTTGTAGTCAGGCTGAGACCAGAGATGTTCTGGGAGAGGAAGGACCATCCCACATCCAAATCCGTGCTAATGAGCTTATATAAATACCAGCATATTCAAGGCCTGGGTTCAAAGCCACCCTCAATGAGACTGCTCAGGGTGAGAGAATCCGCTGCAAGACTGGAATTCCACCCCATTGTTGCTCAGTGTAAGAAATAAACCCTTTGCCAGTTCCAGCAACAACACAGCATTCCTCTTGCACATGGTTTTGACTTCCAGTGCCAAAACACAAGACTCTTTACAAAGCCCTTGTTTTTCTGCAAACGTATTTGTCAGGAGCCTTGTTTTGCAGATAACGGATTTACAAAGAGGTCTGTTCTTCTTTTCTGGCACCTTGAAAGGATAAAAATTCCTTAATGGAAAGAAGGATCAAATGGCTGCTTTGCATGTACGGTGTGTCTCTTTGACTACACACTGTGCCATAGTGTTGGAGGCTAGGTTTCATAATTACACGGTGTGACACACAATTACCCACAATTAGGTTAATTATGTAAATACACTATGATTATCTGAAAGATAACATTAAGTAACACACAAAGAGGATGGGACAGCCCTGAGGTAAACCTGAGGGAGCAGAGGAGGCAAATGGGAGGGAGATCAAGGCAGTTTTGTGGAATCACAGCACCACCCTAAGAGGAAAGGCACCTGCTTCCCCACCTGGCTGCCTCTCCTTCCTGCACAGGATCAAGCCCTCTTCACAGCCTCAGTGGGCTGGTCTTTCTTCAGATGGCTCCCAAATATTCCCTTTACCAACTCTGCCTATTAACACAACAAATGACAAAGGACAGTTGGGTTGGATCCCATGTCAGGCCAACACTGCAGCCACACCACTGACATTTAAGGCAAGCTGCATTCTATATTTCCATACATTACTGATGGGCTTGTAATTCTAAGATGGTCAGGCCAGCGCAGTTAAGCAAAGGTTTACACTGCCATAAAAATTATGGCTGACTGACAGAGGGCCAACTCTAGAACCTCTGGTCTGCTCTGAATTTTGGCTGCCAACCTCATGCTTTGATAAACGCATGTTGAGCTCTGGAGGAAAAGTGACAACTTCACAAATATATACAAATACCATTTGAGGGTAGTGTTCCTGGTATATGTTTCCTGGACTTTCCTGGACCAGGATTCTCAATAAAAAAAAACAAACTATCAACAGCGCTTTCCTTTAGAAAGTCATTTGGGAAAAGGGGCAGGGGCTGTGAGAGAACAAAAAGGGACAAGTTGCTTTTTATTCTATATTCTTTGATCTTTAAATTTCAACCACATGCATTATTATCTTTGTAATTTGCAAAGAAATGCATGTTTAAAAAAGATGTTATTTAAAAAATCCAAAGATAAACTGGGGAGAAGAGATGACAAACATTCATAAACCCTTATTATATTCTAGGCACTGTGTTATTACTTTATAAACATTATCTCATTTAATTCTTGCAAAACTCCTAAGAGGTAGGTCACACTGCCCTTGTCTTAAAGATGAGAAAACTGGGCTCAGAAAGCTGTGAAAACCTGCCCAAAGCCAAACAGCTAGTACAGTTGGAAGGGAACATTTGAATTCAAGTCTGTGAACCTCAACATGAGTATTCTTTCTTTATATTATATTGTTACCTGCTGCCACAGATAAATCAACACTCAGGGTCTCACTTCCCTCATATGCAAAAAGAGAAGTTTAGTCTGCATCCTCTCTAATGTTCTTGATAACCTAGGATTCCATGAGTAAAAATTCACCTCATGGAATAAAGATTCTTTACTTTCGGAGGAACACAATCAAATTTCCTTTAAGTATAGTGCTCCCCTAGCTCACATAAGTGCTTATTATTTCCAGATCATTAACTGTTTGACATAGAGATTTGGCTGAGAAACTTGAAGCTCAAGTGTTGGAGGCCTCTGCCAATTGAAAATCAGTCAAATGTGGATAATGGCTTCTGTTACTATAATGCAAGTCTACAGGAAAATGTGATTCAATTTATAAAAATTCTATCAAATGCGGCTTTTCAGGAATTCATCTGTTGAGTACAACAAGGTACATCTGTGCTGTATTATCCAAATAAGTTCCACCTGGCAGGTAGATGACTGTAAGGCTTTAAAAGGAAAAAAAAATGACAGGAATTTTTACAAAGTCCTACCATCTCTGCTCACTCAATTTTAACTTTATTTAATCTGTTACACCCTTATTTGTGGATAAAGCAGAGTCATTAAATTTGCCGAAGCAACGGATGATGCACTTTCATTAACAGACAGAAGTAGTCACGATAAAAAGCTTTTCAAATGTTATTCTACAGTATGGAAAATTGGCAAGGGGTGGGGATGGGGGTGAATAGGAAAAAGGCAAGCACCCAACTGGTTTTCCTTATGAAGAAATGCATAAAATGGTGATAGAAGCTGTGTAATATGAACCCCCAGAGGCTTGCTCTAGCTTCTGCAAAAATCGAGGGTTCTAAGAATACCAAAAGAAAACGAGCTGTTGAGAAAACTTGCAATTACTTTGGGGCATTAAGAAGATCAAGGCAGGTTATTTGGATGTCTGGGAAAGTTGGAGTTAAATAATAAACTTTCTAGGTTGATATGATTTGAACACACAGGATTCTTATTATAGTCAGTATTCTGCCTTAGGTGACAACATTTTAACTTTCAACAGGAGATCTCCTTCCCCTATCCACACACCCTGCTCATTTTTCCTCTTAGTTTCTGTGGCTTCACCCAAGACAATGTTATCCATTCTTATTTGGACCTTTGTGAACCAAAATACCTCCAGACTAAGAAGTTAGCTTCAAGAGCCAGACATCTATTTCATTATGAGTATCTGTCTAGACATGAAAGGGGTCACTCAACACTGCCTCCCATGATCCTGTGAGTTCCACGACAATAGTAGACCAACACAAGACAGACAGAATACATATGCCCCATACCACTCCCCCTGCCCTGACTAATCTTAACAGATTTTATTTCCCAAAGAAGCAAACTAGGAAATAGGGAAGCTTCTCAGTTGGTAGAAGAAATAGTGCTGTGCGTAAAGACTGGTTTTATTTACTGAGTTTGTGGCTGTCTTTTCTCAAAGCAAGGGTGCTTTCCTGCTTTTCAGGGAAGTCCAGCATGTTCAGCTTAATTAGTGCTTGGATTCATCATTGAACCAAAAGAATCAAGAGAAAGATGTCCATTGATTGATTGTTTTTGTCCACCATTGGAAATGTTGTGCAGAATCGTTATCTATAATCAACAGGTGAAGTGTGGAAATACAACTTTCTAGGAATCATGTTAACTCATAATAGCTCCCCCTGGACATCCCTTCTGCAAAATGGTGATATTGAATGTAGACTTTTAGTGTTGATAAGCCCATAATGAGTTGGGGCAGAGGATCAAGTACTTTGCTGCAAGTCAGAGGCTTTTCCAAGAAAATTCTCCATCAACGTTGTCATCTGAAATCCCCAGAACAACCTCTTAATTTATACATTCTCAGAAACAGTCTCCTTAAAGCACATTCTTCCCATTCCCCGCCCCTCCTCCGCGAAGACTGAGGTCCCAACACTTGCACTCAAACTAAATTTTGTATGTGGTATTAACAAAATATTCAAATGAACATTGTTCCCTTCAAAATTAGATTGAGAAGCCACGTGCTGTTTCTATTGAGGTTTCCTTTGCTCCTAGGCTTCTCCTACCTTCTTGGGAAAAGCTTTCATAGTCACTGGAATCACACAGAAAAATCATTTCAAACACCTCAGAATTCTTTTTTTTTTTTTAACCCAAAAAATGACATTTCCTTAGCTTGTACTCTTTAGATGAGATTTGGTGCCTGAACATTTTTTAAATTTACAAATGTCAAATGTATTACTGAAGGATTATTTGCAGCTATTAGGCCATTCCAAAGAATATAACATAGACATTGAGGTAATTCCAAAGTTTTGAACAAGATGATATTTTTGGATTAAGTATGCTGTCTACAGAGGTGGCTACTCCACTCATTGGTATGCATACATTCAGGTCACATTGCACAACTACAAAGTCCTGGTCTCATTGTATTCTATGTAAATAGTTCCTCCTGGAATTTTGTAATGCTGAGCCTCTTTGTATAACCTACTCCATTTGGGACAAAGTAGTCCTATCACTGAAGAATTGTTCTCCAAGTCTTCAGCAAGCATCGTTTTCATCAGTCCAAGTCAGAATATCAGACCCTTTAGGCTTACAATTTTTTTTCTCCTTAAGTACATTTTCTTCCTATGGAATCACTGACTGATGACCTTGTTTTATTGCTAATTATTCTTTGTCATACTTACGAGTCTTTCAAAGAAATAATAACTACCTTTTGGAGATGGTTAGGTTTTGTATATTTTTATATCATATTGTAATTTTTATAGGACAAAAAAGGCAAGGTTAGAAACATTTTTATCCGGAAGTTAGTGAAATGGTCTAGGTTAATGTTAGTCCAAAGGCTTGGAATTTAATCCTTAGATATAGCTGAGAACTTTACTGCTGGTGTAATTTTCCTTTAATCTTTTCATAAGCTAAAAAAGACACATGAATAGAGATACCAGAAAAAATAATATAAAATTCTTAAAAATCCAGGAATAGAAATTGTTCATTGGCTTTTCTTAAGTGGTTAGGTTTACAGGTCACATTAATCAATATTTGGTTTCATAGCAGATGTGGAGGAAGTGAAAAGTCTGGATTCCAAAAGAACCCAAGAATATGAAAAAGTATCACATTTCACCTGCATGGAAAAAAATGGAGCAGGGAAAAGGTTTATGTATATCTGAAAGCAATAATGATGAAAAAACACAACTCAAGTCATCAAAATCACTGTTGAGAAGCCAGGTTTGAATAATGCTTCAAGTTTTCTTAATTAAGTTTCGGCATCACAAAGCTATGAGTAATGAATACACATCTTAGTATGTAAGTGTGATCTAGCATCCCACTTGGTGGGGGAGCACCTTAAAATCACATATGTAAGTGCATATCTGTACATATCTGTGCCCAAAGGCACGCCTTTCCTCTCTCCCCTCCACCCCGCATCTCCTTCTTTTTCTCGTATAGTGTACAAAGCTTAGCCTCTTATATATTTTGCAGAAAAATTTTTGTATCTTTTGTTCATTCAACAAATACTTACTGAACTCTCTCTGACGGCTGACCTCTCCACTGGGTACAATGAGAAATATAAAGAAGAGTTTGGTAATGGGAGTAAAGAAACCCGAAATGAGGAAAACTACCAAAAATGTAAGAATGGTCTTGAAAAGATAATTCAGGGAGGGAAAACACTTGCTCTTCTGGCATCTGTTCAACCCAGGTACACTTATGAATGCCTACTGTGGACCAGATGTGTGCCAGGCAAGACAGAGCCTTCTGTTTTCATCAACCTCGAATACGTCTTTTTTTTTTTTTTTTATGATAATGGGGACAGAAAGTCACAGGTAGATCTGAGAGGCATTTGGAAGAAAGAAGTAAGTCACAACCCCTGATGATGACTCAGTAGTGTCACAGCTGTAAAAACAAAGGGAGGGCGGTGGTCTTACTCTTTGGAGTTAAACTGCCTGAGTAAGCATTAACACTGATCAATTTAACAGAATTAACCTCACTTGGTGCTGTGTGTTAACTGAGGGGAGGAGAGTGACAAGACAAAGAGAAGAAGTCTCTTTTTCTGACATCAGTTTCCAAAAGGCTAAATTCTAAAAAAAAAAAAAAAAAAAAAAAAAAAAAAAATTGAGATGTAATTCACATACCCTAAAATTCATTTTTTTAAAAAAGTATATGATTCAGTAGTTTTTAGTGCATTTACAAGCTTGTGTAACCATCATTATTAATTAATTAATTTATTCATTTTTTTTTGAGGAGAAGAAGAAAAGAGGAAAAAAGGTTTTCATTGAATACATCTTTTAAGGTTTTATGACAACCTTCTTTCCAAGTCCTCCTAAACTATTCTTCACTTGCATTCACAAAATCGTACAGCTGCATGCTTGGAGCCTGTCTGCCTATTTCCAACGGGGTTGACTGTGTAACACAATTACAGATATCCTACTAATAATGTGAATCAGTTGTTTACCAGTGCAGTTATTTTAAGGTTGGCTTGTGACTGCTGCTGGCAGGTTGGTGAGCAGAGGAAAACAGGAAATGAACTAAATCATTTATTAACATTGAAAATAACATATTGAAAGGTGTTGGGTCCTGGGGTAAATAGCACTTGGCTCCTGCAAATGAGGGAATGGGGATTTTCCAAATAAAGGGCTTACCTGAAAGAATTTTCCAAATTTTGATGTCATGGAAAAACACTAATTTCGAACTAATTTTAACAATTGTCAAACGTGTCCCCTAGAAGACATGTACTTACTAAGAACTGTAACATGAACACCTTCATTCAAAATCACTGCAGTGCTCATGCCTTGAGTATATCCTGAAAATAAAAGAGTGCACTAACCATACACCTCCATATTGTGCATCTACCATATGCCAACCCCAGTCATAGATATTTTTACAAACACCATGTTATCAACAAACCTCTGAGTTAGAATCACCACTACACAAATGAGGAAAAATAGAGGCTTGGAGAAGCCAAGTAACTTGACTGAGGTTTCACAGCTTACAGATAATGGAGCTTGTGCCTGACACTGGGGTCCATGTCTTTCCATCAAACTGCATGGCTGCCCTCACTCAAAGTACTCATTCCAGTAAGGGAGTTTATGTTAGCAAGTAGAGCATTTTGGGATTAAAATTGGTTTTTCTAATTAAATAACAAATCATTTTACTTCAGTCTGATAAGTTATGTTTTAATCAATCATATTTTTCTTGGAATATATATTGGTATAGAGCATTGTTGAAGACAGAAAAATATATTGCTTGGGCATGACCTGCTGCCCTGCCATTTCCTTTATCCTGGGACTGTACCCTGCTGTGGGAATAAGCACAGAGTGACTCAGGAAGTCAGTTGGTAGAAAGCAAGGTGAGTCTGGGAAGTTGTGATTAAAAGGGCCACAGGTTTTATTATACAGAAATAATCGCACGATGACGAAAAAATTATGAGTAAGAATGTCCAGGGAAGTATAATTTATAGTGACAAAAATTTGGCAATATTTAAATGTCCAATGCAGGTGATTGTATAAATAAAGCTTGTTTGTACAATGTCAACAGTTTCAGTGCTTAGAAATAGTGGTGAGTTGAAGGGCGAGGGATATCTGGGGATTCATTATAGTATCCTGTTTTGCATTTGTATCCTGTATTTGATATTTCTCTTTCTTAAGGGAAATTAATAAGATGTTTTAATTTAATTAAATTTAATTAAAGGATGTTTTAAATGATATATGTATATTGATGATCTTAGAAATATTTTTTGTGATATCTTATTATGTGGAAAAAGCAGATGATTAGATGTCATAGGATTTTCTATTGTCTGTATCCTGTTTTCCTCCCCTTTCAAGTACATTGGAGGATTATACTTCCCTGCCACCTTCAAGTTGGTCAGGGCCATATGACCTCTTCTGGTTAATGGGTGTAGGCAGAAGTAATGTGTGTCATTTTCAGGCTGGAGCACTTAATTGCCAGCATGAGACTCTCCAGCCCTCTCTATCCTCTACCTCTGTAACCTATGACATTCCAAGCAGTAGAGCTTTTGCCCCTGAGTGAGGACAACATCAGACAGAGCTCCCTGATGAAGTAGAATGGACATAAAATTTGAACAAGAAATAAACGTTTGATATTTAGAGCCATAATATGTTTGTAGCACATCTTGACTGGTAAACAAAATATGTAATTTCCAAGAACTCTCAGCTTGCCTCCTCTTCTTTGTCAGGTCATCATGCAAATCTCTCTTTATGAGTAAAGCCTTCTCTGACAGCTCCCATTTGAAATTGCAATCCCCTAGCACTCTCTGTCCTTCTTCCCTAGTTTGTTCTCTATAGCACCTACCTCCATTTCTCATACCATACACATTTAAGAAATAAATTCTACATAATATGAATAAATATAAAACATATAAATATATGACATAGATATTGATATTCTGTTTATTGTTTGGATCCTTCATTAGACTAGAATATGACATAGATATTGATATTCTGTTTATTCTTTGGATCCTTCATTAGACTAGAAGCATCAAGAAGGAACTACCAACGCAAAGGCCCAGGAGCTAGTGTGCTGAACATACAAAGAACAGCAAGTAGTTAGTTATTCAGCAGCTGGAACACCTAAGTGAGTGAAAAGTAGTAGATGAAGTCAGAGGTAATGAGACCAGACCATGCAGGACTTTTTGTCCTCTGCTAGAACTTCTTATCTCTGAGCGAGATGGGAAGCCTTGGGAGAATTTGAAAAGGGGTGGGAGGGGGTATGAATTTATTTGACTTAGGGTTTTAAAAGAATCACTCTGGATTTTCTATTGGGGGAAAAAAAAAACCAAACAGGCTGATAGGGATGCGGGGATGAAAGCAGTGAGGTCATGAAAAGCTATTGCAGTAATCCAGGCAAAAGGTAATAGTGGTTGGGACCAATAGAGGTGGTGAGAAGTGGGTAAGTTTTGGATTGATTTCTAGGTAGAGTCAATGGGATTTGCTGGATCAGACACCTTTCTTCAAGAGAATAAAGAACCAAGGGTAACTCCCAAGGTTTTTAAGCCTAAGGAACTGGAATGATAAGACTGCTAAAACACCAAGATAGAAAAGACTGCAGGTGGAACGGATGGTTCCATCAAACACTAGGAAGTTGCCCTCATCCTCACGGCCAAACATAATTTGCCACACCTTCTAATTCTGCGTTCCTGCATGTGGGAAGAGAAAGGAGGGAAATGAAGTGAAAGACATTCCTTTGTGTTTTAAGGGCACAGTTCCAATGTTGCTCACGTCTTCCTTTCACCCTTTTTTTGGCCAAAACTTCGACACCTGGCTTCAAGGGTGATTAAGCAATGTAGTCTTCAGCGGATAGTCATGAACCCAGCTAAAACTTGAATGTTCTGTTACCAAGAGAGAAAGTGGGAACACATACAAGGGGACTACCTACACTCTCTGCCGCATCCACTGAGTACGTTGCTTCCCCAGCCAGCATCCAAACACGAGTCTTCTGAATCTTACTCCCGTGTTCTTTCTCTCACAAAGACCTTCTTCCAAATGGTCTCCAATTGTTTAATCAGTGAAGAATTTATCACAAATCCTGTCTCACTAATGCCAGATGGAAAGCTAGCTCAAGTAAGAGACATAAGTCAGCTTCCCATTCCCTTATCCAACAAGCATTACATGAATACCTACCGTGATCAAGACCATATAATAGGAACTGTGGGGAAAAAAATTAGCAAGATGTAATCCATGTCATTAGAGCTCTCATAAAATAAAATTGCAGAGGAAGAGGGAACAGACATTTATACAATGAACTCTAATCAAAGGCAGAATTAGATTAGAGCAATAATAAGATATAAGCAATATGTTATAAGGGTTAGGGGTACTAGGTAGACTGTACACATCAGGGGAGTTATTACAATGGGCCAAAGAATGAGAAAGATTTCAGTAGACCCACAAAGGCAAGGAAGGGCATTGCAGTCAAAAACACAGATGTAGGGGGAAAAATGTATGTTGAATTGAAGGAATAATGAGATGTCCAGTGGACTGAGACATCACCCAGTGTACACGGAGGGATGTAACATGATATGAGGTTGGAATGATGGGTTGGAGTCAGATGGTGACAGCCTGAAATCCCTCATGAAGGTGTTTATACTTCATTTTGCAGGTGTTGAGGGGCCATTTAGGGTTTGTGAATTAGGGAATCACTAGATCTGACTTTGGTTTTTTGGGCAGAAAAACAAAAAACAAAAAACTACTCTTGCTGTATGGTGGATTGGGTGAGGAGAGACTGTTTAGAGAAAAATGATTCCCCTACCCACCTTTGGGAATGTCTGCCCTGGAGCCTGTCAACTCCTCACTTTTCAAATAAATGGGTCCCCTCCTGAACTTCCCCAAATGTACTGGACTTCCTGGAATTTGATGACCTTCACTGTGCCAATATGAATCATTCTCCACATTCATACTGAGCTGAGAACCTGGAGACAGCAAAAGCATCCCATTCGATGCCTGGGGAATTATGGGATCTAAAGGTATGTGTCATAATGCTTGGGCGAAGTTGTGGTCCTGGGCAGCTTTTCTACTGAAACTCATTTAAAAAGTCAGAGCCTGTGGGATTTGACAGATCATCTAGTCCAGTTATAAATACTGGGTCCCACAGAGGTGAAGTTATTGCCCAAGACACAGAAATTCAGGGCCCGTGCCTAATATCATGGACTTCATCATCCAGTGTTTATTCACTAACTCACATCACAGAAGATCCTCCTCACTCAGTAGTCTCATATCCACACTAGTTTGGGCCCAGTTCTTGGACTAGAGTGGGCCATGAAAAAATGAACAAGTGTTTTTAATAGCTATCCCCAAATTCAATCAAAGCTTGCATTTTTCAGGCCTAATGGCACTTGATAATCATTAGCACATTTCCTATCAAATTACAGAATCATAGTCTCATAAAGACTTTAAAGGTCATCTAGTCCTATTATACAGTGTTCAGAATTCTATAACTTGACTTTGTGAGAGATATAAGCATTTGAGTTAATTGTCGTCTTGGGCCAAATAATAATACAATGCATTAGTTACATAACTTATTCACTCAACACAGGAGGAGGGGGAGGTATCAAAATAGACCCAATCCTAAAGATGCTTGCAGTCCAGTAAAATACCTGTATATTTCCTTAATTCTTTCCTCTATTGCCCTCAACATCCTTGTTATTGATTTAGCCTGCTTGGCAATTTTAGCACTTTGTCCTGAATTTGTTCAACAGCCTGAATTTGACTGTAGGAGGAAGTAAAAAGAACGCTATATGCGGTATGGAAATACCTCTTAGCTGCTTTTTCTCCACCCCACGGCATGCAGCCCACCTAGTGCAAGCATCTGCTGAAGCCCGAATTGTCACTCTGCAGGCTGTGTTTGCTGGAGAAACTTCTTCCAGCCAGGACCAGTAATCATTGACAGGCAATCTGGAGACCCTTGACAGGGGCTGGAAATAAATTGCCCTGGTTAAAAACAAACCAAACCTTAGCCATAAATTATTCTGACAATAGCAAGTAGAGAAAACCTGGTTCACATAAAGATCTGTTTGCCCCATGTTAGAGTGTCCCATCTTCCTGGAGCTAAACCCCTGGAGTGAGTCAACCACTCTTATCACGGGCAGACTTTCTGCTCTTTGAGTGCCTTTTCACTCCTCAAGTACATACTGGCTGAGACAGTGTGTACACTCCAAAGATAGAGCAAGCACTTTAATAATAGCAATAAGCTTGAGCAAAACAGTTTTCTGTTTACAAAGTTCTTTCTCATTTATACATGTTCTCACTGTGGGGAGCAGGAAATAACTTGCAGTTGAGGACAGGATGTGATCAAGGTGTCTCTACTCATCCACTGTGTGATACCAAATTCCGCTTTCACAGAGTTTTAGATCATTAGTCACTTGCTGCACAAAACAGTTGTGCAAAGCTGGTCAACTTAGAGAAACACAAGCATCTTAGGATCTGTAGCTCTAGGGCCGTGCTATCCAGTACAATAGCCACTAGCCATCTGTGCCTGCTGAGCACTGGAAATGGGGCCAGGGTGAATTGAGAGGTGCTTGGAGGTATAAAATACATACCAGATTTTGAAGATTTAGCATGAAAAAAAATTTAAATAACATATCCTTAATAGTTTTATATTGATTATATTTCATATTAAAAAGATAGTTTAGACATATTGAATTGAATGAAATATATTATTAAAATTAACCAAGTATAGTGGTTCACACCTGTAATCCCAATGCTTTGGAAGGTTGAGGTGGGAGGATTGCTTGAGGCCAGGTGGACAAGACCAGCACGGGCAACATAGTTAGACCCTGTCTCTACAAACGGCTAAAAAATTAGCTTGAGCCCAGGAGTTCAAGGCTGCAGTGAACTATCATCACGCCAATGCAATCTAGCCTCGGTGACAGAGTGAGACGCTGTTTCAAAGTAAATAAACAAGGCTAATTCTACCGTTTCTTTTTACATTTTGAAATGTGACTACTAGACAACTTAAAGTTACACATGTGGCTTGCATATATAATATTGCTATTGAGCAGCACTTCTCTAAAGACCTGTCTGGAAGTGAGCTAGTTCTAGCCTCCTTAACTCCTCTTTAATTGTTAAAAAGACATGATTCTCCCCAGCATGATGGTGTTGGAATCACTTTAAAAGAATCTAGGAAACAGACAGGCCTTGTCCAAATGAAGGCTTGACTGTTCTCATTCCCTAGTCTGGGAATGAACTCCAAGGCTCCAAGGAACAAGAGAATAGACCATTTTCCAGGGAGAGAGTCCTCTGTGAATGTCTCTGCCTTGAAAAAAAAAAAAAAGCCATACATGAGATATTAAAGGCTCTTCATATCGTCAAAGAAAAAGAAAATATGGCAGCCACATAGGACCACAAGACTAAAATCTGAGTGAGCGAGGAAGTCAGCCAGCTCCATGATCACCAGGACGTCTAGGAATTGAGCTCTAGTCCAATTTACCAGCCTAAGAAACATGCAAGTGGGAAAACTAGGAAAGAGCCTTCCTCTGGACATCTTTATGTTGTGACAAGTCTCTTGGGCCAACTCAGATGAGGTCATTCATAAGCAGTCCTTGGCACTAGACCTTGTTTAATTCCATGGCTCCATAGGTCTTCTTTCATAAACTGCTCTTTCTGTGTCTACCCATTCCCCAGTCAGAAGCCTTTAACACCTAACCCAGATCAAGTACTCTACTCAGACCCTTCCTACGGCTACCTGTTAGCCTCAGAGTAAAGGCCAAAGCTCCTACACTGGCCCACAGACCCCATGTCACCTTTCTGACCTTGTGTCCTACTCCTCTCCTGTGGCTCTTAACTCCTGGCTGCACCTCAGCCCTGGCTTTTCCCTCTGATGAGAACCTTCTCTCATATATCTACACGGCTAACTGCTTCATTTCCTTTAAACTTTGTTTAAATTTCACTTTCTTAGCAAGGCCTCCCTGAACACCTATTTATAATTGCAACCTGACCCCACTGTACTTCCAATCTCCTTTACCTTCCTCTGCTTTTTTTTCTTTTTCCATAGCACTTATCATCTATAAGTGATACACTATAAAACTTACTTATTCATCTAATCATTTGCTGTTTCCCTTCAGTAGAATATAAGTATCACAAGGGCAGTCTGTCTTTATGCATTTTGTTTATTGACATATCCTAAGAATCCAGAGCAGTGGGAAGTTCTCAACAATTTTTGTTTATTTTGTTTTGTTTTGTTTTGAGATGGAGTCTCGCTCTTGTTGTCCAGGCTGGAGTGCAATGGTACAATCTCAGCTCACTGCAACCTCCGCCTCTGAGATTCAAGTGATTCTCCTGCCTCAGCCTCCCGAGTAGCTGTTATTACAGGCATGTGCCACCATGCCTGGCTAATTTTTTTATTTTTAGTAGAGACGAGGTTTCACCATGTGAGTCAGGCTGGTCTTGAACTCCTGACCTCAAGTGATCCTCCCATCTTGGCCTCCCAAAGTGCTGGGATTACAGATGTGAGCCACCATGCCTGGCCTATTTTTTAATACATGAAGGAAGTTCTATAATGTCTATCATCATTTTTAGTCCTGTCATTACTATCCCAGGCAAACATATATCACCCGGTGCTAGGAACATCCCAGTAGCATCACACATTATCTCTACGGCATGCACACCTTTCTCAGTCCCATTCAGCCAAGCCTCTTTCTATGTCTTCTTTAACAAATCCTCTAGATACTTGCTGCTATGGTTTGAATGTTTTTGTCCCTCCAAAATTCGTGTTGAAATGGAGTTTCCAGTGCAATGGGAACAAGAGGTGGGGCCTTCAGGAGATTATTAAGTCATGAGAGTTCTGCCCTCATGAATGGGATTAGTGTCTTACAAAAGGCACTTAAGTGGCTTTTTTTTTTTTTTTGCCACTTCTGCCATGTGAGGACACAACTTTCATCCTCTCTGCAGGATGGAAAGACAAGACGCAATCTTGGAAGCAGAGGACAAGCCCTTACCAGACACCAAATTTAGCAGCGCCTTGATCTTAGACTTCTCAGTCTCCAGAACTGAGCGATATGCATTTGTATTACATATAAGTGACCCTGAGATATTTTGTTGTAGCAGCAGGAATGGATGAAGATGCTTGCCAACCAAAGTCAGTAATATGAAAACCTATGACAAATGCTACAAATAGTTTATGAGGGAATGCTCTACATGTCTCAGAGGTACAGCTCTTCTACTATGGAATATTTATTTATAAACCTGCAGGTAATGGAGAATCATTGTAAGCTCTTTAGTAAGAGAGAGGTGTGATAAAATGATGTATTTATTCTTTTCAATTCTTCAAGGCAATTTTCTCAGAATCAATTTAGGTGGTCATAAAACAAACCAGTTGGTTTACATTATCTCAGATATTGCAGGAATGACTTCAATGAATTACAATTTGATTGTAAACATGAAGCACTTTTGCAAAGACTTTACAATGATCATCTATCTGAACAGCCTCTTCACGTCTTTCACAACGTTTACAACTTCTTCGTCTGGTCACTAATGAACTATAAAATGGCCTACATGATTTTTCCTACCTTAAAAAACGTACATTTTTTTTTCTTCTGCAAAGGAACGATTTAGCATTTTTTTTAAAATCAGGAAATGGCAACAATATAATCTATTTCTTTTATGCTTTAAGTGTCAGAAAAACATAATTCAGTGCCGTATTATGGTATTGAACTTACTGCCTATATCTTGTAACATTCATTCTGCTGCTTCATTTGTGGGTTCTGTCTCCTTTTTGTTATTAATTTAGTGGCCTCCCAAACTTTTAAAAGTGGATGGGGTTTAGACAATATTTTTTTGGCAAAATTCTCAATCTTAATCACAGGATGTTTTACAATCTGCCCCCAGAGCATCTTTTGGGGGTTAGGTTGGCTAAATCCTTATACATACTTGGTTCCTGGGCTGCTTTTAAACCAGCTAAATGAACTCATTCTGGAAACTCGTCTCACACTTTTCAGCCTCTGTGCCCTTATACATGCTCTTCCCCCAACTGGAAACATTCTCTAACTCTTCTCCAGAGGAGGTGCATTCATATATCAAGCACCAATTTTTGAAAAAAAAAAAAAACAAAACAAAACTAACCTTCTTACTGTAAAATAATTTTAGATTTATAGAACATTTACAAAGATTATTCTTATATATCCTGTGCTCAGCTTCCCTCTAATATTAATATCTTACATAACATATTACATTAATCAAAACTAAGAAAATAGAATAGAAAGCCCAAAATTAAATCCCTAGTTACAGGGAAATTTGTTATGCCCTATGTCAGTAATCTTAAGAAGCACCTTTGTTTTATCTTTGAAATACAAATCCATCTATAATTTTTTTAAAAAACCGAGAAAATAGCAACAGATCAATACCATCAACTAAACTACTTTATTAATATTTCTCCAGTTTTTCTACTACTGTCCTATTCCAGAATATCAGATTGTATCAATCACCATGTGTCCCCAGTCTCCCCCATCTGGACAGTGTCTTGGTCTTTTCTTGTCTCTCATAACTTTGACCCTTTTGAAAAGTAGTGGTCAGGTATTTTGTACAATGTACTTCAATCTAGAAGTACCATGACTGATGTTCTCATGTTTCGCCTGAAGTTATGGATTGAGGGGGAAGAATGCCACCTAGGCAAAGGCCTTTCTCATAGCATCATTCAGCATCATATTAATATGACTCCTTGCTGGTGATGTTAACCTTGATCTCTTGGTTAAGACGGTGTCTGTCAGTTTGTTACTGTGTTTTCTTCCCTATACTGTGCTCAGAGAAGCGTGACACTAAGTCTAGCTTATACTCAAGGGAAGGAACGTTAATTTCTACCACCTGGAGGGAGGAGTATTGAAGGATTTGTGGCCATATGTTAACACAACACAGTAATTAATAAATATTGGGGAGGAGATCCTTTGAGGCTACCAGGCATTATTTTAACTCTGAATCAAGTCCTTCTTCCTCCAGGCAGATATTCTAACAATAAAGATTTCCATCCTCTGATTTTCTCACACACAGTTTGTGTAATATATCCACAAATCTCTATCTTTGTTCATTCATCATGATCTACCTGGCAATCCATTCCCTTTTATGTCATACTTAAATGACTACACCCAGAATTTTTAGGTAAATGCTTCCCCTCACTAATTAGGACACATCAAACCTGACTGTTAACCTCTCATTTCACAATTAATCACGTCTATCATGTGTGTGCGTGTGTGCATGCACGCGCTTGTGTGTGTGTATAGTTATTCAAATCTTGCATTCTATTTAAGTGTAAGTTGTCATGGATGTCGGCGTCAGCTAGACTTGCATTTGAAACTTAGACCTGCTAAATATACCTATGAGATATATTGAACAAGTCATTTTTGTATTTTTAAACCTAGATTTGTTATACCTACAGATCGAGACTGTTGTGAGGATTAAGTTAATTGATAGAGGCAAAGCTCCAGGATGAGTGCCCAGCACGCAGAGGGGGCATATTAACTGTGGTTTCTTTACCGTGACCAACCACACTTCTATTCACAAACCTTGACCTGTCAATGTTTTCATTTATCTCCTGGAGCTATTGGCTTCCACTCTATAGTTTGTGGGGGCCTTAAGTGGTACTTGAGGAAAACAGATGGATGGGTCCCCAGGCCCATCTATATTTGCATCTTTCCTAATAGTCTGCTTTGATATATTCTATATATTATTTTTAGCTTAAGATTTTAGTTTGAAAAATGAGTTCTAAAACTTAATTTTTAAGAAATTTACACTATGCATTTCTTCAGGTGAGAGATAATTTCTTATACTTTTTTGTCATTCCCCAGTGCAGACTGTAAGATTGTATATGAAATTGATGTCCAATAAATGCCCAACTAGTGATGGAACTAAAAGCTCCCTGTGGCTCTTAGTCTTGCAGCAGAATCTGAGGCCTTTTTTCCACTTATTGTGGTTATTCCAAATGACACATGACTTGCCCCCAAATGGCCATCTACTCTTCTTATAAAAAACCAAGGCTATAAATTGCTTTCTCAGAGACCCAAAAAATATGGGGCTCTTGGAATGGATTAAAATATGTTATTGACTTTCTGAGTATATTCTAATGGACGAGAAGTTGCTCTTGAAATCTTTTGGAAGTTTATTAAGGTTCATAACAATTCTTGTATTTCTCTGAAGAGTTGGAGATTGTATTTACACACACACTCATGCAAGTGCAGTGAGAAACATTCAAAAGTTTAAATACCAACTTTTAGTAGTATTTTTCAGTGGTAGAATTATGCATGCTTCTTATTTTTTGCTTTTTGTATATCTGCATTTCATAGACTTGTTATAAAATTTAATAAAATGTATTTTACTGAGAAACTGTATGCAAAAAAAAAGAGAGAGACAGAGAAAATCAAGGTGGGAGAGAGAAAAAAAGTGAGAGAGAGAGAGAGAGAGAGAGAAAGAGAATGAAAAGTAGTAAATATTGAAACCTGCATTCGAATTTCTTAATAGATTTTCTCTGCAGTCATTCCTGAATTGCTGTTACCCAAAGCGCTTTGTGCTTCCATTTTCTGGTGTCAATGCCATCTGTGGCTTCTCTGTATCTGTGGTAGAAAGGCATGGTAAGTCAATGTCCATAGCATCCCTCAGGGATTACAAAAGCCATCATCCAAAGCCCCTTACGTTCCTAACGAACATGCCCCTGAAAGGAGCAAACCTGAAGCCCGAGGCTATTGCATATTCTTATATTTTAGACATTGTCATTTTTAAGACAATGGAGTCATAGAACTCTGCACAGAGATTCAGAGAAGACAATATCTGTTCTACTCTTCACCCTAAGACACCTGAAGTTCGGAGAGGGGATGTGATTTACCCAAAATGATCCACCTCTTCCTTTGAGAGCTCCTTCTCCACCTTTTCTTGACTTCCTTGCTCAATGGCAACAGTTCTGTAGTCTCAGTTTTCTTGTTAGTCAGTTTTTAGAAGCTGTGTTTGTACTACATTATCCAGATAAATAGGACCAAAAGCAAGAATATCTTGGAAACAAAGCTGCATCTCATTTCTACTGCCATAGCTACTTTGCTTAATGATCTAAATACACCATCACTTTGGTCAGGGTATTGTTTATTTAAGGAAGAGAGTGTTATTGAAAAGAAGTGAGTGTTATTGAAAAGAAGTGAGCACCATCCATGCAGGGAAACATTGCTCTTAACACACTACCAGTGGAGATGTCAGGGGATGGAGAGAAAGGGAGTAGTAGAGTGCCAGATAGCAAGTTAGGAGAAATCAAGAGACTTTTCATATTTAAGACACAGAAAGAAAAATGTGTAATCTCCAATCTGCTCAGTTCACCCAGGCTATCAAGAGCAGGCCAAAGCGAAGGGGTCAGCCATTGGGCTTTGTCCTTTTGAAACAAATACCAGCTGCATTATTTTAACAGTCCAGGCCTAGGCTGCCAGACTTACACTGATTTTTATTAACTGAAGCTTGTTGGTTTCCTATAGTTGCTATAACAAATTACCATGAACTGGATGGCTTAAGACAGTGGAAATTTATTCTCTCACAGTTTTGATGGTTAGGAATCCAAAATCAAGGTGTGGGGAGGGTTGATTTCTTCTGAGGGCACTGAGAAAGAACCTGTTCCATGCCCCTCTCCCAGCTTCTGGCTGTTGCCAGCAATCCTTGGTATTCTTTGGCTTGTAGACAGATCATGCCAACCTCTGTCTCTGTCATCACATGGTTCTCCTCATGTCTATATGTCTGTGTCTCTGTCTCTGTCACCACATGGTTCTCCTCATGTCTGTATGTCTGTGCCTCTCTTCTTATTCTTTTTGTTGTCGTTGTTTTGTTTTGTTTTGAGACAAAGTCTTACTCTGTCGCCCAGGCTGGAGTGCAGTGGCACGATCTCTGCTCACCACAACCTCCGCCTCCTGGGTTCAAGTGATTCTCCTGCATCAGCCTCCTGAGTACCTGGGGTTACAGGTGCACACCACTACACCTGGCTAATTTTTTGTATTTTTAGTACAGACGGGGTTTCACCATGTTGGCCAGGCTTGTCTTGACCTCCTGACCTCAGGTAATCTGCCCGCCTCAGCCTCCCAAAGTGCTAGGATTACAGGTATGAGCTGCTGCACCCAGCCCTTTTCTTCTTGTAATAAAGACACCATTCATGTTGGATTAAGGGCTCACCCTACCCCAGTATCACCTCATATTATTACTTATATTTGCAATTACCCTATTTCCCAGCAAGGTCACCTCCTGAGGTCCTGAAGGTTAGGACTTCAACATATTTTCTTGGGGGACAAAATTCAGCCCATAACAGGGAGCAACGGGCTTAACTGAGCAACGGACTTGCTTCCTTAATTGAGAAGAGGGTTGGTTGTGTCCAGTTGGAATGATCAAACGTGGCAATTTTGACATTGATTTGTGAGTCAGTGCTCCATGAGAAGTAAGGAAAGGGCAGTAAAGGGAATGCTCAGGGCATTTAAGAGAAGGTGAGGATAAATCCACAGTGGCTGAGCTGTGAGTTTGGGCAAAGCTAATGGTGGGAGCAGGTGAGCCACCTCCAGCAGTAGTTCCTGAGGCTCAGACACACTTCAAGAGGAGAGTTGGTTGCTGGAAGACCAAGTAGGCCCATGGAAGAGAGGAACTTCATCTGTGGAAATATTTAAATGGTTGGGATCAGCTGCCCTCAAGATTGATAACTCTAGCCTATGCCTGCCTGTTTGCCATTATCTTTTGAGAATTCTTGCAAATATATATGAAAGCCGCCATGCTACCCTTCTTCCGTGACTCATTAGCGCAAGGGTTGCAAATGAAAAGACCTGCAGGAGCCAGGAAATAAGAGAAATGAGTGAAGGGAGGTGGGTATAGAATTCTGAAAGTCCATAGATTTTTAGTAATTTAATTGGTACTGGGCCTCAGTGCTAGGGAGGATTAAGGGAGTGTTAGAGATTATATCAAACTAAAGAGCATATGCCGGCCGGTCGTGGTGGCAGGCGCCTGTAGTCCCAGCTACTCGGGAGGCTGAGGCAGGAGAATGGCATGAACCTGGGAGGTTGAGCTTGCAGTGAGTGGAGATCGCACCACTGCACTACAACCTGGGCAACAGAGTGAGACTCCATCTCAAAAAAAAAAAAAAAACAAAACAAAAAACAGAGCATATGCCCTGCCTGCAGAAAGAGCCACTTGGCTAGAACTGCCATGGGTAACTGTGCACGAGGGCTTTGGCTATGGAGTCAAAAAAGCAAGTGAAATTCAACTTCCTCTCTTCTCACCAAGCTGTGACCCCACTGGCCTCCCTCAGCCCAGTGGGGCACCTTTTTTATAATTTATGCAAAAGTGCTGTGTAGGCAGAGAGCAGCCCTGGTCGCAGTTCATTACTGGCAGTCTAGAATGTAGGCTCTGTATTTCCAGATGTTTGCATTTCTGAAAAGAAACTGGAAATATGCATCTTCATATGTGATCTCCTAATTTTAGGTATAAATGTTGAAACCTCCTGCACGGGCCAGTGAATCCATGCCATCAGGCTTTGTACCATCACTATATGAGTCTTTTGTGGTAGAAAAAGGGGGGATGGCATAACACCAGTATACAAGCTTGTTATTAGAAGGCCACCGGTGAGGGCATTGATAACCCTTGCCTCCTAGAGAATTTCAGGATTAGTTACAGGAGTCAAGGGCCCAGTCAGCCCTAGCCTGACCTATCAAAGCAAACCCTTTTGAACATCTTCTGAGTGTGAATTTCTAGTGTGAATGTCTGTGAATTACTAGCTATATCACCTTGAGCAAGTCATTTGGCTTTTCTAAATATTTATTTAGTTTCAGCATCAAAGAAAACTCTTTTGGAAACTTCTTACCATGATTAAATAGGGCAAATCTATGAAGCACCTGGTATGGCTGTTATCCAATACAGCATTCGCTATTATTGTCAAGACTTGGCTTTGAGCACGCACTGGTACCTTCTTCACAAGGATGGGCTGCAGCTGCATTCTTATTCTTTTCCCAGATTATCCCCTTGAGAAACAAAGCCTAACAATCCTACCAATGATTATTGCAGGATTCATCTGTGGGGAGCAGTAACCTTCATCATCACCTACTCTTTACAAGCATGACATAAATAGTCGTATTAAATAACATGAAGGGAACTTGAAGATGATCTGCATCAATTTCCTCGTTTGCCAGATGAGAAAACAAAGCCTCACAGAGAAAAATTACTCATCCATTGCCACACAGCTAAATATCAACAGAACATGAAACGCAGTTTACATTTGTGTTTTTGTTTTAACGTTGAGCTTGAAAGAAGTGTATGCTTTTAATTGAAACTTTAAAGATTGTAGATATTATTTCAAATGTGTTCTTAATTGATTTGACAGTGAAATACAATTTTCCAATCTGAAATAAAATGTAAAAATGAAAATATGTGGCCCAAACCCCACCCCTCATTCTCTACCCCATCTTTGAAGGAAATAGATTGTATTGGAAACATCTTGCACTGGGATGTAATAAAAGTTTATATCTAGCTTTTTTAAGTGGAGGGTTTGCTTTGATGTCTTTTGGGGAGAACCTGGGAACAATATGCTTGTACCTTCCATATGAACATGTTGTGAGGATTAAATGATCGGTGCCTAGTACCTCATTAGTCCTCATTCCATGGTAGCTTTGATTCTCTTTCTTATTCCTGCACCACTGTGCCCTATGCCCCATTCCTGGCCAGAAAAAGTATTATGGTTGCTATACTTACACGCTATGCTCTGAGCATTTTGGGGTCAAATCAGTGTCTTTTATTTTGTTTAGATCTGGAAGCTAGTACAAGAAGTCACCATGAACATACTAAGTAAAAGTTTGTTCAATTTAATTGATTTATTATGCTGCATTCCACTGTAAGAATTCAGATTGTGCTCAGAGCACAAATTCATTTACACATTCATTTGTTTATATGTTTATATCCCTACCACATGTTACAAAGGATTTAAGACTACTCAAACCAATAATACAAATATTATTCTCAAGAAACTCAAGTTGTTGTTGCTTAAATAAAAGGCCAGAATAAAACCCTAGCATGTAATTTATGAAATAACTGCCTCCTTGCACTCTGAGAACTGGTGTACTAACTGGGCTTCTCTCAGATGACAGCTCACACACTATATGATGGTTTAAAAGAAAGACTCATGGCCTGGAATCAGAGGACCCAGATCAGGAACTCTGAGCAAGTGAAAGTTCTCCAGGTCTACTTTGACACGACCAGGGTGATTCTTCACCAGATCTTCTGTAAGGTGCTTGGAGGAGCAGAGACTTCATGGGTGGCTTATTTTAAATGTTGCTCCGGTTCTCTTCTAGATAAAATAAATCTCATGACCAGCCCCTATTGGACCAGCCAGTGGGGAATACTCCCATGCAGGCTCCAACATCCAGAGCAATGAGGATTCTTGTCAGCAGGTCTTTTCTTGTAAAGAGATTTCAGAAGGGAACCGCTGCAGTGAAGCCAGGTGGAGGCAAGAAGATGGGTGGCACATGGTTCTGTGGGTGACATAAGGGACAGGTGATGGCTGAGGACCAGGAACCACCTCTGATGCTAATACCCCATAAGCCCCTTCAGAAACACAGACACAACCACTGAACTGGCTGATTTACCCTAAATTGATCAAAATTAAGTTTCCTGTTACAAAGGGGAATGAAGAGCCCTACATATACATTAAGTTCAGCTATAGGGAAGGTGAGCTTTTGTGCTCCTGAGCCTGTGAACTGAAATTTGTACAACATGCCTACAATTAGGTAGGTTTATTTATTTTTTTTCTGATTTGTATAGAGACATATGTTCATTATAAAAATTTTGTCTGTCTTAATTGTAACACCTGTTTAGTGAAAAAAAAAAATCCTTACATTTTCGTAGAACTGTATCATTTCAATGGTATGTGTGTGTGTGTGTGTGTTTACTGTCTTATTTAGTCCTAATGATAACTTAAAACGATAAGAATCTAGCCTTATGTTATAGATGAGAAAACTGAGGCTTATACAGCATATAAAAATTACCTGGGATCACCAACTACAAATGGGTGGAGCCAGAATTAGAACTTCTGTCTTCCAACTCTAGTGCTGCTGCCTTTTCTTTTTCTTTTCTGCAGCTCAGTTACCTTCCTTATTATAGCTCTTTGTAAAACCACCTCTTCTCTCTTTCTCAGGGCAGATCATTTCTGTCTTAGTACAAATACGAAAATAGATAGGAAAGGGCCTTGGGACCAGTGAAGGGAATCCCAAACATTACCATCTCTTTTGCACTAATACTCCCCAGATCTGAAGTTATGATTTTTTTTCTCCTCTTAAGCAACTGATACCATCCAATTCTTTAGGATTTAGTCCCATAATATTATCCCACTCTACTTTTTACTCATTTACTCCAGGGTCTTTGCCCATTTCTCCCTCCTCAAGAGCCCATTGACTAGAGGATATCAGGTAACAAGAAGATTGATGAGAGGTCCAGAGGCCACAGCTGGGTCAATGAACAGAGATCAGCAGATACTGTGTCCCCTATAAAGGAATTTTAAACACATTCATGTCTCCAGTCTAACTGGAAGAAACCTCATGTTTATCACTGGGACTCAGACTTCATTCATTCATTTATTCATCATATATTTATCATGTGTTGAACATCTACTTAGTGCTAGAAACCATTCTGGTGCAGGGCATTTCAAAAGGAATAGTCCTTTAATCCTATATTTACTGAGTTCCCTTTTAGTGGTAAAAAGTAAATCAAAAGATAATTGCATCTATAGGTGCAACAATAGACCTGACCATCTGTGTCAAGGTCTGCAATTTATGTCAACTATTGCCATTATTATAGTAATCATGAGCATTATCAGTTGTACAGGTAGAGAGTTAGTATTGGCCTGAACAGATGGAAAAGTCTTCAGCAGAAACACACATTTGAACTGGGACTTGAGTTTTGTCAGGCAGTTGACAGCATATTGTATGATTTGCTTTTCTTGGTGGCAAATGCAAGTTGAGGATCAAGTGTTTCTTTCTCCAGATTTTTAAAAATATGTTTAGTTAGAACCCAGTCTCCTGCTTTTGGAAGCAATGGCTTTTAAATATGGAAGCAATTATCAAAACACCTGCAAAGAAATTTCCACCGATCATTTAAGGATTTATATAATAAAATGATAAACACCAAACATATTTTAACATCAGGACCTTAATTTTAATGGCATAGACTAAGTAAAGCTGCTCAAAAGTGCAGCTCAGAACAACTAATCCTATTTAAAAACAATCAATCTTGTTTGAGTGATGTTAAATGAAAGATCAGATATTTTAAGTCAGGGAACAACAGGAAGCTATAGTCAGGCAAAATAAGCAAAATGAACTTCTATAGACATCATCCTTACATTATCACAGTTTCAGAGGGTACCATCTTCTGTCTTCTGAATACATACTAAGAGTCAAATGCACACATAAACCCCGATCTATCTGTTGTCACCACCTACAAGCTCATCTCACAGGCGTTACTACCTCCACACACCTGAAGACTGTTTAGAGTCCCTCATAATCCTGTAATCCTGTAAGACTAACTCCTGACATTTGGCAGCTATTTACATAGAATCAATGTTACTCCAACTCTCTGGCATGCCTAAGGTATGGCAGTGAAATGGCCCAACATCTGAGGTCACTGGCTATGCATTTTAATTTTTGTGAGAGACCTTGGCCTTTATCATTCTCACAGATATAACTAAAAATGGATGAGCCTTCAAAGAGTCACCCAAAATTCCAGGTCCCAGGCACATACCAGAGTTTAACATTAAATTGACTGCAATCTAGTTCCCGCCGAAAACTTAGCTGAGAAAAATGGTATTCATGCAAGAAGTATAAGGGCTATAGTCTCCATTTACCCTTCTAGGATCCATATATAAAATGACAAAAATAGCATTCATAAATGTGCCCATAAATG
The DNA here is from genome assembly GCF_037993035.2 of Macaca fascicularis. NCBI lineage: Eukaryota > Metazoa > Chordata > Mammalia > Primates > Cercopithecidae > Macaca > Macaca fascicularis. The sequence goes on along the minus strand of NC_088388.1, from coordinate 37,606,250 downwards.
TCTTTGACAACTCAGCTCCATTTTCCCTCCTCAGGTCTATCCCATTTAATGAAGAGGTTGCAAGACGGAAAACTACATTTGTCAGAAACCTTGTTACCAGAGGACTTGCTAGCAGATTATACCAAAGCACTAGTTTGCAAAGTTAAAAGGAGGGGAAAATAGTGGAAGGTATATTATTGTTTCTCTGGCACTGGCAGATAACAGTCAGTGGGTTTTAAGACTCATGAAATGTCGTGTGGCTTCCAGGCACTTTGCTGTAAGTGTTCACCTTGGTGTTGAAAACACTGTAAGAAATTTTCTGTGATCCTTGCATTATCCTGGGACCCTAAATGCTAGAGGCAACACAGGGGTTAAAGTCATGTGTCGTCCCTTCTTCTGGGAATGTTCTGCATTCAGACACACACATGGTTCACAGATTCATTTCATTCATGCTTCTGCTCAAATACCACTTTCTGATCACTCTTTATAAACGTGCACTCTTTCGTGTCACTTGATCCCCCACACCCTTTCCTATTCTTCATCATTGTACATATTCAATTTTTATTTTTTAATATGTGGTTTATTTACTCATTGATCTTCTATTGGAAAGTCAGCTCCAAAAAGCATGAACTTTGTTTTGTTCACTGTGGTATTCTTGGAAGAGTGCCTACAACATTAAAGGTACACAGTAAATGTTGGTTGAATGAATGAATGTTGAATACGTGCACATATAATGAAGTATAGTTATGTATTAACAATGGAGATACATGCTGAAAAATGCTTCATTAGGCAATTTTGTCATTGTGTGAACATCATAGAGTGTACTTACACAAACCTAGATGGTACAGCCTGCTACACACCTAGGCTGTATGATATAACTTATTGCTCCTAGACTACAAATCTCAACAGCATGTTACTGTACTGAATACTGTGGACAGTTGTAACACATTGGTGAGTATTTGTGTATCTAAACATAGCAAACATAGAAAAGGGACCGTAAAATTACAGTATTATAATCTTATGAGACTGTAGTCATATATGCTGTCTGTTGTTGACCAAACAGTTGTTATGCAGCACATAACTATAGTTAATAATAATAATAGTAACAGGTAACCTATATGAGCCATTCTATATGCTAGCACTATTCTAAGTACTGACATGCATCATCCCATCCAATTCTCCCAATAACTCTGTGGTAAAGGAGGCAATGAGGATTATCTCTCAGCATTCCATTCTCCTCGAGGCAGTGTTTCTATATTGGTTCAGGGGTAGAAGTGACAGCATCAAAGGGAAGCCCAGAATCTTTATCTGATGGCTGGAGGAGAGACTTCTCTCTTCTGGATAAGAAGCAGAAAGCATGTGATACAGGATACTCCAGCAGCCATTTCACTACCACAAGCTGGATCAATGTAAGGTTGAATTTAGTAAGATTTCAAAGATGGCAAAAGACAGAGAAATAACTTGGGCCTATGGTTACATCACTGAGCTGCTGCACCAAGCCTTGCCTGAAGCTCATCCTACTTCTTTCACTTATATAAACCAATAAATTCCCTTGATTATTTAATCTAGCTTGAAGGATTTTGTTGTTGTTACTTGCAACTGAAAGCATCTTAACAAATCCAGGTAGATACTATTTAGTATCTGTGTGATCTAAAGCAAATCATTGAACTCTGCTTCTGTTCCCTCATTTTTAGAGTGAGGATAATAATACAACTTAGCTCTGGATTTGTTGTGGGGATTAAAAAATAATGTAGGTAAAAGCACCAAGCATAGTACCCAACACATAGTAAGACATTAGTACATATGATCTAACATTACTTTAAGAAACTTTACAATGAAAGGAAGAATGGAGGAGTGTAATTGTTTTAGATGAGACATCTGACCATATTTATTCCCGTGGCAACTTTTAGATGCTTCTGTTACCATGCATATGTATTTTGACACTTTGTTTACCTGTCAACCTCCTGTGAGCTTCTAGAATTTAGGAGGCAAGACCATGTCTTAATGTTCTTTGTCCTAGTGTCCCAATGTCCAGCATTGTGTAAGGCATATGGCAGGTATTTCATTGAAGTTTCTTGAACTAAAGAATTAACTTGTGAGAAACGAGCCTGAGAAGAAGAATAAAGAGTTAAGTGTTGGAAAAAGCATAACTAATGGACTAAGTTTCAGGGGCAGGCTGAAGGAGAAGTGACCAGAGCCCAGGTGGAGAGATTAGCCTCAGAAAGAAGGAAGGTTAATAACCAGCGGGATCCAATTTCTGCCCCCAAATGACCGTCATCACATTTCTTTTAGAGCTATGCACACAGCCAGGCACTAAATATTTCCCAGTGACTATGACTACAGCAAAGCTTACTAAAAACATTTGTAACAGAAAAAATATCACAGTGAACTTTCCTTCACAGGGGCTGGGGCCAGTGAATTCATGTTTATGTTACAGATGAAACTGAAAATGACTTTTTAAAGAGATAATCATGATATGTCTTTAATATTAATATTCACTACATAATACAGTATTGTGAGAATGGAACATCTTCAACAGAGAAGCGACAGAAGTTTCATAAGCTCCCAAGTTACGTTAATAAAAATTGTAATAAATATCTTGACACTGTCTAGTAGTATTTTTAGAAATATTTCATTTTTTCTTTACCATTAGGTGTGTTGGGGGGAACAAAGCATGTATTGTTACTCTTCTGTAAACATGGATTAATCATGGATCAAATCATTTGTAGTAAACCAAGTTCAATAATACCATTGTTCTTGAATTAAGCAGCAGCAATAATGTTCCTGACACAGGGCTGTCCCTGGGGATACAGAGATAATTGAGGCATGACTCTGCCTCATAAAAAATTACACTTTTTCTTAACTCACATCCAGCTATTGATATCAGGTTTAAGGAGGAAGAAGGCAATAAAAGACGGTTAAGTAAACTTGACGATTCTGCTTTTTTTTTTTTTTTTTTTTACAGTAGCAAGGCATCTCCTGGGGCTAATCAAGATTGAGCCCAATCTTTCATATACCTAGCTAACATTTTCCACTTTTGTGATTATCCAGCGCTCCCATGTAACCCAGGCTGCACTGGTGGGCATATGCTCCCCTTCGTGGAGATTTAAAATGTTATATAAGTAAAAAGCACAACAGAAACACCTGTTAACCACTTCTGAGCAAGTCTAAGAGGGGCAGGTGTGTGGACTGTTCCACAAGTTGTCTCAGAACCTTTATTTTTGTGCATTGGAAGATCTGTTTCTTTTCTTTTCTTTTTTTTTTTGAGACAGAGTCTCGCTCTGTCGCCCAGGCTGGAGTGCAGTGGCCGGATCTCAGCTCACTGCAAGCTCCGCCTCCCGGGTTCACGCCATTCTCCTGCCTCAGCCTCCCGAGTAGCTGGGACTACAGGCGCCCGCCACCTCGCCCGGCTAGTTTTTTTTTTTTTTTGTATTTTTTAGTAGAGACGGGGTTTCACCGTGTCAGCCAGGATGGTCTCGATCTCCTGACCTCGTGATCCGCCCGTCTCGGCCTCCCAAAGTGCTGGGATTACAGGCTTGAGCCACCGCGCCCGGCCTGGAAGATCTGTTTCTAATTTGGACTCTTGCAGGAAATGGTTTGCATTGCCAGAGGTAATGTAGATGTTCTTTTCAACTTTTCCCACAACTGCATCCTTTTTCCTTTGTACTCTCCTACCCCACAATTGCCAAAGCTCATGAAGACAAAAATACTTTCATTAGAGAGAGAAAGCTGCAACATGATGCATGGCCAGCACTTTGCAGAGCAAGATAGAAGAAATCAAGGTTTTGTAGATTATACATCAGTGGATAAAGCCCTAGAGATTAAGGATGTACCGTAAGTACAAACTTTTGAGCAAATGCATCAGCAACGCTTTAGACTCAGTAGAAAGGTCCTAAAAGAAACAGCAGACACCCCAGCATCCATGCCACACATGTGACTAGAGTAAGAGATTCTTAAGGAAGACACAGACTGTCCCAGATAAGGGGTTGGTTATCATCACTTCCCTAATGATGGTAGAGTACATTTATTCAATGTTGACTATGTATCAGGTGCTATGTTAGTGCATTACATACTCAATCCGTACTTACTCTAACTTGATCCAAGACAACCCTTTAAATTCACTACAATTACTGTCTTAATTATGAATAAAGATAATGAGACTCTCAATAGCAAAGATATAGAAACAACTTAAGTGTCCATTAGTGGATGACTGGATAAAGAAATTGTGAGATACGTATATATAGATATATCTCTATATATATACAATTCAGTCTTTAAAAAGAATAAAATCATGTCTTTTGCAGCCACATGGATGAAACTGGAGGTCACTATCTTAAATGAAATAAGCCAGATGGAGAAAAGTCAAATATCACATGTTCTCACTCATAAGTGAGTGCTAAAAAATGTGTACACATGGACATAGAGAATGGAATTATCAACAGCGGAGACTCAGAAGAGGGCAGGGAAAGGCAGTGGATAATGAGAAATTACAGGTAGTAGATAAAGAGAAGTTACTTGATGAGTACAATGTATGTTAGACTCAGATGATGGATCCACAAGAAACCCTGACTGGACCACTATGCAATCTGTGCATGTAACAAAATTGCACTTGTACCCCGTAAATTTATACAAATTAAAAACAACAGACAAAAAAGTAACTGCCCAAGATTACCTGGCCAGAACTCAAAGGTATATCTCTCTAACTGAGTTTGCTTGTGACCTCTATATTCGGGTACTGTTTTATCAGGGAGGAACTGGAAACTAATAGAAAAATTCATCATTGACCCTTTACGATCTGTGGTGTGTATGCTGCTTGTAGTTGCAAGTCGCATATAATGTTTTTATTCCCTAGCATGCATTTATTCGTTTATTTGAACTTTTTTCTTTCATAAAATATAACTGTAAAATAATACCTGAAATACTCCTGGAGATAAAAGACAAACATACAAATTTCAAGAAGTACCTGGAATACATACAAATTGGAACATCGCTTATTTGTGAAAGAATCAACTAGATATTCTAGAACTGAAAACGCAAGAATAAAAAAGTAAGGACCTATAGGATGAATTTAGCAGCAGTAAAATGATAAAAAAAAAATTGAGGAGAAAGATACTTAAATACATAGAAGGTTTAGCATGCATTTAATTGGAGTCCCAAAAGGAGAAAAGGAAAAGGGCAGAGGTTATAAATTCTTAAATTGATGTTGAGTTGCATATTCATTTTTCATACTTAACCTTTTCTGAAATAAAGATGTATCTTACAGTTTGATATCTTTTTTTTTTTTTTTCCCAGGCTGGAGTGCAGTGGCACGATCTCGGCTCACTGCAAGCTCTGCCTCCCGGGTTCACGCCATTCTCCTGCCTCAGCCTCCGATTAGCTGGGACTACAGGCGCCCGCCACCACGCCCGGCTAATTTTTTGTATTGTTAGTAGAGAACGGGATTTCACCGTGTTAGCCAGGATGGTCGCAATCTCCTGACCTCGTGATCCCCCGCCTTGGCCTCCCAAAGTGCTGGGATTACAGGCGTGAGCCACCGCGCCCGGCCACAGTTTGATATCTTACATATCACTTTTACTGAAGCTGGGCATCAGTTATCAATGATCATTCTTGTGCATGTTTGAATATCAAAAGGATAACCACGAAAACTTCCAGAATGGGAGGTCAGTTATTTGGAAGAAAATCTTAAGGACAATAATGCAACACTCTCTTCACCTCCCTAGGAAACAAATGTTTGTGGGGAGAGAATGAAGGAGATCAATCAGAATTGTTTAACAATGTTCTCAAAGAGGTCAGTAGTAGGCTAGCTTTACATAATTTCAAAGCCAGATTGAGAGTCTATCACTATAGCTTTTTGTTCCTTTATGGAATATTTGAGAATATGCTATACACAGACGGTAGTCAAAATGTGATCAGGAAAATTTGGATTCTTAGTGGGAAAAAGTTGTGGGAATATCTATGTTGGTAATTGTTTTGCATATATTTTCCTTATTGGGTATTGTGATGATGAATTCTATATATCAACCTGGCTTGGCCACAGTGCCCACATATCAGGTCAAGCATTATTCTGTATGTTTCCATGGGTGTATTTTTGGATGAGTCTTACTTTTATTTATATCAGTAGACTTTGAGTAAAGCAAATGCCCTCCATAATGTGAGTGGGCCTCATCCAATCCATTGAAGGCCTGAACAGAACAAAAGGCTGGCCTCACCTAAGCAGGAGGGAATTATCCAGCAGACTGACTTTAGACTTCATGTGCAATATTGGTTCTTCTTGATTTCCCGACAGACTGCCTTTGGACTCGAACTGAAGCTCTTTCCAGAGTTTCCAGTCTGCTAGCCTCCCCATCAGATTTTGGACTGACTAAGCTTTCACAATCACATGAGCCAATTCCTCAAAATAAATATATTTATTTCTGTATACACATCCTATTGGTTCTGTTTCTCTGGAGAACTCCAACAAATATAGATCTAAACAATGACATATAACACAACTTTGTCTTAGAAAAAGAGCTTCTGCAACAAGAATAAGATCCAAATTCTTAAGTGATAAGGGTATACGTTATAGTTTAATTAATCAGCCATGAGTCTCTTCTTTTTTTTTTTCTTGGATATGTGAATTAGTCATGCAAGTTATAATTGACGGTGTTATGAACATGATGAAATAAGGTATTTAAAGAGATAATGATTGAAAAGTTCCCTGATCTCAATCTACGGATTTCAAATGTCCATTGAGTTTCAAGCATGATTTAAAAAGAAAGGAGAAAGAAAAGAAGGAAATCCACATCCAAATATAGTGAAAGTGTAGAAATAGAAAGCCAAAAACAAAGAGAAAAAACATTAAAGACATTATCTTTAAAGGAGTAACAGTAGTACTGACCCTGACTCCTCCTAATTAAAATCAGTGGAATGGATGTCATTAAGGCACTAAAAGAAAACACTTGCCAACCTAGAATTTTATAGCCAATCAAATATTTATCAAGCATAGAGATGGTGCCAGCACGGTGGCTCAGGCATGTAATCCCAACACTTTGGGAGGCCAAGGTGGGAGATTCACCTTAGCCTAGGAGTTTGAGACCAGCCTGGACAACATAGTGAGCCCTTGTGTCTACAAAAAAATTTTTAAAAATGAGCTGGGTGGGTAGTCTCAGTTACTCGGGAGGCTGAAGGGGAAGGTTTGCTTGAGCCCAGGAGGTCAAGGCTTCAGTGAGCTGTGATTGTGCCACTGCACCCCAGCCTGGGCTACAGAGTGAGACCCTGTCTCAAAAAAATAAAATAATAAAATATAAAATAAAATAAAGCTGGGATAAGATAGTCTCCAGTAAATAAGCACTCATAAAATCCACAAGACAAACTGCTCTAAAGAGTACTTAGTGGCATCCGGAAGACACACGACGAATGGAAAGCAACCAAAATGCAATATGATGGGAATAAAGCTAAATGAACATTGTATATAATGATAACAATTTGTTTCATGTTAAAATATAGAGCAAACTTATGTATACACAAAAACATGTAAGTCAAGAGAAGGTAAACAAAGTGAAAGTGTGTAAAGGTCTTTGTATTGTCCCGGAGGAGGTAAAATTACCAAGTACCATTAGATTTTGGTAAGTCAACGGTGCGTGTTATAATTTCTAGTGTAATTACTCACAATAAAAGAAGGGTTGCATTCAAACTAGTAAAGAAAAATGTAATGAAAAAATTCAAAAGAATTTGACCAAGGGATGAAAGGAAATATAATAATATAAATATAATAAAAACAAGACAAATAGAAAGCAAATATTAGGTTAAACTACCTGAACTTGTTGCTTTATAAGAAAAAAAATGGTCATACATTGCCAATTTTATCTAATTCATCCTGTAGTAAGTAGATATATCCCAGAGTCTATGAGGAATAATAATACAGGTATCAGACTTCACATTGGCAACACTGGATGAGCCAGTGAAGCAATATCTTCAGAGTTCTGGGTGGAAAAAATGCTAAATTTGGAATTATTTAATCAGCCAAGCCACTAAGAGCCAAGTTGAGATATTTTTGGACAAAGAAGAACTTAATTGTCCAAAATGGTCTTATTTTTGGACAAATAAGAACCTTAGAAGTCTGTGTCTACACACCCTCTATTGAAAAATTACCCAAGGAGATATAGTACCAAAGAAAAAGCAAACCCAGGTACAGACTTGCTTTGTTTTATGACACTTTGCTTTATTGAGCTTCACAGATTGTGTGTTTTTTACAAATTGAAGACCTGTGGCAAGCCTACATTGAGCAAGTCCATTTTTCCAACAGCATGTGCTCACTTCATATCTCTGTGTCACATGTTGGTAATTCTCACAATATTTCAAAATTTTTCATCATTATTACATTTGTTATAATGATCTGTGATCAGTGATCTTTCATGTTACTATTGGAATTGTTTTGGGGCACAATGAACCTCAGTCATATAAGATGGGGAACTTAATTAATAAATGTTTGTGTCCTAACTGCTCTACTGACCAGCTGTTTCCTGATCTCTCTCCTTCTCCTCAGGCTTCTCTATTCCCTGAGACACAACAATATTGAAATTAGGTCAATTAATAACCCTACAATTACCTCATTTTTAAGTGTTCAAGTAAAAGGAAGAGTTGCACATCTCTCACTTTAAATCAAAATCTAGAAATGATGAAGTTTACCAAGGAAGGCATGTTGAAGGCTGAGATAGGCTTCATGTGCCAAATAGCCAAGTTGTGAATGCAAAGAAAAATTATTGAAGAAAATTGAAAATGCTACTCCAGTGAACACATGAATCATAAAAAAGCAAAACAGCCTTACTGCTGGCATAGAGAAAGTTTTAGTGGTTTGGATAGAAGATCAAATCAGCCACAATATTCCCTTAAGCAAAAGCCTAATCCAGAGCAAGTCCCTAGATTTCTTCAATTCTGTGATGGCTGGGAGATAAGTGAGCAAGCTGCAGAAGAAAAGTTCGAAGGTAGCAGAAGTTGATTCATAAGGTTTAACAAAAGACTTCTCCAGAACATATAAGTGCCAGGTGAAGCAGCAAGTGCTGATGGAGAAGCTACAGCAAGTTATGCAGAAGATATAGTTAAGATCATTAGCAAAAGTGGCTATACCAAACAACAGATTTTCAGTGGTTACAAAACAGCCTTCTATTGGAAGAAGATGCCAGCTTTCATAGCTAGAGATTAATCAATGCCTGGTTCTGAAGTTTCAAAGTATAGTCTGACTCTCCCATTAGGGGCTAAAACAGCTGGTGAGTTTTAAGTTGAAGCTAATGCTCATTTACCATTCCAAAAATCCATGAGCTCTTAAGAATTATGCTAAGCCTACTCTGCCTATGCTCTATAGACGAAATAACAAAGCCTAGATGACAGTGTACCTGTTTGTAGCATAGTTTACTGAGTATTATAAGCCCACTGTTGTGACCTACTGCTCAGAAAAAGATTCCTTTCAAAATACTACTGCTCATTGACAATGCACCTCATCACCCAAGATTGCTAATGGAGATGTACAAAGGGATTAATGTTGTTTTCATGTCTGTTTACACAACATTCGGTCTGCAGGCCATGAACCATGGAGTAATTTCAACTATCAAGTCTTCTTGTGTAAGAAATACATTTTGTAAGGCTATCGCTGCCATAAATGGTGATTCATCTGATGGATCTGAGCAAAGTAAATTGAAAAAACTTTTGGAAAGGATTTACCATTCTAGATGCCACTAAGAACATTGGTAATTTTGGAGAGGAGGTAAAAATATCAACATAATAGGAGTTTGAAGGAAGTTGATTCCAACCTTCATGGGTGACCATGAAGGGTTCAAGACTTCAGTGGAGAAACTAATTGCAGATATGGTGGACATATTTCTTGCATGAGAATTAAAATTAGAAGTGGAGCCTGAAGACATGATGAATTGCTGCAATCTCATGATTAAACTTGAACAAATTAAGAGTTGCTTCTTATGGATGAATAAAAAAAGTGGTTTCTTGAGAAAGCTCACCATCTATTCCTTGTAAAGATGTTGTTAACATTGTTGAAACGATAACAAGGAACTTAGAATATGATATAAACATAGCTGATAGAGCAGCAGCAGAGTTTGAGAGGATTGCCTAAAATTTTGAAAGTTCTACAGTGGGTAAAATGCAATCAAATAGCATCACATGCTGCAGAGAAATCTTCCATGAAAGGAAGAGCCAATTGATATGACAAATTTTATCTTATTTTAAGAATTGCCACAGCCATTTCAGCCTTCAGCGACTACCACCCTAATCAGTCAGCAGCCATCAATATCGAGGAAAGACCCTTCGCAAGCAAAAAGACTACAATTCGCTGAAGGCTCAGATAATTGTTAGCATTCTTAGCAATAGGGCATTTTAAAATTAAGGCATGCCCACTGTTTTTTAGACATAATGCTACTGCACACTTAATAGACTAACAGGATAGTATGAACACAACTTTTGTATGCACTGGGAAACAAAAAAATTCATATGATGGCTTTACTGCGATATTTGCTTTATTGCAGTGGTCTGGAACCGAACCCAAAATATCTTGGACATATGCCTGTAATAGAATAATATAACATACAGTAAACAGTGGCAGCTGGTTATAAACTGAAGATTAAAAAAGATATAGAAAGAAATTTAGAAACACGGCTTGGAAGATTCCTATCAAATGGCAAAGTTTTAATGTAGAGTATTGTTTCTCAATCAAGGACTATATTGTTTCCTGGAAAAATTTGATAATGTCTGAGAACACCTTTGGTTTTTACAATGGAGTGGAGATTGCTACTGACATGTAGTGAGTAGAGGCCTAGAATGCTGCTAAACATCCTACAGTGCATAGGACAGCTCTCCATAGCAAAGGACAGTGGGGCCCAAAATGTTAGTAGTGTCAAGGCAGAGAAACTCTGATGTAAGTACACATTTCCTTCATCTTGGACCAAACAATATTCTTTAGTTCTATATCAATGACATGTACAAAATAATAATATTAATATTGAGAGTCTTCAATAGGATTATGTAAAAGAATAGAACAGTTATTACATAATAATGTAATTAAGAGAAATGGATGGTGAAGGGAAGAAAAAAATGAAAGAATGTGCACATTCCAAATCACCTGGAAATCTTGCTAACGTACAGATTTGATTCAGGAGATCTGGGATGAAGTCTGAGATTTTTGGATATCTCACAAGCTTTCAGGTTTTTTCCTTCCTTAAAACTTTGGTTATTTTACTTTTTAGCTTTCGTGTTTTGAGATTTTACCAGGGAAGCCTCCACAACACCAACTTATTGATCACTTATTTTATGTTTTCTATTATTATTTTATTTGAATAAATAAGTCTGATTTGTTTCCTTATGATTGTTTTCCTCTCCCTTTAAAGACAAGTGAGAGCTTTTTGATTGCTTTGTATTTTAATTTTATATTTACCTTTCCTCTAGTCAGAATACCTTTAAAGCCAGAGTTTGGCTCATATGGTTGTGTTTATATAAGACATTCATTCATTTATTAATTTTATAACATTTAGTGCTCACAAAATAGGTGCCATATTCTATTAAGGGCTGGAAATACAATGGTAAATAAGTCATGCAGTCTGGTTGCAGGACTTTTGAGAAAGCACTTGCTTTCATGAGAAAATAAAAGATATAGCACTTCCTTTTTCTTCCTGCCTTAAACAAAGGAGATGACCATAAAGACCTAGAGAACTGCAGAGAAAATATCCCTGAGCATCACTGAACTGTTGAGCAAACGTTAGCAATTGCCTATCTCTAGATTTCTAATTATGTGAGCATGTCTTCACTTCTTAAGCTATTATATTTGAGTATGCTTTTCCTTGCAGCTGAAGGCATTTCAGACCAATACAAGAAATGCAAACATTAGGGAACTGGGTCATTCCCAATGACATTATCAAGCCCTTGTAAGAATGTGTCAAAAGACAAAAATTACAATAAATTTAATTTAAATAATTTTGTTGGCTTTAATTGTGATTCTAGAATTGGACAACATTTCAATTCATAAAATAGAATAAGTGTTCCAATGGGCTGAGCAGAAGAGTTTACCATTATAGACAGAGAAGGGCTGAAGTAAGCAGAAACAAAGAACAAAGAATATATTAGTTACTTTTAGACAGAAGAATAGAAAAATAACTCATTAAATAACAGGTTATTTTACGCTACCGTTTTTTCGGTGAATAAGGATTAAAGCAGAGGAAACTTAATTATTATGCTGATTAAAGATTTTAAACTGGTCTGTTTGGGTAAGTGTTATTTCCCTCTATTCTAATTACTAAGTCACTTATCAAGTTAGTTCAGGTTTGATAAAGTGGTATTTCAGCATAACTGAGTCCGTTTTTAATTTTAATCTGGTTTGTTGGGGCCTAGTACAGGAGCTGCATCCAAAACAATGACCTCCTATAATTTTTATATAAGAAATCATTGATAGTACTGCGTGGCAGATTTTATGTTAGGTATAAGTGTTAAATTGGGGGCAAGATATGTAATTTTTATTGCTTTCAAGAACAAAACTATAACTAGTGGACCAAAGTCTCAGTGAGCCAGATTTGGATTTAATAGAAATCAGAACTCTCTAACAATTATAATATTTTAGTAATGGAGTGTGTCACCTTCCAAAGACATTAGTTTCCTATCCATTACAATTTTCAGAAAGAAGTAGGAATACCATAGAAGAGATTCCAGCACTGCATGGAAGGTTAAGTGAGATGGAAAGAAACACATAGTGTTTATTTTACAGTAAGGTTCTAATATCAATTTTCAACAAATAGGGTCTGTGATATTGTGATAAGAAATATATATTTGGTGTCTGTACCTATTTTTGTCACAGAGCCCCTAAAGCCCTTGGAATTTCCTAAGTGATAAGAGAAGGGTGAATAGAATATCTTTTGTTATTCATAACAAGCTATTTTCAACCACACCTGGGTTATGTTAATGAGGTGATTCTGGAAAGCCCCTGGATAATCACAGGATGAAGGCTGGTTGCCAGGGCACCCAACCATGTAATTGAAGTGAAGGTAGAGAGCCTGGAGATTAAATTAAGCACCAATGGCCAATGATTTAATTAATCATGCCTACATAATGAAGCCTCCATAAAAACTCAAGAGAATGAAATTTGGAGAGCTTCCATGTTGGTGAACAGGGTGGTTGTGTGGGAGGGTGGTATACCTGAAGAGTACCGTGGAGCTCCACTTGCCTTCCCCATACCTACTCTTGTTTGGGTGTTTCTGAGTTGTATCCTTTAAGATAAACATATTGTGAAAGTTATCAGATTCAAAATGGATTCATGTTTATTTTTTAAAAATCTGAAAATTAGAGCCAGGGAAGGCTATGAAAAGAGGGTTCATATGCATAAATGCCTGATGACAAAAACTGTCACAAATGACTTTCAAAAACAACCTTGCATAAAGGCCATCACAACCTTACACAAAAACTACTTCTGCAAGGACATGTTTCTAGCAACTGGCTAACTTCAGACTGGTATCGCTGTTTTTATTGATCTTTATAGACAAGGATAATTATCTTAATTACCTCAAAACCACTGTGTAATCTAGCTCATTTTTTCTTTAAAATCCTTTGTCTTTTTTTTTTTTTTTTGAGACGGAGTCTCGCTCTGTCACCCAGGCTGGAGTGCAGTGGCGCAATCTCGGCTCACTGCAAGCTCTGCCTCCTGGGTTCACACCATTCTCCTGTCTCAGCCTCCCCAGTAGCTGGGACAACAGGCCCCACCACGACTGGCTAATTTTTTGTGTTTTTAGTAGAGACGGGGTCCTTTGTCTTTTTTTAACTCTCTGAATATGCACATGGTTTACTATGGCACATGTATTCTCATTGCAATGCTGTATTCCCAAATAAATATCATTTTCTTTTAAATAGCCTCTCTCTGGTTTTTTAGGTTGAACATAAATGGTGTCAGAAGTGGGATCTAAAGAAAGATTATTATCAAAAGGAATTGTTAATATTTGGAACTGGTATGCAGTACTCATTTGAGCCCTTTCAGCTCTCTGCTTCCACAACTCAGCTATTCTGCCATTGTGAGTCTTCTGTCAGGCCAAGCTTCCTTCTTTTTGTTAGAAGCTCCTGACTGTTTTGCTGTTGTTGTTGTTGTTGTTGTTGTTGTTATTGTTGTTGTTGTTGTTATAAGCCAACTGAAATGAAGAACCTTGCATCCTTCCTGGGATAATAAAATACTTTTTATCTTTCTGAGAAGTCCTTTAGGGTATAAGGACAAGCGTTATTCTGGTTTGAGCACTCTGGATTCACATAATTTACATTCTATCTTTGAGTAGTATCGTTCTTAGTGAATTTACTTTTAGTTCTTTCTGTTTGCCTAATTTAGTATTTTGCTTTTATTTTGGGTTGGTTATGTGTATCTGTAAATAATTCGGTTCTTTTCCCTTACTTATTTCAAAATTTCTGAAAGCAAAAATGAATATTCTAAATGGTGGGTGCAGGATGGCTAATTAAAAGTCACTGCCATGGCCACTGCCATCTAAAACACTGGTCCAAAAGGATTTATAAAAATATCTTTGCTTTCAAGAGATTAATGAGAAATAGAATGGAATTCTCAAACATTAAGGCATGCCAAGGGTTTGTGGAACTCTAGCTGACTACATATTATGACCTGTTCTCATGCACATTTTTAAACTGATGGGCAAATTACATCAAGAAAAACTCAAGGCTCAATTGGTCATTATTCAAACTCTCTAAAAATTCCCTGTAATTACAGAATTAATGTGTAGAAGCTTCCTAACTCTCTCTATCCCTCTGTTTTATTTTTCTGCCTACTTTGAATCTGCTAACTTTTCTACTGGTGTTGAGATAAAACTTTCTGCTTATAGCTTTTCAGTTAAGACTTTTAAACAGTCTTAAAGGGCTTTCAAATTAATATCTTACAAATTAAAACACTTCTATTATAAACAACAAGTTAGGCACATTTTTAAAATGTAAATTTAAATAAACCTGTTAATCAGGTTTGCCTAACAATTGCTTAGGATGACAGAATAGCTAATTGAAGGATTGATACTATGAAAGAAAATAAGTAGATAAGTGCTTATAGAAGTTAAGATCACACATGATCAAACAGGTCAAAACCTTCAGCTCACAGTAATAATATAAGGTATCTCTATCTATCATAAAAATTGCTTTGTCTGCCTCATAGGAGCCAAAAAGAAAACCAACCAAACAAAAAAACGACCCTGCTAAAATACTTCTCCATCTGCATTCATTAGTCAAGCAAATCCAACTAGCCAACAAAAAATAGATTTGCTACTAAAAGTTATGGCTATTTAGAGATTTTATTTTCCTTATACAATTCAGCCAGTCCTAGCTAAAATGTAAATATTGAAAACTGAAACCTCCCATCATTTGAAACTGAAAAAAAAGGTCTTTCAAAACCAAACCACAATGGAAACTGCTTTGCCCAATTTTGGTCCATATCCTTCATTAGATTGCCTAATGGGGTAAATAAAGGTTAACCATGTGATATGGTTTGGCTGTGTCCCCACCCAAATCTCATCTTGAATTGTAGCTCCCACAATTCCCACATGTTGTGGGAGGGACCTGGTGGGAGGTAATTGAATCTTGGGGTTCAGTCTTTACTGTACTGTTCTCCTGATAGTGAATAACTCTCACAAGATCTGATGGTTTTATAAGGGGGAATTTCCCTACACAAGCTCTCCCTTTGCCTGCTGCCATCCATGGAAGACATGACTTGCTCCTCCTTGCCTTCTGCCATGATTGTGAGGTATCCCCAGCCATGTGGAACTGTAAGTCCATTAAACTTCTCTTTTTCTTCCCAGTCTTGGGTATGTCTTTATCAGCAACGTGAAAATAGACTAAATACAGTCAATTTGTACCTAGGGTAGGGTGCTGCTGTAGATACCCGAAAATGTGGAAGCAACTTTGGAGCTGGGTAACACACAGGGGTTAGAACAGTTTGGAGGGCTCAGAAGAAAATAGGAAAATGTGGGAAAGTTTGGAACTTCCTAGAGTTTGTAGGAAAGTTTGGAACTTCCTACAGACTTGTTGAATGTCTTTGACCAAAATGCTCATAATAAGGACAATGAAATCCAGGCTGAGGTGGTCTCAAATTGAGATGAGGAACTTGTTGGGAACTGCAATAAAGGTGTCTCTTGTTATCTTTAGCCAAGAGACTGGTGGGATTTTGCCCCAGGCCTAGAGATTTGTGGAACTTTGAACTGGAGGGAGATGATTTAGGATATCTGGTTTAAGAAATTTCTAAGCAGCAAGACATTCAAAATGTGACTGGGGTGCTGTTAAAAGCATTCAGTTTTAAAAGGGAAACAGCATAAAATTTCAGAAAAATTGTAACCTGACAATGAGATAGAAAAGAAAAACCCATTTTCTGAGGAGAAATTCAAGCCAGCTGCAGAAATCTGCATAAGTAACAGAGAGTCAAGTGTTAATCACCAAGACAATGGGGAAAATGTCTCCAGGGCATATCAGAGACCTTTGCAACAGCCCCTCCGGTCATAGTCCCAGAGGCCTAAAAGAAAAAAATAGTTTCGTGGGCCAGACTCAGTGCCCCTCTGCTCTGTGCAGCCTAGGGACTTGGTGTCCTGCATCCCAGCTGCTTCAGCCATGGCTAAAAGGGGCCAAGAAACAGGTTGGACTGTTGCTTCAGAGGGTGCACACCCCAAGCCTGGGCAGTTTCCACGTGATGTTGAGCCTGTGGGTGCATGGAAGTCAAGAATTGAGGTTTGGGAACCTCCACCTAGATTTCAGAAGATGTATGGAAAAGCCTGGGTGTCCAAGCAGAAGTTTTCTACAGGGATGGGACCCTCATGGAGAACCTCTGCTAGAGCAGTACAAAAGGGAATTGTGGGGCTGGAGCCCTGACACAGAGACCTTACTGAGAGCTGTGAAAAGAGGGCCACCATCCTCAAGATCCCAGAATGATAGATCCACCAACAGCTTGCACTGTTCACCTGGAAAAGCAGCAGACATTCAATGCCAGGTCATGAAAGCAGCCAGGTGAGGAGGCTGTACCCTGAAAAGCCACAAGGGCAGAGCTGCCCAAGACCATGGGAACCAACTGCTTGTATCAATGTGACCTGGATGTGAGACATGGAGTCAAAGGAGATCATTTCAGAGCTTTAGGATTTGACTGCCCTGCTTCATTTTGGACTTGAATTTTGGAGTGGCTGTATTTACCCAGTGCCTATACCCTATTGTATCTAGGAAGTAACTAACTTGCTTTTGATTTTGCAGGCTCAGATGAGACATTGTACTGTGGACTTTTGAGTTAATGCTGAAATGAGTTAAGACTTTGGGGGACTGTTGGGAAGGCGTGATTGGTTTTGAAATATAAGGACATGAGATTTGGGAGGTGCTGGGGTGGAATGATATAGTTTGGCTGTGTCCCCACCCAAATCTCATCTTGAAGTGTAGCTCTCACAATTCCCATGTGTTGTGGGAAGGACCTGGTGTAAGGTAATTGAATCTTTGGAGTGGGTCCTTTCGATGCTGTTCTCGTGATAGTGAATAAGTCTCATGAGATCTGATGGTTTTATAGGGCACAAGATCTCCTTTTGCCTGCCACCATCCATGTAAGACATGACTTGCTCCTCCTTGCCTTCCTCTTCAGCCATGTGGAACTGAGAGTCCATTAAACCTCTTTTTCTTCCCAGTCTTGTGTATGTCTTTATCAACAGCTTGAAAATGGACTAATATACAATGTTAACAGAAATATAATTTATATCCAAATATCTTTTATAAACAGGTGAGTTAATATGTTTTACTGTGTCAAGACTAACATTCTAAATAAAAGCAATGCTATTTTTGGGTGTGTACATGTGTTTAGGTATATTTATGGACATGTACATGTATTAAGCTGTGTATTGTGACTTCACGGTAAAAACTGTTATAGTCAACCAGAAATCCCTTAAGAAATTCTATTCAGATTGGCTTTAATGCATTAGTGCTTATATAAACTGTATAGTCACCAACCCAAATGGCTTTTTGTTCACATGACTTGAGTAAATCTTTAAAAAGCTGGTTTTTATATTGTTGGTAAAATAAAAATAAATATCTTCAAAATAGCATACATTTTTGCCTGAGTTTACTCATCAGACAATTATATATTTGTCTCTTTTTAGGTGTCAAGGTTTGATACAAAGGTTATAAAACTATAAATTTAGCCTAACACTAAATGATCTTTGATTGTATAATTATTTGATAACTAATAATTTAATATTGTTGGTTTTAAACAAGAACAGGTATATCTTCTGAGTTACCAGAAAATATCCATTTATTTTTTACTTAGGTAAACACCTGACATTCACAGGGTATAAAAATGGCTAAGAGGAAAATAACTTGAAATGTTGACTAACTTTGTCTAATATCTTAGGTTTCATAAGTAATCTACTTATAATACTTAAAAATAAAGTAAGTAAATGTAAATGCACTAAATATTATAAATAAACTTTTCATGTAGTTTAAAATCTTAAATTGTGTTATGTTTTATTAAGTGATAGAGTAACTATCTGGATAATTTCCAAATAAGATAAAAACTAAAATATATTACTGATAATAATATGTTCTTGACTTCTTAAAATTTTATAACAAGACTAAATATATCACATTATTTGGTGTATTTATACATATAACAATTATGTTACGAGGAAACAGGTTTCTAAAAACTGTAAAATGGTTTTCATCTATCAGATACTGATATGTGACAGTTCAAAATTGCTTGCTAAAAATTAAGTTTATTGAGAGTTATAACTAATTATTGTATATATAATTCTGTATTTAAAGTGTACCAAAATGAGATTTTTTAATGACAGAAAAATTATAAGAAAGGCATACAAATGTATTCCTCATTGAGAAAAAATAATTTCATTGAATTCAGAGGTTATTTAAAGGTTGTTAAAAAATATAGATTTATGAAGGAAATAAATAAAGGTTGAAAGGAAAAAAATAGGAGAAAAATAAGTTAAGAAAGTTACAGACATGAAAATGTATTTTTTGTAAGGAAGGTTAAAAAAAGAAATAATTTTGAATGAGAAAGAATCTAGTATGATACATTTTTGTCCTTAAATGAATGACTGATTATTTATGAAAGAGGAAGTACAGGACAAAGAGAAAGTCTAAACATGTAGTCAAAGGTTTGAGCAAGTCATAATAAGGCTCATGAAGGATACTTTAGATAAAATGAATTTTGTGTGGGACCAAGTTGACTATAATTAGCACTCGTAAACTTGGACATACTCTTCCTGTGTCTGATTAAATTCAAGTACCTTTTTCATCAGTTTTGACTTCTGGTTTATCTAAATAGGCTTCCCAAAAGAAGGGGCAATCACATAAAAGGAGTTTTTTTTTTTTTAAACTTTTTTTGGTAACTGGACTAAAATATAACACATGTTTTATCAGGATAATTTCCTGTTTTATATTTATTAGTTTTTTGATTACTTAGAAATAGTGAACTTTGAAAGGCTCAATGCTTCTACATCCATGCACCTTTCTGTACTTCTTTTGAAGTCTTTCAATTACTATTCAGTTAACTGAATGACTATTATTTCATAGTGATGTGTACTCTCACTTTAGTCAAATATTTTGAATGTTTTGATGTCTTAGACATGCTTCCCCAAGATAAACATTCTAAATTAAGTGTTTTTGACCAAGGATTAACTTTGAGATTATCCACTTGGGCTCCTGTAGAGCATCAGAGAATATATCTCTCATCTTGTAGACATATTAAATTATTAGGTTTATTTAGTAAATTGTATGGGAAGCATTGTCAAATGATATGCCAAACCTTCTTTCAGTTACATTTATGGGTATGTCCTAAAATTACATAAAACTTTTAGTAATAAATTATGTAATCAGTCTTATTCTGGATATGATGTTTTATGGCACAAAAAATTAATTTTTTTGTCAATTACTTATTATAATGAATGTCCATCAGATTTTCAACCATGGCTATTCTAAATTTTTGTCATCCACAGTTATTGCTTTAAATTCTTCTCTAAAGGCGTTAGCAATCAAATTCCTGGAAGAGACTCTGAAGAGTACTCTAAAATACAGTTTTCCACTAACTTTAAGATCAGTGGACTAAATTAAGTTTTTTCAAAACTCTAATGAAGAAACTGATGGGTTCATAAAACTTCTAATCATGCTCAAGCAGGATAAAAAATAATTACATGAGAGTGAATAACCGATAATGTTTTATGACATTTAATTGAAACATTGTTGGTCCTTACTTAAACATTTTGTTTTTCATATTTAAGAAAATTTTCTTTGGTAAGCTATCTATAGTTTACAGCAGTTTTGTAAAGCATACTTTTTTAAACAAAGATAGAAACATTTGATTTGTATGCCTACTTGATTACTCTAAAATTTGAAAACTATTCCTTTGTATTCTTACGTCAATATGGTTATTTGCATGTCTAATAACAATCTGCTCTTTCTTTATGGCAATATACAACTGGTTATATTACCAAAATTTTGCATAAAATATTATATTTGAGCATGTGTATAGAATACCTGGCTTCAAGGGTTCCCAGCATCACAGTAAGTAAATAAAAACTGTCACTTCTGTGTAGGCTCAGAACTTTAAGACTGTAGCTAAAATTAAAATCTGCCTTAGATTGGCTTCCTAATCTCAAAACGTTTTAAAATTTGAGATTCCTATGTGATCTATGTAGAGAGAAAAAGTTACGTTTTTAAAGAAAAGCTATAATACACCTGTTATTAGATTGCAATTCTATATACTGCTTTCAAATGTTTTTATCTACCTATAAACGAGGCTAGATCCTTAATCCTTCTATATTCCTCCAATAACACATTTTTTTCATGAAGTTACTAAAAATGGAAACTGTTGTGCTCATAAAGCCCTGCAAGCTAATACTAGATGAATTTTAAGGAACAAGTATGGTGTCTGATGTATGGGCCACACAAAAAGTTCACCAAACTATCTGATGTCATACCAGAGACATTTAAACTACAAGCCAGGATGAGAAATTGATGTTTTCATGCTGTAGACAACTTTTTCCAAGACACCAAAACAAGGCTATATATTGTAACAAAACTCTTACCCTTCTCAACGTCTATCTTTTCTACTTGGCAGGGTAATAGTCATTTGATTTATTCAATTGGTTGCCTTTAAGCAGAGGTTTTAGGCTCAAAAACATTATGCAAACTGAGATTGACATATTACTATTAATTTTACTTTGTGTTTTCCCTTTTTAGACTCTATATTTGTTACTAGTTAAATTTTTGCAGAATTACAACCCTTAACAAAATAATGCTGGGCCAGCACTTTGATAGCAAAAGACTATGAAACAGACAAAATTAAACTTATTAATGGACTCTAGGTAGACTTAGCCTCAGGACTACTCCTTTCAAACCTTTCATGTTGCTCAAATGTGGCTAAAAGGGTTTTGAAACTGAATCCAAAGCTATCAGTCACTCCCTCTGATGTGGGACTAGATTAACAAACTACTATAGGTCCATCCTGACCCCAAGGGACAATAAAAACCTAACTACAGATGATTGATCAGTGATGCTTTTGAAGAAAGGTATTGATCAAAAGACGGAAATGTGAACATTGTTAGATCAAATGGAGTCACTTGTGTTGGAAAAAAAATCCTGACAAATAGAGCTACGAAGTTTATCAAGAAAGGGTTTTTATGCATAAATGCTTGATAACCAAAACTATCACCAAAGACTGCCAAAACTGCACATTTGCACAAAGGCCATCGAAAGCTATTTTTTGATACTTCAGCGAGGACATTTGCCCAACAATAGCATATCTAATTTCTGACTAGCATCACCCTTCTTATTGCTCCTTGTAGTCAAGGATAATTATCTTGAAACAATTATACAATTCACTTCAATTGTTTTTAAACTTTTGTCTTCATTTACCTCCTTGAATATATACATAGTTTATTATAGCACACATATTCCCATTGCAATGCTCTGTTTCTGAATGTGTATCATTTTCCTTTAGGAATCTTCTGTTTTGTTATTTAGATTGAAGATGTAAACATAATTAAAGTGTTTATCTGAGTCCTGTAAGTCTTGATAGCAAATTACCAAACCCAAAGAGGGGTCTTGGGAACCTCAATTTGTAGCCAAGTTGGACAACTGTATGGGTAACCTGGGGACCTTTACTTGCAATTGGTATATGAAATGGGAAGTAGTCTTGTGGGACTAAGCCCTTAACCTGTGGGATGTGCACTAACCTCAGGTAGTCAGTGTTATAATTGAATTGTAGGACACTCAGTTGGTACCCAGAGAGTTGGAGAATTGGTTAGTAAGAGTAAAACAACCACACATATGGTGTCAGAGTAAAGTTTTGAGAGTGTAGATGAGTATTTAGAATAAAGATAAACAAGGAGTTCTTCTTTCAGAGAAGAAAATGCAGTTTCCTTTAAAGGGTCAAATCAAAAAGGCTTTAAATAAAAAAACTTATTTAAAACTGTTAAATCCCAATTAAAATGACCAGAACACCCAATTCCTCATTTCTAATTGAGATTATTCAGGCAGGCCAATTAGAGCTAATAGTAAGTCCATGCAATTCCCATTCATAATAATATTAATAAAACCTTTAATTTACATATAAAGTATGATTATTTTTTCTTTTTTTATGAGTTTACTACAAAACCTAGACTTTTAAATACATTGACAGGGTAAATTTACATAGGACTAATAAAAGCTGCCTACTGGATGAGTTTTGATTTAGCAAAAGAAAGAAATTCTTACTTTTAGCTAAAAATACTATGCAAACAATTACAGTTATAACTCTAGGTAATTATTTCATAATGTCGACATTACATTAAAGTCCAATATGTTAAGATGTGATTTTTAAAAATTTTGACAAAAGTTATAATTTAAAACAAAACAAAACAACTCAATGTTTAGGCCTACAATGAGAGCCTTGCCAAGAATCGCATAACCACATATCCCTCTACCCACACAAAGGGGAAATAGCATATACCTTTCAAATTATATGATTCACTCACTACCTGAGAGATATAGAACATTGACCTAGGCCACTCTGGAGGAGTTAGAACATATTTTAAAAGATAATTATAAGAAATAAGTCACTTTTAAAATTACTGTGGAAACAATATAAATTCACCATGCTATTTGTACAGCATTCAAATTGTGTTCCCCTAGATTAAGCAATTTGCTTCTCTCTGGCAAATGCCATGTGAACCATATTAGGGTCTCCCATTGCATTTATTGAACACAGGCAAATATAGGACCAAGTACTGTGTTAGGTGTTGGTGTATAAGGGTAAACAAATGCAACGTGATCCTAGATTTCATAGACTTTATTAGTCTTGTTGCCATGAACATCACATAACCAAAATGCAATGGAATATGACATTGCTGGTTTATTCTTTCTAAGGGAAATACTTTCTTTACTGTTTTTCACATCCTAAGTAGAGACAGGTTCACTCTCAAGAAATGCAAGCTTACCTATAAATAAGTCAATAGTTTCTCGCCAACATTTATGGTTATATAAACCTATTGGACTATTGGTTCTGATTTTAGTTAAGTAAAATAAACATAGATTACACTTCCAAACTCTTTGTGTGTAAGTTAATTTTATAATACAAAATATAAGTTTTCAAATCTGTGATTGTCTCATTAATATTTACAATGGGTGCTTTTCCACTCGGTTTTTTGTTTCCTTCTAAGGTACAGGTAGTTTCATCTTTGCATCAACGATTTCTTTTCATTTGAAATTTTTACCATTATGAATATTTCTTAATGTACAACTGTGGAGAGGCTAATCGACCCTTTCAAAACCAGACATGTTTTCATATAAAAGGTCCATTTTGCTGCAGTTGGGTAACTAAAGCAGCAACTGGCTTCAGCAATGTAATAGTTCAGGAACAGATTTTTCAGGAACAGATTTTCTCTTTCCCCAACCCTACCACTTTTCTTTCTAAATCCACTTCCAATTGAAAAATATTTTAAATCCAAGCCACTTACATTGCTGAGTCATGCTAAGTTGTGCAATATTATGTTACATTCCATCTGGCATTAGTTAATATGATAAGATGTAGAATATTTAATTTTCATTTAAATATGTGTTTTAGGTATAAATATGTTTCAAGATGCTTCCTATAATTCAGAATTTATCTGGCAAATGTCTTTTACAGATAACCCTTATTATGGCCACTAAGACTACACATAAATAACATTCATTGTATTAAATGTGCTTTTCCCATCCAAATGTTACAAATTATTGGCATTCAATTGAAGAACTTGTTAAGTATATAAAATTTTGTACCCACTAGAATCTGGAATATGCCTTGAAGCAAGTTCTGTTTACAGACAAAGTCTGTAAGATATCCAAATACCACTGTGATGTGTTTACAGTTTATAAAAGAATTAAATATCAAGTCCTTTTGGGTGTGCATTTCTAAATGAGCATTAAATGAATTGAAGGAAGAAACTAGAAAATTTTCATATTTGGCACATGTCGAATGAATAATTGCATTCATCTCTTCTTCACAGTTTATTTTTGGTTGCTAAGGGACTCTCTAATTGTCATTAAGGTCATGACAGGGGATTAGCTTACTTTTATAAATGGATTTCACCTGGAAATGTCATTCCTATGCAATCGACTGTATCATCTTGGGTCTATGAGCAATGATGCTGAATTACAGACAGATGGAGAATTTTGAAAAGAGTTCCAACTAATTCTGACAGCCATCACTTCCCACCCTCTTTGGTTAAAAATTAACTTTCAATAGTGGGAAAAAGATGATGAAACCTACCCAATATCTACAAAAGATGTTAAATATCATGAATTTTTATCCATAATTTCTTTTTTTGGGAGATAGAATGAGTCGATCTGAAGGGAGATATGAAGATTACTAAATAAAATCAAAGTTTTTTCACATAATACTGCCTGCCAAATTAAATTTACAAGCATGAGGAAGCAGCTTCCATAGAAAAATAATTGTTATAAGAGTCAAAATGTATTGTGTTAGTTACAAAGAAGTGCTAAAGTTCACCTGCACAGAGTTTATTTAGTTCAATTTGTTCTCAAGGCTTGTCCTCTAAATCTTCCCATGAAAGGAAAGACAGCAATGGAACATTTCTTCAAGATCATCAAAGTACTTGAAGTATTTAAGGGAGTACCTTTGGCTGGCTGGGTACTACAAAGAGCCCATTAGGGTTGTTCACTACTTTAAAACAGACAAGATAACCAATAGGGAAGACTCTCTCATTATAGGCTTTGAAAGCAATATTTAGGATCATGGACTTTCAGCCTTTAGCAGTGTAAGCACCAAATTGCTTGAATGATTTATACTCTAGAGTGCAAGTATAAGGGGGGCTTTATCAAATTAATGGCCAATACTTGTATTTAGTGGAGTTAAACACTGATATTTAAAAAGTCCATGTGAAGGATGGCCAAGATACATAGGCTTGTGTTGCTGTAATTACCAATAGATTGCCTGTCTTTTCCTACCATGTATATCTCTTTTTGATACTTTCCAATTCCTCCTGGCTTGGCTGCTCATGTGCCAGTGATGGCCAGGCAGGGAAATGCAAGCCTTTTTGATACCAATTTTTGGCTTCTTTTTATTAATTTTAAAAAAGCTTATTAGGAAAAGAGGGAAGATTGGTTATAAGGGAAAATTGGTAGATTTTTGTAAGATGCATGAGTAAAAAACAGCAATGTAAAAATGTATGTTGTAGTGTAAAAATGTAAAAATATGGTAGCATTAATTATTATAATAAAGATAGTTTGGGCTAGGATGAAAACTTGAGGACAGGTACTTAGTTGGAGTCAGTGGAATTGAATAATGTAGTTATGGATCATCTGTGCACAGGAAATAATTTAATTGAGAAACTCAAAATAATGGTCTAATTTTGAGATATACCTATCTATATCTATACTTATCAAGTAGGAGGGGCAGAGGAGGGAGTGAATATTAACACATTAGACTTTAAGCCATCACCCTAACACATAATATAAATAATGTGATATATGTACATCACATTTATATATACATATCACATTTACTTTTTGTACTCTATTGTGTATACATATATATTGTAAGTTCTTGTCCTTTAGGCATTCCATACACAATGAAATACAAAAAGCCATAAAGAAATAAAATTCTTACAAAACCCATAAAAAAGAATGAAATTATATCCTTTGTAGCAACATGGATAAAACTGGAGGCCATTATCTTAAGTGAAACAGCTCAGAAACAGGAAGTCAAATACTGCATGTTCTTGCTTATAAGTGGGAGCTAAATAATGTGTACACATGGGTATGGAGTGAGAAAGGATAAATAACGAAGAGACTCAGAGGGTGGAATGGGGAGTGGAAAGAGGAATGAGAAATTACTTAATGGGCACAGCGTACATTATTTGGGTGATGGTTACGCTAAAAGTCCAAACATTACTATTGCACAATATGTTTATGTAACAAAACTATAGTTGTGCCCCTTACATTTATACAAATAAAAAATTTAAACGTGGCATATCTTTGAAAGTTCATATAGTATATGTAAGCATTTTATGTTGGGAGGTTTGGGAAAAACGAATTTCTCACATCTCTTTTCTGGATTCAAAACCAACTGAGAAATAGACATAAATAAGATCTGGGATGGGCGTACTAACAAAATACAGGGCTTTCTACTACTTCTTCACCAAGTTTAAATCTTGGTTCTTATCAAGCCAGCCCCATGAAGAAACATGATCTACCCAATGTGCTTTGAACACAAATGAGCAAAAATGGAAATGCTAAGAGGAGGACAGTGGGGCTCTTGGCTTGTGTACCGACACTGGCTGTTTACTGTATGGAAGTAAAAACTGGGAAAACAAAGGCCACGAGAAGGCAAAAAGAGATTTGAGAAAATGGAGCAAGAGGGATGGCTATACGTGAAATAGAGTAATAGAGTAGTAATACTTTAACTCAACCCAATAGAGCAATGTGGAACAATGGATGATGGTATTTTACAATCCCAGATTATATAAATCTTTTCTTTTTTGGGAAGAGTGAATAAGAAAGCAAAGAAAGAAGATTCTCTATTTCTTCTCAAAGAAAGAGAAGAAATGTTACTTTCCATTTCATGGGTAAATGAAAGAATGTGTAAAGATGAAGAAATTTTTTATTCCTTACACTGCTTTGTCATTTTCCTGCTTGAATTATTTAAAACTTTTAGTTGCAATGGACAGAAAATGTACAAGACTTGTACATAAATGTTTATAGCAATTTAATTTGTAACAGCCCCAAAATGGAAAGAATCAAGATGTCCTACAGTAGGTAAATGGTTAAACAAATTGTGGTACATTTGCACCATAGAATATTGTTAAGCAATAAAATGGAATGAATTATTGATATATGCATCAACTTGGATGAATCTAATGGACATTACGGTGATTGAAAAATAAAGCCAGTCTCGAAGGGTCGTATACTATATTATTTCATTTATATAACATTCTCAAAATGACAAAATTATGGAGATGGAGAACAGATTAGTGATTACCAAAGGTAAGAATGGATAGATTTGATTACAAAAGAGCAACAGGAAGAACTTTGTGGTGATGAAATAATTCTGCATCTCACTTTTGGTGGTGGTTACATGAATATACACACATGATGAAATGGCATAGAACGATTCACACATATTGCACTAATGTCAATTTCCTGGATTTGATATTATTCTACGGTTACTTAAGAACAACTGGGAAAAACTAGGTGAAGTGTACACAGGACGTCCCTGTACTCTTTTTGCAACTTTGTTTGAATCTATACTTACCTTAGCATAGAGTTAAAAATTTGGCTCAAATGAAAAAGTGAATTACTTGGTTTATGGAATTTGGCAGTGCAGGAGTTGAATCTAGGTAGCCTCAGGCAAACCTGGATTCAGGAGCTCACACAATGTCATCTGGAGCTTTTTCTCTTTTTCCTTTTCTAGGTTCTGCTCACTTTTCCGTGTTGACTTAATTCTCTAGACAGCTTTCTCCATGAAGCTGGGAAAGACACCAGAGATTAAGGCTTACATGATTCTTATACCTTGTAACCTGGGACACAGTCTCTTACAATCTTAGGGAAGACTAAATTTTGGATTAATTCTCTTGGAACCAATCACTGTTGTTGGGAAGACCTTTTATGATTATTACACTGATGGGCCTTAATGTGCTGGGGAAAAACAGATATGTTTGTGTGTGTGTGTGAGTGGAGTGTGTGTCTTCACGTGTGTGTGCACACAAGGATAGCTCCATTGGGATCTCACTGAGGAAAGGAATGGTTTCCCAAAGAAGTGAGATGTTTTAATCAGTCAGGTTACATGGACCTGGCAAAATAGCAGATATCTACTATACTACTCAAATATCACAGTGTAGATATGAACAAATACTTGATACTCTAACTTGTAAAACATTTAAATATTACTATAACAAAGAATGTTTACAGGTTTAAATGTTACTTACTTTTGGAAAGAAAAGGCTGGAAAGACTGAACAAAATTTAGTAATTAACCCAAAGCCTAAAAGAAATATAGTTCCAGGATGAGTGGCAAAATTAATCTCACCATTGTATTATAAGTGAAGATGGTCAGAAATTCACCATAGTCTTTAAATTATATAGGAAACTAAGGTTTTATATGTAAAACGATTAGTAGTTGAAACAGGTTAAAGTTTTAGAAAAAAAGTACAGGCAGTCTAATGTTGATCTAATAATTAAAAATACCCATGTATGCATTCAAACTTAGAAAATACCTTTTATATAGGCCCAAAGCCCACTGTGATGATTATTAAGCTCAGTGGTAGATGGGGATGTTTTACTGAGTTGGGATCATTTTAGGTAATACTCCGTAGCACAAGATGGTGAAGAGATTGTTGGTTGCCAGGGATGTACACTGAGTGAGAAGATTCTCTTCAAGGTGTAGGAGCAGAGCTAACATAAGACTAATAAAATAGTTTGATCCTTCAGACTTAATTTGAGTAGATTAATATTTTTAACTTGATATGAAGAATTCAGGGGAACAGAGAACTTGGGAGAAAAGAACATTTTGAAGTACCATTTTGTATTGATTAAGAACTGTGGTGGAAGTTAAGAATCTACATTAACAATTGTTATTGGGAAGAACAGGAGGGGTTAACAATTTTTAAAAAGACTTAAAATTATTCTGAAATAACCACACTAAGGAGATAATGGTAAAGGGATGTGTGCCAAGGGTGGTGATATTAGAAAGGATTTCCAGCATTTCATATTTGAGAAGTGGCTTGCAGAGGGGAAGTTTATTCTGCAGAGATGAGAAATAAGGCTGAAGACATAGTATTTGTGTCCAAGGTTCTGATCATAGAACTATTTTCCTCTCATGTGTCTACTCTTCTTCATTATACAGATACCTTTCACCTTCCACCTTGTTAAAAGTATAAGAATGCATATATATTTTTAAATTTTGACTTCCGAAAAAATACAGATACTCCTCCACTTTTAATGGGGTTACGTCTTGATAAACCCATTGTAAATTTAAAGTCTTGTTAAGTCAAACTGTGTGGCTGACTGGGAGCTACGGCTTGCTGCTGCTGCCCAGCATTGTGAGAGAACCCGTACAACTATTCTGTTTTTCACTTTCAGTACAGTGTTAAATACATTACATGAGATATTCAGTACTTTATTATAAAATAGCCTTTGTGTCAGATGATTTTGCTCAACTGTAGGTTAATAAAAGTATTCTGAGCACGTTTAAGGTAGGCTGGGTTAAGTTATGTTTGTAAGTTAGATACATTAAATGCATTTTTGACTCAATATTTTCAGCTTATTATGGGTTTATCAGGATATAACCCGAGGAGCATCTGTATGTACATATAAATGACAGAAATACCTCAGAACTAAAGTTCCCCAACAGGTCTTAACTTCAGGGTCTAATCCCTATAGTGGCTGCTATGTAGAACTTGCCATTTACAAGGATTGAGTGATTTGTAAGATGATGTTCATTCAGAGAAGTATGGACTATCTATCAATTACTACCTTTTGGGGGAAGTCACAGGAGGCGATAAGCTTAGCACTCAGCATATGCATTAAAAAAACAACTGCCCTGTGCTAATTCCTGAAACATACGTTTATATTTTGTCTTAACATCCCAGTTGTGTCTTCAGACTTTGAATATGGAGTCTTAACACAAAAAAATTTAGGATGTAAACCAGTGGTTTTGTAACATATCTTACCTTGAGTGGTTAACAACTTATGGGCAAGTTGTGAATATGCAAAAAGCATTATATGTGTGAAAGTTTGATTGTAAAAGAAACAACATCCTTGAAAAATCAGTCCATAGGATTTGTGAATGCCTTCAGGGATACTAATTACTTTTCTACATGTACTAATAACAATACTTTATTTTTGTTTTAATTTTTTTAATTTTCTGAGATGGAGTCTCATTCTGTGCCCAAGCTGGAGTACAGTGGCACAATCTCAGCTCACTGCTACCTCCGCCTTCTGGGTACTAGTGATTCTCCCGCCTTAGCCTCCTGAGTAGCTGGGATTACAGGTGCCTGCCACCATGCCTGACTAATTTTTATTTTCAGTAGAGACGAGAGTTCACCATATTGGCCAGGCTGGTCTTGAACTCCTGACCTAAAGTGATCTACCTGCTTTGGCCTCCCAAAGTGCTGGGATTACAGGTGTGAGTCATTGGGTCCAGCCCATTTTTGTTTTCAATATAAACAATGTTAGCTAGATATAATTTGCTTATAATTATAAAATGCATTGAATAAATCTCAAATCTGGATATAATTTACTGAACTTCACCCACAAATTAAAGCTAATTACCAGTCACAAGTCAACAGGTGACTCAAATTTATTTTCTGTAGTAGAGATGCTTTTTGTATAGCCATCCATATGCAGTGTTAGCCACACTGTAGATAGAGGTATTTTATACCAACTGTAGTTCAAAAATCCCAATTCTGCTACTGTGGAATTTCACAGCTGTGGAATTTTTGGCAAATTACTTAATTTTTCCAAGCATCTTTTTCAATTAGAAAACTAAATATGTTATTTAGAAATCATCATCTGAAATCCTCATGGCTAGGTGTTTTATAATTCAGTATTTTTTTTTTGTTTCAGAAATGCAATATAGTGCATATACTGTATTTATATATAACACCCTCACCCCACTGGGGTCTGGGCTAATACTCTATAACTGAACATTAACATTTCTGCATCAAAGCCTCTGAATGTTTGTACTAAGTAGGGTAAAGACAATTAATAGACTCATATTAGCAGAAGTCAGGTTTTACTGACAAAAATTATACAAAACCTGATTTTCAAAATCTGTGAAGTTTTGGAATTGAATAAGAAGTTGAACATCTGTAACAATTACTTTAAAAATTATTTAATTGATAAAACTTACACATATTTATCATGTTCAACATGAAATGTAGCATCTACTTTAAACGCTTGTTTGAGGAATAAGTGAAAAATACATTTAAAACATTTATTATGTAAGAGCTCAAAAAAGTATGACTATTATAATGTGCTCATTAAGAAATGTGGACTGAGGGCCCCTTTGCAAATAAGGGGTCACTTTATAAGGCTTGTGATTGGAAGTTGGTCTCAAAGTATGGTCAGACTATCCTATCTGATTCCAGAATTTGCAACTTCATTAACACCAAAGCTCTTGTTGAGCAGTTACTGTAGATATTTCCAAGTTATTTAAATATGAAAGAGTCAAAGCATAAAACAAAATGCAGTTGTTATAAATATGAATCCCTCTTCAGTTTAACAATGATATATACATATACATGTATATGTGTATATATGTGTAGTCAGTTCTGCTATATATATATATACAGCATGTATATCTATATAGCATGTTTTCTGTAGATGCTTTTATATGTATACATGTATACATATAAATGTAGTTTTGCTGTATATATGTGTGTGCGTGTATAAATATATATATATATAGTCAGTTCTGCTGTAACTATTTTTAAAGTACAAATTTGCTCCTATGGCATTGGTACATTAGGAAACCATTTGAGCCTAATGTGAGTTTTGTACCTGGTTACACAAGCTTTCATCTGGATGAAACATTAGGTGAATAGAAAGCTGTACTCAGAGGTACCAAGCTACATCAGAATATTCAAAATGAACATACCTCATGACAGTGGGCCACAGCCATCTGCATCTGGCATTATAAATTCCTGTCTGAAATCGGACCACCCTCCTTGCATAACTTTGCATAGCATTTTGTGTTTTAGGAACACATACACCATGTTATAGCAGTGCTATTGTTCACGACATTTGGTGTGTACTTTACCTACCTTTGGCATGTAAGCAAAGTCAAGTATAACATCCAGGAATGTAGGAACATGTTCTTTAATTTTAAAAGGTAGGAAAGCATAATATAATCTTATTTTTTAAAATGTTACTCTGCAAAAACCAAAATTTATTTTACTTAGGTCTTAATAAAAGTGAATGAGAAAGATTGGTAGAATTAGAATTAATGTATTGAAAGTGATTATTTCAATATGATAAATAAAATGACTCTCTTGAATATATTCCACTAAATCTCTACCATCATAACTTTCTAATTTCTGTCAATTTTATAACCATTATTAATTTAGAACATTGTTGTTCCAAGTATGTTTTTAGGGATAGCACTAGCTCTTTAGTGAAAGGATT
The DNA here is from genome assembly GCF_037993035.2 of Macaca fascicularis. NCBI lineage: Eukaryota > Metazoa > Chordata > Mammalia > Primates > Cercopithecidae > Macaca > Macaca fascicularis. The sequence goes on along the minus strand of NC_088388.1, from coordinate 37,573,641 downwards.
TTTTAAAATATAAAGAAATGTCACTTTTTTTCAGATTCATAAGCAAGTATGCAGTGACTAAATGAGGCTTTAAAATACTCCACCAAAGGAAAAAAATAAGAAAAAGAATACCCTGGACAAAATCTGATAATTGTATTCAGTGTTATAATAATGAAGGTTCAATATAGTATTCTCACACAATTTTTAAAAACTTCAGCGTTTTAAAAGTAATTCGAAAATTACTGGGTTAAGTAAAACAAGACTCTTGGTTATTAGACTTCAGGGGCTTACATTGTCAATGTGCACAATCAGTCTCCCAGTATGCTGCATTTTCCACCCTTCTTTGACCTGGAACCCTTTCCTTGGCAGGGAATCCCAGGTAAGCTGTGTTCTGTGGAACATGCGTAACACATCATGATGTAGAAATAACAGTGAGTGACTACTCCAATATTTTCAGAAATGCTGAACAGTGTAGCTCAAAAGAGACCATCATCTACGTTTCTCTTGATATATTTACTATATAAAAATTGTTATCAGCAGCATTATGAAATTCACACTTAAAAATTTTAGAAATATGTCCACCATGGTTTTTTTTTTTTTTTTTTTTTTTTTTTTGAGACGGAGTCTCGCTCTGTCTCCCAAGCTGGAGTACAGTGGCCGGATCTCAGCTCACTGCAAGCTCCGCCTCCCGGGTTCACGCCATTCTCCTGCGTCAGCCTCCCGAGTAGCTGGACTATAGGCGCCTGCCACCTCGCCTGGCTAGTTTTTTTTTGTATTTTTTAGTAGAGACGGGGTTTCACCGTGTTAGCCAGGATGGTCTTGATCTCCTGACCTCGTGATCCGCCCGTCTCGGCCTCCCAAAGTGCTGGGATTACAGGCTTGAGCCACTGCGCCCGGCCGCACCATGGTTTTAAATGTGAATGAAAATGAAAAGTGTGGGGGCGGAGCAAGATGGCCGAATAGGAACAGCTCCAGTCTCCAACTCCAGGCGCCAGCGACACAGAAGACAAGTGATTTCTGCATTTCCAACTGAGGGACTGGGTTTATCTCACTAGGGAGTGCCTGACAATCAGTGCTGGTCAGCTGCTGCAGCCCGACCAGCGAGAGCTGAAGCAGGGCGAGGCATCGCCTCACCTGCGAAGCTCAAGGGGGAAGGGAATCCCTTTTCCTAGCCAGGGGAACTGAGACACACAACACCTGGAAAATCGGGTAACTCCCACCCCAATACTGCGCTCTACCAAGGATCTTAGCAAACGGGCACACCAGGAGACTATATCCCACACCTGGCCGGAAGGGTCCCATGCCCAGGGAGCCTCCCTCATTGCTAGCACAGCAGTCTGCGATCTTGCGGCAAGGCAGCAGCGAGGCTGGGGGAGGGACAACAACAACAACAAAAAGCAGCCGAAACCTCTGCAGACGCAAACGACTCTGTCTGACAGCTTTGAAGTGAGCAGTGGATCTCCCAACAGGGAGGTTGAGATCTGAGAAGGGACAGACTACCTGCTCAAGTGGGTCCCTGACCCCTGAGTAGCCTAACTGGGAGACATCCCCCCCTAGGGGCAGACCGACACCCCACACCTCACACGGTGGAGTACACCCCTGAGAGGAAGCTTCCATAGCAAGAATCAGACAGGTATACTTGCTGTTCAGCAATATTCTATCTTCTGCAGTCTCTGCTGCTGATACCCAGGCAAACAGGGTCTGGAGTGGACCTCAAGCAATCTCCAACAGACCTACAGCTGAGGGTCCTGACTGTTAGAAGGAAAACTAACAAACAGGAAGGACACCCACACCAAAACCCCATCAGTATGTCACCATCATCAAAGACCAGAGGCAGATAAAACCACAAAGATGGGGAAAAAGCAGGGCAGAAAAGCTGGAAATTCAAAAAATCAGAGCGCATCGCCCCCTGCAAAGGAACGCAGCTCATCGCCAGCAACGGATCAAAGCTGCACGGAGAATGACTTTGACGAGATGAGAGAAGAAGGCTTCAGTCCATCAAACTTCTCAGAGCTAAAGGAGGAATTACGTACCCAGCGCAAAGAAACTAAAAATCTTGAAAAAAAAGTGGAAGAATTGATAACTAGAATAATTAATGCAGAGAAGGCCATAAACCAATGGACAGAGATGAAAACCATGACACAAGAAATACGTGACAAATGCACAAGCTTCAGTAACCGACTCGATCAACTGGAAGAAAGAGTATCAGTGATTGAGGATCAAATGAATGAAATGAAGCGAGAAGAGAAACCAAAAGAAAAAAGAAGAAAAAGAAATGAACAAAGCCTGCAAGAAGTATGGGATTATGTAAAAAGACCAAATCTACGGCTGATTGGGGTGCCTGAAAGTGAGGGGGAAAATGGAACCAAGTTGGAAAACACTCTTCAGGATATCATCCAGGAGAACTTCCCCAACCTAGTAGGGCAAGCTAACATTCAAATCCAGGAAATACAGAGAATGCCACAAAGATACTCCTCAAGAAGAGCAACTCCAAGACACATAATTGCCAGATTCACCAAAGTTGAAATGAAGGAAAAAATCTTAAGGGCAGCCAGAGAGAAAGGTCAGGTTACCCACAAAGGGAAGCCCATCAGACTAACAGCAGATCTCTCGGCAGAAACTCTACAAGCCAGAAGAGAGTGGGGGCCAATATTCAACATTCTTAAAGAAAAGAATCTTAAACCCAGAATTTCATATCCAGCCAAACTAAGTTTCATAAGTGAAGGAGAAATAAAATCCTTTACAGATAAGCAAATGCTTAGAGATTTTGTCGCCACCAGGCCTGCCTTACAAGAGACCCTGAAGGAAGCACTAAACATGGAAAGGAACATCCAGTACCAGCCATTGCAAAAACATGCCAAAATGTAAAGACCATCGAGGCTAGGAAGAAACTGCATCAACTAACGAGCAAAATAACCACTTAATATCATAATGGCAGGATCAAGTTCACACATAACAATCTTAACCTTAAATGTAAATGGACTAAATGCTCCAATTAAAAGACACAGACTGGCAAACTGGATAAAGTCAAGACCCATCAGACTGCTGTATTCAGGAGACCCATCTCACATGCAGAGACATACATAGACTCAAAATAAAGGGATGGAGGAAGCTCTACCAAGCAAATGTAGAACAAAAAAAAGCAGGGGTTGCAATACTAGTCTCTGATAAAACAGACTTTAAACCATCAAAGATTAAAAGAGACAAAGAAGGCCATTACATAATGGTAAAGGGATCAATTCAACAGGAAGAGCTAACTATCCTAAATACATATGCACCCAATACAGGAGTACCCAGATTCATAAAGCAAGTCCTTAAAGACTTACAAAGAGACTTAGACTCCCATACAATAATAATGGGAGACTTCAACACCCCACTGTCAACATTAGACAGATCAATGAGACAGAAAGTTAACAAGGATATCCAGGAATTGAACTCATCTCTGCACCAAGCAGACTTAATAGACATCTACAGAACTCTCCACCCCAAATCAACAGAATATACATTCTACTCAGCACCACATCACACTTATTCCAAAATTGACCACATAATTGGAAGTAAAGCACTCCTCAGCAAATGTACAAGAACAGAAATTATAACAAACTGTCTCTCAGACCACAGTGCAATCAAAGTAGAACTCAGGACTAAGAAACTCAATCAAAACCGCTCAACTACATGGAAACTGAATAACCTGCTCCTGAATGACTACTGGGCACATAACGAAATGAAGGCAGAAATAAAGATGTTCTTTGAAACCAATGAGAAAAAAGATACAACATACCAGAATCTCTGGGACACATTTAAAGCAGTGTGTAGAGGGAAATTTATAGCACTAAATGCCCACAAGAGAAAGCTGGAAAGATCTAAAATTGACACTCTAACATCACAATTAAAAGAACTAGAGAAGCAAGAACGAATACATTCAAAAGCTAGCAGAAGGCAAGAAATAACTAAGATCAGAGCAGAACTGACAGAGATAGAGATACAAAAAACCCTCCAAAAAATCAATGAATCCAAGAGTTGGTTTTTTGAAAAGATCAACAAAATTGATAGACTGCTAGCAAGACTAATAAAGAAGAAAAGAGAGAAGAATCAAATTGACGCAATAAATAATGATAAAGGGGATATCACCACCGACCCCACAGAAATACAAACTACCATCAGAGAATACTATAAACACCTCTACACAAATAAACTAGAAAATCTAGAAGAAGTGGATAATTTCCTGGACACTTACACTCTCCCAAGACTAAACCAGGAAGAAGCTGAATCCCTGAATAGACCAATAGCAGGCTCTGAAATTGAGGTAATAATTAATAGCCTACCAATGAAAAAAGGTCCAGGACCAGATGGATTCACAGCTGAATTCTACCAGAGGTACAAGGAGGAGCTGGTACCATTCCTTCTGAAACTATTCCAATCAACAGAAAAAGAGGGAATCCTCCCTAACTCATTTTATGAGGCTAACATCATCCTGATACCAAAGCCTGGCAGAGACACAACAAAAAAAGAGAATTTTAGACCAATATCCCTGATGAACATCGATGCAAAATCCTCAATAAAAAACTGGCAAACCGGATCCAGCAGCATATCAAAAAGCTTATCCACCATGATCAAGTGGGCTTCAGCCCTGGGATGCAAGGCTGGTTCAACATACGCAAGTCAATAAACATAATCCAGCATATAAACAGAACCAAAGACAAAAACCACATGATTATCTCAATAGATGCAGAAAAGGCCTTTGACAAAATTCAACAGCCCTTCATGCTAAAAATGCTCAATAAATTCGGTATTGATGGAACATATCTCAAAATAATAAGAGCTATTTATGACAAACCCACAGCCAGTATCATACTGAATGGGCAAAAACTGGAAAAATTCCCTTTGAAAACTGGCACAAGACAGGGATGCCCTCTCTCACCACTCCTGTTCAACATAGTGTTGGAAGTTCTGGCTAGGGCAATCAGGCAAGAGAAAGAAATAAAGCATATTCAGTTAGGAAAAGAGGAAGTCAAATTGTCCCTGTTTGCAGATGACATGATTGTATATTTAGAAAACCCCATTGTCTCAGCCCAAAATCTCCTTAAGCTGGTAAGAAACTTCAGCAAAGTCTCAGGATACAAAATTAATGTGCAAAAATCACAAGCATTCTTATACACCAGTAACAGACAAACAGAGAGCCAAATCATGAATGAACTTCCATTCACAATTGCTTCAAAGAGAATGAAATACCTAGGAATCCAACTTACAAGGGATGTAAAGGACCTCTTCAAGGAGAACTACAAACCACTGCTCAGTGAAATAAAAGAGGACACAAAAAAATGGAAGAACATACCATGCTCATGGATAGGAAGAATCAATATTGTGAAAATGGCCATACTGCCCAAGGTAATTTATAGATTCAATGCCATCCCCATCAAGCTACCAATGAGTTTCTTCACAGAATTGGAAAAAACTGCTTTAAAGTTCATATGGAACCAAAAAAGAGCCCGCATTGCCAAGACAATCCTAAGTCAAAAGAACAAAGCTGGAGGCATCACGCTACCTGACTTCAAACTATACTACAAGGCTATAGTAACCAAAACAGCATGGTACTGGTACCAAAACAGAGATATAGACCAATGGAACAGAACAGAGCCCTCAGAAATAACAGCACACATCTACAGCCATCTGATCTTTGACAAACCTGAGAGAAACAAGAAATGGGGAAAGGATTCCCTATTTAATAAATGGTGCTGGGATAATTGGCTAGCCATATGTAGAAAGCTGAAACTGGATCCTTTCCTTACTCCTTATACGAAAATTAATTCAAGATGGATTAGAGACTTAAATGTTAGACCTAATACCATAAAAACCCTAGAGGAAAACCTAGGTAATACCATTCAGGACATAGACATGGGCAAGGACTTCATGTTTAAAACACCAAAAGCAATGGCAACAAAAACCAAAATTGACAAATGGGGTCTAATTAAACTAAAGAGCTTCTGCACAGCAAAAGAAACTACCATCAGAGTGAACAGGCAACCTACAGAATGGGAGAAAATTTTTGCAATCTTCTCATCTGACAAAGGGCTAATATCCAGAACTACAAATAACTCAAACAAATTTACAAGAAAAAAACAAACAACCCCATCAAAAAGTGGGCAAAGGATATGAACAGACAGTTCTCAAAAGAAGACATTCATACAGCCAACAGACACATGAAAAAATGCTCATCATCACTGGCCATCAGAGAAATGCAAATCAAAACCACAATGAGATACCATCTCACACCAGTTAGAATGGCGATCATTAAAAGGTCAGGAAACAACAGGTGCTGGAGAGGATGTGGAGTAATAGGAACACTTGTACACTGTTGGTGGGATTGTAAACTAGTTCAACCATTATTGAAAACAGTATGGCGATTCCTCAAGGATCTAGAACTAGATGTACCATATGACCCAGCCATCCCATTACTAGGGATATACCCAAAGGATTATAAATCATGCTGCTATAAAGACACATGCACACGTATATGTATTGCGGCACTATTCACAATAGCAAAGACTTGGAATCAACCCAAATGTCCATCAGTGACAGACTGGATTAAGAAAATGTGGCATATATACACCATGGAATACTATGCAGCCATCAAAAAGGATGAGTTTGTGTCCTTTGTAGGGACATGGATGCAGCTGGAAACCATCATTCTCAGCAAACTATTGCAAGAACAGAAAACCAAACACCGGATGTTCTCCCTCATAGGTGGGAACTGAACAATGAGATCACCTGGACTCGGGAAGGGGAACATCACACAGCGGGGCCTGTCACGGGAAGGGGGGAGGGGGGAAGGATTGCATTGGGAGTTATACCTGATGTAAATGACGAGTTGATGGGTGCTGACGAGTTGATGGGTGCAGCACGCCAACATGGCACAGGTATACATATGTAACAAATCTGCACGTTATCCACTTGTACCCTAGAACTTAAAGTATAATTAAAAAAAAAAAATGAAAAGTGCAAAACAATATAAAAAGTACGATCCTATTTTCATAGAAAATCCCCAAGAATATAGGAATATAGATCTAGATCTCTCTCTCTTTCTCTCTCTCTCTCTATATATATGACAAAAGTAAATGTCTAGGCATGGTACCTAAACTATTAGGTTGGTGCAAAAGTAATTGTGGTTTTTGCCATTGAAAGTACTGACAAAAATCGCAATTACTTTTGCACCAACCTAATATTAACAGTGGTTGCACCTGGGAATGATATTAGTAGGAGATGAGGAGGAGGCACATTTACTTCATACCATTCTGTATCATTTTCTAGAAGAACATTTTTTAAAAATAAAAATTAGTTATTTTAGTTAAAATATATCTCTGATGTTACCAACACAAACATAAAGTTTTAAGGTGATGGATATGCTAAAATCCTGACTTGATCATTGCACATTGTATACATATATCAACATATCACATTGTACCCCATATATGTGCAATTATTATGTACTAATTAAAAGTACATATATTAATTTTTTAAGAAATAATCAATTAAAAATCAAACTGTGCTGTTAGAAGTTAGGATAGCTGTTACCATTGAGGGAGGTGGTGACTGGGAGAAGGTGTAAGGGAGTCTTCCTAGGTATGGATAATTTTCTATTTCATCATTTGAGTGCTGGTTACATGGGCATGTTCACCTTGTGAAAATTCATGGTTACATATTCACTTATGATTGATCTACTTTTTACATAAGGCCCACTTAAAAATGTTTTCACAGTGACTTATCAAATAGCATTCTTGTTTTAGTTTAAATTCACATAGTTAATCGCCTTCTTTTCCCACATTCTTTATGGTTTATTCCCCCTAACTTCCCGTTAATATAGTTCTATGACAAAGGCCCTTTTATTAATTTTTATAGAAGGCCAAATCTCTACCTGATAAAAATGGTATATAAGAAAATTGTGCTTATACCTTATGGTATGAGGAGGACCATGAGGTCTAGTCACTTATTAATCATGGTAGCCACCACGCATCACTATCTGGTAAAAAGATTTCTTTTACCTAAAATTGAAAGGAATACAGAGGTGAAAGTGGTTGTTAAACAGGCAACACACTCAAAAACCAAATGACGAAGGGACCAAAAAAAAAAAAAAGTGTGTATGGTGGTTTTCCATATGACAGATCCTGAAGATGCTCTATAAATATGGAATCATCAGTGTCAGAGCTGAAAGGGACCTTAAAGATTATTCTCACACTCTCCCAACCAGATTTTAAGTGGAAAAACTTGATTAGCTGAAAGGCTTAAAATGTTTCAGCTTGTTTGCTTTGGTGTGAAGGGTCCTGTGCTGCATAAAATTAAAAGTGCATTTGGCCAAATGTGTTACATTCAGCAAACAAACAGGACAGGCAAGGCAAGAAAACAAGGTTGTATAATTAAGTTGCAGCTCCATGTACTTCCTATAGCAGCAAGAATGACTGAAACATCTTTTCCCATTATCATTACGAGGCCTGTGGATTATTTTCAGACTTGACTCTGGCACCACATATCTTGATCGTATCTAAAATACAAATCTACAAAATTCACATTTTCTATAAAATAATAGTTTAGAGCAGGGGTCCCCAACCGTGGCCTATTAGGTACCAGGCCGCAGAGCAGGAGGCGAGTGGTAGGTGAGCGCTCCCATTGTTGGCATTACTGCCTGAGCTCTGCCACGTATCAGATCAGAAGCGGCGTTACATTCTCATGAGTGTGACCCCTGTTGTGAACTGTGCATGTGAGGGATCTAAGTTGTACACTTCCTGTGAGAATGTAATGCCTGATGATCTGTGACTGTCTCCTATTACCCCAAGATGGTACCGTTTAGTTGCAAGAAAACAAGCTCAGGGCTCCCAGTGATTCTACATTATGGTGAGTTATGTAATTATTTAATAATATATATAATATATAATGTAATAATAATAGAAACAAAGTGCACAATAAATGTAAAGTGCTTGAATCATCCTGAAACCATCCCCCGACTCTCAGTCTGTGGTTTTGTCTTCCACAAAACTGGTCCCTGGTGCCAAAAAGATTGGGGACCATTGGTTTAGAGTATGTAAGGGGTAGTAATGAGACAAGAAAATGAAACACTTTAAAATCTACATCTTTAATATATCAAGTAGCAGGAACAATATTTTATTTGTGATGACTACTTAAATAATATTTACAATGATTTTATGGGCACATATATCGACACTTGTACATTATTTTTGAAAAGGAAAGTCATATATATGATTAAAACAATGTATTGAAACATAATAGCAAGCCAAATACATCTTGGGCCATAATTTTACCACTTCTAAATTCTTATTTTCAAAAAATAATAAAGATAATTTAACTCACTACCATTTACTAAAATGTCCTAGTCAACTTGTTGTAGCATAGTAAAACTAAGCTGCCACCATGGTAACTTACACTCAGGGATTTTAAAAGGCAACAAATACTTAAAAAACTTAAAAGACAACCTTTTCTTTTGGAATTTTATTTTTTTAGAATACAAAAGAAGAAAACAAAGAGTTTCATTTTTCTGCTTGCTGAAAGTATTTGGGTAAACTTAGCTTTAAGATGGGTCTTCTTTCAAAGATTTTAAATATATTTTTGAAAGGGTACTGATAAACTTTGAAAAGCAGATTTGATCAACTTCATTTTGCTTGGTTTTGAAGTGATTTATCTTAGATTTCCTTTTGAAATATTTCTTCCAAATTTTCTAACCAAGCCTGGATTTACTTTACAGATGTTTCTTTTATGTTCTAGAGAAGAAATAAAAAGATGCATAAATATGGCATAAGTATCATTCAAAAAGTTTTCATCATTCAACTTATAAAAATCATAACCATAGAAAGGAAAATTTACTCTTGAAATTCATAGTTGTTAGTTAACATAATTTAAAATACTACAACAACAACAAAGAGACATTAATACCTTTGGTTTTTAAAAGCGGTTCAAATTCATATTGCAAACTGAAGTTTCAGTGAGTGTGTGCACATACACAGACATCAGGTGAAGTCATTGAATTAATTACTATGTTCACTTTCTTTCTTTCTGACTCATAAAAGACCATTTCTACAAGCATTTCTTCCTTTCTTTGCTGTATCACCATTTTTTTCTCATTCCTTGGATTATTTCCCCAGGGATTTAAACTTCCATACTTTTTCAATTTAAAATTATCATTTGCATCTAGTACTTCCTAAAGGGCTGATCTTAATCCTGTAGCTCTTCCCTACTGCCACCTCTCAAGTATGTTCTATTTATGCCCATTCTTCTGGTTCTTCATTAGCTTTCCCCATCATTTTCTACTCAACAAAGTGTTGTTACAACAAGGTGCCATTGACTATTTTCAGGATCAGTTTAATTGCTTATCCACTTTCTGGGCCACATTAGGTTTGAGTTTTAGATGGACATATTTGCTTAACACTGTGTTTCTTATTTCTCTAATTGCTCAGTTAACAGGAGTTGCCTTTTTCCCTACTGATGGTTATATGTTTCTTTATTTGTACATTGGTACATTGTTTGTTAGAAAACTTGGCTTAATACGTTCTAAGGAAGGCAGTCTCAATTCTCACTTTTTTCTGCTGTGCATTTGGGCATTTTCACTTGAACATTATAATGTATATAAAATATCTTTCCTTACAAACGAATACCTCTTTGGCAAGCATTGTGGTTTAGTATCATCTCCCACTTTTTTTTTTCCCCGTAGTTGATATTTTTACTCACTTCTCTTTATACATGAGATATTTGATGCATTTGTATCTTCAGATAATAAGCATATTAGAAAAATCCAATTTCTATGATTTGAGAGTTTTTATAAATTTATTATTTGGCTGTAGAATTATGATTCTTGAAGAACTTTTTCAGAAGATCAATGGGGCAGTACACATCTACACTAACTACAGATACACATTTTTAAGTATTAAGTACAACATGTCAAACCAAATAATCAAGGCAAATTTTATACTTTACTACCTTACTGTCTGATGTTTCAATTTGCTGTCTGATGTTTCAATTTCCATTGAACTTAAGGTAAACACTGGCTACTACAGGAAGCAAGCATTTACCAATACAGGTTGACAAAGTTACTGAGGAATTTTGTATTACTCTAATCTAAGGACATTGACAGAAAAAAGTAACAATAGCTTTCTTGTTATTCTTAGAAACATTGTATCATGAGACACCTTTAAATTCCATCTGCTATAATTATAAGTTCCTACAGAGAACAATCAAACTATGTCTTACTGCTCTCTGTATTCATCACAAGACATGGTAAATGCCTAGTAAATAAATAGTTTCTGAGTGAAGTCTTAGGAACTGTAGTATCAGAGAGACAGAAGTCTAGATGCTGGGGCCTGGAAACTGGCTGGCATGATATATACCACTAGTTTAACTGAAGTAGTTTTGTTATCATGAACTCATGTCACTCCCATATGTGGTTGATGGAATGTAGTATCTTTCAAACTGATGGGAAAGATCCATCAGTATCTTTTCCAACTTGCCAATGGGAGTTACAATATGATTATAACTAGATATAGACTGGAATATGTGTAGTAGTTATACATTGAGTTAGAGGCCAAATTATTCAAAATATTACGCTAAGAGAAAAATTTAACGTGGGTATAGTTTATCTGTAAAATATACTTAATTAGTAACATTAAATAATACATTTAGCCAATTACTTCAATTATTATGAGGCAGTAGGGATAACTAAAAGGGTGTATAATGTAGAGCTGTAAGATCTGGTTCTTGAGTTTTGGTTCCTCCAATATAGTATCTGTGTGATCTTGGGTAAATGCTTTTTGTGTTTTAAAGTTTCCTTATCTATAACATGTGGATAATAATACTTGTTCTACCATATAGTAAAGGTGATGAATAAAGGGAGATTCTTACGAAAACACAATAAAAAACGTAAAGTACTATAAGTGTGTTACATAGTCATACCATTAAATATCAAATTAAAAGCTGAGACATACCCATTGTTGGTTTGTTTTCTTGTAAGTGCTTATCGCTTGAATTATCTTGTCGAACACGTTTGGCAAATCCAGAATTTATGTCTGCAGTTAACGAAGTGTTTGATGTAGAACTTGAGGGGAAAAGTTTTTAATTTAGTTAAGCATTTTTTTTTATCTCTCAAAGTTCTAATACACATTCTACATGCAACAGTAATTAAAGAAATAAAACACAAAAATATTAGGTTGTGAAATATCACAGAAGTGGAGGTACTAAATACATTTTTGGCCCACAGAGAAATTTAGCTGTGCGTGATTTTAAATTGGATATTTAATATATTTATTCAAATTGAATGTTATGACTGTAGGTCTATGTTACAATTCTGTAGCAGAATATTCCAGGGTGCTTTGCTGGCAGATGAGCAAGCACTCAAGCACTATTATTTAAAATGTAGAGATCAGTAGCACATAGTCACAAGAGGTAAAAAACAAAAAAAACAAAAACAAAAACAAAAACAAAACCTAAGCTCATGTTACAAATTTGGACCAAGAACCCTAATCTGAAAGGTATAAACAAGTGAGATTGTTTGAAAAACTTTGTTTTAAAATGAAAGCAGGGTAACAGAATAAAAATTTCTAATTATTACAATCACTGAAACTGAAATAAAAAGAATGACCTGTTTTCATTTGCTCTAGCTTCAAAAATTTAATCAGTCTTACACTGTGATGGTTCAAATTTCTTACTCAATTTGAGTTGACATATTACTAAACACCTATTATGGCCTTGTGTTACAGGATATACAAATAAATAAGGCACAAAAATTCCTGTCCTAAAGCTTATAGAATAGACATACAGTGGAGATGAGAAAAAAATAAGATAAATACATGAAATAATATAAGGTAAAGCAAAAATACAGTGCCAAGGTTTTCATAATACAAGGAGCTATAGATTCTTGAGTGTAGAGTAAGAAAGAATAATGGAAAATTTTGTGGATGCAATGAGTTTGATCTGGGCCCTGAAAAACAGCAATACTTCCTAGTCCTAAGGTAGATCAATTTTTAACAGGTAGGATTGGGCGTTGGGTGGAAAAAGAACAACCTTCCACACTGATTCAAACAACCTAAGTTGAGGGAAATTCTGACTAATAAAGATACTATATAGTAACCTTATCATCAGGGGGGATATCTTCTAAGATTGCCCGTGGATGCCTGCAAGCGAGGATAGTACCAAACAGGATATATACTACGTATTCTCCTACACATATCTATGATAAAGTTTAAATTATAAATTAGGCACAGTAAGAGATTAACAATAATAAAATAGAGCAATTATAACAATACATTTAATAAGGCTATGTGAATGTGGTCTCTCTCTCTCTTAAAATATCTTATTGTACTACAATCGCCTATTTTTGAACTGCAGTTGACCATGGGTAACTGAAACCACAGAAAGCAAAACTTGAATAAGGGGTGACTACTCAGTGGAAGTAATGAAAAATACACAGTTTATGAAGGTAAAATCACAAATTTGTATGCACAAATAATATATCAACTACAGTAGTCCCCACTTCCTAAATGGTGATAAATTACTATGATTCTGTTTTGAATATTAAACATGCTTTTTTGTACAAATCAGCTGTCCAAGGCAGAAATTCTTTTTTGATCATTTGGTGATTTTATTTTTTCAAATATAAAGCAATGTTATTAGTTACTTTTGATAAAACATTGTTTTTTCTTAAATTTATCCCAAAGTTGTCTTTATTATTTCACAGTACGATTATTCACTTTGGCTAGTTCCAGGACCCTACTTTTTACTCATAGCATGTTCTTTCTTGAAAATTAGGCTTTTGAATAAAGCTATTTGATTAGAACTCATATTTCTAGAAATAAAATCCAACCCTAATAAATTGCGTATTTATATAAAATATACCCAAACATTTTTATGATTTAGTTAAATAGTCCATTGATGAAATGTTTAACATTTATGTTTTAGGTCATAAACTACAAAGACTTAAAACTGATATGAGTGCAAATTCAAATTATGTTAAAGACTATACTGAGAAATCCAAAGACACTTCCAGTTGTGTGCAAAATATATTGCCATAACTATAAATAAAGTGAAGAACTAATCTTTTGCTCCCTTATATAGGGAGAATGTTTCTACTCAATTAACATAATACCTCTTATACTATTTTGTTTGAAATAATTTCTAGTTGAAATAATTAGACATCTTTCAAAACAAAATAAAAATGTATGGCAAGTATAAAACTGCTATGGGGTGCTTAAAAGATTGTGGAACAAACAAGAAACCAATTAACCAAATAAATACAAAACAAACAATCCAAAACTCTGATTAATATAATTGAGAAGTAAAAGCTAACATTATGTATGTATTATATTTAAATATTTGATAGGCTAATCAATTTAGTAAAATAGTCTGCTACAGAAATATTACATAAATTGTTAAGATTAAAAATCTAATATTCTCAATTATTTAAAAAAATCTGTTGGGTAGGTTTTGGAATATCCAGTGCTTTCAAACTCTAATGCTATTTTATGCAAAATAAATGAAATACATATATAGAGAGCTTCCCCTTCTTTATTTTAAAAACTGTATTAGAAAAATACACAACTAAATATGTATATAAAGCTGCTAAATGGAAAATACCACAGTTTATTACTCTGAAGCTCATGTAACTTTAATTGGGGAAAAGGAAGATTAAAAAAAGTAATTATGTACATTTCTAGCATTAATCTCTTTTAACCTTAGTCAATGGCAGGATCTAATTACTGGTACCAGAGGGAATGTAATATAACAATTAATAGGCTATAAGAAATCAAGTTACTTTCTTTACATGTCCTTTAATATTATTTCACAATATTAGTTGTTCATGTGGAAGCCCTTTAACTTATCTAAAATCACTCCAAAGACACAATTCACATACCTGGACATTTCCTGAAAAACCATTTGATTTTATAATAGCTAAGTTCACATTTAAAAGTGATTCTTATCTATAAACATTTGTGACATCTAAGTAAACACAACATACTACCAGTGAAGGACAAGAAAACTCACTAAAACTAATTAATGGAACAAATGACAAAACTGACATTATGCAAATTAGTGATAAAAGTAGACAAAACAGATGATTGTGGTTAGCTAGGCTCACTCATAAAGTGACTGACTTCTGTATATAAACCAGACTAATTGTACAATTCAAATTTGTACCTTAGCAAATACAAAATTTTAAATGTCATAGATGAGACATTTAGGAAAAAATCCATAAATTTTAAATTTACACATTCCAAGTCTCTGTTATACTTTGTTTAGGAGGGACGAAGACAGATATTAAATTCACTTATGAGAAGATACTCTATGTAGCACAAATAAGTAGGTTACTTGTAAATTTGTTTCCTGTTGCTTAAATAACAGGCTCCTGGTGGAAAATACATTTAAAAAGAGTCATTTTAAGGTCTTCTATAAACTTTTCTCCCCATGATCACATAGCAAAGAAAAAGAGGTAGAGGAAGTCAGATCCATTTTATATTTATTCAGTATATTTTGTCATTGCATTCAATTTATAGTATATAAAGAATGTATCATGAACTTCTAGTCATATAACTCAATATATTTATGATTTTTCCTTATCTTTTTTAGTTGTTTTACTACTATATACCTAGGTATGTTTCTCTTTATATTAATCCTGCTTTTGGTTTGCAGTGCTTCTCAAATCCATGGTTTAGTGTCTTGTTAGTTTTGAATAAGTATTAGCCATCATCTCAAATATTATTTTTCCCTATTCTTTCTCTCATTCCCTTCTGAGACACAAAATACATACGTTCTAGCCTTTTAAAAATTGTGTCCCATGTCTCTTTCACTTCTTCCCATATTTTTTATCATTCTGCATATCAGTTTAGATATTTTCCTACCAGTCTGTTTTTCAGAAAAAATTCCAAAACCTGAACAGATGAATAACAAGTAACAAAATCGAAGTCATAATAAAAAGTCTCCCAGCAAAGAAAAGCTTGGAATTTGATGGCTTCACTGTTGATTTTTACCAAACATTTAAAAAAGAACCAATACCAATCTTACTCAAACCATTCTGAAAAACAGAGGCAGAAGGAATACTTCCAAAATCATTATATGAGGCCAGTATTACTCTGATACCAGAACCAGAAAAGGACACATCAAAATAAGAAAACTCCAGCCAATATCCCTGATGAACACACGCAAAAATCCTTATCAAAATACTAGCAAACTGAATCCAATAACAAACCCAAAAAAATCATTCATTACGGCCAAGTGGGATTTATGCTAGGGATGCAAGATGGTTCAACATAACCATCTTACAAATTAACCAATGTGATACATCATATCAATAGAATGAAGAACAAAAACCATATGATCATTTCAGTTGATGCTGAAAAAGCATTTGATAAAATCCAGCATCCCTTTATGATAAAAACTCTAAAAAAACTGGGTATAGAAGGAACATATCTCAACACAATAAAAGCCATACATGACAGACCCACACCTAATACTATTCTGAATGCAGAAAATCTGAAATCGTTTTCTCTAAGTTGTGGAACATGACAAGGATGCCCACTTTCACCAGTATTTATTATTTAACATAGTACTGGAAGTCCTAAGTAGAGCTATCAGACAAGAGAAAGAAAAGAAAGAAAGAACATCCAAATTGGAAATGAAGAAGTAAAATTATCCTTCTGTACAGATGACATGATCTTATCATATATTTGGAAAAACCTAGACTCCACCAAAAAACTATGCGAACTGAGAAACAAATTCAGTAGAGTTGCAAAATACAAAATCAATACAGAAAAACCAGTAGCATTTCTACAAACAAACAGTGAAATAATTTGAAAAAAAAAGTAATCCCTTTTACAAAAGCTAAAAATAAAATAGGAGTTAACCAAAGAAGTAAAAGATCTCTATAATGAAATATAATGAAAACTATAAAAACATTGATGTAAAAAAATTAAAGAGGATACAAAAAAATAAAAAGATATTCTATGTTCATGGATTGGAAGAATCAATATTGTTAAAATGTCCATACTACTCACAGTGGTCTACAGAATCAATGCAATCCCTATCAAAATACCAATGACATTCTTCACAGAAATAGAAAAAACAATCCTAAAATTTATATGGAACCACAAAAGACCCAGAATAGCCAAAGCTATCCTGAGCAAAAAGATTAAAACTGGAGGAATCACATTATCTAACTTCAAATTACACGACAGAGCTATAGTAACCAAAACAGCACAGGATTGGCATAAAACCAGACATATAGATCAGTGGAACAGAATAGACAGCCTCAAAATAAATCCATACATTTACAGTAAACTCATTTTTGACAAAGTTGCCAAGAACATACATTGGGGGAAAGACAGTCTCTTCAATAAACAGTGCTGGAAAAACTGTTTATCCATATGCAGAAGAATGAAGCTAGATCCCTATCTCTTGCAATATACAGAAATCAAATCAAAATGGATAAAAACTTAAATCTAAGACCTCAAACTATGAAACTGCTAAAAAAAAAACCACTGGGGAAACTCTCTAGGACACTGGACTGGACAAAGATTTCTTGAGTAACACCCCACATAGGCAACCAAAGCAAAAATGGATAAATGGGATCACATCAAGTTAAAAAGCTTCTGTAAAGCAAAAGAAACAATCAATAAAGTGAAGAGACAACTCACAGAATGAGAGAAAATATCTGCAAACCATCTATCTGACAAGGGATTAATAACCATAATATATAAGGAGCTCAAACAACTCTAGGAAAAAAATCTAATAATCTGATTTTTAAAATGGGCAAAATAAAAAAAAATTTATTTCTCAAAATAAGACATATAAATGGCAAACAAGCATATGAAAAGGTAACTCAGTATCACTGATCATTAGAAAAATGTAAATCGAAACTACAATGAGATATCATCTCACCCCAATTAAAATGTTTTTTTTTTTTTTTTTTTTTCCCAAAAGACAGGCAACAACAAACACTGGCGAGGATGTGGAGAAAAGGGAACACTTGTATACTGTTTGTGAGGATGTAAATTAGTACAACTACTATAAAGAAAAGTTTGAAGATTCCTCGAAAAACTAAAAATAGTGTCATCATATGATCCAGCAATCCCCCTGCTAGATATATACTAAAATGAAAGGAAATCAGTATATTGAAAAGATATAAACACTACCATGTTTATTGCAACACTATGCATAATAGCCAAGATTTGGAAGCAACCTAAGTGCCAATCAACAGATGAATAGACAAAGAAAATATGGTACGTATACACAATGGAGTACCATTCAGCCATGAAACAAGAATGAGACCCTGTCATTTGCAACAACGTGGATGGAACTGACAGTAATTATGTTAAGTGAAATAAGCCAGGTACAGAAAGACAAAACTTGGCATGTTCTCACTTATTTTGGGGAGCTAAAAATCAAACAAATTGAACTCATGGAGACAGAAAGTAGAATGATGGTTACCAGAGGCTGGGAAGGGTTTTTCGGGAGATTGGGGAGGATGGTTAATGGGGGGATGTTTAATCTAAATATAATGAATAAGATGTAGTGTTTGATAGCACAAGAGGGTAACTACAGTCAACAATAATGTACTGTACATTTAAAAAATAATTAAGAGTATGATTAGATTGTTTATAACACAAAGGATAAATGGATGGATACTCCATTTACACTGATGTGGTTATTACACATTGTATGCTTGTATCAAAATATCCCATGCACCCCATAATATATACACCTACTACATACCCACAAAATAAAAAATAAAAAACAAATCTATCTTTCAGTTCACTAATACTCTCTTCTGCTGTACCTAATCTGCTGAATTGATTTATTGAGTTCTTTATCTCAGTAAATTCTATATTTTCAGTTCTAGAATATCCATTTGATTAATTTTAATAGAATCTGGTTCTTTGGGAAAGTATTTGAAACCAATACAGTTAAAATTTTTGAATTCCTATCTGATAATCCCAATATCTGCCTCATGTATGAATCACTGCTCCTATGATGCTTTTTTCTCTTAATTTTTAGTCATTTGGTTCTGTTTCCTGGCATACTTTGTAATTTTTGTTTAAGTGCCAAACACTGATATATTAAAAAAAAAAAAAAAAACTATAGAGGCTCCAGATGGTATATTCTTCCAGAGATAATTTAATTTTCCTGTGGCAAGGAGAGCAAAGATAAATCACCTTGATCCAATCAAAAATTGAGTTGGTCTAAGGTCTCTTTCAGACTTTCAAGAACTGGCCTATTTCTGGGCTGCCCTACTCCTAGTGAACTACCCTTCAGGGATCTCAAATAAAATCCTGATGTGTTTAACAGGGCCTTTTCTTCATGGTGATCCCTGAACTCCAATTTTTCTGTGAAAGCCTCACAAGAACATCAACACTCTGCTTAATACTTAAGCCTCTTAGCAGCTACTTTCAGCTTGGTGTCTTAGCCTCTCATTCCACAAAGTTGAGTACTTGGCGAATACCTTGAGGACAAAAACTGTACAGAATAATTTTGATTCCGTAGTTCAGTAAGACAGCTAATAGCTCTAAGTTTCCATTTTCTGTTTGGCCTCTATGTCTTATGCCATAAAGTGGCAAATGCTAAATAAAAAACAGAGGCAGAGAAAGTCTGGCTATCTATAGCATGTTTCCCTTTTCTCTGGGATCTTAGGCTCTCAATCCTGGCTACAATGGTTGTTCTCCATTGCCTTCAAGCAGCTGTTGGTTCTATTTTATGCACTTTTTACAACTGTTCTTGATGGGTGGGGTGGTCTGATACAAGCTATACTGTCTTAGGCAGAAATAAAAGTCTCTTCACTCATTGTATTTTAATCATATATCATAATCCATTAAAATAACGTAATTCTATGATGTAAGAAATTTGGTAATGTTTAAAAAGGATAATGAAATAAGTAAAAATAACCAAATAAGTAAAAACTGTCACCCCAGAAAAGTTAAAATTAAGTATTTTTGGCAGCTAGAAAACTTTTCAATTTATTTTTAAAACTCTGAAATAGGAAATATTTTATATAAATATCAAGTGAAATACTTGAGTTTTTCAAGATCTCCCTTTGATAATATAAATCCAGTACCCCATTCAGAGCAATTTACCCTAAGTATGCTTAAACATGAATTGAGAGTCTAATTACAAAAAATAAAAAAGCAATAGAAAATAACATATAAAGATTAACTTACATAATTATAGAACCAAACCAGTTTATGTTTAATCATACCTTGTTAATTTCCGTTTCCTTTTGGCAGCAGTAGTCATTGCCATGTAGGATGGTACCATGCTTGGTATAGGCATAGAATGCTTAGTTGAGAATGAAGAAGGGTCAAGCCTGTATATTAAATAGTGACAAATAAAAAATAATAATTTTGATTTAAACTATGAAGAGAAAAGGAAGTAAACGTGTCCATAATTAGAAAACCATTTGGTATTAATATAGAAAGAAAAACATTCTGCTGTACTGTAAAGATTCCCTTGCTAGCCCCGGGGTATTCTTTTCTCTTTATCACATAGGTAAAGTTGCTATCGAGAGATTTCTGCATTCCCAATGGCATAGAAGAGTGAAGGTATTTTTCTTTCCATATTTAGATTGGGTATGATTATGCAGATAAAGTGAGAAAGATATGTTTGCTTGGATGACACACATTCAACCATACTTTAGGGGTATGACCATTTCAGAGTAAGTTGAGGTTTGCTAAACATCAATAGAAAGTGTGGAATTTCCTTCAGTGAAAATATTAATGAATAATAAACATGATAATTCTCCAACAATAGCTTGTATAATCCAACTTCAGAGTAAGAAGAACAAACTAAACATATCTTAAGGTCTTTCCTAGACTAATGAGGGTCAACTGACTTAAGATATCAAATTTAAGACTTTAAAATATTTTGTTAGTGAATTAATATTCAGAGAGAAAGACAATTAAAATTTAATGAAAGTAAAACAGATTGTTTTATAATCAAAATGGCACACTTGGTTTATGAAATAAACCTCAACTAATAGTTGAAAGTCTATTTAAAAAAAAAAAGAATTGGCAAATATTATTTTTTTGTACCGTTGTAAAATGTCTTTGTTATCATTTGGTAGTGATTCTTGTTTGGGTAATTTACACTTCAAGCTCTTGATGTCTTCACATATAGTAAATGTAGAGTCCAAGTCCTCCTGTCCACATTCTTTTCTTCTGTTATGAGGGATAGCTACTTCACACATTTTCTGAGAATTATCACTGTTTATATTTGAGCTGATAGCCTGAAAACTTGTAGTAAACGATGATGGTTTTATTAAGGTTACTGTAGACGGATTTTGAAAAGTTTTTCTACAGTCTTCTGGTGTATACACAATAGGCTGAAGTTCTTTGCTAAGAGAATCATTGAGTTGCACACTTTGAGATGGTGGAGACTTTAGAGTATGCTGTCCTTTCAAGGGAGATGGCATTAGTTTTCTCCGAGTTCTTTTTTGTGTGGGAGTCTTAACCAGATTAGATCCACTTGAAGATGAGCCTATTCAAAAAAATTAAAGACACTCAATAATGTTTCCTAGTTTTTTGTTTTTTTTTTTTTTAAATAACCCCCATTACTTTTAAAATGAACAAACTTGAATAATAAGGTATTTTTATGCCAATTGATAAAAATCTGAAAAATATAAGTTGGAAAGGAAAATATAACAGTTTACTGCTAAAAACTTTAAATAAAGATAAACTCATTATAAAGAAATTCTATAACAGCAAATGAATACATTGCTAATATCAATATTAATTTTTAGGTATAGCTTTCTTGAGATATTAGGTAATTTGGAAACAAATTACTAATCAATTCCAAGAAAATTCACAATTTCTAGCTTTCACGTTTGATTTGCGTTTAAGATGAAAACAGTATTAAACTTTTATAGGCACAGAGGTTAACACTTGTTCCATTGTAAAATATTACCAGTTTATTACTTTTGTTTTGTTTTTTAGATTTGCGGGTACATGTGTAGGTTTGTTACATGAGTATACTTGGTGATGCTAGGGTTTGGGTGTCAGTGATCAGTTTATTACTAATTGAGTGGAAGTCTACTTTAAATGAACAAGAATGGCAATAACCAGTAAAATTCTGGGTGAATGAAAGCATTGTTTCTGTTACAGTGTCAGGTATACACAGTTGACCCTCGGTAGCTGCAGATTTTGCATCTGTGGATTCAACTCACCAGAGACTGAAAATATTCACAAAACAAACAAACAAATAAACCAAAATAATAAACAATAAAAAAATACAGTATAACAACCATTTAATGGCATTTTTATTGTACTAGACATTATAAGTAATCTAGAGATGATTTAAAGTACACAGAAGGATAAGTGTAGGCTATATACTATGCCATTTTATGTAAGGGACTTGGGTATCCATGGATTTTGGTATCTGGGAGGGTTCCTGGAATCAACTTGCCTGTCCCCAGGATATTGAGATAAAAACTGTAGTCAATTAAGCATTCTAGTTAACTATTTGTCTCCTATATCATACATAACTCAGAGGTTTGCAAAAACAAGATTTAATACTAAAGATAAATGAAATAATTCAAAGAGTTCAGAGTACTTTCACTCTCATCACTCTGGTGAAGTCAGTCTCCCAAATGTCAAAAGGTCACCAACTCTGATGATCTTTCTCAGCCTTATCTGACAACTCCTGTAGCTTTTCAAAATTATATCTGTACTATTCTAACATCTGTGTTGTTATTCTTCTTCCATCCAGTAAGTGTACACATTTCCCTAAGGAGCTGTACTTGACCCTCTAGGTGTCTTGTTCTACACTGTTTCTCATATTTCTAATTATCCTTTTACCATTTACCTTCTCTGTCACCTGGGTTCCAAATTACTACATTTTTTTTTAACCTTTTCCTTTTCCCTTGATTTCCCAATCTCTACCAATTCTGTCTTTGTTCTCCTTATAGTTAAAACATAATTCTGTTCATATTATCCTTCTTATTAAAGACTTTTTAGTAATCTTTAAATAGAAACAAAATATGCTGATATTTTTAGTTGGGGAATTCTTGGTCCTTGGTCCAAAATTAAGAAACAAATTGTTTCATTAGAACTTATTACCCCACAATACTAGATTTAATATTTAATGCTTAACATTTAAAAACACAAACATCTGGCAAACACCTTTTATCAATGCCCCAAATAATGACATATGTAACAATACACGTGATCAACTTCAGTGTGATTATCTTATATTTTTCAATTAACGTTTTTCTACTTTACCTACTCTATTCTGGTGAACTTCATGGTGTCTGACATGGAATACCTTTGCTTGGAGTGTACTGTCAATGGAAGAAACTATAATGTGTATTTCCATTCATGTTGTCTAATCATGAAGTAAAATTCCTAGTTGATCTTTACTATACTATATAATACTAACTTAAAGAACATTCAAAGCAGAATAAGATAAGTGTTACGCATTTCAATAAAGCTATTCAAACTTTCAACCAAGTTAGAAAATACACTTAAAGCAATCAGCAACAGTACATGCACTATTCTTATTATATTAGTTGACAACATGTTCTGCTATGGCTAGGTTGACAATTACCCTCTAGGAAACAAAATTTAAAAACAGAAGAAAAATATGATCCCTGTTCTACTAAGGAATTTTACTTTTCTGAGAACTAGATAAATGAGATCCAGATCTTAAAATAATTTTCCACTCCCTTTAACATGACATTTGTCAAATTTTCCATTACCAGATATTTTTATACTAATGCTGCAGTGTAAAGACAGTTACTTTTCTCCACTGTGCTGCTACCACCAATTTGGTGGCTATTAATAGCTGGAAGATTAACTTCTTTTCCCATGAGAGGCAGCAGGGGTATAGAGGATAGAAAACTACATGGAGGGTAGAGGACTGAACTGGGAGTTAGGAGACTTGGATTCTATTTCTGGCTCCACCAACAGCTCACCGAGTGACCTTGGGCAACTCACTTAAGCAGTGTGGGCATTAATATCCCCTAGAAAAAAGAGGATATTACCTTTTTATATACGGATAGGATTATACAATAAGGGTTCAAAGAAAGGCTCTGGAAATGCAAATATGTTTCAACTGTTAATATTACATCTTTTACAGGGAAAGTTGTAATTTACTTTCCAATCATCAAAAACTAACTTACTGTTATCTCTAAAACATATATTTCAAACAATGCTTCACTTTCAGTTTATAAGATAGCCGGTTTATCAAGGCTGATGAATAATATAAACCACAGGTATTACTGAAACAGGTATGTATGTTATTTGCAAATGCAGACCTTATAATAACATTTTAAACTTTAAGACACAATGGAACATGAAATCTCAAGGGACAAGAATTATACAGAGTCATTATTTTTTTAAAGACATACTTAGAAGGTATAATCTCTGGGAGTGGCAACTGTGCAAATTCCCATGATGGTGGACCACATTTTCCCTACTGCTAGTAAAGAGTGATAAAAATCACAGTCTTCCGGTAGAACACTGAAGAAATAACCATGTGTCCTCTGGGATAATCTAAGCATACACCCGACATCAAATTTGGTATGATCAGACCGACTAACAATTTGTTAGTAAAAGGAATAGTGGTGTTACAATGATATATCTTTAGCTATAATCCTGCTCTCCTGGCAGAATATAAGCTGAAGGAATAGCATGGAGATGTGGTAGTTAATGTGGATTTACATACAAGTGTTTTACTGGGCCTAGAAGAAGAGATGCTACAGACACACAGCATGTATATGATATAAATCTAAAGAGTTCTTTTCATTCTCCTTAAGTTCAGAAAAAATAAAAGGGCAGAAGGCAGATGGTCATTTCAGAACTACTTAGGCTGATTAGTTGCTTAGAAAGCTTCAGGAGCTAACCAGAGCAAAAACAAAATTTAAAGATTTAAATAAAAATTTAAGTCAACCTTCTGTAACTATAAACATAAAAGGATAATGACCCCACTTAATGAAAGCTAAAAGAATAAACAACTAAATTTTACTTTGAATCCAAGTTTTAGAATATATAAATACAATTACATAATAAATAAATAATTATTATCCTTTAGCTAAGTTAGGTAATGAAGAACTTTATGTGGGTATGGCAACTGGAGAGGGTTGAGTTGGGGGATCAGAAAGTTTAATACGCTATAAGAGCTCTTGGATATGTTAAGTCTATGTCTATAAAAGAGATCTGCTGTACTTTTCCATTAGAGGAAAAGGGTGTACAGTAAATTTCCAGAAGAGCAGGCATGGGACAGTTGTAGTTTCCCCTGATTCAGCCCTGATTAGAAAACACTATCTAACAATATTCCATAATTCTTGTACTTATAGAGTAGAAGTGATAAGAAGGAACTTGGAGGCAGATTATAATTCCTTTAGAAAGGCCCCATAAAATGAGAAAATGAATCACAAAGTTGCAGGCTGTGCCTTGCAGAACAAGAGACCATATAGATGATGATAGTCAATAAAATACCCTAGCAATGTGGGTGCTACACAGAAGGGAATAGGAAATTAAAAATGCATTGTTATAAGGCACGCTCTTGCAAACTGGAATAGGGAAGACTGGCAGTCACTTGGAAAGACATCTCTCTAGGGTCTATTTAAGGAACTAGTTCAGTGTATCATATACTTACATATAAGAGGTAGTGGGTAGCAATGTATGTTATGGTTTCTGAGTAATTTTGCTATTTCCGCAACATCTCTTGGGACTTTAACTCCTCAACATATTGTAAGTGTGCTCCATTTCTATTACCTTGAATGATTATGACCCATGGGATTTATAAGTGAACAGGACTTTTTGAAATTTATGTCCAAATAATAACAAGAAGCATAATGTCAAAAAATTTAAAAGAAAAAAAAAACTACTATTTTAAATCCAGGATCAACATATGTTTTATTTATGAAAAAAAAGTTGTAGTCAGCTATGGAACAAAAGCAACAATATAAGAGGAGTACACCTGCATAAAAAGAATCCACTGTTCATCCACCCAATTATTTATTAAGTACCTACCATACCATGCTAGGTACAGTGGTAAACAAGATAGTTAAGAATTTACATTTTTGAGGGGAGAAGGCAGATGAAATAAACAAATAAAATAAATTAGGATGATAATAAATTAACTGTAAAGACAGTAAAACAGAGAAATGGAATAGACAGTGATGGGAGATAGAAAGGATGTTTTAACTATGATGGCTAGAATGACAATTCTAAGGATGGGATATGTGATCTGAGACCAATGGCTAAGGAGCCAGTTCTATGAAGATCTGGGGAAAAAGGCAGAAAAAATAGCATGTGCAGAGATCCAATAGCAACAACGAATTTGTTGAGCTCGAGGAAAAGAGGCTAGTTTGATTGAAGTGCTGTGAGTTAGAGGGACAGGCGGAATGAGAAGAGGCTAGAGAGATCAAAAGGGGTAACTTATGTTAGGATTTATGGACAAGCCAAGGGTTTTGATTTATTTCAAGTGCAAAGGGAGATCTGTGGAGGGTTTCAGGAATGGATATAATGTGATCTGATTGATGTTTAGGAAAAAGATTGATTTGCTTGCTGTGTCAAGAATGGTCAAGAGAGAAAACAGAAAAATCAGTAACAAGGCTATTGCTATAGCTTAAGCAAGAAATGACAGCTTGGGTAAGAGTGGTAGGAGCAGTGATGGAGAGATGTGAGAGGGTATTATAATATCTATGTATGTAATTAGCTGCCTTATAATAAAGAGTTCACAGAAAGTAGTATACATTAATTCTACATAAGTAAATTAAGAGAATTGACAGTGCTCCATAAAACCAGGAACCATTTATGCATGTCATTCCCTCAAATTTGACATTCTTTTTTGTGACATCCCCTTCCCCCTACTCCTACTTATCAAGCTTGGGGTTCTGTCCTCTCTTCAGGAGTTCTGATCCATGTAACTGTAGGAGTCTTGGAATCTGCATTTTTCCCTTTCTAGTTTGTACACTCATAGAGACTTGAGGCAGCAGAAACTCTTTGGGGTTTGAGGTTGTAATTTCTTATTCAGAGATGATGAGTGTTATTATTATGCTGACATAGGGGAAAGGAAAGAAAAGGAGTAAGGATAAGTAGGAAATGGTCCTAGAACAAGAGTAGCAGATAGAGACGGTACTGAAAATGAAGTTCAGCTCCTAGGAAGTTGTACCAAGGACAATTAATGGGTAAGATTTAAGTTGGTAGAATGATGTTAAAAACAGCATCTCTTTTTAGGTTAGATACCCTACTTCCTCTGCATATTCATCTCTAGATACTCCTAAACAATTAAAACAGGTTTATAGACCGTTCCAGGCATAGACACACTATGTTTTCAGATACAAGGCCTAACTGCTCCTCTTCTAATATTTTGTTAATATAGCATTCAATTCTTTCAAAAGGAGCCAATGCATTTTGATCCATGTTTAATGAACCTTGCAAATGCAAAATACAAACTTGTAATTGAATGAGTTTTGATAAAAGAATATACATATTAGAATCTTTTCTTTTTGATAGGGACGGAATTTAAAAAGACAATGGCTGCTTGAAGAGTTTCTCACTAGAAACAGTACTTGGTTGGCACACTTGAGAAATATCCATAGTACAAGAAGGCATTTGAAGGTTAACTGCAAAAGACAATTTTAACCCAAGTGATAACCTGAATAGAGGCATCTAGCTCCCATTCAGATTCCCTTTAAAATGATCACATCATTTAAAAAAGGGTAAACTTGACCTAATGTTGGTAATGGGAAAAAATTATCATCTGAGTGCCAGAACATCAGAGGACTTTCTGAAGAATATTGTATAGCTCAGACTCTTAAAGGAAGGCATGGAGGAGAATAACTTAAAGTAGTCCCTATCCTTTACCCTTCAGTGCTATCCCAAGGAGTTAAGTAAAAGACACTGGCAGATGTCAGTAAAGGCCCTTAAATTAGAACCAGGGATGATGGGGTAGGTGGGAGTTGGGGAGAATGAGCGAGATACAGCTATGCAATATAGTAAAATGGTAACATCTGAACACTAAAAGTAGTGCTAAGAGGCTCTAAAATTCAGTCCTGGCTCAGCTGTTTCAGTGCAGGAAAAAAAAAGACTAGAAAGTACCCAATGTTATCAGGCTTGTTCCCATCACTGGTGGCTATACCACACATGAATGAGATACACACATGGATGAAATCTGCCCAAAGGGGC
Source organism: Macaca fascicularis (assembly GCF_037993035.2). Classification (NCBI taxonomy): domain Eukaryota; kingdom Metazoa; phylum Chordata; class Mammalia; order Primates; family Cercopithecidae; genus Macaca; species Macaca fascicularis. The sequence continues at coordinate 37,545,499 of NC_088388.1, read as the reverse complement.
AGACATGCAGCTGAGATTACCTGTGGCTCTGGTTCCTTCTCTACATTCCCTGGGCTGTTGGATTAGTGGACAGGAATATATTTTTTCCCCTTAATTTTACAGGAAAAAGCATAATTATAATAAGCAAACAGAAAACTCACTGGACCTATAAAAAGAATCTATAAAGAAATGACAGAACTGGCATACAAACTCAGACTTTTTGCTAATCCAGATGCCAAGTTCTTCACCACCACACAATGCTGAGCCCCTACCATAGAAGTTAATTAAATCACTTAAGCAATGACTAAATAACTAAATGAACATGAACATCCACAATTACACTGATATTTAAAACTATATTTTATAGATTATTTGATGATACGAAAAAATGTTCATTAATGAGGTAGTATACAGTATGATCCCAATTTTGACAAAACAAAACAAAAACAAATCAAAGCACACAAACCTCCTGAGCAAAAAAGGGGGGGAAAGTAATAGAAAACAGAGAAGGAAATATAACCCAATTCATCAAAATGTTAACACAGGTTTATAGCTCACTGGGAAAATAATGAATTATTTTATTTTCCTTTTTATACATTTGATTATTTTATATAATAAATATAATCCTGCTCTGTAAAATAATAAATGACCAAAAAAAGGGGGAATAATGTTTGGGGTAGTAGATAGGAAGCCAATAAAAAATCAGCTCTTTCAAACTTCTGAAGATCTCAGGAACTGAAGGCATGAGGTTGTCTCTGAAAGCACAGGGTGGAGTTAAAACAGGAGAATTCTTGGAAGTCTGTATAAGGAAGTTGGATTCCCAGATCTCCCTTACCCCATTACCATCACCTACAACGCCAGGTAACTGCTCCTTTGTTATCCCATTAAAAGACATGAAGTTTTACTCTCTGGACAGGTTGCAGACTGGGGCCAACATGCACAGCTGACACTAGGTGCATTAAATAATTTCTTAATAATAAATTTATGCTGATTTCTCTCTCACTTCTCTATAATACTGGTAGCCAGGCCCATATACCCCCTAAATGGGAAATTAAAAAGTTCTTTGTAAATGGAACATAAAAATAAAAAAGACTGACATTTGTAGGTTCCCCCAGATTGACTAGTTTTCTGGAGATAGCTATAAAGCAGAGCTTTGTTTAGTAAGTCCAACTCTAGTTTTTGTAATACTCATTAATAGTTTAGGAAACATTTTAAAATATTTATATGATGCTTTAAGGCATCCTATAAAAAACTGAAAATGTCCGTTTCAGGATAAAGTGGTGAGTGTTCTATTCATCTGTTCCTGTATTATGGCTAGAGATTCCCGCTTCAAAAAGTTTGTTTACTGTAAGTCCAAAGACAGACTTAAAAAGGAAGTTAGACAAAAACATTTTGTTGAGACTGCCAAGTTTTAGAAGCCTCTCAAAAGACTTTTAAGTATTAAAAACACTTTTAAAATTAACTGTAAATGCATGCACTGAAATCATGGATTAGATGGAGAAGAAATACAAATATTTTCATCATTAATAATCCAGATTCTAAAACAATCTGTTACAACGTAAGTATATTAACATTGTGTACTTGTACAGCATTATAGAGTATTAAATTTGCTATTAATAAAACCACAGCTAAAAATAAAAACAAAAACAGTGAAATCATAAAGAAACATAATTAATTGGCATGACAAACTAAATTACATTTGCTAAGTGGTTATAAAAATTATAAATAAATATTTGGTGAGTGGTTAAGTGGTTAAAAAAGTAAACAAAATTTGGATATTCATCTGCCATTCACTATCTCTCAAATGTGTAGGATTTTAAGATATATAATTGATGAATGGTAGTGTAATAAAAGCAATAAATTGGGTATTTTGATTTTGACAGTAAAACATAGGAGAATCTGATGAAGTACATAAGAAAGACTTGAAAAATGTTTGATAAATTGACTGCCTATACCTCAAGAGAAACATGTACAAATGTATTTATTGGTGGTATTGCTCTTTAAGCTACTTAAGTCTACCTATAAGCACAATCTAGTCTACTTCGGTATTTGCATCTTTCAAATATTTCAATTCTCCAGGAAGTCTATCTCACAGATTTGGCTGAGGACTGTGAAATATTTCCAGTAGAAAGCAGAAAAAAAAGGCGGGGGGGGGAGGGGAAGAGATTGCTTCATGTCTGTTTTCCTAAAGTTAGTTTTAAAAAATGGCAGTATATTCTTACTTCTAATAGATGTTTTTAATAATGTTTTATTTAATTATAAAATATTTCCTTAAGTAGGCCCTAAAATTAAATGTTACACATATTAACATATGTATAAATATAATGTGAAATTATATACTTTATATATATATTATATAACATACACATGTCACTTCTTATCTGATCCTACTAAAATACATTAGCAAAACCAGAGAAGAAATAAGGTGGTGGTGTTGCAAGTGAGCTAATTCTTCAGCTCTCATGATTAGAAGTTACAACATCTAAACACTAATGAATCAAGAAACAGCAGTATAGCATACTGTTTAGAAATATTGTAAATACTGTCTGGGTACAGTGGCTCATGCCTATAATCCCAGCACTTTGGGAGGCTGAGGTGGGGTGGATCACTTGAGGTCGGGAGTTCAAGACCAGCCTGGTCAACGTGGTGAAACCCCTTCTCTACTAAAAATACAAAAAAATTAGCCGGGCATGGTGGCGGGCACCTGTAATCCCAGCTACTTGGGAGGTTGAGGGAGGAGAATCACTTGAACCTGGGATGCGGAGGTTGCCGCGAGCTGAGGTCATGCCATTGCGGTCCAGCCTGGGCAACAAGAGCAAAACTTTGTCTCAAAAAAAAAAAAAAAAAAAAAAAGAAATATTGTAAATACTGTAAGTTTGTTATATATAATCATCCAGCATATATTCCAATAAAAAAAGATAAATCCCCAGTAATTTTATATCTTCCTAACAATAGTTTTAAGAAATGTTGGAAATGTCCTTAAAACAGTTTTCAATGACAAGTCAAATCCAAATAATTTTAAACCAAATGTTTGGTTTTAGTCCATCACTACTATAAGAAAAAAGGAATAAACTTACACACAAATGCTTCCTAGTAGCAAAAACTGAAAGGCTCAAGTAAGATAAGGCCTTTACTTACTTTAACTATGACATTTCTATGTCATGGGAATTATATAGTTTAACAATCTATATCTATTTTTCACTGAATCTGTACTTTAAAAGAGTGGTTCTAACCACTGGCCACCAGGAAAGTTACAATGGGGATCATCTTATACACACAAATGGAATTTAGTACTAGATGGTTTTAGTGTTTATTTAAACTTCATTATTTTATAATTCATTGCTCACAGCAAGAAAATGACATGTTCAGAGTCATGATAGCAATTATATTTGTTGTTGCCAGAGTTGGAGTCATGTTTCTTATTTTCCAGGTAGAAGTCAGGTAAAAAGTAATGCAAGTAATACACAGTAATAACACATATAATTAACATAATGGATATTTAAAAAAATAAAACTTTCTTCGCAGACTCAAAAATATGAATAGGTGGCAACATACTACTTCATTGCTCCCAAAATGAAATGCTATCGCCTATTATTACTGAAAAGAGAAAGTAAGCAAATAAAATCTGAATATCTTCATAACTTAAAATTGGGTTACATCAAAATCAAAACCAACCATGAATAAGAGAGAAAAAGATACATGTAACACATTTGGCAAAGGATTTAGAGCTTGTGTATGTGTGTGTATGTATGTCTATGTACATATGTGTATATAGCTTGGCTGGTCTGTCTCTGAGAGAAATAATTCTTACAAAATAAAACAGATAAGAGCAAAATAAGGCAAAGGAAGAGGTAGTTAATTCAGAACAACTTACAATTAGACAAAAAGCACATGAAAAACTGTTCACCTTCACCTTCATTACCCACTTAAAATGGTAGACTACAGTTTTAATAGTTCTGGGGGTGGGGAATCTGACAATGCATATCAAATGCTTTTAAAATATACATACTGTTTGATTAAGCTATTCTTCTTCTAGGGGCTTAGCCTAAGGAAATAATTAGGCAAGTTGCAAAATAAATATACATGCACAGACATTTAGTGGGGCGTTGCTTATAACAATAAAGTGGAAACAAACTAAATGTTAATTAGCAGGAGATTAGGTAAATATAATATGCAGTTACTAAAAATGACTTAAATTCATATTTGTTGATAGGAAAATGTGTCTACAGCAAGTGGTTCAGTGAACAAGAGGCTGGTTATCAACTATATGTATAATAGATTCCATTGTTTTTGTTTTAAAAAAGCAAACCACAAATGTATGCTTAGAAAAAAAGTCCAGTAGGCTATTAAAACTAAATACTAATGTAAGTTAATAAAGTATATCTTGTTTCTTTTGGCTCGACTTTTTTCCAAATTAAAATAAACAAATATTTATTGCTAAGACAGTAATAAGGTTAAAACACTAGTGAAAGGAATAAAAAACTTAAAAGCCATGGGAATACAAAGAAATATATGCAGGCAAAGGAAAGATGATCCATTAAAAGGATGGTTTAATAAAGAAGGAAGTATCTGAATTGGATTCTCATTGTGAAGAAAGATTTAGGCCAAGAAGTGCGATGGAGGTAGAGAAAGCAGCATTTGAAATTGATGGAAAAGCCTGGAAATTGCAGAGGCCAGAAACAGAAATCATGTTAACAGAAGGTTGGCATACCAGGTGCTGGACCAAAGTATGCCTATAGCTTGACACTGGACTTGGAAAGCCTTTGAAGACCCTTCTGAGAGGTCTACACTTTATTAGGAAGATCACTTTGTTGGCAATGTGAAGTGTAGACTGCAGTGGAGAGACAAGAGAAATTAAAACTAGTTTAGATGTCACTACATTATTCCTTTCTTATGGCAATTTTTCTAAAAATATTTTAAGATAAATTAAGAAACATCTTTTTTCTGTCTTTGTTTTAAGTAAATCTCTAAAACACAACTACTAAATGGCAATTCATGTGGTTTCTTAAGTAGAGGGGGCTTTACCTTTATTTTTCAGGTTTTTGAAATACTTCACAGATGGTTCCTTTACATAAAATAAAGAGGCTAGATAATTTATTACTAATGCGCTAAAAATCCCTCTCTTAAAAATGGGCAGGACTTTTGGGGTCATCTTTTGATATGCCATATCATGTGTTCTGAATGATTTTACCCAGAGGAACTAATTTATCAAAAGTTTAAGACTGCAAACGTTAAAAGATTTACGGAGCTGTATGTTATTGTAAAGGAAGATTGCAGTATTTAGCAAACATGAGTCATAGCCTGCAAAGTAGGGTTCATGACAGGGAGACATTGATGAATGCGATTAGATTTAATTGAGGTTTGGTACAAAACGACGGCAAGGATTCTTCTTTTGCAAGCAAGCACTCCTGTTAATATGTACGTGAGGAGAAATTCTGGGAAACTATGCTAAATCAAAATTAGTTGGCAAAGTTCTAAAGTGAAATCAAATATTAATGTATGCATTTCAATAAACACTTCTAGGCTACAAACGATTGATACAATTAGTGTACTCATCATAAATCTGGATTCTTTTTAACAGCCTTATGACTCATGGAATTCATAGTTGCAAATGATACAGGTAAATGAATTTTTACTATTTATAAGATATGTAAACTTCTAAGATAAAGTACCATTAAATTAACCAAACTAATATAAGATAAGGTACCACTAAATTAATCAAACTAATAAACATTTTATAATACACTTACGAGACATTATCATGGTTAGGGATGTATAATACTTCCCTACGTATTAGTTCCCTAATATGTAGGGAACTATTATCCTAATACATAGAGAACTATTATAGTCCTTTAAATTAATCCAGCAGTTTGAATAATAAATCAACCTGTAACCTTTTGATATTTCTCTGTGGGAAATAGCAGATACCATGTTTCTCTCTCAGTCTCATTTTCCCAGTATTTATACTTACCAAAGATGGAAAAGGGACAATACAAAGAACCTTTTAGTTCACAGTAATATTTGCATCTATAGATGAATAACTAAATACTGTCTTATGTACATGGGGACAATGAGTCAAACAAAACGTATTTAGGTCTACAAGCATGATTTCCATTGTTTCATGATTAAATTTTGTTGCCAAATGGAAAAAATATAGAAGATTTGGTTTATTAACATTTTCTGCTTTATATTTGTTATATGAGAAATTAGTATAGAGATTTCCTGTTCAAATGAAATTTCCCTGGATTCAAGTAATTTTAGGGGAAACTTAAGCTTATGTGTGAACTCCATATTCAATGAGAATATCGGTACTATATAAGAGACTGGTTCTCCTAGTATCTTTTATTGTACTTTAAGATAAAATCACCGACATTGGGTGCAAAATTTTAAAAAAGGAAAGGTTACAGACAGAAATATTACCAAATGTGAGTTTCCAGATGGATAATGAGGAAATCTTGACTTTTCATTTAATGTCAGAAATTTTATCAGTTCCATAAATAAATCGTGCTGTCAGCACCCCCGTCTTGCACTACACTCAGTGAGTGTGCTATCTGTTTTCCAGACCCCAAAATAGGTACATATTTTACTGTTAGTCAATACACTTGTTTGGAGGTAAAGATTTCAAGTCAAATAAATATCTATCCAAAAATCAAGTCCAGTTATTAGAAAATAATTAAAATTCATAAAATGTACAAAATTAGCTTCTTCCTGCATAAGAATTTAGGCTTATTAATTTAAGAAAAGTAACAAGTAGTCTATGTCACAAAAATACAAAATATTGTATCTAACAATCTCTTCAAATTTATAAAACACTTATGAAGAAAACTCTGAAACTTTGCTGAGGAACATACAAAAAGATATGAATATAGAGAGACAAACTATTCTAGAGTAAGAAGATTTGATATTGGAAATATATGAAGTCAATTTATGAATTAAAAAAATTTCATTTCCTTGAAACTGGAAATTATTCTGATATTCATTTCCTAGACAAAGCAAAGAATATTTTTCAGACAAAGAATAATGAAGAAGGGCTAGCATACTGTATAAAAAAATACTCTGAAGTATACATATTAAAATAATAGCTACTGGCCCTAAGACAGACAAACAGGCGAAACAATAGAGTAGAAATCGAGTAAACAGAATTATATATGACTACTTATTGTACAAAAAACACAGTTGCTGTAAGGATGCATTGCCAATATATCTATATAAGAATGTTAGTCTCCTTGGAAAAAATAAATTTAGATTCTTGCCTATCATTTAACATCAACACAAATTAGGAGAAAGTGGAAAGGAAAATTTAAAAACTTATGAATGGAAAGGCCTTTTGAGGAAAGATCCCGAAGGCATTGAGAGAGAGAAAAAAGCTATTTTAATACATAAATGTTTTAACTTTCAGCATTAAAAAGGAAACCTCAAACAAAAGCAAGAATAAGTGGTAAAACTTGAAGGGTATAGTTATACTATGTATATTACAGGAAAAAAGTCAATATCCCTTAGTGATTTCATCCTGTCCTATGGCTTTAAATATCATCTAAATGTTAACAACTCTCAAAAATTTATATTTTAGCTTAGACTTCTCTCTTGAACTTCAGATTCTTAACTGCCTACATGAGGTCTCCACTTGGATGTATCTTAGACAAATTTAACATGCCTAGAACAGAACTCCTAATTTTCTACAACCTCCACCCTGTATACCTACTCCATCTGAAGTCTTCCTTATCTCTCTGAAGGTGACTCAATTCTTTTAGATGCTAAGTTCAAAAATTTTAGATTCAATCTTAGGTATTTCTTTCTCTCCTATTACAAATCTAATTTTCTTCGAAATCTTGCTGGCTCTACCTTCAAAACATTTTAGAATCTGACCACTTCTCACCAGCTCCGTTGCTATTATCCTGGTCTGAATCATCACCATTTTTTGCTTGGGTTATTCTAGTAGCCTCCTCATGTTTCAGCCCTTGCCATAGTATAATCTATTCTCACCACAGCAGTCAGAGAGATTATTTAAGACCACAATTGAGATATGTTACATTTCTGCTCAGACCATGTCATGGCTCCTTGTTTTATTCAGAGTAAAAGACTAATTAAGTCCTTTATAGTAACCTAGGAGGCCCTATGTGATCTGCATTCCTTCCCTTTATCTCTCTGATCTCCTCACTACTTTCATTCTCTTTTTCTTTGTACCAGTTATGTATCCTCATCAGCCTTTGAATATGTCAGGCAAATTCCTATGTTAGAGATTTTGCACTGTGATTGTGTCCCTCTACCTAAAAAAGTTTCTTCTCCCAGATATTCATACAGCTAATCCTGTGAACTCCTTCAAGTTTAATCAGTGAGATCCTCCCTGACCATGCTATTGAAAATAGCAATCTCTCTCCTCCCTGGCCACACTCCTGAACTCCCTTTATTTCTTTCTCATAGCATGTAGTACCTTCTAGCATTCTGTTTAATTTATTTACTATATTATTGTCTTTCTCTACTAGAAGTGAGCTCCTTGAGGGTGGTGGAGTTTGTTTCATACTTTGATCCCTATCATCAGACAAGTGCCTGAAATACTGCTATAAGTTAAATACTGTTGAATGAATAAAAAAAAACAACCTACATTTAAGATCTTGTAAAAAAGTAACCATTGTTGAAAAAGATGACTATATCAGAAAAATGTACAAAGGATGGCTGGGCAATTCACAGAAAAAAGAGTCTTCAATTAAAAAAAACACACTCAACTATATTAGTAATGAAAATGGAAAAAAGATAGTATTTATGACTATTGGCAAAGTATCAAGAAGCATTGCCATTACTTTCAATGATGAAAACCACAATTACTTCTGCCCCAACCTAAAAATTAGCAAAGACAGAAGTGGGAGAGAGTGTCCAAGATTAAAAAAGACTGCAGAGGCCTGAACCTTGTTTGGATCTTAATTCAAACAAATCATAGAAACAATTTATGAGACAATGGGGGAAATTTGGACACATTAGATATTTGATGACATTTTTCTTTTATACATACTTGATGTAAATGGAAGAAATGATGTGCCGTCTGAGATCTACTTTAAAATAATCTAGTGTAAGAGCTGGGATGGAGGAAAGCAGATGGGTTTTCAAGATTAGACATGAGCTGATAAGTTTTAAAGTTAGGTGTGTTGGACATATGGTACTGATAGTATTCTTTGTGCTTATATACATGTTTGTAATTGATTTACTAAAAGCAGAAATTAAAAATATTTTAACACCAAAAGCTGGTGAGGCTAAAACAAAAAAAAGCTCATTCATTTATACTGCTGGATGGGGGTTAAAATCACCTAAAGGAGGGGAGTTACTTGACAATATATATTGCAAATTTTGCATAATGTTTGCATAATTTATCTTGAGCCAGAAATTTTACTTCTAAAGAATTTATTGTAGGGATAATCAGATATGAGTACAAAGATAAATATACATATTCGCTTACTAAAAAATTCCTTGCAATAATAGTGAAAATTTATTAAACAACCCAAATGCCCAACAATAGAGTATAGCCTACATTCATTATAGTTAATCTCATCAGATTTTTTTTTTTTTTTTGAGATAGAGTCTTGCTTTGTTGCTTAGGCTGGAGTGCCATGGTGCAATCTCAGCTTACTGCAGCCTCAACTTCCCAAGCTCAAGTGAACCTCCTAGTTCAGCCTCCCAAGTAGCTAGGATTACAGGCATGGGCCACCATGCCTGGCTAAGTTTTGCATTTTTTGTAGAGACAGGGTTTCGCCATGTTGCTCAGGCTGGTCTTGAACTCCTGGCTCAAGCAATCAGCCTGCCTCAGTCTCCCAAAATACTGGGATTGCAGGTATAAGCCACTGTGCCTGCCCCAGATTCTTAAAAGCACTGCATGTGTGTGTATTTAAGTAAAAAGAATATAGTTAATCTAGTAAATACTTTTAAAGGTCCCTAAGGCACTTGAACTCACTTATAAACACCGTTCCTATTATTCCCCCTTGACACTATTCATCATGTATACAACACACATAATTCATGAAATGGAAAATACATAATAAATAAATAGTTCATCTCTAAAATAATTTGAATGAAATAGTAAAGTAACAAGCCAAGAACAAAACTTTATAAAAACAAAACCCACCTTCTAATATGTTTTCAAGAGAAAATACGTAATTATAAAATGTAACATGGCTTCAAGTCTTTCCTTCAAAAATACTATGAGAAGGAATTAAGAGTCAAGTAAATTCTTTTGTTTTATTGTTGACAAGTATAGTCTATGCAATTATACTGTATGTGAAATACAGATTTTTAAATAAGGAATAATGAGCATCATATAGCAGGTGGTCAGTATTTCTCGATCTTGGTGTTAAAATCCTATTTCCTTTCTAACATCTTGAGTACATTATAAAAAAAGAATTACGCCCAAAAGGTATAAGAGAATCTGAAAAAAACTTAAGTTTTGCTCTCCAGAGATCGCAAGTAGGTCAGGTCACATGCTTTATTAAATGAAAAAGAATATATATGTGTACATACAATATATATGTTTTGAGATAATCTATCCAACTTTCCCTATTATCTTAATGTAAAGGTATAATATAGGGAACTTCTGCTAATAATAAAGATGGAGATAATTCCGACCAACCTTTCTTTTGAAAGCAACCAAAAGTCTGGACAAAAGATAAAAAACATCTGTTTGAAGGCACTGGATTATTAATAAGATGGTGAAAAACTATAGGTGAGTATCAGGAGGAAGTTGGAGGCTCAGGAAAGTAACTTCTGCAATTTCAGCTAATTTCCCCTTGAGGTTGTTTGCTTATGCTGGAAGAGCTGGCAGAAAAACATAGCAACAGTGTTAAGAACTTTGTGGGAATAGGGTGCTGGAATTGGAAATTAGGATCTTTGTAAATCTTCCTTGCTTTGAGTTGGGACTCTGAACAGCTATACTGCAGAGGGCAAATCAGAAATAGGCAGGCCCTCAGGAAACTACAGTTTAGTATCAAATTATCTCAGTCTCTGAAATAGGACTCAGGTGATTTTGAATTGCTAATGCTACCTGGAGTCTGAAAGAAGGAATTGTAAATATTCTCTGAGATTTTTAATATTGTGATCAGATGCATCAAAATATTCTGCAAACAATTTTGCAAATACCTGACTGGCACACAAAAAATTTGCGTGCATATGAGGAATTAAGACCACATGCAAGAAAATCAGTCTAAACAGACCCAGTGGTTACACTTTGGAATTCTTAGACACAGACTTTAAATTATAGTTGTCTCTCAGTATCTGTGAGGGATAGGTTGCATGATCATTCTAGAATTCATGGATGCTCACATTCTTTACATAAAAAATAATACAGCATTTGCACACAACCTATACAATCCTACCATATGCTTTAATAATCTCTAGATTACTTACAATATCTAATACTATATATATACTATGTAAATAGTTATGATGCACTGTTTAGGGAATAATGACCAAAAAAATTCTATATGTTCAGTACAGATGAAACCATCCATTTTTTTTTTTTTGATCACTTGGTTGAATCCATGGATGCAGAACCCATGGATATGGATGGCTGACTGTAATTATAACCTTTGTACTTAATAACAATTTTTGCAAAGATATGAAACTATAAAAAAGAATGAAATGGAAATTCCAGAATTGGAATGTAGTGACTGAAATTAAAAATTTTATGGATTTAAGGATCATTTGATAAAGCTGAAAAAAGAAAGTAAACTGCAGAATGTGAGAAACAAAATTATCCAGAGAGAGAAAAACACATTAAAAGCAAAAGAGTAAAAGGCATATACAATACAATGAGAAAGTGCCATGCAATATAATTGGAGTCACAAAAGTAGAGGAGAGAGCAAAAGTGACAAAAGCAATAGGTGAGGAGATAATGGTTAAGAACTTTCCAAAACAAATGAAAGATAATGCAGAAATAAATTCAGAAAGTCATCAACCCACTTAAGAGAAGTAAAAATAAAGTCAACTAGGCATAATATAATAAAACTATTAAAAGCCAAAGACTGGGAAAATATTTCAATAAGCCAGAAGTCAGATTGTATTCACAGGTGCAACACTTAACATAAAATCTGACTTCAACAGATTATTATTCTCTGTGAATAAGGTCTTACATATTAGCCCTTCATTCCCAACTATTTGTCTATTTGTCTTAGGTGAGCTAAATGTGTGCTAGGACACATTTGAGCCAAATGTCCCAGCACACATTTAGCTCACATAAGAAAAATGAACTCTAGTTGGGAGTGAGGGGCTAACAAACACCAGATCTCAAGAAAATTCCCCATAATGGAAAATATAGGCAGATTTGACTATATAAAAGTTAAAAGTCCAATAAATTGATCAATTATTGCTTAACATATATGTATATATGTAAAAAGCACCAAATGAACAAAGAGTTATTAGATACGAAGTGCCAAGCAAAAGACTAAGCAAACAAAAAGCCCCTCAAACCCATAACAAATAAACAAAAATTTTCACTAGTGCGAATGAGCAAAGGATACCTCACAGGGGATGAATTGGCCTTGTCAATAATCTGAGAGGTACAAATTTTAAAAGACTATGCGGCTGGGTGCGGTGGCTCACACCTGTAATTCCAGCACTTTGGGAGGCCGAGGCGGGTGGATCACGAGGTCAGGAGATTGAGACCATCCTGGCTAACACGGTGAAACCCCGTCTCTACTAAATATACAAAAAATTAGCCGGGTGTGGTGGCGGGCTCCTGTAGTCCCAGCTACTTGGGAGGCTGAGGCAGGAGAATCGCGTGAACCCGGGAGATGGAGCTTGCAGTGAGCAGAGATTGTGCCACTGCACTCCAGCCTGGGTGACAGAGCAAGACTCCATCTCAGGGAAAAAAAAAAAAAAAAAAAAAAGACTATGCATTATTATTATTGCTGTTGTTACTACTTTTGGTTTAGGTGAAGATTAAACAGGTACTCCCATGTGTACTAAGCATAGAAAAAAAATATAAAAAGCAGTTTAAAATGATGCATTAAAAAAAAAAGATATGTCCTTTACCCTGGCAAATCAGCTTCTAGGATTCTGCTATGCACGCACAAATGGGAATATACAGATATGTTCTCTGATGTACTGTTCACTAACAGAAAATGGTTAATTAAATTATGGTATGTCTATTCTCTGGATTCTCAAAAACAATACAAAAATGAGGTAGATTCTTCATGTATGTACCCTAAAAATGTTCATAATAAACAAATAAAACCAACAAACATAATAAACTAGACAAAAAAGTTGCAGACCACTATGTGTAATGTGCTAGCATTCATGTGAAACTTATCAAAAAGCTTTATGTAATACAAATACATTTGTATTATACACATACTGCAAAAATAAATATTTAACAGCATTTAATCTCTGAGATAGGGCATAAAATTGAGGTTCTGAGAAGAGTTGAAGATGGCACTCTGCTTCTTATATTCTACATTGTCTGAATTTTTTTCTTAACTAAGATTATATGTTAGCTTTGCAATTAAAATGTCTCATACATACTTTTATGAAAGAGAAATATCAAGTGATTTATCAATAGAAAAATAGTAAACTCTACATTGTTAGTTGATCTTAAGAACAGATTATTATTATAGAATATGATATGATTAATTATAATTTCCTGCCCTTAAGAGAGGTTACATTTTAAGGAAGGATAGGAAGCAAAATTATTCCATCAAAAATAGGTAAAACCGGTCAGGCATAGTCGCTCATGCCTATAATCTCAGCAATTTGGGAGGCCAAGGGAGAGAACTGCTTGAGTCCAGGAGTTTCAGGTCAGCCTGGGTAACATAGTGATACTTTGTTTCCACAGGAAAAAAAAAAAAAAAAAAAAAAAAAAAGCCAGGGGTGGTGGTGCATGCCTGTAAGTCCTGGCTACTCCTGGGGCTGAAGTGGGAGGATTGCTAGAGCCCAGGAAGTGGACGCTGCAGCAAGCTTTGATTGCACCACTGCACTCCAGCCTGGGCAACAGGGTGAGACCCTGTCTCAAAAAAAAAAAAACAAAAAAAAAGAGGGTAAAATTAGAACAACAATGCATACTTGTTCTAGATCTTTGGACGATACTGGTGAATTGAAATGACTATAAAGGTAATTTTCCCATTAAGTTTTTTTTATTTTTTTGAGATGGAGTCTCGCACTCTCGCCCAGGCTGGAGTGCAGTGGCGCCATCTCGGCTCACTGCGAGCTCCACCTCCCAGGTTCATGCCATTCTCCTGCCTCAGCCTCCTGAGTTGCTGGGACTACAGGTGCTCACCACCATGCCCGGCTAATTTTTTTTATTTTTACTAGAGACGGGGTTTCACCGTGTTAGCCAGGATGGTGTCGATCTCCTGACCTTATGATCTGCCCGCCTCGGCCTCCCAAAGTGCTGGGATTACAGGCGTGAGCCACCGCGCCTGGTCCCAATTAATTTTAATAAAATAGCCAAATCTATTAAAAATTAACTGTTCTATAGATTGATATACAAAGGTTATCTTTAGAAATAATGTTACTATTTACTTAAAACGAAAGTTATACTTACAACAAGGAATAGGCTGAACTGGTCCAAGTTGTGGAAAGGTCATAAGAACAGAAATCCCTGGTGGATCATTTTGCTTTGGTTGTTCAGCAGTTTGGTCAGCCCAAACTACCACTTTTTTCCTCTCCACCAAATGTTCGATCTCTTTGAAGTCAGACTCAAAAGCAGCATTTGACAGGCCAGCATCTTTTAATGTGCAATATTGTTTTCTTAGGGTTGGAAGTAAAGCATTCAATACTCTATATACAGAAGACGAGAAGAAAGGAGAGATAAATGTTCTACCTTAAATACATTATTTTAGTTCTTTTATGTAACACCCAAAGTATTAGCATATCATTAAAATAATTTCCCATGTATGAACTAAGTTCTAGTCTCAGATTGTCTTCACTTGCTTCCATATGACCTTGGACAAGGCAAAAACTGAAGTTTTTCCTCTGTAATGTGAGGGACAGATAAATAGCCACTACTTACAACAGGAGATTGCTTTGAGGACTAAATGAATTAAGTATATTTATTTACTTATTTTTTAGAGACAGGGTCTCACTCTGTGGCCCAGGCTGGAGTGCAGTGGCATGATCATCTCATTGCAGCCTCGATCTCCTGGGCTCACTTGATCCTCCCGCCTCAGGCTCCCGAGTAGCTGGGAACACAGATGTGAGCCACTACATTAACTTTTTAATTTTTTTGGTAGAGATGGGGTCTTGTTATGTTGCCCAGGTTGGTCTCAAACACCTAGCCTCAAGAGATCTTCTTGCCTCCACCTCCCAAAGTGCTGGGATTACAGGGATAAGCCACTGTGCCTGGCTAAATGAATTAAATGTACATAAAAGCTTTTTGCAAAACATAATGTGATTTCCAAACCACAGATGTTGTTACTGCTACTAATTATCATAAAATTGAAATGAAAAATTAATATACTATGTGAAATGATGAGATATATTTTAAGTATACAATATTATAACACACACACACACACACACAAACATATAACAAAAGAACAAAACCTACCTCTCCTTTAAGTTAAATGACCTAAAGAATGGCTTTTGGAATGGCACTTAAAGGGATTTTAAGGAGAAAAGTTGTGGATAAGGATGGGGAGTACAAATAATCGTTAGGGCACTGGATTCATGGCTCTAACTCAAAATCTTCCTTATTAGTAACAATTAGAGCAGCACTGAATGTAATTTTTTGTGTATCAGACTTCTATGTAAGTGGTCACTGAAGAAATGTCACAGCTAAACAGTTATAAATTTATACACTCAATCAGTGGTTCCCAACTTTTCTATAAAGGAAGATGTCTAACATGAATGATCCTGAAGTGATTCAGTCCTGGAATCCTGAGTCCATCAAGATGATGTTCCAGTCGTCTCATAACATCGAGGAGAAGAGAACCAGTAGAATTATGGATAGGGTAGTGGGAAAAGACTAATCAGGCATTAATTTTCATACACAAGGAAATAGCACCTTTTAACCTATGAGTGAGTCTTAAATATTTCAATAGCAGCACAAAAAATTGTGACCTTTTTCCTTTTGGTGGGGGTTGCTGGAGGGTACTGCAATTAAGTAGGTAACAAGTACAAGAAGAAGTTATTAATCAAAGGCAATTAAACAATTACTTATTTAGCATCTACACTAATCAGGTACTGTGCAGGAAAGTTATCATAGTAGGCCTGACACTGCTAAGAAAGGCTTGGTTATAAGGTTGACACCTGGCTGGTATTTTAAAATACGGATTTTAGGAGGGTTCCCAGCATTTCCAGAACTCATATGACAAGAGTGGCTCACTGTGCTTAAACTGTTTGCACAAACAATGTGGTTTATGCTAAAACACCTTCTCTCCTTTTGAAAAGTCTGGAATCTTGATACATCCTGGCAGAAAGTGCCTATGCAACTAGCTTCCAATAAAAACCTGGGGCACGGAACTCAAAAGAGCTTCCAAAGCAGACAACATTTCACATGTGCTGCCACAACTTTTTGCTGGAGGAATTGTACACATTCTGTGTGATTCCACTGGAGGAAGACTCTTGAAACTTTGTGTCAGGGTTCCTGCAGACTTTGCCCCCTGTACCTTTTCCCTTTGCCGATTTTGCTTTGTAGCCTCTTGCTGAAATAAAGCACAACTAATAATAAAACTATATGATGAGTCTTGTGAGTCTCCCTAATGAATCAATGAACCTGAAAGTAGTCCTAGGGACCTATAACACAGGAATTATATCATGTTATTTACTTTCATGTTTAATCTTTTCAAAAACTTTATATGAAATGTATTATAATCTATTCATAACCTTTATATGAAATGTATTATAATCTATTTTTATATAAGAAAACCATGGCTTAGCAAAGCTAAATAATCAGCATAAGGTTATATTGCTCATAAAAGCTGTAATTCAAGATTGATTCCAAAACTCATCCTCTTTCTTCTATGCCACATTGCCTCTGTGATGCTGTGGTTCACCAATTTTCTAAATTATTGAGTTAGTCTTTTTTCCCCCATTTTAAGGTTAATGTTTATCTTAAGATAGTGTATTCATCCAGGGTCTGATATAGCAAATGTAGTATGGTTAAAAGAAATTAATGTTTCTTGACGACTTCAGCTCTTGTAAGTGGTTTGAGTGTTAGCAAATGAATATTCAATATCTGCTCTAGGAATAGACACAGAAAGTATAAAGAGATTAGTTTGAGCTTCCAGCCACATAAGAATAACTCCCTGAAGTTTTTCATTTTTCTTTTTTAAAAAAAGGTCTACTAACATGATTTCCTCTAAATCAAGATAATTAATTATCAGTTATTTGAACATACTAGTAGAACATGAATAGATTCTTAGAGTAGCAGAAAGCAGTTAGAGAAATAAATTTCTCATTTGCATGGAACATCAAAGTGATGCCTAAGGAGTTGACTGATGTATCCAATGTGACAAAAAAAGATTAAGCCATACTTTTTCTTTTTTACTATTATGTTTTAAAAATAAATGACTAATGTTACTACTGAGCTAGAAGAGAGAACATAAAAGGTCTCTTATAGCATCCCATAAAAATCAGGACACCTGATATTTAGCAACTTCACTGTAATGACAGCAAAAAATTCTGAAATTATGAATAATTAACAATTGCCTACTTAAAAATTCAAGTGATGTTAACAGCACTTGCTTCTAAGAGGAGACATGGATGGCTAGAAGATAGAGGTAGAAGGCAGATTTCTTTTCAATGTGTAGGTACTTATGAAATTTTGTATTCCATAGCATATATTAAGTAAAAGTAACGTACTTTTAAAGAAAAACACTTTCAAATTTATAAAGCAATGTAAAAAGTTTGTTGGAAGGAAAGAACTCTCTTAATGTTTTCTGGTTCAGGCAGACACTTAAAAATAATGTATCCTGTAACACATAAAACTCAATTTTCTGGCAGTGGAACATTGAACTTCTGTGCTTCAGATATAGTGTTAAAATCGGAAAATAGGTAGATGTATGTACTCACGCCTCAGTCTGCCTGTGTTGCTGTTCCTGAAGACAAGCTAGATCCATCATATGTCTAATCTGTGCTTTCAAATCTTTGTTCTGGAGGTGCAAATGGTGACAATGAAGATCTTTCTTGAGTTCCTAGGACAAACAATATAAAATGTACTTCAGATTACTCTAAGAATATTAAAATTAAATCAGTTTAATAACACTTATTTTATATTGTTGCCAATAGTTTTAATTCTTTTTAGATATTAAATGATATGTTTAGAAATAATTTGAAAAATAAGAGTTCTGGAAAAGGTGGTCTATAATTTACAAGCAAGATAAGTTTTCATGTTTCGTCAGAAACTGAGTGTTAGGAATTTAGAAGAAATTTTACTGTGATGACAGTTTCTTGGTCTATCCAACTTGTTCACGATGTTGTAAAAATACATAAATATGACCAGTTTGTGCTTAAATGTCACTTCCTCAGAAAGGCTTTCCTTGAGCATTGTATTTGGATAGACACTCTCCACCCCTTGATATTGTCATAGCATTGACTGCATTGATCAGTAACAATTTCACTGATGTATTCATTTATTTATAATTTCTCTGTTCATACCAGAACATACAGTTTACCATCAGCGCAGGCATTGAGTCAGGTTAGTTCAGTGTTAAAGCCCCAGTGTACTAAGTTTTGAGTTGTGTGCAATAAAAATTTCTTTTTTTTGCATGAAACAAAAGATCATATGGTTGATATCACCTTTGGTTGGATGATATGGTTAGAGCACTGGCCTATGAGTCATGTGATTTTAGAGATGGGCTTATAAGGCCTTGAAACAAATGCTACCTTAAGTTGAATATACAGCCTTTATGGAGATCAGTTTACTGGACTAAATTTTAAGAGCTGGATCAGATGATCTCTTCAGTCCTTTCCAGTTAGAAAATTAAATGATCATAATAGTGTGAACATGTTTGCCAAATATTCCATCTGTTTTCCTTTAAAAGAAAAATGTCCTTTATATACGTCCTCTGATAATCTTCTTTATCTTCTTGAATCTTTCTTCTTTTAAAGAGAAAAGACTTGAGACCCACTGTTGATACAAGCTTCATCCTAGCAAAAGTGTGAAAATGTTTTTTGTAGGCTCCATTTTCCTAAGCCTCATCTGCCTAGGGCCAGGTGTCCTGTAATCTACTACCTAAAGTTACTTGTCTTTCCTTAAACCTATTAAACCTTATCTACAGAAAATATCAGCGAAAGGATTACACCAAAGTATAAATGGTGATAATCAAATATTCTCAGAAACTTTATTGGAAAAATTTCAGTCAATACAATGAAAAAAATTTAAATTCTTTGGACACTTTGAATGGCTAAGACAGGAACCCTATATGCAGGATCTATGCCTGGAAACTGGACACTTCCTCCTAGGGACAATTCCCATAATCCATCTTAGCTTTAGTGAGTGGAAACAATGCAAAGTATTCTTCAGATTCTTTTAAAGAATATTAAGATTAAATCAATTTTAATAAAACTCCTTTCCAATGTGCAGTTGACCAATAATTTTCTAAAATGTCAAAGTTATTTTTTTCCTTTTTAAAAAGTACTTCCAATGCCAGTTATTGAGACTATGACAGAGAACAATGTCACTCATCCTGTTTGTCTGGATATATTAAAGTTAGGAGTTATTTATGTAATTCATTATACTTCAAGAAATATATCAAATGTTTTAGAAAAAAATTTATCTTTGGAGGCAGGATGATATGGCTAGAGTCATGTGATTTCAGAGATGGGTTTAACCTAGAAACAAATGTCATCTTAAGCCAAATATATGCTCTTTATGGAGATTAGTTTACTTGACTAAAATTAAAGAGCTGGATCAGATGATCTCTTCGGTTCCTTCTATTAATAGTTAGAAAATTGGATGATCATAATAGTGTGAACATGTTTGCCACACATTGCATCTTTTTTCCTTTAAAAAAAACCTCTCCTTATAGCATTAGGAGAAATACCTAATGTAAATGATGAGTTGATGGGTGCAGCAAACCAACAGGCACATGTATACCTATGTAACAAACCTGCACATTGTGCTCATGTACCCTAAAACTTAAAGTATAAAGAAAAAAAATCCCTCCTTTATACACATCCTCTGATAATCTTATTCCTTTATCTTCTTGAGTCAGTCTTTTAAAGAGACAAGACTTGATTGTATAATTATATTAGTCAATAATGGGTCTTTGGCTAGCCTGTTAACTTTGGAAAACCAAGTTTACAATTTGAGTCTTTCTTGACATACTAATGACTAAATATGATTGGAAGAACACGGCTTATTTTGAGAACTATAAGTAGGCCAGTAATGGCTAAAGTATAGAGTATAATGAAAGGTGATATATAAACCTTGAGAAGTATTCAGGTGCCAGATCATGCTAGGCCTGGTAACTCACAATGGAGAATTTATTCTAGGGAGAAGGCATTGAAGAACAACATGATCAGTTTTACCTTTTAAAACTCACTTTGGTTGCAGTGGAGAGAATGAATTGCACTAGAACATGAATCAGAGAAGAAAGACCAAATGTATAATGGGGCACAGGAGTCTGAATTAGGGATAGCAGTAGAGGGGTATAAAGAGAAGTAGACAGATTCAGAATATTGAAGAGTAAATAATGCAGGAGAGTATAGAGAAAATAGCAGCAATTTCAAAGTCAGAAGTTCTGGGTATTTGTCCAGAGTTGTTTCACCTTGGATAAGTCCCTTTATCGTAAAGCTATGTCTCAATTTGCTTATATAAAAAATAATGGCTTATAACTAGATAATTTTCTCAGCTATTTTTTCAGCTATAAATATCTGCACAAAAAAGAATTGAGGGTTAGATTTGGGTGATGGCAATGAAAATGGTTTTAATTTTATTCGTTCAAGTTATTTGTGATAAAATGCATAAAAAACAAAGATGTAAAAATCAGTTCCAGGTTCACATTCAGGTATACAAAAGTTCTTCATAAGAGAAATCTAGATGACAGATTGGTAGAAAAATTAATTTGACCATATTGAAAAAGTTTTAATTTATTAAAAATAATCTAGACAATATTGATTAACTTCATAAACACTAAAAAGTAGACAAAAAAGCAAACACAAAATAGCAATAATAATGATATCAGAAACAATACCATACCATTTTTAAAATTGGAAGCTTATGGTAATGTGGGATAGAAAAGGCAAACTAGTAAATTTCTACAAATGACTTTTTTGCCTCCTTAATATTTCATAAGTTCTTAAGTACTTCTGCAGTTGGAATGTTGATTACATGGACAAACATATAATACAAGCATAATGTAAATTAAGTTAGGATATTGAGAGGTGAAAATACTCTAGGAATATTATTTAAAACTTATATACACACATATTTAAAATTTTTAATATACTTAATGCCACTGAACTGTGTATCTACACATTGTTAAGATGGTAAATTTTATGTTATATTTTACTACACACAAAAAGTTGTTTCAAGACTCTTCATGAGAAAATTTTTGCTGACTAGAAGGGGTAAATAATCTATGAGAATATCATAGCCCGAAGTAACCAAACAAATTAAGGAAAGTAGTTATTTTTAAATGAGGTCAAAGTTTAACACTAACCAAAAGACTTAAGAGTTTTATATAGTTTAGAAAATGATGATCTTGAGAATATGACTGCTTTAGATATACAGTCTCCAAATAAACAATTAAATAATAAGTGAAATAAATTGAAAAGTACTGTCAACATTCCACACCTGCTACCAATCCAAGAGAAGCAACTCTTGTGCATTAAATGAGAAACACTCATTTGGCCAGGGTTATCAGTCGTTTTCTTTGAAACGATTTTATCAACGACATAACCATATTTCAGTATTCCTACAGGTACTGTGATAGAGCCTGTTGCATTCTATGATGAGACTCTATGGCTTTATATGGAATTTCAGAAGTTATATCCTCTGATCCTAGCTAACCATATTATAGTTTATTGATGAATCTTGTCTTTTTTTGCTCACTCCTTTTGAGTCGTTATATCATCTTAAGATGGATACAACATTTTTAAAAAATGTGCTATAGTTTCCTTCTGAAGTAGATATTCTTAATCTTGTGTCAATGGAAGGGTTTTAGGAAACCCAAATGACTTAGGAAATATACAAAATTGTATGAATTTGACCTCCCCAATCTCCCATCTGGGAGAAAATCCACACAGCTTTGAACAGATTCTCAAAGGCATCTATGACCCCCAAAAAGGTCAGAATCACTGTTCCGGAAGAGAAATTATATTATATATTATATTAAATTATATTATATTATATGATGCAGTTAACTCTTTTGTTAACTGTGTACACTCATTCTTTGTACAACTTGCTTAGCTATTGATGTCTATGCTATTGTAGCTTAGAATAGTATTAAACTATTATTTATCATCCATTATTATTTGTTAAGTGTTGCTAGGCTTTGAATATAGCACTCCACTTAAGCTCATAATATCTTAAATACATTTATAGATGACAAATTAAGACATTAATGTTAAACGCACTGTCCAAAGTCATATAATTAGTGTTAGAGTTGGTATTCAAAACAACTACTATATGCCAGAATTACCAAACACTCCAACTCCAAAATCTATCCTCTTTCCAGTGTTTACATTCTTTTTGTGGGGAATATTTTAAAGTGCCTTACAGACTAAGTTACATTATTGCAAAATATTACTAGAATGTGCTGTATACAATATTTAATGTCCTAATCTACTTAACTAACTGACTGGTATGCTTTTATCAAGATATTCTGAGGTGCAGATTAAATTGTTGGCTCAATAAATATCCATACTAAGGAACTACTGTCTTTGGCTTCCTTCTTAGCAAACAGGATATCTGCTGCTTGCTCCTTTCACTACTTTGAACTGTCATCATTAACTACTACTGCTAGTCTTTTCTCTCCAGTCATGTCTGAGCTTTCATGTTAAAAGAATAATCATTTACAGCCATTGCTAACTCATCAGAGAATCCATTCCCCAGTCATAATGCATTGACTAATATCTTTGAATTATAAAAAAATTAGTACTTTTGAACATTAAAGATCTCTGGCATTTGTTGGTAAATATTTTATATTTTCTTTCACCTGTATTTTCTGTCTGGTGCCCTTCTAGGAATTAAAAGATTTTAGAAGTTTCCATATCAATTAGCTGACACAGAGTTATAGAATTTCAGAAGAGCATCACCAAAGTAGAGACTGTAGATATTTTTCCTTTTAGAAAAAGACTGAAAAGAAGTTGTTCTTTTATTAAACTATTAAGTATTTGGGTGAAAATTAGTTATTTCATAGCAGTTGCTCCTAGTTGCTTAGCCCATATTTACTTTCTTCTTCTTTCTTATTAAGAGATCTCCAATCCCATTACAGGGTATATACTCAAAAGATTATAAATCATTCTACTATAAAGACACATGCACACATATGTTTATTGCAGTACTATTTACAATAGCAAAGACTTGAAACCAACCCAAATACCCAACAATGATAGACTGGATAAAGAAAAGGTATATTGCACATATACACCATGCAATACTATGCAGCCATAAAAACGAATGAGTTCATGTCCTTTGCAGGGACATGAATGAAGCTGGAAACCATTATTCTCAGCAAACTAACACAGGTACAGAAAACTAAACACTGCACATTCTCACTCATAAGTGGGAGTTGAACAATGAGAACACATGGACACAGGGATGAGAATATCATATGCCGGAGGCTGTCGGGGGTGGGGACAAGGGGAGGGAGAGCATTAGGACAAATACCTAATGCATGCCAGGCTTAAAACCTAGAGGACAAGTTGATAGGTGCAGCAAACCACCACAGCACATGTGTACCTATGTAACAAACCTGCACATTCTGCACATGTATCCCAGAATTTAAAGTTAAAAAAAAAGAGAGAGAGCTCCAATACTGTTCAGAGTAATTATGCAAAAAAAAAAAAAAAAAAAAGGAGGTCATCTTTTCAGAATGTCTTCTATCTACAGATAGCCATGTGACATATTTCTAGCCAACACATTAGTCTGTTAGGAATTTTTGGAAACATCTTTGCTCTCCTATATAGCCATCCCCCCCTCCTTTCTTTCCTCTTCTTCTGGCTTAGGTGTGTAAACTTGAGACTAGATATGAAACAGTAATATTACAATCATGAAACGACAAGCATGATAATGACATTTTAAAGGTACTGCATTAGAAATGAACTGCATACTTCCAAGACTTATTGTTAAGAGAACAAAAGACAGCCCACACGAGTTAAGGCACTAAAGTTAGATTACTGCAACCTTGTAGCAGAACATAATTCTAATATGATACTGTCATTACCCATTACTACACTTTAAAAATAAAACCTTTTGCCATTCTAAGGTGGAATATCTTCAGTTACACACACACACACACACATACACACCCTTTCAAATCAACTTTAACCATAACACATTTAATGTTGACCTCATTTAAACTATTTTTGCATAAAATATCAACATTTCTAACAAATTACCTACATAATGAATCCTCAAGTACAGTTTGAAATAGAATTATTTATTTTAACCTAAAAGCTACCTTATAAAAGGATGCAATCACTTAGAAATAACATTTAAAAGTAAATTAAATCTCAGAGTTATGAGGCAATAATAGTTGTCTTATGAAAGACATTCACTCAATAAGAAAGAGAACACATTTTAGGAGCTCAGTTCTTACAAATTAAATCTGAACATACAGAGATATTTCTACCTTTGGAATACGACCGTTTTGACCTAAGTGTCCCATTTCTTTTTCGACACGATGGAGCCAATTAGTATTCTCATCAAATTGCTTCAGTTCCTCCTCCCTCCTTTTCTCCAGGTAGCAGCGACGAGTTTTCAACATTGCAAGTCTATGATCTCGTTTTCCAGTGGCCTGAAACACAATTCATTTAACAGTGAATCTAATTTTTATGATCTTTGATGTATGTGATATTAGTAAACTAGTATATTTTCTTATGTGTACTATTGTAGTAAATTAAGTTAGGCTATATATTTGTATTTAAAGCTATTTCCCCCTTGAAATCTCAGAATACTACTGCTTGCAGAAAAATAGGAAATTGAGCTGTGAGTCATTGTTATAAAATTACAGGTTGAGAGTTTATGGCTTTCAGAAATACAACGACCAAATCGAAGACTATAACTTTTGTTTTTTTGCTGTTAAAGTACAGTCCTTTCAGTACGTTTCATCTGAAAAGTTCATACAAGGTCAGATATATTCCATGATCTCCATACTCAAAATCAAAGCAGATGCATATACTGCTCTTATCTTTGATGTGAATAAATAATGTGTTCTATTGCTCTGTGTTTGCCTATAAGGCCTCAAATTGACTGATACAGAAAAAAGAGCTTATATCAGAGTGCTTATCAGTATCTGATCTTGCCTGTAGCTTGGTTCAGGAGCCATAATGAATATTCAAAATATTTTTGGTGTTTTACCTAGGCACAAATTGAGATTACAATTAATCTTTGATTTCTTACCCTAAGAGTCTTGCACACTATCATGAAAACAATGGGCCAGAACATCTTGCCCTCTCTGGGGTATTTGCCCATAGACACTAAAGTCAATAATTATCAGATAGGATGGGTAGACCTGAAACAATGGATCCCCAAAGGTTAGAATAAGCATTTGCAGCTGGTTCTGGGAGCAGGAAATGAAAAAAAAAGAAGAGCAGAAACTAGATTTGAATTTGGTCAAAGAACTCCCCCTCTTTGGGAGATAAACATCTCTTAACTTTGGCAAAAGATGTACTATTGAGACTAGGGCATATAATAGAAAAATATGATTATCTTCATCTGGATAGAGGATATGAGCTAATAAATGATTTAAGGTCAGGCAAAGGTGGCTATCAAAAAGTCATAACCAAATCTTAGATATTCATAAACTTTTACTTACCTTCCCTTCAAGGGAAATTCAAGAGTCAGAGAGAGGCAGATTCCATTTCAGGCTAGAGTCATAGATAAGGGAAAAATAGTTGATAGCCACTGTCATTCTAACTAAGGTTTCTGACTCTTTTTTATGGCTTCTCTGGTTAATTATAATATCCTAGTCTCTCTCTGTCATGGTAAGATAGTAACAAAAACAAAACAAATGTCTCAAAGAAACAAAAACCTGGATAGTCAAGAAGAGAAAACAAAACAAAACGTAACCCATCAAACTGACCACAGCACTAGGAAGAGAACTGTGACAGAATGCTACAATGCAGGCTGGGATGGTGGCTCATGCCAGTAATTCTAGCACTTTGGGAGGCTGAGGCGGGAGGACTGCTTGAGGCCAGAAGTGCAAGACCAGCCTGGACAACATAGAGAGACCGTGTCTCTACACAAAAATTAAAAAATAAATTTAGGCTGGTTTCGTGGCATGTGCCTGTAGTCCCAGCTACTTGGTAGGGTGGAGGGGCTGATATGGGAGCATCACTTTAGTCCGGGAGGTTGAGGCTGCAGTGCAGCGAGCCATGACTGCATGATTGTGCCACTGCACTCTAGCCTGGGCAACAAAGTGAGACTCTGTCAGCAAAAACTAAAAAAAAAAATGCTATCATGCAAAGGTTACCCAAGCATGGTACAGGGACCCCTAAGGATTCCTGAGATCCTTTCAGAGAGTTCACAAGGTTAAAACCATTAAAACCATTTTTATAATAACACTAAAATGTTATTAGTCTTTTTAAATTGTTGTTTGCTCATACAGTTAGTTGTACAGTAGTTTTCTAGAGGCTAAATGATGTGTAACATCACAACAGAATAACAATTCAGCAGTTATGAGAATACAGCTGATAGGAAAAGCCAGGCATTAAAGAAGTTTGCAAACATGTAAAACAATGCCACTCTTCTATTTTCACTATCTATTTTTGAGAAAATAAAATTATTTATGTAACCACACAAAAATTTTAATTATTATTTAATATTTAATTATTATTTATAATTTATTGCTATTTATTATATTTTATTAATATAATTATTTCTTTATTATTTAATATTATTTTAAAATGAATCATTACATAAATATTGTTTTGCATATCTCAGTTTTAATTTCTAATATAGAAATATTGGTAGAGAGACTACATATAAACAGGAGCTCTTTGAAGACCTAAATAATTTTTAGAAGTGGAAAGGGATCCTGAAACTTGAAGTTTAGAGCTACTGCTATAACAGAAGGTGGGAGGTGTGACCTATTGACTTTTTTCTGCCATTCAGCAGGTGTACAAATTTAGGCAGATCTTAGTGGGTCTTCAGTTACTTTGTCTGAAAAATGAAGACAAAAATATTGTACCTAACTGAAGGCAGGCAGCTAATTAAATTATCTTTATTTTGCTTTAGCATTTACAATTGTAGGGACTCTTAGAAACCAGGGTATGCGGGTCTGATGGCAGCAATATTTAATATCAGAAAATCCTAAATGAAAACCTCCAAAAGTCTGTTTTGACTTTTTACTTCTAATGTCCATCAAATGTATCCTCTACGATAGTTCTTAGAGGACATTTTCCATCAGAGTACTACTACCACCCATTGTTCTAAAATGGCAAGTTAGTGTTTGGGAATACATTCTAAAATATGCATGTTAAACCCCAACATTAGAGTGAAATGTCTCCCATTAAGTTTTAAAAAACTTTACATATTGCATTAACAAAATCCCCTGCACACCACAAAAGTCTTGTGAGAGAACAAACATAATTCTACAATTTTAGTTGTTACTACTGCTTTGTGTAAAATAATTGCTAATATGGTAACTCATATTTTTACATTAAAAATAATCTTACAGATTATTTTCATGGGGCCATAAAATTACCCAAGAGTTTCCCTTTAATAGTAATTTCAAAGTCCATACTCCAGAACTATTTATAGCTGAATCAATGTTATGAGATTCTTTCAGCACTTCTGATAACAAACCTCTTTTGGAGGGAATCCAAAACATGTAAGATTCCTTGCCTTAGAAAAGCAGTTTACTCATACTACAGTTTGACACTTCTATATAAAAACAAAACAAATCAACCTCTAGATGTCTTCCTATGTTTTTCAGTGGGTTAACTACGACCAATAACTTAAGAGTTTTTATCTCCACTGCTTACCTAGTCTCATAAGAATAGCTATAATAATTGGGAATCTGAGGATTGAAATGACCAAAAGCAAGAGATCAGAAAAGGCGACTGGGTTGAAAAAAGTCTAAGCTACTATGCAGAAAAATAAGGATTAAAACAGAAAAAACAAAACAAAGCAAAACAAAACATAAAACCAGTCAAACCCATTCTATTACTCTATGTCTTAATCTTCCTAGATAACCACATTCAAAATTCAATGGAGGAATTAAGACACTAAAATAACAATTATCTAAATTATTTTGGGATTACACAGTCCAAACTCATTAATTATGCTAAATAGTATTTAAATGTTTAAAAAATGGAACTCGAAGTTCTGATAACGCTACTCCCTTGCTTGAAAGATTGCATTTTGTTTACAAAAATAGATTTTACATTCCTAGCAACCAACAATTCCACAATCTGTACCAATATCCGATCTTCCCAATCTATTGATAATAATTCCTAATATGGCAAATATGTCTAACATCATGCGCCAACTCCAGTCCATTCATTGTGGTTCTGGCTACTTTCAAATTCTGAGAGAAGGTATGGCCACAGACCAGTGAAATTTGCCATGGGTAAGGGAGTGGGAATTGGCAGGAAGTTTTGAGTATAATTATGTATTCCTATACATATTGTCCAACAAATGTGACCTGCTCTGGTCAAACTCAGCAAAGCAGGTCACATTTGTAGGACAATATGTATAGAAATGCAAGGCCCAGTACAGATCTCATCTTTCCAACAGGAAGCCTTTTTTAATAAAAATAGGAAGCCGCTGTTTTCTTTTCTGAATAGCTATAGCATTTATAGTACTTAGAGTACAGCAGAGTGATTCAGAGTGCAGGCTCTGAGGCCAGACAGTTGGAATTCAACATTGGTTCAGCCATATTAATTAGGTAAGTAACTCCAGACAACCTACTTGAGTTCTCAGTGCCTCAAAATGGTGATAATATTAGATCTATCTCATAGGCTTGTATCAGAGCAGAACTGAAGGAGATAGAGACACAAAAAACCCTTCAAAAAAATCAATGAATCCAGGAGCTGGTTTTTTGAAAAGATCAACAAAATTGATAGACTGCTAGCAAGACTAATAAAGAAGAAAAGAGAGAAGAATCAAATAGATGCAATAAAAAATGATGAAGGGGATATTACCAGCGACCCCACAGAAATACAAACTACCATCGGAGAATACTATAAACACCTCTATGCAAATAAACTCGAAAACCTAGAAGAAATAGATAAATTCCTGGACACATACACTCTCCCAAGACTAAACAAGGAAGAAGTTGAATCAGTGAATAGACCAATAGCAGGCTCTGAAATTGAGGTAACAATTAATAGCCTACCAACCAAAAAAAGGCCAGGACCAGATGGATTCACAGCTGAATTCTACCAGAGGTATAAGGAGGAACTGGTACCATTCCTTCTGAAACTATTCCAATCAATAGAAAAAGAGGGAATCCTCCAAAGCTCATTTAATGAGGCCAACATCATCCTGATACCAAAGCCTGGCAGAGACACAACAAAAAAAGAGAATTTTAGACCAATATCCCTGATGAACATCGATGCAAAAATCCTCAATAAAATACGGGCAAACTGAATCTAGCAGCACATCAAAAAGCTTATCCACCACGATCAAGTGGGCTTCATCTCTGGGATGCAAGGCTGGTTCAACATACGCAAATCAATAAACGTAATCCATCATAAAAACAGAACCAAAGACAAAAACCACATGATTATCTCAACAGATGCAGAAAAGGGATTTGACAAAATTCAACAGCGCTTCATGCTAAAAACTCTCAATAAATTCGGTATCGATGGAATGCATCTCAAAATAATAAGAGCTATTTATGACAAACTCACAGCCAATATCATACTGAATGGGCAAAAACTGGAAGCATTCCCTTTGAAAACCAGCACAAGACAGGGATGCCCTCTCTCACCACTCCTATTCAACATAGTGTTGGAAGTTCTGGCTAGGGCAATTAGGGAGAAGAAAGAAATAAAGGGTATTCGATTAGGAAAAGAGGAAGTCAAATTGTCCCTGTTTGCAGATGACATGATTGTATATTTAGAAAACCCCATTGTCTCAGCCCAAAATCTCCTTAAGCTGATAAGCAACTTCAGCAAAGTCTCAGGATACAAAATTAATGTGCAAAAATCACAAGCACTCTTACACACCAATAACAGACAAACAGCGAAATAATGAGTGAACTTCCATTCACAATTGCTTCAAAGAGAATAAAATACCTAGGAATTCAACTTACAAGGGATGTGAAGGACCTCTTCAAGGAGAACTACAAACCACTGCTCAATGAAATAAAAGAGGACACAAACAAATGGAAGAACGTTCCATGCTCATGGATAGGAAGAATCAATATCGTGAAAATGGCCTTACTGCCCAAGGTAATTTATAGATTCAATGCCATCCCCATGAAGCTATCAATGACTTTCTTCACAGAATTCAAAAAAACTAAAGTTCACATGGAACCAAAAAAGAGCCCACATTGCCAAGACAATCCTAAGTCAAAAGAACAAAGCTGGAGGCATCACGCTACCTGATTTCAAACTATACTACAAGGCTACGGTAACCAAAACAGCATGGTCTGCTACCAAAACAAAGATATAGACCAATGGAACAGAAGAGAGCCCTCAGAAATAATACCACACATCTACAACCATCTGACCTTTGACAAACATGACAAAAACAAGAAATGGGGAAAGGATTCCCTATTTAATAAATGGTGCTGGGAAAATTGGCTAGCCATAAGTAGAAAGCTGAAACTGGATCCCTTCCTTACACCTTACACAAAAATTAATTCAAGGTGGATTAGAGACTTAAATGTTAGACCTAAAACCATAAAAATCCTAGAAGAAAACCTAGGCAATACCATTCAGGACATAGGCATGGGCAAGGACTTCATGTTTAAAACACCAAAAGCAATGGCAACAAAAGCCAAAATTGACAAACACGATCTAATTAAACTAAAGAGCTTCTGCACAGCAAAAGAAACTACCATCAGAGTGAACAGGCAACCTACGGAATGGGAGAAAATTTTTGCAATCTACTTATCTGACAAAGGGCTAATATCCAGAACCTACAAAGAACTCAAATAAATTTACAAGAAAAAAACAACCCCATCAAAAAGTGGGCGAAGGATATGAACAGACACTTCTCAAGACATTTATGCAGCCAACAGACCCATGAAAAAATGCTCATCATCACTAGTCATCAGAGAAATGCAAATCAAAACCACAATGAGATACCATCTCACACCAGTTCAAATGGTGATCATTAAAAAGTCAGGAAACAACAGGTGCTGGAGAGGATGTGGAGAAATAGGAACACTTTTACACTATTGGTGGGACTGTAAACTAGTTCAACCACTGTGGAAGACAGTGTGGTGATTCCTCAAGGATCTAGAACTAGAAATACCATTTGACCCAGCCATCCCATTATTGGGTATATACCCAAAGGATTATAAATCATGCTGCTATAAAGACACATACACATGTATGTTTACTGCGGCACTATTCACAATAGCAAAGACTTGGAACCAACCCAAATGTCCATCAATGACAGACTGGATTAAGAAAATGTGGCACATATATACCATGGAATACTATGCAGCCATAAAAATGGATGAGTTCATGTCCTTTACAGGGACATGGATGAAGGTGGAAACCATCATTCTTAGCAAACTATCCCAAGAACAGAAAACCAAACACTCATGTTCTCACTCATAGGTAGGAATTGAACAATGAGAACACTTGGACACAGGAAGGGGAACATCACACACTGGGGCCTGTTGTGGGGTGGGGGGAGGTGGGATGGCATTAGGAGATACACCTAATGTAAATGATGAGTTAATGGGAGCAGCACACCAACATGGCACATGTATACATATGTAACAAACCTGCACATTGTGCACATGTACCCTAGAACCTAAAGTACGGAAAAAAAAACACAAAAAACTAATTAATCCATGCAAAGCACTTTGAAAAATGTCTGGCAAATAGTGTTCGATAATATCAGCTGTTTTTATTATTACTATTTATATGACAATCATATAGTGCCTTATCATTTTTATTATTTTTATTGCTCCAACTAGTGTGTAAATAACTGAAGGGCAAAATTCTCTTTCTTTACCTCTATTGTTTCAAGCACAAGGTTTTACATATAAACAAGTGTTCAATAAGAGTTTTGTTACAGTTGAGATGTTAAGTCAATATCAGCTTCCTATGGCTGCATTTCTTGCCTTTTGTCAAAAAGTAAATCAGATAACTATACATTCAAATAATTGACACTTATATAAAGGACATCTTTACAAAACTGGGAAGAATTATTACCCACTGAAGATTACTATGTAATATAAGAAGTGCTAATAATTGAAATAAACTGGGCATGGTGGTGGATACCTGTAGTCTCAGCTACTTGGGAGTCTCAGCTACTTGGGAGGTTTGTGTGAGCCGTGGCGCAAGACCTCATCTCCAAAAATAAAATAAAATAAAATAAACATAAAAAATAAAAAGAAGAAAAGCATCTCAAACATTTGAAATAAAATATATAATTCTTATATAATATGGTACTATTTTAGAAATTTGTTTCACAAGCATATGAAAGACGTTCACAACAACAAATTGATAAATTAATCCAATAAGATATTGTTATTTGGAAATCATTGCATTTATCAAAGAATACTGGCAACAATTTGAAGTTCATGAAAGTGAAAATACAAATATAGCAGCAATATATAAATTCAAAGAAATAAATTCAGTTTCCTTTCTGCCTTAAAAGAATGTGAGGAACATCTTAAATGCATCTCACAACAGAAAATTGAAAAGAAAATTTCATTAAGGCATAAAACAGTAAATATATTACTAATTCGATAATATAGTTTAATAGCTACTGACAAACTGCTATCAATGATACATTACTGAAAGCTTTATGATTAATTTCCAGTATAGCATATCTTTCCCATTTCATAGGCTAACAAAAAACTAAAGTGTTAGCTTTGAAAAGCACTCTTTAAAATTTGACAGCTTCTGGACATTAAGAAAAGGAAAATTTTTCTATATAATTATTACTTCTGTGAAAGTAGGAAAAGAAGAAAACATGTTTGGGGTGGTAGTTTGAGAGGAATGGGCAATTACTTATAAGATAAAGCTTTTTAATAAGTAGTATTTGAATATCATATGTCTATGCAATTAAATTACATAAAATACATAAAAATACAAAGAAACTCATCACCAATGAATATCAAAAGTAGGGAGAACTGTCAGCATTTTCAAAATATTTATTTTTCTGATCTTTAGTGCTCCATAGTTTCACACGTTTAGGTATATATTTATCTTATACTGCTTAGAACTCATGCTTCTTGAATTTACATCTTATTAGTTCTAGATAATTCTCAACCATAAATTTTTGCATATTGCTCTTTTTCACTAAATACCTCCTTCTGAAATGCCTATTAGATGAATGTATGACTTTTCTTCTTGTTACATGAAGTCTATCCTTTATATAACAATATCTTGTCCACATGTGTTATCTTTATCCTGCATTTGGTGTAATTTTCTCATATCTGTCTCCCAGTTCACGTAAAAAAGCATAAACATAAGAGCACAGGTTCTAGCATCGGCATGCTACAGATCAAATCAGAACTCAGCACCTACGAGCTGTGTCACCTTGGACAAAACTTGTATTTTGGTTTCCTCATTATTATTATTAGGATAATATTACTAAATATTTTATGGGGTTTTCTGAGAATTAAGAGTCAGTATATGTAAAGTGCTCTAACATTTTCTGGTATTGTATCAATACAGTGAGGCTTTCATTTTAATGAATAAATCTTTAATTTCTGAAAGTTTCATGTGTTTTTTCCTCACATTTGAATGTTCTTTTTTTGTGGTGTTTTTATCTTTGATTCCTTTATCTTTGTTCATTCTTATAGCTTCTATTAGATTGCTCTAGTATCTAAAGATTTGAGAGTTCTGTCATATTTGCTGAGAGTACTGAATCTTGTCTAGAGAGAATTATTTCTCCATGTGTTTTGTAATTTTGGATGGTGAGTTCATTAGTGGCTAGAGTTGAGAATCTGTTTCTCTTAAGAGGCTGATTTTTGCATTGCTTCTGCCAGGTTTTCTAGTGGTATCATTGGTTTGATAACATTGTGCATTTTAATTGACCAACTTTAAGGGTTTTCTAAACAAAATACATGGGTTGTAATAATTTAAACCTCAATCATTGTTAAAAGCACACCTATAATGGCAGTGTTCAAATGACTTTTTTTTCCTTACCCCAGGCATGGTTACTTGGGGTAAGAAAAGCAACCATCCTTGCCTACTGTGATGGTTGGTATGAATTTTTTTTTTTTCCTGGTGTACCCCTAGTATAAAGGATATAGACCTCTGAAATTTCAGGCTCTAGATAGGAGCTCTCATTTCTAACTCACTGCCTTCTTTGGGTCTCTTATCTAAGTAGAGATGTACATCAAAGGTAGAATAGTGGGAGTGGTCTGTGTATGGAGGGGAGAGGACAGTATATTACTGTATTAAAAAAAATAGTAAAACTGATTAAATGTTTGGTCTGCTTTTCATTAGGCCCCTGCACTGGAACATCTAACAATTTCAACGATAAAATTCTTCTCTTACAACAAAAATCTCCTGTTGGTCTAAGTTGTAAGCTACTGCCTGCATCCTGCTTCTATTGATACACTGCTTCTACTGCTCTACCTTTAGTAACTGGCTGTCCCTGAGTGGGTAAACTTCGTGTTAAACGTTCCATAAAATGCCCAGAAAAACAACAGTTGTAACTGAGATTCTGTTGTTTTTGTTTGTTTCCTTTTTGTTACTGACATCCAGGAATTAAAATTTCTTTCTTGTGCACTTAACTATGTATTAAAAAAAATGTCTGCTACATTTCCTTCAACATTTCCAGATGTTTGTAAAGAATGGGTGAGTAAGTAGCTTGACTATCAAATTTCTAGAGTTAGAAGCACCCCCACCAGGCTGGGCGTGGTGGCTCACGCTTGTAATCCCAGCACTTTGGGAGGCTGAGGCGGTCGGATCACCTGAAGTCAGGTGTTCAAGACAAGCATGGCCAACATGGTGAAACACCATCTCTACTAAATACACAAAAATTAGCCGGGCATAGTGGCGCATGCCTGTAATACCAAGTGGTTGGGAGGCTGAGGCAGGAGAATTGCTTAAATCCGCAAGGCAGAGGTTGCAGGGAGCTGAGGTCGCACCACTGCACTCCAGCCTGGGCAACAGAGGAAGCCCCCATGTTTTTATACTGCCTAAAATTTAATTATAAAATTGTTAATTACCTTTTCTACTTTGTCTTCAGAACACATCATTTCTATTTGTTTATGGCACTGTTGTTGGTAGAATGATTTAAGTTCATTCTCTTTAAGTAACATTTCCAACTTCAGATATTCTTGTCTAATTTCTTCTCGATTCTGGAACAAGCAGTTCAGGATTTCTTGAAATCTACCAAAATTAAAACACATTACAGAATCTCACTAATTTTGTACAAATCATACAAAGTTTACATAAAAGAAATGCATAAACAAAGGAATATATGTAATTCACAGAACTACACTCAATGATAAACAGCAAATAGGTAAAAATGACTATTTCCTATTATAAAAGATGTTTAGAAAAAGTTATTAACTTTACTTCTAATACATTAGGTTTTTCTCTTTCTCGCCCAAGGAAGATCATGTTGCTGAAAGATATGGACATCATAAGGTGTCTGGTATTGCGAACATACTGCATTTTGTCTATGCTTACATCTATATGTAATCCAACCGCTTAGCAAAAATAAAATAATTTTTGTTTGTCGGAAAAGGATGACAACCTGGGTGTGCACTATCCAAATTCACAAGGCCCTATTAGCAACACAGCATTATGTGTTGTTTTGGTGTTGGCTCACCGTGAAGGAATAAGCAGTAGGAGGCATAATCATATGGTGCCTCCATGGCCCCCTAGGGAAAGTGACAGAGCCAGTTTTTAGCTTCAGAATTTGTTATAGTGAAAACAGACCATACGGTTAGGTACCCCCTACAGCCTGGCTAAGAATCAACTGACACTTCCAGGACTCAAAACATCCAAGTTTATAATGTGGTAAACCTAGAAAAGCTGCTGCAGTGTGCTTCCTCCTAAGGGCAATATAGGTCTAGAATATCAAAGATGAGTTTGATTCAGATTTCCAAATGGCCATAGACTTCAAGCTGATTAAATTTTATGAAAATTCTGGATAGAACCTGCAATCTTGTATCCTTCTGGGTCAGTGGAACACTGGTCACTGCAATATTTTAATTTTTTAAAGTATATTCATGGTTTTAAGTCATAGATCAGCTCTGAGGTACAATAACAGTATAAACATTCATAACTGTGAAGATTTTAAAATAAAGTAAAATCAAGTACATGCATTTAAAAATAAATGTTCTAAACTGGCCAGAATTTAAGATACACTCATAAAGATCAGTGGTAAAAACACTGCCAATTTACGTCAGTAGTTCTTAATGAAACTCTATTGGGAATGAATATAAGCCACAAACACTGACTTTACTGCAGTTTTGTCAAACTGATAAATATTTCATAGGAAATATGTACAGACATTGTGATTTCATTGCATTATATTACACCAATGGTAATGCCAGTAAATGAATTGATAAGTTATCTTTAGGTTACATTTAAAGATCATTTCTGAGTTTTTCTATAACTCTTTATTCAAGGACAAAGTTAAATATTTGTCAATTTTGTGGTCTAGAGTTATTTTAGTTGGTAGTGTTCACTGATTAGGATGGAAGGAAGGGAATTAGTATCAAAGGTTTCCAGAGAGCTCCTTAACAACAACAATAAAATTATCATTTTAAAACTGAAAGAGTTCTAAGCAAACATTCAAGTTAAAAGTATCTGCACCAATATTTTTAGGTACTACAAAATGAGTATTAAACTCCACAATTTTCTTGGTATAGTCATAAGTGAAGTTTTATAATTACTCTTTATAAAAGAACAATTGTGTTTTCTTTTTATGATTTCCTTTTGAGAATTACATTTCCAAATAGCTTTGATAGATAGAAAATACTGTAGATTCTTCCTTTTATCTGTTTAAACATCATAAAAATGTTATAACAAAAGACACTTTGAAAATTCATGGCATTAAAAAAGTCCCAAGTAACAGTATGATAGATACAATAAAGGATATTTCATACATATATTTCAAAAGGCAGTAATTTTTAGGGGAAATGACAAAGGTTATTTGGTACATAATTTTATCATTACCTTCTTCATAAATACAAGTAACTTACTTAACATATTGCCAGAATTAAAATCAAAGTTTTTATTGTTGGTCAAAAGCCAGGTTGAAATATGAAAAACATCCAAATAAATACTTATTTCATAGCTCAGGCCCTTCCCTCCTGAAAGGAGGGCCTTACCAGAAAGAAAGGTTCAATGATTTAAAGCCATCAACTCCAGAAAAGTTTACTAATCTGTAAGGTTTTAATTGGTATAGACTTGGTTAAGCAGTGCTAAGTAATTTTATGGAATCAGTTACTCCAAATTTGAGAAGCTGGTGAATTCTAATAGATATCCAATTACATGAGGACTGCTCCCACATTTAATCAACAAAATGAAATAACAACAACTAATAATACTATATCAGAGTTAAAAGTTTTCTTTGATGAGATGAAAAACCAGAAATCATTTTTACTTATTTCTTAAGCAATACTGTAAAATATTTTATATAAAACTTCAACACACAAATGCAATTTAAAAAAATTATAGCTGGATCACGTCTGACAGCCACTTTTGACTATAATATTGTTTTCCTTATAGATACTGAGACACTTTCTACTAATTCTAGAGCTCCAAAACAGTATGAATAACCATTGGTTTAAGTTGTAGTTGGTTTCTCATACTAATAACAGATAATTGGTTCTGGAGAATGTCAAATAAGTTTACCTTTATTCAACTTTAATCAAAGTCGAACAGATTCCTTTACTACAGGTTTTCTCAAAGCGTTTAATAAGCTGATGTACTTTGGAAGTCTCCTAGATTCCTTATGGAGTAATTTCCAAACTTGTTTAATACAGGAATTCCTTATTGTCTTCCTAGAAGTACTCAAAATTAACATCTCGATCCAGTGTCTGAATGGTCAATTTGGAAAACTGTCTTAGCTGCTTGAGGAAAAAGTACTTTTGCATACTATATTACTAACTGCTTTGTTTTTAAAAATTTACCTGCTAAGAAGCTTACTAGAAACCTCTCAAAATTCTGTATCGGTTTACATCACTGAAAGATGTTCATTCAAATAATTACCCATTTAGGCTGAATAAGCAGATTACTTAAGCTATAGAGAGTTAATAAAATGAAGAATAGAGTAGATTTACATGAAATATATAAATAATGATTATGTCAGAAAAGAACAATTATGAGCGCCACTAAAATTAAACTAAGTCTACAGGTGACATAACTGGTTTTGTCTCCACTATCTTATACCTAAGTTCTGGTTTTCTTCAATATCTGTAAAATAAAAACTAAATTTACTTGATCTACAAAGTGTGAAATGTAAAGAGAAATCACTGACTTCTTGAATTCAGTTGAGAATATATATACAGGCATACCTTCTTTTATTGTGCTTTGCATACAATGCTTTTTTGTTTTTTTTAACAAATTGAAGGTTTGTGGCAATCTTGCTGTGAGCAAGTCTATAAGCATCATTTTTCCTACAGCATGAGCTTACAGTATCACATTTTGGCAATTCTTGAAATATTTTAAACTTTTTCATTATTACATATCTGTTATGGTGATTTGTGACCAGTGACCTTTGATGTTACTATTGTAATTGCTTTAGAATGTCACAAATTGTGCCCATATAAGACAGTAAACTTAAGTATTGTGTGTGCTCTGACTGCTCCACTGACTGGCTGTCTCCCTCCCTCTCCTCAGCCCTCCCTATTCTTTGAAATACATTGAAATTGGGCAAATTAATAACTCTAAAATGACCTCTAAGTGTTCAAGTGAAAGGAAGAGTTAGTTGCATGTCTCTTATTTTAAATCAAAAGCTAGAAATTACTAAGCTTATAAGGAAGGCTTGT
Source organism: Macaca fascicularis (assembly GCF_037993035.2). Lineage (NCBI taxonomy): Eukaryota > Metazoa > Chordata > Mammalia > Primates > Cercopithecidae > Macaca > Macaca fascicularis. The sequence continues at coordinate 37,506,332 of NC_088388.1, read as the reverse complement.
ACAAAGCCAAGATAGGCTAAAAGATAAGACTCTTGCACAAAACATTTAGCCAAGTTGTGAATGCAAAGGAAAAATTCTTGAAGGAAATTAAAAGTGCTACTCCAGTGAACACACACACTAAGAAAGTGAAACAGCCTTATTGCTGATATGGAAAAAGTTTCAATGGTCTGGATAGATTAAACTAGCAAGAACATTCCTTTAAGTCAAAGCCTAATCCAGAGCAAGCCTTCTAAATCTGTTCAATTCTGCAAAGGCTGAGAGAGGTGAGGAAGTTGCAGAGGAAAACTTTGAAACTAGCAGGTGTTGGTTCATAAAGTTTAAGAAAAAAAGCTTTCTCTAGAACATAAAAGTCTAGGTAAAGCAGCAAGTGCTGATGTAGAAGTTGCAGCAAGTTATCCAGAAAATTTAGCCAAGATCACTGATGAAGGTGGCTACACTAAACAACAGATTTTTCAAGATAGACAAAACAGCCTTTTATTGGAACAATATGCCATCTAGGACCTTCATACCTTCATATCTAGAGAGAAGTAAATACTTATTTTCAAAGTTTTAGAGAACAGGCTGACTCTCTTGTCAGGGGCTTTTGCAGCTGGTGACTTTAAGTTGAAGTCAATGTTCATTTACCATTTACAAACATCCTAGGGCCCTTATGAAATATGCTAAATCTAACTCTGCTTGTGCTCTATGGAACAACAAAGCGTAGAGGACAGCACATCTGTTTACTGAATATTTTAAGCCCACTGTTGAGACCTATTGCTCAGAAAAAAATATTCCTTTCAAAATACTAATGCTCACTGACAATACACCTGGTCCCTGAGGAGTTCTGATGGAGATGCACGAGAAGATTAATGTTTTCAGGTCTGCTAACTCAACACCCAGTCTGCAGCTCATGGATCATGCAATTTTGACTTTTGTGTCTTCTTATTTAGGAAATACATTTTGTAGGGCTATAGCTGCTATAGATTCTTTCTTTCATGGATCGTGCTTCTCTGATGGATCTAGACAAAATAAATTGAAAAGCTTCTGAAAAGAATTTGCCATTGTAGATGCCATTAAGAACATTTGTGATATGTGTAAGGAGGTCAAAACATCAACATTAATAGGAATTTGGAGGAAGCTGATTCCAGTCCTCATGGATAACTATGAGGGGTTCAAGATTTCAGTGAAGAAAGTAACTGCAGATGTGGTATACATGAAAGAGAACTAGAATTAGAAAGTGGAGCCTTCAGGCTTCAGACGTCACGTCTTCAGATGTGACTGAATTGCTGCAATCTCATGATTAAACTTGAAGAAATGAAGAGCTGCTTCTATGGATAACCAAGAAAATGGTTTCTTGAGAAAGTTTGCCACCTACTCCTTATAAAGATGCTATATACGTTGAAATAACAAAGGATTTAGAACATGACATGAATGTAGTTGATAGAGCAGTGGCAAGGTTTGAAAGGACTGTCTCAAAATTTTAAAGAAGTTCTACTGTGGGTAAAATGCTATCAAAGAGCATCACATACTACAGATAAATCTCTAATGAAAGGAAGAGTCAATCTATGCAGCAAACTTCATTGTTGCCTTATTTTCAGAAATGTCACAGCCACTCCAACTTGCAGCAACCATTACTCTTACTAGTCAGCAGCCATAAACATTGAGGGAAGACCTCCACCCCCAAAAAGATTATGACTTGCTGAAGGTTCAGATTATCATTAGCATGTTTTAGCAATAAAGTATTTTTAAAATTAAAGCAAGGTCATTATCTTTTCAGACATAACGCTATTGCACACTTAATAGACTATAGTGTAGTGTAAACATAATTTTTATATGTAGTGGAAAACCAAAACATTTTTGTGACTCATTTTATTATGATATTTCGTTTATTGCAGTGGTCTGGAGAACTAAATCTGTAATATCTCCGAGTCAAGCTTGTTATGTATGCATGTATGTATGTATATATGAAATTATAAACATACATATGTACGTACATATAAAAGACATAACAAAAGATAATTAACAAAATATTTAACAAAATTTTAAAACAATAAATTCCTCAAAATTAGATCTTAATGTAATGTTTACCTTTCAATTTCTTTTTCCTGAGGGTTTGAAATCATTAACTTTCCTTTGTCATTTTCATTAGCGAAGGCTTTCTGTTCTTCATAGGCTTTTAATTTTTCTTTTAACAATAAAATCTAGTAGAGAGAAATCACTAGTTAAAATACAAAATAAGTCATTTACATGGCCACAGCCAAATTTTAGCTGTAAAAAATAACTGAATTAACCAGATTTTAATTTTAACAGAAAAATATGTTAAATTTTTGGACAATTATGATTATAAAATTCTATAAATGAAGAACTGAGCAAGACTAGCATAAAATGTAAACAGACATACCTCTGCCTTCTGCTCATTACAGATCTTTACATATTGAGTTATATGATTATTGACATTAAGAACATTGCTCTTCAACTGTTGAGAGATAGAAATTATGATTGTTTATATAGAGATAATAATCACATAGATAAATACATGAATAAAATGACATTGTATTTTCATTGAGTTCTATGAATTCAGAATTTGTGACAATTATGCTCATGTTTAAAATCTATGACAAGAGGATCTGCTGCTGAGCACATTAATAATGTAAATAAAATTATAAAGAAATTACTTTATTGAGAAAAGGTATTTATAAGCATGTAATCGCAATACAATAAAATTCCCTACTTTCTTTTTCCTTTGACTTCTAAGAAATGCAGAGATAGTTTTTCACGCTACCCTTTCAGGAATTCAATTAGTTTTCACTGAGTTCTTACTATATTTTAACATTTTTATCATAGTATGGGCCCCTTGACATTTATGGTATAGTAGAGAGAATATGAAACATATAAATCCAAATACTTGATATTGAGACCTTGCCTACTTCTCACTTAACCTGACTTAGAATTCTAACTGTTTGATGTTTGGGTTACTCATCTGTAAAGTGGAGCTAAGAATTCATTCCTCAAAGAGCTAGAGTAAGGGCTACATGAAAATCGTGTGCTGGAAACCCTTCCATATACCCATATAGTATGATCTTTTACAATTAATTATATAAAGAGCCTGGGAATATTTTTCTTAAGATGACAATAACATGCTCATCTTCAGACACTTAAGGAAAGTGGCAGAGGGGAAAGGGAAAAGAGGAGGAGTCATCACAACAGCTTAACTCTATGTTTTTTCAACCCTGATATATTATAATTTTAAACATACATGTTTTGATATGCATGTTTTTAAGTACACCACATATTTGGCAAAATACTAACGTTAACCAATTACTATTATTATATTTCTGGAGAAATACAGAGATTGCTACATCAACATAATGAATGTGGACTATAAATTATGTAGAAAAGACTTTTTAAAAAATAAGCTTTATACCTATGTTACAGATGAAATAATAGGCTTGGAAAGATTAACATATCCAAGATTTTCAGGTAGAAAGTTTTGGTTCTCAGCTAAAGCAGAGCATCATCCTGGGCTGCAACAAATGTGTTAAAGCTTTGACTGATTACTCCAAGGTGTCATCCAAATACAATATGCCATGACATGAAAGAGGTTAGGAAGAAAGCCACTAAAGTACCTAGTACCCAAAAGATCGAATCATAGTATCTACTTTATATATATAATCAAGATGCTTTATACTTTAACTGTACATTAATGTTCGACTAAGCAGGTTAGCAAAGACCATTCTAACCCACAGCTGGCTAACTCATTATGTAGAAACATAACTCTAATTAATACTTTCATTAGAATTATAAAAATCATATGCAGCCAATACCTTCAAAACAAAGGCAGAGTAAACAGACTTACAGAAGATTTAATGTCCTTTGCACGGTTAGCATACTTAAGAGTGTTATATGTGTCATCGTAGAATACAGAGGAAGGACTAACAGCAGCTATCATTATAGTTTGACAGTTTCCTCCAAGAGAATCCTTTAACAAGCGAGTAAGCTTACTATTTCTGTAAGGGATATGCTGATTCTTTCTCTGAAAGTACAAAAAAAGAGACCTAATGTCATTTTCCACATTTAAATGCAAACCTGCTGCCACTTTTAACACTTCACTGTGGGCAGAGGATTACCTAGGTGCCGAGGCAAGAGACTGAAGGCACAAACTGTTTCAGTATAATAAAGAAAATAGTTAGAATAAGAATAGTCATAATACAACTTAGATATAGAGATGATCATGGACAATTATCAATCATTATTATAAACATTATTAATCATTAGCTTTTAATATTACTCTTTGTCGCATTACTAATATAACCTAGGAATAACTGGTGGGTCTAGGGTCAGGTGCTGAAGGGACATTGTGAGAAGTGACCTAGAAGGCAAGAGGTGAGCCTTCTATCACGCCCGCATAAGGGCTGCTTGAGGGCTCCTTGGTCAAGCGGTAGTGCCAGTGTCTGGGAAGACACCCATTACTTAGCAGAACGCGAAAGGGAGTCTCCTTTCCTTGGAGGAGTCAGGGAACATTCTGTTCCACCAGCTTCTTGTGGAAGGGTGGATATTATCCAGGCCTGCCCGCACTCATCCAGAGGCCTAAACCCCTCCCTGTGGTGCTGTGCTTCAATGGTCACGCTCCTTGTCCACTTTCATGTTCCTCCCATACTCCTGGTTCCTATTTGAAGTTCATAGTAGATAAAGATAGAAGAAACAGTGAAAGTCTTAAAGTTCGATCTTTCTTATAAGTGCATAGAAGAAAACACTGAGGTATGCTGCCATCTCTCTGTTTCGGCTAAGAGGGAAGGGCCCCATCCTATGATCACGTGACTTGCTTCACCTTGTCAGTCACTTAGAATCACCCTCGTTACCCTGCCCCCTTGTCTTGTATGCAATAAATATCAGCGTGCCCAGCCATTCGGGGCCACTACCAGTCTCCGCATCTTGATGGTAGTGGTCCCCCGGGGCCCAGCTGTTTTCTCTTTATCTCTTTGTCTTGTGTCTTTATTTATTACAATCTCTCCTCTCCGCACACGGGGAGAACATCCGCCAAGTCCCATAGGGCTTGACCCTACAGTTCACTATAAGAACTTAAGCACTACCCAATTTTGTCCAGACTTATAATTTGTGATTGAGGTGATGACAATGAATCTTACAGGATTATTCAGTGAATATATGAAACAAATATCATACTTAAAAATATCTCCATCTGAATAAGTATGAACTTTAGTTCAAAATGAAATAATACATTAACATTGGTTTGTTAGTTGTGATAGATGTACCATATTAATATAAAAAATTAACAATAGGGAAAACCGGGTGTGAAGTATATTTAACAAAATCCTTCTGTATCATCTTAGTAACTTTTCTGTAAATCTAAAACTATTTGAAAATGTCTATTTAAAAATATTTCCAATCATTGAAAAAAACTAAAACACAAAAGTAAACAGATGTCCTATACAAACATACTAGAGGAATAATAAGAACTCTGCATGGCTTAGAGCTACTTCTTTCCTTAAATAACCATCTAATATAGATATGAAATGAATTATAATTACAATGTTGCAGACATTTCTCCTGAAATCACTATAGAGTTCTAAAAAAACCTAATACTTCAAGATTTTCTTTTACCTAAAAAGAAAGAAGTAGAAGTAACAAATAAGTGTTGCTAAGTTTTGTTTCCAATTTTGAAGTAACAAATAAATTTTCCAGAAAGTGGAACTTTTATATAAAAACAGATTCTTTACAATGTTAAGCTAAAAGCAACCTAATGTTATCCAACGTATATCTTTCATATTGCAGAAGAGGAAATTGAAGCTAAGCATAAAGTGAAGTGGTTTGAATAGGGTCACAAAGCTGGTATTCACAGAGCTAGAAATAGGTCCCAGCTCCCCCAATTCTCAGTAGCAATATGCTTTCCACCATAGCAGTCTTTCCCAAACAGTGTGAAATATGCACTGCTGGTGCTATTTTAAGGGATTTTACATGTACAAGACATACATGAAACACTGACTCACAAATGACTCAATAGGAGTCATTATTAAAAAATTAAAGATTAGTTCACATGGCAAAAATCTTATGAATGGCTTAAGTTTACAAAATCTGTCTCTATATCATGCTGTCTGATTATAAGTTTGGGATTTTAACTTAGAATATAAAAGACATCTTGCTTTTGCAATCTTCATGTGATTTCAGTAAATTGTCATTTTTTTTTTTTTTAAAAAAACCTGCTCCAATTCTTTTAATATACTTTATTCTAAACCAAAAGGTAACATTTTGAACAATTTAACAAGCCAAAACTTTTTTTAAAAAATTAAAATTTTAAATTATATTTTAAGTTCTGGAATACATGTGCAGAACGTGCAGGTTTCTTACATAGGTATACATGTGCCATGGTGGTTTGCTGCACCCATCAACCTGTAATCTACATTAGGTATTTCTCCTATTGCTATCCCTCCCCTAGACCCCACAGTTCCTGACAGGCCCCGCCTGGCGTGTGATGTTCTCATGGTTCAACTCCTACTTACGAGTGAGAACATGCTATGCAGTGTGTGGTTTTCTGTTCCTGTGTTAGTTTGCTGAGAATGATGGTTTCCACCTTCATCCATGTGCCTGCAAAGGACATGACCTCATCCTTTCTCATGGCTGCATAGTATTGCATGGTGTGTATGTGCCACATTTTCTTTATCCAGTCTATCACTGATGGACATTTGGGTTGGTTTCAAGTCTTTGCTACTGTGAATAGTGCTGCAATAAACATAGGTGTGCATGTGTCTTTCTAGTAATGATATATAATCCTTTGGGCATATACCCAATAATGGGATGGCTGGGTCAAATGGTATTTCTAGTTCTAGATCCTTGAGGAATCGCCACACTGTCTTCCACAGTGGTTGAACTAGTTTACAGTCCCACCAATAGTGTAAAAGTGTTCCTATTTCTCCACATCCTCTCCAGCATCTGTTGTTTCCTGACTTTTTAATGATCGCCATTCTAACTGGCATGAGATAGTATCTCACTGTGGTTTTGATTTGTATTTCTGTAATGACCAGTGATGAGCTTTTTGAACAGTTTAACAAGCTAAAGCTTTTGAGGATGGTTTAACTTAAATTGCCATATTATAACTTTTAGAAAGGATGTCATTTTTACAAATATCTATGTTGTATGTTCTAGGTAAGCACTTCTGGCATATGGCATATGTAAACTATTTTTAAATATGCCCAAAAGCATCTAGTAAACATTATCTTATTAGGTGATTTCATGATGTTTTATAACTTAAACTCCTCTTTAAAAAAAAAAAAATCAACACCCTTTAATACTTAACCCTATTTTATATTATATAAAATACCAAACAACAGAATTTAGTTTGTCTAAAATATGGTTAGTTTGTCTTCATGCCAATTTAATTATCATGTTTGCTGTGTAGTGATCATTAAATGATCACTTTAAAAACCAAGTTCAAAGTAAGTGATGAGAATGTACCATAAAATATTAACTATCAATGTGGTATTCATTACTTTCTATTTAACCAATTCTGATTATAAAACTGGAAATTAAAAAAGAAATAAAATCAGTTTTTTTAATACACTAGGTTTTCTGAGGTCTTTGATCTATATATTAACATTACTGATATACTCTTGAAATGTAATATATACCAGATGTTTAAAACAAAATCATATTAAATAGTATCTTTCTTATCTATTTCAATATTTCAAACTATTTGACAAATAGACATATAATGCCTACCTTTGAATCTGCTAAGGCATTGATGACATTCCCAAGAGCTAAAAGGGATCTATTAATATTCGTGCCTTCTACAAATCGGGTCCCCTTAGCACCGGTAGTACTTGCTCGCTCAGATCCTGCCAGGTCAATGAGTGACATCTTGGCAATACGGACATTTTGATTGATACTTGCTGTTTTGTCTTGTTGTCGCAAATAAATCTTTTTGAAATTACAAAATAGAAAAAAATGAGGATAAGATTTAACAAAACTAAAAGGGAAATATATATTTTAATAGAGCACAAAATCAAAATCATTTTCATTTTAAAAAACAACTGAACAAGGTACAATCTAATTGATACTTAAGAGCACTAGAAGTAATCACTATAGCTGAGAAAAATACAAAAATGAAAAGACTTTCTATATGTGTACCAGAGGAAAAATAACTCTTGACCTGACAGAGGAGCAAAACTTCCATTTGTATTCTGGTACCCCTTGAACCAGAACATGGAATTATCAGAGGTGATGGTTAGAAACATAGGTTCTATAGAAATAACATTCCTAAGAAAAAACCAAAGCTACTAGTCAGAATGCCTTGCATTTATCCGGAGATTACCCCTCAAGACAAGTTGAATTTGCATCTTGATCCAAACTGAAGAGTACATTTATTCTAATACCTCAAACTTGTATATGTCTTAATAATTAAAATATTATATATAAAAAAAGCAGTACAGTCTTGCACCACTTAACAACAGAGCTATGTTCTGAGAAATGCACTGTTAGGTGATTTCCTCATTGTGAAAATATCATAAATCAAATACAAGAGAAAATGATGAAATCAACAGACTTGGTAAACAGAAAGTAGCAGACTGCTTTTGGGGTAATAAGTAGGCGCACACTCTAAAATAATAATAAAAAGTAAATACATAAACCAGTAACACAGTCATTTATTACCAAGTCTTATGTACTGTACATAATTGTATGTACTATATTTTCATATGACTGGCAGTGCAGGTTCATTTACACCAACATCACCACAAACATTTGAGTAATGTGGTACGCCACGACATTATGATGAGTATGACATCACTAGATGAATAGGAACTTTTCAGCTCTGTTGTAATCTTATGGGACCACTGTTGTATATGTAGACTGTTGTCGACTGAAATGTCGTTACATGGCACATGACTACAGTAAAGTCTACTTGTCATTTTCAACTGCCTAGTAAAGCATAATTTATTCAAATATTTTAAGCTACTCTGTAAGAATTATCTGAACTACATTAGGTGGCAAACAAAAGATGAGGAAGGTAAGATATTACTTAATTATAAAGCCCATTTATTAAATGTTTTTATAAAGTAGGATCTAAGATATTTCAGAGACATCTCAGTTTCACAGAGAAATATATCTCTCAAGACTATTAATAGTCGAAGAGTTAGTGGTAAGAACAAAAAAGATAAATGAAATTTTTGTTGACTAGGGACTATATGAATGGTTTGATTGCTTTCAATATGAATTCTTTCAACTATAACAATTTCTTTCTTATAAGATGAATCTCAGATGGCATAATACTAAAAGAAGCTTTATATTATCATTTGGATATTAACAGGACTAGAAACTATAAGAAATAATAGCTATTAACCTATGCTTTAGGTCTTTCTGGAATTGTATTCCTAAGAGGTACTGTGCCAACTGAATCATACTTCCTTAAGGAATGCAATTATTTACATAGTCCTTAAGGTGAAATCTTTTAAAGATGAATCAGTATATTCCCAAATTATTAGTTCTATAAGTCTAGATTTATAGAGATAAATTTTACTGTGAATATAAGATTATCTATTGGAAAGATTAAATATTTTCAGCAAAAACAAAACAACTTTTATTACTACAACTTTATCCTCCTGTATGTTTACAAAGGTAGAAATTTTCTATTTTTGTTTTAAACATCTCAATTATAAATATTCTTGGTGACAGAAACTTCTCAAAGCTACAAAGTAAGAAAAGTACTGACAAGTGAAGTCTACAGACAGATTTTTTTTCACATATATGAAAATGATCATTCATGAATTTAGCTTCATTTATTTTAAATTCAATTTTAAGAGTGATAGTCTAGTGGCCTCTTACTTGGAAAACAGCATGAGAACGAGAAGATGTGGCATTCATATCAGTGGGATGTTGTGTCCTGTTTTTGTTTCCATTATCCAATAAATGTAAAATTTCTTCTGAGGATTTCGGCTGGAGAAGTTTAAGCAGAAGAAAAATTTAAAAATCAGCAATATATCTTTAAATTTTTCAATAAATGTTCAGAAACAAAAATATTTAAAGGTGAAAGAAAATGTTTTCTATAAATTCAATCCTATTAAATACTGACTGTGTCTCATCTGCTTAGTATTGTGTGTGTTTATATGAAGAATAAAAGATAAAATCTAGTTTCTCAGGAGCAGAGTCTAGTCTCTATGTTAAATAGAATAATATGACATTAAATGTTCAAGCAGATTTTTGTAAGAAAAGCTCACTCATTGGGGGCCAGGGCGGGCAGATTGCTTGAGCCCTGGAGTTTGAGACAGGCCTGAACAACATGGTGAAATCCTGTTTTCTACCAAAAATACAAAAATTAGCCAGTCTCATAGCCCGGTCACAAAATACATACATACATACATACATACATACATACATACATACATACATACATATGTAGATTAAAATTTAAAAATGAAATGTAAAAAATGTTTTTAAAAAGCTCACTCAGTATTGTAAAACAAAATAACACTAAAAATATACCCTAATCATTTAAATTCTGCACATCATTAGTTTTTTTTTTTTTTTTTCCTCAAACAGGACGGAAACTAAGTGCATGGCTGATGAAAATGGCTTAATAGTCACATTTGCTATTCTAACAGGGAAAAAGATGTTTATATACATACCTGGTGTAAAGTAAGTCCATGAACGACTACCCCTTTTTGGGTATCTTCCCGGACAGCAAGTGGCCCTGAATTTACTAAGAGGTCACGAATCTGTTCATTATATACCTTAAAATAAAAAGAACTGCTTTAGTATTGATGTAAGAAAAAAAAAAAAGGTGATTACATCACACATACATTGCTGATTTAAAATTATTAGAATTTTATCCTAAAGACAAGCAGCACCTCACTTTTATTCACCTCATACCTTCAATCTCATGTTGCCATTAATTTTCTATCATTCCAGAAAATTGAAGAGTTTGAAGGTTTGAAATTGAAACTTAAAGTTGGAGTCATTATACCCTCACTCATAATTTCTGCCTTGATGACTATGGCGAAACACAGATAAGTAAGATAGCTGAAGTGCATTTTCTTATTTTCAGGAAATATAAGGAACACACGGCATTGAGAAATTCTGGGAAACTGAAATGCAGGTTGTATGAAGATGGCATGGTTCTTACCGTGGAAAATATTTGTTATTTCACAATGTCCAAGTAGTCTAAACTTTTTAAATTTTGGAGCTTAAATGTTACAGAAAACCCACACTCAAGGACAGGTGGCATTTGTTTCAATTATCCTTCAATTACATTAGTTTTGACATATAATTATTAATAATAAATTTCAAAAGGAGACCCATTTGAATGATGAGGGAACTAAGGTTCTGAGAGGTTAAATGATTTGTCCATGGTCATAAAGGTATTAGCAGAGTAGGAACTGGAGCCTAGACAGCTTCACTCTATTGCATCATACTGAATACACATCTGTATTTTATATCTCTGGTCATTTTTTAAAAAGTAATTTTTATAAGTAACACACATTTCTATGTAGTACTATTGGCCTGATTTTATGAATTTATGAAAGGTATAAAGTTTATTACTTGCTAACCAAATGAGAATTACAACTATTACTGACAAGCTTTAAGAAAAAAAATAACAAAATTTAGTCTCTAAAAAACTATTTGGTGTTATTTCCTTCTGTGTTCTAATAAGTAGCTCATAGTGATAATTCATTGCTGGTACAATTCTTTACAAGGAATGATAGGCATTAGAATGTGATAAACCCTTAAAGTAGTAAAATGATAATATGAAGAAATATTTCTTAATCATATCTTTTTGATGAGCAGCACTTTTCTATTGCTTCCCCTTATCCACTTCAATCATACCAAATCAATAATTAGAATAATTGCCCTCAAGCTGGTCTATGTATGAGGCTCACTTGGGAGCATTTAAAAAACAGAGATGCCTCAGCCACACCCCAGATCTACTAAATTAAAATAGCCAAAATGTGAGGCCTAGGCCTATTTTTAAAAAGATCTATAGGCAATTCTGGTGCATAGCTTGAGTAGAAAACCACATTATACACTGCCTTATCATTAATAATATGAAAGCAGATTAAAAGAAAAAATAAAAATTGTGAAAACAACCAAACTTCAAAATCGTCCCAGTTATAAAAAGGATCTAAGGAAGAAATAATGAATGCTGGCACCCTCTTTTCCTAATTTGAGTTCAGAAAAATTCTTTTCACACTTAACCAAAGAAAATGAGTTTTACTTCTTTTTTATCTGTAAGTTCTAATGAAGAAATTTTTAGCAACATACATGATTTTAATCAATCTTTGGATGAAATTCTCAGTAGGGACCAAACTACAAGATGTTAATAACAGAGAAAATTTCTGGCACCAGAAATAAATAGGCAGTGAAATCAGGATTTTTATGTTTCTGTACTGGTTTCTGAAACACTATTAGAATGCAAAGTTAGAGTGTCTGCCACTTAGTTACCATTTGTGGACTATTAAGAGGGTAGAAGACCTCAAAGAATGATGGGGTATTTCAAAAGGACACAAGAGACAACATGAAGAAGCCTCAACTAACCAAATCTCACACAATTTGAACATACAAAAAATGATTACAGAAAGGGATTATAATATACTGAATAAAGTAAAAATGCAGGAGGCTGATAAAATAAGGGGAAAACTCTTCCTTATAGTAGAAAGTCAATAAAGAAACGTACAAGAAATGATGGAATTTAAAAATCACCACTATCTACCATCATAATAGTAACTGATTCAGTCACCAATCATCAGTGGATGCTAATACCAATACATAAAAGTTTGAGGAGTAAGGAATATTTACATTGTCTACATACATAGCACTTACTAATTGTAAATGGCAAAACAGTATCTTCGAAGTGGAGAAACTACAGACATCAGCATAATAAAACTGATCAAAGTTAACATTCCCAGTATGGGGACTAATCAATGGCTTAAGCCTTTTGTGATGCAGTAAGAAGTCGACATCACTTTGCCTGTGTTACTCTCAGTGCATAATCTGAATCTAATCATGACAAATCCAAACTGAGGAATTTTATGGCTGTGTCATAAAAGACAAAACATTACAGATTAAGGAGACTAAAGAGATACAACAACTGAATACAATTTTCTTTTACAATAAACGGTATTAATGAAATAACTAGCAAAATCTCACTAAGATCTAAAGGTAATTATATTGTATCATTGCTAATTTCCTGATTTTGGTACCTATTTAGCAGTTATTTAAAAAAAGTCCTGTTTTTACAAGTCTGCAACCTAGCTCAGAAAGAATGAAATGTATACACACACATAGAAAGCAAATGCAGTAAAATGTTAACATATGGGGGATCTGTGTGAAGGGTATCTGGAAGTTCTTTATACTATTGTTGCAACTTCTCTAAGTCTGAAATTTTGTCAAAAAAAAAAAAAAAAAAAACTTAACAGAAAAAGATGCATAACAAATATTCAAGACAAAGAATTTTAATGATTTTGTATATTCACCAGAAAACTCTTATGTAATAAAATCATTTGAATGAATCATGTCAATGACTTCTCAAAACTATTGATTAATCTAAATTGCCAACTTACCTCCAGATATGAAACTGCAGTACTACATGTTTTCTCTTCTTTAATCTCATCCATGCATTTGTAAAGGTGTAACATTGTTAGATACATCACTCCAGGTTCATCAGCTGATCCTAGCATAGTGTGGGTCTTCCCAGCGCCAGTGGCACCATAGGCAAGTACTGAGTTTTTAAGAAAGGAATCAAAACTCTATGTTATGACATATAACACTATTATATCTACTATCTAGTGGATAGTTCCATCCGGATATCCTGAACAGTATCTTTAAACCCTACAAATCCAAAATTATAGTCTTATCCTCAAAACCTGTGAATCTTACCAGAAATCTACTCTTACTCCTATATTCTTTATTCTGATAAATGGTATCACTACCCCCGGCCCCCCACTCCAACAACTACTCTTTCAAAGCATCTTAAAATCTCCCTACAGATTAGTCTTCATCTTCCATCTTCTTTATCCTTTGCAACTTGTAGTCATCTTTATGAAAAAAAATTAGAATACAATAAACCTTCTTAATTGTTCCAGGTTTGTGTAAGTTCAGATTCCTCACTTTGGAATATTATAAAGCACTCAGAGGGTGCCTGCTTATTTTGCCAGTCTACTGCTTCCTTGCTGTGATCTAGGGATACTTAATTATTCAAAATTCTCAGCATTTGCTGCTCCTTTCTACTCTGCTGTTTTTGTTCTGAGGAGTCCCTCTACTTGATCCAGCTGGAAAACTTCCACCTGCTTCTAAATGCTCAGCACAAATATCATTTTTCTCTGCTTTCCCTCATTGTTCTAGGCAGACACATCCACTTTCACTTCAGTCCTCAGTATATGCTCCATATCCACACCCCGCTCTTCTGGCATGTATCACACTGTATTTCCAATTAAGTGCTCCACCAAGGCAGAGGCCATGTATCCTTGGCACCTAACAAATAGCTTGCCACAAAGCAGAGACTTGAATAAATACCAGATATATGCCATTTATAAGATTCCTTTTTATGTTTTAGGTGAATTACTTTGTTTCCAAGATTCTAATCAGTACAAGAAAGTCATGTGTTTCTTCAAATGTATAAAAAATCCACTCTGTGGGTCAGGCTTGGTGGCTCATCCCTACAAGCCCAGTACTTTGGACAGCTAAGGTCCAAAGGATTGCTTGAGCCCAGGAGTTTGAGACCAGCCTGAGCAACACAGTGAGACCTTGTATCCACAAAAATTTTCAAAAAATTAGCTGAGGGCAGTAGCTCATTCCTATAGTCCAGCTATTCAGGAGGCTGAGATGGGAGGATTGCTTAAGTCCAGCAGGTTGAGGCTGCAGTGAGCTATGATTGCACCAGCGCACTCCAGCCTGGGCAACAGAGCAAGACTCCGTCAAAAAGAAAAGAGAAAAATCCACTTTGTGAATTACATATGGTAAACACCCAATACAATAATCAGTTAAGGCAATAACTTCTCATACCATTACTGGTTGAAAATATTATAAATTCAATCTGTCTGCTAAACCAAATGTTAACAAACCACAAAAATACTTTTCAGTAGGAATTAACATGGTGTACGTTTTACTTTGTTCTATTTTATGTAAGTTAGTATATAAGGAAGCTTTAAGACAGCATATTCTTAAGCTGTCTTAAAGGCAGGGTAAGAATATAAAGAAAGCCAAAAAGAAACCAAAAATTCAATAGTAGTTTGATAGAGTTTACTTTTTTTCTTGAGTTATGAAATTTTCAAAATCTCTAGAGACATATGAAGTTTCATGAATGAGGAAAAGAATATCTTCTTAAAAATGGGAATCACAGCAGTACCAATCAATAAACCACATTCCATCCTTACTTGACCAAGAGGGTATGTCTTCCATGATAAAACTGAAAGGAATCGGGAAAAGACAGTGAAACATGTTATAGTTGTGAGCTGTCTTGGGGAAAATGTCACCAGTAATTACAAAAATCAGGTATTAATAATGGTGTTTAGTGCCCGGTAAGCATTGAGTAACTGGCCATTTTGCATCTTGGGTATCTCTCTTTCTCTCTTTTTTTTTTAAGGAAATCAACGTGGCTTTCTTGAAAGGTGGAAAAAAGCATTAAAGATGCTTCTTGCGCTAACGATGGGCTAAAGGGTATGAGATAATTAACATGGGATCTTAACACTTTTACCTCCTTTCCAATTTTTATTTTAGGTTCGGGGGTACAATGCAGGTTTGTTACATGGGTAAATTGCATGCTGCAGGGTTTAGTGTACAGATTTTTTCATCACTCAGATAAGGAGTATAGTACTCCATAGGTTGTTTTTTGATCTTTAGTCTCCTCTTATCCTTTACCAACTTAAAACATTTTTATTTCAGTGTGCCATGAAGAAAAACTGCTGCAAAGAAACTGTCAAATGTTCAGAAATGTCTGACTACTCTCCGGGAATAGATAATTACACAGGTAAGCTGTAGGAAAAGTTATAAATACAAATTATCAGAAAACTGATGTTAATTGCAATAAGCATGTGGTTTAATAACATGGGCAACTGAAAGGACAGATGTCTATAGGGGCCACAGTAAGGCCCTGCAAGAGAAAGGTTCACAAATGATGTATAAGTTATATATGATAACTAAAATTTCAAAGAAAGTCTATATTTACAGTTCAAGTCTATTGAATTTCTTAAGAATTTTTTGTATACAAGCACCTTAAATTTGATTATATTTAGAAGGTTCAAGTAGATGTCTCTCCTAATGTACAAGTGAAATCAGATAGAGAAATTAAATCCCAAACTGGAACAAATACCTGTGCAATTATATCCATTCAAAAAACTACGAAGAATTGGCTTAGTAGTGTGTTCAAAAACTTCTGACTGAGTTGACGTTTCATCAAAAACAGCATCAAATACAAATTTAAGATCTTTATTTTGTCTCTTTATAACATTTTGATTTGTAGTTTTCTTTCCATGGAAAAAACTGACTTCTTCTTGTTTGGGATCAAAAACTAGGATATGTTTATCCACAACATGAACCACTTTATGAAATCCAGCTGCCTTTTCTTTAGTGTTTTCTGGACGTACACGAACTACTACTTTCATATGGTGGCATAGGTCTTCCTCAGTGACAGACATTGTTGATTATCTTGATTCCTATCTGTATAAATGCTTGAATACTTCTCTGAAATTAAAAAAGAAAATAAAGTTTTAATATCAGTTTTACTTTCATGCAAAGCAACTGGCATGTAGTATTCATTCAAAAAAGATGTTAATAATTCTGTTTCACTCACTTGGTAAACACTGGGGGAAAAATATATATATATATACACACACATAAACACACACAACACACATACACATATATGCACACATACACACATATGCACTTGACTACCCTAAAACAAACAATTAAATGGCACATACATATATAAAACTATGATAAAAATCTCTTTACCTGAAATATTAGTAAGATATTTGACTTAAACTCAAATACTACAGCTGAACCATATATAATCACAGATATGCTATCCTAAAACACAGATTTGATTTTCACAAGCCCTCCAGCACTATTTTAGCTTAGGTCATTGGAATGAATAGAAAGGGATCTCTCAGAACCATATCAAGGTATGATTGGAGAGCCTTAGCTTGTGAACTATTTTTAGTAAAAGTGATCTTGGCTGCAAGCCCCTTGGCAGTGGAAAGTGATACATCCAGGCTGGTCTCTACCTGTATCTCAGAGGCCCATAGGGTTAATAATAGTTCCAAGGATGCATTCAACTAGCTAGTTCAGGTCTGAAGGTGAAAAAGATGGCATAGACTCCTTGGTGTATTCAGAGACCTAGTCTCTGAATATAGATCCTAGTCTCCGCTTTCTAACTGTGTGCAAGTTTAAGGAATCAATGACAGCAGGTTTAAAAATTATGGCCTAATTTTATGACTGCTTCACATGCAAAGAAGAAAAGTAAACAAAGTAACAAAGATCAACAATTTGGAAGTCTCAACTATCCAGAAAATAATCTAGAATCTGAAGACCCAAAAACCAAAACAAACAAACAAACAAACAAAAAACCACACACAAAAAAACCCAAAACAAAGCAAAACACCCCAAAACAACAAGATCTGTTTAAGGACCAAAAGGAGGTGAGAGACTTAGGACGATCCTGCAATCCCACTTCTGAGTATATATCCAAAAGCATGAAAATCAGTATGTTAAAGAGATATTTGCCCTGCCATGTTCGCTACAACATTATTCTCAATAACTAAGATATATAAACAATCTAAGTGCCTATCGACAGATGAATAGATTGAAAAAATGTGGTGTATGCACTCAATGGAATACTATTCAGCCTTAAAAAAGAATAAAATTCTGTCATTTGTGACAACATGAATGAATCTAGAGGGCATTATGCTAAGTAAAATAAGCCAGGCACAAAAAGACAAATGTCACATGATCTCACTTATATGCAGAATCTAAAAATATGAATTCAGAGAAGTAGAGTAATGGTTATCAGTGGCTGAGGAGGGTGGAGTGGGTGTTAAAAGGGGAAATGTTGGTCAAAGGGTACAAAGTTTCAGTTATACAAGAGGAATAGTTTTGGTCATCACAGTAAGGTGACCATGGTTAATTGCTAAGAGTACATTTTAAATGTTCTGACAACAAAAAAATGGTATGTGAGGTGATGGATATGTTAATTAGCCTGATATGCTCATTCCAATATGTACACATGTATCAAAACATTACAGTGCATCCTATAAACTTACACATTTTTGTCATTTATAAATTAAAACAAAAGAGACAAAAATAATAAATTCACCCAAAACAACATTTGAGTAAGGACTTGAAGGAGGTGAGGGAGTTAGTCATACAGATATTGTAGGAAGCGTTTCCCCATAGAGAGAAAGACCCAGGGTGCTACTTTATATGTTGGCAAGAATGGAGTGAGCAAAGGCGAGTGTAGTAAGACATGAGATGAGAAATGGAGGCCATTAACAGAACTTTGGCTTGTATCTGGGTAAGACAAAGAACCACTGGAAGTCGTTTTGAGCACAGGAGTGACATAACCTATCACTCTCACTGCTATGTAGATAATATAATAGACTAGCCTACTGAAGTAATGTAGACAAGAGACAACTCTGTCAGCTCAGAATAGGGTAGTGGCAGCAGAGGTGGTAAGTGGTCAGATTGTGGGTGTATTCTGAGGGTAAAGGTGACAGAATTGACTGATAGGTAGACGTAGAGTGAAAGAGAAAGACAGGATTGAAGAATAACTACAAGGTTTTTGGCCTGAGTATTAGAAGGATAAAGTAGTCACCAACTGAGATGGAAATAAGAAGCAGGGCTTTTTTTGGCAGGGCAGGGGGTGGTGGGAGGCAGGGTCAGATCAGGGGTTCAGGTTTGTATAGCTTAAGTCTCAGAGTTTTGACAGACATCCAGGTGGAAATGTCAGGGCAGGTGGACGTCAAGAAAATAAGAAAATAAAGGCTGTCTTCAGTCTTAATGCAGTATTAAGCTTTAAAAACTTTTGAGAAATCCTAAATCAAGGAGGAAAACAGCAATCTATTGTGTTAAATACTGCTAATAGGTCAAGTACTTACTGAGAATAAACCATGGGATTTAGTAACACAGAGGCCATTGAGAAAAGCAATTTTGGGGCAGTGGTGGGGAAAAATCCTGAAAGAAGATTCAGAGACAAAGGATATGGAAAGGACTGTTCCAAAGGGAGGAGAAAAATGGTGTGAGTGAAGGGGGTGTGTGTGTCAAAAGATGTTTTGTTTGTATTTTTTTAAATGGGAGAAATAGCAATATTAAAGCTGAAATATGTCACAAAACCACTTAACCATATACTTTTGGACAGAATTCAAATAGGGACAGAATTCAAAGGAATCTAAAAGCAGCAGATGCTAGACATATCTTTGCCTTTTTCGGACTCTGTCTTTAGCCAAAAATAGAATACTGAAAAGGAAGGGATGGTCATTTGGATTCTAACAGTCAGGTCCCAGGTGAATTACTACTTGTTCTTCATCCCTGAGCTTTTGTTGAGCCAAGTCTCACAAAGTACCTACACCTCACTTTTATGACCTTGGACAAATTACTTAACCCCATAAGTCTCAGGTTTCTATTTGTATAAAAGAGATGATAATACTTCAACGTTTGTTGCAAAGGCTAACAGAGATAAGTATTAAGGTATTCAGTAAATATCAATTCTCCTATCTGCCCCCTTCCTGCTTCTTCTTGCCAAAGAGACTGGGTTCATCTTTGAGTTTTTCTCAATGGGCTTATGACTATCACTTTGGGTAGGCCAATTCTTCCTTGTTTAGAACTGCCCTGTTATAGGGCATTTAGAACTGCTATGTTAGAGGATGTTTAGCATTTCTCTCCCCTGTCTACTAAAGGCCAGCAGTGTCCCATATTCCTGTGATACCAGAAACTATCTCCTACACACATTTCTAAAAGCTTTTAGAAATATTCAACAATATTTTAACTTTAATAGATATACTATTTTTAAATGATAGATTAAATATACATAAATAAAAGTGTTAACAAAGTAAACATAAAATATTAAGTGATTATTTCAAAATAAACCTTAGCATCTCAAGGCTGGAGGATATCCCTCCCTGATTAATTAGTTAATTAATTCATGACAACTATTACATGTTGGAGACAGGCAGCCTAGGTTAAAATCCCAGCTCTATGATGTACTGACTGTGATAGTGGATAAGTTACTTAACCTCCTTGTGGGCTCAGCTTCTCCATCTGTAAAGTAAGACTAACAACAGTACCTACCCTATAAAGTTGTAAAGATTACACACTTAGAACAATACTTTGTACAGAGTATGAACTACAAGTGTTTGCTATTATTATTTACAGTGTAGTGAGGGAAACAGCTATTAATAAAATAAATACTGACACAAACATGTAAAGGTATAACTGTGACAAGTGCTATTATAGGGAAAAGGTTAACAGTGCTTTATAAGACTATAATGAGGGGATTATTTAAGTAACATTCCAGGGAGAAATATTGGACAATTACCTAAAGGAGTGAGGACTAAGCTGTGATTTTTTATTTCGCTCAAACTCCTACCTAAGGGGTCTGGAGAGTCACACCCTATAAATAATGGATTTTCATCAGATGCATTTTATTTGACTCTGTATATTGTGACTTGCTTTTCAATCTGACTCTGGCATAACATTTTCAGACAAGGAAAAAATATTTAACCCCCAAAATGTATTTACTTGCCATGCCTTGAAATTGCCCTCACAGTCTCTTGTGGGAAAAATCCACATTCCATAGAGAATACCCTTCCTTCTTTGTTTTCCTCTTTTCTTTGCAGATCCAGTAGATAATCAACTAAAAGCCAGGCACCCTTTTAGCTCTGAGGAGAAACATTTTACAACTTGCTCTCTGAAGTTTGCTGAGAGCTTCATCTGCAAAATAAAACTTGGGTCTCCACAATTATCTTTAACCTGAATATTCCTTTCTATCAATCCCAGGTCTTTAGACAAACTCAACCAATTGTCAACCGGAAAATGTTTAAATTTACCTATAGCCTGGAAGCCCCTGCTTTGAGTTGTCCCGCCTTTCTGACTCAAACCAATGTATTTCTTAAACGTATTTGATTGACGTCTCATGCCTCTCTAAAATATATAAAACCATGCTGTACCCCGACCACCTTGCACACATGCTCTTAGGACCTCCTGAGGACTGTGTCATGGGCCATGGTCACTCATATTTGGCTCAGAATAAATCTTTTCAAATATTTTACAGAGTTTGACTCTTTTAGTCAACAGAGTTTAAGTATAATGTCAAATATAAGTTTGTTTCACAACTAGTTGCATATTTTAACAAAGACATTGATGTTAATTTTTAAAGTATCATGTATTTCCCTACCTTTTAAAAACAAATAAGTGGATAGAATTTTCTTAATAAAAATGCCTAGGGTCAACAGAATCATCAAATGTAAAAATTAATCTATGTTCAAATATACTTACATCTACAGGAATTAATGAGATCGTTCCTATATTATTATGTGGTGCCTTCTTTGTTTTCTAGGATGGCTAAAAGAAATGAGCATTTAGTTGATTCTGAATAAGGCACACAGAAAGTAAATTCTTTAACCATGTTTAATATGAAGCAGCAAAAGAAAAGCCTAAATATTGTTATCTGCGCAAGAATATGTGGATTCACAAATTCTTTTCAGACAGCTGTTCAGAAGATAGTATTATAGCCTCTGATCAGTTTTGCCACATCTACTCCTAAGTGGTATTTCTTGAACAGAATCAAAAGAGCAAACTGGTAGGATTTCATTGGTGGAACTAAAACATGAAAGACAAATACTTCCAACATCATCGTTCATTATAATCAGGTTGAGCATTCCAAATCTGAAAATCCAAAATCTAAAACTTTGTGAGTACCAACATGACACTCAAAGGAAATGCTCACTAGAGTATTTTGGATTTTCAGATTAGAGATCCTCAACCAGTAAGCACAATGCAAAAAAAAAAAAAAAAAAAAAAAAAAAAATTCCAAAATTCAAAAAATCTTCTGTTACCAAACATTTTATATAATAGATACTAAACCTGAAGAAGAATATTTGTCTAGTCTAGAGAGAGTAGCATATCAAAAAAGAGGAATGAAGGGGCTAAGGAAGGGGCTTCACTTGCCAATGTATAAAACAAAAGTGTTAGATTATATGATATGGAAGGTCTTTTTCTAGCTCCAAAATTTTATGATTATTATGCATGATTAGAAAAGGGTACAAGAGAATGATAAGACGTGACAGTTAATAGACTTTTACTTTATATCCCTATTCTCTCGTAGAGAGTCTAGTATATAGTAAATTTTCAAATATACCAATTAATGAATTAATAAACTATAAAAAGTGCTCACAGACCCCAAAAAGCAATTTACTCATTTAGAGTAGAGGGAAACAGAAAACGTATATCTCCAAGAGAAACAACATATTAGAGTACAGTAGTTGACAACAACAGGCAATCACAATGAGAATCCTGAGGCATCAAAAAGAAAAAAATAGGAAAGAAATAATGTTCCCAATATCTTGTTTAGAAAATTAAAGAAATGGGAAGATCATGTTTTATTTTCATCATTGAGTGTGGTTAAAATACTTTATTACTTAGCAAAGCTAATATTCAATTTTCTGGAAGATTCATTTACGTAGAACAGCTCATGCCTCTGTAATGTTTAATGAGGTATTAAAATCTATTTATTCTGAATACTTGCATGGTAATAAGCCAAGTTAAACAGGTCAATTTTTAACTTATATGTAGCTAGTGCTCATCTCAAAGATTTACCCCTAATTATATGCAAGTACAATAATAAATTTTATTTAATTCATTGATTGTATGCACTGATACTTTCTTCAAAAGCTTTCAGATCATGATATGTATTGCATGTCATTTACCTGCTCTAAACTATCCAGTGACTTCTCACAATAAGAATAAAACACAAACTCCTTACCATGGCCTATAAATTCCACATATGGCCCTGTCTACGTCTCTGACAATGACTTCTACTGTTGTCTCTCCACTTCATTATTCTGCTTCAGCTGCAATGACTTTCTTAGCATTCCTAAAACACTTCAGTCTTGTTTTGGCCTCCTGGCTTTTGCATTTTTGCTTACTGGTAGGCATTACCTCCAGATATTTGCAAATTGTAATCCCTCACTTCATTTTTCAGGTCTCTGTTCAAATGCCACTTTACAGAGGCTTTCCCTAAAGAATCAATCCAAAAGTGTCACCCTGCCTTTGCCTCTCCAATCCCTTACCAGGTTTATTTTTCTTCCTCGAATTTAGCAGTAATTGGAAAGTATATATTATCGGGTTACATATTTATTGCTTGTTTCCCCTCTAGAATGTAAGCACTTGAGAGCACAGAGTTCATCTGTACACTAGCACCTAGGACACTGCTTGTCAAATATTTAGGACCCAATATATACTTGTTGAATAAATGAATGAATAAACCAATACAGATTTAATAGACTTATAGCATGTTACCATTTGTATTTTTAAAAGATACATATGTATATGCATGGTCATTCCCAGAAAGGTACACAAGAAATTGGTAATACCACTTTCCCCGTGGAGGGAAATATGAAGGTCTGAGTGAGAGACAGGTTTATTTTCCATTTCATACTCAAAACAGACAAACAACAACAACAAAACCACTATTAAAATTTACCTTAATCACAACATTTCATTTAGTAACAATAAGTTATATTTTCTATTGAGCTCATATCCCACAAATAGAAATGTACTAAACAATTGACATACTCTTATTAAATCCTCATAACAACCCTATGACATAAACACTGCACTGTCATTCCTATTTTATTAAGGGAGAAAGTGTAGTACAGAGAAATTAACTGGCTAAAGTCACACAACTAAGGAAGCACATGACATGGGATTTGAACTCAGACTGACTGAATCTAAAGGCCAAGTACTTAATCACTACTCTCCGTCATGTAAATATATAACACTCAGAAATTTTATTATGGAAGTTAAAAATATATATTGCTTATTTTTTTTAGAAATTTTAAAACATTTAATTGGCAAAGATTGTATATAATCAAGATGTACAGTACAATGTGATGATCTCATATGCTTACACATTATGTAATGATTACCTCAATTAAATTAATACATCTATCACCATTCATACTGTACATTAAATGCCATGAACTTATTTATCTTATAACTTAAAGTGTACCCTTTGACCAAAATCTCCCTATTTCCCCCAAAACTCAGCTTCTGGTACTACTCTCTTATCTTTGCTTACTTTTGATAGAAACCTCAGTGCCTGACATAGGAGCTCTTGAATGTTAAAATAAAACTGATTATGATTTCTCTGTACTTGTCAGGTATCACACAGTGGCCATTCTCAATAAGTATGCTTTTATATAACAATGCTTAGATTAGGTTGATACGGTGATAATTATTAATAATGAACAACAATGCTTATCATTTGAGTACATACACTCTGTGTCAGGCATTATAGTAAACACTTGACATTTGTCATTGCATTCAATCCTTGTAATAATCACGTAAGGTTGTATCATTTCCATTTTACAAAAACAAAGACTTAGCCTTAGGATAAGTAACTTTTCCAAGATGACATAACAAGTGGGGAACCAAATGTCAAATATAAGTCAATTAGGTCAAAGATTCACCCCTAATTTTATGAAAGTATTATAATAAATTTAATTCATTGATTGTATTCACTGATACTTTCATCAAAAGCATTCAGATCATGTGATGCATCATATGGCATTCATCTGTTCTAAAGTCTCCAATGACTTCTCACCATAAGAATAAAACACAAACTCCTCACCAGGTACAAATCCAAAGTCCATGTTCTTAACAACTAGGTTCTACTGGAACCAGAAGAGAATGCTTCCAAACAGTGATACAGAAGTAGAGTGACAGTTACGATATATTAAATACAAACTCAAACCTAAATTAGATTCAGATTCAACAAACACTGTATAGGACTGAAAACGATACTCAACATTATCATCTACAGTCTTCATCCATCTTAAAGCTATCTTTGGAATATCAGTCTTGGGGGCACTACTACCACTAACTTACAACCATCAGGGAAGAATAAAAAGTTCAACTGGAGGGAAGGCCGGCATTGACAGCTGAGCTATTTTTTTTTTCCTCTTAGTTTTCACAGTTGTCAGCAAAAAAAAAAAAAAAAAAAAAAAAAAAAAAAAGTCATTTTTATTGTGTCCCTTAATTGGAGTATTTCTATGATGTGACAAGATGCACTTTTAATATAAAAATATTATGTATTTGTAAATACTTTTCAACAACAGAAGAGGAAGGGCTGGGTGCCCTGCCTCACACCTGTAATTCCTGCACTTAGGGAGGTCGAGGCGGGCAGATGGCTTGAAGTCAGGAGTCCGAGACCAGCCTGGCCAACATAGTGAATCCCCGTCTCTACCAAAGATACAAAAATTAGCCAAGTGTGGTGGCAAATGCCTGTAATCCCAGCTACTCGGGAGGCTGAGGCACGAGAATTGCTTGAACCCGGGAGGTGGAGGTTGCAGTGAGCGGCGATCACGCCATTGCACTCCAGCCTGGGTCACAGAGAGAGACTTCGTCTCAAATAAATGAATAAATAATAGAAGAGAGATTAATTACTACCAATAAAGGCAGATAATCTTTAAAAATTTTTTTCTTTGTGATTGTGCTTTGTAGATAATCTTTATTTATTGAAATAGTTCTTACAAAATAATACGAACTTAATAAGAAGCACTATCTAGTCATTGGATATCACAGTCTCTAGCACCAAAGTTTATAAAAACCTTCCAAAAACGAAATAGGAGGTTAGATGATGTGAATGACACTAACAATTAAAATCTGTAGTGTGCCTAAATTTCTACCTAATTATTCCATAATCTAAACTATATATTATACCACAAAATCAGTCCGTTCTGGTTAAATACTCTCTTCTCATATAATAAACAGTAGTCAGTCTTGGCTTCTCTGTAACTGAGAGACTAATGAGCTCCTACAAAAAAAAAAAAAAAAAAAAAAAAAAAAAAAAAAAAAGTCCCGCGGAAACCAAGAACAGACTATAGGACGGATTCTATGTTTACAGTTTAATTTCATTTGCAGAACATTTGCCACACACTATCTCTTCCGTACCTCATCTGATCCTCGGCAATCCCGTTAGGCAGAGCGAGTTTTATCTTGATGCTACCTACAACTGGGGCTCGGGAGGGGTTCCCGATTGACCAGTGCAAGACTAACAGTTAAAGCTCGTCAGACAAAACTTTTATGCAGTGATGAACAAAAACTCCTCGTTTGATAGGTAACCCAGGGGTACGCTTATATGCGCATCTGAAAGGAAACAGCCCGATTTTGGAGTCCGGAAAAAAGCTGACGCTGCAACGTGCTGGACAGTTAAAGTTCTCTGCCAAAGTCTGGGAAAGGGGCCAAGATGCCCTTTAAAAGTTAAGACCTTCCTCTCAGAACTTAAGGAAGGAGATCCCTGCCCTTCCAGCTGAGCAGTGGAGTATTACGGTCAAGCAGTGCTGTGCTTTTAGCAGGTTCTGAATCCCTTTTTCCTTTCACTTTCTCCCCAGGGACCCTGATCCCCCACCCACCCCTCAACGCTTCTGTGTTTGTCAAGAAGCCCACCTAGTCTTCTAGACCTGAAGCGGCAGGATCCTCCGTTCCCAATAATACAGGTCACCAAAAGCAGTGTCCCAGAGTCCAGTTTTACCTTCATGTGCCTCTCACTCACTTCAGGCCCAGGCCAGCATACCGCAACCACTTCACTTTAATGTCCGCCTCCCGGCGCTTCAGACTCAACCACAATATTCAAACCCAAGCCACTTTCCTCAGCGCCTCGTTTCATTGGCTGCCGCCCGCGTGATGTCATCACGTCGGACGCTGTCACGGCTCGCGGCAGCTTGCCGCCAAGAAGCTGAGCCTGGCGGCGCTGGGTAAGCGCTTCGCTTTCTCGTCACCGTGGCAACGCTCGAGGCCGTTTCCGGAGGCGGTGGCCAAAGTGGGCGGGGCTAGACCGGAGCTGCCTGTGGGAGGCAGTTACTTGAGATCACCAGGCCTTCTCTGGACCGGCGGGTGCAGGGCCCGGTCCCAGAGTACAGGGTGTGAGTGAGACTGGTGCGGGCAGGGGTTGGCCTATTCCCTCTGCTAGGGGGAGAGGTGGAGTTTGGGTGTGGATTAATGGGTTCTGGGTGTTTATTTTCTTTTCTCTGAGTAGTGAGGCCTCCAGGAAGTTGTAGGGACCTGTTCCTTCCAGACATATTCATATGGGCCAAAATGTGGGGTCTCTTCACCTGAATTAATTGGAGATCTTTTGGGTTGAGGCCTCAGGCTTCATTTCTCAGGACTTCCAGGCCTACTCCCATTAGTACTGACTGTGAAACTATTTTCTGTTTGGTTGCTTTTTACATTCTCTGTCTAATGATGGCATAACAATAAATTTATTTAAAGATTTTGGCTTGGTTTGTTATTAGGTGAAGTGATTTTTTTTAAGTCCCAGGTTACGGATATTATTTAAGAATATATACTTTAAAAAGAGAGAAAATACCTGGAACAAATGGGAAATATGTTTGCTAAAATAACTTTGGCAGGTTATTTTTAATAACAGTATCTGAATTTCATGGTTCTATATATTACTGTTATTGTATCTATTCATTTAGCAATTATTTAGATTTTAGACACACAATAGTATACAATAGAATCAAACTTTCTTCCATCTTGGAGCTTATATTCTGTTGATTCAATATCACTTTATAAATAGGATGACTCTTATCCATGCAGAGCATTATAAATGCAACAATGTATGGAAACCTCTGTATTATGGACATTTATTTCCTGTTGAGGAAAATCGGGAGTATTGTGTATTGTATATGATGCATGTTATATTATTCTTTCTGATCACTAGACAGGATCAATAAAGCTACTACTTATTTTTGGCTGTATTATGTGTATCTTAGCTAATGAAATGGTTATTTGTGTGCTGCTGGGCTTGGTAATAAAATCGAGATGTCTTTATTTCCAGTAAGAACTCACTGTGTAGTACTTTATGTTTTGACTTCCCAGGTATTTTATTTGTCCCTTTACATATGGTCTCATTTAATTCTCAAAACAGCCTATGAGATGTAGGTACTGTTATTTTAATTTTTCTGAGAGAAAACTGAAGTTTTCAGAAAATCCCTAACACAAAATTTTGTCTTGAACTATACAGGCAAGGCAATTCAGAATTGAGTCATTTGTCTCTGAGATACTGTCTAGATTAAGTGACATTAAGAGACTATCTTAATCCAGTCTGAAAATATGCATATTTTGCCAGTTGCTTGTAAAATTGCATGGATCATTGGTGAAGAATAGAAGTGTTTTAAATTTTGTATTTTTTGACATCCACGTTGTATAAGGTTTATCAGTGCCACATATGTTTTCACACCTAATCCAAGTACTTTAGATTTCAAATTTAGTGTTACACTTGCCATTTAGCAGTGTTCAGATGATGAGGTCCGTATTTTAAAGGAATTGTACATTTGGTTAGAGCAGACAGATTTTGACATTACAATCAATCCCACTACTATGCCACCTTGCTTCTTGTAATTTCTAAACATACAGAGCTAATGAGACAGAAATTCCCACTTTTAGTTAAAAATTGTAGTATAACTGCTGTGTTATCAGAACACAAGTTTAATATACTTTCATTGTAAACCGAAGAGTAGAGATAAGGATAAATTAAAAGTTAGATTTAAAGTTGTTTCGGACCAAAAAATAAAAATGGAAAAAGTAAAAGTGAATTGAAACATGGCAATAGTGAGGTCTTATTTATTTCCCCCAGGAAAGTCGTTTGGAAACCCCAGCGCCAACAGGACCCTTTGGCAGCTGAGGCTGGAAGCAGCGGAACCAAAGGCAGACGGTCCTGAGTTGCTGGGGCGGACGTGGACCCAATCTGTCCGTCCTTGCAAGTTTCCCCCAGGGGCAGGACCTAGACGTGCGGCACATTCAGGTTCTTCAGGACCGTAGTGGTAGTCACTGGCCCAAGTTAGAGGCCAGCTGAGAAGTCTTCCTGCCTCAGGTGAGGAGAAGGTGACCAAGTCCCGGGAACTCTTTTTGGAAACCACCAAACCTTTGGGGGTACTCCACAGGGGTCGCTGGATTCGCCCGGAGCAAAGGATATATACGCCCCTGTCCCCTTTCCCTCTCTTCAGCACGCCTTCAACCTGGGTTTGGAAGTTTCCGAATAGTTTTTCGTCGTCACAGTGTAATTCTCAGGCAGAAGCGTGTATTTTTCTCTTTCCTTAGAACCTCTTTCACTTTCTCAGTGATTGTGTGCCAGCCGCCACGTCGCGTTTTTGCCCTTAAAAATTACGTTTTCAAACAGGATTTCCTTGCAGGAGAAAATTGACTGCAATGATTATAATTGTTAGAGCCCTTGAGGAAGTATCCTTCATGGGCATCACTCACCTGTGTGTTTTCACAATTAAAAGAGTAATCTGGCCAATTTTGTGCTCTTAACAGCCAAAAGTGAACTTTGCTTGTAGAGAAAAGTTAAATTACTTAACTAGGAGATCACAGAGGCAGCTTTCCTGACTCCCTGCTTCCTTCCTTATGACCAGAGGGAACTTAATCTTCAATCATTTAGGGTGGCTGGCTCCTAGCAGACTGCAGGAGAGCTCTAAGTTGTCTGGTAGGAAACTGGGCTACAAAAGAGAAGAATATAATTTTCTTTAGAG
The DNA here is from genome assembly GCF_037993035.2 of Macaca fascicularis. NCBI lineage: Eukaryota > Metazoa > Chordata > Mammalia > Primates > Cercopithecidae > Macaca > Macaca fascicularis. The sequence goes on along the minus strand of NC_088388.1, from coordinate 37,476,606 downwards.
CATACCACTCCCCTACCTTCCATTTTTTAGGGAGGTATTGCAGGAAACAAGAGGAAAATGAACTATTTGTCACCCTTTCTCCAGGTTGACCCAAGTTGGCAGGTAATTAGTTCATAATAAAATATTCAGGCTTTGTGCCTTGACCATAGCTGAATAAACACATAGAAGCTGAATGCAGTAGAAAAAGAATTAAATGCAAGTGATAGCGTTTTTTGTTTGTTTGTTTGTTTTTTTTCCCCCGCTACTCTGCTTTTTCCGGTATGGTTCTTACTCTTTTGTTAGAATTGATGACACTTCTTTTAGTTATCAAAATCTAGACATATAGGATATGTGTGTTCCAGATTTCACTTTTTAGGCCTATACATTGTACGTTCGTTACTGGGAACCCTGCAGCATACTGTTATTTTTAAGTGGAGCAGAGCCAAGCCATAGGATGTCGGTTCCTTAATAAAATGAATCTAATTTATGAGATATTACAAATATATAGTCAATTTAATTGAAGTACTATTAAATTACATAAGTAGATTAAATAGTTCCAGTGGGCTATGTTTATAGCATGGAGATTGAGTTCAGGCTCTGGGGATAGACTGTGTTACAATTTTAGCGTTATGGCTCTCTAGCTATGTAGCCTTTGGCAAATTACTTCTCTGTTTTCCCTATCTATAAAATGGGAATAATAATATTTCAAGAGTTGTGAAAGGATTGAATGAGGTAGTGCACGTAATGTGGTTATAATAGTAAGTGGTGCTTAGTAAGTGCCAAATAAATGTTAGCTATTATTTTGTAAACTGTTGGAAACAGTAAGTCAGAGGGTAGTTGAGCTTACTTTTGTAAGCTTTCCGGAAACCTTAGGCATAATTAATAATTTGGCTATTTTGTTGCTGCCAAGCAACCAAAAATCTACTTAGATGACTCATTTTTTTCCCCCCACATTTTTTCGGTGTCACATTTGCCACACAATTCTGCAGATTATAGCTTTGGTAAAGTTAACATATTCTCAAGGTAACATCTTATTGATGTTATATCATATTTGTATTTCTTTGTGTTTTATTACATGTGATCAGCTTTTCAACGTTTTTAATTTTTTTTTAATTGCAAAAGAAAAGACAGACATATTTAAATGGGATTTATGCTGCTTGTAGTATTTTGAGAACATACGGTTTTTGGTGGGGTCAGTCATACAGGTGAAATTTCCCAAAGTGAGGATTGATAACAATACTAATTCTGTGGAGTCTGGAATTAATCCATTCATTCATTTTCTTCAGAAAACAGTCATTAAGCACTGATATGCATCTTATTTTGTGTATAAAAGGTGTGGGTCATATTCTTAAATAACTAATAACCTGTGAGGAAAGAATAGTGTTAACTGGGTAGTATCAAATGGTGTTTACTGTGGTAGTATCAAAAACTTTGCTTGAAACCAACTGGGTATAAAATGCATGATGTTTTTTCAAAAGGTGTGTTAGTAATATATTTATACAAATCCTTTTTTTCTTCTGCATTTTAAAGAGTTATGGATTGCTTAAGAAAATGGAGCACATATGGTAAATCCAAGGAATATATCAATTATTTATTTTTTGGGTGCAGAGGACAGATAATTAAAGGTAGACATGAAATACCAAAGTGTGCTCAGTTGAGTGTTTATACAGTTACAGTTTAAACTGATGTACACTCCACTGATACAGGGTACAGGGAGATGATCTCATCAGAGAATCAGACTGACAGACTGATTATCTTTTTTTTTTTGGATGTGCATGCGTAGTCTTTTCTCAGGGATAGTCTCTGAAGATGAGAATTTAGCATTGTGAGAAAAACAAATAGAAGAGCTTGAAATAGAAGACCATCTGAACCTAAAATATAATACTTATAATCTGTTCAGTCATCCAGATTACTTTTCAAATAGACAGTTTTAATTCATTGAATCTACTTTTTAGCCTTAATTAAAATTCAAAAAAGTGTATTTCATAAAAATGTTGACCTAATAATCAATTTTCATATCCCTAATGTTTGAAATGTTAATGATATTAGAACGTATTAGGCTACATTAAAAATTGTATTTAAATTATGTCTCTGGGTCCTCTTAGGATCCTTGCTTTGCATATATAAGAAGGGTTTGTTACTTTTACTTGTTTAAGATGTTCGGATCATGAGTCTTAAGTTTTTTTTGATGTACTAAATATTGCATATTAACTTGATTTTCCCCAAGTATTAGAACATTCTTTTTAAAAAAATCCAACGATCATGTTTTAATTTTTTTTTCTAGATTTGTTTACCTACAGAATGCTTCGGTATCCGTATTTTTGTAGAATGTATAAAGAATGTCTTTCATGTTGGTTGGCATCTGGCATACCTAATTTAGGTGTCTGGCCAAAGAGAATACATACTACAGCAGAAAAATATGGAGAATATGAAGCCCAGGAGCAAACAGATCAAACTCAAGCCCAGGAGTTACACAGATCTCAAGATAGAGATTTTGAAACTATGGCTAAATTACATATTCCAGTAATGGTGGATGAAGTTGTGCATTGTTTGTCACCACAAAAAGGACAGGTGAGTTGAATTTTTATTTCTTAACACATTTTTTGTTGAGATAAAATTCGCTTATTGTAATATTCATAATTTTAAGGTATACAGTTCAGTGCCCTTTAGTATACAGATGAACCCCAACTTTTGATGGTTGGTGCGGAAGTGATACACGTTCAGTAGAAATTGTACTTTTGAGTACCATACAACCATGCTTTTTTAAAGTTTCAGCACAATATCCATATAAATTACATGAGGTAGTCAATAACTTTATTATAAAATAGGCTTTGTGTTAGTTGATTTTGCCTAACTGTAGGGTAATGTAAGTGTTCTCAGCATGTTTAAGATAGGTTAGGCTAAGCTATGATGTTCAGTAGGTTAAGTACTTAAATGCATTTTTGCCACATGGTGTTTTCAAGTAATGAAGGGTTTGTCAGGACATAACCCCCATGTAGGTTGAGGAGAATTTGTATTCATAAGCTTATGACCACTGTTTGATTGAGGAATGTGTTTATCACCACAGTAGGAAACCCCAAACCCATTAGTATTCACTCCCCATTGACATCCTTCCCCTAGCCCCTGACAACCACTAAGCTATTTTTTATCTCTATGAATTTGCTTATTCCAGACATTTCATTTAAATGGATTCATAGATAAGTGGCATTTTTTATCTGTGTTCTTTTTACTCAGCATGTTTTCAAGGTTCTTCCATGGTGTTGCATGTATCTGTACTTGGTTCCTTTTTATTGCTGAATCATTGCATTGTATTGATTTGCCACATTTTGTTTATCCATTAACCAAATGATGAGCATTTATATTGTTTCTGCTTTGTGGCTGTTGTGAATAATGCTACTATGAACATTCGTGTACACGTTTTCTTTTTTTTTTGAAACGGAGTCTTGCTCTGTCACCCAAGATAGAGTGCAGTGGCATGATGTTGGTTCACTGCAACCTCTGCCTCCTGGGTGCAAGCGATTCTCTTGCCTGAGCCTTCCAAGTAGCTGAGACTATAGGTGCACACTACCGTGGCTGGCTAATTTTTGTATTTTTAGTAGAGATGGGGTTTCACCATGTTGGCCAGGCTGGTCATGAACTCCTGACCTCAGGTGATCCTCCCGCCTTGGCCTCCCAAAGTGTTGTGAATACAGGCGTGAGCCACCATGGCCGGCCTTGTACAAGTTTTGGTATGGACATATGTTTTCAGTTCTCTTGGTTATATATATCTAGGAGTGGAATTCCTCTAGGCTTAACTTTTTGAGGCTGTGAAAAACTGTTTCTCAGAATTGATTAGTTTTGTCAAATGACAGTCTTAAAAGAAAAAGAACGTTACATTGGCTGAATAGTTAGGGTATGAAAACTGAATCCAGCAGAGCTTCTTGAGAATTTTATTTCATAATCCTTTCAGGAATGGCTGGACACAAAGATATGAATCTGAATTCCTGTTCCCTGTTTTCTAAGCCTTGCTTTTCAACTACCCTGAAGTATTAGAGTTCCCCAGAGAAACAAAACCAACAGACAGTTGAACCTTGAACAATGTGGGAATTTGGAGTGTTGACCCCTACAGAGTTGAAAATCCATGTGTAACTTTTGACTCTCCAAAAAATTACTCATAATCTGCTGTTGACCAGAAACCTTACTGGAAACATAAACACATATTTCTTTTTTTCTTTTTCTTTTCTTTTCTTTTTTTTTTTTGAGATGGAGTTTCGCTCTTGTTGCCCAGGCTGGGGTGCAATGGCATAATCTCACCTCACTGCAACCTCTGCTTTCCGGGTTCAGTTGATTCTCCTGCCTCAGCCTCCCTAGTAGCCGGGATTACAGGCATGTACCACCATGCCCGGCTAATTTTGTATTTTTAATAGAGATGGGGTTTCTCCATATTGGTCAGGCTGGTCTCAAACTCCTGACCTCAGGTGACCCACCCGCCTTGGCCTCCCAAAGTGCTGAGATTACAGGTGTGAACCAATATACCCTGCCATAAACACATATTTCATATGTTATGTGTATTATATACTGTATTCTTATAATATAGTAAGCTAGAGAAAATAAAATATTAAGAGAATCATAAGGAAGATAAAATATATTTACTATTTATTAAGTGGAAGTAACTCATCATAGTAGTCTTCATCCTTGTCTTGTTAAGTAGACTGAGGAAGAGGAGGAGGGGTTGGTCTTGCTATTGCAAGGGTGGTAGAGGCTGAAGAAAATCCACAAATAAGTTGACTTTTGCAGTTCAAACCTGTGTTGTTCAAGGATAAATCGTGTGTGTGTGTGTGTGTGTGTATACCCATACACATACACGTATATATATATATGCATGTATACACACACACACACACACACAACCCTACCGATTTTGGATTTACCAGTGCTCCACAATCTTCTAAGCCAATTCTTTAACATAAGTCTCTCTCTTTATAGAAAGAGAGGATTAAAGGATTAAATAAGATCTTCGATTATGACCTTAGATCATAATCTAGATATTTAATTTAGATTAAATTAAATAAGGTCTAAGATTATTGTTTAAAGTCATAATCGAAGACCTTATTTAATCCTGCCAGAAATACTGTAAGGTAAGTGTGATCTCTTTAAAGCAATGTAAGAAATACTGGTTGATATAATATTCAAAACATAAAAGCTAGAAACTTTCTGATATGTATATTCATTCACAAGAGAAAAAAGTTTTGTAGATTGTTTTCCATTTTTAAAGATAATTTAATGCTTATATTTCTTAATGTACTGACTTCAGAAATGTGATCCCTTATTCTAGCAGGTACTGTTTTTATCTAAATCAGTTATTTTTATATCTCACCTTTCTTCTTTTTCCAACATATTGCTTAGTGGTTAAGAGCAAAGATTCTGGAACTGGACTGCCTAGGTTCGAAGCTCTTGTCTAGGAAACATGTGCATGTGTGCACACACCCAGCTTTTCTTTTTCCTGAAACTTTTTCATGTTGGATCAGGCAGTTTTCATGAACTAAATTTAAGCTATATGTATAAGGTGTACTACAATGGCTGGATGTTGCTCATACAAAAGCCATCAGGGATATGATGTGGGTTGCTTCGTAAAAATATTGTTTACCTTCTCCTCAGGCAGTATACACAGGCAAATTTACACACAAAATAAATACAGCATTCTTTTAAAAAAATTTTTTAAAATTTTAATTGTTCTAGAGAGAGTCTGTCTCTGTTGTTGAAGCTGAAGTACGCTGGTGTGATCATAACTCACTGTAGTCTGGAACTCCTGGGCTCAGGTGATCCTTGCTATCTCAGCCTCCTGAGTAGCTGGTCCTAGAGGTGTGAGCTGCTGCATCCAGCTAAACCCTGTATTCTTAAATGAATTTATGTGTATAAAGTATTTAGCTCAATGCTGTCATGTAGTGGTACTCCAAATATACATGAAAATGTAAATTAAAGTATTAAATTGGATAAAACTTCTTGTTGAATGTGAGTGACTTCATCAAAATGAAATTCTCTTGGTGTTTTAAAAAAGATCCATAATGCAGGGATAACAATTAAAATCCATAAATAAGTGTGAGTTTTATTTTTATTATTTATTTATTTATTTTAATTATTATTATACTTTTTAAGTTCTGGGGTACATGTGCACAACGTGCAGGTTTGTTACATATGTATACATGTGTTATGTTGGTGTGCTGCACGCATTAACTCGTCATTTACGTTAGGTATATCTCCTAATGCTATCCCTCCTCCCTCCCCGCTCCCCACAATAGGCCCTGCTGTGTGATGTTCCCCTTCCTGTGTCCAAGTGATCTCATTGTTCAATTCCCACCTGTGAGTGAGAACATGAGGTGTTTGGTTTTCTGTTCTTGCGATAGCTTGCTGAGAATGATGGTTTCCAGTTGCATTCATGTCCCTACAAAGGACACGAATTTTTTATGGCTGCATACTATTACATGGTGTTTATGTGCCACATTTTCTTAATCCAGTCTGTCACTGATGGACATTTGGGCTGATTCCAAGTCTTTGCTATTGTGAATAGTGCTGCAATAAACATATGTGTGCATGTGTCTTTATAGCAGCATGATTTATAATCCTTTGGGTATATACCCAGTAATGGGATGGCTGGGTCAAATGGTATTTCTAGTTCTAGATCCTTGAGGAATCGCCACACTGTTTTCCACAATGATTGAACTAGTTTACAGTCCCACCAACGGTGTAAGAGTGTTCCTGTTTCTCCACATCCTCTCTAGCACCTGTTGTTTTCTAACTTTTTAATGATTGCCATTCTAACTGGTGTGAGATGGTATCTCATTGTGGTTTTGATTTGCATTTCTCTGATGGCCAGTGATGATGAGCATTTTTTCATGTGTCTGTTGGCTGTATGAATGTCTTCTTTTGAGAACTGTCTGTTCATATCCTTTGCCCACTTTTTGATGGGATTGTTTGCTTTTTTCTTGTAAATTTGTTTGAGTTCTCTGTAGGTTCTGGATATTAGCCCTTTGTCAGATGAGTAGATTGCAAAAATTTTCTCCCATTGTGTAGGTTGTCTGTTCACTCTGATGGTAGTTTCTTTTGCTGCACAGAAGCTCTTTAGTTTAATTAGATCCCATTTGTCAATTTTGCCTTTTGTTGCCGTTGCTTTTGGTGTTTTAGACGTGAAGTCCTTGCCCATACCTATGTCCTGAATGGTATCACCTAGGTTTTCTTCTAGGGTTTTTATGGTTTTAGGTTTAACATTTAAGTCTCTAATCCATCTTGAATTAATTTCGTATAAGGAGTAAGGAAAGGATCCAGTTTCAGCTTTCTACTTATGGCTAGCCAGTTTTCCCAGCACCATTTATTAAATAGGGAATCCTTTCCCCATTTCTTTTTTTTGTCAGGTTTGTCAAAGATCAGATGGCTGTAGATGTGTGCTGTTATTTCTGAGGGCTCTGTTCTGTTCCATTGGTCTATATCTCTGTTTTGGTACCAGTACCATGCTGTTTTGGTTACTGTAGCCTTATAGTATAGTTTGAAGTCAGGTAGCGTGATGCCTCCAGCTTTGTACTTTTGACTTAGGATTGTCTTGGCAATGCGGGCTCTTTTTTGGTTCCATATGAACTTCAAAGCAGTTTTTTCCTATTCTGTGAAGAAAGTCATTGGTAGCTTAATGGGGATGGCATTGAATCTATAAATTATCTTGGGCAGTATGGCCAATTTCACAATATTGATTCTTCCCATCCATGAATATGGTATGTTCTTCCATTTGTTTGTGTCCTCTTTTATTTCACTGAGCAGTGGTTTGTAGTGCTCCTTGAAGAGGTCCTTTACATCCGTTGTAAGTTGGATTCCTAGGTATTTTATTCTCTATGAAGCTGTTGTGAATGGGAGTTCATTCATGATTTGGCTCTCTGTTTGTCTGTTACTGGTGTATAAGAATGCTTGTGATTTTTGCACATTGATTTTGTATCCTGAGACTTTGCTGAAGTTTCTTACCAGCTTAAGGAGATTTTGGGCTGAGACAATGGGGTTTTCTAACTATACACTCATGTCATCTGCAAAGAGGGACAATTTGACTTCTTCTTTTCCCAACTGAATAGCCTTGATTTCTTTCTCTTGCCTAGTTACCCTGTCCAGAACTTCCAACACTATGTTGAATAGGAGTGGTGAGAGAGGGCATCCCTGTCTTGTGCCAGTTTTCAAAGGGAATGCTTCCAGTTTTTGTCCATTCAGTATGATACTGGCTGTGGGTTTATCATAAATAGCTCTTATTATTTTGAGATACGTTCCATCAATACCGAATTTATTGGAAGTTTTTATCATGAAGGGCTGTTGAATTTTGTCGAAGGCCTTTTCTGCATCTATTGAGATAATCATGTGGTTTTTGTCTTTGGTTCTGTTTATATGCTGGATTACATTTATTGATTTGTGTATGTGGAACCAGCCCTGCATCCAAGGGATGAAGCCCACCTGATCATGGTGGATAAGCTTTTTGATGTGCTGCTGGATTCAGTTTGCCAGTATTTTATGGAGGATTTTTGCATCGATGTTTATCAGGGATATTTGCCTAAAATTCTCTTTTTTTGTTGTGTCTCTGCCAGGCTTTGGTATCAGGATGAAGCTGGCCTCATAAAATGAGTTAGGGAGGATTCCCTCTTTTTCTGTTGATTGGAATAGTTTCTGAAGGAATGGTACCAGCTCCTCCTTATACCTCTGGTAGTATTCAGCTGTGAATCCGTCTGATCCTGGCCTTTTTTTGGTTGGTAGGCTATTAATTATAGCCTCAATTTCAGAGCCTGCTATTGGTCTATTCAGGGATTCAGCTTCTTCCTGGTTTAGTCTTGGGAGAGTGTATGTGTCCAGGAAATTATCCATTACTTTACATTTTCTAGTTTATTTGCGTAGAGGTGTTTATAGTATTCTCTGATGGTAGTTTGTATTTCTGTGGGGTCGGTGGTGATATCCTCTGTATCATTTTTTATTGCATCTATTTGATTCTTCTCTCTTTTCTTCTTTATTAGTCTTGCTAGTGGTCTATCAACTTTGTTGATCTTTTCAAAAAACCAGCTCCTGGATTCCTTGATTTTTTGGAGGGTTTTTTGTGCCTCTATCTCCTTCAGTTCTGCTCTGATCTTAGCTATTTCTTGCTGTCTGCTAGCTTTTGAATGTTTGCTCTCGCTTCTCTAGTTCTTTTAATTGTGATGTTAGGGTGTCAATTTTAGATCTTTCCTGCTTTCTCTTGTGGACATTTAGTGCTATAAATTTCCCTCTACACACTGCTTCAAATGTGTCCCAGAGATTCTGGTGTGTTGTGTCTTTGTTCTCATTGGTTTCAGAGAGCATCTTTATTTCTGCCTTCATTTCGTTATGTACCCAGTAGTCATTCAGGAGCATGTTGTTCAGTTTTTATGTAGTAGAGCTGTTTTGATTCAGTTTCTTAGTCCTGAGTTGTAGTTTCATTGCACTGTGGTCTGAGAGACAGTTTGTTAGAATTTCTGTTCTTTTACATTTGCTGAGGAGTGCTTCCAACTATGTGGTCAATTTTGGAGTAAGTGCGATGTGGTGCTGAGAAGAATGTATATTCTGTTAATTTGGAGTGGAGAGTTCTGTAGATGTCTATTAGGTCCCCTTGATGCCAAGTTGAGTTCAATTCCTGGATATCCTTGTTAACTTTCTGTCTCGTTGATCTGTCTAATGTTGACAGTGGGGTGTTAAAGTCTCCCATTATTATTGTATGGGAGTCTAAGTCTCTTTGTAAGTCTCTAAGGACTTGCTTTATGAATCTAGGTGCTCCTGTATTGGGTGCATATGTATTTAGGATAGTTAGCTCTTCTTGATGAATGGATTCCTTTACCATTGTGTAATGGCCTTCTTTGTCTCTTTTGATCTTTGATTGTTTCAAGTCTGTTTTGTCAGAGACTAGGATTGCAACCCCTACTTTTTTTGTTTTCCATCTGCTTCGTAGATTTTCCTCCATTCCTTTATTTTGAGCCCATGTGTGTCTCTGCATGTGAGATGGGTCTCCTGAATACAGCAAATGTATGGGTCTTGACTCTTTATCCAATTTGCCAGTCTGTGTCTTTTAATTGGACCATTTAGACCATTTACATTTAAGGTTAATATTGTTATGCGTGAACTTGATCCTGTCATTATAATATTAGCGGTTATTTTGCTTGTTAGTTGATGCAGTTTCTTCCTAGCATAGATGGTCTTTACATTTTGGCATGTTTTTGCAATGGCTGGTACTGGTTGTTCCTTTCCATGTCTAGTGCTTCCTTCAGGATCTCTTGTAGGGCAGGCCTGGTGTTGACAAAATCTCTATGCATTTGCTTGTCTTTAAAGGATTTTATTTCTCCTTCACTTATGAAACTTAGTTTGGCTGGATATGAAATTCTGGGTTGAAAATTCTTTTCTTTAGGAATGTTGAACATTGGCCCCCACTCTCTTCTGGCTTGTAGAGATTCTGCTGAGACATCTGCTATTAGTCTAATGGGCTTCCCTTTGTGTGTAACCTGACCTTTCTCTCTGGCTGCCCTTTACATTTTTTCCTTCATTTCAACTTCAGTTAATCTAACAATTATGTGTCTTGGAGTTGCTCTTCTCGAGGAGTATCTTTGTGGCGTTCTCTGTATTTCCTGAATTTGAATGTTGGCCTGCTTTCCTGGTTGGGAAGTTCTCCTGGATGACATCCTTCAGAGTGTTTTCCAATTTGGTTCCATTCTCCCCGTCACTTTCAGGTATACCAATCAGACGTAGATTTAGTCTTTTCACATAATCCCATATTTCTTGGAGGCTTTGTTCATTTCTTTTTACTCTTTTTTCTCTAGACTTCTCTTCTCGCTTCATTTCATTCATTTGATCTTCAGTCACTGATACTCTTTCTTCCAGTTGATCGAGTCAGTTACTGAAGCTTGTACATTTGTCACGTAGTTCTCGTGTCATGGTTTTCATCTCTATCTGTTCGTTTATGGACTTCTTTGCATTGATTATTCTAGTTATCCGTTCTTCCATTCTTTTTTCAAGGTTTTTAGTTTGTTTGTGCTGGGTACCTGGTTCCTCCTTTAGCTCTGAGAAGTTTGATCGACTGAAGCCTTCTTCTCTCAACTCGTGAAAGTCATTCTCCATCCAGCTTTGTTCCATTGTTGGTGATGAGCTGCGTTCCTTTGGAGGGGGAGATGCTCTCTGAGTTTTTGAATTTCCAGCTTTTCTGCCCTGCTTTTCCCCCATGTTTGTGGTTTTATCTGCCTTTGGTGTGATGATTGTGACATACTGATGGGTTTTTGGTGTGGGTGTCCTTTCTGTTTGTTAGTTTTCCTTCTAACAGTCAGGACCCTCAGCTGCAGGTCTTCTGGAGTTTGCTTGAGGTCCATTCCAGACCCTGTTTGCCAGCAACAGAGGCTGCAGAAGATAGAATATTGCTGAACAGCGAGTGTTGCTATCTGATTCTTGCTCAGGAAGCTTCGTCTCAGAGGTGTACCCAGCCGTGTGAGGTGTGAGGTGTCGGTCTGCACCTAGTGGGGGATGTCTCCTAATGAGGCTACTCAGTTGTCAGGGACCCACTTGAGCAGGCAGTCTGTCTGTTCTCAGATCTCTACCTCCATGCTGGGAGAACGACTGCTCTCTTCAAAGCTGTCAGACAGGGACATTTACATCTGCAGAGGTTTCTGCTGCTTTTTGTTTAGCTATGTCCTGTCCCCAGAAGTGGAGTCTACAGAGGCAGGCAGGCCTCCTTGAGCTGAGGTGGGCTCCACCCAATTCGAGCTTCCTGTGGGCTTTGTTTACCTACTTAAGCCTCAGCAATGGCGGACGCCCCTCCCCCAGCCTCGCTGCTGCCTTGCCGGTAGATCACAGACTGCTGTGCTAGCAATGAGGGAGGCTCCCTGGGTGTGGGACCCTCCGGGCCAGGTGTGGGATATAATATCCTGGTGTGTCTTTTGCTGAGACCCTTGGTAAAGCACAGTATTAGGGTGGGAGTTACCCGATTTTCCAGGTGTTGTGTGTCTTAGTTTCCCTTGGCTAGGAAAAGGAATTCCCTTCCCCCTTGCGCTTCCCAGGTGAGGCGATGCCTCGCCCTGCTTCAGCTCTTGCTGGTCAGGCTACACCGGCTGACCAGCACTGACTGTCTGACATGCCCCAGTGAGATGAACCTGGTACCTCAGTTGAAAATGCAGAGATCGTCCATCTTCTGTGTCGCTCACGCTGGGAGCCGGAGGCTGGAGCTGTTCCTATTCGGCCATCTTCAAGTGTGAGTTTTAAAAAATGTATATTGAAATATATATGATGTATTTTAATGTGTGTATATATACATACATATATACAGCTATATATACACCTGTGTGTGTATATATATATACATATGTATGTATATATATATAACCGCCCCATCCTTTCAAATATATATACACCTATATATGTATGTATATGTATATGTACATACATATGTGTATATATGTATATGTATATGTACATACATATGTATATATATTTGAAAGGATGGGGCAGTTAGTAAAAATTGGAACCAAATTCAGTGGCTTGAACTTCACTTCTGAAACTAAAAACCAAAGTACATTGTATTAATTTATTAAACTCTAGTAACAAAGCCAAATGCTTATTTTGCCGTAAGCCATGGAGTAGAAAAACAAACAAAAACAAATTGCGCTACATCTTCTAGCAAATCAGTATTGTATCCAACTTTTTTCCAAAACCAAGTGGAATAAAATTAGATAATTCTACAACTTGACCTACACTACTGTTTCATTCTGTTCAGGTACCTACAAATGTAATGTTGGTTTATTTTGACATTTTCCTTGTTCTGATTTGAGTTGGGTTTTCCAGTAACTTTTTATAGAAAGTTTAATTTTATCAATGTTATTTCTGAAAACTTTTCTTGTGAGATACACTTAGAGACAATGTTATTTCTTACCCTTTCTGCTGTCTGGCAGACAGCTTTATTCACTATTCCCTTAATCTTCAAGTAATAAAGAACTGGTGACAGTCCTTGGACAGGAAAGGTCTTTATATCATCCATAATCCATTATTTGCTTCTCTTCTTCCTGAGCCTTTTCCCCCAAATCATTTTCCTTTGCAAACTATGAGTCATACACTCACTTGCATCAGTCACTTACTTACTATTACCTTTTTCTGCATCGACTTCAATGGTGAATTTACAGATGAAACTTTTTTTCTTTTTTTGAGATGGAGTCTCGCTCTGTCCCCCAGGTTGGAGTACAGTGGTGCGATCTCGGCTCACTGCAAGCTCCTCCTCGTGGGTTCACTCCATTCTCCAGATAAAGCTTTGATGTAACAGGAACTTTAAAAAATATCTGAATTTATTTAAAGTGAGGCGCAAGGCATTTTATAGTTCTTTTTTCTTTAATACTTGAAAGGTGCTCACCTAAAGAAAATAGTGATTTTGGGAATTTCTTCAGCATCATAGCTAGTTTACTACCTATGTAGTTTAGTACAAATTTGTTTTCAAATGCACTTAAAATATTTACTGGTTTTAATTATGAGAAAAATATCCTCTTTCCCTTGGAAAGTATTTAAAATTTTAATTGTTAAGAAGAAATTAAAGATACTATTTCTCCTTGCTTAGTTTGCATTATTTCATATTCTAGGTGAATAACTTCTTGTGAAAATGTATTATCCTAAGAACATTTTTTTTTTTCTCCTGGAGATATTTTACTCTGGGCTAATAGATTAACTTTTTATTCTTGATTTCTGAAAACAGGAGAAAAAAAAGTTTAGTGATTTTCTAAATAACTAGATTCTGCTTAGTTTAAGATGGTAGCAGTTTGGAGAGTATAGGAAACCTGATATTCTTGCCCCAGTAGTAGTGCTAATTTAGCTTGGTGCCTTGGGGCTTCTTTGAGTGCTATTATAAGGGTACAAGTGCCCCACCAGTACAAGTAGCTGTGCGGTTTGGTCAATTAACTTTCCATGGTTATGCCTCAGATTCCTCATCTGTAAAATGAGGAAATAGAACCTATCTCACTTCTGGTTACTCTGAGGATTAGATGAGTGAATATACATAAATCATTTAGAATTGTATCTTCCAAGTAGTTGAACCCAATAAATATTAGCTGTTATGGGAATAGCAAGAGTCAAAGTTGTTAGCCAGATTAAAAAAGAAATTCAGGAGAAAAATGCAAGGAGAGAGCAAAGGTGGAACCAACCTGTCTGGAAATGAAAAAGTACTGTTTCCTCTTTCTGGAACTCTCCTCATCTTCATCCTTCAGGCCTGGAGTCAGGTTTTACTTGTTTATGGGAACTTTTGATGAGCCTCCACAGAAAACAGGTATCCCAATTACATATCATGTACTTTTGTTCATAGCAGCTTAATGTCATAATTATAATTTTGATGAGATTATTTGTTCAATAGACACCCTCTTAGTAGACTGCCCTCCATGAAGCCATGGACATATTTGTCTTGCTTACCATTATATCTCTAGTGCTTAGCTCAAGGCCTGCCACATGGTGATTTTGTAATGATGTTTTAAGTGAATGAATAAAAGTCAAAGTAAACTAGAAGACAGATGTGAGGCACCAATAAGAGGAATGTCCCTTGGGTACTACTGAGGTAGCTTCTCTGGTTCAAGACTTTTATATAATTTCAGTGTCAGTAGGCAGGCCAGGTCTGATGAAGTAACTGATCTGAAAAAACAGATACAAAGGCTGAGAAAATAAGCTGGCACCTAAACTCAAGTAAAATAGATTATGATGACAAATAGGTTAAATTTGCTAGGTTTGGTTTATAAATATTTCACAGTGAGTATTTTACCTATTTTAAGTTATAATGTTTAGTATTTTTATAACTCTTAGATTTTCTATAGTTATGGTACTAGCTTTGATAATTTTCTTTATTAAATGCATTATGCTCTGTACAATGGAATTTTCTTAAGATCAGTAGCAGTATTTTACTTGTTTTATTTAAAAATCTTTGCAATCTTTAATGGAGAGCAGACATCAAAGAGAAAAATACTGAAACTATATGTTTGCTCTCTTTAAATATTGGAGGCTGATGACAGGAGTTTATTTTGTTTGGATTCAAATTGTTAAAGAGAAGATTTCCTAAGGGATAGGACCAATGGCATAGCATCTAGAGGGAGATACTTAAAAAAAATTTTTTTTGAGATGGGGTTTCACTCTGTCGCCTGGGCTGGAGTGCAGTGGGGCGATCTTGGCTCACTGCAAGCTCTGCCTCCTGAGTTCACACCATTCTCCTTCTGCCTGAGCCTCCCCAGTAGCTGGAACTATAGGCGTCTGCCACCACACCCAGCTAATTTTTTTGTATGTTTAGTAGAGACAGGGTTTCCCCGTGTTAGCCAGGATGGTCTCCATCTCCTGACCTCGTGATCTGCCCGCCTCAGCCTCCCAAAGTGCTGGGATTACAGACGTGAGCCACCGTGCCTGGCCTTTTTTTTTTTCTTCTTAAGAAAATACTTAAAGTTTCAGATGGGATGGACTGTTGATGTTGTGTTTTCCCTCTCTTATTTTTTAAAAAACAGGCTTCTTTTAGGCAAATTTTATTTTACATTGCATTCTTCCTTTGTTTGGAGAATGTTTTTAAAAATAATGTAGCACATTAAGTGACCTTTGTATTAAAATATCTTCCGAAATGTGACACTGCCAGTGCTGTGCTTGTAAAGGTTTAACAGCTGGCTCTCTGGGCGTAAGGGGTGGGATGTGAATTAAAAAAAAATGAAAAACCCTGATTTTAGTATTTGCAAATTTCCATGGTGTATGTATTCCTGATGTCACGGAATGTAGATTTAGTCTCTGCCTATTTCTTCAATTTCTGTGTCCCTCTTCTTGAATTTTATATCAATCACAATGCAGTTTTCCATACACTTTATAGTATTTGATGCTTCTGTTCCCTTACACTTGCTCTTTTCCCTGTGACTTGGTCTGAGAACATCTTGTTCATATTTCCGTATCTGGGTTAGTCAACTTATCCTTCTTCAAGTTTCTCTTCAAAGTTATTCACTCTTTCTTCTTTTGACTGCTTCAGAACCTTGTCCTTGTTTTCTCCTTTTTTCTTTTTTTTAAAATTTTTATGAGTACATAGCAGACATATATATTTATAGGGCAAATGAGCTATCTCAACACAGGCATTCAGTGTGTGACAATCACGTCAGGGTAAATGGGTCATCTATCATCTCAAGCATTTATCATTTCTTTGTGCTACGAGCATTCCAATTATATTCTTTTAGTTATTTTAAAATGTACAATAAATTATTGTTGACTGTTACCTGTTGTGCCTTCAAATAATCTTATTCATTCTACCTAACTATATTGAACCTTGTCTTTTTTAAAGTTATGGAGTGTATTACATTGTATTATAATTATTTCTTCATTGTTATAGATTGGAAGCTTATTAAGAATACACCATGGAATACTATGCAGCCATCAAAAAGGATGAGTTTGCGTCCTTTGTAGGGACATGGATGCAGCTGGAAACCATCATTCTTAGCAAACTATCACAAGAACAGAAAACCAAACACCGCATGTTCTCACTCATAGGTGGGAACTGAACAATAAGATCACTTGGACTCAGGAAGGGGAACATCACACACAGGGGCCTATCATGGGGAGGGGGGAGGGGGGAGGGATTGCACTGGGAGTTATACCTGATGTAAATGATGAGTTGATGGGTGCAGCACATCAACATGGCACAAGTATACATATGTAACAAACCTGCACGTTATGCACATGTACCCTACAACTTAAAGTATAATAATAATAAATAAATTAAAAAAAAAATAAATAAAATCTTAGAATTTAAAAAAAAAAAAAAAAAAAAAAAAAAGAATAAAGACGATGACTTTTTCTTCTTTGTTTCCCCAGCACCAGTATAGTGCCTGACTCTTAGTGGGAGAGCAATAAATATTTATTTTAACTGTAGTTGAACTGATAATTTATTAGTGTTATCGGTTGATTTAACTTAATTGGCTTTTTTATTTATGCACTGGGATCTGAGGATAGTGCTGTCTTTGGGCCCTGTGCTATACAAAAATTTGTTGCTTCATTTGTGTAATAGATTTAGAAAGAAGAAATTTTGACACTTCTAATACGTCTTTAAAGGGTTTCAAAATATTCTTAACCTGAACTCTCCAATATAACTATTAATGATTTATAACATAACTTGAGAATAACAACATATTATCATAATACAACATTTTAGAAGCAAATTACCTTTTTGAAGAAAACAATTTATTTTTCATATTACTTTATGGTTTTTAGAAATAGACAATTGTTTTATGATGATATCTTAAGCAAAATGAATATTGTTGTTTTATTATTTTACTGTTGAAGGTTCTATATTGAAGATTTTTTTCTATGAAAACTTTTAAAGCTTATCTTTGGTATGTATTTAAAAATCTCATTAGTATTGGATTTTATGATTAGCTTTAGGTTTATTATATGCAATATTTTAAGAGTGGCGTGTTTATCTGTTATTTGGGATAAATGTAGCATTTATAGGTAACCTGCATTGCCTAGCAATGTGATCAATATTTTGCATACTGTTGTTAAGGTATTTAAAATCTTTAGGGAGTCAAAGTAAAGTAAACCTACTAGACAACAATTAAATGTTGAATTCTTATATTTGATCATTTAATAAATAATTTTTATATAGTATTTTTAGTTATAAAAAGTATAGTTTATTAAAACTCTAATGTGTATTAACTCCATCTTACTCACTCAAAGTATCAAGTTTAGAAATTCCTCTTAGAGAGTCTTGGTGTGAGAGGTATGGGAATATGAATCCCACAGGTAAATTTAGCATATTTTATTTAATGAGAATGTTTATGGATTACATTTTTTATAAAATGCTTGTTCATATCATATGTTATAAAAATAAAAACTGATGCAGAAATGAGTTTTCTTGGTTATCTCTTCAAATCCTACTATATGTATACATATATATGTATATATACTATATACACTATATAGTGTATATATGTATATATACACATGTGTATATATATACACTATATAGTGTATATATGTATATACAGTATATATGTATATATATCAAATTAGCATATAATTTGATATAATGACGTCTCAAACATTGAATGAAGCAAACGGTTTATACAGACCGAGAGAGAAAATAAGTAGCTATAAGAAATGCACATACGTTCTAAAGCAATATTCACCATTTAAATGTTATTTATAGTTTAAATATTTAAACTATATAGTATATATATAGTGTGTATATAGTATATATATGTATACAGTGTATATATAGTGTATATAGTATATATGGTGTTTTAGGTAAATGAGATAGTTATGACTAAAGTATTACTTAATCTAACAGTTTTTTAGAATGTTAGAAGTAAACATTATTTAAACTAAATGAAAATAGCATGTTTTTTCATGCTTATTTTTTCCATAATGATGGGTTACCATTTAAAAATTGTTTTTATATATGTATATAGGTGTGTATATATACATTTATGTATAAATATAAGTAACTGTATAATTAGGTTTTCAGATTCAAATCTAATAATTACAGTGTATATTGAATGTATAACATCGTTTTTAGTAAATTCAACATTCATGAAAATGTGCTTGTTTTCTACCACTGAATTAATGCATTTTTATCACTATATAATTCTCTTTATTTGAATTGTGAAGCAAATTATTACTAGAGGACATCAAATAATTAAGACCGACAACTTATTCAATTGTTTTTCCTATCCAGTGACTTTAAATTATCTTTTTTCTAGTTGGTCTTTCTCATGGTCCCAAGCTAATTCTTTGCTACTAAAATATAAGAATTAAGATTAAAAAAAATCAGGCTTCCAAGGTAATTTTTCTTTCTGGCAAGCAAAAGAAATAAACTGTGGATATTTAATATATTCATAAAGATGGAGAATTTCCCACTTGAGGCGAGTATATACTGGGAAGAATATTATTAATAATAACAACATAGAGTTGTATAAGATTTTACAGTTTATGGAGCACTTTTATATATTATTGACTGTGCTTTTCGTTAATACTAATTTCAGTAGTGTTTTGTGTAAAGTATTGTGTCAGATATGGAAAGAAGGACAGGAAATGTCTCCGATGCTTATGTTTTACTGGAACCATATAGTAATAAATGACAGTGTATGGACTTGAATGCTTCTAGCTAATAATCAGGTTATACAGTATGCTTTTTTTCCTTCAAACCTAAGTGTTCTTACGTTCTAGTGGACACCCTAGAAGAACTTCAGAGCTTGTATCAGGCCCCTTAATCCCTTAGGACAGCTATTTGGCTTAACGTTACTAGAGAATACATCACTAGCCCCCTGAGCACTTGTGACCATGCCCGAGCTCAGTCATTTAGAGCACGTTATGCTGTTCTTGTCTTCATAACCCTCTGCAGAGGAGGCCAGACGCATCTAATTGGCTAGCTCACTGAATTTTTCAGAGCTTGATCCCAGATTGATCTCTCACTCTTGCAAGGAAACCTTATATTTATAATAACAGTATCAGAAGATAAATTGCTCAAAGAAAGATACGGGATAAGCCGACTAGAGCCAGTAAGTGACTGAGGCTTAGAAATGAGGATGGAGAGAAATTGTTGTGTCGAGGGAAATAAAAAACTGTAAGAGGATGACTTGAAGAAACAGAGTGTTAATACTAAAAAGGAAAACAAAAACTCCATGAATTTCTGTCCTCTCTGTATGTTTTCCCTGCTTTCTCTAGCACTGAGGTACCATTAGTCTCTTCTCTATGGCTTTAATATTACTCTTAACTTTGTAGCAGAAATATGAAAGAATTAAAACTGACCTCAGTTTTATATCCCCTTATGTTAAATGATCTGTATGATGGCTATATGAATACTTTAATATTTCTACCAGTATAGAATATCATCGCCAAGATAGTTTCTTCTTTGAGCAATACATATGAAACCAACATTTTTTAGTAGAAAAACTTGATTTTTCTCCAATTTAAAACTACCGAAATAGTGAACTACTTTTATGAATGAACATGTAAGTAACTTCTCTTGCTAGGGCCTGTTTTAGAATTTAAATACAGACGGATTTTTCAGAGAATTGAGATAACTGTGAGAGAGGAATGTTTTATAATGATTTGTTGTTTTTGTACTTATTTTTGTAACATCATGTCAGTAATAGAAACCATCCAGATTTTTCTAAAGTTATTAAGCTTTCCCCTGAGGAGTTTAAAGGCATGATTGATAGCATATAAAATAAATACTTTTATTTCAAGATTTCTTCAGAGTAGGTATTAATACTTCTTTGAGCAATTTATATCAGGGATATGTCAGTTTTGTTTAAGTATGCCTTGTGAAAGCCAGGAGTAAGAAGTTGTATAGTGTCAAATTCTCCATTTCCTGTGAAATCTGTGTATAGATGGACACTATTCTTGGTTTGATTGTGCTGGCGATATTGTATCTGAGTCTTATGCAATTGGATGAACAAGTATACATCCAAAACTCTGAAATTTTGTTTCATTTTTTTTATTTCAGTGTATTCTATTCTGAATTTTGGAACCAAGCTAGCTGATTTTACACATTTGATTTTATGATTACATATGGAAAAAAATCAAAACCACGATGTTAGAGGTCCCTCACACCTTTCACTGTAATTCTGTGGTAAAGGGAATTAGAATAATTTATTGGTTAAATAAAGTAACTATAAATCAATTTTTAACAAATTAGATTTTGAGTTAGAATGATTGCGTATTACAGGTGCAACTTAAATTGCTGTAACTGTTTCGTTAACTTCTTTTTTAGATAAAATATCTTCTAAAATCTTATTTTTCTGAAATGTAAACTTATTATGCATCTTAATTAAACTGTTCTTGATCGACTTAAGGTAGTAATTTTGAATATTTTTTGTTTCCGTATTCTATGCATCAGTGGAATTCTAAGTGACTTAATTCCTTATTTCTCCAAATCCACACATGGCTGTGTATTTTTGGGTGCCTTTATTTCTTTTCAGCTAATGCTTATATCTTAGTATACTCACACAGCAATTGAGTCTTCTTGACAAAATTTTCTAATACATTTAATCTAAGCAAATTGGTGGGCTTTTCTTGGTGAAAGTAGGTAGCACATTAAGTCAGAAAACCTAGAGTACTCATCCCTCAGATCTACACATGGCTGACTCTCTCACTCTGGTTGTTATTCAGATGATACCTTTTCAGGGATGCCTTCCCTGGCCACCCTGTCTGAAATTTCAACTGCCATCTTCAAATGTTTGGTATCCTCCTTCCTTGCTTGTTTTCTCCTTAGCACTTAACAGTGATATGCTATATATACCATTCTCTTTTGCTTCTTAACTGTCAGCCCCTTCCTCCCCCAACTCCCTTCTCTGCCACCTTCCTCCATGGCACACTATCTTGAAAGATTGGATTTTTGTGTGATTTTTGCCACTGTATCCTCAGTGCTAAGAGCATTTGGCATGTAGAAGATACCCCATAAATATTTGTTGAAATAATTACTGAATGGAGGAATGAAAAGAAAGGTCCTAGTGAAAGAGGCATTGAGGAGATAGATGTGACAATGACTGGGTGAAGAGAAGCAAGGATAGGGAGAAATGAAAAAATGGCAGTGAACTGTTAAATGTGAGTTTTAGTGTGAAAATGAGACCATTCTCTCATTTATTCAGAAGATATCTATTAAGTTTCTACTGTATATCAGGTGCAATGCACTTCGTACTGGCTATGCAATATAGAACAAAATTAGACATGGTCTTATCCCTTAAGGAGCTTACAATTTAGTGGTTGAAATGGGCATTTATCAAGTAATTATGCAAGTGAATATGAAATTTGCACTGCCATGAAAGAGTATATGGTGCTCTTAGATCTCCAAACAGGAAGATTTAAGCTGGTAAGGTTTTCTTGAGTGGCAAGTAATCATAAGGCCAAAGAATCTAGACAATTAAATCTGTTAAGAGGAGGGTAAAGAACATTTCAAAGAGGAAAGGGAACATGTACAAAGGTTCTGTGCTGGAGGGAGCTTGGTAAGAATGAAAGATTGTAAGCAAACCACTGAGTGAGTGTGCTGAAAATGCAGAGGAAGATGGTGCAAGATGAGGCTGGAGAGGCAGGTGGAGGTGAGAGATGATTAAGTCTGCTTTTTAAAAAGACAATTCTCTCTACACTATGGAGGATGGATTGGTGGTCCAGATTAATTATGAGACTTTCGTCCAGACAAAAGATAATGAGTGGTAATAGTTAAGACATTGGAGAAGAATGGGCAGATTTGAGGGAGATTTAAGAGGTAAAAAGCATAGGACAAAGCTGACATTTATAAAATAGTGTGTTCAGGCTGCTAGAATGACTAGGTTGCTTAAAAAAAAATGGACATTTATTTTTCACAATTCTGGAGAAGGGAAGTCTGAGATCAAGGTGCCTGCAGATCCAGTATCTGTTGAGGACCTAGGATTTGAAGAAAAAGATTGTTTTCTGGTGCCATGAAGCTGGAGTGAAAGGTAAATTGTTTATGATATTTTCAATACTTGGGCTATTTTCTTAATATTTATTCTTAACTTTTTCCTTGCTATTGTTAATAATATTTTATTTAAATTCCAAAACACCTACTTGCTGATCCCGTGTATACACATTATTTTATTTCATTTAGAAACTTGTATCAGTACAGTGACTTTAATTTATTTGAAAGAAACATTTTATTGCTATTTTATGTAGAGTAAGCATTACCACATAGAACCAATTAATACTATTATAACTATTTATATAAAATTATATAAGTTTTTCTGTGTAAAAATTTTACGTAAACTTTTATTTACATGAAAGTATACTTTAGAAATCACCGCGAGAGTTAAAAGTTTGCCGGCTTGGTAACTATGACATTATTCATCTTGGTACATTATTTGAAATTCGCTGTTTCTTTTCATGTGTCTATAGCTTCATTGCCTTGGGCTAATATTCAACCTATTAGTTGGCTTATCACCATTCACAGACTGGTAAATTAAGTGTCAGGTAACACCCGCTTGAGTCTGAATGTGATTTCTTACTTGTATCTTTTCATAGCTATTTGTGAATTATAATGCCTAATAGAAAAGAAGGAAGGATTTTCTTGTGTGTAAATTTCCATTGAATGCTCTGTGGGCATTTTCATATGGCAACCGTTTTAGCCAAGACAGAAACTTTGTTTCCCTATTCATGTATTAATGGTGTTTTATAGGTTGGGTAAAAAATAAATTAAGGATAGAAAAAAAATTAACCGGAAATAACAGTATAATCTCTAGATGAATGCATGTTGCTGTTAGGTACTATATGCTACATTAATATTCTGTAAGAATATTTAAAATAATCATATAAATAATTTAGTTTAAATCAATATAATGCTAGAAATTGAAAGAGTTTGTATGAGAAAGACATTCAGGGAGTACAGTTTTGTAAATGTGTTATTATTTGCTGAAAATTGACATAAACTATGTATGTATGCTATATATATTTATTTTCAAGCTTCTTAAAAATTGGACATGTTGTAGTTTATATAGTTTTTCCTCAAAATACTTTCAATGCTAGTGATAGAAATTTAAATTTTTTACAATGGACATTTTATATGAATCTTTCACTGTGGTT
Source organism: Macaca fascicularis (assembly GCF_037993035.2). Lineage (NCBI taxonomy): Eukaryota > Metazoa > Chordata > Mammalia > Primates > Cercopithecidae > Macaca > Macaca fascicularis. The sequence goes on along the minus strand of NC_088388.1, from coordinate 37,453,074 downwards.
TTATTTTGCAGTGTTTTGCGTAAAAGTTGAAAAGTGAGTAGAAAGTATGCAATCACTATTTTTCCCTTTGTTGAATGCAGGGATATGGGATTTTCTGTAAAATTGTGAGTAGGGAAACTATAAAATGAGTTTTCTGATCATTCAGATTTGGTAGTTAAGGCTTTATTATTTAATTAGCCTTAGGTGATTTGGGATATTCTGACCATCAACTAAATTTTTTAGTCTGTAATCTAAAGTGGTACTAATGGTGTTTTAGGAGAGTACAAATATATTAAATTGACTCTACTGTATCAATTAGCCTTTGATGGTTTTCCTCTTTGTTATGTTAATTTATTCTCATGACCCAGACTGGGGGATCCTTTTTTTAAAATTTCTAACATTGTTGTTTATATGGGCCTTTTATTGCTGGATTTCTCAACTTGTCTTCATAGGACATAATGGAGTAAGTCCTCATAGGATATAATGGAGAAAGAAACATGTTCTAATAACATATTCTCAAGGTTAGCTTGCAAAGGTATTCCTCTGTCAAACACTTGAGAGATCTTTTCGATGCTATTCATTTACATAGCAACTCAGTAGACTAGGTCAACATGTCTATGAGTAAGTGGTTATCTTGAATATTTGAAACTGTTTAGACTTCCCCCCAATTTTCTTAACATTTTGTATATTGATTTTGTGACATTGCAGAAGAAAAGCACACTCATACTTTAACATTGGTTTTTGTACTTTTTTAAAATATAAAACTTGGGGAAAAATCTTCAAATCATGTAAAATTCCTTTTTTTTTTTTTTTTTTTTTTTGAGACGGAGTCTCACTCTATTGCCTAGGCTGGAGAACAGTGGCACGGTCTTGGCTCACTGCAACCTCCTCCTCCCAGGTTCAAGAGATTCTCCCTCCTTAGCCTTGTACGGCACCATACCTGACTAACTTTTGTATTTTTAGTAGAGATGGGATTTCACCATGTTGGCCAGGCTAATCGCGAACTCCTGACCTCAAGTGGTCTGCCCGTCTCTGCCTCCCAAAGTGCTGGGATTACAGGTGTGAGTCACTGCACTCAGCTCCTTATAATTACTTTTTAAATACGCTATGAAAGAACTTTAAAAAGTTGAATTCAATAAACATGTATTAAATGTTTTTTATGTATTTTGCATTGTGTTGGGGGAGCTAGGGATTACCAAAATAGTGAGTGAATAAATGTGGAGGGGATAAACTATGCCCAGAAGATTTATCTTATAATTAAAGGCTTATTTTGTGGAATACCAGTATTAAGAAGACACTGAATACGATTTGATCACCTAAATCTATAAATGATGGAGAAAAAGCTAGGCTACACAATTCATGGGGATAAGACAAGAGGGCTTTCATTTAAAGAGCATACCAGGGTTGGCATGGTGGCTCACGCATATAATCCCAGACCTTTGAGAGGCTGTGGTGGGAGGATTGCTTGAGCTCAGCAGTTTGAGATTAGCCTGGGCAAGGTGGTGAGACCCCCATCTCTACAAAACTAAAAAAAAAAATGCTGTATATGGTGGCGTACACTTGCAGTCCCAGTTACTTGAGAGGCTGAGGTGGAAGGATCACATGAGCCCTGGAGGTCAAGGCTGCAGTAAGCCATGATCACACCACTGCACTCCAGCCTGGGTGACAGACTTTTACCTGGTCTCAAGAAACAAACAAAAACTAACACACCTTCTTGGCAGCCTTGTGTTAGGTGATATGTGTGAGGATGGGTTTAAATATCAGGGTTTATAATTCAATGCGTAGGAATAGTTTGTATGCACATAATCATAATAGTAATACTGTTTGAAAAAATAAGTGTTATAAGAAAGGCATGCTGTTCAAATCAGAGAAGGGAAAACACAAGCAGATGTGTACATGTGAGGACTGGATCTTTAAAGAACAGTATTTAAAATTTCAGTTAGAATATGTTGAGCTGATGGAAAGGTCTAGCAACTGACTGAGAGAGGTGAAGGTCATTGGATTTGAGATGTACATATTGTCAAAGTATGAGACTTTGTGTCGGTCTACATGTGCAGATGTTGCAGTCACAGTTATTCTAAGTACAAACACTTAAACTTGACCACTTAAATATGACATATGGCATTGCAAAATATGACTTGATTTTCTGAAGTAGAGAGCTATTCTCGGTTAAGTTTCTTTTAATTTATGCAATAGTTATATTTATAGAAAATTCAGTCTATATTAATTAAATCCTTGTAAAAAGTACTGTGTGATATGAAAAATGACATTTTGGTTTAGGCTTGGATAATTGTTGCTGCCCCCTCTCCTTCATGAATAGTCACTGTAAGTCATGGATAATTTGGGTCAGTTTATTTTGTAGCATGTGCTGTGCATTTGTGCATTGCAGGATATCCAGCATTCCTATAGCTCACCCATTAAGTGCTAGTGGCATCCTCCAATTTTTTTTTTTTTTTTTAAATTATAGTCTGAATACATTTTCAGAATTCCCCCATTGAGCATTTCTGGGTTAGACGAAAGAAGGCACAGAGCAGTATGTGGATTAGACCCAAGGAGAAGGCTTCTATTTTGCACAGTGACCAATATGATAGAGATGTGAAGCAGGGCAACAGAATTCAAGTACATTCCTGAAATAGAAATAGAATTGCTGTGGGGCAAGGTGGTAAAGTTTTCTTACTCTCTCAGCCTCCTGTCCACATTTAACTTCTTTCCTCACACCATCTCTAGCCCAGGTGTACCTGGTAGCCTGGTTATGTTAACACTGGTGGCCGAAGTGAGAATTCTTGACTGGTTTTGGTAAAGCGTATAATTTCAGCATACTTTCTAACTAAATTAGCATTTTTCTTCCTTTCTACTATACTTCCAAGCATTTTGTTTTTTGCCACTTGAAGGCAGTCACAAAAGATGCCTGATCTTTCTCATGTAAATGTTTATTTCTCTATTTTTTTCTTGCCATTAGGTAAATGTGTTGCATAAAATGTAATCTTTGTATTTCTGTTTGATTGTGAACATATCCAAATGCACTAAAATGCATTGGAATCAGTGAAGATGATCATTGCAATTTTATCTTTTGTTCAAATTGATAAACTTTTAATAGAGCCACTTTTGGCCAACTTTAACAGTTTTTGTTGTCTTGGAAGAATCATCTCATATGCAGCAGATTTACTTCTGATGATCCTGATAAATCAGAAGTATTACTTTCAAAAGATTAATATTATAAAGTCTAGCCTTGTTGAGCTATTTAGATGTTGTGCTTGTTCTACATTTGGTGACGTTTGTAATGTGGAACAGTATTCTTCATTTTAAATAAAAATTTAAAGTGATAAAAAATGATTATTTACCTGGGGCATTAAACCAAATTGATGAGGTTTTTAGCTTCATTTGTGATGTAAAACCCATAGTGAAGATTAGAAGTAGTTCCTGAAGTATGCATGCCTTGTGAAATATATTTCTAGTTTCAATATCTTTCCTAGGGGAAATGCCCATGCTATGGAAATCACTATGATTAGCATTAATTGTTATGCTTCTTGGGTCTCCTTGCAAAGAAGCTAGACTTGTAAAAACGAACCTCTTTTTTGCCCTGTAAAGGTCATAGCAACAGACATTGTATTAAAATGGAATAGTATAATGGTCTCTTGACTGGTTTAAATGGTAATACAAAATAATATACAATTATATTGTATGGGTGATATCTTTCATTAAGTTATATTTCTTTCATATTAAAATATATAGAATTTTATGTGAGAAAAATTAAATATTTCATAAAATCCAATTTGTTCTTGTCCCTTAACCTTAACTTTAATATATTACTTATTCTGTGTTTTAAACTGGTAGAAAATAATTTCTTTTCTCTCTGTTTTTATCATAATTTTCAAAATGAAACAGTTAAATCAGTTAATTTTAGCTGCTTTTAAGTTTGTCTTGTGGAGGGTTTCTTTCATGAGATTTTCATAAACTATAACTGAGTTTATATTTACCCTACAGTGAATTGTTTAATTATCCTTTGAAAATTCACATTGGGGTAGCTTATGGTATTGTATTATTTGAGGAGAATTATTTCATCATCTTTGGTATATGATACAGCTGCTTGTTTTGTTTTCATTACCACAGACTCCTGAAAAGTTTGTGAACACTGAATTTCAAAATCTTCTATTTTCCCACTGCATTATATTATAATCTTAATATCTTTTATTTGAACTTACAGTACTGAATTAATACTTATTTCTAAAATTGGTGTTTGTATTGTTAACAAGAAGATACATTTTTTTGCATTTTAATTTTTATCTCCTTAGATGGCAGTCCAAAAACATTTTAGAATTATGATGCATAAGGAATTTAATTACAGTTTCTAAGTCTTACAAAATAAAAAGTATTAATTGGTGTTATTTTAAAATGTGTCATAAAGGACAATATCCTAACTGGGGCTATTGCTTAAGAGCAATCTGATTTAAGAAAAAGACAAAAAGTAAGATCTTAGGGTATTGTAATTTTGTAAATTTTTGTTTCTTGGAATATTTAGAAAAATTGATTTTAGAATGTCTCTTGGAATAGCTAGGCTAGAAATGGTGGTTCAAGGGTGCAAGGAGATTGTAGAATCTTCTAAAGGGAACAGTTTTTACTGCAATGGCAGGGAATAGATGCCTTATAGATGGGAGCTGTGACTCATATTAAAAGCCTTCAAGACAATTTCAGGCTTACTGTAGTCACTTTAGTCTAGGTCTTGGCATTTGATCAGTTGAGGAAGATTTTGAAAAAAATATATTTCTCTTAACATACTATGGTAGCCAGTCTACAAGATGGGTTCCATTGATTATCACTGCCTAGTAATCATGCTCAAATGTAGTTCTCTGCTGCATTGAATTAGGCTGACCAGTGTAATCCATAAGATACTGCAAAAACGATAGTGTGTGACTTCAAAGGGTAAGTCATAAAATAAATTTTGGCTTCTTCCATGCTGTCTTTTGGATTGCTTCCTCAAGGTGGGACAGCTACCATATCATTTGTATGCTTAAGCAGCCCATGGAGAGGCCTATGTAGAGTGGAACTGAGGCTCCTACCAACGATCAGCATCAAGTAGTTGAGCAATCTTGGGAATATATCCTCTAGTTTTAACCAAGCCCGCAACCTTGTGAAAGACCCCAAGTTAGAATCACCTGGTTCAGCTGCTACTGAATTCCTGATCCATAGAAACCATGAGATAATGAATATTTATTTGGTTTAAACCACTAAATTTTAGGGTAATTTTTTATGCAGGATACAGAAGTAATATACACAAAAATAAAAGCAAAGTTTCCACTATGTTGACTGCTCTAAAGGAAAGGTATGCACTACTATAAGAGTGACCAACAGACTTCTGTTTTAATATGGAAGTTTGGGAAAAGCTTGTGAGCTCAGATTCAAAGAACAGGAAAGACATTCCTAACGGAGCAATATGTGAACTGGCCTTGTTGTTGATTCAAGATTTTTTTGCTACTTAGCTCAGCAAGGTCCATGTTCTTGTCTCATGACCAGGAAGAAATAGCCACATGGACATCGAAGAGCGAATGAGTGGAGTATAATTTATTAGGCGAAAAGGAAAGCTTTCAGCAAAAAGAGGGGTCCTGAAAGCAGGTTGCCGGTTGCCCACTTCACAGTTGAATAAAAGGGCTTTTTACATACATACTGATGGGCTGGGTTCCCTATTTGTATAAAGCACAAATTCCTGATAGCTCCACCCCATTCTCCATGTGCGCATGTGGGCTCTTAGTTGGCTGTGGACATGTTTAAGCAACGTCCCTGTGCAAGTTCCCTTATCTGCACAAAACGTGGGTTAGAGGTTCTCCAGGGATCCTTCCCATACTGTCTGTTGAAAGCAAGCTGGCTAACCCCTTTCATTCCCTGCTTCAGCAACTGCTGTTGCAAAAAAGTGGACGATGACCCCTCTTAATTGCCTGCTGCTCACAGGGGGTTAGAGCTCCTCCTGAGGTCAGTTTAAGGGTCCTGGGAAGAATGGCATGTTCATGCAAGATTTCACTTGCATCACCATTTGAAGTTTAATGGCCTCCAAGCAAAAAGGAAGAATTTGGGTTATTAGAAGACATATATCAAAACGAAACAAGGGGATAAGGACCGCTGAAAAATCCCAAGGCTGCCAATGTGCTCAGATAGCTGGTAGCTAGCTATAGTTATACCTGCTAAGATTTGGGTGCATGGGGCTTGGCTTTGGTTAGCTCTTTTGGTCTTATTTTTCCAAACAAAGAAACCTCGAGTTATGGGCACTGTATTTATTCTTATCACCTGGTAGGATTTGCAGGATAATTGCCCAGAAGTAGAATATTGATCCAGATTTTTATCACCCATCCCTTTTGTTTCTTCTGAGCTACAGCCAGAGATTGCTGGTTGGTTCACAGGAATAAACCGGGTTAGTTTAAAATGTAGGCAAAAACTTAAAAACAACTGATGAGATTAGAATTTAATGACAAGTGTATGATAAGTTTTGAAGCATAATTTTTCTCTCTCCAGTCCTCAGTTTTGTCCAAAACAAATCGTGATAGGACTGAGTTGTTGGTAAAATAAACTTTAGTCCTATTCTTGGCCAGATTATTGGTGCAGCAAGAATAATTATTTTTCACATAGGCCTTTAAGTTGGCTTTGATGGAACTCTGTTCCACGAGGAATCTCAGATAAGACCTTTAAAAGCTGAGCCCAGTCATGGGTTTGTACCCTCAAATACCTATGAGTGGGTAAATTCCTTCCTTCTTGAGGTCACAAGAACCTGGGGCTCCTGGGCCTGTTAGAAGGTGATATTCTTTACTCACTACAGGTTAGTAACCCTTTATGGGGACTGTGTAGACAAGGTATGAGACCAGATTTCCCAAGGGGCTTTTATTGGCTCTGCAAGCCGCGCTTGATTCCTTAAAGGGAAGCAAACCCTTCTGGTTAAAACCTTGGTGAAACAACCAGTTTCTGCCAATCGTGTGCTGTTGCAAAGGAAAATGAATTCTTATTGCATAGATGCAAATAACTCTATTGCCATAAGTTAAGAATACTCACAAATAGTTTCCAAATTCTGGAGATGCCAGGTGGGGAGAAACAAATATCCTCCAAATTTTGTTCACAGGAGTATACCTTACTCAATTATTGAAGGCTGTAAATAGCTCAAAATAAGTTTCCTTGACTCTAAAAACAAAACAAGGATCAGCAACATTTTAAGCACAAAAGGCTGAAAAGATTACTTCAGTTTTCTGTTAGTTCAGTCCACTCTGTTAACTCTTGTTCTACTTGATATTCATGAACATTTCAGCTTTTCATGAGTCCTATATGTTTCTCTCTATTTCAATGTCCCAATCTCCAAAGATACCAGAAACCTGCCTCTAGGAGCACCTGTCAAATTCCTATATCTGATTATAAGCCATCTTTTGAAAAGGATCAAAGCTAGACAACAATTGTCTGTGAATAACAAAATGTCCAGGGTAGTTACCTCAAAAAGACGATTGACAAAGAAATTTGTTCATTTCTGTAGTAATATGGTTTGGCTGTGTCCCCACCCAAATCTCACCTTGAATTGTAATAATCCCCCTTGTGTCAAGGGTGGCCACGTGGAGATAATTGAATCATGGGGGCGGTTTTCCCTATACTGTTCTCATAGTAGTAAGTCTCACAAGATCTGATGGTTTTATAAATAGGAGTTCTGCTGCACAAGCTGTCTTGCCTGCCGCCATGTAAGATGTGCCGTTGTTTCTTCTTAGATTTCTGCTATGATTGTGAGGCCTCCCCATCCATGTGGAACTGTGAGTCCATTAAACCTCTTTCCTTTATAAATTACCCAGTCTTGGGTATATCTTTATTAGCAGAATGAGAACAGACTAATACATGTGGTTTACAGTAACATAATAACCTTAATTATTATTGATAGCATATACTTAGACGTTAGAATTGTAGACATCCCATACAATTTTAGAACATATATTAACATTATTCATTAAAATATAACCTATGAAAGATTAAACATCACTTTGGCAATCCCCCATAACATGTCAAATAATCCTGTTTACCTCTCTCTTGGGTGCTTTAGGGGTCCTCTGGCATCCAAAAGCTAGGGGTCAGGAAAGACAATTTTTGAAGCTGAAGTTTGATTTTGGGAAACTTGTTAAATATATATGTTAGAGGTTCAAAGCATGTGATATTATGAAATAGAATTCCAGTTTACCATAAGTTCTTTAGCCAAAATGATGACTCAAAAATAAAAAAAAGGCTAAACCTTTTATTATCTTTTACTGTTACATGAAAATCTTGTTTTAGAGAGAAAATGCCAGATTACACCCTTACATTAGTCTACTATTAATGCCAACCCCAATTTTTTGTTTTAGTGGAACCTTACAGATAATTTTATCCAATCTTAGCCAGTTTGACCATGAGGTGAAATTTTTGTAAACCTTTCATAATACTTTACAAATTTTTGTTAAATAGCAGATCAGTGCTTTAAGAAAACCTTGTACTTTTATTTCATTGCTCAATTTATGGAATGACTGTATAATACCTTTTTGAAGTTAATCAATATGTTCTTATATAGAATTTATTTTGGAAGATTAATTTTTACAAACCTTCCACTCTTTGTTTAAACTTTCAGCTTTATCTTATCTAATTCAAAACAATCCTTTAACCCTAGTCCAAAATTTACATTCCCATGCCTTCTGATAATCTTTTACTAAAAGCACATATTACTTGCATTACACACCTTGCAGGTGAATCAATATTCAGTAGTCTCAATTATATGTTTTAACAGTAACTGTTAGCAATTTTTAATTTTAGTGTAAAGGCTGGTAAGTTGTTTTAATTATGTACTGGGTACAGATAAAGTCTGACTCTTTCTAGCATAGTTAAGGGCGTGGTTAATTCTATATGCCCTCAAGCCTTATCAAATTGTAAAGCAGGCAAGTCAGTTCTCCAAAGCCAAAGAAGCAGTTTGTAACCTTCAAACATGTAGCAAACCTAGTATCTGACCCGCATAATTTAGATCACATATTTACATTTTGAAGACATTTATATTTTACCAGTTGTCTTCAAAAATGTTTCTATTTCTCAAAGATTAAAGTCACTTGAAGGAACAGGCATAACAGCTTTTTTTTTTTTTTATTTCAAAAAATATTTGATCTATTTTTCTTTAGGCCATTAGAGCTATTTTTTTTTTTATAACCATCACACACATAACACATGTATAATTATACAGACACAGACAGAAGAAGATCCAGTAATTGTAAGATTCTTCATTTTCCAATCTCCTAGTCAGATTATTGGCCTCAGGGTGGTGCCCTTCAAGAGCAGGGCTAGGAAAGCATACAGTTTCTAGGGCACAGTAAATGGGTAAAGCTGGAAGACAAAAACAGATTTTGAGAGGAATCTATCTACTTTTAATTCCTGGAGTTTCATGTGGAAAACAGAGGGAATTTTTTTTTTCCCCCAAAATGGGGTTTGTGGCACCTTCTCTGTTTCTCCTCAGGTGTTCTAGGCTATTTATCTTAGGCCTCTTGTGTGCATTAAGAGTAGCAACACGAAATGGAGAAAAGTAATTCATGCGACTGAGAAAAAGTCCTTTTTCCAGAAAAACAAGATCCCATGAAGTGTAAAACATAAAGGCCTTTTACATATACCTATAGCTTGGATATCCACTTTTAATTAAGCTGAGTGCTTTTTAAGAAAATCCTTTGAAATCCCTTATTACCCTACTTTAGCCATGCCAAGTGGCCAATATTTCTACCAAAAGTAACCTCACAGGTGAAACCAACAAGCCTCAATTAAGGTTATGGATTAACTGTGAGTGTACTAGGTATTTTCAAAGAAGTGGTGAGCAGTTCCTACAAAAAGGTGGCTCAGAGAAAGAAAGATTTAAGAAAGGAAGCTAGAATTTGTTCACAGAGGGGAAGACAATCAGCAAATTCTAAGTCACATGGATACTAACCTGAACGTACTCATTCCCTATGCCAAAATTGAACCCAGGCCACCATTTTAAAATGGCAGAGGCCAGAAGAAAGTACTGCCGTGTGTTTACAAGGTCAAGCTCCCAAGGACGTAAAAGAAAATGGAAACCTGCTGCAAAGTTTGTTACTGCCCAGTTTGCTGGTTGGCTTGAACAACAGGCTTATGGGGTCCTAGGCTTGCATTCTATCCTAAGATATTCCTCCTTATCATGGAACCATGCAGAAAGACCCAAAAAACGCAACAGATTGACTACAGCCTAAGACTAGCCTCACAAATCGTTTTCTTCCATTAATCCAGACTTTACAGAGGATGCAAACATTTTTATCATTTTTTCAACCAGTCTGCACAGGGAGAGGGAGGCCCGAAGTCCAACTGTTAAGAACTTTTACCCTTTTACCAGCATGTCAGTCTTCTGGGTTTCCTTCCCCTGAGCTCACTTTTAAGCCAAGCAGTTTAAGGTTTGGGGAAACTAACTTTTCCTACTTTGGGGGATACATCTGAGGGGAGTGTACTGTGGTATGGGGGCACAATTACCCATCTGTGAAGAGAAGACAGAGTAAGGATTTTCTTTTTTTCCTCAAAAGAATCCCAGTGATTTAGGAGGCATTTGAGAGAAATACAGACTGAAGATGATCGGTTACTCATCTAGAAAGAGGGGAACAAGGCATCCCTAGTTCCTTTTTTCTCCCAGTGAATACCTGGGATATGTGAGGGAGAGAGAGAAGAGCCGTCCTCTTTTCTTTCTTCTGTCCTTACATCCCTGAGTCCCTGTAACCTTGGGAGGGTGCAGACCATGGGTGCCAATGTGGCTTTTCACCCTTGTTAACAGGGGGCCTAGGAGGTGGGAATTGTCCACATTTACCCACATGCTGCCTTTCAGCTGCTGTCAGTAACCTTTTAGTTTCCTAGACCTTGTCTATGCCATGGATGCTAGCATGACCTCTATCCGTGAAATGGGAGGGGTCCTAATTGGCAGGAATGAGTCATGCTAAGATAAATCTGTGGTGCTGAGTCCTCAAACAAGGGAGAGTAAAGGGTGTCTTGTGAGTTGGGGTCCTGGCCTAATAAAATATTTTCCAAAAGGAAAACAAACAAAAACTCTCACATAGAAAAGCTCCCTGTTTTCTCAGGGCCATGTTAGAAAAGAAAAAACAAAAAAAACAAAAATACAGCTTAAATGCAGGATGGGGAAAATGCCTGAGGGAAAATCCTCTAGCTCTATACAAATGGGTTCCTCCAACAGGGAGAGAAAGTCTTAGTCATTGTACCCTCATTTTGGCAAGGCCAGGAGTGGAAAGACTCTGTGGGCCCATGGCAGGAGTGGATGGTGAGCAGGAATTGCTGGCCAGCTGGCTGTGCAGGACCCGAGACTGCCCTGGGGCCCAGGTGGCGGCTGCAACTCATTCCTGCCCCATGTGGTTGTTGGATGTAGCATGTGCATGTGCAGACATGGCAATGCACCCCAGCTGGGAGGGAAGCAGGGAGGATAGGCACCTCCGCTTGCCTTTCTGTTCCGAGCATGCACCCGGGCTGTTGGGGTAGGGGTGTGGGAAGTGCCTCTAAGAACAGACGGAAATCGCATTGTTCTGAATGGCATTTCTGATGGCTGGGCTAAATGCTCACTCTAGCTAGTAATATTTGCAGTTTGCAGCAACATCTTTAACATTATAAAAGAAGAGACAGGTACCATGATAGTCCTGGAACAAAAGAAGGAAAATACTGTGGGTAAGACTGGATTGGAATAAGGCTGACATTCCCAACCCTCGAGAGTGATGGGGGGTTTTTGGGGTACTCTCCAGCATCCTGTCCTCTGTTGCTGTGCCATTCATTCTTCTTTGGCTCACCAGAGGTTGGGTGCTGCATCTACCTTCAGAAAAAGTCTGAGGAGGAGAAGGCTCAGAAATGAAAGTGAAAGGTTTTGGATCTGCAATTTACTCATCTGCCAGGTATTCTGAACTTGTCCCCAAAATGATGAAGGATTTTTTTGCTCCTTAGCTCAACTAGGTCAGGGTTCTTGTCTCATTACCAGGAAGAAAGAGCCATGTGGCCATCAAAGAGTGAGTGGAGTAGAATTTATTAGGTGAAAAGGAAAGCTCTCAGCAAAAAGAGGGGTCCTGAAAGCAGGTTGCTGGTTGCCCCCTTCACAGTTGAACACAAGGGTGTTTTACATACATGCTGATGGGGCTGTGTTTGTATAAGGTTTGAATTCCTGGTGGATTCACCCCATTTCCCCCGTGGGCATGTGGGCCCTTATTCTGCTGTGGTATGTTTAGTCAAAGCTCCTGTTCAAGTTCCCTTATCTGGACCAAACACATGTGGGAGGTTGTCTAGGGACCCTTTCCTTACTGTATGCCTGAAGCTGGGTAATTCCTTTCATTATTATAGCCAAATAGGTTCTTCTTGCCCGATGCCCAGAAAGTTAATATGCTGAGAACAGCAGTAGTTGCAGCAGAGATAGTGTTTACTCATAACACTTTAATTGGGAGGAGGATGGGAGATATTTCTCAAATCTGCCTCTCTAAGAGTGTGGAGACTAGGGTTTTTAGGGGTAATTTGGTGGGCAGAGCACTAGGGAATAGGTATTGCTGATTGATTGGGGATGAAATCATGGGATTGTCCAAACTGTCTTCATGTGCTGAGTCAGTATCTGGGTGCGGGGTTTACAGGACTGGTTGAGTCAGTTCCTTGGTATGAATCACGGTCCTGTTGGTATCAGGTGGTATGGCTGAATGCACGAGTCTGAAAAATATCTGAAAGATCAATCTTACGTTTTGATAATAGTGCTATTATCTAAAGGAGCAACTGGGGAAGACTTTGACTTTGGGAGACAGAGACAGAGTCAGAGGCAGGAGGGTTGCTTAAGCCCAGAAGTTGGAGACCAGCCTTGGCAACATGGTGAAACCCTGTCTCTACAAAAAATTTAAAAACAAAATTATTCTGGCATGGTGGCATACACCTGTTGTCTCAGCTACTTGGGAGGCTGAATTGTGAGGATCGCTTTATCCGGAATGTCAAGGCTGCAGTGAACTGAGATCGCACCACTGCACTCCAGCATGCTTAACACACTGAAACCCTGTATCAAAATAAAAATAAAATAAATCTTGTGACCTCCAGCTATGTGACTCCTGAGTAGTAAGCAAGCTAGGGAACAATGGCTGGTGATTGCTTAATTACGCTTATAGCTTAACAGAATTCAAGTCTTTACCATAATTGTAACCTTATGGACTTTCATTATTTTCACGAACGCAGTTTCCATCCTGAACAAAGAGGAGGGTTAGTTTTAGGTAGGGACTGTTATCATCCTTGCTTTAAACTATGAACTAAATTCCTCCTATAGTTAGCTTGGCCTACACGGGGGAATGAACAAACAGCTTATGAGGTTAGAAGTGAGATGAAGTCAGCTATGTTAGATTTCTCTCAATCATATTCTTTGCAAAGGCAGTTTTACTGTTGTAGGAAAAAGCAGGACACTTCTGAGAAACCAAATGTCAAAAGCCAAAATGAAAACAAATTTAGTTTAAAGATGTTAATTGGCTTTATTTGCAATTCTAGAATTGGATAACACTTCATTCCATAAAGCAGAATGAGTGTTACAGAGAGTGGACCAGAGGAGATTGGTTTTATAGATAGAAAAGGGCCAAAGAAAAGAGAAACAAAGAACAAAGAGTAGATTGGTCACTTGAAAGTTACTTTTCTAGAAAGGCAAGAACAGGGAAACAGCATAATAAAAAAATATTAATATCAGGTTACTTAAGTTTATTTATTTTTGGGTAAGTGTTAAAGGAAGAAGGAAATTCATTATCTTGCTGACTGGCCTATTTTGGAAATTTGGCTGTCATTTTTCTCTCCTGATTTATTGGAAAGTCAAATAACAACTTAGTTTTGATTTGGTGACTGGGAACTTCAATGCTTTGATTTAGATTTTTAGTTTAGTGTATTGGGGCCTAGTGCAGGAGCTTTGCCCAAAACAGTAGATTTCTGTAATTTTTATTTAACGTGAAAGCACAGTGTGGCTAAGTGTAGACAGCAAGGATGTATGGAAAAAGATGAAGTTAAGAAGAACAAAAATGCTAGGCCTTAGACCATATTAAGAATATTGGTCTTCATTTTAAAAGCTGTGGGAATTCACTGAAAATTCATTAAATTCATTTTGATCAGAGGATGTGGGCTAACTAGATTAGACAGATATTTTGTAAAGAACATTCAGATTGCCTTGTGGAAAATAGAAGTGGTAGGCCGGGAGTGGGTTGTGCAAGAGTAGATGAAAGGAGACCAGTTAGAAAGCAACTGTATTTATTGAAAGAGATGGTGATAGTTTAGATAGAGTGGTAACAGTTTAAATGGACAGAGGTGGGCAGATATGAGGGGTTTTGAATATAAAATAACCAGAATCTGATGAAGAGCTAGATATGGGAAGTGAAGAGAGGGAACTGTCACGGTAAGTATGTGGCCTTGTTGTAGGATGAACTAGGACTCTTTTTTTTTTTTTTTTTCCTTAATAGAAGATCACATATTTTGTTTTGGACATGTTTTTAGATGCTTTTCAGACAGCCAGAATAGAGTTTCAAGAGTCAGTTAGATACAGTGTTTTGGAGCTCAGAGGTAATGTTTGAGCATGAGACAAAAATTTACCAGATTTAATTCTTATTAAGTCATAACCCACGTGATACAGTCCTTGAGGAGTCTTATACTCAAAAAAACATAGTCCATTAAAACCACAATTATTTAAAAATAATGCAAGTTCTTTATGCATTTCTCAAAACCATGAAGGGACTCTTAACTCCCAGCAGTACTCTCTAGTATTGCTCTTGTTACCTTTCTTATCTTTTGTTTTCATCAGATGCAGCTGGTGTGCCATTCTTTTTTCAAAAACTACTGAAGAAGCTACCCCTCTACTCTCATCCAGGCTAGCTTTTATTCTAATTCATCCTTCTTCTTTTGTACTTTGCTCTGTATTATTTATGTTGATGTAACTGTTACTATTTTGACAACATAGGACCTTCCTTGCAGTGGATGATAGGGAAAGAAGCTGGTAGCATAAAGCCAGATGTTCCTTTGATGCTTTAGGAAGAGGAAGGTCAGGGAACACTTACGGGAACAAAGATGCATTAATGATTTTTGTCATGTAACTGAATGATCAGCATGTAAGTAAAAACGAAAACCATGAGCCTAGATGAATTTTGCCTTGAGAAAACACATCCTGATCCTTGAGTAGTTCCGTCATTTAATGACTCAGTTTAGGAAGATAAGCATAGAGGAGACCGATTAGGATCTCTGTTGACATCTGACTGGAACTTCATAGCTAACTCTTGCTTTAGGCTGCAGCCTAGGCATTTGTTTCTTTGAAAACCCTTTTTTGAAATTTCATTTCCAGGTTAGGTTCTGCTCCAGCAGGCACTGATTGCTCATTATGGTCCTTATCATTGCTATAATTTATTTAATTGCATGTGGTCCCCAATAGACTCTAACCTCTGGGAGGAGGAGAGACAAGTTCTTCATTTTAACCCCAGTAAGTGTAATCTTTTATGTAGTGGATCGCAATAAGCATTTGTTTAATTCAGGCAGGTATTCTCATTTGGCTCATTAGGTTTCATAATGTGTATGTCAATATTTTCTACTTAGCTTACTGTCAAAATATATAGATCCGCTCTTTAGAAAACAACATAAAATAGCTGTACTCCAGCTTCTTATATCAGATTATGACTTTGACCTCTCTGTCACCTAATACTTATAAAAACTTTGGGGGAAATAAAATTTATGAAGGACTGCAATGTACTTAGACCATATAATTTTCACACTCTTAGAATTACTCTTACACATGTTTCACTGATATTCCATAGCTTATATAGAGGAATATTAAAAGTAATGCAACTTTGAAACTGATTATTGTGTTTACTCCAGAGATGGAGGAGGAAGTGGTAATTTACTATCTTACCAGTTTATGAGGACTAATAGGATTTTTTTCTTTTTTTTCCTTTTTTTTTTTTTTTTTTTGAGACAGAGTCTCGCTCTGTCGCCCAGTCTGGAGTGCAGTGGTGCAATCTCGGCTGACTGCAAGCTCTGCCTCCCGGGTTCACGCCATTCTCCTGCCTCAGCCTCCTGAGTAGCTGGGACTACAGGCGCCCGCCACTGCGCCCGGCTAATTTTTTGTATTTTTAGTAGAGATGGGGTTTCACTGTGGTCTTGATCTCCTGACCTTGTGATCCACCCGCCTTGGCCTCCCAAAGTGCTGGGATTACAGGCGTGAGCCACCGCGCCCGGCCAGGATTTTTTTTTTCAAAGTGCAGTAGCAGGAAGGCTTATTTTGAATGACCAGGGTTTAGATGTATATGTGCATGTGTGTAATTTTTGGTGGATATAGTGAATGATGCAACCATTTATGTTTCTCTCTTTGCAGTGGCTTTTAGAGAACTCACTGGTAAATTTTGTGGCCTGCTTATATTAAAGGATGTAAACATTGTATGTCCTTTCTTTTGAGTGACAGTCATACCACTGATTATACTTTTTTATGGACACATTTTATTCAGATAGCAGTTTGATCACACATGATCCAAGAACACTCAAATAGTAAATAAAATATAATCAGATGTTAAAGACTTGTTGTCAAATGTTATAGGCAATGAGGCAAAGCTTACTTATGATTGCTCCAATATAAAACCACATTTACACCTCAGTGGCCACTGAACCATTCAGCACAGCTTCCTTAACTGTCAGCTGTTAGAAGCTAGCAGTGTGAGCACTGTTGACTATTTTTTTCAGGCTCTGAATAGCTGTCAGGATCTCAGTAGGAGTTGGAGGAGTTAGCTCAACTTTGGCTTAGTATCTAAATGCGGCCAATGTAGGCTTCAAATAAGTCACAGCAGTGTTCACTAGTGTTGGAGCCTCCTCCTCCAGGTTTCAGACAAATCGGACCATGATTTTAGGATGAAAAATCCATGGCCCCAAATGGCTAGCTAATTATACTTTTAAAATTCCTCTTATCTTTATTGCTACCTTCATCTCTTTCCTATTTCCATTTCTTTACTGTTTTACTTTCTGTACTTTCTGTACTTTGTAAGTCATCTCAGAATTTTTTGAATTTAAATTTTTTTTAAATTTTTCATATGGCATGAAAAAATTACTTGTAGACATCTATAACATAATGGATCTCTTATTGGTAATTTGTTTGGGAACTGACTTGGTACTAATTGGTACTAACTTTGATTTCTCTCACTGGATTCCTAGACTCTCCAGGATGTTAGGACAGGCTGTGGCCTGTGGAACACCTCGTCTTGTACATTCTGTTTTCTGAATAAAGGGTCTTCTTTGTTTTCCCTGCAACGAGTGGTCTTTTGTTCCTCATTTCTGTGGTCCATTACCCATTCTCCCAACCCAATGGCATGTCAAAACTATTTAAAAGTTTAAAAAACTATTAATATAATTGCCTATTAATAAAACTATTTATAATAATTATAATTGCTTATTTAAAAACTATTAATATAATTGCTTATTAAAAAACTATTAATATTACTCTGATTTAATAAACTGAGGTAAACTATATAATAAAAGTTATTGTCCTCTTTTTCATATTATGTTTTGTAATTTGAAGAATCATTTAAAGCTTCAGATTTATTCTAGAAAAGTCTATAATTGAATCATACCATGATAAGCTAAATCTGAAAATGTAAGAAAGTTTCTATGGGATAGATGTATGATGATTTTAGGCTTTTCTTCAAGTCTGGATTTTGTTTCCACTGCTATTTTAATGAGTTAGGAAATATGAGATATTTAAATATGATGAGGTGAAGTTCATTGAACACTTTAATGTTGGTTATATTATTTATATCCTCTATATAGTTTAAAAAACAACTAGCATATTTTATAGATATATTTGCAAGACTGATTTTAAAATAATATGTTTTCATTGTTTTGTTAACAAATCAAACTTTTCAAGCTATTTCTGACTGTTAAACCTTTCTGGAAAGTTGTTCCATATCCTTCCGGTCATCTAAATTTATCACAAGGTTTTAACTAAGAAGGTTGGTGAACCCTCTTTCCTTTTGATCTTGCATCCTGGCGAGTGCTTGAATATTTCTTGTGTAAGAAAAGTTTTGGTAGATGAGTCAGTGCACTGAGTCATAGGCAGCATGAAGCCTCTAGTGTTCTATACTAACTAATTGGAAACAGTTTCAAAATTAATTAAGGCACAGTTGTCAGCTCAGTGTTACTGATTGACATCCCACCAAAGTATTTTGTCTTTTGGCAACTTGGTTAATTGTTCTTTGGTATTTAGATTTTTGTTTTGCTTTATAGATTTTTAAAAATCTGTTGAATAGACCTATAGTTACCATGTTGATTTTTATTTTTTAGAATCCTGTTATGAACCCTGTGTCATTGTGATTAATTTCTTCCTTACTTGATGCCTTTTTTTCTCTTAAAAATATTCAATACAATATCTTTTCTTTTTATCTTGCTAATTTATCAGTCTATGAGAAAGTCTGTTATGCTCCACACAAACCAGTTCATAAGTAAAAGCATATTGATTTGTTCAATAATAGCCCAGTATCCAATTAAACATTATGTTTTACTTAATAAAAAACAAATTAAGTGGCTTGCTTACATTCCTTTACATTGCATTAATTTGACCTTAATAAATTCATTAAAAATGACGTTTTTAAAAGTCTCTTCCTTCATTAGGTTCATATTTATTTAAAATAAAGTATTCGAAAGAAAGTATTTCATTTATATAAAGAATTTTGCAAGGAGGGATTGATTAGGTGTTCTTCATGTTTATGGAAGAATAAACAAAAGGAAATCAAGACCAGGAAGGTATTTTGGCTGAAGAGAGCACGTATGTGCTGGCAAAATGATAAAATGCTAGAATGGATTACTGAATAAAATAAGAAAAGAAGAGAACTCACATATTAAAGACCTGATAGGTTTCAGGCACTTTACATATATTATTTCTCTAAATCCTCCCAGCATCTATGAGATGGAAATTATTTACCTATAATCAAATGTGGATCTTGAAGCCTCAACAATATCTGTATAATAAACACCTAAGACAATCTACAACAGCATTTTAGTGTGCTGTCTAGTGCCAGATTCAGGCATTATGCTAAAGGAAAATTCAGGAAAAGCATTTGATCTAGTTACAAAGTAGACAATCTTTAGGGCAATAAGTGGATTACACATCCTTCAGTCATTCCTCTGAAACATTTCTTTTGAAGTTATTGATTGAAATTGAGACACATTTTATAATTGATGACATACTATAATTTAATTGGCAGTATCTTTTCTTCATGATATGTAAAATTAATGCTGCATCGCATAATCAGTATCATCTTAGATTTGATAGAGTACAGTTGATGGTCGGTCTTTGATGGAATACCATATATGATCTTTATCACTCATTAGAAAACTTTAAGAACAATGGTAACCTATTGGTTTTTTGTTCATTATCCCTAAGTTCTGATGAGATGATTTTGAAAAATTCTGTGGTCAAATGTGTTTTAAAAATACAGCATAATCTATTCTTCTCCTGGAGATTTTCAGTGCAAACTAACATATAAGAATTCTAGTAAAACAAACAAACGAACAAACAAACAAAAAAACAACATTTTTATCTTTGTTTAACCCATTGTACAAACTTATTTGATCATATATTTCCTCCACCCTGACAAACTCTGTTTTACTTACCTAGTTTTCAAAGGACATTATGCATGTGCCTGAGGAGTTTAATGCTTTATCTAACTTTGGGAAATGCTGGGTTACTTGGTCTTTTACCTAAAACTGAGTATTACCAGTTAGAGTCTAAATCTTTCTGAGGGTCCACACAGTTTTCTCTCCAGTCTTCTTATCCAGCCTCATTTTATTTATGTATATTTTGCTCATAGGTTGGCCAGACCCGCATTACCAATTTCTTATTTTTTGTTTCAGCTTTTACTTCTTGAGTCATATCTTGGTATATAGTTTTTCATTTACTAATAAATTTGATATTTGAAATTTATTAACTGGATGTTTAGAGTTTCATTAAAGATTCTAAATAGAGAATTAATGGTCATGTCTAAATTGGAAAGGAAAAAAAATCAATTTTTCTGACATTTTATGATACCTAAAAGTCAGTAGGTTATGGTAGCCTTATTTCCACGTTACGCTGATTGCTTCACAGGTACAACATTTTTCATCTACAAAGATTCTCTGAAGAGTGAATCTCCCTTCCCTGCTATTTTTCTTGTTTCTTTCTTCACTCCCTGGCTGTCACATCTTCCTTCCCCACTTCCCTCTACCTTCTCTCAAAAATCTGGACTCAACTTATTTACTGATTCTATATTCTTTCAGCATTATTTAATTCTTTAATATTGGGTCATGCTTATTTCCAATTATATTTTCCATTTTTATAATTTTGCTTCTCTAGCCCTACTTTTAGCACTTGACAAGAGAACTTGTCGAAGTCTTTGGCTTTTTATACCTAAGCTAAATGAGCTACTATTTACCAATCTCCCTGATTGTCACAGTAGTTTATCATATTTAAGTCACCAAGGGATTGAGATAAGCTGATTTTATTTCAACTTTTTCAAAATTCTTCCTTACCTATGGTATTTGTAGTCATGGTCTATGCTTGTGGTAGTCAGTCCTATCAAGTAGTATTCTTAAGTTTGTTTTGTTCCTATCACTGTGCTAACCATCTTAGACTTTATATATTCTGTGTTTTTAAACACTCTGATCTCAGTGAGGAAAAATCCGTTAATTTGTAACTTATTGCATTCATAGCATAATAATACTGCATTAAAAGGATGGGAAATGAGAATAGAAATGTGGATTGGTACCACATTGTGTAGCAGTTTGACTGCCAGACTAAGACACTGCTAGGCTAAGGCAGCTTTTCAGAAAGGGAATAATACACTTTATTTTTCTTGTTCTGCCATGTAGTTAGCCTAAACACTTGAATTATTTCAAGTAGGAGCTTGGTAGTTTATCATCACGTCTTCTGGACTTCAATTAATTTTTTTTTTTTTTTTTTTTTTTTTTAGCCATTTCTACTTTGAAGAACCTATGTAATAGGATTTTTCTGATAATTAGATTAGAAGTTGTTCATAAAGTGTTTAACAAACAGTACTTGGTACAGACAGAGATGATAATATAATGACAAAAATATTGGATTATGGATGTAGCTGAAGTGTGTGTGTGTGTTTGTGTGGCAGGGGTGAGTGGTGGGTGTTGAACTACCAAATCTGCTCTCATCTAGCCAAACTGCCATGTATCAGATATACTACACCAGGGCCATTCTTGCAGTTTACATTTTTTAGATTGGAAATCAAGAGACCTGGGTTCTTACACCAACTCTCTGTTACTTTGCAGGTTACCTTTCCTTCTAGGCCATGGTGCCTTCATAGATAAAATAATGAATTTAGATTAGGTAATTATTAGATTTAAAATATATGATTCTTTAGGGATAGGCAACGAGTGGCTAAAGATCCATTAAGGAGAACATGTAAGTAGGATCATCTCTTTTATCTCATTGCACTGTTTCTGATTGATTACCCAAAACCAAACTGGCATATGACTTCGGAATTCATTTGCTTCCCATAGAAAAATTATTTTCAATACAAAAAGGCCTATGTAGAAAAGCACTATAACAAAACAGTACTTAAATTTTATTTAAAATATATTTGCATTTCTCAAATTGAGAGTCAGTAAAGAAAATTCCAAGGCAAGAAAGCATCTTTGAGATGCTTTGCAATTAGAAACACTCATGGAGACAACTGAAGAATTTAGAAAAATAAATTGAAAAATATTTGATAAATTTAGACTCTCAGCAAACCCAGGACCCAATGTAGCTTCTTTGAATTTCAAATATAGAAACTATAGGCCTGCCATTACTCAGGGTACATCTCTTGGGCAGGCAGTCCTAAACTCCTGGTCAGATTAGGTTTGAAAGGTTTAATCAGTTCTTATCCACTGCGCCCCAGCCCTCCAATCTCCTGCAATGCTGTTTTGTGTCTTATTGTCAACAGAGTGGGGCTAGAAGATTTCCAAGATAACTTTCAATTTATTAGTTATACTGCATTAGTATAGTATTGATATTTTTTCATTTGGCTTTTGTGTTTCATTGGTTCTTTTGTTTTCTCTTTTCTGTTGCCTATTTTCTATATTCTTTCTTCTTGTTACTGTCTACTTAGGCCATGAAATTGAGATGGATTTGTGTGAGAGATATTGAGGGAACAAAGGAATTGGACTGATGAAGCTTTGCTAACACCTCTTCCTCAAACACACAAACTAACTTTATTATTTTGAATATGGAGAGGGAGGAAACAATGAGAAGACAAAAGGAGAAAAGGTGAGGACAGTGAATTGGAAAAGGTATTTAAAAAATATCTGTACTAACTTTAAAATGGGGGTGATTTTAAAAAATGAAAAATCCCTCTCTATACACATATCCTCTGTGTGATAGAAAAAAAAAAAAAAGAAAACCCCTAAAATTTATATGATTTCATTCTAAAGGAAAGAGCTTTGTTGCCTTCTAGTTATCAGTTTAGAAATCCAGCTCATTAGGGTCAGACTGTTAAAACCAAGAAAATCATTGCTGCCTATTCAAGAGTTGAGACTTTAGCTTTACTTTTCTGTGAGTTTTTATTTATCAGAGGTATTCTCAGGAGGTAATGATGAACCTGAAACTGTTCCAGCCTGTGCTGAAATACTCCCACACCATGAGAGTGTAAATTTATCAAATATTATTCAATTTATTTTACTAAATTCTTCGGTTGTCTCAATGAGTGTTTCCAATTGCAAATTGGAATAGATTTAAGCACTCTTTGTAAACCCATGCCAGGAAGTTCTTCCCATTTGAAGTTTTTGCTGTCAGTTAGACTAAGAGGAGGGAATTCCCATCTGTTCAGAGGCAACAGTGACCAAAAAAAAAAAAAAAAAAAGAAAAGAACAAAAGGGTAATAAGAAAAGTTTTCCGTGCTTTTTGTGATGACAAGTTTTCATTGGGATGAGTTAACTCTATTAGCATACTTGATTGCTTAATATTCACCCCTCTCCCTTCTTTAAAACATCATATCCCCACCTTCTCATCTCTTACCATGCTGACTGCAAGAACCTCTTAACTGGCCACTTACTTTCAATACATCTTTTAATTTGCTGTTATATGGATCTCACTTTAGATCTGATCACATCATTTTATAGTGTAATGGTTTGCAAATTACTGGCAAAATGTACAAAGTTCCTTTACCACCAGGCCCATTTTACCCCTTCAACCTCCCCTTCTGCCAACATGCCCTACTTCCTACTTGATACCCATATGAGGCACATAATTTTCTTTTCAGGTCTCTGACTTTGCACATGCTTCTGTCCATTCTTTCTTCCATGATGGCATTTATTGCACTGTTCACTACCTTGTTTGCTCTTTCTTCCAGGATGGAGTTACTACACTTTTTGTAATTGTCTCTTAACTTGCCTGTTTCCTCTTTAAAACTATGGTGGATTCATACCTACTTTATATATTTCTGGCTTTTAGCACAGTACCTCATTCAATAACTTTATTGCATTACTGTCCCTCCTTCTGTATCTTGTAATTTTCTGGGTGTCTCAGCCCAACAAGGTTTAGGATCTTAAGTAGGCTTATAGCTGTTCTTTAAGACCTGTCAATTTCCTGAGTGATCCTCTCAAAAATTCTTTAATTTTTATACCCACTGTTATTGGTCCCACCCTCTTCCTTCAGATTTCAATAATCAGATACAGTTACTTGCCTCTGAAATAAAGAAGGTAAATTCCCAGCATGAGTGTCTGGTTTATTTATACTATATAACACTAGTTAGTGGATCTGGCATTTCTGCTTTTATTTCCCGAGACTTTTAGACTTTCCCTTCTGTCTCCTGGACCGCACCTGCTACTTTATGTACATTTTAGATAGGTGAACTGAGATTTAGAGGAGTGAAATGAGTTGTCCAAGATCATGGAGCTAGGAAGTGATGTAATTAGTTTTATATGTCCTCAAAGCCTATGTGTGCTTTTTTTTTTTTTTTTTTTTTTTTTTTAATTAATTGCAGCACACCGCTAACCTCATAAGCACTAGGCCTAAGCTGCTCTCTTAAATTATCTACTAATGTCCCTTATGTTGAATTCATTTCTCATTTCCAAATGGATGGCAAGGAGGAAGTGGGCTTTAGGATATAAATTTTTTCTTTTTCGTCAATTTTGATGAAAGGAATTTGTTTATGTATTTAGTAATAGCCATATGATGGTCACTAAATTTTGTTTTTTAAATATAGTTTGACAGACAAAAAGGGAAAAATGTTATGAAACATTTCTTTTTTTTAACTCACAGTCTTTGAGGACCTTTTTTTTTTTGTACATTGGAAAATAATTTAGAAAAAGTGAAATACAGCCATCTCTTGGTGTACATGAGGGATTGGTTCTGGGATCCCCTTGGATACCAAAATCCAAAGACACTCAAGTCGTTTATATAAAATGTTGTCGTATTTGTATATAGCTGTTACAGGAAAGGGGTCTGTCTGTATCCAGACCTCAAGAGGTGTTCTTAGATCTAGTGCAAGAAAGAATTAGAAAGCACGTTTGTTAGAAAAGTAAAGGAATAAAAGAATGGCTACTCTATAGGCAGAGTAGCCCTCAGGGCTGCGGTTTGGCTATTTTTATTGTTACTTCTTGATTATATCCTAAACAAGGGTAGATTATTCATGAGTTTTCTGGGAAAGGGGTGGGCAATTCCCAGAACCGAAGGTTCCTCCCCTTTTTAGACCATTATAGGGTAACTTCATGACGTTGCCATGGCATTTGCAAACTGTCATGGCACTGGTGGGAGTGTCTTTTAGCATGCAAATGCATTATAATTAGCATATAATGTAGTGAGGAGGACCAGAGGTCACTTTCATGGCCATCTTGGTTTTGGTGGGTTTGGGCCAGCTTCTTTACACCTTGTTTTATCAGCATGGTCTTTGTGACTATATCTTGTGCTGACCCCCTGCCTCATCCTGTGACTTACAATGTCTAACCTGCTGTGTCTCAGCCTTGTTTCACCCAGCTCCTATTCAAGATGGATTCATTCTGGTTCAAATACCTCTGACATAACTACACACATCTTCCCTTTAAATCATCTCTAGATTACTTATAATATCTAATACAATGCCTCTCTATCCCTTTATTCCAGTGGATTCAACATGGTACTCTCCATGCTGGCAAATTCAAGTTTTGGTTTTTAGAACTTTCTGGAATGTTTCTTTCTGAATATTTTTGATCCTTGCTTAGTTGAATCCATGGATGGGGAACCCATGAATACAGAGGGCTGACTGTATTCAAATGTGTGATTTACGCAGTTGGGATTGGTTAAATGGAGAGAGAGTGAAGAGATAAAAGAAAAAATTGAGATACATAAGTAGATGAGCCCACCAAAATATTGGTGTGTTGGTTGCTTGTAAGAGAAAATAAAGAATTAGAAAACTTCATTTTACTGTTATACTTACATTTTGTTTGAGTGACCCAGTCTACTACTGAGTGGGCAAAGAATGTGCTTAGAACATGATGGAATTGGCATTTAGAAAATCCAACAGATAAAATATTATACTCACTGACTCATGAAACAGAAACAATTAAGGTCCCAATTTAGCATTCTAAATTGTCCAGATTCTGGGCAGAGGATCTAATCGTTAGGCTCATTTTACAAATATCCATGTGGCAGAGTTGGAAAGATGAGCTAAGTGCAGATATCAGTAGTGCTGGGATAAGTTCAGGTTTAAAATTTGAGCCTCTGTTAATCTCTATAAATTGACTCATTTACATTTGTCAATTAATAGAGATATTAGAAATGTAAATTTCTAAATATCAATTGAAATAATAGAGCTGTTTGAATTTTCAAAGTAGGTTCTTACTTGATTTTTCTGTTATTGATTCTTTCATGTGTAACTCATAAGTGCAAAGTTTATCTTAATTTCAGAGGAGCTGGAAAGGAAATTAGGAGGTACAATTTTTAATTGAAGGGGAGATTCTAGCATAGTGGTTAACAACACAGGCTGTGGAGCCAGACTGCTTGAGGACAAATCTATGTTCTTTCTCTTTCTTGTTACTTGCTTTATGATCTTGGAAAAGCCACTTGATTTCCCATTGCTTTTATTTTCTCATTTGTACAATGTGGATAGTATAATACCTACCTTATATGGTAGTAAGTTCTTGGTAAATCTTAACAATTTGTAGTTTCTGCCTTGCCATTAACATGTTCTGTTATCTTTGGCAAGTAACTTTATATCTTTGGGCTTTGTTTATTAACTTTTGTATGAGGGTATAAATAAGCTCTAGTTTATCTTCTAGTTCTAGAACTGATTTTAATAGAATAAAATAGGCATATCACAGCTTATAGAATAAGCGTATGAAAAATACATAAATTTTGTTATTAAGTACTTGAATAAATAAAGTTGTAATGTCAGAGGTCTGTGACTTAGTACTGTATCCCTTTGGACAAGTTGGTTGGCTTCTTTAAGCTTTATTAGTTTTACCTATAAAATAGGATAATAAGAACTCTCTCATACAAGAATTGTGCTGATTTTAAGAAATAACACCTGCAAAATGTCAATTATAATGCCTGATTATATAGTATGTAGTTAATAATGCTACTACCCTTAAATCCCTCTTACATAGGGTCTCTATTTTTCTCAGTTCTGTCTCACAAAGGAATGTCTCTCTAATTTATACATTTGAATTTGTGCCATTCTCAATATGGGATGATTTTAGTGTATGACTTAAGTGAATTTGTGAGACACAACGGAGCAAGTTTTATCCAGTTCTTTTTGAAAGGAAGAGCCATTAAGAAGATACAAAATATAGAAGTTTCTCCTAATGGAATTTATTTTGGCAGGATCAGGATTGAAAATACAAGGAAAAGAGAATTAAGAAAGCAGGTTAAAGGTAAGGTGATCTCTTGATGTCTGCAGCATTAAGGTAGCATTTTATGGGAAAACTGGTCCCAGCTTCTTTCTATCTCATACCTTTATTTTCTTAAGGTTTTTCTCTGGTTTAGGATTGTATTATATCCAATAAATCCTCCCCATTCATAATGATTTTTAGAATGTAATGCTCTCCAATAGGAATATGGCATTGGTTCTTTAACTGGTTTTGTTAGGCCTTGAAGAAACAACAACTAACTTTTCTAAGTTTCAGCATCTTCTTTTACAAGGGGTGGAGGAGAGAATGAGATTAGTTATTTAAATGTTTTCCAGCTCTAAAATGTTATGGTTCCTATTATTAATCTAAGTATGTTGCTCTACACATTCAATCAACCTTAGAAAATGCTACCTTTATTCCAACTAAATTGCCTTTCGAGCCAATTCTTGATCTCTCCAGGAACATGGAGCTTATTACTTTACAGCCTCAATAATGCCATCCTTTCTGTCTTTACTTTTACCTTTGTTAGAATTCACTGTTTCTTTCCTTCCCACCTCTGCCAGGTTTCTGGAGTGCTCTGTTTGAATTAATGGCCTGTGGACCCTCTTAGCAGAGATGAGAGGCAGAGGGTAGGGAGACCATATTGCATATAGGATCTGCAGGTTTGTGTGAAGGCCAAGGAGGAAAGGGCAATGCAGGGAAGAGGACAAGAGGTTAGGTCTTGGATAAAGACTGTGTGAGTTCAAATTCTGGCTTTTTTGTGTGCCTCAATTTCTTTAAGTATAATGAGGATAATAACTCCCATAGGACTGTGTTAATGAGATTATGTATTTGGTAATGATCTTAAGACAATGCTTCATTCTTAGTAAGCATTAAATAAACGGTAGCTAGTATTAACAGTTATTTTTTTAAAGGGTTTTTACTAAGAACCTTATAAGGATTACATCAGGAAGCAGGCTGTCCCTGTAAGATCACTTATATGCCATTTGAGCGTAAGTACAGTAATTAATAGCACGATCTTCATTTTATGTGGTAAATGTGACTTAGCAGAAACTAATACGACTGAAGTCGAAGACTGAATAAATGTAAATTTCTTCTTTAAGATTAATATTTTGCTTATTACATGTATATTTTGTATGTTCCCATGTGTGTCTAATGTGTTATTATTCTTTATACTTTAGAGTCTAAAATATACCCTATGATAGGAAATTAGATTTGGAAGTCACCGCATAAAAAATCTCATTCATCCCTTGTCCTTTACAGAAGACATGATCCTGAAAGGTACCCAGTTGAGGAAGAAGTAGGAATTGAGGACCTGAAATCCCTATTAAGTTATATACAATTGGAGACATTTTCTATTTTTAAAATGACTATAATGGTTAGAAATTCATCTTTCTATTCATGTCATAAATGTATTTCATTTTTGAGACTTTAACATTAGTAGATTTCAGTGTGTTAAGAAAGTGTGTATTTAGTTCAGAATTCCATAATTGTTCCTGACGGTAGGTATTCAATACAATAGAATCTCTGAAGCCTTTAAAAATGACCCTTTCAAATAGATAAATATCTTTGCCCATAAACATTTACTTTGTAGGTGTCATTACTTTGTAGGTGTTTTAAGTCACTTTTGTTTTTCTTCTGAAGTGTTAAAAATTACCAGTGGCCTTATTCCCAGGGAGAAGGGAAAGGGAATGAGATAACCAAACATGTGTACAAGGTTAATTTTTTAGGTGATACAAACTCCAAAAATTATTATTTTTATGAGCTTTCAAATTTTCCGTTAGACAAATTTGTTTCATTTCTGTTATAAGGTTATGTATATTAACTGAAAAATTTATAAATGATAGTATAGACAATTATTTTATACTGTGGTAACTTTACCAACAAATCCAGTGGATCCACCCAGGAGATAATGGCCTTGAAACACAAATAAAGGCACAGAAAAATATTTTTGACAGCAAAAGATTGCAAAAACAGACACTTTAAATTGTTTCTGAAAGCATGGTTGTTTAATCTGTGATAGATATAAGATAAATGGTATTTAACCCTTATTCCTGAAATCACAAACTCTTTATTTTTTTATTTGTGAAAGGTCTTATGATTCTTACTTGCAGGCCATGTGATGGCTAATACTGAGTGTCAACTTGAGTGGATTGAAGGATACAAAGTATTTATCCTGGGAGAGATATTCCTTCTAAGGTGAAGGATAAGTTGCTGTATTTGGCCTCTCCTACATCCAAAAAAGAGGCACAATGCCTTGTGGGCCTATTTGCATTTTGGAGGCAACACATTCCTCATTTGGGTGTGTTACTCCAGCCCATTTATTGAGTGACCTGAAAGGCTGCCAGTTTTGAGTGGGGTCCAGAACAACAGAAGGCTCTGCAACAGGTCCAGGCTGCTGTGCATGCTGCTTTGTCACTTGGGCAATATGATCCAGCAGATCTAATGGTGCTTAAGATGTCAGTGGCAGATAGGGGTGCTGTTTGGAGCCTTTGACGGGTCCCCCATAGGTGAATCACAGAGGAGGCCTCTAGGATTTTGGAGCAAGGCCCTGACATCTTCTGCAGATAACTGCTCCCCTTTTGAGAGACAGCTCTTGGCCTGTTACTGGGCATTGGTGGAAACTGAACATTTGACTATATGTCATCAAGTCACCATGTGACCTGAACTGCCTATCACGAACTGGGTGCTTTCTGGCCCATCTAGCTATTAATTGGGTCGTGCACAGCAGCATACCATCATGAAATGGAAGTGGTATCTACGTGATCGGGCTCGAGCAGGTCCTGAAGGCACAAATAATTTACATGAGGAAGTGGTGCAAATGCCCATGGTCCGCACTCCTGCCACCCAGCCTTCTCTCCCCCAGCCTGCACCGATGGCCTCCTGGGGAGTTACCTATGATCAGTTGACAGCGGAAGAGAAGACTAGAGCCTGGTTCATATATAGTTCTGCATGATACTGAGGCACCACCTGAAAGTGGACAGCTGCAGCACTACAGCCCTTTTCTAGGACATCCCTGAAGGACGGCGGTGAAGGGAAATCTTCCCAGTGGGCAGAACTTCAAGCATTGCACCTGGTTGTGCACTTTGAATGGAAGGAAAAATGACCAGGTGTGTGATTATATATGGATTCACGGGCTGTAGCCAGTGGTTTGACTGGATGGTCCGGGACTTGGAAGAAGCATGATTGGAAAATTGGTAATGAAGAAATTTGGAGAAGAGGTATGTGGATGGACCTCTCTAAGTGGTCAAAAACCGTGAAGATATTTGTATCTCATGTGAGTGCTTACCAACAGGTGATCTCAGCAGAGGAGGATTTTAACAATCAAGTGGATAGGATGACCCGTTCTGTGGAAACCTTCAGCCTCTTTCCCCAGCCACTCCTGTCATCATGCAATGGGCCCATGAACAAAATGGCCACAGTGGCAGGGATGGAGGTTATGCATGGGCTCAGCTACATGGACTTCCACTCACCAAGGCTGACCTGGCTGCGACCACTGCTGAGTGCTGTCAGCAGCAGAGACCAACACCAAGCCCTCGATATGGTACCATTCCTTGGTGTGATCAGCCAGCTGGTGGCAGGTTGATTATATTGGACCTCTTCCATCATGGAACGGGCAGAGGTTTGTCCTCACTGGAATAGACACTTATTCCAGGTATGGGTTTGCCTATCCTGCACACAATGCTTCTGCCAAGACTACCATCCATGGACTTACGGAATGCCTTATCCAACGTCATGGTATTCCACATGGCATTGGCTCTGACCAAGGCACTCACTTTATGACTTAAGAAGTGCGACTCATGCTCATGGAATTCACTAGTCTTACCATCTTCCCCATCATCTTGAAGCAGCTGGATTGGTAGAATGGCAGAATGGCCTTTTGAAGTCACAATTGCAATGCCAACTAGGTGACAATCCTTTGCAGGGCTGGGGCAAAACTCTCAAGGGTGGAAGTGGAAGTGGCACCACTTACCATCAACCCTAGTGATCCACTGGCAAAATTTTTGCTTCCTGTTCCTGCAACATTACTTTCTGCTGGCGCAGAGGTCTTAGTTCTGGAGGGAGGAATGCTGCCACCAGGAGACACAACAATGATTCCGTTAAACTGGAACTTAAGATTGCTACCTGGACACTTTGGGTTCCTCCCACCTTTAAGTGAACAGGCTAAGAAGAGAGATACAGTGTTGACTGGGGTGATTGACCTGGACTATTAAGATGAAATCAGCCTACTACACTGCAACGGAGGTAAGGAAGAGTGTGCATGGAGTACAGGAGATCCATTAGGGCATCTCTTAGTATTACCATGCCATGTGATTAAGGTCAATGGGAAATTATAGCAGCCCAATCCAGGCATGACTGCAAGTGATCCAGGCCCTTCATGAATGAAGGTTTGAATCACTCCACCAGGAAAAATAAAAAAAACAAAAGAACACAACCTGGTGCTTGCTGAAGGGAAAGGGAATACAGAATAGTTAGTAGAAGAAGGTAGTCATCAATACTAGCTATGACCACGTGGCCAGCTGCAGAAATGAGGACTGTAATTGTCATGAGTCTTTCCCTTTCTTTTGTTAAAAACATGTTTGTGTATATATACACTTGTACTAAGAAATTATCATCATTTTATTTCCTTTCTCCTTTATCATGTGACATAAGATTTATTGAGTTCACATCAGCATTTAAGTATTGTTAACTTTATGTAATAGTATTTGGGTTGGGGATTGGTGCGTTTCCGGTTGTACGAAGAATAGTTGTACTATGTTAGGCATAATTATGACCTTATTATTGTCTTTATTTAAAGATTATGTATGATTTCAGGAGACGTGTATGGGTTCAAGTTGACAAGGGGTGGACTTGCTTTGGTTAATACTGAGTGTCAACTTGATTGAATTGAAGGATACAAAGTATTGATCCTAGGTATGTCTGTGAGGGTGTTGCCAAAGGAGATTAGCATTTGAGTAGGTGAGCTGGGGGAAGGCAGACCCACCCTTAATCTGGGTGGGCATCATCTCATCAGCTGCCAGCACAGCCAGAATAAAAAAGCAGAGAGAAAAATGTAAAAAGAGAGACTGGCCTAGCCTCCCAGGCTACATCTTTCTCCCATGATGGATGCTTCCTGTCCTTGAACATCGGACTCCATGTTCTTCAGTTTTGGAACTTGAACTGGTTCTCCTTGCCCCTCAGCCTGCAGATGGCCTATTGTGAGACCTTGTGATCATGTGAGTTAATACTTAATATACTTGCCTCTCTCTCTCTCTGTGTGTGTGTGTGTGTGTGTGTGTATATGAAATATAATGGAATATATATGCAATATAATGGAGAATATATATATGCGATATAATGGAATATATATGCAATATAATGGAATATATATATATTCCATTAGTTATTGGATATTATTCCATTAATTATTGGAATATATATATTCCATTATATATATGTGTGTATATATATTCCATTATATATATGTGTGTGTATATATGTATTCCATTAGTTCTGTTCCTTTAGAGAACCCTGACTAATACAAGCCTGTTGTTGGGAAATGATCAAGGAGGAAATGATGACACAATGCTTCTCTTAAGGGTATTATACTACTTTCAGAATTATTTATATAAGACAATAGGATTCTACAACTAAAGACTTGGCTTAAGTTTCAGGATTACGATTTTGGTAGAGCTTAATTTCTTCAAGAATGATTTCCTTGATATTCTTTATAAATACAAGTTCATGGTTAAATATTGATCTGCTGAGTTTATTTTTTATGTGACCCTGGCTTCTTAAAGGCAATCCTGATTACTTTTTAAAAACATTGTAATACGTTGGAGTTGGTATACTTAACTTTGCCGAAGAACTTGTACCTATGATATCAATATGTGAGTGAGATTTTGCAATGATAACATATTATAGTTATTTGATAATCTTAACGATAATGGTAACAATTACCATTGCTCCATTTCTTGTATATAAATGTACTACATAATCATAATAAAATAAATAAACCAATAGTAACATTTTCCTCCCTTTAATAAGCCTAGCAAGACAATATTACTTATTTTTGTAGCTCTTCATTTACTACACTGATTCTCAATCATGTCAGACCCAACATCCTTTTTTTATAATAAGTATTTTGTAGGCACCCCCTTACCTTGAAAATACAGTCAGAAATACACAGTAAAATATCAATATAATATACTAGCTATAATTGAAAGAAATAAAAGCAAAGTAAATCACATTAAGTATTAAGTATTACAGTACACAAATGAAAGGTGACAGTGATATAGTCAGATGTTTGCACCTTCCTTTTTTTTTGTTTTTGGGCCTGTGTCTTGCTCTCTTGCCCAGTCTGGAGTGCAGGGTTACAATCTCAGCTCACTGCATCCGCTGCTTCCCGGGTTCAGGTGATTCTCCTCACTCAGCTTCCCAAATAGCTGGGATCACAGGTGCAGGCCACCACCCCAGCTAATTTTTGTTTTTAGTAGAGATTGATTTCACCATGTTGGCTAGGCTGGCTCGAATGCCTGACCTCAAGTGATCCACCTACCTTGGCCTGCTTGCACCTATGAATGTTTGGAGTTAAGAAAAGTAGGAATATCATAAATCATTTCTTACAAAAAGGGTACTAATTTGAAAGAACTGATGTACAAATGTACACTAGAATAAAAAGTGATGTTAGAATAAGTAATAACAGGTCACATTTATTAGTTTTTGATTTAAGCAAAAGGGAAATAATTTTAGGCAAAGAAGGAAAACCACGAGAAGACAAATTATATCCTGTCAAATTGAAGAAAATGAGTTGGGCCTTATTTTAATTGTAATATTATACTAATTGTCTAGGTTGTCACAAAGGGTGATATAATGAAAATCGAATAGAGAATATGACTTGTATTTTGAAGCTTTACATCCTGAAAAAAAGGAACATAGGATGAATGATAATTTTGGGATGGTGTGTTCAGCCTGGGATCTTTTGAATATGTGCTGTTGGGAAGGCACTGTTGATGGAAATACTCAGCAGGTGGTTGAAAATGAAAATTACAATTTCAGACAAGGTTATGTCAACAAGATTTAGTTTTGAGGGTCACTTACAGAGCAGAAATTATTGAAGCCATTAGATTAGATGATATCGCAAATAAAGAGGATAATAGTAATCAGAAAATTTAACATCATAACTGCTAACATTTGTTGATGTTTATGATATACTGGGCACTGTTCCTCTTTTTGACATATTTTTTGACCTATTTCTCTCAAATCCTCTGTAAAATAAGTACCGTTATTACCAACATACCCTTCTTGCAGGTGAAACTGCTGACACATCAAGACATTGCCATAGTTCAGACAACTAGCAAGTAGTAGAGTTTGGATAGAGGTTCAGGCAGCCTGGTTCTAGAGCCTTCTTCCAAAGAAAGGATTTTTGAGGAGCTCATTAATTTTGGAGGCATCTGTAACAAGAAACAAATACCTGTTAGGTAAAAGAGTAAATTAGAGTGTACATTGTCTTGGAAGGCTAAGAATCAGAGTATGGTAGGTAGTATCACAGGCTTCAGAGCAGTTTAGAAAAGGCCACTAGATTTGGTGATTAGTAACCTTTTGGGAAATGGTTATTCAATAATGTTGCAAAGCTGGAGAAAATGACCTAAGCATGAGTTTTCATGATACTTTCTAGAAATTTTCAATATGCTTTTTATTTGTCCATTAGCTATTCTGGACTTTAATATACAAATGCTCCTTGACTGATGATGGGGTTACATCCTCATAAAACCATCATAAGTTGGAGATGTCATAAGTCAAAAATGTATTGAATATACCTAACCTACTGAACATCATTGCTTAACCTAGCCTACCTTATATGTGCTCTGGAGTCTTATATTAGCCTATAGTTGGGCAAAGTCATCGAACAAAGCCAATTTTATAATAAATGAATATAAATAATTTTGTAATTATATAATAAGTGTTGATTATCTCATGTAATTTATTGAATGTGATGTGGGAGTGAAAAACAATGTTTGGGTATTCAAGGTATGGTTTTGACTGAATGCATATAACTTTCACACTAGAGTAAAGTTAAAAAATTGTAAGTCAAACCATCATAAATTGGGGACTATCTGTATTCTATCAGCTAGATAGTATTTTGAACTTAAGCAAACATGGTGTAGATTGTTTTAATAAATCCTGTGTTATTCTCAAGGGAAATCTATCAGAAACAGGCAGTCTAATTTTGGATTTGTTTGGGGCAATAGAATTTGTTGAAAATATCAAATGCAATGATTAAATTAGTTCTAGATGAAAAGGCAGATATTGCTGAAAAGTTTAATGTGAAAAGTGAAAAAAACTTTGATTTGTAATATGTAATCAAGAAGAAGCAACTCATTCTTGGGTTTGATAATGAGTTGAGAAATATTCATGTGGGTGTTTTGATGATTAATTAGTTGATTTGTGTAAAATGCTTGAAGAAAAAAAAAGTATGGCATAAATTCTAAATATTATTATTTTATTCCCAGAATTCTGTCAGGCTTCATGGTCTTTTTCCCGTGTGCTCATCTTTCTGCACCTGTTGCCAGAGCTTCATTCTACAGCAGCACTGCTTTTGCTGTCCTTTGAAATCTGTTCCAAATTTTTCCTCTTGTAACTCTCGCCCCATGCTGTTACTTGGTTATCTAATTTTGTATAGACCTTTCTAATAAGATGCTTCTTACTGATCTCTCTCTCTCTCTCTCTGTCTCTCTCTCTCTCTCTCTCTCTCTCTCTCTCTGTGTGTGTGTGTGTGTGTGTGTGTATTTGTATGGAGAATACACAATCAAATGTATTTCCTCATCTCAATGACTTAGGTAAAATAACATTATCTATTTAATTTTCCCCCAGAATCAATTGCCCCAAAATGGCTTATACCCTGAGAACTTAATATACTTTTAAAAATATCTTTAAAGTTTAGTGAGCTATTTTTATTGTTGTTAATTTTTTAAGTCCTTTTTTTCTGTAGCCTGGAAGCTTTTTCCTTGATCATTAAAGTAGGAACCTCAATTTGAAAACTTGCCACAACTGAACATATGTCCCCTCTTGTATTAGAAAGAGTTACAATTTTAATACCTTTTTCAAATTATGATTTATGTCTCTTTAGGAGAGATTCTGTTTGTTTTTTAAAGAACCAAGCCAAAATTTTTTCTTACTTTATAATTAATGGGCTTACATTTATTTTTTAAGTTAAATACGAATTTTAGAGGTAATTGTAATTCAGAAGAAAATGCGAACATCAAAATATCACATGGATAGCTCTTTAAATATGAACATTAATTATCTTTAGAGATAGACTATTGCCAAAATAAAATCGCTATATCTCTTTGGTACTTTATGTTAATATTTAACTTATTACATATGCAAACACAACATATGCAGGAGCTCACACACACAACTGCTTATCTGTGAACAAAGTGATTACTTAAAAACACACATTAAGAAGTGATGTTATCGTAATGTGATCATTCTCCTGGGATGTCACAAAACAAGAAATACTGAACCATTGCGTTCAGTTCCAGGGTTTGTAAGTACTTTATGACCACTGTTTTAATTCACTATTGATACTATAGAATGTATTTATTTAAAAGGAATATGTATGTTTCTGCTTGAAAGTGGGTGAAACTGACATCGTGCCATAATTTATAGGTTTTCCCCCATATTTAACCATACATGATTTTCTTTCACTTTAGAAAATTAGTTTATAATTATCTCAATTTTTAAAAAAGTGTTATTTCTAATTGACCAATTATAATAATATGTATTTATGGAGTACAGTGTAATGTTTTGCTGCATATGTACAATATGGAATGATTAAATCAAGCCAATTAGCATGTCACTTATTTTTTATGGTAAGACATTCGAAATTAACTCTCTTAGCTATTCTGAAATATACGTTATTATTAACTTAGTCATCCTACTATGCAGTAGTTCTCAGAGACTTACTCCTCCTGTCTTACTGAAACTTTGTACCCTTGGAGCAACAACTCCGCATTTCTTCCCTCCTCCCCAAGCCTCTGGTAACCACTGTTCTACTCTTTAACTCTATGAGTTACGTGTTTTTAGATTCTACCTATAAGTGGAATAATGCAGTACCTGGCTAATTTCACTTAGCATAATGTCCTCTGGGTTCATTCCAAGTTGTAACAAATGACAAAATTTTCTTCTTTTTAAAAGGCTGAATATTTTTCCATTATGTGTATGTACTACATTTTCTTTATGCATTTATCCGTTGGTAGACATTTAGGTTAATTCCATATCTTGGCTATTGTGGATAAAGCTTCAATGAACATGGGAATGCAAGTATCTCTGTGATATATTGATTTCAGTTATCTTGTATCATCTAGAAGTGGATTGCTAGGCCATATAGTAGTTTATTTTTAGTTTTTTGAGGAATACATATGGTTTTTCATAATGGTTGTATTAATTTACCTTCCCACCAACAAAGGGCAAGAATTATTATTTCCACATCCTTGAAAACACTTGTGTTATTTTTAATCTTTTTGTTAATAGCCGTTCTGACAGTTACAAGGTGATATCTCACTGTAATTTGCATATCCCTAATGATTAATGACATTGAGCTCGTTAGCTCATGAACTCGTTAGCCATTTATATGTTTTCTTCTGAGAAATATCTGTTCATATTCTTTGCCCATTTTTTAATTGATTTACTTGTTTTCTTGCTATTGAGTTTTTTGAGTTTCTTATATATTTTGGATGTTAACTCCTTATTAGATGTGTATGGTTTGCAAATATTTTCTCTCATCCTGGGTTGTTTCTTTACAACTAATTATTTCCTTTGCTGTGTAAAAACATTTTCGTTTGATACAATTCCATTTGTCTGTTTTTGCTTTTGTTGCCTATGATTCAGGGTTGTATCAACAAAATTGCTTGGATCAATGTAATGGAGCTTTTCCCATATGTTTTCTTCTAATAGTTTTTATATTTTCTGATAATATATTTAAGTCTTCAGATTTTGACTTGATTTTTGCATATAGTCTCAGAAAAAGACCCACTTTTATTCTTCTGTATGAAGATACCCAGTTTTTCCAGCACCATTTGTTGAGGAGACTGTCTTTTCCCCATTGTGTGGTCTTGGCACCTTTGTCTCAAATGCATGGGTTTATTTCTGGACTTTCTATTCTGTTCCATTGGTTGATGTGTCTGTTTTTATTGCCAGTACCATACTGTTCTGATTACAATGGCTTTCTAATATATTTGAAATCTGTGAATGTGATTCTTCCAGCTTTGTTATTTTTGCTCAAGATTGCTTTGGCTATTCAGGGTCTTTTGTGGTTACATATGTAAATTCATTTGCATTTTTCATTTCTGTGAAAAAAATGACACTAGAATTTTGATAGATTGTATTGTAAACTCAGCGTTTTCTGAGTCTGGTGGTATATTTAACTAATCTGCATTTTTTCTTTTCCCTCCTTGTACAAACACTAGTCTTTATGCTGATTATCTAAGTCTCTGCA
Organism: Macaca fascicularis; assembly: GCF_037993035.2. Classification (NCBI taxonomy): domain Eukaryota; kingdom Metazoa; phylum Chordata; class Mammalia; order Primates; family Cercopithecidae; genus Macaca; species Macaca fascicularis. Next base: position 37,414,784 of record NC_088388.1, on the reverse strand, counting down.
ATTAGTGCTTGGATATGATGTAGGATTAGTTTCTGTGTTTTCAAAGATAATGTGAATTTATGGTTTCATTTGGTTAGTCTGGGAAGCAACGTAAATACACAAGAAACATCATGGTAAAAGTAGAGTGAGGTACAGAATACAAATTTCCTATCCTGTTTTATATCTTTTTAGCTTTCTTCTTGGTTATCATCCTCATTTTTGATATTATGAGCTATAATGTATAGTTTAAATTCTCAATTCTAGAGAACTTAGATTCTGGTTCAAAATTCACTTGTGATGTTTTATTAAATTACTTTTAAGTGGTTCTGAAATCTTAGGCTGGGACTTCACAATGAAAAAGTACTGAAACTGGCCAGGCACAGTGGCTCTTGCCTGTAACTTCAGCACTTTGGGAGGCTGAGGCAGGCGGATCACCTGAGGTCAGGAATTCAAGACCCGCCTGGCCAACGTGGTGAAAACTGTTTCTATCAAAAAGCCAAAAATTAGCCAAGCGTGGTAGTGCATGCCTGTAGTCCCAGCTACTCGGGAGCCTGTGGCAGGAGAATCACTTGAACCTGGGAGTCGGAAGCTGCATTGAGTCAAGATCACGCCAGTGCACTCTAGCCTGTGTGACAGAGTGAGACTCCATCTCGAAATAAACGAATAAATAAATAAATAAAATACTGAAAATGAAAATGCATATTTCATCTCTTCTTTCTATACCCGGCACTTTTGACCTAACCTTTTGATTATATTTGTTATTCTTTTGTTCTTTTGTTTGTCCTTCTGAATTAGGAAGTTTGGTATTGATAGACGCAGTCATTAAATAATGGAGCTTTCAGGAACTTTGAGTGATCTTTGCTTATTTAAACAAATGAATGTGGCTAATTATTATAGTGGGAGTTGGGATGGGTATATTTTGTGCGACTATGAGTTCCAACTCTTGGCTGTAACCAAGAAACTGACTCTGGCTGTCTTATGCAGAAAAGGAATTTATTGAAGTAAGTTGAGCAGCTCTCAGAGTCAGCAAGAACATGGGAGAACCAGGCTCTGAAAATAAGCAGAAATCAAAGAAAGCTGAGCAGTGACGAACACAACCAGGGTCATACCACCAAATAGTCCACCGTGGGAATCTGTCACTGATTCAGCTCTACTCGATTTTCAATCTGTTGCTGCTGAATTCTCAACACTGTTACAACCATAGTACTTTTATCTCTATGCAGATAATTTTTTAACTGTCCCTGAGTCGTAGCAGCCCTCCAGGATTCAGTTTTCCAGTTGGTAACATCTAATTATGTAAGTGTAAATCATTTGATGCTAAGGAATGAGAGCCTAATGGATCATTTAGTCCCTGGGCTTACATAAGATGAGATGGAGTAGCACTTCCTATCACAGAATCCCATAGTAAGAGATTCATCTGTATATGGAGGGTATTTTGATACTAGATATGAAAAGATATATAAATTTATACTGTAATGACAAAATCCTATAATCAACACCTTATCAACTTTATCATCTGCTTCTTAGATTTTATTTTATCCAACATAAGTTAACTTTTTTTTAAGGTTCTTTCCTTGGTTTAATATTTAGCCTTTGAAACAGTGAACAAAAATTGCGTTGATTTTATAAAACCTTTTTATATTCTAAAAGACAGGAATGTACCAGTCCATTTTTTTTTTAAAGAATTAAAATTAGAAGATTGAAATGAAGATTATTTAAAATCTGTAATTCATTATTTTTATATACGTTTAGGGAAAGATTCCTATACTGACATCAGTTTTTTACTTTGTTTTTCTTTCTCTTCCTCTGGTTTTCTTCCCTCCCATCCTGTATTAAGCCCTCTTTGTCTTTGTCCCTATTTATTGAACACTTCTATGTTCAGGCATGGATATTTAAAAGAAAAAATAAGACATTGTCACCCTCATCCTCTCATCCTCGTCCTTGAGGAAGCTCACAGTCCAGTGTAGAATGATAGACAAGCATATGTAAACTAATTTTGTTAGCAAGTAAGCAATTACTACTGCAATTGAGAAATAAAAAAAACCTATGAAGATCAGAACTCTTTCTTAAATAGATCATATTGAGTAAGTAATGAACATAATCTTGCATTCATTCTTGTTCTTTTAGAGCAAACAGAATCAGTAGTTTAAGTGATGCCTTTTGTTAAAGAGAAATTTTAAAATACAGAATTTTAAAATACAAATTTTAAAAACTGTAGTACAAATATTACCCATGTTCTCATGTACCTGAATTATATAATATATAACATATTTGTGGAATGTTAGTGCATTCCACACCATGAAATGGTATTTATCACACCATTTTAAAATTTATATGGAGAAGACATTGCAACAGATAAAACAGCAGGTGGGAAGATGCTGGTACTGAAATCAGAGGGCAATTCAGGGAAGCCAGAGTGTAAGACAGAAGATGGAAGCAAATGACTGGAGGCAGGTCAGGGCCAGATTAGAATGACCTTTGGGCCACAGTAGGAATTTGGACTTTAACCTGTAGGCAACAGGAGATCACTAAAGGTTTTGAAACAGAAGAGAGACATGGCCATAAGATGCTAAGATGATGTTTCACAAGGTAAAGTGACGATTAGACCAAAATGGAGAGAGACTGATAGATAAAACTGATTAAAATGTTTGTTTAATTAATGTAGGTAAATGGTGGTGAAAGTTTAAATAAAGCAATCATCATTACTATTGTGAGAAGGGAATAGATTTGACAGAGAAATCTGAATTCTGTATTCAAAAACTAGATATGGTTATTAGTGGACAAATTCAGGAGCCGTGGCTGCTATTTTATAAGTGCTTTGACAACTTCACACAATAAAGATTCTCCAGATATTTTTTATCTTGGTTTTTCAAATATTTGAAAGCTTTAGATTTAAAGCTGATACTATAATTTGAAGATTTTTACTACTTTCATGTTTCTATAATATATATTATTTAAAAAATTATATTAGAAATTAAAAGCAAGTTGATATAGAAGAAAACAAACATTAAAATGTTGATCTGGATCTATAGATCTAAAAGATGATGTACCAAAATTACTGGCTGTGGAATCACAGGAGGTGATTTCTGTTTTGTTTTTGAAATTCCTTAGTCATTTTTTTGAATGATGAACACTATTTTTTTAACATTAAAACTTGTTTTTAACATAAGAAACACGTAGTAAACACTCCCATTTCTTGAGCTATTTACCAGAGTTGTGAAGCCTTATTTAGATAACTATATTAATCATAAATCTATGGCTATGTGAATAATATAAATAATTCAAAGTTAATATAAGCCTTTCTTTCACAAAACACTCGGTTTTGAAAACCCAATGCAAACTCCTACTAGATAAGAATAATTCTATTCTCTTACTTTTGCAGCAGAGTATTGTTATTTTAAATAAAGTGATTTTGAAAATTTTTCCTAAAGCCTGAACACAAGCAAAATTTGTATTTGCTTATTTACTAATGATTTTCTTCTACTCTGATAACCCTGGTTGAGTGAGTGGTTGAGTAAGTATGCTCTGGTGTGGGGGTAGGATGTGGGTCTTGTTGGGCTTCTCTACTGAGTGACTAGGCTGACAACTGGTTACTTTGTTTGGGAGATTCTAAATTTTATTGACTGTAGGTCTTTTCTCTTCTGCTGATCAGATTTTCCAGAGAATTCTCTAATCTCTCACCAGAAGGTAGCAATAGGCTGCTCAGAACCAAGTTGAGGACGGTCCCTGTGATCACAGAGCATAGGATGGGGACTTGCACTTGATAGCTCTCATTTCATTTTCTCTGATCTCTGCTGTGCCTGGTAACCTAAAACCTAGGTTTTCCTGGTTGGTTTCTCCAGATCATGAATTTCTTGTCTCTTAGGAAGCAGCATGAGGAGAGGAAGAGGTTGGGGATGAAACTGTTACCAGAAAGGGGTCTCAATCCAGACCCCAAGAGAGGGTTCTTGGACCTTGTGCAAAAACAATTTGGGGTGAGTCCATAAAGTGTAAGAAAGTAAAAGAATAAAAGAATGGCTACTCCATAGGCAGAGCAACAGCTTGGACTGCTTGACTAATAATACTTAAACAGCTATTTCTTGAGTATATGCTAAACTAGGGGTGTGTTATTCATGAGTTTTCTGGGCAAGAGGTGGGCAGTTACCAGAGCTGAGGGTTCATCTCCTTTTTAGACCATATAGAGTAACTTCCTGACATTGCCATGGCATTTGTAAGCTGTCATGGCACTAGTGAGAGTGTCTTTTAGCATTCAAATGCATTATAAATTGTGTATAATGAGCGCTGAGGAGGACCAGAGGTCATTTTCATCGCTATCTTGGTTTTGGTCGGTTTTTGCCAACTTTATTGCAACCTGTTTTATCAGCAATGTCTTTGTGACCCGTATCTTGTGCTGACCTCCTGTCTCATCCTGTGACTTAAAATGCCTAATCTCCTGTGTTTCAGCCTTATTGTACCCAGCTCCTATTCAAGATGGAGTCGCTCTGGTTCAAACACCTCTGACAAAACTAATCCTTACACAGAATTCCAACCATTACTGCTTTTTCTATCTCATCTCTTCTCCAGTCTTCTGGAGAAGCTGGCCACTACTTCAGCTCCCTTGGACTGTTAGGTTTCCACTTATGTTCTGTTCCATCTTTGAGCACTTGTTGGCATCTCTCATCTTTATTCTTGGGAATTTATACCTTTTTATATTTCTTTAAGCTTAAGTGGAGTTTTGGGAGTGGATATTAATAAAATGAGAGAAAGATAAAGAAATCGTGAATGGTAGTTGAAATATCATGCAGAGAACACTGAACTTGAGATCAAGTGATCTCTAATCAGTCTTGATTCTTTGTGACTTGTAGTGCGGCACTAGGTAAGTGATCTGGCTTTTTAGAGCCTTTGTTTCTTATTTCCATGATGGAGGCAATATTACCCATCACATTAGGTTGTAGTGAGGCTCACAAGAGAGGATATATATGAAAAGGTTTGCCAAATGTTCTTAAATAATTTTTTAAAAACATAACTGGAAAGTGAGATAAAACAATTTGTCTTAATTGTAGGTAATTTTGACTTTATTTTAATCTCAGTTTTTCAGTAATGAGAATGAACAGTTTTCAAAACGTTTCAGATGACATTTTGGTTTAACACATTTTTATCATTAGCAAACTAGCATCATTTGAGCAATGCTAAATATAGTGATGTTATAGGGTTCCTAAGAGAAAACCTCATATTCTTGATTGTTTACTTCTTTGATACCTTCATAATTTGAGATTTATATATTTTTAAAAATTTTCAAATCTTTGTTTTCCTCTCTCTCTCTCTTTTTTTTTTTTTCTTTTTTTTAGAGACAGGGTATACCTGTATCACCCAGACTGGAGTACAGTGACACAGTTGTGGCTCACCACAACCTCAGTCTCCTGGGCTTAGGCGATCCTCCTGCTTCAGCCTCTTCAGTAGGTGGGACTACAGGCACGTGCCACCATGCCCAGCTAAATTTCTTGAAATTTTTTTTTTTTTGAAGAGATGGGGTTCCACTATGTTGCCTAGGCTGGCCTCAAACTTTTGGGCTCAAACAATTCTCTTGTCTCAGCCTTCCAAAGTGTTGGGATTACAGGTGTTAGCCACCGTACCTGGCCATGTTTTCTTAATTTTACTTCTACCATAATCAAATAAATTAATATTTCTGATTCAGGATTATGTGATTTTTTTTTCTTTCAAAACAAGACAAAATATGGGTTCAAATATTTTAGCACAATTTTAGCATAAATTCCATTTAAATGAACTGGAGCTGATCTGTAAAGAGAGGATAAATAGATCAGTTCCCTTTTTCCTATTTTCTGGTAGCTTGTATTATTCTAGGGATGATTAGTTTACTGAATGAAATTTCATTAATAGAGTCACTATGTTTTTATTTAAGATAGGGCAACTTAGCTTTAAAAGCATCACAACAGCTGTAGCTCAGGTTGCTAATTTGATAATTAAAGCTCACTATTATTAACTTTTTACTTTTTTATTGCTTTAGAGATTGCTAATTTTCTTTACTCCATTCCTATATTCTACCTTGTTATTGTTCCTAATAGCTTCTATTTATTAACCCTGTTTTAGCACTGTACTAACTGCCTTACATTCTGTTTTACATTGTGTCCTCACAGTCGCCCAGTACATATTAAATTCTCATTTTTGACATAAAGAGACTGATGCAAAGAAAGATTGAAACAGTTTATTCATTGTCTCAGACATTGCGTTAGGTACTAGTAGCCTGTGAGGGAGCTGAGAAGTTTTTATATTCTGATTCTCTAATGTCAGGCCTATGTGTATTTCGGAAAAATGAATAAACATAAAATAGCATACAGAGCTATCAGCAAACTGTTCAAGGAAAGAAGAGCAAAGTATGGAGAGCTTAGAAGAAAATCTCTCCTTTTGTTGGCTACTTTTTTTTTGTTTTCCTTTCTTCTTTCTTTCACATTTCACTTTGGTATTTTAGGAGACTGTGTACAAATTAATGAGTGATTGGGACAACGGATTTGAATATGAAGAATCATAAAGACTTACGAAACTCTTATAAAGAGGTTTGATAGTAACTGATGAAAAATCTCTAGCATATTTTAACTTTTTTTGATATTTATTTTTTAAAAAAAGAGACACAATTTTTAAGTGTAGATTTTGTTTTTTTGAGCAGTTCGAGAATTGAAGAAAACTTGTAAAGATACCACAGAGTTTCCTAGGCTATGGTCTGAATATTTGTGTTCCTCACAAATTTATATGTTGCAATTCTTACCTCCAGTATGATGGTTTTAAGAGATGGGACCTTTGGGAGGTGATTAGGACGTGAGGGTGAAGCAATCATAAAGGGGAACAGTACCCTTTAAGAGAATTCCTAGAGAGCTTGTTTGTCTCTTACACCAAGTGAAGATGCAACAAGAAGGCACCATCTGTGAACCGGGAAAAAATCCTTCACCGGACATCAGATCTGCTGGTGTCTTGATCTTAGATTTCACAGCTTCCAGAACTGCGAGAAATACATTTCTGTTGCTTATAAGCCACCCAGTTTATGGTATTTTGTTATAGCAACCCAAGAGTACTAAGACACAATATAACCTATACTCATTTTCTGCTATTTAACATCTTACATTAGTATGGTGTATTTGTTGTAATTATTGAACTAATATTGATGCACAATCATTAACTAAAGTCTGTACTTTGCTCATATTTCCTCAGCTTTTACCTAATGTTCTTTTCCTGTTTCAGGATCACATCCAGGATATCACACTGCATTTAGTTGTCACGTCACTTCCTCTTGGCTATGACAGTTTCTCAGACTTTGTTTTTGAAGACCTTGATGGTTTTGAGATATATACCATCAGGTATTTTGTAGAATGCCTCTCTGTTGAGTTAGCTTGATGTTTTTCTCATGGTTAACTTAAGTTATGGATTTGGGGGAGGAAGACTACAGAGGTAAAGTGCCATTTTCATTATGTCATGTCAAGGGTATGTACTATCGATATGATTTATCATTGTTGATGTTAACCTCCATCACCTGGCTGTATTTACAGATTTCTCCATCGTAAAGTTACTCATTTTTGCCTTTTGCCATGCTGTACTCTTTGGGAGGAAGTCACTAAGCACAGTGCATACTTAAGGAGTAGGGAGTTATGCTGCCCTCATTGCGGGTGGAGTATCTACATAATTTATTTGGAATTTTTCTACACAGGCAATTGTCTCTTCTCCATTTATTTATTTGTCCAATCTTTTATTTATATCAGTGTGGACTCGTGGATACTTATTTATACTTAAGAAGGATTGTTTTTGTTTCATTGCTTCTTGATTTTGAATCATAGTTAGCAAGGTTTTCCCACTACATTTTATTATAACCAAGATTTATCTAATACCACATTGTTTTATTTTTACCCTTAAATACCGATCCTATTTGGAATTTACTGCAATATGCAGCACTATTTCAAATTTATTATAATGTATACAGCATGAAGTAGGGACTCAAATATTAATTCCAGACATATTTTTTTAAGATCTCTGTTTTGGGCCGGGCGCAGTGACTCACGCCTGTAATCTCAGCACTTTAGGAGGCCGAGCTGGGCAGATCACGAGGTCAGGAGAGCGAGACCATCCTGGAGAACACGGTGAAATCCCATCTCTACTAAAAATACGAAAAAATTAGCCGGGCGTGGTGGCGGGCACCTGTAGTCCCACCTACTCGGGAGACTGAGACAGAAGAATGGCGTGAACCCAGGAGGCAGAGCTTGCAGTGAGCCGAGATTGTGCCACTGCACTCCAGCCTGGGCGACGGGCGACAGAGCAAGACTCCAGCCTGAGCTACAGGCTGCAAAGCGAGACTCCGTCTCAAAAAAAAAAAAAAAAAAAAAAAAAAAAAAAAAATCTCTATTTTGAACTGTAAAACCATACATCTTTCTATGTATTGAAGATTTTCTTTGGAATTCTTACAGGCATCAGTTAAAAATTGCCCAAACAACTTATTAACTTTCTTAAACCCGCATCTCCTCATATCTCAGTAAATGGTATGAGCACATAATTTGCCAGAGTCAAAAATCTGAGTATCACCTTCAAACTTCTTTCTTACTCCTTCTCCTATTAAATCACCAATCCCTGTTGAACTTATATCTACAATTGTCTAAAATACATTTAGCTCTTGTTTGCTGCCATTGCCCTAATCTTGTCCACTACTATCATTTTCTTAGATCACTGTAATTCTGCCCTGCTCTTGATACACAAGACAAATTCGTGCCCTCAAGAATCTCATATATTGTTGTGAGAGAGAGAAAATAAATGTGCAAATATATATATAAATATGTATATATGTATAGATATATAATTTTTTAGATGATGAGATGATACTATAATCAAAGTTGTACATTTTGCTGTAGGGAGGTCAATTTAATATTAATAAGAGTTTAGAAAGAGGAAAGAAGACTGAACGTAAGATCAGTTAATGAATAAAAAGTAATAAAAGCTAGAATAATGTCAATGGTGGAAGGAAATCATAGATTTTTTAAAAATAAATTAAAAATTTGTATTTTGGTATTTCAAAAGAAATATATTAATTTTAGAAAATTTAAAAAATACAGATAGACTTGAAGAAGACAAAAAAAAATTTCTCCTGTAATCCTGCTGTTAAACTGTTAATCTCTTGGCTTGTATCTTTCCAAGGTGCTGCTTGTGTTTATATAGTTTTTCTTTCCTTACAGAATTATAGTCACGCTGCTTGTATTTTGTTGTATTTAGCAACAGTTTTAAATGTCTTTTTCTCTAACACAGTCATTAAAAGCCTGACTCTGGAACCATAGTGTCTGAGTCAAAATCCTTGCCTTACGATTTTTACTAGCTATGCCCTTGGGCATGTTACTCTACTCCTCTGTGTACCAGTTTCCTCATCTATAAAATTAGTACAGGAGATTAATAAGGGTTAAATCAGTTAGTATTAGGAAATGTTAGAATAGCACCTGGTACCTAATAAGTATTTCCTATCACTACAATTCACTCCTCTACACTATTAATTTTTATTGATTGTATATTATTGCATCATATGGTATGCAGTCTCAGGAGACAGTATTATGTGTGGTCTTTGTAGCCAAGTGGACTTGGCTAATCTGTCAGTTATTACCTATCTGACCTTTAACAGTTGACCTTAGCCTATGAGATTTAGTTGCCTTACATGTAAAATGGAATTATGATATTACTGTGTATGGTTCTTGTAAAAAAGAAAACATCCATGTGAAATAACAACTTAGAGAACTGCCTGGCATGAAATACACACTTGATAAATACTACCTGTTATTGTCAAAGTGGAATTGCTGGATAGTGGACATCAAAAGTCTCAACTTTTCAATAATATTTTCAAAATTGAGAAGGCATAAGTTGATAAACTTTTTGCCTTTATTTTATAAATATAATAATTCTTAGATGGATATACTAGAAGGACATGTCGTTCTGTATGAATAAAAGCTGAATTCCCATTGTAGTAGTTTCTTAATGTTCCACATTGTTAATTTAAGATACTTGGTAAGTACTTTTATAAATAAACACTGACAGTGTGTGAAAGAATATATATATATGTATTTGGAGTTTGAACATACGTAAAGTTTGTGTTAAAAAGTAAAATGCAATATATGTTTTTGAAAGAAGGAATTAGCATCTGACATCTCATTGTGAATACAGATTTCCATCAGTGAATAAGGCTTACAAATGAAAAGATTTAGTAGAGTTAGATTTTTTAAAAAGTACTTGGCCTGAAATCAAGAAAAATGTTGGTTTCTCCAAAGATGATTGAAACAAATGTCTTCAAATTTGAAACATTTGCTGGCAAAGCAGATGTTTCATTTGAGACAGTGTTTTAGGTTGTGTGAAGACTTCAAGTAAAATGTTTTCTATGCATGTAAAAAGCTGTATTTAATATGAAATATGGCAATGTAGGCCCAACATTTAAGTTGTATGGATTAGGTAAGAAAAAGTGATTTTATTGTGAAAATCAGAATACAGAACTCTGGGGATTGGGAAGTTCTATTACATGATGAAACGAATTAGGAAAGTATTTGATGTTGAATGTTTTCTACATTTAATTTATTAATTTTCATGATTCTTTTGGCATTGGTTTCCTCATCTGATATAATGAAAATGTTGGAGTCTATTGGAAGTTAGATCTCCTAGAGTTTTTTTGGGTCCTGAGCAGGAGCATTTAATGTGAAATCCTGAAGAGACGTCAATAGTTCTAGTTACTTCAGATAACTGAGTGGATGGATAGATAGATAGATGGATTAAAAACAAAAGTTTAATAAGCCTTCATGAGTTTATTGTAAGGGTATGGGACAAAATTGAAGACATATGTATAATCAAAGACTATTACTCTTATTATATTATTACGTTGCTGATTTGATTGGGACTAAAACACTTTTTATCTCAGGAAAAGAAGGAATATTTAACCCAAGTTACCTTCTTTTTACTTTCCATGGAGGTTAGAAGTGCTTTGATGAGTGGCTGCCTGATTTGCATGAGTTATCATTTGCCTGCCCATTCTACTGAGAAGTTTACAGGCAGCGTGGTTTTCTGTTCAGGAATATACCATTATGAATACCCATACACATACACACATTTACTGCTCATAAACCAGCATTCTTTTAGGTGGCAGTATATCATTAACATTTTTATATTAGTAAACATAAGTAAGCAAAACTTGTTTACTGGAGAATACTCTGCCATAAAAATATATCAGTTTTTCAAAAATTCACTGCTATTACAAATTTATTTTGTCTCCATTTTGGGTATTATCTATAATGTTGCAGTCAAAATTATTAACTCATGTAATTATTTCACTGGGATTAATTATTTGAGGTGCGCCAAAAGTAACGTACATTTTATTGTGTTTGATATATGTTGCTAAATTGCCCTCCAGAAAATATCTACCAGTTGACATTATATTAGTATTTTCATTACTCTTTCCCTACAAGGCCAGATATTAATACTCTGGTTTTTTTTTGGTCAAGAACACTATTTTTACATTTTAATGTGTGTTCCCTTAGTATATGTGAAGTATAACATTTATTCATTCGTCTGTGTGTGTTACTTTTGGACAGTCCCATTTTTGAAAATTTAAGTGTTAATCTTTTTATTGTTTTGAATAAAAACTTAACATTATTTACATCAATACTTTCAAACCATATTCGTTGCAAATACTTTACCCAGTTTAAAAAGATTTATGTGTAAATTTTCCTTATAGGTTTCATATATGGGTGTTTCAGAAATTCTCATTTTTATGAACCAATTTGATGATTTTTTTGACATCATCAAGAAAACAAAAAGTACAAATTGTTTTCAAACTAGCATAGACTTTCTGTATTCCAGAACATAATGATTGATACTCAGTTGTATTTCTTGCACTTTGTTTTTATACTATCTGTAATCTGTTATTTTTACCCAATTCATGATAAAAGAAAACCTTTTCCCTCTCTGATTTAAAGAGAGAGAGAATGCACACACCTGCATGTACACATGGGTTTGTGTATGTATTTTGAATCTAATCTGGAAATGTGTTAATTAGAGTTTTTAGTTCAGTTGCATTTAATATCATCACTGATCAATGTGGGTTGAAATCTATAATCTTATGTTTTTCCTCCTATTTGTATGGCTTAAATACATATTATATTTACCCTCTGTCAATTTTTCATTATGCATTATTTTTTCTATACATTTTTTATTAAGGGAAGTCTAGAATGCATGTGTACAAATACAGACATTTTAAGTGTACCATTCTATGAATTTTTACAAATGAATAACCACTTATAATTACTACCCAAATGAAGATATGTAACATCTCTCACTCGGAAAGGCTACCTCAAACGTAATTACTTTACTCTGTCACTTTCTTTTCCTTGGTTTTGAATTTCATTCTCGTGAAATCATAAACTAATTTATGGCTGGCTTTCTGCATTCAACATGTTTGTGATAGTCATCTATGTTGTTGATAGGATTAGTAGTTCATTCTTTTTAAAAATTGCAGTAATCTATCATATGGCTATACAGCAATTTATTTGTCCATTCTCCTGTTGATGGGCTTGTGGATATTTTCTAGTTTTGTTTATTATGATTAAAGCTCATATGAACATCTTCATATGTATTTATTGGGTGGTCATAGGCACTCATTTTCCAGGAGCATATAGCTAACAGTAGAATTATTGATTCACTTTAGAAAATAGAGCCAAGCAGTGTTATGAAGTGGTTAAATCTCTTTACATTTGTATCAGCAGCGTATGAGAGTTCCAGTTGTTTCACATATGCAATACTACTTAGCATTGACAATGTTTTTAATGTTATCCTTTCTGGTGTATGGTATGTCATTGGTATTAATTTGAATTTACTTGATGAATGATGATATTAAGTACCCCCAAGAAACTCAAATGGTCTAGAGTTGGGATCTTTATTATCTCCTCACCCATATCTTCTACTTTTCAGTTAACAAAGCTATAATCATACTCAGTTGTTAAACTAGGAATCTGTATTTTCTTGTCTGCGTACTATGGTAGACCATAATGTTCTGTAAGAGTACAAATTATGTTTTGTTGTTGAGTGAATGAATGAGCCAATGAACCCTTGGCTCCTATGCATCCTTTTCAAATTGAGTGTTTTTATAATTTTATATAACAAACATTTTAAAATGTTTTCTCTCTGGTATCACTGCTATCACCTTAATCTTTGTACAATCCTGGATTCAGAAAAAGTGAATTAAAAATAATCTGACCAATTTTGTTGTGAACCTAGAGCTGTCTAAAATATAGTCTGTTTTTATTTATTACTTTTTGAAAAGTAATCTAAAACTGTGATTAGTTGTCTGCTTTTCCTTCCCTTTTGACTTGCTTGGTCTAGTCACTGAGAACTATTTTTAAATAAGGACTAGAACTAAGGAGGGCCTGAAACATCTGTCGTTTAAGGATGCTGGTGTTTATCAGAAACATACTTAACAAACCGTGGCAACCCTTTCTTTGTATTTATCTTCCCTATTAGAGAATTAGTATGCAATTTCTTAGTAGTCTTGTTTTCTGAGATGACAAAAAGTGAGGTGGGAACAAGGTGATTTTTATAAGAAATACAAATGAATAGTATATTTGGAATACCAATTTCCCCAGTCCTCTGGTACTGGTATTTTAATTTTTTTAGGTTTTCAACTGGTAGACTCTCGGACTTAAGTAAGAAAAATGAACTCTGACAACTGCTATTAAGTGTTTGTTGTCAGTTTATTTTCAGTTTTTGTTGGGAAAGAAAGTAAAAACATGAATAAATGAAATGTACACGCACATTAAAACTTTCAGGTTTTTTGCTAGGTTTAGTTTTCTACTTCTCAACTCTGACAGTAGCTACTGGGAGGTAATAATATTGATTGATGCAAATTTGTTTTCTGTCCTTTCCTCTTTGTCCTATGAAGCTAGAAAATAACCAAAAGTCAAGATAAATAGTAAAGAAAAATATTTATGCCCAGAGGAATGAATAGTTGATTATAAAACATATGGTCTCTATACATATGTACACAGGGATATCAATGAGTCACAATCAGTTTTAAGTAATATTTACTAATACTAAAAATAACACATTTATTATTTATTATTATTATTATTATTTTTTTGGATTTTAAGTTCTGGGGTACATGTGCAGAACATGCAGATTTGTTACATAAGTATATACGTACCATGGTGGTTTGCTGTACTCATCAACCCGTCATCTACAATAGGTATTTCTCCTAATGCTATCCCTCCCCTAGTCCGCCACCCCTTGACAGACTCCTGTGTGTGATGTTCCCCTCCCTGTGTCAATGTATTCTCATTGTTCAACTCCCACTTATGAGTGAGAACATGTGGTGTTTGGTTTTCTGTTCCTGTGTTAGTTTGCTGAGAATGATGGTTTCCAACTTCATCCATATCTCTGCAGAGTACATAAAATCATCATTTTTTTTAAGGCTGCATAGTATTCCATAGTGTATATGTGCCCCATTTTCTTTATCCAGTCTATCATTGATGGACATTTGGGTTGGTTCCAGCCTTTGCTACTGTGAATAGTGCTGCAGTAAACATACATGTGCATATGTCTTTATAGTAGAATGATTTATAATCCTTTGGTATATACCCAGTAACGAGATTGCTGGGTCAAATGGTATTTCTAGTTCTAGATCCTTGAGGAATCGCCATACTGTCTTCCACAATGGTTGAACTCATTTACACTCTCACCAGCAGTGTAAAAGTATTTCTGTTTCTCCACATGCTCTCCAGCATCTGTTGTTTCCTGACTGTTTAATGATCGCCATTCTAACTGGAGTGAGATGGTATCTTGTTGTGGTTTTGATTTGCATTACTCTAATGACCAGTCATGATGAGCATGTTTTCATATGTTTATGGGCTGCATAAATGTCTTCTTTTGAGAAGTGTCTATTCATATCCTTTGCCCACTTTTTGATGGGGTGGGTTGTTTTTTTTCTTGTAAATTTGTTTAAGTTCTTTGTAGATTCTGGATATTAGTCATTTGTCAGATGGATACATTGCAAAAATTTTCTCCCACTCTGTAGGCTGCCTGTTCACTCTGATAGTTTCTTTTGCTGTGCAGAAGCTCTTTATTGTAATTTGACCCCATTTGTCAATTTTGGCTTTTGTTGTCATTGCTTTTGGTGTTTTAGTCATAAAATCTTTGCCCTTGCCTATGTCCTGAATGGTACTGCCCAGGTTTTCTTCTAAGATTTTTGTGGTTTTAGGTCTTACATTTAAGTCTTTGATCCATCTTGAGTTGATTTTTGTGTAAGGTGTAAGGAAGGGGTCCAGTTTCAGTTTTCTGCATATGGCTAGCCAGTTTTCCCAACACCATTTATTCAATAGGGAATCTTTTCCCCATTGCTTGTTTGTGTCAGGTTTGTCAAAGATCAGATGGTTGTAGATGTGTGGTGTTATTTCTGAGGCCTCTGTTCTATTTCATTGACCTGTATATCTGTTTTGCTATCAGTTCCATGCTGTTTTGGTTACTGTAGCCTTGTAGTATAGTTTGAAGTCAGGTAGCGTGATGCCTCTAGCTTTGTTCTTTTGGCTTAGGATTGTCTTTGCTATGTGGGGTCTTATTTGGTTCCATATGACGTTTAAATTAGTTTTTTCCAATTCTGTGAAGAAAGTTACTGGTAGCTTGATGGGGATGACATTGAATCTATAAATTACTTTGGGAAGTATGGCCATTTTTATGATATTGATTCTTCCTATTCATGAGCACAGAATGTTTTTCTATTTGTTTGTGTTCTCTCTTGTTTCCTTGAGCAGTGGTTTGTAGTTCTCTTTATAGAGGTCCTTCACATCCCTTGTAAGTTGGATTCCTAGGTATTTTATTCTCTCAATAGCAATTGTGAATGGGAGTTCACTCATGATTTGGCACTCTGTTTGTCCGTTATTGGTGTATAGGAATGCTTGTGATTTTTTGCACATTGATTTTGTATCCTGAGACTTTGCTGAAGTTGCTTATCAGCTTAAGGAGATTTTAGGCTGAGACAATGGGGTTTTCTAAATATACAATCATGTCATCTGCAAACAGACAATTTGACTTCCTGTCTTCCTATTTGAATACCCTTTATTTCTTTCTCTCGCCTGATTGACTTGGCCAGAACTTCCAATACTATGTTGAATAGGAGTGGTGAGAGAGGACATCCTTGTCTTGTGCCAGTTTTCAAAGGGAATGCTTCCAGTTTTTGCCCATTCCATATGATATTGGCTGTGGGTTTGTTGTAAATAGCTTGTAGTATTTTGAGATAAGTCCCTTAGATACCTAGTTTATTGAGAATTTTTAGAACGAAGGGGTGTTGAATTTTGTCGAAGGCCTTTTCGGTATCTATTGAGATAATCATGTGGTTTTTGTCATTGGTTCTGCTTATATGATGGATTACGTTTATTGATTTGCATATGTTGTACTATCCTTGCATCCCAGGGATGAATCTGACTTGATAGTGGTGGATAAGCTTTTTGATGTGCTGCTGGACTTGGTTTGCCAGTATTTTATTAAGGATTTTCGCATTGATGTTCATCCGGGATATTGGCCTGAAATTTCCTTTTTTTGTTGTGTCTCTGCCAGGTTTTGGTATCAGGATGATGCTGGCCTCATAAAATGAGTTAGGGAGGATTCCCTCTTTTTCTTTTGTTTGGTATAGTTTCAGAAGGAATGGTACCAGCTCCTCTTTGTACCTCTGGTAGAGTTCAGCTGTGAATTCGTCTTCCTGGACTTTTTTTGGTTGGTAGGCTGTTAATTACTGCCTAAATTTCAGAACTTGTTATTGGTCTCTTCAGGGATTCAACTTCTTCCTGTTTTACTCTTGGAAGGGTATGTGTGTCCAGGAATTTATCCATTTCTTCTAGATTTTCTAGTTTATTTGCGTAGGGGTGTTTATAGTGTTCTCTGATGGTAGTTTGTATTTCTGTGGGATCAGTGGTGATATCCCTCATATTATTTTTTTTGCGTCTATTTGATTCTTTTCTCTTTTCTTCTTTATTCTTCTTGCCTAGCGATCTGTTTTGTTGATCTTTTCGAAAAACCATCTCCTGGATTTGTTGATTTTTTTGAAGGGTTTTTCCTGTCTCTATCTCCTTCAGTTCTGCTCAGATCTTAGTTATTTCTTGTCTTCTGCTAGCTTTTGAAATTGCTTGCTATTCTTTCTTTAGTTGTTTTAATTGTGATGTTAGGGTGTCAATTTTAGATCTTTCCTGCTTTCTCTTGTGGGCATTTAGTGCTATAAATTTCCCTCTACACACTGCTTTAAATGTGTCCCAGAGATTCTGGTACGTTGTGTCTTCGTTCTCATTGGTTTCAAAGAACATCGTTATTTCTGCGTTCATTTCATTATTTACCCAGTAGTCATTCATGAGCGGGTTGTTCAGTTTCCATGTAGTTGTGCAGTTTTGAGTGAGTTTCTTATTCCTGAAGGATAACACGTTTAAATACTTAGTATAGTACTTAGCTTCCAATTATCAACAAGCATTATGTATTATTACTATACATTGAAACATTTTAAAATTTCAAAAAATGTGATTGATTCTAGTTAAATGCCATGTTAATATATCACTTAATAACTTGCAGATTTTTCCATATCTGTTTTTATGGGAAAGGAAAATGTTAAATAATAGGGACCAGTTTAAGAATTAAAAATACAGGATATTTTATATTCTCTACAGATTAGGCCTCTAGGAGTGTGTGTGTGTTCTGTGAAAGCTATTTGCTATTACATGTATCCAAGGAAAATACCAGACCATTGAGAATGATCTGATGGACAGTTCCTGAGTAAAGGAAATATAATGAAAGTTTATTTTTAATTATGAGTCCCACCTAATCCACATTTTACCTAATGTGTTGAATGTTAACATATATAAGAAAATGGATATTGCATTTTAAAAAATTATAAGGTTACTGTTTTATATAGAGTCTTTAACTGCTTTCTAATTTTGAAGTCAATTTACAGTGGTCCCTTAAGTTATATTTAAACTCTGTACAAGCAGGAATCATATCTTTTCTATATTTGTTTAATATAATGTGGTATAATTAGCTGTTCACTGTTTTCTGTATTAAATTGAATCCCATTTTAAATAACTAAACACTAGAATTAAAAAGAAAGACAGCTAGATTACAGATTTTTTTTTAAACAATACTGAATTTTTCATTAGACTGATTTAGGTTCAAATCCCAGCCCTACTTCCTTAAAAGCTTGGGCAGATTGCTTGGTTGAACCTTGGTTACTGTGCCTGTGCTTATAAGTTATTATTACTGTTTTTTTTTTATTATTATACTTTAAGTTCTAGGGTACATGAGCATAACGTGCAGGTTTGTTACATATGTATACTTGTGCCATGTTGGTGTGCTGCACCCATCAACTCGTCAACACCCATCAACTCGTCATTTAGATGGATAGTAAAAGTTATCTTTTAGAATAGACTAAATATATACAAATAGTCTTCAAAAGTTATTAGCATATTATAACTGTCAAACAACTAGTAGCTGTCATCATCAATTTTATCATTGATAGTTCAGGATCAACTTGTTTGCGGTGAAACAAAAGAAATGTATTGATTGTTCTTTAATCTACTTAGAAGTAAAATAATGGATCGATTATTACCCTTTGATGGTTTTAGGTTTTAAATTGTTTTATATTTTAAAGTCCCGGCCAAAGCAAAGTGAATTATTCTAATTCACTTAGAATATTTATTTATTCTAAATGTAAAATGTCAAGTCAGATATTAATTTACTGAAATTTTATTGTGCTGAATGAAGAATTAATGATATAATGATAATGAACAAATGTTTTAAAAAATTGACTCATGCCCACATGTTCACTTACTAGCTTATAATATTTTAATTTTTCAAGAGTAATTGTTATTTAGAATGTTATTTATTTATTCACTTAATAAATATTTTTAGAGCTTTCATCATGTTTCAGGTCTTGTTTGCAGCTCTGAAGATGTAACAGTTAACATGAAAATGTCTGTGTTTTTGTGGTTTCTGATCTATTTGGGGAGATATAATATAAATATATAACTATACACACGTATCTAATATATATATACGTATTTTTAAAAATATAGGTGTGCATTCATTTTTATAAATATATAGTGGAATCAAGAGTCCTGTTTTAGCCATGTTAAGTTTTAGATACGTAATGGGAATCCAAGTAGAGATATGTTAAATATGGTATTTTTGGATTTGGGGGGGTCTAACGAACAAATGAAAGGTTAGGCGATAAAAATTATTTAAAGCTATGACCATGAAAGACAGTAATTCAGGGAACAAATCGTCCACTATAATAAATGCCATGGTCAAGTAAGATAAGAACTATATTTTGCCTAAATAGAAGTCATTGCTGATTTTATAAGATGTTTCAGGGAAGTGATTGAGTTTGAAAAGTTGATTAGAATGAAAGAATATTATAAGAACAGCAAGTATTGCCAACATATATCATGGGATTTTGTGTATTATCAATATTTGCAAAATATTTTAGAGTCAACAAAAAATGATATATGTCTTTAGAATTTTTTTGTCTATTTCATAATAATCTTTCTTTACAGCATTATTTATGATTTGTTTGGAGGGCTAATTTTATAACTTTGAATTTTATAGTTACAATAAAAGTTATTTTACTGGTTAACCCCTTGGGATAAAAATAAGTTATTTCATAAAGCTTAACTTGACTTAATTATAAATAACTATAAATGCCTAGTTTTTCATCATATACAAAAATATATATTACTGTGTTATAGATGAAAATAGCAACTGTTAAAGTGAGAAGGACGTTTTACAAACTTGATCATATTTAGCTTGATAATAACGCTATATTAAATTTTTGTTAAAATAATACATGTTTCTTTAATAATTGCCTTTTAATTTTACCAGCCAATATTGTAATATAACATTGTTTTTAAAAAGAGGGTGCTGTGGTTAAGTAAGTTTAATCTGTGTTCATAATATGTCTGTTAATAGCAAGAGGATTCCTTGGATAGCATAGGATAGTGAATCCTGTGAAGATACGCACATATGGGTTAATCTTTATTTTTGAACTCAATCACTTTCAAACACATCCCTTCATTTCCTTAATCAGATAATGTAAAATAACTACAGTGTTAATATACTTGTAAAGAAACTTCTTAAAAATATAAAAGCCATGTTTTTCTTCATGAGCTTGATTAAACTGGAATAACCTTAAACAAATCTTTCCTAGAAACTTCTTAGAAGTAAATAATAGAAAGCTTCAAATTTCTGTGAGATATGATAGCTATTTAAAATTAAAAATTAGTAAATGTAAAATTAACTAAATTTATCCAGAAATCCAGAGGTTGTTCTGAACAAAAGTAGGTGAGTTTGATAATTATCCCAGTGTTATGGCCTTCATTGACTAAATAAATAAATCACTTCTTTGAGTATCTTTGTTGTTAAGTTGCTAGAGATTTTTAGAGTGTTTGAAAATTCATCACTCATGAAGTGCTTAAATTCAGTAGTAAGATTGTACATTGGCATACCATATAGCTTTTAAAATGGATGAGGTAGACCTGGTAGGGGAGGTATGTGATATTAATAATGCATAACTCAGGGTCATTAAGGAGGACTGAAAAAGGCAAAGCATATTGGACAGTACCTGGTACATAAGAACAAAATAAATGTTTGCTCTTTTTTTGTTTTAAACATGGACCGATGTCCATCTTGTATTAAAAGAATAGAAACATAGGCACCATATACTTGCAACACTAGACATATAGTATAATTTTGTTTTGTTATCTTTATTGGGAAAAATATATGTATGCATATTTGAATATATTTATGTTTGCTCATGTATAGAACAAGGTATGAAAAAGAAGCACATCTAAGTTTATATTGGTAGGCTGGATGGAGGAGATAAAAATTATAATGAACTTTTCATTGTTATTCATTATTTGAAATGTTGCAAATGGTAACAACAAAAAGTATTTTGTAATCTCAAAAGAAAATCATTGTATTTTTAAGAAAATAAAAATTTTCCAATAAATTTTCTCAAAAATGAATTTTTATGTTCTGATATGAAAAGACCTTTAGATATTATAGTACTTGCAAATATGTTATTTAAATATGCAAGCATCGTTCTCTTGGATGTGTTTTACCACTAGCCATGTACTCTTAGAGGTTTCCCTCAACCCTGGCTCATGGCCAGTAGATCAGGTTGAAATTCTGTTCATTGCCTTTCTTTCCACTAGTTTTTGTGGCATTTAAAAATACAGTGAATATCACATTACAAAATTTTATCCAATTAGCTATTTAAATGGAAAGACATTCAGGACATATCATAGTTGAACCAGCCTATTTCTGACATTTGGTTCACCAAACTGTACATGAATCACATATATTATTTGAAAAAAACTCAGACATATCAAAAAGATATTTTAATACTCCGAGAAAGTCTTAAACCAAGGCATACCTATAGTATTACATTTGTTGTAATTCTTAACAATGAAAATTATGAAATAGCTTTCACCTTTTATTTGGATGTTTAAGAATGTAAAATGTCAAGTCAGATATTATTAATTTACTGAAATTTTATTGCTCTGAATGAAGAATTAATGATGTAATGATAATGAACAAATGTTTTAAAAAATTGACTCATGCCCACATGTTTACTTAATAGCTTATAATATTTCAATATTTTTAACAGTAAGTAATTGTTGAATCTAAGTACTGAAGAAACAGGAAGGTATGTACTATCATTCAAAAATTGATATATATATTATCACTTTCAAAGCTAATGTTAGAACTCACCTGAAGTCATAATCAGCTGCCTAGTTTTAGAGTTTTGTTGCCCTGCGTACACTCATTTAGCTAAACTATACCTTTTGGAACATCTTTGGTAGCATAGTTTATATTATTATTTCCCCAAAGCCAATGTAAATGGTATAAGTATAGATGCCAATTCTTCTGTTCTCTTCTTATACTGGAAAATGTTATTACAAACTCCTTTATGTGTAACATAATAATGTTTATTTCCTAAAGGAAACTGTGATTATTCATTTAAATGGTGGCCTAAAAATATGTAAGCCTCTTTCTTAGTAATCCATTCATCCTAGGTAACTTTTAATGTTTACATTTGTAAAATATCATTTACCATAATGTGTTCAATGTATAATGTAGGTATGTAGCTTTTTTTATTTTGTTTTATTTTCCAGAACACATTTGAACTTGCAATGAAGCAAAAACATATAATATTATAAACTGAGTGAAATACTTTGCCAATAAATATATTGTTGAATTTTCATTTCCTTCAGAAGCCCACAAGAAATGTTAAATAGTGTTAATTCACAGTTCCATGATGCATTTCTTTCTTTAACATACTGTTTTGAAATTTGGGCATATAAAAATTGCTGCAAAGTCACTACTAATTTGAACTACAAAATGAGGTTTTTGTGTGTTAAATGTAATGACATTCTGTCTTGTGTATTTTTGTTTTTTTATTTCCCAAAGAATGGAACGAAGCCTACAGAATGTTACAATAGATAAATATAGGATTATGGCTAAAGTCAATATCAAATATTATTTTTGAAATTAAAGATACCATGAAATACTGCCAAGGATTTTAGCTAAAGCACTAATTGGAATAATGTAGTTTTGTTTACAAGCTCTACGTAGCATTTTTTTAAATGCCTACTTTGACAAATGTGAACAAATCTGAATTTATCAGAGTCTCAATTAACCATGGAGCAAGTGGTAGTAAATAACACAGGCCAGTTTAAAACCCTCTTGACTCTGAGTGCTTTATCAGTTGAAATGTACAACTGGTGAATAGTTACAAGAGTAAGCTTTCATGAGTGAATCATGTCCATTTGACGATTCCCTGTGGTGATTAGTTAGCCAATGCAGTCAATCTCACATTTTGTAAAATTTCACTACGATGCCACACAAGAATATTTTATAATTTGTTCAAATAACATTGTAATCGAAATTTCAACAAAATGAAGGAAGCAAATTGATCACAATCAGCTGGGTTTTCATTGTGACAGTACTTAGTTATGAAGCCATTACTACAAAATTCACTGAAACAGATTTCATATATATTTGCAATGCTATTGATTTATAATTTCTTTTTTTCAGGGCTCCTGCTAGAGTTCCATAGAGTGCTCTGTATTTTGAGTTAATGCTATTGATCTGCTTTTAAGTGGTGATTATATTTTATTGACTACTTTAATTTTTTCTTGATCAATAGTTGTTCAAAAGTTGATTTAGTGCTGTTTATTAGTAATGGTTTTAAGGTCACTTCTCATAAAGAGACATCTTTGACTTCTAAGTTCTCTTAATCTTCTCTTGCCTGTGACTATAACCATTTATTTAGAGAGGGGAAATATGTGGTGTCTTTTTGCATTTAGAATATAGATAAAATTCCTTGCAATAACAAAGAGAATTTATATTTTTATAAATAATGAATAAAGGTCAACTATAATTTTCAGAAATTGTAGGCAGAATCATCATTTCAAACATTTGTTAAGTTTTTGTCTACTCTTTGGATGTAATATTTACTTCACATGGTGTTAAGTTAAATGAGTTATTTCAAGGCTATATAACTCTATTAAGAGTGCAAAGAAGATCTTTTTTTTTTTTTTCTTTTTTCTTTTTTTTTTTGAGACAAGAGTCTTGCTCCGTAGCCCAGGCTGGAGTGCAGTGGCGGGATCTCAGCTCACTGCAAGCTCCGCCCCCCGGATTCACGCCATTCTCCTGCCTCAGCCTCCCGAGTAGCTGGGACTACAGGCGCCCGCCACCGCGCCCGGCTAGTTTTTTGTATTTTTTAGTAGAGACGGGGTTCCACCATGTTAGCCAGGATGGTCTAGATCTCCTGACCTCGTGATCCGCCCGTCTCGGCCTCCCAAAGTGCCGGGATTGCAGGCTTGAGCCACCGCGCCTGGCCAAGATCTTTCTTAATTTATATTCAGACATGTTTTTATCTTATTTTTGAATTATGTTACAATTACAGATTATTTGAATGTGAAGAGATTGTCGTTTTGAAACTCCTGGCCTTATTGTTGAGAAAATTAAGGTATAAACTTTACCTTCAGGCAAGATAAATGACTTGCCTGAAGTCAGGTAGCCATATTATTAAATAAAGAGCTTAGTATGATGCTTATATATGAAGTGTTTAATAATTATCTACTTAATTAGAAATGTATCAAACATAGGTAAAGTATAATGATAGATGAGGGAGACAATGTTAACTTAGAATTATAAATTAATACAAATTAAAATATTAGCAAAATCTTTTAAAAACATTTGTAATCATGGAATAAGGCAGTATTTTATGTACTTTATGTACTTAGCTCATTTGCTTAAGGTACAACTTGTTCAACCAAAGTAACATGTGTAGACTGGCACTGATGAGCATTATCCTAGGTTTCACTTACATTATACTGTGTAATGAAGTTACAACACCAAACCTACTAATAACTTTGCTTGATAGCAGGGAGATACTGTGTATCTCCCAGAAGGCAAGTGATACTTATTTCATATGATTATTAGAAGGTTTGTATTTTACAGTTATCCCTTTTTTATAAATTGTTTTTTAGAATGGAACTAGCATGAATGATTTTGCAATATCCCATAGAATTTCAATATTGATGACAGTACTTTTACTTAAAATTTTGTCTGAAATTTAAAACCAGATATTAACTATATATAAACTGAAGTTTGTGAAAGTTTTTTTTTTCTTATAATGTCTTTATCTGATTAGAGTATCAAGGTAATTTAAATTGCCCTTTCTTCTTGTTTTTACAGCTTTTTGTACTTTGGGATGTTCCTGAGAATTTAATAGTCAACTAAAATTGGAAGACTTAGAAAAATCCTGAAATAGAAGTTGAAGGGATTAAAATAAAAAATCTGAGTTTTATTTATGCTTTATATAAATGTAAAGAAATCTACCTTTTAAGGGTTGCATCTTCCAGAAAGTTTTTTTTCAGTACAACATTTAGTCAATGACAGTATCTTTTCAATTTAAAAAATCTTTATATAAAACTGTACATGGATATAAATCTGTTGTATTTTTTCAGGTTCTATAGTTAGTAATATAGTGTCTAATTATGAACTCCAAGCATCATAAGCAAGTGGTGATATATTATAGATGAGTTCTTTTGGCACAGAAATATTTTAAGAAGTAACCAAAATTTCAAGTCTGATATTAGTTAAACTCCTGAAAGGCAAAGTTGATTTATTTTTAAGCTTATTGTGAAAACTAATAGAAAAGAGCTTAGAATTGTGTTCTGACAGTAAAATTCCTAAAATAATTAACAGAAAGTGCTAGTTGTTTCTGCCTAATTTTCCCCCTTTAGCAAAGGTAATAAGAATTTTCTTAAACTGAGGTTAATATTTTAATAATTATTTTTCATCAGCCTGTTCCTGACCTCTGTTTGGTATACTCAGTGTTTATGTATTTAAAGCCTTTTTAAAGTAATGATTAACCAGATAATCTCAAGTTATTTGAGTTACTATGTTTTATATCAAACATAGGCAACTAAAGTTTCTTCTGTGTCTATCTGTATGTCTTCTCCTGATGAGGTTTTCATTCTGAGATCATGTCTTTCATATCTTGTGGTATCTTCTCCTAAGACTATGTCATATAATACTTGGTAGTTTGCATTATGAATACAGAAATAATATTGTCTGACAATAAATGATAACACATTCTGCAATATACAACTTGATGTATCAAAAAGATTTCCAGGCTTTAAGTGAATATCTACTTATTTTGGAATCATATTTATTGCAACAATTCCAAAATAATTAATCATTGATTTTGAATGTTGAACCAGCCTTGCATTCCTGGGATTAGCCCCATTGGCCACAATGTAGTATTCCTTTTATATATTAATGCATTTGAGTTGCTTTTTTTTTTTTTTTTTTTTTTTTGCAGATTTTTACATCTATGTTCTGTGAAGGTTATTGATCTGTAATTTTCTTATAATTTGTTGGACTGTGTATCAGAGTAATGCTGATCCCAAACAATGAATTGGGAAATATTCACTCCTCTACTATTTCTTTGAAGAGACTTTTGTAATAGTGGTTATACTTCTTCATTAAATCTTAGAATTTATAGAATTCACTGGTGAAGCTATCTGGAACTGGACTTTGCTTTGTTAGGTGGTTTTTAACCATCAACTCAATTTTAAAAATAGATATAGAGCTTTTTAGGGTATCTCAATAGTAGAGGCCACTAATGTTATTAAATGCCCTATAATCCACAGGACAGCCTTTGATATTTGATAACAAAGAATTATCTGGCCCCAAATGTCAAAGGTGCCAAGACTGAGAAATCCCAGATTAGCTGTTTCTTCTCTGAGTAAATTTTGATAATTTGTGTTTTACAAGGAATTTGTTCACTTCTGCTAAGTTGTTGACTTTATGTGTGTAGACTTTTTCATAGTATTCCATTATTCTCCTTTTATTATCTGTAAAATCTTAGTACTTTATCTTTTACTTATGTGTGCTTATAATTAAAATCTTAGGCTTTCAGCATTACTATAAGAAGACCAAACTTTTAGACTAATTACTAAATTATACTGGATTTTAAGCCATTCTATCTCAGGAGAACACAACACTATACTTCTCATTGAATTTAAAAGTTTTCCTTCCATGACTCTAAATTCTTTTTTATATTTTATTTTTTTTTGAGACGGAGTCTCGCTCTGTCGCCCAGGCTGGAGTGCAGTGGCGCAATCTCGGCTCACTGCAAACTCCGCCTTCCGGGTTCACGCCGTTCTCCTGCCTCAGCCTCCCCAGTAGCTGGGACTACAGGCGCCCACCACCTCGCCCGGCTAGTTTTTTTTGGTGCATTTTTTAGTAGAGACGGGGTTTCACCGGGTTAGCCAGGATGGTCTCGATCTCCTGACGTCATGATCCGCCCGTCTCGGCCTCCCAAAGTGCTGGGATTACAGGCTTGAGCCACCGCGCCCCACCCGACTCCAAATTCTTTAAAGGATATATTTATATCAATGTTTACCTTCTGTATTAGTCAGTTCTCACACTGCTATAAAGAAATACCTGAGACTGGGTAATTTATAAAGAAAGAAGTTCCATTGGCTCACAGTTTTGGAGGCTATACAAGAAGCATGGCTGGGGAGAACTCAGGAAACTTACAGTCATAGCAGAAGGCTAAGGGCAAGCAGGCACATCTTACATCACCAGAGCAGGAGGAAGAGAGAGAAGGTGGAGGTTCTAGACAGTTTTAAACAACCAGATCTTGTAAGAACTCTATCATGAGAACATCACTAGGGGGATGGTACTAAACCATTAGAAACCACTCCCATAATACAATTGCCTTCCTCCCTCCAGGCCCCACTTCCAACACTGGGGATTACAATTCAACATGAGATTTGGGTGGGGACACAGGTCCAAACCATATCACCTTCCACCCCCATTCCATAATTGATTATATACTGTTAGAACTGTGATCTCAACAAATTGACATTTCCAAAGGTTTATCTCTATATACTGAAAATCATATCATTAGCTATTTTCAGGATGACTGAGAAAAAATAAATCCAATATAAAAAATTGCTATATCTCCTGTTCAAGTTTTTATGTTTCATTTCATTCAAATTATATCACTCCCCTTGGCACTAGATCTCTAAAGAATATTGGCTGTAAATTAAAGTCCAGACTCTTTAGTTTGACATTTAAATCCTACACATTAATTATCCCTAATGTATTCTTTCTATTTTTCTATTGTAAGGTTGTTTCCTACTTGAATCTTTTTCCTTAGGGTTATGTATTTCATTCAAGGTTGCCCACAATACCGGTTTGCAATCCTTTTATGTTTTATTTGATTCCTTTTCCCAATCTCCAAAATAGCTCTGTCCGTTAACTTACTGCATAGTGCCCTATTTCAGTGACTTTACTTCCTTTGATGGTTTTTCTTTTCTCTCTCTCTCTCTCTCTCGTGACCAAGCATGATGACATATGTAGATGAGTTTAACTTCATAGAGACAAATACATTTTTTAATAAGGAAAATATATCTTTGTTGAAAAAGAAAAAATAAAAGATTACTTTATTTTTAAATTTTTTGACCACTGTCAGAAAGAAAGATTAAAAAAAAAATTATTTCACTAGCTTTAGGGGTACAAGTGGTTTTTGTCTATGTGGATGAATTGTATAGTGGTGAAGTCTCAGAGTTTAGTGTACCCATCACCCAGGTAGTGTACCTTGTGCCCCAGTAGGTTTTTTTTTCAACCCTCACCGCCCTCCTAACCTCTGTCTGCTGAGTTTCCAGTGTTTGTTATACCACTCTGTCTGCCTTTATGCACCCATAGCTTATCTCCCTTTATAAGAGAGAACATGGAGTATTTGGTTTTCCATTCCGCAGTTACTTTACTTAGAATAATGGTCTCCAGTTCCATCCAAGTTGCTGCAAAAGACATTTTTTTCTTCATTTTTTTGGTTGAGTGGTGTATATACCACATTTTCTTTATCCACTCTTTGGTTGATGAGCATTTAAGTTGATTCCATATCTTTGCAATTGTGAATTGTATTGCAATAAACATATACATGTAGGTATCCTTTTTGTGGGTATTGTTTTGATACAATGACTTCTTTTCCTTTAGGTAGATACCCAGTGTTAGGATTGCTGCATTGAATGATAGATCTACTTTTACTTCTTTGAGAAATCTCCATACTGTTTTCCATAGGGGTTATACTAATTTACATTTCCACCAGCAGTGTGTAAGTTTTCCCTTTTCCACACATTCACACTAGCATCTATTGTTTTTTGACTTTATAGTAATGCTATTCTGGCTGAGGTAAGGTGGTATCTCATTGTGATTTTAATTTGCATTTCCTTGATGATTAGTGATGTTGAGCATTTTTTTCTATGTTTTTTGCCCATTTGTATATCTTCTTTTGAGAAATAATCTATTCATGATATTTGGCTGCTTTTTAATGGGATTTTTTTTTCTTGCCGATTTGTTTGAGTTCTATGTGGAATCTGGATGTTATTCCTTTGTTGCATGCATAGTTTGCACATATTTTCTCTCATTCTGTAGGTTGTCTATTTGCTCTGATGATTTTTTCTTTTGCTGTGCAGAAGCATTTTAGTTTAGTTAGGTCTCATTTATTTATTTTTGCTTTTGTTGCATTTACTTTTGGATTCTTCGGTATAAATTCTTTGCCTAGGCTGATGTCCAGAGGAATTTTTCTTAGGTTTTCTTCTAGAATTTTTATGGTTTCAGGTCTTAGATTTAAGTCTTGAATCTATCTTGAGTTGATTTGAAATGAAATAGGGATCCAGTTTCATTTTTCAACATGTGGCTATCCAATTTTCACAACACCATTTCTTGAATAGGGTGTCCCTTTCCCCAGTTTATGTTTTGTCTGCTTAGTTGAAGATCAGTTGGTTGTTAAATACTTGGCCTGACATCCGGGTTCTCTATTCTGTTCCAGTGGTCTGTGTTTCTACTTTTACACCAATATCATGCTGTTTTGGTTACTGTAGCCTTATAATATAATTGAAATTCAAGTAATGTGTTGCCTCTAAATATGTTCTTTTTGTTTAGGATTGCTTTGACAATTCGGGCTCTTTATTGGCTCCATATGAATTTTAGGATTGTTTTTTCTAATTCTATGATGAATGACATTAGTATTTTGAGAGCAGTTGCATTTATATATAGATTGCTTTGGGCAATATGGTCATGTTCATGATATTGATTCTTCCAATCCATGAATGTAGGATGTATTTCCATTTGTTTGTGTCATCTATGATTTCTTTCAGCAGTGTTTTGTAGTTCACTTTGTAGAGATATTTCACCTCCTTGGTTAATATATTAAGTTTCTTTGTTTTTGTTTTTTTGTAGCTGTTATAAAAGGGATTGAGTTCTTCATTTAATTCTCAGCTTATTGACATACAGCAGTGCTGCTGATGTATATACATTGATTTTGTAACCTGAGACTTTACCAAATTCATTTATCAAATCTAGGGGTCTTTTGAAGGATACTTTAGGTTTTTCTGTGTATAAGATCATATCATTGGCAAACAGAAACAGTTTGACTCCCTCCTAAGAAAGACTTTTTTTTTTTTTTTAAAGGAGAAAACTGACATGAGAACAAACAATTTTACTGTTAAAGTAATTAATTGATCTTTGTATGAATATTACTTCATTTAAGTCAACTGGCCACTTTGAAAGTTGTATAAAGTCTTTCTGGTCAGTAAAAAATTGAGATATTTCAAATGCCTGTTTCTAGTAATAAGTCAGAGTACTAATGTAGTTAAATTGGCCTATAGTTCAATTCATTGTCCCTCCATGGAGTTGTTTACAAATTCCAAACTATGATTAGTGGTGTGATGAAATTTATAAAATCTTTTAAGTATTAGTATCTGAGAAAGAAAAGCAATAATATTTACATTTTGAAAATATAGTTTTAAAAAGCATTTAAAAGAACATCTGTTTTTCTTTTTTTTTTAATTTGGGCTTAAATGAAAGTTAATTCACAGTTGTTTTCTTAGTTTTAAGAAATGCAGCATAGTTGGACTAATTTTGCCATAGGGCATACAATGGTAATTTTTATTGAATTTTAAGTTCTTCAAAATTTCTCCTGCTGGAAATGTGTTATCAAGAGTCTGCTTTTTAAAAAACCTTCTGCCAACCAAAGGTTCTATTACTGTTTATTCAAATTCAGAAACCATAAAATATATTTTGTATTGCTAAATTACTTTAGGATTTAGATAAAATTTTTTGGAATTTAGGCCTTTGTGAATAATTATTTTCTTGATTAAAATCCATGTAATAATATTATTTATTTATATGACACTACTTTTTTCAGATTTCCTTCATGTGTATTGTCTTATTTGCATATCCCAATAACCTGGTGATGTGGACTAGGATGGTCCATTTACACACGAGGAAACTGAGACTCAGAGAAGTTAAGTAACTTGCCTAACAAGGATTTCCTGGTGGTATAATGTACCCTGTTCTCTGTCTGAAACTTGTGCTATCTGAAGTCACATGTTTAAATATTTTCAGGAATATGTAAGTTTCTATTTCTCCCTGCAATATGCACATATGTGCGTATACATAATTACACATGCATAAGCATGTTCATATACATGCATGCTTGCACATGCACGCATAGACGCTCTGAGTTGTACACCAACACTTGTATGTATTGATTTGCTTTGATTTGTGTAAAATTAATGTTACTTGGAGGCCAAATCATAGAAAATCTTACCATCATTCATTTTAATTTAATTATTGCTTATGAGAAGAATTTAATTATTAGAACCATGTTGAAACTGCCATCCCTCAAATGACTTGTGCCAAAAAAAATTTTTTTGAAAAGAGCATTTGCTGAACACATTGACCAAAGAACTCAGTATTTCTTTGTTTTCACATTGTTTTTCCAAATGCTATAAACAATCTACATATTTAATAATTCTTAAAAGAAAGTACCTCTCCAGCATTCTTAGTAGTTAGTATGTTCATTGGCATTTGTCCAGTATGGGTTATGTGAATTTCTTGATAATGTAGATAAAAACTGTTTGTCTTTTTAAAAAAGATGCGGACAGATTGGCATTTTCTCAGACAGAGACCTCTGTGAAATTAGATTTTTGAGATTAGCTACTTGTGTTAGTTCAGCCTTTCTATCTGCAGGTAGATTAAGTGACAGTTTTGTTGTACGTGACTTGGACTATGATTAAATACATCCTATGTTACACGTAAGAGTGAAAGCTATTCACCACAAAGAATGATAAATACTCCAATTATTTAATATAATTGAAGGACATACTTTAAAATAAGAGAAAATAAATTTTACTTTTATGACAAGTAAAGATTATTTTGGGAATAGGAAAGGATTTAAGCTACAGGAGGAAACATTTGCAGAATTAGGCAGAATGAGTCATCATAGTAACACCAATACTTCTGATAAAATGGGAAAAGGTATAAATTTATTGCAATGCATTAATTGTTTTGTTTGTGGTAAAACTTTTATTTGCTTCTGAGAGTTTTTTCTCTTTTGTATAAGCCCATATAATAGTTACCAATAAAACAAAGTAAGTGTTAGCAGACAGATACGTGACAGAGCTTCACAAGACAATAATAAATCAAGGGGTTTGGTAGGAGAAATGTTTGTTAAAAAATGTTAGCTAACTATAAGGTTGGACTTCTGTATTTACAGTTACATGTTCTAATTTATTTCAGGTCTGACAAATGTATCAAATGTGATAGATGTCTAGTTGTGGACATGTTAGACAAAAAACATGTAAAGCCTTAGAGAAGTCAGTGATAGACATGAAATCTTTGCCCATGCCTATGTCCTGAATGGTACTACCTAGGTTTTCCTCTAGGATTTTTATGGTATTAGGTCTAAAATTTAAGTCTCTAATCCATCTTGAATTAATTTTCGTATAAGGAGTAAGGAAAGGATCCAGTTTCAGCTTTCTACTTATGGCTAGCCAATTTTCCCAGCACCATTTATTAAATAGGGAATCCTTTCCCCATTTCTTGTTTCTCTCAGGTTTGTCAAAGATCAGATGGCTGTAGATGTGTGGTCTTATTTCTGAGGACTCTGTTCTGTTCCATTGGTCTATATCTCTGTTTTGGTACCAGTACCATGCTGTTTTGGTTACTGTAGCCTTGTAGTATAGTTTGAAGTCAGGTAGCGTGATGCCTCCAGCTTTGTTCTTTTGACTTAGGATTGTCTTGGAGATGCGGGCTCTTTTTTGGTTCCATATGAACTTTAAAGCAGTTTTTTCCAATTCTGTGAAGAAACTCATTGGTAGCTTGATGGGGATGGCATTGAATCTATAAATTACCTTGGGCAGTATGGCCATTTTCACGATATTGATTCTTCCTATCCATGAGCATGGTATGTTCTTCCATTTGTTTGTGTCCTCTTTGATTTCACTGAGCAGTGGTTTGTAGTTCTCCTTGAAGAGGTCCTTTACATCCCTTGTAAGTTGGATTCCTAGGTATTTGATTCTCTTTGAAGCAATTGTGAATGGAAGTTCATTCCTGATTTGGCTCTCTGTTTGTCTGTTACTGGTGTATAAGAATGCTTGTGATTTTTGCACATTAATTTTGTATCCTGAGACTTTGCTGAAGTTGCTTATCAGCTTAAGGAGATTTTGGGCCGAGACAATGGGGTTTTCTAAATATACAATCATGTCATCTGCAAACAGGGACAATTTGACTTCTTCTTTTCCTAACTGAATACCCTTGATTTCTTTCTCTTGCCTGATTGCCCTAGCCAGAACTTCCAACACTATGTTGAATAGGAGTGGTGAGAGAGGGCATCCCTGTCTTGTGCCAGTTTTCAAAGGGAGTTTTTCCAGTTTTTGCCCATTCAGTATGATATTGGCTGTGGGTTTGTCATAAATAGCTCTTATTATTTTGAGGTACGTTCCATCAATACCGAATTTATTGAGCGTTTTTAGCATGAAGGACTGTTGAATTTTGTCAAAAGCCTTTTCTGCATCAATTGAGATAATCATGTGGTTAAGCAACGGCAGCAAAAGCCAAAATTGACAAATGGGATCTCATTAAACTAAAGAGCTTCTGCACAGCAAAAGACACCACCATCAGAGTGAACAGGCAACCTACAGAATGGGAGAACATTTTTGCAATCTACTCATCTGACAAAGGGCTAATATCCAGAACCTACAAAGAACTCAAACAAATTTACAAGAAACAAACAAACAACCCCATCAAAAAGTGGGCAAAGGATATGAACAGACATTTCTCAAAAGAAGACATTCATACAGCCAACAGACACATGAAAAAATGCTCATCATCACTGGCCATCAGAGAAATGCAAATCAAAACCACAATGAGATACCATCTCACACCAGTTAGAATGGCAATCATTAAAAAGTCAGGAAACAACAGGTGCTGGAGAGGATGTGGAGAAATAGGAACACTTTTACACTGTTGGTGGGATTGTAAACTAGTTCAACCATTATGGAAAACAGTATGGCGATTCCTCAAGAATCTAGAACTAGATGTACCATATGACCCAGCCATCCCATTACTGGGTATATACCGAAAGGATTATAAATTATGCTGCTATAAAGACACATGCACACGTATGTTTATTGCAGCACTATTCACAATAGCAAAGACTTGGAATCAACCCAAATGTCCATCAGTGACAGATTGGATTAAGAAAATGTGGCACATATACACCATGGAATACTATGCAGCCATAAAAAAGGATGAGTTTGAGTCCTTTGTAGGGACTTGGATGCAGCTGGAATCCATCATTCTTAGCAAACTATCACAAGAACAGAAAACCAAACACCGCATGTTCTCACTCATAGGTGGGAACTGAACAATGAGATCACTCGAACTCAGGAAGGGGAACATCACACACAGGGGCCTATCATGGGGAGGGGGGAGGGGGGAGGGATTGCATTGGGAGTTATACCTGATGTAAATGACGAGTTGATGGGTGCAGCACAGCAACATGGCACAAGTATACATATTTAACAAACCTGCACCTTATGCACATGTACCCTACAACTTAAAGTATAATAATAATAAATAAATTAAAAAAAAACAAAAAAAAGAAGTCAGTGATAGAGTCTTGAGTGATTCAGCACACAATGATAGAACAATAGCTTGTCTTAGCAATTACAAACATTTCAGGGGCATTATGAACTCTTTTTAGTGATTTTTTAAAATATCCAAATAAATTTGTCATACTAGCTCATCTCTCTCTTAACATTTACCTCACTAATTATGTCAAAGGAGTGTGCCTCTGTTGTCAAATGTGTGCCAGGTTGACCTTGTTTGGAGGTGCAATATTCCCAAAGGTTGAATCCCATGAATTGTATATATAGTGAAGGTAATTTAATTTAATTTTTTGTTTTTTACATGAATCAATGTTTTTGATTAGGATGATCTTTTAAAAGTATACTTAGAACTTGGTGTTTTTAAGCATCGTATAAACCAACCTTCTTGATCTTACTGTGGATTAATGCTGTTATAGTTAGCCCTCTCATATTTGTAGATTTCTACAAATTGTAGATTTTCCTCTTATATTTGTAGATTCTCTTCACAATCTGTATCCAGCAATCCCTTCATTTCACGGTTCCAAGTTTACTATAAAGAATTATTCTATTGCCACATGAAATTCTTAAACCTCTTTAAGAGGTTTCTTTTAAAATGCCTAATTTTCTCTCTTAATATGCCTATATGTTTTAATGCTCTTAATTTTCTCTCTTCTGGAGTAAGAATTTGCTTCTTGGCTACTGTAACCTAATTGAGAGGTGGCAGCTGGGAGGGAAAAAAATGCTTATTTCTGCGTCTATCTCTAATTGTGCTATCAAGTCATGTTTTTTGAAGTAAGCGGCTACAATATACTCATCTGTAAAATGGGATTACATTATCCATCTTTCAGGTTGTTGTAAGAATTAAATTGACTTTTTTTTTTTTTTTTTTTGAGATAGAGTCTTGCTCTTGTCGCCTAGGCTGGAGTGCAATGACACGATCTCGGCTCACTGCAACCTCCTCCTCCCAGGAGCAAGCGATTCTGCTGCCCCAGCCTCCTGAGTAGCTGTTATTACAGGCACCCACCACCATGCCTGGGTAATTTTTTGTAATTTTAGTAGAGACGGGTTTTACCATGTTGGTCAGGCTGGTCTCAAACTCCTGACCTCAGGTGATCCACCTACCTTGGCCTCCTAAAGTTGACTTTTTAAAGGGTTTATCATAGTGAGTGCTGGCGCATAGTAATTGCATAATTGTATCTGTTATCTTCCAAGTTATCCAGATGGCATGCTTTGTGATTATTTTTTATTTCACTTCTCCACTCACCACATCTAATTCATTCTACCTCTATGAAAAAGCAAAGTAGGTATTCATGCAGGTGGGCAGGAGACAGAATTGTTTTTGATATCCGTCTCTGCCACTCATTAGCTGTACTTCAAACAATTTACTTAACTCTTCCTAAACCTCCCTTTCTTTGTAAAATAGTGATGATAATAATAGTGACTTACCTCAGAGTATAGCTTTGAGAATTACTGAATTAACTGAAAGTGTGTATGTGTGTGTTTTTATGCCTATGTATAAAATGAATGAATGGTACAGATAAAATATTTAGCATTGTGCTTGTCATAAAGCTTCCATAAATGTAACATACATAGTTGTTATTATTACTCTTCATTCCTGATGCCCATTCAGCTGTTTTTTTTTCTTATCTGGGTGCTTTACGCTAGTGGAAGCCTTCAGGTCTTCACTATTTTCTCACACCCTACCAGCCATGTAATATTGTGAGCAGTTAAATATTTTTTTGTCCTTGAGAAATTATTTTTATCTGTATTCCTAGGTATTTTATTCTCTTTGTAATGATTGTGAATGGGAGTTCATTCATGATTTAGCTCTCTGATTGTCTGTTGTTGGTGTAAAGGAATGCTTGTGATTTTTGCACATTGATTTTGTATGCTCATACTTTGCTGAAGTTGCTTATCGCTTGAGTTATGGTGCTGGGATGATGGGGTTTTCTAAATATAAAATCATGTCATCTTCAAACAGAGACAAATTGACTTTCTCTCTTCCTACTTGAATTCCCTTTATTTCTTTCTCTTGCCTGATTGCCCTGCAGAACTTCCAATGCTATGTTGAATAGGAGTGGTGAGAGAGGGCATCCTTATCTTGTTGTCTTGTACTGGTTTTCAAAGGGAATGCTTCCAGCTTTTGCCCATTCAATATGATGTTTACTGTGGGTTTGTCATAAATAGCTGTTATTATTTTGAGATATGTTCCATTAATACATTTTATTGAGAGTTTTTAACATGAAGGGGTGTTGAATTTTATCACAGGCCTTTTGTGCATCTATTGAGATAATCATGTGGTTTTTGTCACTGGTTCTGTTTATGTGATGGATTATGTTGAACCAGCCTTGCATCCCAGGGATGAAGCCAACTTCATCATGGTGGACAAGTTTTTTGATGTGCTGCTGGATTCGGTTTGCCAGTATTTTATTGAGGATTTTATCATCGATGTTCATCAGGGATATTGGCCTGAAGTTTTCTTTTCTCTGCCTTGTTTTGATATCAGGGATGATGCTGGCTTCATAAAATGAGTTAGGGAGGAGTCCCAACTTTTCAATTGTTTATAATAGCTTCAGAAGGAATGGTACCAGCTCCTCTTTATACCTCTGGTAGAGTTTGACTGTGAACCCACGTGGTCTTGGGCTTCTTTTGGTTGGTAGGCTATTAATTACTGCCTCAATTTCAGAGGCAGTTGGTTTGTTCAGGGACTTGACTTCTTCCTGGTTTAGTCTTGGGAGGGTGTGTGTGTGTGTCCAGGAATTTATCCATTTCTTCTACATTTTCTAGTTTATTTGCATAGAGATGTTTATAGTATTCTCTGATGGTAGTTTGTATTTCTGGGGGATCACTATATGAGACCAGAGACCATATCTACTTTGGCCCACTGTTGAATTTCTAGTTTTTAGAACAATGCTGTGGATATATTAGGACTGTCATAATTGTTTGGGAATAAAATTTGACAAAGATGGGACAAAGCAAAAAAGGGAGAGAAGACATGAGACATCTTGGCATATTTGACAATTTCACATATTCTGTATGGCTAGAAAATATGTTGTAAAATTCATTTTTGAGAGTAGTGGGAGATGATATTGGAAAGAAATGCAAAGGCTAGAATATGAAGAATATTACCCATTATGCCCAGAAGTTTAGACTCTATCCTGTAGCTTTGGAGAGCCATTGAGGGAATTTAAATGCAGATGTGACATGCTAAAATTTTATGTAAGATAGGATAGCCTGTTAACGTGTAGGAAGAAAAATTAGAAGTGAAATTAGAGGAATTGGTATGAATTGTGGGCCTATTTCAATAGTAAAGCATGGGAATATGGAGGCCTAAATTAAACTGGGGGTGCAAGTATTCAAGATCTGGTAAAATCAACAGGATTTGGTAACCAGTTGAGTTTGGAGTATATGGGAGAATGAGAAGACAGGATGAACTGTGAGTTCTGCTTAGCATTCAAAGATCAGTTGAATTGTACCCTCCTCCAGTTTAGTCCATCTTGCCACTGACTGGAATAAATTTCTGGTTTTTGACTCCTTATGGAATGTTATGTATATCTTTCTTATATTGCTGATTTTTTTTTTAACTAGGCTTATAGCTGTTTGTTTCCATGTCTAAAGTCCCTCACAAGACTGGAAGGCCTATAATGTAATATCTACCTGTTATCGTCTCTTCTATACTGAATGCTCAATAAATACACAGATTAATTAATGCCCAACATTTTTAATTACCTCCTGAAAAAAAAAATCCATACAGTTAAGCATGCGCTTCTCACATTTCAGTACTCCAAAATGAAACTAGTTGTAAATAGGTGAAGTTTAAGTGAAATTTTTTCAAAAGCACTTTAATTCTAAAAATTCAAAATTAGCAATTGCCAGAAAATATTCATAGGATGAAGTTTTAAAGTGAAGTCAGGCCATATTGTTTCCAAATT
This sequence comes from Macaca fascicularis, assembly GCF_037993035.2. NCBI lineage: Eukaryota > Metazoa > Chordata > Mammalia > Primates > Cercopithecidae > Macaca > Macaca fascicularis. The sequence continues at coordinate 37,376,338 of NC_088388.1, read as the reverse complement.
AAGATGGGAACTTACTATTAAAAATCTTCCACAGATTGAAAATGACTAATCAACATTAGGAAAATGAAATTGGAAGATCCGCCCTCATACTGTTTATGGCTAAAAATGTTTTCATGTTCATTTTTGACAGTGTTGTTCCAGTGTGAAAATTTCAATGATTAGAATGATTGGATTGAAAAAAATAAATAATTATCTAGTCTCTGCAAGATGATCTTGAGCCAATGCCTTGATTTCTGTCAATCTCCAACTCCAGAGAGGAGTCTGAGATGAGTCTTAAAGGATATCAAATTTGAGAGATGTGAAACTATAGAGCTATGTATTCTTTAGAAAGGTGGAACAGTATGTACAGTAAAGGAATTAAACGTGCATTATTTCCATGGGTCCTGATTGCTCTAACCACCTATGAGTCTATGATTTTAAAAATCATTTTTAAATTTCAAAATCAAATTGGAATGTGTAACCTGTCAGTAAGTCAGTCCTCATCAGTAACTGTTACAGATAATAGGTGGACATTTATACCAAACCATATACAAAATAATTATCTTTCTTGGAGACTTAATTAACAGGTTTGAATTAAAAGACTTAAAAAATTAGATTGGTAGAACACTGGTTGTTTTTAACTGTATTGGAAGAATCATTGTATAGGAACAGTGTTTACCTATGTATCTTCATATTAAGAAAGAGAAAACTTTTTGAAGAAACAGTTGTTTATATTTCAATGTGATTATATAATTTCAGTGGGTAAGTTTTAGGAGATGATGTAGAAAGGACATAGGATCTACATTTTACTATTAGCTTTGCCCCAACTAGCTACCAGGTAACCTCTCCAGGACTTGGTTTCCTCATAAGTAAAAGGAGGGGGTGGAATAGTCTGTTATGTCCCTTTGACCTGTGAAATATGGTGTCTGTGTCTGTCCATATTTGAAGAACATAGGGGATAAAATGACATTTAGTTGCATTTGATTAAAAAGAACTAGCCTATTAGTTTTCTTACTTCAAATGTAAAGGAGAGTGATCAGCAAATAAAAACATGGTGCAAAAGAGTTAAATAATAAAATTAATAACATCATTAATTAATGAATCAATTGGCAATATTAGGAATACATTGATGTTAAATGACTCTAAAAATCTTGGACATCTCGAGCTGAATTATAACTACTTTATATGGTCCTGTGGTAATGAGTCTTATATTTTGAAGAATGTTTCTAGACTCAAATGCACAAATGAAAATTGTTACCTTTAACATAGTTACCTTGGGAGACTGAGCTCCTTTATTTATATCACATTACTTAGCACCTACTGTTTTGCACTGATGCTGCCATATTAAGTTGGAGGTAAAGTTGGGGGATTGTAGAAATCAGGAATCATTTTCCTCAAATGCTGGTTTGTAATTTTTTTTACTTTAATTCACTTTCATTTTGATTCTGAACCCCAATCATGTCTTACATTTTTTGTTCTTTCTTTCACTTTTGCCTTTTCTTCTTCTTTCACTCTTCAGAAAGAACAGAGAATTTAGTGTTGGCGAGACCTAGTTTAGAGTTCACTTCCCCTCACTTACTAGTAATAGGATCTTAATCAAGTCACATTTTCTCTCTGCACCTAAGTTTTCCCCTTTTTTTTTTTTTTTGTAAAAATGGATATAATGCCAGTTGTCTAATTCCCTCATGGAGCATTTTTTTAGTGGAGTAGGAAAACATCGATGCTCGGTAAACCATAAAGCAGTATGCAGATATAGACTTTATGACTTAATAAGACAGAGAGGTGTGTGAAAGAACGCAGGTTTTAAGCCCAGATTCATCTTTATTCAATTCCTGCATTTGCCACTTACTAGTTTAGTGCAGTCTTAGTTTGTGAAATGTATATATAACATCTAATGACATCTCCTTCGTGATTGTAATGATGACATAAGGTAATCTTTATAAATCTCTGTGAGATAAACGGGGGTACCTTTTATTCCCATTTATTCTTAGATGAAACAATTGAGACTTAAAGAATTCAAGTGTTTTGTTTAGGGTTATACAGGTTGTCAGTTAAATAACCAGAATAAACTTAGTATTACAATGTGAGTTTTGTTTTATGGATAAATTATATCAGGTAATTTCAAAGAAAGAGTTCCATGTATGTTTGGAGCACAAAATATACATTTGGAATATATGTATAGATGAGATCCATAGAAGGGTTACTTTGAAACATTCAGATTTATTTGTTCTTGTGCATTTCTTTGTTAACCACAAAAATTGACCAGTTGCTTTTTTTATTTGCAACTCATACAGATTTTAAACTGTGGTCTTATGTTAGTGACCTAGAGGAAGGCGAAAACTAATTGGCTCCCTTTTTAATTGTAGTGCTGGTTGGCTCATGAGGCCTAGATGTCACTATTACATGTGATGAACAATGAATACTAGAATTGTAAAAATGAGAGTTGATGGCTCCAATCACGTATTAACTCAGGACATATGGTGGGTTTTACCTCTAGTTTCACAAATTCCATTTGTCTGCTGCTTTTTGCTTTCTGTGTTACACTTAACTAGTAGTAACAGATTTTTTTTCCCCCTGTGGAAACTTTCTTGATTGTCAGTACATCTACAAGGACATAATCATGATATATTAAAAATAATCATGTAAATTATAATCACATTTTTCAGAATATTGCTAATGATGATGATTTTTCTTTAAATACTGATTGGGACTTTCTTGTCTTGGAATAAGGGTAATCATATCTAAATTGTTTTATTTAATCTACTTTTAGTTTAAATCCAGAGTTATAGCAAGGCTTGGTATTAATACCATGACAAGGAAGTAGTTTATGATTTTGCCTGGGAAAAAATTCTTCGGTTAAATTATGTTGAACTTCTTAAAATTTTTAAATTGATGTGATGTATAGTGGAAGATTTTACCAATTCATAGATGTATAAAATAAGTTACTGGCAAAGGAAATTATTTCATCTTGAGATTTAAGTGTTTCTAAAAATAAAAAGATATTGTTTAAAATGGTGAAAAATATATTTAGCCATGCCTTTTATGGTGACAGCGATAGAAGTACAAAGTTAAGTCACACTAAAACATTTGTGTTAAAAAGCAATGCTTGTACATTTTTACTACATTTACATCTTTTTCTATTTTATGTCCATCCTCTAATTTTGATCAGAAGATTTCTTCCATGTTATTCTTTTAATAGCAGGCTAACTTTTATGAGGACATGATCAGAGGATGGGACTCAGCATGGTAGATAGGAGCCAAAAAATCAAAGCATAATTGCGTGCCCAGTTTCCGATCACTGTCTCTGAAATAAGTGGAAACATTCAGAGCAGGGAAATATATTCAAATCTATGACAGGAATTTCCCTTCTTATGTACTATGCACATGAACTTTAAGAAAATTGTATGTTTATGTATTTTTAAATCTAGCCAATAGACTTATGTTATTCGTCATTGTAGTCAATATTATTAGAGTAATTGTTTTTATTTTCATAACACCAATGAAGTTTGCTGAAAGGTCCCATTAAACTAAGAGCATAACTTGAAGGGAATATGTGGAGAATGTCCTGAGTTGCAAACTAGTCACAATCAACTAACTAGTACACACATGTATTTCTTATAATCCAGGTCTGGTTTCTTGCTCAGCTGTGACATGACTTTTCTCTTTGGAGTGTGGCCAAATAGCCAAGAAATAGATTCAGATTCAATTAACCATACTGTATATCTGGAATGAGCCAAGTATTGAGTGATATGTACTCAAGTACATCCTATCCTGTTGTCCTGGCAAAATTATTACTGGCAAATGTTTCACTCTTAAAAGTATTTTGATTTACACAAGAAATGATATGTTACCTTACCAATTAGGCAGGTGGTGATAGTATCTTCTTTTCTTCTTCATTTTCTTTTTAAATGCTAAAGACACTGGAATTTTGCAGCTTTAAGTAACGATCCCAAAGACATAAATACTTCATGTCAAACCTAGAATTTACCCTACGTGTTTTGACTTGAAAAGCTTTTTTTTTTCTTCTCAGTTCATATTTGTTATTTTGTTATTACAGATATAATCTGTAAGTTTGTCAGTTTTCAAGATTTTATCTGATTTGTCCTGTGCCTATTTATTATTGTGGATGTTTATTCTCTCTATCTCTCTGTCTTTTCTCTTCTTGAGTATCATTTTCATAGAAAGCATTAAGAGAAATTGAGATAAAATGAGTCACACTAATTGTAAGCCATCTCCAAATGAGAAACTATTGAAAATGTTATTACCAGCTGGATGCTGGAAAGTATTAAAGAGCTGGGGGCACAACAGTGTGACCAGTTTGACCTTATAGAGAGAAATATAAATTTGTCTTGAATTAGCCAGTCTGTGTCAGAGGTTATTTTACTGATAGTCTGATCAGTTCTTTTAGACTGATCACTCATAATTGAGCCAGATCTCACATATAACAAATTCAACCATAGGCAAAACCATTGTAATTATTTTCCTATTTACTGTCAACTCTGAAAATCATTGTGTGCTTCTAGAAATTGAGATAGTTGTCAAGAATAAGTTTTGTTTATGCTAAGTTGTAATTTTCTTTTTCTGTGTTTGCTAGATTTTTCTAGATATGACATTTGGTTCGGGAGGGCACACAAAAGCCATTCTACAGAAGGAGTCAGATATTGTTTTGTATGCCTTGGACAGAGACCCGACAGCTTATGCATTAGCTGAACATCTTTCAGAGTTGTATCCGTAAGTAATACCGTTGCATATTTATTTGATTTTCGTTCTTAGTTTTACAGAGCTTGGCTTACCACTTTGGAGTTTGTTCTGCTTTGCATGGGCTATATTTTACTCCATTAAATATTTTCTCAATTTTTTTCCCCAAAAATAATTAATGTAAGTGATATTTTTAGTGCCACTTAAAGTAATGCTATTTTTCAGTTATCCTTTCTGAATCCATAAAAAGAAATACAAAAATGTCTTCCACTTACAAGACTGAAAATGTTTTGGAATCCATCCACAAATAATATTTTGACAATAACTCATAGTCAAAAAATAATTTTTAAACATTTTTATGAGTTTATTTCTAAGAATTTAGCAGCGTAAATAAGTATGTGAGAATTCTGTAGAACTCATGGGGACATATACATCAACATAACATACTTGTTTGCTTTGAATTTTCCGAAATTCACAAATAAATCTAGAGTGATCCACCCTTCTATCAGAAAAAGTGATGTATAACTAAAGAACTTTTTAAAAATATAAAATATTACATGAATGAGTGGTAAAACCATCTGCCTTTAAAGAAACATTTTGAATTAGGGAGTAGAGTTTACATGATTTGTTGTTTAAAGCCATCATTTTAAAAGAGAAAAATATCTTGGAGCTAAGATGGGTCTCTCCAAATACATAAAGGACTGTTTTCAGGAATGGGAAATTGTTTTATTCTGTCATTCATCAGAGACTGGAGTCAAGAAAATAGATGGGAATTTGAGAGGTAATTTTGAGTTGATGTGAACTATAGTTCCCATCAAAAGTTGAAGTTTTGACTTGATGTGGACTAGAGTTTTTACTAGTTGTAGCTATTCAACAGCAAAATGGTCTCTTTGGTGAAGTTCCAAAAATATGACCATGGAAAAGTTTAATTAGACACTAAGAATAGAAAGTTTAATCCGTTATCTAGAATAGTATTTACAGTTTCTTTCTGGTCCCAAACTCTTTGCAAATCTAATGAATGTGATTAACTCTCCCCATAAAACTATATATAAATACACATAAGCTTTTGTTTGCAAGATCACAGAATTTATGGAGTCCCTGAAGCCTACCATTTGACCCCAGATTATTTCATTTCTTCCAAGAATAATATGAAGATGTGGTTTAATTACATGGTACTAATTTTTAATATTTTAAATCTATCTGTCTTCTGCAGTGTAACTTAGATGTACCTTCTTTAATAAGATGTTTTATTAGAGCATTCATATTTGTGAAACATTGTATGAGTTCACTTGGTTATGATGTGAACATGCATGAAGTATAGACCTCTTTTATACAGCAGTCCCTTTGTACTTGTGGAGAAGTGGATACCAAAATCCATGGATGCTCAATTCCCTTATATAAAATGGTGCAGTATTTGCATATAACCTACACACATCCTCCCATATACTTCAAATCATCTCTAAATTACTTACCTAATACAAAGTAAATACTGTTTAAACAGTTGTTATGCTTTATTGTTTAGGGAATAATGACAAGGAAAAAAGTTTTGTACATGTTCAGTACAGATGCACCTATCTTTTTTTATGATCTGCAGTTAGTTGAATCAATTGATGTGGGATCCACAGATAAAGAGGGCCAGTCATATTTTACTGTCATAGAAAAACTGAATTTTCCTAAGTTATTGTTGTTTCTTAAGGCAATGATTCCCAATCCAGTGATTTCAATGGCTCTTATTCCTTTAAACACTCCACTTTCTCAAATGTAGCTTAAAGTTTATAAATTTTACCATGTGTAATTTTTTTTAACCTAACAGGAACTATCAGGCTGTATATTCTTTTTAGTTTATAGATGTGGAAACTATTAGCCAGAGAGATGAAGTGATTTGCTAGAAGGCATAAGTGACTTTATGGGGACAGACCTGGGACATGTATTCTAATCCCTAGCCTCACAATCTCATTTTATTAAATATTACTGCTTTGGCTCAAATCTTGAGACTTTTTTTACTTCATTGACAAAATGATTTCTTTGTCAAACAAAATAAATTAGATAAGAAAAAGGAAGCAGATCAGAGTAAGCCGTGAAGAAGGAATTAATACAGATAAAAGCTAGAATCAAGGAAACTATAAACAAAAAAAAAAAAAGAAAAAGAAAAAAATTGAAAGGATAAAGAAATCACAAGAGATCAGTCTTTGAAAATAGCAAAATCACTTTTGAGCCTGATTTCTAGAGCTAAAACGTGTGATTAAGATTGAGAAGGAAGACCAACCATAGACACAAGATAAGTTCATCATAAGATAATAAAACTGCAACTCTCTGGTAACTTGCAAAACCTAGATGAAATGAATGATATCCTAACAAAATATAAATTATTAAAACTTGATTAATAGTTATAAAATTTGAATGTCATCACCATAATAGAAATCAGAAGGTAGCTGAAGTATATAGAAAAAAAACACCCTGACCAAATGGATTTGCAGTTATTTAATTCTTAAAAAAAAAAAAAAAAAAAAAAAAAAAAAAAAGAGGAAATAGCAATGCCTTTTACCCTAATCCTGACCATGGTAAATTTGGAAAATTATTCCCGTTAATATTATGAATCTAGCATAATTTTAATACCCATCTTTTTTTTTTATTGGAGACAAGTTTTCACTGTTTTACCCAGGCTGGAGTGCAGTGATGCCATCATAGCTTACTGCAGCCTCTGCTTCCTGACCCTTCTGCCTCAGCCTCTCAAGTAGCTGAGACTACAGGCATGCACTTGTCTAATTTTTTATTTTTAGTAGAGATGAGGTCTCCCTATGTTGCTCAGGCTGGTCTTAAACTCCTGAGCTCAAGTGATCATCCCACCTCAGCCTCCCAAAGGACTGGGATTATAGGCATGAGCCACCATGCCTGGCCTAATACCAAATCTTGATCGAGATAGTATAAAAAGGAAAAATGTCTAAGTTTGCTGAAGTATAGAAATATAAAAATTGGAAAGGAAATACTAGTATGTCTAATTCACCTTTCATTTAATTAAAATAGTAATACCTATGGCCTAATGAAGTTTATTTCATGAAGATGGAATGTTCCATGTCAGGTAGTTAATCAATGATAGATTGATAAGCATGACAATAATCAACTAGCTATTCTTATTAAAATTTCATTTAAGGAAACTACTTAAATGTAAAATATTCTCAATCAAGGACAAGCAGTATTTTCCTAAAATGTGAAGTACTATAACTATTTAAGACAAAATTAGGATGTAAATAGGATTTAACTTCTATAAATAATATTTCTCAATATTTTTTCAAGATCTGACAAAGTCTAATTAGAATATTCTTCTTATAATGATTTACTGAATAGTTAAAAACCCCAAATACTTATAAAATTAATAAGATGATGTTTAGCTAAAAATTTAAAACTCTATTCAGAATAGAAGAACTCTAGGGACAACAAGAAAGTCAGCCATTTCCTTTCTATTATAAGGGTCACAGCTGATACCCTTACAACAAAGAGAGGTTGACAAGAGAAAAGAATAACAAATTTATTTGATCATAGTTTTACATGGCACAAGGTCCTTCAGAAAGAAGATGCAAAGATATAGCGAGAACTATCCATTTTTTATGTTTAAATTCAATAAAGTATGGAGAGCATGTAGAGCTATGATTGGACAAAAAGGATATATGGTCTAACACTAACTGGCTGAGTTGGGGGAACTCAATAAGGTCTCTCTATGCATCATTCCTTTCTCCTGGGTATGAAGGTAGGACTCCTGTGGAATGAGGGTCTTAATTTCTTTAGGGTCATCTATTCTGTTACACAGAAAGAAGTAGGGGAAGTTAGAGTAGTATTTTAGGCTTTGAAGCTGGCTTTGGAGAAAAAAGGTTCTGGTTTCTATGGGGGAGGTTAGAATAATATTTTGTGCTTTAAATCTGGCTTTGGAGGAAAGGGATTCTGGTTTCTATGACCCACGTTGGGGAAGAGGGATTCTAGTGTGGCTTGTCTCTAAGGAAAATGAGAGACAGGAGGGAAAGAGGTGGTCAGAAGGTAACTTTGCTTCTGAGGCTGCTTCTTAGGCTTTCACTTGGGGCTATTGCTTTCTGAGCCCCAGCAGTACCTAGAAAGGGAAATGGGAAAAAATATTCTATTCACAAAAGCACCTAAAATTATATAAAATATTTAGTAATAAATTTAACAAAAAGCACACTTCCAAGTGAGAAAACTATAATTTTTTGAAGGGCATACAAGAACATTTGAACAAAAGGGAAGACATATTTGAGGTAGAGAGAATTAATATTATAAAAAGAGGATGGAGTGAAGAGGATCATGCCTGCAACCCCACCACTTTGTGAGGCCAAAGCCAGAGGATCTCTTGAGCCCAGGAGTTAAGAGACCAGTCCTGGCAACATAGTGAGACACTGTTTCTTACAGAGAAATGGTGGTGCGCACCTGTAGTCCCAGGTACTCAGGAGGCTGTGGTGGGACTCAGGAGGTTGAGATTGCAGTGGGCCCTAGTCATGCCATTGCACTCCAACCTTGGTGACAGAGCAAGATCCTGTCTCGATGGATGGATGGATGCATGAATGCATGGATGGATAGACAGATCAGAAAGAATACAAATAAAAAGAGCTAATACTCCCAAAATTCATATATACATGTATTGTACATATAAATTACTTTGTTCATTAAATTTGGATGATGTGATCCTTAGTTTATATGGGGCAAAAAGTGACAAGATGTTTTTTTAATTAAAAAGTAAGAGGAAACCTGCCTTACTAGATGTAAGATTACACGATAAAATCACTGTAATTAATCAATACAATATTGATACAAGAATAGGCAAGTGGATTAGTGGAGGAAATAATCCAAAAATTGATTCTGCTAAATAAAGGCATTTAATTGAAGATAAAAATATTTTAATTCATTGAGAAAATGGTGCATTATTAAAAAATGATGCTGTTACAATGCCTGTCAGATTTGAGGAAAATAAAATTGACCCATATTAAATTTGGATTCAAGAAAAACTTCTAGATGGTGTAAAAAATTTGTGAAAATTTGAATATACAAGTTCTATGAGAAAATTGGAGAGACTATATACACAATCTAGGAGTGAGAAACTTCTTAAGACTAGAAATCATAAATCTGTAAATATGTTTATGTAATTTTAAAAAACATAAAGCAAGAATAGTTTGTTAATTTCTAACAGCTAATTTGAAAAATAAATGTTAGTAATATAGAAGATAGGAAAAAGATTGGTATCTATTATATAGGATAAGTTCTTACAAAACTAGAGAGCAGACAACAAAACATACAGAAGGGTGATTCATAGAAGATTAAACTGAAAGGATGCTCCAATTCAGTAGCAATAATGAGAGCAATCAAAATAATAATGGTGCAATACACTAAAAAGCATAATTTTGTTAGTGAGGATATGCAGAAAAAGATACTTTCATCTAATTTGGGTGGACATCTTTTAATATAAAGCACATAATCTGCCTAGAATCTATTCCATCTAAGTAAAAGAATATCTAAGGAAACATGTTTTTACATTTCCTACAAACTTTATACATACATTGCTTGTGTGTATATAATCATGGAGAACTTGAGAAAGACAGGATTAACAATTGAGGGACGTTCAGGGAAAGAGAAAACAATGATTAAGAAAAACCCAGAGATTTTATGATTACATCTCTGCATATTTATGCAAAATAGAAAATTCAGAGTAATGCTATATATATAATTTGTTCATATCCACATATATAGTAGTAAAATAAAGTATGCATGAGAGAGAAAAACACACATTTGTGTTTGGGAGTATTTCCGGGAATAATGGATAGATGGATAGCTGGTTGAAAGGGTAGATAGATAGATTACATATCTTCGTAAAAGTATTTATGTAATTGCAACCTGTAGCAGAGCACACAATGAAACATTTCGTCATTTTAAAGTAAACACCTTTTGAAGAAATATAGTAATTTTTTTCTTTTATTTATTTTGCTATTATTCTAAAAGATGAGTTAAGTTTCTCTTAAAAAAAATCCCTTGTCCTTTACTCTGTCAAAACTAAGTCAGAAATAGAAACTAACATTTTTACAGAAAACTGAGCAATTCATGGGAAGGCTGAGTTTTAGGCTAACCCATTTTAGCTCTTTCAGAAAAGATGACATGTCAGATCACCTGTTGTTTGAAGACTGAAACTTTTTGCTATTGCCTCTGAAGACTGTATAAGAGGAAACACATTTAAATTGGAGCAGTGAGGTGTTGGTTGACTTTTTAATGTAGTGGAAGATGGATATTGGAAGACAATTTTAAAAACCAAAGTTTTTTATCTTCTGAATTTAGGAATAATACATACTATGTATACTAAGTTTACAGAATATAGATATGTATAAAGAAAATAAAAAGCATTCCATCATTTTACTATAATTTTAAGTGGTTTCTAAAAAGATAATAAGCTGTTATTTTCAACATTTCATAAAAGAAGCTATGTGTACTGGGGTAAATTTATAATAGAAAAATATAAACTCACCCATAATTCTACCACTTTAGGTAATCAGGGTTAGTGATTTTGTGTATTTCATTCCATGTTTCTGGTCGTCAGTATTTCATTATGTATACTCCTTCCTGTTTGAATTTTTTTGGGGCACTTTCACTTTTTGTACTTGTAAAATGTTAGAATATCATGGCAAAGTTTAAAATCCATTTTGATTAATTGTATTAAATGCATAACTGCCTTATAAAGAAATGACATCTTTATTCTGTATCGCAATCCAGAAGCCTGATATATCTTTCCACTTAATCTGGTATTTTGTGTTTCTTAGTTAATTTTTTTCTAAATTAAAATTATAAAATACAGGAAAGTACTGAGAAAAAATTTAAAATAATTCATAGAACTAACACCAGTGTAAACAAGTTGGAATACTTCCTTCTAATTACTTTGGTTATCTATGCATATATGTTCATATATGACACATGTATATATATTTTGCTAAATGGAGTCTACTTATATATTATCAGCACATTCCTCTTTAATTAAATTATTTTAAAACACGATTTTATTGATTGTAGGGTATTTTTATCATATAATTGTAACTTAATTTATTAAAACCCTAATTCTTATATACTCTTATCTATATTCATATAGTTGATGATTTAATAAGCAGCAAATATCCGATGTGTGTTGGGTAAACAAATCTGAGTGTGTTTTCTGTAAAAGGGTAATTATATCAGGATACACCGCTGTTACCTTCTTTTGTATTTTTAATTTTTGTGTTTTATTGAACTTTTATAATTTCTTATGTCCATTATATATATTTGATTTTACCTCTTCACTAGTGATTTAATGACATTCCTTTTATTTTTTTAATTTACTCATCACTGACTTTAGTATTTTTTAAGATAAAAAGTATTTAAATACTTTTTTAAGTATGCTTTTAAAATAATATTTATTGATTAACCACTGTCATGTAAGGTGATAAAGTAATACTCCTTTATTTGTTTTTCTTCTTCTTCTGCTACCCTACTCTTTGGCTCTTTAAATACTATCTTGGGATTTAGATATTAATGTCTACTCTTATGATAACTGTTAGTTAGCATTTACATTTTTGGCTGTATTATCTAAAATAATTCTTTATAGTTAGGCCATTTTAATTTATTTCAATGAGCCTACTAGCTGTTTTATAATACTTTCAGTTCCATTTTTCATTCCTTATGTGGGTTCATGTCTCAGTCAATTGATTACATCTTTAAGTAGTTTTTCTGTAAACATGCAGAAAGGATACATCTGAGCTTTTGTTTACCTGAGAAAACAGTGTTTTTCATGCCTTCTTACATTTGCAATGACTTGATAGAGTATAGAATTTGGGGAATTTTATTGATATCACTTATGTTCTTCTGGTTGTAGTATTGTGGAGAAGTCTGAGGTCAACCCAGTTTTTTTTTTTTTTTTTTTTTTTTCTGTTTCTTGGAAATCTGTTTCTCACTTGTTCTTTTCACCCCCAGGCTGGATGCTTATTAGATACAGTTCTTTGAAAATTTTTGATATTTATAAATAGTACTAAGAAATATTACTGATTGGTCACTTTTAGTTAATTTTCTGTATACTCCATGAACAGTTTTTGTCCTGTGGATCAGGTCTTTCGTCTACAAAGATGACTTTTTGTTTTAGTAACCTCTCTACCCTTATTTCTGTTTTCTGCCCTGTGAGCCTTCATTATTTGTTGGTTAAATATATATTATCTATCCTACATGTGTTTTATTTAATCTCTTAGTGTTTTCAGCTATTTTCACTTTACTGCAGTATTCTGCAAAATCTCTTTGAGATTATTCTCTGGGTTAAGGATTTTATTTTCTGTAGTGTTGTTTATGGTTTTTACTGTCAATATTGTTCAAGTTTTAATTCCGCTACTTAGAAGTTATCTTTGCTTAAAATCTTTTCTTATTTAATTTGTTGACTTTCTCCTTTCTGCCAAATTATTTTTATTTCTTCTTCTGTTATCGTTTCATTTCCATATTTTCTTTGTGAACAGAGTATATACATCAAGGAATAGGTTCCTTCTGGTGCTCTCTTGTGTCTCTGAGGCAATGGGTGTGAGTGGAACATTCTTAACCTTTTTCCTAACTCACTCCACAGCCTTCAATCAGGGTTCAGACTTACATTTGGTAAGAAGAGTTAGGTTTTCTGTATTCTGCCATATCCTTGGGGACTACTTTTAGTGATTTATACTATTTGAACTTCCATTGTTTTTTTTTTTGTTTTCAGAAAAGATTAAACAAACAAATTATATTACTGTGGAGCAAAAAGAGGGAAGCCAGCTAACATAGTAATATAATTAGAGAGTTATAAAACTATTTATTCATATGATATGATATATTCTAAACTATCCACATTATCTAAGTTGTGTAGTCTTATTTTCTAGCACTTGAAGTAAATTTTCCTTCTCTTTCTTTTAAGCTGCCATTTTTAATTTTCGGTCATATTTACACAGGAAGCCAGAGCAATGGCAAGTCTAGAAATCAGCATCAGGTTTGCTGCTTGTATTCTTTCTACACCACTACAATGTTATTCAAGAAGCAATTTAGTCACATTGTTTAACAGAGTCAAGACTGAAACCCAGGCATTTTGACCCTAAGGCCAGTTTAAAAATCTTATAAAAGAATACATGATCTTAAACAGCCCTATCAACCTAAAATTTAGACTTTTAGGATTAGATATGAGACACAGTTGTTATTAATCTTACTAACCATGGGAGGTCAGTTCTGTCATACACTGTCAAAAGTGAAAGAATTTTCACAAATATAAACAAGCATGAAAAAAGATATCTTGCAAAAATTAACTAGACCATTTTGAACTATTGATGATGGTCTGTTACCTGTTCATTATTTTTGGTAACACAAACATTACTAAAACAGGATATTGTATTTTGCCCCATTTAATATTATTAAATATAACCTTTGCTCAGGAGATGTTAGCCTTGTAAGCTGAAGCTGTTTGTTTGAGGAGGTAAAACTTGACTCTAGTCTACCAAACATAGTCCCAAGGCTTGAGGAATATATGTTTATTCCATAAACTTGTATTGTACTATCTACTTTTCAGGCAATCTGCTAGTTCTGACGGTTCCAGAGGGATTAAGACCTATAGCTATGCCTTCATAGAGTTTACAATGTAAGCAGAAATTAGATAGAAAACAGGTAATTTTACAACTAGTTATTTAATTAAAATTGTGATCATGGCTATGAATGAGTAGATCTAAGGAATATGATATCAGGATCTAATCTAGTTTAGAACTTCTAGGAAGACTTCCAGAGTATGTGAATTCAAGTTAGAACCTGAAAGATCAATGATTGTTAGCTAGGTGAAAGAGGGAGGGATGATCTGGCAAGAGAGAGAATTGAGGTGTTGAAAACAGAATATTCAAAGATCTTTGGCAGAACTGAGAATGGCATATTGAAAGAACTGTAATGTGAATGGATGATAGAAAGGGAGAGGAATGGCCAGAGTGGTAAGTTAGGGCTAGGCTATACAGGACCTTGTTAGGGATTTTAGACTTCATCTTAAGAACAAAGGGAAAGCACCAAAGTTTTTGAAACAGGGAACTGACATGATCATATTTGCATTTTCAAAGGAATAGTCTTTTTGTTTGTGTGAAGAATGGGTAGGAGGAGGGCAAAATTGGGAAGGATTCAGTGAGATCAATTAGAAGGCTAGGAATTGCTGCTGTATCTGAAAACTGAGGATAGTTGGGCCTAGATTTTTGTTTCCTGATCATTCTATTAGAAATTCTACTTTGTCTTAATGATCTCTGGCTTCCTGTTTTAATGGTATTCTAAATAATTAAAACAATTTTTTTCCAAGATAAAAGTATGTTTTGTGTTTATAAGTGAAACTGAAGTTAATATTATGACACTACATTTTGTGAGACCCTCAAGAATTCCCATTCTTCTGACTTAGCCAGTATAAGGAAGGAGACAAGGAATAAGTTCAGTCTTACCGTGTTCTTAAGTCCAGCGTGTATTTTTATTCTCACAGAAGACTTTCGGTAATTATCTTTTTCTCAGAATCTCCTCCCTTGTGTGTAATCAGTAAGGCTCTTTCATGTCTACCTCAAGGCTTACCCGCTTTAGTATCTGACTGCTCTTTTCCTTCTTTTCCATATAACTCTGGAACCAGACTGCTAAGCTTTTTTTAACTTCAACTCTGCTATTTACTCAGTATAAAACTTTGAATAGGTTACTTAACCACTCTGCTACTCAGTTTTCTCATCTTTAAAAATGGAGATAATAATAGTACATACTTCCTAGAAATAATAGGATTAGGCTTAGAACACTGTCTAGCATATCTTTTTAATGAGTCATGAAATCATTTTGTTGGATCCTGATCAGAGTTTAATGGAATGGAATAAGAATATCATAGAACATCATATGAAGTTAAATTAAGTATTGTTTCTAATGAAAGAATTTTATGTATACATATATACATATACATATGTATTGTAAGTTTCTGTATATATGTGACTGCAGTTAAACTTATTGTTGACTATGTGTCTTGATCAAAATTTTTTGAAAACCACCATGCTATTTGACTATATTCCACATATATTGTTCATGTTGTATATTAAATGTTCATTGAAGAAAAAAACTATGTCTAACATATGTCATATCCCTGCTTGGATATGTTATTTTTTAATTTTTAATTTTTTGCCAAAAACTTTGCAGACTTACAAGGTATCTGAAACTTTATTCCTAGCTGGTTCCTCCCTCTTTGAACTCATCTGGATCTGGCTTATTTCAAATATCCATCCCCACAGGTGAGAAAGTAGTTTAGATTTTAGAATCAAACAGTCTTGATTTAGAGTCTTAGTTCTGCCTCTTTCTAGCTATTAGATTTTTAGATCAATGACTTAATCTTTCTAAGTCTGTATTTTTATACCTTTAAAATGAGGTACTATTAATACCTACCTTATGGGATGTTATGAAGATTGAATAAGTTTATGCAATTAGATTGTATATCATAAAATTGTTTAATAAATATTAGCTATAGTTGCTTTGTTAGAATTATGTAGGATAATACATAGTTATATTAATTATTATTGTCATTATGCTAAGATTTTGGAAAGTTTCACTGGCATACACCAAGATGATGATTGGCAATTATTTCCTGTCTTTACCTGCTTGGTTCCTTAATATGCACAGATAGAATTGTTTTAAGATTTGAGGCTTGGGACACCATTCAACTTCTCTCACCTTGCAAAGTGCTGTGGCATCTGCCTTTTGTTATAGACTTTCTTCCCTTGTCAGTGTAAATACTGAAGGCTATATCTGTGCAGTGGTCTGAATATTGGTGTCTCCCCCAGATTCCTGTGTTGAAACCTAATAGTATTAAGAAGTGAGGTCTTTGGGGAAGTGATTAAGTTATGAGTGTTCTACCCTCACGAATGGAATTAATGCTCTTATAAAAGATTGCAGGGAGCTGCTTTGTCCTTCTGCCATGTGAGGACACATCTTATCTGCTCCCTTTTAAGCAGAACACATGCCCTCACCAGACACTGAATCTGCTGGCATTTTGATCTTGAACTTCCCAACCTCTAGAACTATGAGAAATAAATTTCTGTTTCAATAAATTACCCAGTCTAAGATGTTTTGTTATAGCACCCTAAATGGACTGAGACAGCCTGTAATAGTTACAGATACTCCTCCACTGAGCTGTATTATTGTCTTCTTTTAACCCCAGACTTACTTTTTATTGATTGTGGTTTTTCCACACTTCTTGGCTTTAGATAAAAATAACTAATATCATACAAATGTCATCAACCAATCAGAAGTTCTTTCTTATCTGTCTTCTATTCTTTGACTCTCTTCTATATTCATATGCTGCTGGATTTCTGAAAGCTACTTTTTTCTCAGTAAAGAAGGTACAAGATTTAATTTTTAGCCATTTCTTGTTCTGAAGCCTGAAAATTCTGCAAGGCTAAATCTTGAGTCACCTTCATTACCTGTACATTTAAATTCATTGTTGACTCTTTAGCTTATTACTGACATGAGGAGACAGAATCTGTAGGTATTTATTTTAAATAAACTCTTTTTTTGTCTTTTGACAAATACAAATTTAACTATAGACCTATATATTATTATTAACACCTCTGCATCCATTCCTAAGTACTGTTATATATTTATTCTTAGAATATTTGGCTTAAAAGTTTGAAAACTGATTCATGAAAGTCAACGTGTATATTTGAAATGCATATGATATTTATATTATGATAACTATGAGAAAATGAATTACCTCTTCACAAACTTGAGATAATCCATTTTTATTGCCTACGTCATTTGAGCATATCCATATGGTACAGGATAAGAATAGCAGCTTGTTCAGTACAAGAATGACTATACCTAGAAAGACTTCATTTTATCTTGGGTAAATAATACATATTTAGAGATATATTTTATTACATATGAGAAAATTTTAGTAGAACCCTTCATGTTTGGGCTTCTGAGTTATTAAAAGAATGAAAACAATAGTTGTATTTTCTCTAAATCATCAACTAATTAAATCAAATGAGTTTGCTATAATTACATGTATAATCCTTCTGTTCTCGACACCCCCATTTTTGCCTGATATTTAAAGTAAAACTGAGACAAACAGCTGCTGGATTGGATTATCTACTTTAGTATTTTATTCCTTTTTTCCTGAGAGAATACAATCCAAATTTAATACACAGTTCAATGTACATTTTAGTGCCTGCTGTGTATGGGGAAATAGACTTGGCGTGGGGAATGCTCAGAAGCTCAAGATAACGCCTCTGTACCACAAGATAGAGCTCATTATCTAATAAAGAGACAAGTAAACCTCTATGAAATCAGATAAGTAAATCTCCTTGCAGGGAAAATACTAAACACACTCTAAATTCAAATTTAAATTATTTGAGGAATATACATTCTTATTTTCTCTGTTAGCATAGTTACTCATTTAATTCAATTCCAGACACTGTTTTGGGGCAGATATTAAGTCATATTCTGGTATTACAGCTGGATAAAAAGGTCAACATAATGCCTTCTTACTTTATTAGGAAAGATAGATAATTAACAAGCATTTATTTAAGATAAGTGTCAGGACCCAAAAACATTAAATACCAAGGCAATATGCTTTAAATAGCATGGAATAACTATGTTATTTAAATAAAATACCATTACAACAAATAATTACAAGAAGGAAGAGTACTCATTATATAGGACACATTATGGACATTTCATCGGACAAATAAAATAATAAGATATCGCTGATTAAGATATCATTGATCGGCCGGGCGCGGTGGCTCAAGCCTGTAATCCCAGCACTTTGGGAGGCCGAGACGGGCGGATCACGAGGTCAGGAGATCGAGACCATCCTGGCTAACACCGTGAAACCCCGTCTCTACTAAAAAAAATACAAAAAACTAGCCGGGCGAGGTGGCGGGCGCCTGTAGTCCCAGCTACTCCGGAGGCTGAGGCAGGAGAATGGCGTAAACCCGGGAGGCGGAGCTTGCAGTGAGCTGAGATCCGGCCACTGCGCTCCAGCCCGGGCTACAGAGCAAGACTCCGTCTCAAAAAAAAAAAAAAAAAAAAAGATATCATTGATCAAGTTAAGTTAGCTATTCAATGACTACTTCTATAAAACAGACTTTTTTTCCTATGGTAAAATTCTTACAGTTTTCAATGGTGCACCATTACTTTCATAATAAAGTTAAACTTTTCTACTTACCACAGGAGGCCATTGAGGATATGGCCTTTCTTTTCTTTAGAGTCATCTCTTATAACTTTACAGCAGTCTTCTCATACCCTCCTTGAAATCTAAACTACTTTCATATTAACTCACAATGTTTTGTCATACCTCTCTTCATGTCTATGTGCTGTTCATTTACCTATATCTCACCCTACTTATGTTTCAAGACTTAGCACTATTATCTCTGCAAAATCACCCAGATATTTCCAAATTGATTAAAATTTTTCTCTTCTGTTCCTTGGCACACCCTGTGCTACCTTTATCCAAGCTTTTCATCATTCTCTTGGTTTACTTCCATATATTATATGCTCCTTGAAGTGTTGCTATGTCTTAACAGACTTTGCACTTTCAAACTTTGTATAGTCCCTGGCATATAGTACATGCCCAATATCATATGGATGGATGGTTAGATGAATAAATGAATGGATGATTTTTTTCATTTTCTATATCAAATGTATAAAATAGAAATTAGATATAATGGGCTGAGTTTATCTTAATTTGCATTTTACAATGTAAATAGAACCTTTAAAAATATCCACACTACTCTTTAAAATATGTTATAAGTCTAGATCTAAGTTCTAGAGAGAATTGTGGAGTAAACTGTAGATTTACTTCCTCAGTAAATATTTATATAGAAATGTTAAGTGATAAACCCTGATTAGATATACCATATCATATCTTCCAATGAGCTCAAATCCTTACTACTAGCTTTTACTATGGAGAAACTAGTTTTCAGTACTATTTCCACTTGCAGTCCTGTGCCAAGGGAATCTGTATGGGAATTATGTATATTATCACTAGAAAAAAGATGCTTGGATACTCTATATTATAAATAAACTTTATTTTTGAATAATGCTAGTCTCTGTTCACTGAATCTAAAAAATTCATATTTGTCATGCAGACTCCTATATATAACATAAAATTAATCATTTCTTTGAAAGAAAAAAGGTATACTATAGAATATTTAGTTATGATGTAATAATTAAAGATATTAGGATTCATGGAATAATTTTAAAAGTATTTTTTATATGAACACTTTTATTTATTTTGTATCTTGTAGCAGTTTTCATATCAGCAAGTATATGAAAAGGAACATATTGTGTGCAATGTGTAGACTCAGTGTAGGATTGTCTACGCTAAAATTTTGCAATGATATTGGTTAATTGCTAGATTTCAGGCACCTTTCTAACATCCTTTTTAGTGAGTGTGAAAGGGTTTATTTGTAAGAGATATTGCTACTGGCAGAATTTTATCTTTTTCTCCTGGAATCTCAACAGCTACTCCTATGTTATAGGCATCCCCAGAAAGCTCGTCAAAGGATTTCCACCCACACTCTGAATATCTAACAGAGCTTGACCCATTTTTTTTTCTCTTATTAATATAGCAGCATACACATCACGAAGAAAAATAGAGTAAGAGTTAGTCTAAGCTTGAAATTTCAAAAAGTTATCTATCTGTATGCAAGGAATTGAAGTGGACAACAAAATTTGCCTTTTTTTTTTAATTAAAATTATGCGTTAGCAATCTAATCACATTAAGGAATCACATCTAATTTCATGAATATAGTTTTATTTTTAGTGGCTTAAAATGTACATTTGTGTTCTTAAATGCAGTGAATATAAATGCCAAAAATGGAGTGCACTATAAATCAGGAGTTCTTTGTACTCAATTTTTAGGACACAATGTACTGCTTAATAACATAGATAATAATTAAAAGAAGACTAAAACTTTGTATAGTAATACTAGTAGAATCCTTTGGAAGTAATCAGGATAGTTATGAGACAGAATAGGAAAATATATGTTTAAAGTAATTTTGCTTGTATAAATGATTACATTTCTTTGTTTGTGTAAACCATTAGCTTTTTTTGCTTTCCTTGTGAGGAAAACCAAGTACTCATGTATAGACTGTGGCTAATTTTTTTTTAACTTAAAGGATAAAAGTCTTTCTGGAATACAACACTACATTGTTTTCCCTCTTAAGTCTCTATTGTAGGGCAAGTTACTCCAAGCCTCAGTCACCTCATCTTCCTTATGGTGAGTGAGGTATAAGTGATAAAATAATAATTATTTGAATAAATGCTGATTATTGTTACCATAACAGTTGTTTCTCCTGCTTTTATTAATTTGGAATCAGTCACTTAGCTAACATCCAAGTACAAATACATGAGTGGTGAGGAATAGTTCTACTTTGTAGTTATGCCATCAGTTGTCTATATTCACTTTTTTGAATTCTTCTCCCTCCATTCTTTCTTAGACTCTCCCAGATAAGGCCTTCAACTGCCCCACCCCACAGCTCTACCAAAACTCCTCTTGTCAAAGACTCCAGTGATATTCGCAATGCCAAATTCAGTGGTTAGTTCTCATTTCTGAACTTAGATAAACACATAAGCCATCAGCATCATGTGCCATAGTTGACTACTTCCTATTCCTTCAAATGATTTTATTTGGATTTTTTTTTTCCTGTCTCTACTGTTCCTTCTGAAGCTCTTCACGTGTGCCTGCTCCTTTCCCCCTAATATTTGTTGTTCTTCAGGGCTCATTCTACAGGCCTCTTTTCTATTTACACTCGTTCCCTCAGTAATCTTGCCTAGTTTCAGAGCTTTAAAAACTATCTACACGTTGATGATTCCAGATTTTTATCTTCAGTCTTTTCCATCCAGCTGCTTAGCTGGCATTTCCACTTAGCTGGCTAATAGAAATCTCAGATGTAACATGTTTAAACAAAACTTTTGATCTTTTCCTCAAAACATGCTTTGCCCTGATTCCAACCCATCTGTAAGGGCAATTCTGTTTTTCTATGTGCAAAATAAAATTCTTTTAATAATAAAAAGGAATACTCATCCTTTTAATATGCCAGTACAATTCTGTTGGAAATCCCATTAACTCTACCTTCAAGGTGTATATGAAATCTGACCCTTCGTATCACCTTAGCATTACCACCCTGGTCCAGGCCACCATCATCTCCTAATTGGAGTTTTGTCTTTTGACTTGTCTTCCAGCTTCTGCCATTAAAATACTTCTATAGTCTGTTCTCAGCCCCAGGACAAGTTATCCTTTTTAAAAACAAATTAGATCATGTTTTTCCTCTGCTATGTTGACCGCTGTTTTTTTACCCTGTTTTTTTACTCTGTTTTTGTACTCCTAGCATGTTTACACTTCAAAGCCATTTCCTCTTCCCAGATGTTCTGTGGCACATTCCTTTATTTCTTTCAAGTCTCTTCTCAAATGTCTTCTGTATACTTCTAAGTCTCTTCTGTATACTTTATATAGAAAGTATCAAACTTAGAAGTCAACTCTAGTATTTTGTAATTCGTTACCTTTGCTTTATATTTTGTTCTACAGCATTATCACCCTTTGACATAGTACATATTTATTATAAATAATAATTACTAGTTTATTGTTTATTTACCTGAACTAGAATATAACTACCATGACAGTAGGAATATTTTTCCCTTACTGATATAGATCTAATACCTATAACAGTTGCTGGCCATAATAGGGTATCAATAAATATTTGTTGAAGAAGTAAAGGGATCAATCAAGCAACAAACATAGCAAGTAAAATAGAAGAGATGCCCACGATCTATTGCATTATAAATGATGCAGTTGCAAATATTCTTTAAATAAAGCTGCCCTGTAATACTTGACTTTTCATGAGCTGCTTCAGTTTCATTAAAACTAAGTAAATTCATATAACACATTGATTCGTTCATTCAACTGTTAAGTATCATGTAAAGATCAGCTATACTTTGTTCGTAAGTATTTGTTAAATGAGAAAAATGTACTTTAAGTAACAGTTATATAATCTACAAAGATTTCTGAATAATCAAGGATTTTAATATAGGTGTCTTTTATATGGATTAGACTATGAAACTATAGTTGTAGAAATAACAATAGCTAACAAGATTTCATCAAAACTTAATCTCTAATGTGCATTCACATTCATTTATTTCATTTGATCATCACATTGTGTAGAATATTAGGATTAAATGTAGGATTAGGATTTCTATACCAGTTTTTGAGGTGAAGTAACAGAGATCCAGTCATACAGCAAATAGCTTGTTCTACTAGGATTAAAATCTTAAATTTATGCCTGAGAGCTTAGTGCTTGTTCCTTTAAAATACGCCTAAACTTTTAAATGATTGATCTGCATTGATGTATTGGCAATCTTTTAATTTGTCCTAGGTTTCCCAACATTTAACTTGACTCAGTCTTAACCAATTTCTTATCAGATGTTAAGAAAATTTAAAAAGATGGGAAACATAGATGATAGAGGAAAGGCAAAGGGGATAGCCAAGTTTTTTGAATAGCGAAATATGGATAAAAAAATTGAATAAGGGATAACCCTTTTAATTGTCTGATGTGTTTCAAACTTTTTTTTTTAAAAGCCAAGTGGACTTATTTAAGAAGATTTGATTGTCAGAAAATAAAAGCTGTATTTTTAAAGAGCTTATGTATTTCTGAAAATAATGATATACTCAGTATTTTCTTGAAATACTGTTTTATTCTAGGAAAAAGGTCATTTGCTCATTTATTTAGCATATATTTATTGAACATCTACAATGTGCCAGGCACTTTTCTCAGTGCTTGGGATAAATCAGTGAATAAACCAAAGAACCTGCCACCATGGGAGTTAACTTCTAGCAGGGCCGATCTTGTAATAAGCAGAATAGGTAAGTTGTCTAGTATGTAACAAAGTGATACTTACTATGAAAAACAACCAGAGGACCGGGCGTGGTTGCTCATGACTGTAATCCCAGCACTTTGGGAGGCCGAGGCAGGCGGATGGCGACGTCAGGAGATCGAGACTATCCTGGCTAACACGGTGAAACCCCGTCTCTACTAAAAATACAAAAATTAGCAGGGTATGGTGGCGGGCGCCTGTAGCCCCAGCTACTTGAGAGGCTGAGGCCGGAGAATGGCGTGAACCCGGGAGGCGGAGCTTGCAGTGGGCCAAGATTGCACCACTGCGCGCCAGCCTGGGCGACAGGCGAGAGAGTCAGATTCGGTCTCAAAAGAACAAAAAAAGAAAAAAACGAAAAAACGAGGAAAAAAAAAAAAAAAAAGAAAAACAACCAGAGAAGAGCAAAGGGGATTGGGAACATGAGGATTGTAGATAAAGCTTGTTACAGTTTTCCAAGGGTAAATAGGGTCTCAAGAATAAGACGTATTGGCAAAGACTTGGAAGAGGTAAGGAGTTAGAATGGGATGAATCTGAGAAGATAGCATTCAGGAAGAGGAAAAGCTAGAGCAAGGTAAAGTCCTGAAAGTTATACCACGTGTGCCTGGTGTTTTCAAGGAAAAGCAAAGATGCCCATATGGGGAGCACATAATGAACAAGAAGAGTAGTAAGAGAAAGAGATGATGGCAGAAGACTAATGGGGAGTAGGGGAGGGTGGTAGTGCTCAGATGACAGATCATGCAAAAGCTTTTTAGGCCATTGAATGAACATTGGCTTTTATTCTAAGTGAAATGGGAAATCATTGCAGAGTTTTGAGTGAGTGACATTGTCTGACATGTTTTAAAAGCATTATTCTGACTGCTATGTTGAGTACACTCTCAAGGAGCCTAGGGCAAAAGCAGGGAAGCTAGAAACAGGGGTCCATTAAAATATAAATAAAAGTCTCTGTTTAAGATTATAATATTGACTAAAATTTTGAGAATGTCAGAATCAGGTATTTAGTATTCGTATAGAAGAACTGTACATATGTTTGCATGTTATTAGCATATACTTATTTGTCAATCATTAAATATTTATTCATGTTAAAATTCTTCTGTTACTATATTTAGGTTTATTGATTTCCTCTCATGCTCCATCTCTACTCTGGAATATAAGCTCAAAGATAGAAATGATGTCTTATTTTCCAGTGTATTCTCAGTGCTCCAAGTTTGTTTCTTGAATTAAATTAAAAAAGCCTGAATGCATGGTTATTATGCAAAAATTATTGAGAGTGAACTAAAGGGCAAATTCTAAATAGTAAACTTCAGTCAATGATAATTTAGAGAACATCATTCCTAGAATATAAAAATGCTCATTTTTCTAAAAGTAAGAAAATGATTGCATCCAATTATAAAGTCATATGGTAGTTTCCTTTATTCTGAGTTTACTATATTATTGCTTTTCACTTTCATCAGTGTCTTTCCTTTGTTTTATGGACACAGCTCTAGTTTTTCCTTACTTGGGTTTCTATATCTATTTTAATTTTAAATGATAACAACAGTTTGAAGAATTAGGAAAGATGACCTTAAAGCCTATGGATCTGACTAGTGATTTTCAAAGCATTCTCCATGAACCCTGGAGGAATGTTTTTCTGGTTGCACTGAGAGGGAAGGGTGTGCTAAGTGGGCAGATAACTAAATCTCACAGATCTAGCCCAGCCTTCTTCAAGAGTTGGTTAGTGGCAGAGACCAAATTTCTTTTTTTTTTTTTTTTTTTGAGATGGAGTCTGGCTGTGTCGCCCAGGCTGGATTTGCAGTGGCACCATCTTGACTCACTGCAAGCTACACCTCCTGGGTTCACGCCATTCTGCTGCCTCAGCCTCCCGAGTAGCTAGTACTACAGGCGCCCGCCATCACGCCTGGCTAATTTTTCTGTTTTTAATAGAGACAGAGTTTCACCGTGTTAGCCAAGATGATCTTGATCTCCTGACCTTGTGATCCGCCCGCTTCGGCCTCCCAAAGTGCTAGGATTACAGGCATGAGCCACCGCGCCCGGCCCCAAATTTCTTACATTGTCTTCTAGACATCATATTGCTTTAATAATTCTGATGACATAAGTGTCCGTCATTGAGCGAGTGTTCTTTTGAAAGGTGCTAATAGAGATTAAACTTTCTAGCCAGAACTAACCCTATGTATTTGTATAATCTCCTTAATAATGAGAGACCTTATTGAGGGAAAAATATAATTCTGCCTGATAATTGGAGAGTTAAAAAAAAAACAGTGTGGAAGTAAAAATGCAAGTTTAAAAACTGGCATTCTAGAGGGACTTTTAGATGATTTTGAAGATAAATGCCAAAGAGGAGCTTAAAATAATATGGAAACTTGTTGCCGTCATTGATGTAAGTGTAACAGTCTCCCAGCAGCACTATTCCAAGCAGAGTATGAAGTCAGCTGTGGAAATAGTGGTAAAATTAGAATTAGTCTCATGACCTCTTCTGGTCATATCTTTTTCCTTAGCAGTAGAAGTTTATGCAGTGTGATAGTTGGTGAAATTAAAGTAGTCAAATGGATAGAATACTAAAAAAAAAACAAAACAAGCAAAAAAAAAAAAAAAAACCACACCATGTTTTTTTACTTTCCTGGATTTCTTGTGTCTGAAGGCCCTTTTGTCTTCCTACCTGATTTAATAAAATTGTATGTATCATAATTATTGGCATTTCAGCTACTTTTTTGAGAGGAAAACTATTCTGTTTTATTTTTCCTTCTTTGCCCATGTTGCGGCATTCAAATACCTAAGCAAGATGTTAGTGTTAAAGTTTATTTCAAATTAAGAGTAGCATCCCAGGATCTCCAAGTACATTATGATAGCATTGTATAAAGTATATGACAAATTATCGATTTTACTAATCATTGAAAACTCAACTATGCACATCCTAATGTAATTCAATACATATGTTTGAGGGAACATTGTTTCCTCATGAGTCTTCCCCAGGAGAATGTCATATTCAAAGAAAAAATAAGTTTTCAGTAAATCTTTGTTTTAGTTATCTTTGGCCACATAACTACTACAAAACACTGGTATAAAGCAACCATTTTGTTATATTAATGATTTTGTGGGTCAGAAATTTGGGCAGGACACAATGAGGGATATTTCATTTTTGCTCTATAATGACTGATGCCTTAGCTGATTGGGTCAATTGGCTGGAGTTGCTGGGACAGCTAGTTCAAAACAGATGTTTTTTTAAGTTCCAAAACAGGCAACCTAATAATATTATTTGAGGATTTGTTCATAGATTGTAAAAAGCAAAACAAACAAAAACCAAGAACGTAAAACTAAAAAGCAAGGGAATTCTTTGGGCAGAATTCTAGATCTTGGTTTCATCTTGATGTTAGTCAAGGAAATCAGATTGCAGAAGATAAGATCATTTTCTTTTTCTTTGCCTGGTAGGTGTATGCAAGAGTATCCATTTAATTGTTATTCTTTAATCTCAAAAGAAACATTTATTGTAATATTTTGTCCTGACTTTTAAAAATTCTGCTTGAATTTTAACATGACATTATGTACATAAGAGTTAATTTAACAATCATTTTGTACACTCTGTGATATTTAAGTAGTTCCAATTTCAGCTACATAAGATTTTTTGTTTGTTTGTTTGTTTGTTTTCTTTTTAAATTTGTGTTTGTTGTCCCCAGTCTCTCAGGTCAATATAAATTCCTAGGCTCTAACTCCTGATTTTCCAGTTCAGTTTGTTTTTGGTATGGCTCGGGAATCTGCATTTTAAAAAACACCTACAGGTTATTTTGACATATATCCAGGTTTGAGAACTACTGTATCTATTATCCAAACCTTATACTTGTTGGGATAAGTATTAGCAAGTGTCAGGAATATTCTGGGACAAAAGGATACTCTGTCAGTGAGAGTATTATATGCAGTGATTGAATAGTTGAGAAGCCAAACAGGGAGGCACAGTCAGAAGCTCCTACATTTCTGGGCTGGAGGAACTAGGGCTCAAGGACCTGGGTCACGTGGCTGGGGCTAAAGCTATGGAAAAGAAACTGAGAGGAATTTGTAGAGATATCCTGACTTTTCTCTTTTTCCTTTCTTCTGATATTTTGTTAATATCTTCTATTGGCTGACCTTGATAAAAATCTTTGTTTGTGCAGCCTGCAGGGTTTAACCTCCTGAAATACAAAGCAGAGCAGGAAGAGGATAGAAGATAGATCTGAAGACAGGCAGGTCTAGGACCTGAACTGATAAGCTAGACAGGCAATGTCTTAATTCTTAATTAATTTGCTTCTCAAACTTTGGTCTGTATCTGTTGGAAATCAACATTCAAAATGCTAAATATTACAGACAATGGAGCTATACAGCTTGTATTCAAAATCCAGCTCTATCCTTACTCACTGTGTGATGCTGGGAAAATTACTTAATCTCTATGCTTGTGTCCTCATTTGTAAAATGATGAGAATAATTATCTACCTCGTCTCTTAAAAACTGTGCACCAAGAAGACTAAGCAAATTCCTGTGGCCATAAAAGGATATTTGAAATTTTCAAGAGAAACAGTGATACCCAAAACCTGCTGTACACAGCCGAACTACTATTTCAAGGTGGTTAGTGGTTTTAACATTAGATCATGTATTATTTCCTTCAGTGGTGTCATATCTTTACAAAAGTTGATTTTTTTAGTGATCATAAAAAAAAAGAGTATCACATGAAAATCAACGTAGAACAGCAAAAAAGGTGATAGTATTCAACTTGCTTTTCAAAATTGGAAAAGTCGTGCAGTGTCTAACAGGCATATATATACCTATGGTAAGTATATTGGTCCATTCTCACATTGCTATTAATATAACAAATACCTGAGACTTGGTAATTTATGAAGAAAAGAGGCTTCATTGACTATCAGTTCCATAGGCTGTATAGGTAGCATGGCTGGGGAGGCCTCAGGAAACTTACAGTCTTGGCGAAAGGTGAAGGGGAAGCAAGCATGTCTTCACGTGGCTGGCAGGAAGAAAAGAGAGTGAAGAGGGAAGTGCTAGATAGTTTCAGACAACCAAATCTCATGAGAACTCACTATCGTGAGATCAGTAAGGGGGAAATCCATACCCCTGATCCAATCACCTCCCACTAGACCACTTCCCTGACACATGGGGATTACAATTTGACATGAGATTTGGTGGGGGAAATAGAGCCAAACCATATCAGTAAGTAATTGTGATTATTTAAGAATAAAATTAAAATATTATTTCTTGTGAGGCAGGGATGAAGAGAGGTTGATTAATGGATACAAATATACAACTATATAGAAGAAATAAGAAAATGTTTGAAGCAATATTGTGACTATAGTTAATAGTAATCTATTGTACATTTCAAAATAGCTAGAAGAAAATAATTTGAATGTTCCTAGCATGAAGAAAATATATTTAAGGAAATTGATAATTACCCTAATTTCATCTTACACATTATATGAATGTATTAAAATATCATATGTATTTTGAAAATATGTATCTCTATTATGTATCAATAAAAAGTATTTCTCCTTTTATTTGGTATGTATTTCAAATGACTGCTCCAAATTATTAAGACATATGTACTTATTAGGCCCTAACTACATAATAAATGGAACTCTTAGATATTTATTTTGGCTTGGGGGTCATGTGAAAATATTACTGAGACATTAGGAGTGCAGTGAATGAGCAGCTTTTGTACATCATAACATTGTCAGGAGAATTAACTGAGCTAATAAATGTTAAATAATTAGAAAAGTGCCTCGCAGGTAAAAAGTGCTATGTAAGTGTTACCTATTATGGGCCAAAGTAAATGATCAATATAATTGCAGTTCTAGCTAATATATTGCTATTACCATGACAACAAGGGAAAACTGTCCTGGGGCTTTTATGGGATTGGTAGGGGATACCAAACAGTACTTCATGGTCACATCTCCTACTAAGATATATTAGTGTAACACATGGGTAATGTCTGTGAGCAAGGATTACTATATTTGAGAACTCCACTGTCCAATGTAGTAGCTGCTAGCCACATGTGGCAGCTAGTTAAGCACTTGATATGTGGCTCATGTGACTGAGGAACTAAATTCTAAATTTTAATTTAAATATAAAAACAATACTTGATTTAGTTATTGGAAAACTTCTAAGCATTTTTGAACAACTTTAGCATATAAATTGCCTCTTTCAACTGTATATTTTATGAAATATAAATGCTATACTTAGTATTTCTAAATACTGTATTAGTATACTATATACTAGAATACTGTATTTCTATATGCTATATACTATTTAGAATATTATAATATTTCTAAACACTGTGTCCAGTATATCTGATGAAATGCTGGTGTTTGAATTGAGATGTGCTGTAAATACACTATTTGAGATTTCAAATAGTATAAATAAAGAATGTAAACCAATTTATATGTATGAATATGTCCATCATGGTATATCTGAATATAAAAATTATTGAGACATAAATTTGTTCATTTCTATAATTTATCAGGAGAAAAAATTATTGAAAATTGAATAAATGAATTAAAAAGTTCTACATATTTGAAATTGTAGATATTGCCATAGTTAGGCAATTTATAATAACATAGTTTTAATTTTATTTCGTGACTGATTTTCATAATTTGTTAGGACACAGATTTTGTTCGTGAAAAGGAATCTTTCTGAAAAATGGAGACTTTTATGCCTACCTTTCACTGGTTTATGAAATGAATTCATACTTTAATGTCATAAATGTCAATTTGCATCGTTTGTAATTTGACCCAAAAATGAAGCTTTATGTAAGTTCACAACCTAAGAACACTTAAGATTTATCGGTAATTTGAACTGTTACATAGGTAAATTGTGTGTCATGGAGGTTTGGCGTATAGATTATTTCATCCCCCAGGTAATAAGCATAGTACCTGATAGGCAGTTTTTCTATCCACACCCTCCTCCTCCCCTCCACCCTCAAGTAGGCTGCAGTGTCTGTTGTTCCCTTATGTCCATGTATACTCAGTGTTTAGCTCCCACTTAAAAGTAAGAACATGCAGTATTTGGTTTTCTATCCCTGAGTTAGTTTGCTTAGGATAATGACCTCCAGCTCCATCCATGTTGCTGCAAAAGATACGATCTCATTCTTTTTTATGGCTGCATAGTATTCCATGATCTATATATATATACCTAATTCTTTTTATTCAGTGCGCTATTGATGGGCATTTAGGTTGATTCCATGTCTTTGCTATTGTGAACAGTGCTGTGATGAACATAGTGTACATGTATCTTTATGGTAGAATGATTTATTTTGCTTTGGGTATATACTCAATAATGAGATTGCTGTGTTGAATGGTAATTCTGTTTTAAGTTCTTTGAGAAATCGCCAAACTACTTTCCACAATGGCTAAACTAATTTACATTACCACTAGCAGTGTATAAGCATTTCCTTTTCTCTACAACCTTACTAGCGTCTAACATCCGCTATTTTTGGACTTTTAAAAAATAGCCTGGTGTTATATGGTACCACATTATGGTTTTGATTTGCATTTCTCTAATATTTAGTGATGGTGAGCATTTTTTCATATGCTGTTGGCCACATATATCTCTTCTTTTGAAAAGTGTTCATGTAGGAGATGTTTTAGAAGTTGCTCTCTCTTTTTTTTTTTTTTAATGATGTTTTTCCTACATCATTTGCTTCTTTCTCAGAAAAGTAGGCACAGAGTAGCCTATGTAACATTCTAGAGGCAGTGTGCATGGCTGATTCAGCAAAATTAATTATTGATTCAAAAGCCAAATCAACCTTCTCTTAGTTGGTTCTCTTTGTCCGGAAAATCATCTTCAATTCTGTTTTTTACCTGCCAGAAAAAGCATCTTCTCTCTTGTTATCAATGACCTTTGACTTGTCAGTAGCATTCAAAACTTTGCTATTTCTGCATCACCAATAAAATATATCAGGTCAACCACCTTGTCAGTTTCAGCTCTTTTTTTCCTTGTTTTCCTTGCATTATTTGTGGCTGGGAGTGTAAGAGAAGAATTTCAGGGATTTCTGTAGCTATTTTGGGGAAAGGATAATTCTTGAATCAACACTGTCAGATCTGGATTTTTCTTCGTCCTTTTAAACAAAGCTTTCCTTCAGTCACCTTTGAAATATATCTTATTTTTCTAAGGTTCTGTGACTTTCTAACTTGCCATTTGTTTCTCAGTAGTGCAGATCTTTGGTATTTCTATTAACTAGAGGAATATTTGAAGCAAATTTGAAGAGATGGCAAAATTACTCCCTTTTCATATTATTCTTCCACTCTACCAAATCTTATATTCTGAAATAAAGGAGTGAATGAGAATTCCTTTTTTGGTCCTGCCTCCTTTTGCTAAACAAGAAACATGCTATTTTGACTAGAGTTTTACTTCAAAATTTACAAGTAACCCTCTCAGCAGTAAATTTTATAAGTAAGAAAGCTGCTAACTTTAGGTTGAATATTCCTTTTAACTAACTCCAAATTCCTAAACATTTCTATCAAGAAATTGTTACAGGCTAATTTTATTTTTGGCTAGGTCATCAATTTTCTCATATAAATTATTCATTACTACAGGGCTCTGAGATTTCTATGCCATCTGGAATGAGTGAGACTTTTTTCATAATAACTCACAAAGCCCCATTTGTTACATATACTAGGTAGTATCAAGTGCTCCAGGAATCAACATTAGCATTATGTTGCTAACCAATCTATTCTATTCAACACAGTAGTCTCTTGGTTCCTTGGCTCCCATAACTCTATGAATTTTTCTTCTATTCTACCTTAGCCATCTACTAACATGATTATAATCTAGATCTCTAACATTTCACACTCTGATCATCATTTCCGGTACCACTTGATCCCTTAAAGAATACATCCACTATCCTTTAGCCCCTTGAGACCTCCCATCTCTAGTCATTGCCCAATGACTATAATTCTTTTTCACTCCATGATGAGACACTTTGTAAGTACCCTTGACTTCCTTCCTTTTTCTTCCTCTGTTATATTGCTTGGCAAAACTGTCACATTTTGCTAAACCCACCTAACTCCATAATGTATATGTTCAGCTGAACGTTACTAGAGAAAACCCTGTGATTGTACTTGCTGGACTAACTTCAAATTTGTTTCTACAAATTCATTCGCTCAACTGATATTTATTTGGCACCAACCATGTGCAAGGCATGCTCTCAATGTGAAGGTATATTAATGAACAACAACAAAAATGTGTTTGCCCTCATAAGGGATATGCTCAAGTGGGAGACAGACAATGAATGAAATATAAAATATATGTGAAGTTATCAACAAGTGCTAAGGAAAATATAATGGAATATAAGGGAATAGGAAGTGTTGGTGGGAGGAGTGGTGAGGAATTGCAATTTTAGCTAGCAGGGAAGGCATCACAGATTTCAAAGAACATTTAGTATTGCCAGTAAATTGCCATTCCTGTTCTCTTAGACAACCATTTTATACTTGACTTTCTTTAAATCTCTAACTCTCTTACTCTAACTCTCTTATTTTTATTTCTCAGCTACCTACCTAGTTCACAGATAAAAGAAATACGATAAAATATTAACTGTCTCACATTTCTGCCATTAGCTCCACCATCCTACCTGTATCTGTACGTGTTTATTATGTCTTCCCTTTAGTTGTAATGAAGTATCTCTTTTTTAAAGAAAATTTCTTCACTTAAGCACTGAATCCTATGGTTTTTTTCCTTTCTAGTGAACTTTGCTTCTAGAATTTTTCCCTGTCTGCATTATCAGTCTCTCCCTGTCTATGAGAGCAGCCTCATCAATAA
This sequence comes from Macaca fascicularis, assembly GCF_037993035.2. Taxonomy (NCBI): domain Eukaryota; kingdom Metazoa; phylum Chordata; class Mammalia; order Primates; family Cercopithecidae; genus Macaca; species Macaca fascicularis. The sequence goes on along the minus strand of NC_088388.1, from coordinate 37,342,957 downwards.
ACTAACATTTTTAATATCACAACTTTAAAAATGCTCTCAGGATCCCACATCCCTTTGCAGCTTGGCTTTATTTTTTCTTCCACTTTATGAAAAAAAAAACTCCTTAATAAAGTTGTCCACGTCCACTCCCTCCAGCTCTTCACTTTCTATCCACTCCTGAAATCACTCCAATTGAGTTTTCATCCTCACTACTTTACTGAAATAACTACATTTTCCTTCTAGCTACGATGTTTTCTCTGGTCTTCTGTAACTTCAGAGTCACTGGTTTCCCTCATTAACTCTGCCTCTTGGTCTCCTCCTCCTCTAACAGACTTCTAATTTTGGAGTGCCTCCAGCCTTAGTCCTTGGCCTTTTTCACTGTCTACACTTTTGCATAATATGATCCCATGGCTTCTGAGGTCATCTCTTGACTGATACCTTTATAATTTATATCCCCAGCCCTAACCTTTCCCCTAAGCTCCACTCAAGTTTAGTCTAATTAGCTACTTGAAATTGCTACTCAGTAGGCTGAAAACCAAAAGATGTTTTCCTTTTCACCTCCATCCTCTATTTCCTATCTCAGTAGTTGGCACCCAGTTGCTTAGGCCAAGAAAGCAACGAGTCATTCTTTTGTTTGTTTGTTTGTTCAATTTTTGTGGATACATAGTAGGTGTATATATTTATCAAGGATATGAGATGTTTTAATACAGGTGTGCAATGTGAAATAAGCACATCATGGAGAATGGGGTATGCATCCCCTCAAGCATTTGTTCTTTGAGTTAAAATCAATCCAATTGTACTCTTTAAGTTATTTAAAAATATACAATTAAGTTATTGACTATGTCACACTGTTTTACTGTCAAATTCTAGGTCTTATTAATTCTTTCTTTTTTTTTTTTCTTTTGTGTCTATTAACCATCCCCTTATGGCCCCAACCCCCACCCCCACCTCCCACCCTCCCTCCCCCCACCACCAACTACCCTTCTCAGTCTCTGTTAACCATCCTTCTACTCTATATCTACACAAGTTCAGTTGTTTTGATTTTTACGTTCCACAATAAGTGAGAACATGTGATATTCCTGGCTTATTTCAGTTAATATAATGACCTCCAGTTGAATTCATGCTATTGCAAATGACACAATCTCATTCATTCTTTTTTATGGCTAAATAGTACTCCATTGTGTATAAGTATCACGTTTTCTTTATCCATTTATTTGTTGATGGACACTTGGTTGCTTCCAAATCTTGGCTATTGTGAACACTGCTACAACAAACATGGGAGTGCAGATATCGCTTCAATATACTGATTTCCTTTCTTTTGGGTATATACCCAGGAGTGAGATTGCTGGATTATATGGTAGCTCTATTTTTAGTTTTTTGAGGAACCTCCAAACTGTTCTCTATAGGGTTGTGCTACTTTACATTCCTACCAACAGTGTATGAGAGTTCCCTTTTCTCTACATCCTCACCAGCATTTTTTTTTACCTGTCTTTGGATATAAACCATTTCAACTGGAGTGAGATGACATCTCATTATAGTTTTGATTTGCTCTTCTCTGATGATCACTGATGTTGAGCATCTTTTTATATACCTGTTTGCTATTCATATGTCTTCTTTTGTGAAATGACTATTCAGATCTTTCGCACACTTTTTATATCGGATTATTGGATTTTTTTCTCCATGAGTTATTCAAACTCCTTATGTATTCTGGTTGTTAATCCCTTGTCAGGTGGGTAGTTTGTGAAATATTTTCTCCCATTCTGTAGGTGTCTCTTCACTTTATTGATTGTATACTTTGCTGTGCAGAAGGTTTTTAACTTGATGTGATCTCATTTGTCTATTTTTGCTTTGGTTGCCTTTGATCATGAGGTATTACTCAAGAAATCTTTGTCCAGGTCAGTGTCTTGGAGAGTTACTCAGATGTTATCTTTTATTAGCTTCATAGTTTGAGGTCTTAGATTTAAATCTTTAATTCGTTTTGATTTGATTTTTGTATGTGGCAAGTGATAGAGATCTTCATCATTCCATAAATGGATATACAGTTTTCTAGCACCATTTATTGAAGGCTCTCCTTTCCCCAGTATATTTCTTGGAACCTTTGTATAAAAGGAATTCACTGTTGATGTATAGATTTGTTTCTGGATTTTCTATTCTCTTCCATTGGCTTGTGTGTATGTGTTTTTAGGCTGTTTCAGTTACTATTATCTCTGTAGTGTAATTTGAAGTGATACAAGGGTGATTGCTTTAGTTTTGTTCTTTTTGCTCAGGATAGCTTTGGCTATTCTAGGATGTTTGTAGTTCCATATAAATCTTAGGATTTTTTTTTTTCTATTTTTTGTGAAGAACGTCTTTGGTATTTTGGCAGGGATTGCATCAAATCTGTAGATTGCTTTGGGTACTGTGGACATTTTAACAATATTGATTCTTCCATTCCATGAACATGGAATATCTTTCCATTTTTTGTGTGTCCTCTATAATTTCTTTCATCAGTGTTTTATAATTTTCTTTATAAAGATCTTTCACTACTTTGGTTAAATTAATTGCTAGGTATTTAATTTTATTTATAGCTGTTGTAAATTGGATTACTTTCTTGATTTCTTTTTCTGATTGTTTTCTGTTTCTATATACAAACATATAGAAATGCTATTGATGTTTGTATGTTGATTTTGTAGAATGTGTTTATCAGTACTAGTAGTTTTGTTGGGTGGAATCTTTAGGATTTTCTAAATATAAGATCATATTATCTGTAAACAAGGATAATTTGACTTCTTTCTAATTTGGATGCTCTTCATTTCTTTCTTTTGTCTCACTGCTCTATCTAGGACTTCCAGTACTGTGTTTAATAACTGTGGTGAAAGTAGTCATCCTTGTTGTGTTCCAGATCTTAGAGAAAAGGCTTTCAGTTTTTCCCCATTCAGTATGATACTAGCTGTGGGTCTGTCATATATGGCTTTTATTATGTTGAGATATGTTACTTCAGTACCTAGTTTTATAAAGGGTTTTTATTATAAAGGTATATTGAATTTTATCAAATGCTTTTCAGCATTGATTGAAATCATCATGTGGTTGTTTTTTTTTGAGACAGAGTTTTGCTCTTGTTGCCCAGGCTGGAGTGTAATGGCGTGATCTTGGCTCACCACAACCTCCACCTCCCAAGTTCAAGCGATTCTCCTGCCTCAGCCTCCCAAGTGGCTGGGGTTACAGTTATGCGCCACCACGCCTAGCTAATTTTGTATTTTTAGTAGAGATGGGTTTTCTCCATGTTGGTCAGGCTGGTCTCGAACTCCCAACCTCAGGTGATCCGCCCGCCTCAGCCTCCCAAAGTACTGGGATTATAGGCATGAGCCACCATGCCTGGCTGATTGATTTTCATATGTTCAATCAGTCTTAAATCCCAGGAATAAATCCCACTTGGTCATGATGAATGATCTTTTTAATGTATTGTTAAATTCAGTTTGCTAATATTTTATTGAGGGTTTTTGCATTAATATTTATCGGCCATATTGGCCTGCAGTCTTTTTTGCTGTGTCTTTCTCTTGTTTTGGTATCAGGGTAATACTAGCCTCACACAGTGAGTTTGAAAGTATTCCTTTATCCTCTTTCTTTTTCTTTTTTTTTTTTTAATTTTTTTTTTTATTATTATACTTTAAGTTCTAGGGTACATGAGCATAACGTGCAGGTTTGTTACATATGTATACTTGTGCCATGTTGGTGTGCTGCACCCATCAACTCGTCATTTACATCAGGTATAACTCCCAATGCAATCCTTCCCCCCTCCCCCCTCCCCATGATAGGCCCCGGTGTGTGATGTTCCCCTTCCCGAGTCCAAGTGATCTCATTGTTGAGTTCCCACCTATAAGTGAGAACATGCGGTGTTTGGTTTTCTGTTCTTGTGATAGTTTGCTAAGAATGATGGTTTCCAGCTGCATCCATGTCCCTACAAAGGACACAAACTCATCCATTTTGATGGCTGCATAGTATTCCATGGTGTATATGTGCCACATTTTCTTAATCCAATCTGTCACTGATGGACATTTGGGTTGATTCCAGGTCTTTGCTATTGTGAATAGTGCTGCAATAAACATACGTGTGCATGTGTCTTTATAGCAGCATAATTTATAATCCTTTGGGTATATACCCAGTAATGGGATGGCTGCGTCATATGGTACATCTAGTTCTAGATCCTTGAGGAATCGCCATACTGTTTTCCATAATGGTTGAACTAGTTTACAATCCCACCAACAGTGTAAAAGTGTTCCTATTTCTCCACATCCTCTCCAGCACCTGTTGTTTCCTGACTTTTTAATGATTGCTATTCTAACTGGTGTGAGATGGTATCTCATTGTGGTTTTGATTTGCATTTCTCTGATGGCCAGCGATGATGAGCATTTTTTCATGTGTCTGTTGGCTGTATGAATGTCTTCTTTTGAGAAATGTCTGTTCATATCCTTTGCCCACTTTTTGATGGGGTTGTTTGTTTTTTTCTTGTAAATTTGTTTGAGTTCTTTGTAGGTTCTGGATATTAGCCCTTTGTCAGATGAGTAGATTGCAAAAATTTTCTCCCATTCTGTAGGTTGCCTGTTCACTCTGATGGTAGTTTCTTTTGCTGTGCAGAAACTCTTTAGTTTAATGAGAATAGTTTGAGTAGAATTTGCATTAGTTCTTCTTTAAATTACGTTTGGTAGAATTCCGTAGGGAAGCTATTGATAGGGTCTTAGGCTTTTTGTTTATTGGGAGACTTCTTTATTATGGCTTCAATCTCATTACTTTTTATTTGTCTTTTTGGGTTTTGGATTTATTCTTGGTTCAATCTTGGTAGGTTATATGCATCTAGGAATTTATCCATTTCTTCTAGATTTTTCAATTTATTAGCATGTAGTTGTTCATACTAGCCACTAATGATGCTTTGGATTTCTGTTGTATCAGTTATAATGTCTCCTTTTTCATTTCTGATTTTATTTACTTGAATCTCTCTTTTTTTAATCTGGCTTAATCTGGCTGAAGATTTGTCTATTTATGTAACTTTTCAAAAAACCAACTTTTTGTTTCATTGATCTTTTATATTGTTTTCTTTATTTCAATTTCATTTATCCCTACTCTAATCTTTATTATTTATTTTCTTCCACTAATTTTGGGTTTGGTTTGTTCATGCTTTTCTAGTTCTCTAAGATTCATCATTAGGTTATTTATTTGAAGTTTCTCCTCTCTTTTGATATAGGCATTTACAGCGGTAAAATTCCCTCTTAGTACTGCTTTTGTTTTATCCCATAGGTTTTGTTATGTTGTGTTTCCATTATAGTTTGTTTCAAGAGTTTTTCAGTTTCCTTAATTTCTTCATTGGCCCACTGGCCATTTAGGAGTATATTGCATACTTTTCATATATTTGTATAGTTTTCAGAATTCCACTTTTCTTTCTGATTGAAGTACTCCCTTCGGCATTTCTTGTAGGACGGGTCTGGTGTTCATGGACTCCTTTGGCTTTTGTTTATCTGAGAAAGTCTTTCTTCATGTATGAAGGATATTTTTACTGGATATACTATGCTAGGATAAAAGTTTTTTTTCTTTCAGCACTTTAAAGCTTCACGCCACTCTTGCCTGGTTTGTAAGTTTTCGACTGAAAAGTCTGCTGCTAGTTCTATTGGATACCTCCATTGTATATTATTCGCTTCTTTTCCTTTGTGGCTTTTAGCATCCTTTTTTAAATCTTTGTCCTTTGGGAGTCTGATGATTAAATGCCTTGAGGTAGTCTTCTTTGGGGTACATCCGTTTGGTGTTCTATAACTTTCTCATACTTGAAAATTGATATCTTCCTCTAGATTTGGGAAGTTATCAGTTACTATCCCTCTGAATAAACCTTCTATCCTTATCTATCTCTCTACCTTCTCTTTAAGGCCAGGAACTCTTAGATTTACCCTTTGGGGCTATTTTTTACATTCTGTAGGCATGCTTCATGGATTTTAATTCTTTTTTATTTTGTCTCTTCTGTGTATTATCAAATAGCCTGTCTTCAAGCTCACTAATTCTTTCTTCTGCTTGATCCATTCTGCTGTTAACAGATTCTGATGCATTCTTCAGTATGCCAATTGCATTTTTCAGCTCCAGAATTTCTGCTTCTTTTTAGTTATTTCAATTTCTTTGTTAAATTTATTTGATAGAATTCGGAATTCCTTCTCTGTGTTATCTTGAATTTCTTTGAGTGTCTTCAACATAGCTATTTTGAATTCTCTGTCTGGAAGGTCACATATTTCTGATTCTTTAGGATTGTTCCCTGGTGCTATACTTCATTTGGTGATGTCATGTTTTTCTGGATCATCTTGATAATTGTAGATGTTCTTCTGTATTTGGCCATTGAAAAGTTATGTATTTATTATAGTTTTCACAGTCTGGGCTTGTTTGTACCCATCTTTCTTGGGAAGGCTTTCCAGATATTTGAACAGCCTTGTAAGTTGTGATCTAAGCTATATCAGCTTAAAGGGGCACCCCATGCCAAGTAAAACTGGTTTTTGCAGGCTTAAACAGGTACTGCCTTGATGGTCCTGGACAAGATTCAGAAGAATTCTCTGGATTATTAGGCAGAGACTTTCACTCCCTCCCCTTACTTTCTTCTAAACAATGGGGTATCTCTCTCTGTTCTGAGCTACCTGGAGCTGGGGGTGGTGTGATATAAGCATCACTATTGCCACCACCACTATGAGTATGCTGGATCAGACCTGAAGCCAACACAGCACTGGATGTTGCCCAAGGCCTCCTATAACTACTCCCTGTCTACTGCCTATGTTCACTTCAGGCCCTGAGGTTTTACAGTCAGCAGGTAGCAAAGCTACCCAGGCCTTTGTCCTTCTCTGCAGGGAAATGAGTTTCCTCTGGGTTGATCCAGAGGTGCTATGTAGGAGCCAGGGACTATGGTCAAAAATCTTTGAAGTCTGTCTGGTGTTTTAGTGTACTGTAGCTGAGCTGGCACTCAAACCCCAAGACACAGTACTTCCTACTATTTCTCCCCTTTCCAAAGGCAAAGGAGCCTCACTCCATGGCCACCACAACCATGGACCCATGGGAAATACTGCCAGACTACCGTGATATTCCCTTAAGGTGCAAGGGCTCTTTTGTCAGCTTGTGCTGAATGCTGCCTGGCTTAGGACTCACCCTTCAGGGCAGTGGACTCCCCTTTGGCCCAGAGCAGATCCAGGAATGCTGTCCAAGAGCCAAATCCTAGAATGTGGGACCTTAAGAGCCTACTTACTGCTCTACCCTCCTATGGCTAAGCTTGTACCTAAGGTGAAAAACAAAGTCCACTTTACATTTATGTCTATTTTTCTCAAGCAGCAGGAGTCTAGTCCCATAGCCAACACAGCTGGGAATGTGCTGAGTCTCAGCTGAAGCCAACAAGTCTCACAGTTTTATCCAGGGCTCACGACATAGTACCTGGGTATCACTGTTTATTATTCAGGGACCAGTGGCTCTCCAGTTAACAGGTGTGATGAGTCCTGCCGTGACCGGGTCCTTGCCTAAGGCAGCGGGTTCCCTTCTGGCTTACAGTGTGTCTAGAAATGTCATCCAAGAGCTAGAGCCTGGGAGGGTGGCCTTATGACTGACCAGTACCCTATCTTGCTGTGGCTAAGCTGGTTTCCAAGATGCAAGACAGTCTTTCCCATTCGTCCCATCCTCTCCTCAAGCAGAAGGGATGGGTCTGCTTTAAAGTCATGAGGTATGCAGCCTGGGGTTAGGGGAGGGATGATGCCAGCAGTCCCTTAGCCGCCCTGGCCTGTGTCTGAGTATATCATGTACCTCCCAAGTCCAGTGATTCTGGGCCCAGTTCAGCACTAGGACATGCCTAGGAGTTGCAGTCCTTGTGGCACAGACTGCCTTTCAAGTTCATGTAGGGGCCCAGAGCACTTTATCCCTTGTTGGTGAGACTTGTGCATAGGTACTCAAGTTCTGACCTAGCTATAGCTGGTTTAAATGCACTCTCCATCGCACATGTCAGCTGAGTTTGGTCTGGTTTCACTTTCTGCTATAAAAGGGCAGCACTGATTTCAATGCCTCATAAATGCTGCATTTTCTTTCTCCCCAGAGCATAGAAACACTCCACACCACGCCTTTACTGCAAGGGCGTAGGGGAGGGATAGTATCGGTGATTCAAGACTGTTTTTCCTACCTCTTCAGTGCCTTTTTCAGTGATATGAAGTCACAACCAGGAACTGTGAGTATTCACCTGACTTTTGGTTCTTATGCAGGTGTTTTTCTTGTGTAGATAAATTGGTGCCCTTGCAGTGGGGGAACAGCGGTAGAACCTTCTGTTCTGCCATCTTGCTCCACTTCCCCAACAAGTCCTTCTTGGCTCCTCTTCCTCACCAATACTTCTGATTACTTTAAAATATACTCCTTATACAGCCACTTCTCACCATCCCTACTGCTGTAAATTTAGTAAAACTACCATCATCTGTAGCCTGGCTTACTGCAAAAATCTTCTAATTTTTCTGTCTGCCTCAGTTGGGCTTTGGCTATCTGTTCAACCTCATCTTTCTCTAAGCTTCTTCTTGTTCATAGTGTTCCAAACACACTGTCCTTTCTGTACGAAGAACATATCAGTTTCATTTCCATATCAGGCACTTAGCTCTTGCTATTCCTTTTGCATAGAACATTCTTCCCTGTTTAATAGATGTCACTTTCTGGTTATTCAGGCTCAGACATTTCAGTCTTTAGCTAAGGACTTTTTCTTCATACTGCAGCTGAAATGACCCCCGTTTTCACTTCCTCCACCATCACTCTTCTCCATTTACCATATTTTATATTCTCTATAATAGTTATCATTACCTGGAATTATCCTATTTCTTTATGTCTTTAAATACTTATTACCTCTTTCCTCCCACTAGAATTACAGCTGTCGGGGGGAATAAGTCTGTTGTCTTATTTACTTCTTCCCTCTGTTTTCTGGGATATGGTAAGTGATCAACAACTATTTGTTGACTGATCGCTTTCCCAGGGCAAACTAAAGACAGAAAAGAGCTACTACCCCTAGTCTCTCTACAGGTGAGCAGATAAATGCATTCGAAGAGGAAACTAAAAGTATTGTAGACACAGAAAACCTTTTCTAAGCAAAAGAGCAAGATTTTTGTTAAAATAGGGAAGAATATGGGGGCTCTAGGATTATGAGAACGCATGTTATGCAACTGGAGCCTTGAGGAATCATAGATGTTGTGCTGTCAGGCTCAATTCTTACGCAGGGATTACCAAAAGAATCTGAAATTTACTTTGATTGAGCCATAACCACAGGCCGTAGAGTAGGAATGGCAAGTAGACAAGTAGACTACAGTTTGAGTTAAGACCTGTTGGTTGGTAGTTACTGCACCTGGGTCTTTTTTTTTTTTTTTAAGGTTTGTGGGCTTCGAAGGAAGACCTGCTGTAAATATGGGAAGCAGGAGTGGTAATAGAAAAGCCATATGTTTGTCTTTTATCATCTGGAATCCATAAACAAAAAGGCATATTTCACACCATTTCTTGATCAGAATATAACATCTGAAGATTCCTTGAACTTTGAATCTCTGGCATTTTAATTTACTTGCTGGTAAAGCAGACTGTAGTAAATCCCAATTAACCAAGACCTGTGTTTTCTCTTGCTCAAAGAAATAAAGAAAAACACCAACCAAAATAAAACAAAATTACATTAGAAGCTCCCTACTTTGAGAGCTTTGGAGGTTCTAGTGGGGAAGCACAGCTACTCATATACCCTTGACTATGGAATGGTCCTCTTTTTTCAGGGAAAATTGTCCTCTTTGACTAAGTACACAGATCTAGGTGGGACACACATGGAGCAGTGAGGGAGGAAGGGGACTCCCACCTCCTCAGCCAGATGAGCTGAATCAACTCTGGTGATCAATGGGTTGACGTGTTAGAGCCAGATCATCCTCATGTTTCCTATTTTGTATATTATAGCTCTTTAAAATCATTAAAATAGTATTTTAGTAGTAGTAGCAAAGTATTTTTCTTTAATGTCACTCTCTGTGCCCATGATGTAAGAGATAAATATTTTATACTACCCTTAACTGAAGATAACTTTTGAAAGGAGCAACATCGACTACAGTTCTTAATACTTAAGTTTTCTAGAGTCAGGAGTAAAAATAGTTGGCTATTATAATTACACCCATTTCTCCTATACACTGAAGACATTGACATCTGATATCTTAATAATAATAATTGCTACTATATACTAACTGCATACTATGTGCTAATCAATGTTCGTAACACTTTGCAAGTATTATTTAATCTTCATAATAAACTTACCACATAGACCACTATTGCTATCTATGTTTTTATAGATGAAAAAACTAAGACATAATGAGGTTCAGTAACTTATTCAGGTTGCAGAGAACTGGGGACAGGGCAATAACAAACGCAGCCGAAACCTCTGCAGACGCAAACGACTCTGTCTGACAGCTTTGAAGAGAGCAGTGGATCTCCCAACACGGAGGTTGAGATCTGAGAAGGGACAGACTCCCTGCTCAAGTGGGTCCCTGACCCCTGAGTAGCCTAACTGGGAGACATCCCCCACTAGGGGCAGTCTGACACCCCACACCTCACAGGGTGGAGTACACCCCTGAGAGGAAGCTTCCAAAGCAAGAATCAGACAGGTACACTCGCTGTTCAGAAATCTTCTATCTTCTGCAGCCTCTGCTGCTGATACCCAGGCAAACAGGGTCTGGAGTGGACCTCAAGCAATCTCCAACAGACCTACAGCTGAGGGTCCTGACTGTTAGAAGGAAAACTATCAAACAGGAAGGACACCTACACCAAAACCGCATCAGTACATCACCATCATCAAAGACCAGAGGCAGATAAAACCACAAAGATGGGGAAAAAGCAGGGCAGAAAAGCTGGAAATTCAAAAAATAAGAGCGCATCTCCCCCGGCAAAGGAGCGCAGCTCATCACCAGCAACGGATCAAAGCTGGACGGAGAATGACTTTGACGAGATGACAGAAGAAGGCTTCAGTCCATCAAATTTCTCAGAGCTAAAGGAGGAATTACATACCCAGCGCAAAGAAACTAAAAATCTTGAAAAAAAAGTGGAAGAATTGATGGCTAGAGTAATTAATGCAGAGAAGGTCATAAACGAAATGAAAGAGATGAAAACCATGACACGAGAAATACGTGACAAATGCACAAGCTTCAGTAACCGACTCGATCAACTGGAAGAAAGAGTATCTGCGATTGAGGATCAAATGAATGAAATGAAGCGAGAAGAGAAACCAAAAGAAAAAAGAAGAAAAAGAAATGAACAAAGCCTGCAAGAAGTATGGGATTATGTAAAAAGACCAAATCTACGTCTGATTGGGGTGCCTGAAAGTGAGGGGGAAAATGGAACCAAGTTGGAAAACACTCTTCAGGATATCATCCAGGAGAACTTCCCCAACCTAGTAGGGCAGGCCAACATTCAAATCCAGGAAATACAGAGAACGCCACAAAGATACTCCTCGAGAAGAGCAACTCCAAGACACATAATTGCCAGATTCACCAAAGTTGAAATGAAGGAAAAAATCTTAAGGGCAGCCAGAGAGAAAGGTCGGGTTCCCCACAAAGGGAAGCCCATCAGACTAACAGCAGATCTCTCGGCAGAAACTCTCTAAGCCAGAAGAGAGTGGGGGCCAATATTCAACATTCTTAAAGAAAAGAATTTTAAACCCAGAATTTCTTATCCAGCCAAACTAAGTTTCATAAGTGAAGGAGAAATAAAATCCTTTACAGATAAGCAAATGCTTAGAGATTTTGTCACCACCAGGCCTGCCGTACAAGAGACCCTAAAGGAAGCACTAAACATGGAAAGGAACAACCGGTACAAGAGTATACTGGATAAAGAGTCAAGACCCATCAGACTGCTGTATTCAGGAGACCCATCTCACACGCAGAGACATACATAGGCTCAAAATAAAGGGATGGAGGAAGATTTACCAAGCCAATGGAGAACAAAAAAAAGCGGGGGTTGCCATACTAGTCTCTGATAAAACAGACTTTAAACCATCAAAGATCAAAAGAGACAAAGAAGGCCATTACATAATGGTAAAGGGATCAATTCAACAGGAAGAGCTAGCTATCCTAAATATATATGCACCCAATACAGGAGCACCCAGATTCATAAAGCAAGTCCTTAGAGACTTACAAAGAGACTTAGACTCCCATACAATAACAATGGGAGACTTCAACACTCCACTGTCAACATTAGACAGATCAACGAGACAGAAAGTTAACAAGGATATCCAGGAATTGAACTCATCTTTGCACCAAGCAGACCTAATAGACATCTATAGAACTCTCCACCCCAAATCAACAGAATATACATTCTTCTCAGCAACACATCGTACTTACTCCAAAATCGACCACGTAATTGGAAGTAAAGCACTCCTCAGCAAATGTACAAGAACAGAAATTATAACAAACTGTCTCTCAGACCACAGTGCAATCAAACTAGAACTCAGGACTAAGAAACTCAATCAAATCCGCTCAACTACATGGAAACTGAACAACCTGCTCCTGAATGACTACTGGGTACATAACGAAATGAAGGCAGAAATAAAGATGTTCTTTGAAACCAATGGGAACAAAGATACAACATACCAGAATCTCTGGGACACATTTAAAGCAGTGTGTAGAGGGAAATTTATAGCACTAAATGCCCACAAGAGAAAGCAGGAAAGATCTAAAATTGACACTCTAACATCGCAATTAAAAGAACTAGAGAAGCAAGAGCAAACACATTCGAAAGCTAGCAGAAGGCAAGAAATAACTAAGATCAGAGCAGAACTGAAGGAGATAGAGACACAAAAAACCCTCCAAAAAATCAATGAATCCAGGAGTTGGTTTTTTGAAAAGATCAACAAAATTGACAGACCGCTAGCAAGACTAATAAAGAAGAAAAGAGAGAAGAATCAAATCGATGCAATAAAAAATGATAAAGGGGATATCACCACCGACCCCACAGAAATACAAACTACCATCAGAGAATACTATAAACACCTCTACGCAAATAAACTGGAAAATCTAGAAGCAATGGATAATTTCCTGGACACTTACACTCTTCCAAGACTAAACCAGGAAGAAGTTGAATCCCTGAATAGACCAATAGCAGGCTCTGAAATTGAGGCAATAATTAATAGCCTACCAACCAAAAAAAGTCCAGGACCAGATGGATTCACAGCTGAATTCTACCAGAGGTACAAGGAGGAGTTGGTACCATTCCTTCTGAAACTATTCCAATCAATAGAAAAAGAGGGAATCCTCCCTAACTCATTTTATGAGGCCAACATCATCCTGATACCAAAGCCTGGCAGAGACACAACAAAAAAAGAGAATTTTAGACCAATATCCCTGATGAACATCGATGCAAAAATCCTCAATAAAATACTGGCAAACCGGATTCAGCAACACATCAAAAAGCTTATCCACCATGATCAAGTGGGCTTCATCCCTGGGATGCAAGGCTGGTTCAACATTCGCAAATCAATAAACATAATCCAGCATATAAACAGAACCAAAGACAAGAACCACATGATTATCTCAATAGATGCAGAAAAGGCTTTTGACAAAATTCAACAGCCCTTCATGCTAAAAACGCTCAATAAATTCGGTATTGATGGAACGTACCTCAAAATAATAAGAGCTATTTATGACAAACCCACAGCCAATATCATACTGAATGGGCAAAAACTGGAAAAATTCCCTTTGAAAACTGGCACAAGACAGGGATGCCCTCTCTCACCACTCCTATTCAACATAGTGTTGGAAGTTCTGGCTAGGGCAATCAGGCAAGAGAAAGAAATCAAGGGTATTCAGTTAGGAAAAGAAGAAGTCAAATTGTCCCTGTTTGCAGATGACAAGATTGTATATTTAGAAAACCCCATTGTCTCAGCCCAAAATCTCCTTAAGCTGATAAGCAACTTCAGCAAAGTCTCAGGATACAAAATTAATGTGCAAAAATCACAAGCATTCTTATACACCAGTAACAGACAAACAGAGAGCCAAATCAGGAATGAACTTCCATTCACAATTGCTTCAAAGAGAATCAAATACCTAGGAATCCAACTTACAAGGGATGTAAAGGACCTCTTCAAGGAGAACTACAAACCACTGCTCAGTGAAATCAAAGAGGACACAAACAAATGGAAGAACATACCATGCTCATGGATAGGAAGAATCAATATCGTGAAAATGGCCATACTGCCCAAGGTAATTTATAGATTCATTGCCATCCCCATCAAGCTACCAATGAGTTTCTTCACAGAATTGGAAAAAACTGCTTTAAAGTTCATATGGAACCAAAAAAGAGCCCGCATCTCCAAGACAATCCTAAGTCAAAAGAACAAAGCTGGAGGCATCACGCTACCTGACTTCAAACTATACTACAAGGCTACAGTAACCAAAACAGCATGGTACTGGTACCAAAACAGAGATATAGACCAATGGAACAGAACAGAGTCCTCAGAAATAAGACCACACATCTACAGCCATCTGATCTTTGACAAACCTGAGAGAAACAAGAAATGGGGAAAGGATTCCCTATTTAATAAATGGTGCTGGGAAAATTGGCTAGCCATAAGTAGAAAGCTGAAACTGGATCCTTTCCTTACTCCTTATACGAAAATTAATTCAAGATGGATTAGAGACTTAAATGTTAGACCTAATATCATAAAAATCCTAGAGGAAAACCTAGGTAGTACCATTCAGGACATAGGCATGGGCAAAGACTTCATGTCTAAAACACCAAAAGCAATGGCAGCAAAAGCCAAAATTGACAAATGGGATCTCATTAAACTAAAGAGCTTCTGCACAGCAAAAGAAACTACCATCAGAGTCAACAGGCAACCTACAGAATGGGAGAACATTTTTGCAATCTACTCATCTGACAAAGGGCTAATATCCAGAACCTACAAAGAACTCAAACAAATTTACAAGAAAAAAAACAAACAACCCCATCAAAAAGTGGGCAAAGGATATGAACAGACATTTCTCAAAAGAAGACATTCATACAGCCAACAGACAGATGAAAAAATGCTCATCATCACTGGCCATCAGAGAAATGCAAATCAAAACCACAATGAGATACCATCTCACACCAGTTAGAATGGCGATCATTAAAAAGTCAGGAAACAACAGGTGCTGGAGAGGATGTGGAGAAATAGGAACACTTTTACACTGTTGGTGGGATTGTAAACTAGTTCAACCATTATGGAAAACAGTATGGCGATTCCTCAAGGATCTAGAACTAGATGTACCATATGACGCAGCCATCCCATTACTGGGTATATACCCAAAGGATTATAAATTATGCTGCTATAAAGACACATGCACACGTATGTTTATTGCGGCACTATTCACAATAGCAAAGACTTGGAATCAACCCAAATGTCCATCAGTGACAGATTGGATTAAGAAAATGTGGCACATATACACCATGGAATACTATGCAGCCATCAAAAAGGATGAGTTTGTGACCTTTGTAGGGACATGGATGCAGCTGGAAACCATCATTCTTAGCAAACTATCACAAGAACAGAAAACCAAACACCGCATGTTCTCACTCATAGGTGGGAACTGAACAATGAGATCACTTGGACTCAGGAAGGGGAACATCACACACCGGGGCCTATCATGGGGAGGGGGGAGGGGGGAGGGATTGCATTGGGAGTTATACCTGATGTAAATGACGAGTTGATGGGTGCAGCACACCAACATGGCACAAGTATACATATGTAACAAACCTGCACGTTATGCACATGTACCCTACAACTTAAAGTATAATAATAATAAATAAATTATTATCCTCGAGGATAATTATTATTATTATTATACTTTAAGTTGTAGGGTACATGTGCATAACGTGCAGGTTTGTTACCGAACTGAACATAGTATGTTCAGTAGAGTATATATGGTATGTTGACATCCTGTCTTCCTGTCCTCTGGAATTGAGCCTCCTGTTAGTAAGAAATGGAGAAATGTCATTGATTCATTTTACGTAGGATGTAACTTCTTATTAGCTATTGCCACTTCTGTCAAGTTAGATATAATAATATAAAATGAGGCTCTCTATCATTTACATGTTACTGGCATACCTTTTACCTTTTGGTCTTATAGGCATAGATAGCATTGATGAAGTGTAATTTAGTTTTGTAGTCAAGGTGATAAAAAATCTAAATCAGAGAGAAAATTCGTTAAATGTATGTGTCTTTTTAAGCTTCAGTTTTATTGAAACCTGAATATGTGATTTGATTTATTTTTATAGAGAATAGGATAAGAATTTAGGTGTCTCTGAATTTTGAAATATTATTATATAATCATTCTGTATTGTAATTGCATTTCTTTCCACTAGAAAGATATGTTTCATCTTTTTGTCCATAATGTCTTGCCCAGTTTCTGGAACTTAATAGATGTGCAATATTTTTCATGGATCTTTTTTGAATTGAGTAATTGTTCAAAAGTATATTTTTGAAGGTGCTCTATCAGATTTAAATAAAACAATAATTTTTAATATAGCCTTTTTATATATGTGAATATCTCTGATACTTGGCTTCATTTTTACCTTTCTTTTTCCTTCATTCTATTTTCTTTACATATTAAATGTATGGTTGTATTCTGTCATATATTGTTCTTTACCATAAACATAACTTATTATCCCCCCAAGATGATGGTAAGTGTTTTGAGAGCAAGGATCATGTAATATGTCTCCTATGTGTCTTCCACAGGGCTCAGCTCAATGCTACACATGTAGTATTTAACTTTGTACACCTGAATTGTATTCTCAGCTGTTTAACTACATAGAATCTTAAAATTTAGGCCTACACAGTTTCATGCCTGTCACACAGCTTGCTGACTCTCTGCCACCATAATCCCCATTCAAATATTGTGGTTCACATTGTGGAAAAAAAACTCTTTTAAAAACATGAAAGCATTTTGTTTGTCTTAATTCTCCAGTATAGTATTTTGGATAAAATCACCATAGACTATTTTGTATTTATGTTACTATTTATATTGCAATTCACTTTTACTCCTTACCTGAATTGGTACTTTACATTTGATAAATCCTTATTGTCATTTTACTATTTCCCCCGTTGATTATAATGAGAATTTTCTGTGCTTTGGCAATTAAAGCAATGTAATTAGTAGTTGTCTGTTTTTAAAAATGTCATAATTACTCAAAAATCAAAGTAGAATGAGAACCCTACCTTAAAATATATATATATATATATTTTGTGAAGAGCCTCACTCCACTGTCTTCCCAGATTCTATAGTTACATGTCACCTGATTATCAGTCAATTTAAGGATCAGTTGTGATACAGGAATCCTGTGATGCAGAAGCCAAGAAAAATCATTATGTATCAAGATTTTCCCCTGGGTACTAGAGGATAAACATGTAAAACATTATAGTGCCCTAGAATGCAATTTCCTTACTATATTCATTTTTGTACCCTCTTCACAGCCCTTTCTAATAATACTGCCGACCTCATTTCTGAATAGAGTTGATTCTTCCAGAAATTAACGATTTGAGCTTGGGCAAATTACCATTCCTGTCTGAATTTCTCTCCTTATGTGTACAATGAAGAGTAACTTCGGCCATATGATCAAAGAGATCTTTTGTAATATTTAAGTTGTAAATGCTGACTGTAGAAAGATATGATTATGCATAAGTGATATGTATGGGAGGAAGTTTTTTTTATTAATCTAAGAACTTATAGTATTGTTTCATATCAATAATAGCTATAATTTATTCATCACCTATATACAATTCTATGTGATTGACAGTGGCCAAGGCAATTATAAAATATGGAATGAGTCAATCAGAGACTTTGTGAAATGATTCTATGGTGTGATAAGAGTGTGTAAATGCAAATTACCAAAGGTGGCTAATACCATAGAATACAAGGACAAAACAACACATAAATTTTTAAATCTATAAATAAAAGTTTAGAAACAAATCCTGTTTAGTGGATCATAGGGAGGCTTGATCCTCATTCTCATCACACTTCTCTCCCCTTTCTCCTTGTCTCTTTCCCTAAATTCACAAGGTCTCAGCTACTCAATTAAACTGATAATCTATAGAATATGACGATGAAGCCTATGCCTTGCTAAAAGTAGATGCTTACTGGCATCATCATAGAAAGGATAGAAAGAACTTTGAGAAAAGCATGAAAGAGGTGGTGAGAAAATGAAATTGTCAGTCCTTAGGCCTTCTCTTTATTGTCTTTTACATGGAGTGTAGACACACCTGCATGAAAGCCCCAAATACAGTAGTATCTGGGTGAGCATCTTAATGAATATTATTATTTTTATAATTAATAAATATTAAAACATGCATGCACCATGTTAATCATAATTTCATCAGCATTTCTTCCTCAGTATTAATATTAGAATTTCTTGGCTCTCTTTTCTTTCCTATCGAGATTCACACTGTTAGTGAAGTCATCAAGTTGAATGATTTCAAGCACTGCCTTCATACAAATCTTTTCTCTTGAACCCCACACCTGTATACCCAAATATCTTCTTGACATCTCCACATTTGATAGATATTGGATATCTAAAGAGATCTTAATTTTAATATAACTGAAACTGAACACCTGATCTTCACCTGAAACCTACTTTACTTACCTACCGCTTTTCTCACATTTTCAGTTGCTCTGCCCAAAATCCTTATAGTCATCCTTGATTTCTCTTTTTCTCTCACTCTACATCCAGTCCATCAGAAATCTTATTGCCTCTAACTTCAAAATATATTATTAGGACATAAACTGCACCACCTCTTCTGGTACCACCCTAGTCCCATCTACCATCTCTTACCTAGATCTATATGGCAGTCTCTTTCCCAGACAATTATGTCTCCTTAAACTCTTCTCAACATGGCAGCCATTAATGATCCTTTCAAACCATGTCAGATTATGCCACTCCTTTATTCAAAACTCTGTAGTGGTAACTGTTTTACAAAGAAGGAAGAATTGCCTGGGCGTGGTGGCTCATGCCTATAATCCCAGCCCTTTGGGAGGCCAGGGTGGGTGGATCACTTGAGGTCAAGAGTTCGAGACCAGCCTGGCCAACATGATGAAACCCTGTCTGTACTAAAAATACAAAAATTACCTGAGCGTGGTAGCGGACACTTGTAATTCCAGCTACTCAGGAGGCTGACACAGCTAAATTGCTTGAACCCAGGAGGTGGAGGTTGCAGTGAGCCAAGATCGCACCATTGCACTCCAGCCTGGGCAACTAGAACGAAACTCTGTCTCAAAAAAAAAAAAAAGAGAATGAAGAATGTACAGTGGCTTCTAGGGCCCTACAATGTCCAGCCTCTTCCTACTTCTTTGTCCCTTGTTCACTTTGGTCGCTCTGGCTTCCTTGTTCAACTCCTCAAAATTGGCAGGCATGCCTCTGAATTAAGGTCAGTGCATTAGCTGTTTTTCTCTATCTGGAATGTTCTTCTCTCACTTTTTCTTCCCTTTCAGTATTTGCTGAGACATTACCTTCTCAGTAAGGTACACCCTACCACCTTATTAAAATCATAGTTCCAGCACTACTGATCTCACTCTTCTCTACTTTATGTTACTTTGTATCTTTTGATATTACTTGTCACTTATTAAACTCTATGATTTACTTATTTATGATGTTTACTATCTCCCACTCCCATTAGAATATCTGCTCCATGAGGGTAGAACTCTGTTTTGTAGCCTGGTACAATGCCTAGAATATTGCGTGTTATGGGCTCTGTTCTACAGACTTCAAATATTATTTCATTTCATTGTCTTCTCTACATTAATATCCATGAAACAATATGACTCACAGAAGTTACCTAACCTGGCTGAAGTCAGTATCTGGTAAAAGTGGAACTGAGATTTACACGTATACATCTCCTGCTTCTTGCCTTCCTTATACAAAGTATGTGAAAACAAGGGAAAAGAATAATGCATGTATATGGATGAATTTATATGATATTTTATAAACACCTTTATATAAATGTCTACATATAAGAATAAAATATTTTCCATTTTAGCATAGAAATAATAACTATATAATACTAGAATTTAAATGTTTTTTACACAGAAATTGCTGTATTTATCAGCAACTTAAATATAATTACCATTATAAGTATTGATGATGAAATGATTAGGAGTTTTTTCTTGCTTCACCTACACAAATATATCCTCTTTGTAGTTCATAGCAAGACACTGGTATAGAGAATCCATTATCATTCTGATTGTACATTGTGTTTGATGGAATTGTTCAAGCTGTGTAAGATCTAATTTGTACTCTCTTTAAGATAACACTAACTGTTTCAGTTAGCATCTTTTCATTATTATATATACTATATAAATGGGGCACATCTTTCAGGGCCTTTTTGATTTAACAGTTTCAAGTCTAGTTTTAGGATAAGATAGTACAATTGTTGTGTTTTGATTGTAAATTTATATGTTTATTTGAGAAATATCCTTTCTGTAAAATGATTGATATTCTTATATGAAATAACATAAATCATTTTTTGTATTCTGTAGACTTACCTTTTCTTATTGTCTCATGTCCCTAATTAGGATAGTATTATTATATCTATCAGGGAAGATTTAGCAGTGTAAGAATCATTTTGTCTTGGGATATGTAAATATTCCTAATTTGACACTTGTGCTAACAGTGGATAACTCAGTTGTATACTGCTTTAGAACATGAGAGAGTGAAATATGATATTTTTCATTTGAAATTTAGAAAGCCGGGCATCTTAAACTACCAGGTACTATTTTGGTATAATCTATCACTTCTGTTACATTTTATTGGATATAAATCATATTGTATCAGGTTGCATAGCGACAATATGGTTCACCAGGCATTCTATTTTTATAGCTTTATTTAAAACTGACATGTAACTTGCTGTACCTGAAACCCCAAGTGAGCCAGTTATTGGAGTGTAACAAAGTTTTGACGTCAGAGTAGCTATTTATTCTACTGGAAACCATTAGCGATGCATTACCCTTTGGCACTGCTGTTTTTGCAGAAACATGGTTAAAATTTTATGACTGATTTTGACCAATTAGATTTCTCTCCCTCTTAGAACTAAGCAATTATATACATAAAACACATGAATATATATGCATGTGCATATATGTAACATGCACATGCTTTATATCCTTAAAATGTGTAATATATTTAAATATATGTTTATGTATGTATATTTATTTTAACATTACACATATCAAGCTTTTTTAAAAGTTTCTTTTCAAAAACTGAGTGTCATAGTTTTATTTTTCTTATTTTCACACCTGATTATTGTTTTATGGAAATGAATTAACTGCATGTTGTTGTTGTTATTACTATAGATATGGATGTTGATTAGCTGCATAGTGCTACCATGTTTGTTGGTATTAATGCTGTTGTTATTATTTTAAAAGGGCCCCTTAACATTTGTTTACTATCAGCAGTAGATTCTTTGGGAATTCATAGGGGCAATACTATTTTGTACACATTTAATATAATCAGTTAAAGACAGGATTTTCTCCTGCTTAGCTTTGAATGTTTTTCCCCTGAAAATATTAAAATATGTGCTGTGCATCCATGCATGGAGTTAAAGTCCCTTGACTCCTGAGCCAGCCTAGTGCCAGCTTACATGCTGATCTCTGCCAGTGTATTTTAAATTAGATCTGATGGGACCACCATTTGGAATTAAGCAGAGGAAAAGATTTTAGATTTTTATTTAGTAAGCCAGTTGTTCTTCAAACCCTGTATAAAAACATTGCTAAACTTGTGTTTATGGAATAACTAACTTCTGTCAGCTTAGGACATGCCTGTGTATAAGGAGAGAATGTTAATTCTCTCAAATTCCTGAGTGACACCTTAAATTCAATAATTATTACTACTGTTATTGTTATGAATTATCTACTTAGTAATCCTCACATATTGTTGAATTATTTTTCTTTGGAAAATTCAAATTTTTATGTAATTTTTAAAATATGGCATCTGATAATTATTTCCCATATTGGCGTTTTTATATTTTGACATATTTATTTTTAATTGACAAAATTGCATATAGCTTTCATGGACAACATGTTGTTTTGAAATATGCATACATTGTGGAATAGCTAAACATTATACATATATTTGATAGGAGAACTCCATACTGGTAACTCCTTCAGCATGTTATAACCTTTTCCAGCTCCATCTTTTTCCCTGAAACCTATCAAGAGTCTTTTGAGGTGCAAAATACGTAGGATGAGTTCCAACTCTAAAAGTAGTATATTGCTTCCAGAACATTGTAATATTCTGCAGTGATCCGAGGCAATGAAACGGAACAACCAGGGTTAGAATCTCAGTCTGCCACTACCTGTAACAATAGACAGATTATTTCAACATTCTGAGTTAGTTATCTGATGTATAAAATAGGTGTAGTTGTAACTACCTCAACAATTTTTGTTTTTATAAGGATTCAATGAAATAAGCAGAAAGCCCTTAACTCAATGTCTGGCACACAGTAATAACTCAAATGGTAGCTATCAATCATTTGTGGTATTAGACCTGGTAATTCTCCTAGCTTCAGGGGTCGTATGGCATAGTGCTTAATAGTACAGGTTTTAGAATTATACTACCTGGGTTAGAATCCCAGCTGTACTATTTACTAGCTGTGTAACCTTCAAGAAGTCTCTTAACTTCTCTGCCTCAGTTTCTCCATCTGTAGAATAGGGGAATATAATATCACATATTTAATACATGTATCTGAAGATTATATGCATCAGAACAAGGAAAGTGCTTAAAACAATGCCTGTCACATAGTAAGGGCTCAATAAATGTTAGCTGTTGTATCAAAAATCACTGAATGTGAGCTTCCTGGTATTTTAGAAATCTGTTTAAGTCTAGCCCTGGCATTTTGTAATTATTAAACAGGCCCAACTGCAGAAAAGATTTCTCTGGTCACACAGCATTTCTGGACATTTTGACATCCTACCTAGCAACCCTACAAATACCCTTACGATAAATATTTATTATAAGGCTCATTTTAACACAAATTAACCCAAATAATTGACCCTAAATCTGAATGAATTCATTTAAATACTTGTATAAAAAATCATGTTGTTTCAGATTTTGTCGTTGCTCTTTTTTAAGTTAAGATATGTGGTCACGCTAGGAAACCTAGTTAAGTTGGCATAAGGCTAATCTGGTTAATTCTAATTTAAGATTGACATTTGGTTGATACTAATATTCTCAAGCACACAATAAAGTTTGTTATCAGGCAGATGATTGCTGTTTTATAATTTAGTGGCCTAACGATCCACACTGGTGACAAAAATGCAAGAGCTCTATAATTTCTTTTTATTTTCCCCTGTCTTCTGCCCCCTCCGCCCAGGGTTGGATGCTGAAACTAAATCAATCAATAGACTTTTTCTCCTGGCATGCCATTCTACCTTTTAAAGTAATAAATATATAGGTCAAGAATTACTATATTAAAAGCCAAAATTGAAAAATGGGATCTAATTAAACTAAAGAGCTTCTGCACAGCAAAAGAAACTATCATCAGAGTGAACAGGCAACCTACATAATGGGAGAAAAGTTTTGCAATCTATCCATCTGACAAAGGGCTAATATCCAGAACCTACAAAGAACTCAAACAAATTTACAAGAAAAAAACAACCCCATCAAAAAGTGGGCAAAGGATATGAACAGACAGTTCTCAAAAGAAGACATTTACACGGTCAACAAACATATGAAAAAAATCTTATAACTAGTCATTAGAGAAATGCAAATCAAAACCACAATGAAATACCATCTCACTCCAGTTATAATGGTGATCATTAAAAAGTCAGGAAATAACATATGCTGGAGAGGATGTGGAAAAATAGGAACGCCTTTACACTGTTGGTGGGAATGTAAATTAGTTGAACCATTGTGGAGGACAGTGTGGCCATTCCTCAAGGATCTAGAACTAGAAATACCATTTGACCTAGCAATCCCATTACTGGATTATAATGGGATTATAAATTATTTGGCTATGAAGGATTATAAACTATTTGGCTATAAAGAATTATAAATTATTTGGCTATAAAGACACATGCACACATATGTTTATTGCAGCACTGTTCACAACAGCAAATAGTTGGAACCAACTCAAAAGCCCATGAGTGATAGACTGGATAAAGAAAATGTGGTAGTTACAACTACACCTATTTTATACATGTATGGAATACTATGCAGCCATAAAAAAGCATGAGTTCATGTCCTTTGCAGAGACATGGATGAAGCTGGAAACCGTCATTCTCAGCAAACTAACACAGGAACAGAAAACTAAACACCACATGTTCTCACTCATAAGTAGGAGTTGAACATTGAGAACACATGGACACAGGGAGGGGAACATCACACACCAGTGCCTGTCAGAGGGTGATGGGCCAGGACAGGGATAGCACTAGGAGAAATACCTGATGTAGATGACTGGTTAATGGGTGCAGCAAACCACCATGGCACATGTATACCTATGTAACAAACCTGCACATTCTGCACATGTATCCCAGAACTTAAAGTTTATTAATAAAAGAAAAAAGAATTACTATATTAAGCAGTTGTTGAATCAGGTTCATCACAGAGGGGAGTGCAAACACATTCCCTGAATCAACCTCTTAAAGCTATCTATAGTAATACTTTGACTTCATGGTTTTGGAATTAACTTGACCTGAGTTTAATTCTTAGCTTTACCACTACTAGCTGTGTGACCTTGAGCAACTTTTTCACTCCATCGTTATCAAATATTTATTGAGCACTTATTCTACCCCCTATTACTAACTAACCTAATACAAAAAATATTCTCTAAGGCAACGTTTCTATAATGATAAAAATGTTTACATTATATAATTTATAGGATTGTAATACAGGTCAAAATATGATCATCTCTCTTGAAATATTCTGTGAATTATAAAGTTGTATACTAGTATTATTTGCTGTGAGCTGTATGAGAATAGGGACTATGTCTTCCTTTGTTACCTCATTATCTAACATAGTACCTGACACATAGAAGTATTCAGAAAATGTCTGCCGCAGACTGATTTTCTTAAAGATCTCAAAAATATCTATTTGTATTTAGGATATTATTACCAAAATTAAGCTTAAAATACAGATGATTTATTCTTTTGATTTTGTAATGGTATTCATATATAGTTTGAATTATGTGGAACATTTCTGAGGTACTTACTGCAAGAAAATGTGTTATTAGATAAAATCATTTTTATATGTGCCCTATTATCAGCAGGCCCTATTTTCTGCAAGGTAGTGTAGGATTTGAATTAAAAGAAATTGTTAAAAGTTGATTAAGTCTGCTATGGCCAACAACTGGTGCTATTTTTGTACATCTAGAGCTGTAGTTAATCTTCAGATTTTTGAATAATTTATTTTAGGTATCACATATATATATTGAGTGGCTGAAAATATATTTTGTACCTAAAATTAATAATAATTGAATAATAAAACCTAGTTAGTTGTCACAATAGTCAACTACCTAAAATGTTTCTAATTATTGGGACACTGTATATATTTATTAATGTTAGTAAATGGACTAAAGATACAGATTTCAGCCGGGCGCGGTGGCTCACGCCTGTAATCCCAGCACTTTGGGAGGCCGAGGCGGGCGGATCACAAGGTCAGGAGATCGAGACCACGGTGAAACCCCGTCTCTACTAAAAATACAAAAAATTAGCCGGGCGCGGTTGTGGGCGCCTGTAGTCCCAGCTACTCGGGAGGCTGAGGCAGGAGAATGGCGTGAACCCGGGAGGCGGAGCTTGCAGTGAGCCGAGATCGCGCCACTGCACTCCAGCCTGGGCGACAGAGTGAGACTCCGTCTCAAAAAAAAAAAAAAAAAAAAAAAAAAGATACAGATTTCAGTACACTGGACCACATCTGAAAATATTTCATGATGTGTATTTTAGTAATATAGGAAGTGAAATCTTAGAGACCAAAAAGTAATGCTGTATTAGGTAACATTAACTCAACAAAAATACCAGATCCTAAGGATTATTCTTGCATTGCACTTCCAGGTTTCAGTCTAATTACCAATCACCCTTTTGCAAAATAATGGCAGTTAAGATCTACATAAACGAAACTAATGCCTAGTTGGGGAGATTATTTCATACTAATATACACTTGCATATTCTTTTAAAATGAGAAATAATACACAGTATTCACAGGAATAAAACTCAGCAAATGGAAGGCACAGAAAAACCCTTTCAGAGAGAGGTCACTACAATACAGTGTTGGTAAAAGAAATTTTCTTCTGAAACACACCCAGACAGAAACACATTCAGAAATTTTCTTCTGAAACAAATGCTAATTAATTTGCGTTTACAGAAGGAATGAATTTTTCTTACTGTTACTGAACTTAAAAAAAGAAATGAAAATCCACTAAAACTCGTACTACCAATTTTAAGTTTTAATGAACTTTTTTCAGAGATATAAAAGGGTATATTTTCTTTTCCTTAGACTAAAACCATTAGCTATTTGCCATAATATTCTTCTTATGTAATAACTTCAGAGTTTTAAAGCTAATGAGAACCACCAGCAGGAGAAAAGGTTTGTCATAGTTTCTGTTCTTTCTCTGGATGCATCATTTCAGTATTCTAGTACTTTTTAGCAGCATTGTCAGTGAGTATTCAAGGCTAAGGAAAGACGTATGTCTTCCTGGAGCATCAATTTGACTTGCCAACAAGTAAATTAAACTTATTTTAAATTAAAATGAATACATATATAGAATAGAATAAAAAATGTTCATTAATTTTAAAATTCAAACCACAGACTATATGAGCTGTAATTTTGAACTAATGTATGGTTTATTTGAATAGCACTGCTGACTTCCATCATACATCTTCCTTTCATTTTTAGATACTTGGTTGTATGTAGTTTTGCTTTTTCTTTATTTAAATTGAATTTAGAGTGCCATTTTAAAGTCCATCCATTATTGGATACTAGGGTAAGATTTAGTCATTTCAGACTTGTACACTAGAGTTAGGGCCAAGTTGATGCATGAAGGCAGATTAGTGCCCTCACACCATTTCTTCTTTGTCCGTGACCTTATTGCTTACTGTCAGTAAGTGCAGTTTCTCTCTTCTCTCTGGGAGGTGGGTCACACACACACACCCACTTTCTGTTTTTTTGTTTTTGTTTTTGTTGTTTTGAGACGGAGTCTCACTCTGTTGTTCCAGGCTGGAGTGCAGTGGTGCGATATCGGCTCACTGTAAGCTCCGCCTCCCGGGTTCATGCCATTCTCCTGCCTCAACTTCCCAAGTAGCTGGGAGTAAGGTGCCCGCCACCTCGCCCGGATAATTTTTTGTATTTTTAGTAGAGACGGGGTTTCACCCTGTTAGCCAGGATAGTCTCGATCACCTGACCTTGTGTTGCACCCACCTCAGCCTCCCAAAGTGCTGGGATTACAGGCGTGAGCCACCGTTCCCAGCCACACACACCTACTTTCTGAGGCTCAGTGTTTCTAGCAGCTGCTGTCTCTAACTTTATGTGACAACTGTTATCCTTTACCTTAATAGTTAGCATTTAATTTTTTTTTTTTTTTACTCAATTACTTCATGTTTATTGTGCATACTTACTCTATGAAAACTATCATCAGCCTTAGAACTATGCTGTTCTTGATGGTCTTGACAGACCTGCCAAAACCTCTTCTTCTTTTTGGTGTACTTAACCATGGCTCCTTAGAAGGAGATGAATGAGAACGCCACGAAAATCCCCAGAATACAGCTTGCTGTATTAATGTTGATTCTTTGGGTCAGTAGTGAAACATCCACAATTTATAAACATTCCCCAGATGATTGTACTGTTCACTGTTATTTAGAGACCGCTGGTTTAAATCATCCAGTCCCTTCATACTAGGATTCAGGCAGTCATCCAAACACCCTGCTTCAACAGTGTCAAGCACTCAAAACTATTAGTATGTAAGTTGTGATGTAATTTCCTGAATAACTGATAGAATCAGTGGGGTTATCTTGGCAGTGTATATGCATAGTGATTATTTAGAGGTTGAATTTACCTAAACCACTTTGGAAGACATGAGTATTAGAAAGTGATGCCTCAGAAAGATGGACACTCCTTATTCTTATCACAGTAAGGCTTGTAGAAAATTGGATAAGAGGATGATATGAAGGTAGCAAGGTTCCAATATACAGGAACCAGACATATTAGAAATCAGAGAAGAATCAGTTTAAAGGCCTTTTTGCAAATATTGTCTGATAATTATTACTTGGAGAAAATCAGATTATACATAAAATAAACCTTTCTACATATGAAAAAATGTATTTTTTCCTGGGAAAAATATACTAGCAAGAAAAAAAAAGAATACTCAAAAATGAATTTTGTTTAAATGGTGTATTGTGATTGTAATGCCATTCTTCAAAGTAAAATCCCGCAAAGTTTTTTTCTTCAATGTATTAATTAACTTTAATTGAACTTCCTGGCTTTGGTTGGTATGCATTTGAATTTTATTTTCTTTGTTAGTGGAACATGCTAGCATTTTTCCTTTGAGTGTATTTAAGTTTTTCCATGATATTGTAGGTGGCAATATATCATAAACAAAAATTTTAAACACATACACTCTTTGAAACTGATTGACTGTATTTTTAAGGTAGCTTCATAAAGCTTCTCATAACGTGGAATTGTAAAAGATAAATTTCTAAGACTATGTTCTTGTAACAATTATGAGATACATACTGCATAACTATATATTTGCCCCTCCAAAACAACTGTTATGCATATGCATTTGCTTATGCCTTTTCCTTAGCACTCTGATCACATCAAAGTATGGTGAAAAAAAAACTTTGAAATTCAAAAATTTTTTATGCCTCTCAAAGTCATCACAGTCTCCATCATTAGAAAGTACTTATTGAACACTTACAATCTTTTCAGTGCTAAAGACATAGTAGAAGTGTATGATATGGTCCACAGTACCCTTAAGAGATTTTTGTACTAGTTGCAGAGGCAGCAGAATGGATGAAAGATAAATAGAAGCATGACAAAGTAGCATATAAGGATTGCCAAATGAATCATCAATAAGCTCTATTGAGGGTCTTCAAGATGGCTGACTAGAAGCATTTCATGCCTGCCTCCTCTACTTAGAAGAATCAAAATAGTATATCAACAAGCGTAATTTGAATACATTTGTCAAGAGAGAACTCAGGAATTCAACAGAAAAATGACAGGAAACACGAAAAGCAAGGAAAGAGAAGAAAGGCAGCCTGCTTGTACGAGATTGGCTGGGAGCCAGGTAACTTCCCAACATGGGGAAAGGTTAAGTGAGAAACATCCTGCAGCTCACATCTCCATCCTCGAAACATGCAATCCTGGTCACAGGAGAGCCCCTTGACCCTCCCAGTCCCAGAAACACAGAGAGCTGCCAAGAGACCATGGGATAGAATTGCTCCAGGGAGGGAGCTAATGCTGGGTCCTGCACTCTTTCTGAGACCTACATGGCTATAGAAAGGTGCCATTTTTAAAACTGTCCTTTGGCAGACTGCATGCTGTCCTGGAGCCCAGAAGTGTTAGATGTGAGGCATTAGGATAACTTGGGCTGTTGCTACTAAAACTTGGAAGCAAGGTGGGAGCACTGCTGCAGCCAAGGCTGAGAAGAGAGAACCAAGCTGGGCTGCAGCTAGTAGTACTGGGAAGTGAGCACCATTGGAAAGGTGAGAGGGGCACTAGTTGCTGTTGGGACTTAAGTTATTTTCTGGCTTGGGACTCCTGCAGCCAGGGCTGGGATGCAAGATAGGTGCTACTGCCTCAACTGGCACCTACCTGGAAGCACCACCTGAAGGCCTGGAGATTTGCCCATCCAGCCCATTGAAGATGTTGCCAACATCAACACACACCATGTGGGACCCAGAGAATTGTTCTACCACTGCTACAACCATGGCCT
Organism: Macaca fascicularis; assembly: GCF_037993035.2. Classification (NCBI taxonomy): domain Eukaryota; kingdom Metazoa; phylum Chordata; class Mammalia; order Primates; family Cercopithecidae; genus Macaca; species Macaca fascicularis. The sequence goes on along the minus strand of NC_088388.1, from coordinate 37,313,079 downwards.
ATGTCATGCCTGCTGCCCAAGGGCCTAAGAACCTGCCCTCCCACCTGGTCTTTTGCTGCTGCTACCAATATCCAAGCAAGCCACCTGTAGACCAAAGAATCAGCCCACCAGTAACAGCCAACACTAACGTGAGTATAAACTGCACTGGGGCGCAAGGATAAGCACACCCAGCTCACTGCAGCCACCACTTGAGCCTGAAGACTGGCCCACCTGGCATCCCAGTACCCAGCACCCAGCACCACTTAACCACCACCTCCAACTGTACCCTAACCCACAGAGGAAATCACAGAGACTGTACTACTGCATATACCCAGAATCAAAGCCAAAGTGCCCTACCCAACTAACATCATAGATATATCTTTAGGAAAAAAATCCTCCGCTACGAAAGTATTAGGTAAGTGCAAAAGTAATTGCGATTTTTACCATTTAAAAGTAATGACAGGCTGGGCACAGTGCCTCACGCCTGTAATCCCAGCACTTTGGGAGGCTGAGGCGGGCAGATCACGAGGTCAGGAGCTAGATACCAGTGGGAGGCTGAGGCAGGAGAATCACTTGAACCTAGGAGGCGTAGGTTGCAGTGAGCCGAGATCGTGCCTCACTGACTCCAGCCTGGGAGACAGAGTGAGACTCCGTCTCAAATGAATAAATAAATAAAGAAATAAACAAATAAATAATTGTAATGACAAAAACTCCAGTTATTTTTCCACCAACCTAATAAATTCAAAAATAGGAGGAAGTGACTATCACTTGAGATGTGCAGATAGCAACATAAGGACACAGAAAATATGTAAAAGCAAATAAATTTGATAACTCCAAAGGAAAATAATAATTCACCAACAGTAAATCTTAATCAAAAATAAATTTTTGAAATCCCAGATAAAGAATTTAAAATATGGATTTTGAAGAAGGTCATTGGGGATATGACAGAGAAACAATGCTGAGAAACAATACAAAAAAATCAGAACAATTCAGGGTATGAATGAGAAGTTTACCAAAGAGACTTTTTTTTTTTAAAGAAGTGAATAGAAATTTTGGACTGAAGATTTCATTGAAGTAAATACAAAATACATTGAACGCTTTAACAATAGAGTAGATCAAGCAGAAGAGAGAATCTTAGAAGGTGAAGACAGCTCTTTTGAAATAACCCAATCAGACTAAATAAATAAATAAATAAGCCAAGCCTTTGTGGCATTAGTGACAACATACAGCATCTGAATATTACAATTATTGGTATCCCATGGAGCAAAAAAAATGAAAGGATTAGAAAATCTATTTAATCAATAATATCTGAAAATGTACCAAGTCTAGCATGAGATTTAGACATTCAGATACAGGAGGCTCAGTGATCCCCGGGAAGATACAAAACAAAAGATTCTTTATGGCACGTTATTGTCAGACTGTCTAAAGATAAAGAAGGAATTCTAAAAACAGTAAAAGTGTCTATTCACCTATAAAGGAAACTTCATCAGACCAACACTGGGTTTCTCATTAGAAACCTTACAGGCCAGAATAGAATGCGATGATATCATCAAAGTGCTGAAAGAAAAAGAAAACTCAACCAAGGATCCTATCTCCAGCAAAATGAGCCTTCATGAATGAAGGAGAAATGGCCTTTCTCAGATAAGCAAATGATAAGTGAATTTGTTACCACTAGAGCAGCCCTGCAAGAAGTGCTCAAGAGTCCTAATCCTGGATGTGAAAGGACAACATCTACCATCATGAAAATATGAATGTGTAAAGCTCAACTAGTAAACCACTCACACAGAGGAAGAAGAGAAAGGATTCAAATAGTACCACTATAGAAATCCACCAAACTGGAACAACAAATAATAAGAAAAAAAAATCAAAAATATATAATACAAGTAGAACACTATTAACAATGTGTTGAATGAAGCCTCACATATCAATAATAACCTTGTACATAGAGAGATTAAATTCTCCACTTAAAAGATATAGAATGAGTGAATGGATTTTAAAATGAACCAACAATATACTGCTTACAAGAAACCAGTGAAGAAATATATTGCACGTTCTTATTTATAAATGGGTCCTCAAAGATGAGAACTCATGAACACAAAAGGAACAACAGACACTGTGTCCTACTTGAGGGTGGATGGTGGGAGGAGAAAAAGGAGCAGAAAAATGTAATTATTAGATACTAGGCTTAGTACCTGGTTGACAAACAATCTATTCAACAAACCCCTGTGACACGAGTTTACCTATATAACGAATCTGCACATGTACCACTGAAGCTAAAATAAAAGTTTTTTGTTAAAAAAAGAAATAAATATATAAACTAAAAGTAGAGGGATGAAAAATATGTTCCACACAAAAGGAAACCAAAAATGACTAGAATTAGCTACTTATATCAAATAAAACAGACTTTAAGTCAAAAACAGTAAAAAATAAGTCAATCAAAAAAGTCATTACATATTGATAAAGAGATCATCAGTAAATGATTCTTTTTTTTATTTTTTTAGGATAGACCATATGCTAGGCCACAAAACAAGTCTCAACAAATTTTTGAAAACCAACATCATATCAAGTGTCTTCTCAGACCACAATAGAACTGGAAATCAATACCAAGAGGAACTTTGGAAATGATACAAATACAGGGAAATTAGACAACATGCTCCTGAATGACCATTGGATCAATGAAGAAATTAAGATGGAAATCAAAAAATTTCTTAAGGCAAATAAAAATGGAAACACTACATACCAAAACTTTTGGGATATAGCAAAAGCAGTCCTTAAAGGGAAGTTTATAGCAATATATGGCTTACATCAGACAATCAGAAAGATTACAAATTGACAATCTAATAATGCACCTCAATGAACTAGAAAAACAAGAACGTACCAAACCCCTAACTAGTGGAAGAAAATATATAAAAAGATCAAAGTGAAGCTAAGTAAGAGATTAAAGAAATAATATAAAGGATCAGTGAAACAAAAAGTTGATTCTTCAAAAATATAAACAAAATTGATAAGCCACTAGTTCAACTAACCAAGAAAAAAAGACCCAAATAAAACCAGAAAGGAAAAAGGAGACATTACAACTTATAACACAGAAATAAAAAAAAGATCATTAGAGACTTATGAACAACTTTATGCTTGCAAACTAGAAAACCTAGAAGAAATGGATACATTCTGAGAAACATACAACCTGAGATTGAACAAGGAAGAAGTAGATATCCTGAACAGACCAGTAATGTGTAGCAAGGTTGAGTCAGTAATAAAAAGTTTCTCAACAAAGAAAAGCCCAGGACTATATGGATTCATAGCTGAATTCTGCCAACACAAAGAAGTACTAGCACAAATTTCCCTAGCACTATTCCAAAAAATCAAAGAGGACATAATTCTCCCCAACTAATCCTACAAGATCAGAATTACCCTGACATCAAAACCAGACAAAGATCCAAAAAAAAAAAAAAAAAAAAAACAGCCGACAGACCAGCATCCCTAATTAGCATAGATGCAAAAATTCTTAAGAAAATACTAGCAGATAATGCAAAAAACATCAAAAAGATTCACCATGATTAAGTGAGATTTATACTTGGAATGCAAGAATGATTCAATATACACTGATCAATAAACATAATACATCACATCGACAGAATGATGTACAAAAGCCATATATTAATCTTAATATACACAGAAACAACATTTAGTAAAATTCAGCATCCCTTCATGATAAAAACTCTCAAAAATCTAGGCATAGAAGGAACATTCCTTAAAATACTAAGTGCCATCTATTACGTACCCACAGCTAACATCATACTGAATAAAGAGAAGTTGAAAGTCTTTCCTCTAAGAACTGTTAAAAGACAAAGATGCTCACATTCACCACTGCCTTTCAACATAGTACTGGAAGTCCTACCCAGAGTAAGCAGGCAAGAGAAAGAAATAAGTCATCCAAATGGGAAAAAAGGAAGTCAAATTATTCTTCTTTGTTGATCATATCATTTTATATCTGGATCAAGCTAAAGACTCCACCAGAAACCTTTTAGATTTAATAAATGAATTCAGTATAGTTTCAGGACTCAAAATTAGCATACAAAAGTCAGTAACATTTTTATACAGCAGTAGTGATCTAACTGAAAAACAAATCGAGAAGGCAATCCCACTTACAATAGCTAGAAAAAAATGAATACCTAAGAATAAATTTAACCAAGGAGCTGAAAGATCTCTATAAGAAAAACTGCAAAACACTCATGAAATAAATTGAAGATGACACAAACAAATTGATAAACATCCCATGCTCATGGATCTAAAGAACTAATATCATTACAATGACCATATTGCCCAAAGCAATCTACAGATTCACTACAATCTGTATCAAACACCAATGTCATTCTGCACAGAATTAGAAAAAAACAATTCTAAAACTCATATGGAACCATAAAGAGCTTGAATAGCTGAAGCAATCTTGAGCAAAAGGAACAAAGCTAGAGGCATCACATTACCTGACTTGAAAACTGACTTGAAAACATGTTACAAAACCAAAACAGCCTGGTATTAGTATAAAACTAGACACATAGATCAATGGAACAAAATAGAGAACTCAGAAATCAAGCCATATATTTACAGCCAGCTGATCTTTGACAAAGCTGTAGGAGAAAGTATACCCTGTTCAGTAAATGGTGATAGGAAGATTGGATAGCCATATGCAGAAGAATGAAACTGGACCCGTCTCTCTTCATATATAAAAATCAACTCAGTATGAATTAAGTTAAACGTGAGAGCTGAAACTATTAAAAAGGCTAGAAGAAAACTCCTGTACCTTGGTTTAGGCAAATAATTTGTAACAAAGACCTCAAAAGTACAGTCAACAAACCCGAACATAAATAAATGGGAATTAAATTGAAAAGCTTCTGCACAGCAAAAGAAATAATCAATAGAGTGAAGAGACAACTTATTGAATGGGAGAAAATATTTAACAACTATTCAGCCGTAACGGAAAACACTAAGGAGATTTCTTCAAACACTACAAATAGAATTACCATTCAATCCAGCAATACCCCTGCTGGGTATCTACCTAATGAAAAGAAATTAGTATATCAAAGGGATACATGTACTGGTATATTTATCACAGTGCTATTCACAATAGCAAAGATATGGAATCAACCTAAGTGTTCATCAGCAGATAAATGGATAAGGAAAATGTATGTATATACATAATGAAATATTATTTGACCTTAAGAAAGGATGAAATTGGCCAGGCGTGGTGGCTCACACCTGTAATCCCAGCACTTTGGGAGGCCAAAGAGGGCAGATTACCTGAGGTCAGGATTTCGAGACCAGCCTGGCCAACAATGTGAAACCCCATCTCTACTAAATATACAAAAATTAGCCGGGCAAGGTAGCACACGCCTGTAATCCCAGCTCCTTGGGAGGCTGAGGCAGGAGGATTGCTTGAGCCCGGGAGATGGAGGTTGCAGTGAGTCAGCACTGCCCTCCAGCCTGGCTGACAGAGCAAGACTCGTTCTCAAAAAAAAAAAAAAAAAAAAAAAAAAAAACCAAACAACAGCAACAAAAAAACAAATAAAATGGAATCATGTCATTTGAAGTAATGTGTATAGAACTAGAGGTCGTTATCTTAATTAAAATAAGCTGGGCACATAAAGACAAATATTGTATGTTCTCACTTATATGTAGGAATTAAAAATTTTGATCATATAGAGGTTGAGTGGAAAGATAACAGAGACCAGGAAAGGTGACTGCGTTGCGGAGGAGAGAGGATGAAGAGAAGTGGGTTAAAGGGTGCAAACATATAGTTGGAAGGAATAAATTCAGTGTTTGATTGCAGAATAAAGTGAGTATAGTTTTTAAAAAAATGTACTCTGGTGCCGGACACGTGAAATGCCCTGACTTAAGGATATGCATTATATACTTGTAACAAAATTTCACGTCTGCCCTATAAACTTGTACAGAAACAACAACCCAAAAAATCTCTATGGGTGTCTAGAAGGAGAAATTATCACCAAGCATTGTATAGACTTTATATGAGAGAGAATTCGCGTGGGTGTCAGAAGCAGGCACACATTGGGGCAGTGGAATTTAAGCACAGAGGAAGTAGATATTTTTATGTGACAATTATGTGGAATAAAGGATTCAGCATTTGAACATCATGTAAAAAGAATAAAATTAAATGTTAAAAAATCAAGGGATAAAGCAGTTCTCACCAAGGAAATTTTCTTTTAAAAATTCTTTCTTATTCATTTTCTAATCTGTTTTATAATATTAAAGTAAATAAACTTCCCCATGAGGGCCCAAGAGTAATGAAACCTCTAGGCCTTGTATTTGAGAAAATCACATTTTTATTTGATATTTCTTTTAGTATTAGATATCTGTCTCCTGAGGGTGTTGACCTAAATCTAAGACCAAAGAATTCTTCCATTTAAAAAATTTGTTATATATTCATTTAATAAACCTTTACTAAGTCTTACTATTCTAAGGCAATTACAAAAGCTCTCTTCAGTTCTCACCTCTGTCCTGTCTTCAGTACTGCATACTTAGATCTTGCCATGTGGATGTCAACCTGATAATATCATCTTTTGTATAGGTTGTTGAATTTGGTTTGTACATATTTTGTTAATTTTCATTACTTTGTTTTATCCATGAGAGAGATTGGCCTTTAGGTTTGTTGTTCTTGTTATTTGAGATAGAGTCTTGCTCTGTCACCCAGGCTTGAGTGCAGTGGTACAGTCTTGGCTCCTCACTGAAACCTCCGCTCCCCAGACCCAAGCGATCCTCCCATCTCGGCCTCCTAAGTAGCTGGGACCACAGGCACACACTACCGTGTCTGGCTATTTTTTTGTATTTTTGAAAGAGACAGGGTCTTGCCATGTTGCCCAGGATGGTCTCAAAGTCCTGAGCTCAAACAATGCTTCTGCCTCGGCCTCCCAAAGTCTGGCATTGCAGGCATGAGCTACTGTGTCTGACTGACCTTTAGTTTATCATGTAATGTCTTTCTTGAATTTTGTGTCAGGGTTATGATGACCTGGTGAATTGTATTTTGATAATACAAAGATGGTGGTGTAGCTCCACAATCTTTCCTTTGTTTAATATTTGCATGACATCTATTTCTGTCTTCTTACTTTCACCTTTTTTTGATACTAACATTTGAATTGTGTTATTTATAGGCAGTCTATAATTTGATTACTAAAATTCAATCTGATACTCCTTTGTCTTTTAATTATTTACTTAAGTAATACTTGGTGTAATTTCTTATGTATTTGGGTTTAAATCTACCCACCATGTTTCTGTTTGTTCTCCATTTGTTCAACCTGTTCTATGTTCCTTTTTCTCTCCTTTCTTGTCTTTTAAAAATTAGTCCATTTCATCATCTGCTTTCTTATTTGTTATACATTATTTTATTCATTTTGAGGTTTCTTTGGGATCACAACCCACATGATTGTCTTAGGAAAGACTAACATGGCTAGGTGCAGGGGCTCATGCCTATAATCTCAGCACTTTGGGAGGCCAAGGCAGACGGATCACAAGGTCAGGGGTTCAAGACCAGCCTGGCCAACATGTTGAAATCCCATCTCTACTAAAGATACAAAAAATTAGCCGGGAATCGTGGTGCATGCCTATAATCCCAGCTACTCGGGAAGCTGAGGCAGAGAATCGCTTGAACCTGGGAGGCAGAGGTTGCAGTGAGCCGACATCACGCCATTGCACTCCAGCCTAGGCGACAGGGTGACACTCTGTCTCAAAAACAAAACAAAACAAAACAAAACAGGAAAGGCTAACATAAATTAGTAAATAGTAATTTTCCCTCTTCCAGGACATTGTAATTGCAAGGACCTTGGATCATGTTAACTACATTAATTCTACTCTTTCCTTTTGTGGCACTACCATATATTTTAATTCTACATATGTATTGAACTCCCAAAAAAGTATTGTTTTGTACAGTCTGTATTAATCTGGAATTAGCATATATTTACACTTTCCATTGCTTTTTTTCCCGTTATTCATTACTTTGGTTGTATTTGTGATTATTTTCTTCTGCCGGAAGAAAACTTTTTAATATTTCTTTTATATAGGTCTCTTGCAGGTGAACTAACTCAATTTTCTTTAGCTGAGAATATCTCTATCTGCCTTTAATTTTTGATGGAAATTTGATTGTTAGTCTTCTGGCTTCCATTGTTTGAGTTCTGACTGTTGCTCCCTTGAGTGTAATGTATCTTTTTTCTTCTGGCTGTTCCTTAGTAATTTTATTTCCCGTTGTCTTTTCAAATTTTACTATGGATGGTCCTAGTTTTGCATTTTTGCTTTTGTATGTATGTTTATCTTCTTTGTAGTTTATTGTATTTATTTAATCTGTGGTTTGAAATCTTGAATCATTTTGGAAAGCTTGGCCGTTGTTTTTAAATATTGCTTTTACTCCATTCTTTATTTCCTTTTTTTTTTTTTTTTTTTGGAGTTCCAGTCATATGTATGTTAGGTTTTCTCACCATGTCTCTTTTGCTCTTTTTTTTTGTGTGTATGTGTGTGTGTCTTCCAAATTATTTCCAATCTCTTCCTCAATCTGAATAGTTTCTAATGAACTGTCTTTCATGTCCCTAATTCTCTCTGGCTATTTGTAAGCTACTCTTAAGCGCATCTATTGAATTCTTAATTTTGATGATTATACTTTTCTGTTTTCCATTTGGTCTGATTTTTATTTTATTTAACTGTTTTCTATAGAGCCATTTCTGGGATAAAATTATCTAGTTTGTCCTCTGTTTCCTTGAGTATATTAACCAGTTATCTTATAGTCCGTTTTGATAACTCTATTCTGTATTCTGTATGTCCGTTTCTATCATATATTCCTTAAGCTTGGTATGTGTTCTTATCCCTGTGTCTGTCTAGTAATTTTTATTTTATTTCACACATTGTTTTTAAAAAATTATGGAGATAATTTGAGAGTCTTGAAGGTGTCTTCCTCCAGATACCACTTAATGTTACTTCTGGCAGGCAATTCATCTAAGACTATGTTACTCTAATGCAATAAGGCTTGAGTTGATTGGAAACTGAATTTCAGTACTTGTATAATGATCTATTTTTTGTTGACCCTTCTACTAGTTTAATCCCAGTTTTAGCCCTTTAGCACCCCAACTGAAATTCTAGGGCTATTTCCTGGTCATATCCACGTGGATGGGTCCTGAATTCTAATATTTATCTCCTGTATCTTATGAAGCCGCCGAAAGTTCTTGGTTTCTTCAGCTCTCAGCATCCACTTGCAAATAAGTAGGCCATTAGTGGAATACCTGCTCCAATGTTGGGCTCACCTGTTTTCACTTTTCTTTTTTCCCTCAGGTCTTAGCTGTTTTTATAGCTCTCTGATTCCTTCAAATGGGTAATTATAATTGTCTTATCTAGCTTTTCTAGTTTTGTTCTGTTGAAGAGTTGGTCTGATCAAGTTAAACTGCTGTAAACAGAAATAGATGTTTCCAAATGTATTGATTTTTATTGTTTCCTGGAATATAAGTTCTACAATCATTGGTACTTTATTTTCTTTATATCTCAGGCGGTTAGAAAAGTGCCTGACATTTTAGTAGTAGCTCAGTAAATATTTATTTGTTGTTTGTTTTTATAGTTGAGCACTGGACAGTCTTAACTCCTGAGCTGACTCTGTCTGCAACTCAGTGGCCATGGGACTATTACATATGAGTGAGTGGTAAAGGTTTGGGACCTGCTAGATTGTTATTCCAGAACAGGGAAAGATTACTTCACTGAATAAATTTTAAAAGGGTTACTGAGACAGAGAAATATAATTGTGTTTTTTTATTTCTAAAATATATTTTGTTAAAGTCAATGTATGAGCTACAAATGAATGACTAAATCAATTTTTAAAAAAATGTTTCTTGAAGGGAAGGAAGGACAATGGTTAGTAAAGATAATGCTTTCAGAGTATTACTTGTTGCTAACATGACTAGGTCTATACACATTATCTTCTTATAGAACCCTTACTGCTAACATACTGCTCTCTCCCAGATTATCACGTATTCACCTTTGACAGATCCCTTTGCCACAGTCTTCTGTTTGGTTTCTACCCAGATTTATATTCCTGGCACTGGAACCTTGCCCTTAAGTCTACTTATGAGTTGTACTGTCAATCACCAACCAACACTGTATGTTTCTCTTAATGCGTTTAAAAAGAAGCTACCTTATAACAATAAAAAGTCTCAATCAGCAGAAGTGAATCTAGATTAGAGGAAAAAAGTACACTTTCTCCTTCCTTATTACAAATTAACTGCTAAATATGAAAAGAGTATGATATATTATTTACAAAAATGCTCCCTAGAATTTGTCTGTTTTCTGTATGCATTCCTTTCATGATGTCCATCAACGCTTTCCATCAAGAGGTGAAGTTTGTTACTATAGCCCTTGAATCTAAACTGAGCTATTTGACTTGCCTTGGCTAATAGTATATTCGAAAACAGGGCACAGTCAGAAACTTTAGAAGTTCTTGTGCATTGGAATTGCCCTACATTGCTACTTTTGAAACAAGAACATTCTTTTTTTGGAAAAACTTGGGTTAACCTGCTAAATGCTGGAGACATATGGTCCAGTCATCATCTTTACCCCAACCAACTTCCCAATGTGTAAGTGAGGCCATGTGGAACCAACTAGACCTCAGTCAACCCACTGTCAAAAGAATCACCAAACTGAGCCCAACTTAGATTGCTAACCCATAGAATCAGAAGCTACTAAATTTTAGGGTAGTTTGTTACATAGCAAAAATTAAGTGATCCAGAGAGAATCATGACCATCATTATTAATTATTTTCATGGACCGTTTTTATGTTTTTGTCAGTTGAGTATGTCTGCATTCTACATTTGTTTGCATATTATAGTAGTATTCATTACTGTGCATGAGATTAAAGATATATAATTACTTAAAGCCTTTATTTAATACTATTGGTTAGGCTGGAAGAGTGTTACATCCTAGTAGGATAAACATAATAGATGTTTTTCTTCCTGTGCTGTCTCAGAAGGTTAGTACCAAATTCAAAGTTTTTCTTGAAAATTTGTGAACAGATTTTATATTTTTAAATTGCTTTATCCAGTAGCCCTGATTCTACATAAATAAGTCTTCTGTCCGTGAAACAAATTTATTTATTCCTGGACAGCAAAAGTACCCTTTTATATCAAGCACCTTAGAAACCATGGGAATTTTGGATTTCTGTAGCCAAGATGGATGAGCACTTATTAACTACAGGATGCTCAACTTTGTGAGTGGATTGACTTTATAATTTGTGAAGCTGTTTGTTCTTAACTCCTCTTATTAGATTGTATGCCATTAGAAGAATGATGAAGTTACATGTTCCATGTTCAATTCTAATAAGTACACAGTGAGTGGTAGCCATTCTTATATCACCAGTCTTAGGTATATACTAGAGCACCTTAGTCATTTATAGCAAAATAGATTCATAACTTGTACTACCAGTGCAAATGACTTGCCAGTGTCGGTATTAACAATACTTATTATAGTCAGAGAACCTCAGAAATGGCTGCCTACAACCAAGATATTGTTTGCATTCTACTGCTGCGTCCCTTTACTTTTATTGGGGTTGGATTGAGAAAGCGTTCTCATTTAGCAGTTGTTCTGGATCACAAGCAACATTCTGCTTCCATCCTGGAGAACATAGGATGATACTTTTCTGTTACTTTTAACACTTGTTAAATGCATGTGCAAAAATACTGAAAATTAAAGCTTGAAAGGAAAAATGAAGAATGGAGGAAAAGAAGAAGTAAAAGAAAGAAGAGAGCAATGGAAGGGGAGTGAGTGAGGGAAAAGTGGGCATGTAATCTGCCTATCTAGGAAAATTAGCCTTGACATAATTGCATATATGAGATAAAGAGCAGAGTCTAAAGTTGTGGCTGACTTTTTAACAACTGGTCAGAAAACTTCATGGATGTTTCCTTTACTCTGAGAACAATTCAGTTCTAGAAACACATAACTGATATAGCGTCAGAAAACTGTCTTAAACACATTTATTTTGTGGTGGTGCATCATTTTTTTTTATACTTTCGTACTTGTACATTATAATGTTGAGCTTTGTACCACAATGATTATTACAACTTCGTTATTTACTCATAGTGAGTTCTGAAACTATATGAATATTTTCTGTTAAACAGCTAAGCTTGAGGACATCCAAGAATGCAAACATCCTCTATAAGATCTTATGTTTATTTTACAAGTACATTAGCTGTAAGCAGGATAATAGCTATAATGTCTAAGGAATTAAGACTGGACAGTAGTGATTTGTTATAGGCTTTTGCTGCAGTATGAAGATTTTTGTAGTTGAAGATAATTTGTGAATCCTAAAAGGACTGTAGAAAATGCATAAGCCAAAAATTATACTTACATTAAAAAAATAGCAAAACTGCCCAAGTACAGTATGGAGGAAGTAGGCTTAGCAGCAGTGTACATGAAAAAGACTAAAGGGATTTAGGCAGTGTAAGTCAACAGTGTCAAATAAATTCTAAAACTAATTTCATCTTGAGCTCTATTAATATAACTAAAACAAGGGGAGCAAGAATTTACTTTATTCTTGCTGATCATCGTGGAATTCAAATCTAGGGACATAGGCAGACTGGAACACATTCAGAAAAGAGCAGCCAGCGTGGAGAAGATTTTTTTTTTACAGGGTATGTCTAAAGAAACAAAATATACATGGTGATGTGGTTTGGCTCTGTGTCCCCATCCAAATCTCACCTCAAATTGTAATCTCCATAATCTCCATTTGGCAAGGGCAGGACCAGGTGAAGGAATCCGGTCTTGTAGGTGGTTTTCCCCATGCTGTTCTGGTGATAGTGAGTGAGCTCTCACAAGATCTGATGGTTTTATAAGCATCTGGCATTTCCCTGGCTTATACTCACTCCATCCTCCCTCCCACCCTGTGAAGAAGGTGCCTGCTTCCCCTTTGTCTTCCACCATAATTATAAATTTCTTTACAATCAGGAGAACTGTGAGTCAACTAAATCTCTTTCCTTTATAAATTACCCAGGCTTGAGCAGTTCTTTATAGCAGTATGAGAATGGACATGGTTTAAAGCAAGCTTGTCCAACCCACAGCCCAAGGGTCACATGCAGCCTAGGACAGCTTTGAATGTGGCCCAACACAAATTTATAAACTTTCATAACACATTATGAGATTTTTTGTGATTTTTTTTTAGCTCGTGAGTTATCCTTAGTCTTAGTGTATTGTATATGTGACCCAAGACAATTCTTCGTCTTCCAGTGGCCCAGGGAAGCCAAAAGATTGTACGCCCCTGGTTTGGAGTAAAGAAGACTTAAAGAACATGATAGCTATAGTACTTAGCATGTTTTCAATTACAAGTAAAATAATAACCCATCAAACTGTTTTCAGCAACAAAGATAATTTATGGGTTCTTATAACTTAAAACTTCAAGAGTATGTTGTATTTTAGGTGAGGCTCAATTCAGTGGCTTGGTTAATCTTTCTCTCTACTTTGCTTTCTATAATGTTGGCCAAAATTGGCTGCCACTCTCTCCTTCTTTGGGACAATTTAGCTGCTGGTTTACTCGCAGTCATCAGAGCTATGTGCTGCTTCTTTCATATCAAGCAAGTGTTAGAAAAACCTTCTTTCCCCAGTAGCTTGCTGGAAAAAAGAAGAATCTTCTTTCCCCTGACCCCAGGAAGTATCTCTTGTATCTCACTGGCTAGAGTTGTGACTTTTGCCAATTTCTGAACCAATTATAGTGGGCCATTCGGATAATGTACACAAAGTAGTGTAGCTAATCAAAAATCTACCTCTTGAGCAGAGATATTGTATCTGTTAGACTACTAGGAGAAACAGAATCAATAGGAAGTAGATAAATGCATATATATCACATATATATATATATGATATCTTATTACATGAAGAAATTTATTTCAAGGAGTTGACTCACCTGATTGCGGAGTCTGACATATGTGAAATCTGTAGGACAGTCCAGTAGGCTGGAAACTATCTGGTAGAAGCTGATGTCGTGGTCTTGAGGCAGAATTTTCTTCTTCCTCTGGGAAACTTCAGGGCTTTCAGCTGATTGGATGAGGCATATCTACATTATTAAGGATAATTGCCTTTAATTAAAGTCAGCTGATTGTAGATATTACAAATATTTACAAAATACACATAAATTAGGGTCTGATTAAATAACTGGGCATGAAAGCTTAGCCAAGTTGATGTATAAACTATCATGGATATGATCAATCTTTCCCAAAATATTTAACTGAAATTATGAGTTCCTTTTGGAATTGACAGATTGGAAACTAAGGTAGCCAACAAATATCCTTTACAGTAGCTAACAGTACATGTATGAACAGCTGCTCTGGGAAATAGGTTTTCAACTTGTTTGACATAGGGGAATACTAGGGACAAAAGTTATAGAAGTAGTGATAAAATAGCTATCAAGTAAAAAAGAACTGTTTAACAAAACAGTAGTGAGTTCCTGTTACTGAAAATGTTCAAATGTGAACTAAGGACTGTGGTGTAACACCCCAGATTAAGGCCCAGTTATTATGTGTTCCTTAACTTTTGGGGAAAGTACTGTTTTACTTAAGTGGAGTTCACTAGAAAACAGGCATAATTTTATTTTACTCTTATATTAATATCAAATAGTACCTGAGATATTATGTCTGCCAGGATTCTCCAGAACAAGTAGTATGTACGCACACACACACTATGTATATATGTGTTTGTGCATATATATGTACTCTCCACATTTTATATGTGTGCGCATATATATATACACACACACACACCTATATGTGTATATATATGTGTAAACATATATGTGTGTGTGTGTATATATATATAGAGAGAGAGACAATGCGTGTGTGTGTGTGTGTGTGTGTATGTGTGTGTATAAGGCATTTTATTTGTAAATATGTATTACATGTCTAGAAAAAGAATCCCAGGATTTTCCTCTGTGTGTTTTCTTCTTGCTTCATCATGGTCCATGAGGCCAGCTGAGGTTGTCATTACAATGGAACCAAACTGGCAGGATGGAAGCAGATTATTCTGCCATTTTTCTAGATCTTTGAGTTGTACATCAAATCTGTGGCTGATCACTCCACACTTGTTTAGTGATGAGAGATCACCTCACACTTGTTTAGCCTGCCTGTGAGGTTCACAACAATTTTCCCAGCATTATGATCATCAGTGATTTCAAATTCGCCAATGTAATCATGCTTCATCATCACAGTGAGAAACCGGACAATAACTTTGGAACTCAGCCTAATAAGAACCTGGTGTTTGCCTCTCTGTCTGGCATTGTTGATGCTCTTGAGAGCATCAGCCAGGACACCCATGTGCACCATTGTGGTGGTGTGGAAGGAGCTATAATTTATGTTTTTAGTATATATAAAGAAATTAATTTTTCCTCAAATAGCCTAGCCACGAGTTCCTCTCCCCACTATATTCTTGCAGATAAAGTTACCTAGCCAAACAACCCTTTCTATCAAAGGGATCAGGCATAATTTTTGCTTATCCCTCATTAGCAGGTTCAATTCCTGCCAGCTCAAGGGATTATCCAAACAAACCAATCACATTCTTCTGGGAACTAGGGGGCAACCCAACCTCTTAAAATCTGCTTCTCACAGCCCCTGGTTTTCCACTCTCTTCCTGAGTGCAACCCCTATGTGACCCTGTATGGCAAGTAATGGCTTCTTCCCTTTGGCTGGGAGGGGAATATATGTGATTAATAAACTTTTGACTCAGAAGACTTGCATGCAGCCAACAAACCGTATGGAAAAAAACTCAACACCACTGATCATTAGAGAAATGCAAATCAAAACCACAAATGAGATACCACCGCACACCATTCAGAATGGCTATTATTTAAAAGTCAAAGAATAACAGATGCTGGCGAGGTTGCAGAGAAAAAGGAATGCTTATACACTGTTAGTGGAAGTGTAAATTAGTTCAACTATTGTGGAAGACAGTGTAATGATTCCTCAAAGACCTAAAGTCAGAAATACCATTCAACCCAGCAATCCCACCACTGGTATATACCCAAAGAAGTGTAAATTGTTGTATTATAAAGACACATGTGCACGTATGTTCATTGCAGCATTATTCACAATAACAAAAACATGGAATCGACCTAAATGTCCATCAGTGGTAGACTGGATAAAGAAATGTGGTACATCTACACCATGCAATACTAAGCAGCCATAAAACAGAATGAGAACATGTCCTTTGCAGGAACATGGATGGAGCTGTAGGCCATTATCCTTAGCAAACTAACGCAGGAACAGAAAACCAAATACCACATGCTCGTGGTTTTAAGTGAGAACTAAATGATGAACACACATGGACACATAGAGGGGAACAACACACACTGGGGCCTGCCAGAGTGGAGAGGGTGGGAGGAAGGAGAGGATCAGGAAAAATAATTAATGGATACTAGGCTTAATACCTGGATAATGAAATAACCTGTACAACAAACCCCCATGATACAAGTTTACCTATATAACAAAACTGCACATATACCCCGAACTTAAAAGTTAAATAAAATTAAAAAAATAAATAAAATAAAACAAACTTTTGTTTCTTCTGGCCAGTGTTGGGTCAAATGAAATCTTGTGTTTGCCCATCTTCACAGACTTAGAATTGGAAGCCCTCTCTCACCAATGGTATATACAGGAGGTAGTTAAAACAATGACTTTCCTTTCTGTCCACTCACCTAGCAGTGATGTTGGATTTGGGAAAAATTCAAATATCAGTTATGTGATAGTAATAATTGACTTGTGAGTTGCCTTTCAATAGCAATATTCTGTTATTTCTGTGTTTCCAGTGCTAGTATTAGCATTTTTATTTTTCAAATAAGAACAGGGCAATTTGTTCATCATTCTGTTAGTGGCACCCATCAGAGTATTTTGTAAACTGTTTGTACGTCTTTTCCTCTCAGCTCAAAGCACAGAAAGTCATGCTTTATTAATCTTTATGTACACTCCAAATAACATCATGCCTGACCCATAGCAGATATTCAATTACTTTCTCCATCGGAATTTTATTAAAAAATTACTATTGAGCTGTGAAGTTCACCTTAAACAACATACATATAAGTAAATATCATCAATGTAAATTATCCAACACTGTTGAAATCCAAACTCACTCTACACACCTTTAGACAGAAGGAATGACGTCTTGAGAGTATTGCCCAATTTTCTCTTCTCATTCACCTTCCAAAATGCATGCTAGTTGCCTTAAGGCTTCTAAAGAACCCTGAAGGCAGCATCTCACTTTGTGTAGGAAGAATTAGTATAGCTGCGAGGTGATCCCAACTCCTGCCTGTCTGTTGGTTCTGAATGCTCCATTCACTTCAGAATCCCTGCTGAGAGATAATCCCTTCTGCAAGAAGGCATTTATTTTAGTCACAGTTTCATTCCTCAAGTTTATAGCTGCATAGCACCATATTCTAAATTATAGGAAAAACATGGAGAAAGCTAAAATGATTGGTTTGAACATATTTGACATCTTTTTTATGATTTATATTATATTATTTACTGTATTTAAATTGGCTTACTTGTTATTTTTTTGATAGAATGACATATGCTTCTTTCTCTACCCATAGATGTAAGAATTTTTTAAGAAAATATGAAAGACCTGGTTTGACAAAGGAATTTTTCTAACTTATGAATATATTGTATCCCTTCACAAAGATACACAATAAATTGTGTTTATCAGCAGTAATAAAATTCCATTAAACTAGCTCTGGTGTTTGAGACCGAAGATGTATAGTTTCCATATCCATGTCTTTATACAACACTAAGCACTCGGTAAATATATATTAGTTAAATAACGTAATAATAGAATGTGCTCCTTTCCATTGATCATAGACTTTAGAAAGACTTTTATCTAACAGAAGTGTTTTCTCTATCTCCTGGGTTTACTCACAGTAAACAAATCCGAGCTGTGCTGGGCCAGTTCAGCCAGGCAGAAGCCTTATTAACGAAAGCTGGGGTGCAGCCAGGAACTTTTGATGGAGTTCTTATGGATCTTGGGTGTTCCTCCATGCAACTTGATACTCCTGAAAGAGGTTTTTCCCTTCGGAAAGATGGCCCCTTGGACATGAGAATGGATGGTGGCAGGTGAGTATTCATAAAGCACTTCTCACAACAATAAATCAATTTGTCAAAAACACTCTGAATTTATTTTTTTTAAGACTACAGAATTTCCATTACATGCCTACACCTAAAACTACCAATACATAATAAACCAGTTTGTTTGATACTCATTATACACATCAGTATTTCTCTGGATTTAGGATTTTTAAAGAAAAACAATTACTGCCTTTACACAAAATAGTGAAGAGTATAACTTTCATACTGATTATCTTTTTTACTTATACAATATGGGTTTTAGAGTGTTAACCAATGTCAGTAAATATCATGATACTGCAATAACTATTTCATTTTTATTCATGCCCAACTATGCCTCTTGTGAGAAGCAAAAAGAACTATATATATTTAAGGCATCCTCTTTTAGAATACAAAAAAAAAAAAAAAAGGCAAGATCTTAGAGTCAGTAAGTGTGTTTTGTCCTGTCTTATACAATCACATTGAACCTTCTCCAGAAAAACTGTAATTTATGATATGATATCAAACACAGTACTATAATAAGATATCCTCTATACTTCCTCTTCCTGGAAATACCAACATTTATTCTCCGTTATTCAAATAGATTAAATAACACAAAAACAATCATATTCTAGGAAAGTATAGAAAAAATTATTTTCTTTCTTTCTTTCTTTCTTTCTTTCTTTTTTTTGAGACAGAGTCTCATTCTGTCACCCAGGCTGGAGTGCAGTGGCATGATCTCAACTCACTGCAACCTCCACCTCCCGAGTTTAAGCCATTCTCATGCCTCAGCCTTCTGAGTAGCTGGGATTACAGACATGTACCACTATGCCTGGCTAATTGTTTTTGTATTAGTAGAGACGAATTTTCATCATATTGTCCAGGCTGGTCTCGAACTCCTGACTTCATGTGATCCACCTGCCTCAGCCTCCCAAAGTGCTGGGATTATAGGCATGAGCCACCATTACCGGCCAACAATTTCTTTATATTAATTGTCTAAATTAATGTTAAAAGCTTAGATTAGGACCTGTGTCTATTCTCAATACTGACCTAGGGAATGGACAGCCTATACCTGTAAAACTTAACTGTGGTTTTTCTCTCTCATATCATGCCCCACCACAAACTGCTTTGTTTTGTGGCAATTATTCACATATAGCCTTTTCCCCTATGTTGTGATACAACCTGTTAACTTGGCTTGTGACCTATATTTGTTGGGACTCTGTTGTTCCTAAATGTTATACCTTCTTTTGCACATGTTGTTGGCATTCACAGAATGAAGAATGTAATGATAAAAGAAAATAATAAAAATACTTTTAAAACAACTAACTAATAGTAAAAGTGAAATATAGTCTCATGTGTGGAGATGGAGGTGGTTGTGCAGAGGTAATAAAACATCAAGCCAATTTCTGAAATACAATGAACCAAACTTCTAGTTACTAGTAGTAAATCCCATATTGTTAATTTAAAGACTTATCAGCAAATTGTAGTTTGTGAATCAGGGTCCCTGTGGTTTTCCCAAGAGCCTGAAAATAACGTTGACACTGAGAATTAAACTCTTAAATTAATACCTAATGGATGAAATTAGAATTGAGTAAATATATCTTAAAATGTTGAATGGCTTTCGGGTAGATGGTATAGACTGTAACTTAATCAAAGATTTTAACAGCTCTGAAGAAAGTATTTAACATTTGAAAAGGGGGAGTTGATTCACATGAATTCATTGAAGAAGAAAAGTCATAGATTCAAACACGTGCAATGCTAATCCAAGTGGTATATGTTTGCCTTGGCTAATCCAGGCCAAAAAAATATGGCCTGTTAGTTCCTGAAGGGAGATTATCCCTGTGATGAAGACGGATGCAAGAGGCTTCCTTAACCAGTTGTCATTTAACACTGGAGTCTTAAAAAACATAATTTATTCTTTGCTGATTCTAATTTCAACAGCAGCTTTCAGATTATAGTAAGGTTTCTCATGTAGAAGCCATAGAAAGAAATTCATAGCTTCAAGAATTTGAGAGTCTAGTTCTGTTGGCAGTTATAGTCTTCACTAGAAGGTAATTAATTATCACTTGTGTTTATATTTTCTTTCTAAGTTTAGTCACTGTAAGTCAGTGAACTCTGGAGGACTGACAAGATCAAATCTATTTGTTGGGGGGCAGCTCTTGGATCTTGACTCATTTACCACATGAATGCCTATTCTGAAGCTGCCTAGCAGCCTGCCAAACCTTCCAGTGTTGCACCTTTTGCACTGTAGCACTATGGAAACTTCTACACCATCAATCATTGTTAATATAAGAGTAAAATAAAATTATGTGTATTGTCCAATTAGTTGTTTAAAGTAAAATTATGTGTATGGAACAAAATGCTTTTTAATTTTCTTATTTAAAGATAGAAAAATATCATTAAAAACTGCTAAGTACATCTATACTCATCATAAAATTCTCTTGGTAAAGCTGTACTGTATCCCATGGATAAATTTCTAAATTTCACGTCATTAACACAGCTCATTCAGATGCTCACTGGTTTAAGCAGTTGAATTCACAAATAGGTCAGGTTTAGCAGGGATTTTGTCATTTAAGCCACAAATTATGCTTTGCAAATTTATGAATGGGGAAGATCTAAAGGACAGTGGCATGCATTGAGCATCTTTTATATTGTAGGCATTATATTTCTGTTTTGCAATTGCATGCACCAATAATTATCCAAACCGTTCTGTGAGTTAAGAATTGTTACTTTCATTTCACAGGTTAAAAATTGAGGCTCTAATAGGTTAAAAATCTTACTCAATATGAGTAAAAAGACCAGGATTCTAATCCAGATCAATTGAACTCCAAAAAACAGATCTTCATCCTGAAAGCTGAAGAAGCAAAGCCTACTGAGATAGAAATAGGGCTACCTTATAAGACGTTCATTGTTCTGTGAGTTTAATGGCAGACTGACATAAAAACAATTATTGTAAGCTATTCGGGAGGCTGAGGCAGGAGAATCGCTTGAACCCAGGAAGCGGAGGTTGCAATGAGCCAAGATCCACCATTGCACTCCAGCCTGAGCAACAAGAGTGAAACTCCGTCTCAAAAAAAAAAAAAAAAAAAAAAAAAAAAAAAAAAAAAAATCTGAAAAGCGAGCTATGGATGAAAAAAAGAGACAAAGAGACATCAGAAGAGATGAAAGTCATGACAAATCTAGGGACAAGCCAAAGACAGCAAAAAGATTTTCTCCTGGAGGCACTAGGCATGTTAACAATGTATATTTTAGTATTTTTAAGGAGAGTTTCAGGTGTTTCTTGGCAGCCCCACTCTGGTTGGACCCTCAGTTCTTAAAGCTACCATACCGTTGTTACTTACAGATCCTCACAGTATGTTACCAACAATCAATCCAACATATTAACTGTAAGAGCAGTAACTGCACCATTAGCAAAGCTATTTTTCTAATATGTAAGGTCACAATTAGCTCATCACTTAGAATTCTTTGGCCCATTTCCCTAAGGTAAACAGGAATGGTCTGAACAGAGTAAATGCTGTGTCTGACTATAATTTATTCTATTTGACCAGAGGTTGGTAATTTTTATTCCTCCTCCACCTAAAATTACTATCTAGGCTTGTTCAATACTGCTTATTGATTACCTGGTTTTGTCATATTGTGACCTTTGTTATGGATGAATGACCAAATATTGTTAAACATTTGAATAATATGCATTATTGCCATTAAGGTTGTATGAGTTTTTGTGAGGGAAACTGACCAGCAGTATCTTTTTTTTAAATAGATTTTCTAAGTTTAATTTGTGTCTTCACAGGTAATCAGATATTTTACAGCCTCAGATTTAGTCAAGTTATTGAGATTTAGCCTTGTTTAAATATCATCTGCAAACCTTCTATCTTCTATACTGAAAAAAACATTCAAGCAGTAATTTAAATTTTGAACAACTTAAATTTAACCATTTTTCAGTGTTTTAGTTCAAGAAAAATACACAGGAACAATAAACATTTCTTTGTGAATTATAAGTTTAAGGTTATTATAATATTTTAACTTCCTGCTGCCTTGACCTTGATGAATGTTACAAACCATCACCATTTGCCATAATGATGGGTATTTGAAATAGAAAGTCTATTTCATTTGTTTAGTGTTTCAGTCTCTGACTTTAAAACCTCAGTTCTCCTAGACTATGTGTATATGTCTGACTTTATGTCTCAGTACTCTGAAGTTTCACCTCTTGTCAATGAAAACTGACGTCAGTGAACTAATTGGCTCTTCTTGTGCGTAGGTACCCTGACATGCCCACTGCTGCTGATGTTGTGAATGCTTTAGATCAACCGGCACTTGCATCTATCCTAAGAACATATGGGGAGGAGAAGCATGCCAGGAAAATCGCTTCAGCAATTGTTCAGGCACGCAGCATCTACCCCATCACCAGAACCCAGCAGCTTGCCAGCATCGTTGCAGGTAGCCTCATTAGTTCTCGACAGTGTCTAAGAGAAAAAATTATATTTACGTGTGTGCATGTGTTTGTGTGCTTGCACTCATGCACATGTGTGTGTGCATTAATCCCCCAAACTCCCAGAGGGGTTCATTTGTACTTGAAATCATGCAGGATAGAATCTTGCCTGTCTTTCTTTAATATCAGCTTTCTTTTGCTTGTGCAAGCTTCTCCCCTTCAAAACCTCTCCCCCAAATACAATTTTTAAAAAAGTATACTGTAGTTTACTAATTTGTATAATAGTAGATTTTTATTTTACACAAGATAATTTATCATTTGTGCCTACCAAGGTGAAACATGAAATGATGAGTGAAAGGATTTCTTGATCCATCACAATGGTTGATAAGCACCCTGTATAAGATCTGACATTACTTCTCTTAGTTTCACATTTCTGCATTTTAATATTGTGGGCAAAAGGAGAATTGCGTTCCCCAAATGCTAAAATAAAATCCAGTGACTCATATATCTATTCCAAACAACCAACTAACAAAGGGTATATGATGTATAGGTTATTCCACTTTGTGAATGCTAACTAAATCAGCCTGAGGGGCTTATTGAAACATTTCATCTTTTCTGCTATTTCGCTATTCACCACCATAAACCTCTTGAACCTAACTCTAGCTAGGAGGCGCTTTATTATAGCCTTTCTGTTTGAAGCCAAAGTTGTTTCACAGCTGTGTTCCATGATGAAAGTTTTCCAAGGC
Source organism: Macaca fascicularis (assembly GCF_037993035.2). NCBI lineage: Eukaryota > Metazoa > Chordata > Mammalia > Primates > Cercopithecidae > Macaca > Macaca fascicularis. The sequence goes on along the minus strand of NC_088388.1, from coordinate 37,289,824 downwards.
AAAAATATAACTCCTGCAGTTATTTAACAGAATTCCAATGATAAATTCTTCATCTTGTTGGACTGTCTGAAACCCTGTATCATTTTTATTTACCAAATGTATTAAGATTTGTTTCCAGTGATTCCTATTAAATTACTTAAGTAAATTTTAAGAAGTTTTTTAAAAAGGAATATTTGTGTAACTTATAAATAGAACCTGATATTGGCTGTCTCTTTCTTAATATTATCCATAGTTTAAAAAGTAAAACTTAATTATAAATTCATTTAGATCTTTAGTATTTACAGATCATGTAGCAATTGTTTTATGATATAATTAAATAAGACTATATTCTACCTAGTTATCATAATGAAATATAAAGAGCTGTCTAGCCTTTAATTTTTTAAGCCACATATCTCAGGGCCCTTCGAACTTACTATTGAGATTTCTTTATGCAAGTTTAAGAGGAGAATTCTTGTGGTTATATGAACATAAAATATTTCATTTCTTCCCCCCTGAAAGAGTTTATACCAGCATGCTGATATTAAATTCATCTTCTGTCTGGTGTTCCTTTAACCACTCCGTACTCACTATTATGTCTCCACCGTATCCTTTCTGTAATTCTTTACCTACGTATTATTTTCTGTCTCCTGTACTGGAAAGAAAAGCAGTGAGAAGTGATACTTTTTATTTATAAGCAAATCTAAAATTCATGCTAAAAATGAGGGGTTGGGGCTGGAGAGCATCCTAGAAATTATCTAGTCAGAAAACCTCTTCTAATTAATAAGGAAACTGAGGCTCAGGGAGTAGTTTGCAATAGTAATCTAGAATTTGGAAGCTCATGAATTTGAGGCATAACTGGGAATCTTCCTTCAAGCTACCTTTTCTGTCTGTGCATCCTACCTTGTAAACTTGCAGAAATAACCCTTTGGCATTAAGTAGAAATTATGTGAAGGTGCACAATAGGAACAATGTAAGTACTTTCAGAAAGATTATGATATGAAAAGCATATTAGAGCTATGAGAAATGATACAGTAAAAGTGAAAATACTCATATATGGTAAATAAAACCTCATTTTAGTGAGTGCCATTAAAACACTGAGTTATCTGGAACTAGTCCATTTTTATATCATAAATATCAGTCTGTAATAATACAACTTTGTTAATGATAATATGATTTTTTTGGAAAAGGGAAAAACAAAAATGTGTTTTCATTTTGTGCTCATTTATTCAAAAAATATTTTGAGAGTGGCTGATTTATACTAGGCACTATCCTAAACACTAAAGTTAAAGTAGGAGCTAATCAGATATAACCTCTGTGTTTACAAAGTTTATAGACTAATAGAATATACAGTCAGGGAACTGAATGAAAACATCATGTAATAACCTGTACTTACAGTGAAAATTCTCTTTCCTATTTATTGTAATGAAGAGTTGTGATAGTATGGTCAATAGAAAATTTGATAAAAGCAGAGATTTACTTGAGGTCAAGAATTCCAGACCAGAAGATGGCCGAATAGGAGCAGCTCCAGTCTCCAACTCCCAGCGCGAGCGACACAGAAGACCGGTGATTTCTGCATTTTCAACTGAGGTACTGGGTTCATCTCACTGGGGAGTGCCGGACCATCGGTGCTGGTCCGCTGCTGCAGCCCGACCAGCAAGAGCTAAAGCACGGCGAGGCATTGCCTCACCTGGGAAGCGCAAGGGGGAAGGGAATCCCTTTTCCTAGCCAGGGGAACTGAGACACACAACACCTGGAAAATCGGGTAACTCCCACCCCAATACTGCGCTTTAAGCAAACAGGCACACCAGGAGATCATATCCCACACCTGGCCGGGAGGGTCCCACACCCACGGAGCCTCCCTCATTGCTAGCACAGCAGTCTGTGATCTACCAGCAAGGCAGCAGCTAGGCTGGGGGAGGGGCGCCCGCCATTGCTGAGGCTTAAGTAGGTAAACAAAGCTGCTGGGAAGCTCGAACTGGGTGGAGCTCACAGCAGCTCAAGGAAACCTGCCTGTCTGTGTAGACTCCACCTCTGGGGACAGGGCAATAACAAACGCAGCCGAAACCTCTGCAGACGCAAACGACTCTGTCTGACAGCTTTGAAGAGAGCAGTGGATCTCCCAACACGGAGGTTGAGATCTGAGAAGGGACAGACTCCCTGCTCAAGTGGGTCCCTGACCCCTGAGTAGCCTAACTGGGAGACATCCCCCACTAGGGGCAGACCGACACCCCACACCTCACAGGGTGGAGTACACCCCTGAGAGGAAGCTTCCAAAGCAAGAATCAGACAGGTGCACTCGCTGTTCAGAAATCTTCTATCTTCTGCAGCCTCTGCTGCTGATACCCAGGCAAACAGGGTCTGGAGTGGACCTCAAGCAATCTCCAAAGGACCTACAGCTGAGGGTCCTGACTGTTAGAAGGAAAACTATCAAACAGGAAGGACACCTACACCAAAACCCCATCAGTACATCACCATCATCAAAGACCAGAGGCAGATAAAACCACAAAGATGGGGAAAAAGCAGGGCAGAAAAGCTGGAAATTCAAAAAATAAGAGCGCATCTCCCCCGGCAAAGGAGCACAGCTCATCGCCAGCAACGGATCAAAGCTGGACGGAGAATGACTTTGACGAGATGACAGAAGAAGGCTTCAGTCCATCAAATTTCTCAGAGCTAAAGGAGGAATTACATACCCAGCGCAAAGAAACTAAAAATCTTGAAAAAAAGGTGGAAGAATTGATGGCTAGAGTAATTAATGCAGAGAAGGTCATAAACAAAATGAAAGAGATGAAAACCATGACACGAGAAATACGTGACAAATGCACAAGCTTCAGTAACCGACTCGATCAACTGGAAGAAAGAGTATCTGCGATTGAGGATCAAATGAATGAAATGAAGCGAGAAGAGAAACCAAAAGAAAAAAGAAGAAAAAGAAATGAACAAAGCCTGCAAGAAGTATGGGATTATGTAAAAAGACCAAATCTACGTCTGATTGGGGTGCCTGAAAGTGAGGGGGAAAATGGAACCAAGTTGGAAAACACTCTTCAGGATATCATCCAGGAGAACTTCCCCAACCTAGTAGGGCAGGCCAACATTCAAATCCAGGAAATACAGAGAACGCCACAAAGATACTCCTCGAGAAGAGCAACTCCAAGACACATAATTGCCAGATTCACCAAAGTTGAAATGAAGGAAAAAATCTTAAGGGCAGCCAGAGAGAAAGGTCGGGTTCCCCACAAAGGGAAGCCCATCAGACTAACAGCAGATCTCTCGGCAGAAACTCTCTAAGCCAGAAGAGAGTGGGGGCCAATATTCAACATTCTTAAAGAAAAGAATTTTAAACCCAGAATTTCTTATCCAGCCAAACTAAGTTTCATAAGTGAAGGAGAAATAAAATCCTTTACAGATAAGCAAATGCTTAGAGATTTTGTCACCACCAGGCCTGCCTTACAAGAGACCCTAAAGGAAGCACTAAACATGGAAAGGAACAACCGGTACAAGACATTGCAAAAACATGCCAAAATGTAAAGACCATCGAGGCTAGGAAGAAACTGCATCAACTAACGAGCAAAATAAACAGTTAATATCATAATGGCAGGATCAAGTTCACACATAACAATCTTAACCTTAAATGTAAATGGACTAAATGCTCCAATTAAAAGACACAGACTGGCAAATTGGATAAAGAGTCAAGACCCATCAGTCTGCTGTATTCAGGAGACCCATCTCACACGCAGAGACATACATAGGCTCAAAATAAAGGGATGGAGGAAGATTTACCAAGCCAATGGAGAACAAAAAAAAAAGCAGGGGTTGCAATACTAGTCTCTGATAAAACAGACTTTAAACCATCAAAGATCGAAAGAGACAAAGAAGGCCATTACATAATGGTAAAGGGATCAATTCAACAGGAAGAGCTAACTATCCTAAATATATATGCACCCAATACAGGAGCACCCAGATTCATCAAGCAAGTCCTTAGAGACTTACAAACAGACTTAGACTCCCATACAATAATAATGGGAGACTTCAACACTCCACTGTCAACATTAGACAGATCAACGAGACAGAAAGTTAACAAGGATATCCAGGAATTGAACTCATCTCTGCAGCAAGCAGACCTAATAGACATCTATAGAACTCTCCACCCCAAATCAACAGAATATACATTCTTCTCAGCACCACATCATACTTACTCCAAAATCGACCACATAATTGGAAGTAAAGCACTCCTCAGCAAATGTACAAGAACAGAAATTATAACAAACTGTCTCTCAGACCACAGTGCAATCAAACTAGAACTCAGGACTAAGAAACTCAATCAAAACCGCTCAACTACATGGAAACTGAACAACCTGCTCCTGAATGACTACTGGGTACATAACGAAATGAAGGCAGAAATAAAGATGTTCTTTGAAACCAATGAGAACAAAGATACAACATACCAGAATCTCTGGGACACATTTAAAGCAGTGTGTAGAGGGAAATTTATAGCACTAAATGCCCACAAGTGAAGCAGGAAAGATCTAAAATTGACACTCTAACATCGCAATTAAAAGAACTAGAGAAGCAAGAACAAACACATTCGAAAGCTAGCAGAAGGCTAGAAATAACTAAGATCAGAGCAGAACTGAAGGAGATAGAGACACAAAAAACTCTCCAAAAAATCAATGAATCCAGGAGTTGGTTTTTTGAAAAGATCAACAAAATTGACAGATCACTAGCAAGACTAATAAAGAAGAAAAGAGAGAAGAATCAAATCGACGCAATAAAAAATGATAAAGGGGATATCACCACCGACCCCACAGAAATACAAACTACCATCAGAGAATACTATAAACACCTCTACGCAAATAAACTGGAAAATCTAGAAGAAATGGATAATTTCCTGGACACTTACACTCTTCCAAGACTAAACCAGGAAGAAGTTGAATCCCTGAATAGACCAATAGCAGGCTCTGAAATTGAGGCAATAATTAATAGCCTACCAGCCAAAAAAAGTCCAGGACCAGATGGATTCACAGCTGAATTCTACCAGAGGTACAAGGAGGAGCTGGTACCATTCCTTCTGAAACTATTCCAATCAATAGAAAAAGAGGGAATCCTCCCTAACTCATTTTATGAGGCCAACATCATCCTGATACCAAAGCCTGGCAGAGACACAACAAAAAAAGAGAAATTTAGACCAATATCCCTGATGAACATCGATGCAAAAATCCTCAATAAAATACTGGCAAACCGGATTCAGCAACACATCAAAAAGCTTATCCACCATGATCAAGTGGGCTTCATCCCTGGGATGCAAGGCTGGTTCAACATTCGCAAATCAATAAACATAATCCAGCATATAAACAGAACCAAAGACAAGAACCACATGATTATCTCAACAGATGCAGAAAAGGCTTTTGACAAAATTCAACAGCCCTTCATGCTAAAAACGCTCAATAAATTCGGTATTGATGAAACATACCTCAAAATAATAAGAGCTATTTATGACAAACCCACAGCCAATATCATACTGAATGGGCAAAAACTGGAAAAATTCCCTTTGAAAACTGGCACAAGACAGGGATGCCCTCTCTCACCACTCCTATTCAACATAGTGTTGGAAGTTCTGGCTAGGGCAATTAGGCAAGAGAAAGAAATCAAGGGTATTCAGTTAGGAAAAGAAGAAGTCAAACTGTCCCTGTTTGCAGATGACATGATTGTATATTTAGAAAACCCCATTGTCTCAGCCCAAAATCTCCTTAAGCTAATAAGCAACTTCAGCAGAGTCTCAGGATGCAAAATTAATGTGCAAAAATCACAAGCATTCTTATACACCAGTAACAGACAAACAGAGAGCCAAATCAGGAATGAACGTCCATTCACAATTGCTTCAAAGAGAATAAAATACCTAGGAATCCAACTTACAAGGGATGTAAAGGACCTCTTCAAGGAGAACTACAAACCACTGCTCAGTGAAATCAAAGAGGACACAAACAAATGGAAGAACATACCATGCTCATGGATAGGAAGAATCAATATCATGAAAATGGCCATACTGCCCAAGGTAATTTATAGATTCAATGCCATCCCCATCAAGCTACCAATGAGTTTCTTCACAGAATTGGAAAAAACTGCTTTAAAGTTCATATGGAACCAAAAAAGAGCCCGCATCTCCAAGACAATCCTAAGTCAAAAGAACAAAGCTGGAGGCATCACGCTACCTGACTTCAAACTATAGTACAAGGCTACAGTAACCAAAACAGCATGGTACTGGTACCAAAACAGAGATATAGACCAATGGAACAGAACAGAGTCCTCAGAAATAAGACCACACATCTACAGCCATCTGATCTTTGACAAACCTGAGAGAAACAAGAAATGGGGAAAGGATTCCCTATTTAATAAATGGTGCTGGGAAAATTGGCTAGCCATAAGTAGAAAGCTGAAACTGGATCCTTTCCTTACTCCTTATACGAAAATTAATTCAAGATGGATTAGAGACTTAAATGTTAGACCTAATATCATAAAAATCCTAGAGGAAAACCTAGGTAGTACCATTCAGGACATAGGCATGGGCAAAGACTTCATGTCTAAAACACCAAAAGCAACGGCAGCAAAAGCCAAAATTGACAAATGGGATCTCATTAAACTAAAGAGCTTCTGCACAGCAAAAGAAACTACCATCAGAGTGAACAGGCAACCTACAGAATGGGAGAACATTTTTGCAATCTACTCATCTGACAAAGGGCTAATATCCAGAACCTACAAAGAACTCAAACAAATTTACAAGAAAAAAAACAAACAACCCCATCAAAAAGTGGGCAAAGGATATGAACAGACATTTCTCAAAAGAAGACATTCATACAGCCAACAGACACATGAAAAAATGCTCATCATCACTGGCCATCAGAGAAATGCAAATCAAAACCACAATGAGATACCATCTCACACCAGTTAGAATGGCGATCATTCAAAAGTCAGGAAACAACAGGTGCTGGAGAGGATGTGGAGAAATAGGAACACTTTTACACTGTTGGTGGGATTGTAAACTAGTTCAACCATTATGGAAAACAGTATGGCGATTCCTCAAGGATCTAGAACTAGATGTACCATATGACGCAGCCATCCCATTACTGGGTATATACCCAAAGGATTATAAATTATGCTGCTATAAAGACACATGCACACGTATGTTTATTGCGGCACTATTCACAATAGCAAAGACTTGGAATCAACCCAAATGTCCATCAGTGACAGACTGGATTAAGAAAATGTGGCACATATACACCATGGAATACTATGCAGCCATCAAAAAGGATGAGTTTGTGTCCTTTGTAGGGACATGGATGCAGCTGGAAACCATCATTCTTAGCAAACTATCACAAGAACAGAAAACGAAACACCGCATGTTCTCACTCATAGGTGGGAACTGAACAATGAGATCACTTGGACTCAGGAAGGGGAACATCACACACCGGGGCCTATCATGGGGAGGGGGGAGGGGGGAGGGATTGCATTGGGAGTTATACCTGATGTAAATGACGAGTTGATGGGTGCAGCACACCAACATGGCACAAATATACATATGTAACAAACCTGCACGTTATGCACATGTACCCTACAACTTAAAGTATAATAATAATAATTTTTTTTAAAAAAAGCAGAGATTTATAGAACCTATACAAATCTACATATATTTGTATGCTTGGGTTTTAATTGCAGTTCCACAAAATTCATTCTTAACAAACCACACCCATGCCATATGTCCTGTAAGTTCTGGTTATAGTTTTAGTAAAATGAAGTAAGACTTGAAAGGCATTTGCAAATCCATCTGAATGAGAAGTTTTTCTAGATTTTCATGATTTCATTTTAGTCTTTTACAATTGCCTCTCTCATACCTAATTTGATTGAATTTTTTTAAGTGATTCACCTTTAACAAGAGTTTCCAAAGTTTCCAACTTAGTTTTCCTGGACACTGCAGCTGTCTTTCCTTTTGCATTCATATTTCCTCAGTTTATGTAATATGTAATTAAATTATGTAATGACAACAGTGAACATTCTGGGCTGTAAGTGCACAGCTCTTTTGATGGGACTAGAACTGTATAGAAGTACCAGAGAATCCAAAGAATAGAATCCAACCGTCACACAATTTGTTTAACAGCGAACAGGGTTAAATCTGTCAAGTCCAATAAATCAAGAGGTACTACATAAAGAAAATATGAGATGTAATTGGAAGGGCACGGGTTCCTGTATGGATTTCCTAGGGCTGCTGTTACTAAGTACTACAAACTTCATGCCTTAAAGCAACAGAAATTTATTCTTTTATAGTTTTGGAGATGTGAAGTCTGAAATCAAGATGTTAGAAGGGAGCTAGGGGAGAATCCTTCCTTACTATTCCTAGCATCTGGCAGTTGCCAGCAATCCTTGGTGTTCCTTGGCTTGTCACTGTTTCTGCCTCCATAGTCACTTGGCGTTCTCCCTGGGCATCTGTCTTTGTGCCCAGATTTCCCTCTTCTTATAAGGACACCAGTCATGTTGGATTTAGGGCCCACACTTGATCCAGTATATCCTCATCTTAACTTGAAATCATCTGCAAAGACCTTATTTCTAGGTCAGATCACATTTATAGGTTCTGGGTAGAAATGAATTGTGCTGGGTAGACATGAATTGTGGGGGACTCTATAAACCCAGTACAATTCCTAAGCAGTATCTTTGTTTAACAAATATGTATTTTGGCAAGCTATAATATGCAATGACTATATTTAAATGTGTTTTCTGATTCTGATAAATTGATACTAAATATGTTCAAAACTATCAAGCACTCTAGGAAATATGCAGCACAGTTCCTGACACATATTAAAATCCATTATCGATGGAAATATAAATCACTTTCTTTGCTTTCCAAAAACTAATAATTCTGTAGGACAAGGAAGAACAACACACTTGGAATCACACCCTCAGTGGGATCCTGTCAGTCACATGATTAAGTTGTAAATTGTAAAATCTAAAGTTTGGTGCCTTTTGCTGGTATAAATAACTACAGTTCCAGTACTCTTCCATATCATGGGAGTTCCAAAAGACAGGTTCAAGGCTCCAAGTTGGAACAGAGCACTTACAAGCATTGTGAATTACTTTGCAAATTATCAAAGCAGTAATTTATAAGCAACTTACAAGAGAATTCCAAAAACAACCTGTAGGATTTCACTGTTCTTACTACCACACATGTTCATACATATACTATTCAGAACTACCAGCCATGAATCTTAATAGAAATACTTAACACAAATGCAGTGTTAGATGCAGTGTTCCCTCCAAAAATGATTCATAAATAACAAATCCACATTTTACTAAGCATAATGTTTATTCTAGTGTTCTAGCTAAAGAGTTGGAGTTGTAAAATCTAAGAGTTGAAAATGGCCTAAGGGACTCATCTAATCCAGAACTAGATTCTTCATCACTTCTAATAAATGGTCATCTAGCTTTAGCCTCTTCATCTTCATCTCTCTTACTCCCCATTGTATTCCAGTGAAGACGAGCACATTTCAGCCTGAAGTTGCCAGTTGCATTCATATAATACAGGCCTAGAGACTTTAGAAAGGATAGATTTCCTAGAATAAAAGCATAACTCCTTTACATGGTTTGCAACTTCCTCCATGAACTGGCTCCTACCTGTCTTTTCATCTTCCCCTTTCCACATAATAGTCTTTGTTCCAGCCATATTGAACTTCTTGTAGTCTTACCAGCACACCATAGTCATTCACCTGCAGGCCTTGGATGTCCTTTTGCCTGGAATATTGACCTTCCTGTTCTCTCATCTCCTTGCCCTACCCCTACCCTTTTCTCTGGCTAATTTCAGCTCATCCTTTAGAGCTCAGTTGAAATGCCACTTCCTCACAAAGTTTTTTCCAACCCTACTCAGATTGGTTGAGATGGTCTCCTATGTGCTGCCATTGCACTGCATTACCTTGTCTGGCACTTATTATGCTATATCTTATTGCTTGCTTACTATTTAAATATTCCCTTAGATTTATATTGTGCAACACCAATGCCAACAGCCACATGTGGTTATAAAGCACTTGAAATGTAGTTACTCCATATTAAGAGGTTTCATGAATCTAAAATATGCACCAGATTTTGAAGACTTAGTTTGAAAAAAAAATTACAAAAATAATTTTATCTTCATTACATGTTGAAATGGTAATATTTTAGACATATTGGGTCAAATATGGTATTAAAATTAATATTTTGCTTTTTAAATGTGGCTATAGAAAGTTTTAAATAACATGAATTACATTACATCTTTATTGGACAATACTGTTCCAGACTATAAGCACCAAGATTATAAGCGCTGCTGTGACTTTTGTATTAATCACTGTGTCCTAGCATTTAGCCTCATGTTTAACACTTGAAAGGTATTTAGTAAATACATTTTTTAAGATTTTTTTATTAAAAACCTTTTTTTCAAGTGACAGTGTCACCTTCTGTCGCCCAGGATGGAGTGCAGTGGGCAATCATAGTTGAAGGCTACAGTGAGCTGTGAGGCTCAAGCTGCCCTCCTGAGTAGGTGGGACTACAGGTGCCCAACATCACAGCAGGCTAATTTTTTTAATTTTTATTTTTAGAAATAGGGTTTCCCTATGTTGCCTGTGCTTGTCTGGAACTCTTGGCTTCAAGTGATCCCCAACCCCCTGGCTCAACTTCCTGAGTAGCTGGGATTACAGGTGTAAGCAACTGTTCCTGGCAATACTTTTTCAATGTTAATTTATACAGTTAACAAAATGCACATTCAGTCAGAAAAGCCTTGCTTGTAGAATGTTTGGATTCAGTAAAATAACTTCAACATTAATTTTAAAAATTGATGTTCAGTCTTGTAGGTCATAAAAAGCAAATGTCCTCTTACATGGTTTGGCTCTGTGTCTTCATCCAAACCTCATCTTGTAGTTCCCATAATTTCCATGTGTTGTGGGAGGGACCCACTGGGAGATGACTGAATCATGGGGACAGGTATTTCCTGTGCTGTTCTCATGATAATGAATGGCTCTCAGGAGACCTGAGTCCCTAACACAAGCTCTCTTTGCCTGCTGCCATCCACATAAGGGTGACTTGCTCCTCCTTGCCTTCTACAGTGATTGTGAGGCCTCCTCAGCCATTTGGAACTGTAAGTCCAATTAAACCTCTTTCTTTTGTAAATTGCTCAGTCTTGGGTATGTCTTTTTCAGCAGCATGAAAATGACTACTACGTCTCCCACAACATTAACACTAACATATGCAGGTAAGTTAGGAAAACTCCATTGCCCTCTAGTACTTTATTCATCTTTGTAAGTTGAAATGATAGCAATTCCTATCTTATTCTTTAGGAATGCTGTGAAGAATAATAATGCTTTGATAGAAATTTTTATTAAAAATCATTCATATGATGAATGACACATAAAAAATTCTTGATCTCTTCAGGAGAAAGAAAATTTATGCACTTAATTTTGAAAAAATGGCCATGGTCTGGATTTTGCAGAATTGATGTATTTGACGTATTGATGTTTTGCATAGTGTTAAAAATGAGATGGATTCTAGACATCCCTTTGAATAAAGAAATATGGGTATTTTCCTCAAGAGGCTGGCTGCCCATATTTTATATTTGAGCTTTTTCATATTCTAGTGCTCTTTTCATTCTCCGGTTACATCAAGGAAATTACCAGTTAAATGCTAACTAGTTTAATGAAAACATCTTCGTTCCAGTCCTGGTTCTTCAACTTGCTGTTTGTGTAAACTTGTATAATTCTAGACCTCATCTTTCTCATCTTAAAATGGAGACAAATAATAGTTGTGATAATAATCATTATTTTTCTTTAATAAATATAACCATACCATTTATGTTTTGCTTAAACCAATGTTGAAATTCACTTGTAGTCTCAGAGCTCATGTTAAAAATCAAAGAAGTATACCAATCACTTTTCAGATCATTGAGCTTTAGATTAAATAAAAATGAAATAATTGATAAAATAGATAATTGATCTCTAAACAATCAAAAAGTGACAGAAGTCTTATAATATAATTATTTGAATGAGAGAAAAGAGGGGGAGACACTTTTTAGATATTTGTGACTTATATTGATTAATGTATAGATTGATTCCTTTCCCGAAACTTCTGTATAACCTTTATTCTGACTCATGAATTGGGTACATAGCCAGAGCTCAGTGAATGCTTGCTGAAAAATAAATCAATAAAAAGATGCGTACATTCGCAGCCAAAGTAAAAATGAAAATTCAAGGGAACAAATATATAAGTTCTTAGGTGTTATTGAGGATAAACTGTACTTTTTCCTTCACGTTGAAGAGGGAGACAACCTGAGCATCAAAGTCTTCAGTATAAATTAAAACAGCTTGAGGAATAGGTGATACTCTCCAGGATATGGAATCAAAAATTCTCAAGTTTTGTTTCTGGTTGTACCACTTACTTGTTCTGTGAACTTGAGTAAGTTCACTTATCTTCTCTGACCCTCAATTTCCTCATCTGGAAAATAGGAATAACAAATCTTGCTATGACTAATAAATGAGATGGCATATAGGAATGTTATCTGTGAAATTTAAAATGCAAATGTTCTTGTAAGCATTTTTTTTTTGCTCCTCTGTATTCAGAACTAAGGTAATGCAGACAGTAAAGGAATGCGGTAGTTGGAACTCTGAGTGTGGACTTCCATTTCCAATTCTATTTTCCTGTCCATGACCAAATAGTGTGATTTGTGATAGATTGATCACTTCATTCCAAGATGCTTTTCCCTTAGGAGTTATGTGACTTGTAGGAAGGAGAAGAATAATTATCTTTTTCTGCACTGGGACATGTAAGGTATATCTTTCCACAGTGGCATTGATGGCTCATGCCTCAACCTGTATCTGAAACCATCATCTGTTTTCAGCATCATTTTGTTAATCCAGAGAGAACCTTCAAAATAAAAGATAATGATAAGATAAAATTTATGCCAGGTGCAGTGGCTCACTCTATACCCCAAGCACTTTGGGAGGCCAAAGCAAACTGATCTTGAGTCCAGGAGTTCAAAACCGGCCTGTTCAACATGGTGAAACCCTGACTTTACTAAAAATACAAAAATTAGCCAGGTGTGGTGGCACATGCCTGCAGTCCCAGCTACTCAGGAGGCTGAGGCAGAAGAATCACTTGAACCCGGGAGCTGGAGATTACAGTGAGCTGAGATTGTGCCACAGCTCTCCAGCCTGGGTGACAGAGTAAAACTCTGTCTCAAAAATAAGAAAATAAAATAATAAAATTTATTAAGAAATAATCATTGTCATTTTAGTTGGAACATAAACTTATTCCTGATCAAGATAATTTGACATCCTTTTATTGTTTAATAACCTACATGTTGCTTCCTTCATTTTTCTCAAAAAGTACTCTTTACACTAACATTGCTTTGATTAAGAAGTGGAAGGAAAAGTGTTAGAGTGTTCAGTTATCACTCTGATGGAAAATGGTATGGTCAAACCTACAGTTGAATTTGGATGGCTCGCCATCGCCGATATATCATAGTTGTCATTGCCGCTGCTATGAAAATTACACTTATTCTTCTGTCATTTCAAATTTCTCAAATTCAGTCTATTACACATTGTGTATATAGTGACATGCCAACTAAATTAGCAAATGGCATTTCTTAAGTAAACTCATGTTTTATTTCTTATTTTAATAAGTAATCCTTTCAAAAGACATTCTGTACATGAACTCAGAAGGGAATGGAATGTGGAAAAAAAAAAAGAAAACCTGAATAACTTTTCCTAAAAAAGTCTAGCTGTTCTTAGTTTGTAGCACCAAATGGGGAGCAGGGAATGTTCTAATCGCAACTGACTGTAGCCCAACCCTAATTTAATGATAATAATAATGATAAATAATAATGCTAGCTACCATTTACTGAGCAAATACTAGATACTATGTGAAATCATTTTCCTGTATTAACTCACTTAATCTTCATAGTAACCCATGAGGCTGGTACTTATGTCAGACTTTATTTCAGATGAGGTAACTGAAGTATAAAAAGCTTAGGTTACTTTCCTCTTCTCAACTAGAGCTGGGATTAGAAGCTAGTAATCTCATTTTACACTCTCTGCTTTTGATTATAACTCTGTTCTAGATCCCTTTCTTATGATTAAGGTATGGCAGTGTTGCTAGAGAATGCTGACAGCTCAGTCTTCAAGGATATCACATACTTTCAGCACTTTGCATCTTGTGATAAATACCATAAATAATGGAGCCATGAACAAAAAGGTATGGGAACCCAGAAAAAAGAGAAATTTATTTTAATATAGTGAGAGGACTTAATGAGGAGAGGAGTCAAGTAGAAGTTATATACAAGGAGACCTTTGAGTTAGGCCTTTTAGGGGCAGAAGTGATGCCTATTTTTGGAAGAGTTCCTGGTAACTAATAGAAACTCATGAATTGCAGACATGAGAAGATGAACGAACAAATAAATGAAGAAATAGGTGGGATTTCAGGGGGCTGAGGAGAGTAGAAGACAGGCAATTCAGAGTCCGATTCTAGGACCTAATATAATTCCAAATTCCTGAAATTCCTCATTATCTTAGAATCCCTTTTTCTAAATGTCACCTTGAGCTGGATCAGATTTTTGGGACATTAACCACATACTCTAGATCTTCCTGATTCTGGATGAATTTCAGACTGCTTCTAGGGAAAAAGAGAGAAGAAAATACATCCTGTTGCCTCATTGCTCCATTTCTTGTTATTTTATACTTTTAGTACTTCTGCAAGTGAAAATTAGAGGGACCTGCTGGCATTGTATGTTTGACACATCAGCAGTTTTCACATTGATATTAATTTTGTGAAGATATATATGACTAGCCAGGCCACCTTTTTCTCCTTATTTGCTAAAAATGAAGAAAGATTATTTGTTCCCATAACTAGTTATTTAGAAGGCTTAACAAGTTGGTGGCAGATATTTATCTGAGCTCTCCATTTGAGAATTTAGATCAGGCAGGTTTATATGTTATTTGTACTATCTTGTTTTTGATATTTACATGTATTGAGATCTTGTCTAGGTGGTAGATACAATAACATGTTCTTCTCACTCAAAAATATTGAGAGAATCAACAGTATGCAGCTCCACTCCTTAAAGTAGTAGTGTCACGCATCAGCTATTATATTTGTATGTTTCAGAATGTTCTTTGAAGACAAGCATATGCTTTCATTTTTAAAGTTTAAAATGTTCAAGTTATTTTAAAAGAATGTCAAAGAGAGAGAATTCCTAATTTTAATGGATTGACAAAGATCAAAGATTATATTTTTGGGGCTGGGAGGGGAATAATGGAAGAAAGAATAGTTTTGGTGTTTAAACTTTGTTACTAAAAATTAAGAATAGTACTTCCAAATTATTATATATTATGTCTTTTGCTTTGTATCTTTTATATATTGTATCTTTTGAATTTGAAAAATTATGGAATATCTAGGAAATGTGTTTCTTAGAATTTTTAAAATAGGAATTTGTTAACTTTTAATATTTTTTATCTTTCTTGTAACTCTTCACTTTTGTCAAAAATATTAGCAGTTTCATAATTTCCCAAACATTTTAATTTATTTTATCACTGTAATCTTCAGATGACTGTATATTGCCTCAAATATTTCTAATCACTTAGAGTCACTTCTGCTGTATTATAAACTGTAGAATAGATCACCTCTCTTTACATTTTTTGTGTGCGATAGCATATAGAACACAGTAAACAACAAGAAATATTTGCTGACTTCCTACCTCTCC
The DNA here is from genome assembly GCF_037993035.2 of Macaca fascicularis. Taxonomy (NCBI): domain Eukaryota; kingdom Metazoa; phylum Chordata; class Mammalia; order Primates; family Cercopithecidae; genus Macaca; species Macaca fascicularis. The sequence goes on along the minus strand of NC_088388.1, from coordinate 37,274,094 downwards.
TAATACATAATTATTTATTTAATGACTTTCTTATCAATTGGACTACAATACTATATGAGGGGAAGGATTAGATGTGTCTTCTTCATTGGTGCATCATCAAACTTGATATGTTATTTGTCTTAAAATAGATGCTCAATCAATATTTCTTTAATGAATAAATGAATGGCCTTTTTTTTTCATAGTTTTGATGTTTATACAATGAGCTCAACTAGAGACAACTAGTAAAGAAGGCCTTTTAATCAACTAGTTTCTGCAGCATATATAGGCACTTACTATTAGGTAGACTCATACCTACAAAAGGAAGAGAAAATGTGATAATTGTCTTTGCACTTGTAGTATCTTTCCTGTTCTCTTAAGGGGCAAATCAAGCTAAATATGTCATAAAATACAGGATCAGTCTTCTGTAATTTCAGTTTTCTCAGTAGCAAAATAGTGAATTTGACCTAGAAACACCTATTTCATGCACACATTATGTATCCATTTAACCATCATGTATTTATTCTAAGTCTACTTTGTGCTGGGCACTGATGAAGATGAAGACAAAGGTTTTACTTTCTAAGAATTAACAAAAAATGATCTTTCCTAGTTACGTAGCAGACGTCATAGTATTTATTTGGCTACATATATATGTTTACTGATTTCTTAGCTTATAATATTTTCATGAATCCCATTAATTTCTGGAATTAATTTTCCTCATACCCAAATAGATATTTTAAGATATTTTCAATGAAGATAAAGATACAGACAAATTATGAGAGTATGTTGCTACATTTGTCTAACTGTATTTTTATTTTCTCTAACTTTTGAATGATGCTTAGTTGGGTATAGAATTGATAGGTTTATGATTATTTTCACTTAGTACTTTGCAGATATCATTTCATTATCTTTTGACGTCTATTATGGCTAATGAAAAGTCTGCTTGTCTCTATTTTATAGTTATTATTTCTGTTTCTCTGGTTACCTTTAAGATTTTCCTGTCATTCATATTTAATTGTGATGTGCTTGGTTGTGACTTTGTTTTTATTTGTCCTTCATGGAACAGAATGAGCTTCTTTAATATTTCTATATTCCTGAAAATGTCAGACTTTATTTCTAGCCATATTTTTTCCTCTCGTTCTCTCTACTCTTTTGCCACACTTAGTTTCTTGTATTTCCCATGTCTTTCTATCTCTGTGTTATAATCTAGGTAAGATACTTTACTGGTTCACTCTTAAGATATATCTGATCTACTGTTTGACCCATTTGTTAATTTGTTTAATTGATACAGTTCCACTCATAGAATGGACTCCTCCCCAGGGTTGTAATTGTTTATGTAGTGCTTCAAAGAAGAGATAGTTCTTGAAATTAGCTATAACTGATCATAAAGTTCTTATTCTCCTTTAAAATAATTCAGCTGTCTTATATGAGCCAGATGCACCCTATAATTTATGTCTTTTTTGGCAATCTTTTGTTGACAGAGCTTTTTAAATGACAGTTGTTATGGTATATCACCAAAGCATGATAACATTTAGTTTCCTCAAATCTCCAGGGGCAAAAAACCACTCTCTTTCCCCACTGTTTACCATATATGAGGCTGCATTGAAACTTCTTCATCACTGAAGTGTCTCCCTTAGCAGGTTCATCAGATAGAAAGAAAGATTAGATAGATGGATGGATGGACAGACAGACAGACAGACAGACAGACAGACAGACAGATAGATAGATAGAATGTCTCCCTTAGCCAGGTTCATCGATAGAAAGATTAGATAGATAGATAGATAGATAGATAGATAGATAGATAGATAGATAGAATGTCTCCCTTAGCAGGTTCACCAGAAAGAAAGATTAGATAGATAGACAGACAGACATGCATGGCAAGATGGATAGCCATTCTATATCAATCAGCCAGTAGATAGATTAATCATAGGTAGATCGATAGATAATAGATAAATGACTCTGGTTCAGACTTACATTTCCAAGCTGTACTCCTTCATTTGTAGTGGCCTGCTCTGTATGTCTGCCGAAATTCCATGTCAATACTTCAATCTCAAAATATATAATGTTGAAATTTTCATTATCTTCTCCACCAAAATAATCTCTTCCTGGCTTTGGTGTCCTTATAGTAATATCTGGCTTCCATTTGGTTGCTGCCACCTGCCTGGCTGATCACACAAATCTCTCTTTTGACTCATCACAAGTCTCACTTTTGATTCACCCCACCATTGTTGACTGACAAACCTCCTCTTTAAAAACTGTTCTTGGTTCCCAGCTAACTTGTTTTTTCTCTTGTTCTATACCTGCCCAACTGTGACTAACTCTAGTCCTGACCAACTTCTACTTCATCTCTTATTATTTAGTGCCTAATCCTATTACCTTTCATCTTTGCTTTACTAACATGGGTACCTTTCACTTTGCATTTTAAATTATTCCCATTGAGTAGTATTCTTTTCCATTGCTTTGGGGATCTTGAAGCACAACCCACAACCTGTGGTCCAGATTTTTTATCACCATCCTCTAGCCAAGTCCGGTTTCCCTAAGTCTGATTCCTCTTTTGCCAATAATTAACTATTACTCAAGACAAATAACTTTTTCTCTCTGGTTCTCATTTAATTTTCTTTCTTGTAAGGGGTAAGTGTATTATTAGACCATTCGATCTCCTGTGTTTTATGATGTTACAACAGCATTTTCCTGGTCTCTGGGATGGAAACCAGAGATATCCCTGAGTAATTTTTTTTCTGTGCCCCCCCCCCCCACAAAATTTTTCATTTGATCACTTAAGTTCTGTCCTGATGGTGACTCTTAATTCAGTCTTCTCTTGTCCATATCCACCATTACCATTGTTTATCTGTTATTTAGACTATTACAATAGACTTCTTAGAGGCCTACTCACATCCACTTTTTCCTCTCAGATCCATCTGCATTACACATATTTCAGAGTTTCTACCAAACCCATATCTTCTTCCCATTGAATTTCATAGACCACCTCCCATCAACTCCTGCTACCTGGTAAAGAAACCTAGGCACCTATGTTTATACCAGTTTACTCCAGAAGCAACTAATTGGAGAGTCATGTAAATTAGATACTTCTCTCAATATGTGAGCCAGGAAACTTAGAAACTGTAAGTTGATGATACTGGAAATACAGATTTGGGGACAGAATTGCCTCATTGTCAGTCCAAAGCAAGGTGAAAGTCAGAGTTAGGAAAACTGGGACAAGAGCAGAATGAAGGAAATTAGTTTGAGGAAAGAATAAATGTCTAGAAAATGGAGGAAATGTTCAGATACACACACACACACACACACACACACACACACACACACACACACACGCATGCACCCATGAATATATAACCAAACGCAGGCATGGAAAGAGTGCTTGTCTGATTGCTTCTCAGTTCCCTAAAGGCCTAGCAATATTTCCTGCAGTTGGCTTTTTGTGATTCCTATACCTCCTTTTAACAATTTTTTAGAATCTTAACTTAATTTGAGTGGGCTTTATTCCTTTCCTTAATATCCAACCAATTCCCTAAGATATCACAGCTTTGCTAATCATATCATTTACTTGCTCAAAACTTCCAATGACTCCAGTTACAGATGCATTTGATCCCAGACTCCTGAGCTTGATGTTTGAAGGCTTGTTTTCTAGTCTGAGCTATTCTTGTTTCATATTTTCTGTTATTATTCTCCTGCATTCTGGCTTAACTGTTCTGTCCTTTTCCCCTAAACATGTCTTACATTGTATTTCATGTATCTTTGATTGGGATATATCTTCCACCTGGAAAAAAATATCTTCCTGTCTCCACCATTGAAAACATTTTCATCTTTAAGACCTTGCTTAAATGCTGCTGCTGCTACTGCTGCTGCTGCTGCTAGTGGTGGTGATGGTAGTGGGGTGTGTGTGTGTGTGTGTGTGTGTGAGAAAAAGAGAGAGAGAGAGAGATTCCATCCATTATTTCCCAAGTTGGGCATGGTCTTTGATTTAAACTAGCACAGCAGTTTGTTCATCTTTTATCTTTCTCTTGGCAATGTGGCATGGCAGGCTTTATACAATCAGAAAGAGCAGCAATTAAATCTTTGTTTTGCTACTTAATGGTTATGTGACTTTGGAAAGTTATTTAATCCTTTCTCTTTCTCAGTGAGAGAAACAGGCAATAAACATTCAAATCATCATTCAAATAAATGTATAATTATCAATTGTGGAAATGTCATGAACAAAAAGTACAGGGTAAATGAGAAATTCATACTCACTTTCAAGATTCAGTTCATATATTATTACTTTAGATCCTGCCCTAAACTTTTCCTTCTTGCCATCCTTCTGAAGTTGCTTACTTTTTCTTTATGTGTTCATATGCCTAACTAGCCTTTGCTTCATTACACTTTGTCTACCTTATAAACTGTGTGAGCTCTTCAAGGATAGAGCAATCATATGTAATTTACTTGAATACTTTACATCTCTTAGAACACGTGTTAAAGGAATCAATAGACTGCCCTAGAAAAAGCAAGAATTGTTGAGTCACATAGATTTGAGCTGACTCTGTAATTTACTAGCTTTGTAAATTTATCTTCTCTGAATCGGTTTCTTTATGTGCAAAATATAGATAGTAATAGCTACCTCAAATGATTCTTGGATAACTAAATCCGATAACATATTTTATATGTCTACAGATATCTTTTTATTTTTAACCTTTGTCGAATGAACACATAAGAATGAGTGAGTTAGTGGGTAATTGAGTGAATTGGATAGTGCTATACAAATTTCATTAATGGATTCGTCAGTAAAGACTTCCTATACCACTAGCAGCTACATTGCTCTTTGAAGGGATGGTTAAGATGTCAGCAAGCAGAGGTATCAGTGGCAGTCAAGGGACTGAGAACCTAAATCTTAAGAAGCAGTGTAAGAAAACTAAGACAGAGGAAACCATTCCTTTTTTGTTGTTGAAGTTGTTATTCCCAGCTGCTACTTTATCCTCCCCACCCTTTTCTTCATCACATTAAAGAACTCAGGATGGGCTGCCAACTCATTTGAGGTAACCAGCAGCTCATTACCTAGGTAACACGTTAAACCTCACACAATAAGCTGTAAGCTTGGAATTTGGCAAGATAATGTGGTTTATTATTAATTATAATTTAAGTTATGATTGTTGAATGGAGATTTCTGTTGCCCAATTATTATTATTCATTAAATGTTTTAGAGACAGCATATATATAACAATGATATTGAAAGCTACTACATTTGTTTCCTAAAAAGAAGAAAAAATGTTGACAGTTATGCATAGTCTCCTGGAAAACATTAGTCTAGAGCCCTGTGGGCTTCACGTGTCTATCTCAGAAGTTAAAGCTGTGAATGATAATCTACCAGGTAGGACCTAAAAGTTGTTGACTTCATCGGTATACTCCTTTGATGAAAAATGGACTTTTCCTTCAAACTACCAAGCCAATATGCTGTATTGTTTTATTGCTTTGTTCTTTTCTCTTGTTGTCTTAGTCAATTTTGTGCTGCTATAGCAGTATACCTGACACTGGATAATTTATAATTGACAGAAATGTATTTGGCTCATGGTTCTGGAGGCTGGGAAGTCCAAAATCAAAGAGCAGCATCCAGTGAGTGCCTTCTAGCTATGTCAGCTCATGGCAGAAAGGCAGAAGGTCAAAAGAGCATGCATGCAGGAGAGGAAAGGGGACCAAACTCATCCTCTTATCAGGAGTTCACTTCCTCAAAAACTAACCCACTCCTGAGATAGTGGCATTCATGAGGACAGAGTCTCATGACCTGATCATCTCTTAAAGGTTTCATCTCTCAATACTGTTGCATTGGGCATTAAGTTTCAACACATGAACTTTGGGGAACACATTCCAACAATAGGATTTGTCTTTGTTTTTTCTTTTTTTTAAAGCCCCTTCACTCTCGTATTATTAGTCAAAGTCCATGTCCCTGTTTTCTATTATATCACTGAGTAATAGTAAAATAAGTTAGTTTTGGAGTCATACAAAAACCTAGGTTCAGATTCCATCTCAACCATTTACTAGCTTTGTGAACTTGAACAAATGACATAACTATTCTAAGCCTCTCTAAAATAAGATAATGGTTTCTGATTTACAAGATTATTGTAATGCTTAGAGATTACCTTTTAAAACTACCTATGCTAGTTCTGGGCATGTGATAGGTACTTGACAAAAGAAAAACAATATAAAGAATTTACCTTGTCTAGTTGTTCATAAAATCTATATCACAAACACATGCAAAAATAATTAATACTCATGATCATTGAGATCATGAATTCATAATCATAAAGATCATGAATTCATAAATATGAATTCGTTATTAATAATTAATGAGTAATGAATGTATGATTTAGTAATTAAAATTCAAGATTATAAAGTACAGGAGTTTTATTTTTCTATTATAAAAGTATCTTTGTTTATATGTCATAGAAAATTGTTAGGGAATTAAAAAAAAAAACTTAAAAACCTGTAATACCATTCTACCACCAAAAGGTAAATATGCTTTTGCATTTTACTTTTATCTCTTTATTTATTCTCACATTTTTTGTGAATGATTGGATGTATATAATTTTAGATTTCTTTACATACTATTTTATTATATTACTTAAATTTTATGCTAATATACCAGATATCAGTAGAGATACCATAATTTATTCATTTACTTATCATTAGATAGTTGGCCCCCAAGTGGGAGCTATTATTAAAAGCCATATAATAAATAATTTGGGCATATTTAAGGCATTTTTTTGGGAAGTAGGATATTTTCTAAGCTAAATTCCCAAAGTGCAATTAATAGCACATATATGCCTTTAGCCCTTGAAACATGGTTTTCAAAATGTATACATGTCCTCTAGAAACCAAAAGCCTTTATTGGGCATTATTTCTAGAACAATTTAGTGGTATAGAGCAGGTAGGAAAATAAAAATTGGAGGAGGAAGTTCAGTATTGAATTTGGATGTGAGTGAAAAAATATATTTATAATTTATGATTTAATTAAAATCCATATGCTATTGGATGTCGGAGAATTTTATATGTAATCTTTAATTCAGTCAGATAGTCTATTTGTCTTTCAACAAGCCTGTTATGAGAAAAATGATGAAAACCTATGACCTCTACCTTCTGGAAGCTTATATGTCAGTAGGAGAGATAAATACTTTTTGAAGAACATTTGTAATACAATTGTGAAGTGTTCTATTGCAGGTAAGTATGCTACAGAAAGGCAGACAACTTTATCTTTGAGTGCAAGGATTGATTATGATTATGTGCTAACCTCAAGAAAAAGGCAGCACTGTTAATCACCTATGTGTTACCATCTTCCAACTCTGGGAAGTGCAAATGGCCCAACTGTGGGAGCAATAATTCATGCCCTGTAGAATATTCATAAAAGGTGCAAATAAAATATTTTGTAATGAGTTTCAAATATGCTAGAATCTCCTGGTTAGACTTCTGCATCTGGCAAATACACCTCAATCACTCCGCAAATATCCAGTAATTAAATATAATTGTGACCACCTAAATAGGTAATAGGAATCATGATTCAATTTGAGGTATCCCATCTATGCTGAACAAATTAAGACACAGGTAGTTGATATGGTTTGGCTCTGTGTCCCCACTCAGATCTCATCTTGTAGCTCCCATAATTCCCATGTATTGTGGGAGGGAACTCAGTGGGAGATGATTGAACTCTGGGGGCAGGTCTTTTCCATGCTGTTGTTGTGATAGTGAATGGGTCTCACAAGATCTGATGGTTTTAAAAAACAGGAGTTGCCCTGCAGCTCTCATTTTGCCTGCTGCAAGCCATGTAAAATGTGACTTGCTCCTCATTGTCTTCTACTATGGTTGTGAGGCTTCCGCAGCCACATGGAAGTGTAAGTCCAGTTAAACCTCTTTCTTCTGTAATTGACTCAGTCTCAGGTATGTCTTTATCAGCAGCATGAAAATGGACTAATACAATAAATTGGTACTGGGAATGGAGCATTGCTGAAAAGATACCCAAAAATGTGGAAGCAACTTTGGAACTGGGTAACAGGCAGAGGTTGGAACAGTTTGGAGAGCTCAGAAGAAGACAGGAATATGTGGGAAAGTTTGGAACTTCCTAGAGCCTTGTTGAATAGCTTTGCCCAAAATGCTGATTGCGATATGGACAATAAAGTCCAGGCCGATGTGGTCTCAGTTGGAAATGAGGAACTTGTTGGGAACTGGAGCAAAGGTGACTGTCATGCTTTAGCAAAGAGACTGGCAGCATTTTGCCCCTGTCCTAGAGATTTGTGGAACTTCAAGCTTGAGAGATGATTTAGGGTACCTGGGGGAAGAAATTTCTAAGCAGCAAAGCATTCAAGAGGTGACTTGGATGCTGTTAAAGGCATTCAGTTTTAGAAGCAGAACATTAAAGTTTGGAAAATTTGCAGCCTGACAATGTGATAGAAAATAAAATCCCATTTTCTGAGGAGAAATCCAAGCTGACTGCAGAAATTTGTATAAGTAATGAGAAGTCAATCCCCAAGACAATGGGGAAAATGTCTCCAGGGCATGTCAGAGGTCTTCACAGCAGCCCCTTCCATTGCTGGCCCAGAAGCCTAGGAGGAAAAGATGGATTCATGGGCCAGGCCCAAGGTCCCCTTGCTCTGTGCAGCCTGGGGACTTGGTATCCTGCATTCCAGCCACTCCATCCATGGCTGAAAGGGGCCAAGTTATAGCTCAGGCTGTTGCTTCAGAAGGTGGAAGCCCCAAGCTTTGGCAGCTTCTATGTGGTGTTGAGCCTGTGGGTGCACAGAAGTCAAGAATTTGGGTTTGGGGACCTCTGCCTAGATTTCAGAAGATGTATGGAAACACCTGAATGCCCAGGCAGATGTTTGCTGCAGGTCTGGGGCCCTCATGGAGAACCTCTGCTAGACCAGTGCAGCAGAGAAATGTGGGGCCCCCACACAGAGTTCCCACTGAGGCACCACCTAATTGAGCTGTGAGAAGAGGGCCACCATTCTCCAACCCCAGAATGGTAGATCCACCTGACAGCTTGCATCATGCACCTGGAAAAGGCACAGACGCTCAACACTAGCCTGTGAAAGCAGCCAGGAGTAGGGCTATACCCTGCAAAGCCACAGGAGTGGAGCTGCCAAAGACCATGGGAACCCACCTCTTGCATCAGCGTGACCTGGATGTGAGACATGGAGTCAAAGGAGATCATTTTGGAGCTTTAACATTTGACTGCCCTACTGGATTTCGGATTTTCATGGGGCCTGTAGCCCATTTGTTTTGGCCAATTTATTCCATTTGGAATTGCTGTATTCACCCATTGCCTATACTCCCATTGTATCTAGGAAGTAACTAACTTACTTTTGATTTTACAGTCTCATAAACAGAAGGGACTTACTTGCCTTGTCTCAGATGAGACATTGGACTGTGGACTTTTGAGTTACTGCTGAAATAGGTTAAGAGTTTGGGATACTGTTGGGAAAGCATGATTGATTTTGCATTGTGAAGATATGATATTTGGCAGGGGCCAGGGTGGAAAGATATGGTTTGGCTCTGTGTCCCCACCGAAATCTCATTTAATAACTCACATGATTCCCATGTGTTGTGGGAGGGACCTGGTGGGAGATGACTGAATTATGGGGGTGGGTCTTTCCCGTTTGTTCTCCTGATAGTGAATGGGTCTCGTGAGATCTGATGGTTTTATAAAATGAGAGTTGCCCTGCACAAGCTCTCATTTTGCCTCCTGCAATCCATGTAAGACATGACTTACTCCTTCTTGCCTTCCACCATGATTGTGAAGCTTCCTCAGCCACGTGGAACTGTAAGTCCAATTAAACCTTTTTCTTTTGTACATTGCCCGGACTTGGTTAATGTTCCTCATTACCTTTCTGTTCAAACTTATGACTTTATTTTTTTCCCTATTGTATGAGGATTTGTAAATCTCAACCACCCATAGTGAGATCATGTTGTCATCAGACTTAACCTGGTAGGAGTTGGGGATTAGATGAGACTCTGAAGAAGTTTACAAAGAACCTCACTGAGTAAAGCCAGTTTTATCCGGAACCATTTAAGTTCACAAATTTTAATTAACAGTCTGAAATTTGTAATATTACTTGAATTTCAGATGGGTGAGAATTTGACACTATATTAAAGGAGCCTAGGCAAAAGGACATGAATTGCGTCACCAAGACTTATTAAATGTGATGGAAATTCAACAGCTGAATGCCGGCAAACAGGTGCAAGAGCTGAATTAATATTTAAACCGTACCACTCAGGGGGAATTGCAATGCATCACGTTGACAGCCACAGCACGTTGCTAATTTCATTCACAAGCTTAAAAATCTCAATACATTTAAACACGTGAATGTATTAAATTTTAAAAAGTGTAAGTAGCATAAGGGTATCCCAGAACTAAAAATTACAAGTTCTTTCTGGGACTTCAAATCATTTATCTAGCCAGAAGCATGGTGCTTTTTATGAATGAAATATATCTTACTACTTTCACATACTAATTGTGTTCTATTATTATATGTAGTGCAGACTGTTACTAAGCAAGATTTTCTCTTACTTTATGTGAAATTCTTTGAGTCATAAGAAAGCCAAGGAATCAGTGATAGAGTTTCCAACTTCTGATATCATACATGAAACAGGGTTTTCAATCAGGGCTTCCAGTAATGCTAAGTGGTAGAATATTTCTGGAGGTAAAGAAACACAAAACTAAATAAATACAGAAGGTTTTTGGGTGATATCATTAGAAGTGGTAAGTTGTAAGCTAAAAACTCAGCTAACTCCCAATTTGCGTTTACCAGAAATTTACCTACTGTGGGTCATTTAAGAATTTGATGGAAGCAGCAGAGCATCTCCACATAAAATTGCATGTACATGCAAAATCTTACGAAGATTTCAGGGAGTTCATGAATTTCCACATTCAGAATATTGTTTATGATACATCTTGATCTTTGTCTGGGACTGGAAGGGTATCCCTTATTGAGAGGACTTTTTTCTTTGCCACCTACTGTGCACCAGGCCTTAAAACTGGGATTGGGGAAGTAAAGGAAAATAAGTAAAGATCTCTGGACCTTTTACAGCCTAGTGGATGTTGATAGACAAGTAGTACAGGGTGGTACATAATTTGATTATATATATATAATATATATTATATATATCATATATTATATATAAAATTTATATAATATATAATTATATGTAATATATAATATATATTATATACATAAAAAATTGCAAATTGGAGAAGACAGCACATCAGTGAGTATTAAGTGATGTAAAGTACAAGAAGAGAAACATTCTAGGCTGAAGGAACAGTATGTGCAGAAGCACAGAAATGAGAACAAGAAGCACTGTTCTTTCATTGCTAAAATACTGTATAAGAAATGTATAACAACAAATATATTTTGAAAGTCTTCTCTATCAACATTTCTTAAGAAGCTTTAAATAAAACAAAAATATAAGAAGCTGGGCCTAATTTTTTAAGGTTTTAGCCATCTCAACCTTTTATTACACTTGTATACAAGCTTGTTCTCCTCATCTTGCTTAACGGGGGAATATTAAGCACTCAATTTTCAAATATAAAAACAACTGTAAAAGGCTCCCTTCCTAGTAAGTGAGTCAAGAAAAAGGCTCCCTTCCTAGTAAGTGAGTCAAGAAAAGCCCATATGTACTGCATTGGATGAGTCTAGATTCTTAGTCAAATACATGTAATCACTACCTGCCCAAAAATCTTGACAATGGCAGCAGTAGCAGCTGATTCTTTTTTAAACCCACTATCAAGAAAGCAGATGAAAAAGAGACAAATGTACAGTCAATAACCTGAGCTAACAATAAGTTGTTTTCAATAGAGCAAAAAGGACAAAAGCCAAAGGTATTCATTACCATTCCCAGAATGAGAGACCAGGGCACTTGCCGCCTTCACCAGATGCGCTGTCTTTAGGTCTGACAATGCACATCTCCCCAAGGGAAATGTAGGGAGAAAGCAAAACTCTTGCAATTCGATGCATAGTGATTTGGCTTCCATTAAAACATCTCTCAGTAAAAGCCTATTCAGGTTTAAAGATTCCACACTCATTTTCTCTTAGAAAATGAGATCATTGTATAAAACAGCAGACATGGAATTAGAGCTTCTGGAAATCACTCTAAGCCGTGTGATCTCATGTTAACTTCCTTAAATTCTGATCAGGAAAAAGATGAGATGGCTTGGTGAACATATCATCTTAAAATTGTTGCTTTGTTTTGAGCATCTATAAACAGAAAGAAGCTCAACAACATTCTTAGGACACTGAAAAAATACATATATATATATGTGTGTATGTATAAAATAAATAAGAGTTTTTTTGGTGAGAAAACTCATACTGATCTAGACTTCCTAGAATGTATCTGAGATGAACTAGTCGAATAAGACTACTTACAATCCCTGCAAACTTGAGAAGAGACATTTAACCCCTCAGTTTGGTACCTTTGAATGAAAATTAGAACATCTATTTCATACCTCTCAGAATTTTTGTAAGAATTAAATACGTGGAACATGATTAAAACAAAGTTTACCTCCAGTATTTTCCCAAGTGTGTTATCCAGAAAATAAATACTATGGAATGGTTATTAAAATTAAAACAGTTTCTTATCAAAAAGTTGGGAAATTCTGGGTAAACAAAGTTATACAGTTATCTTAAGAACTCTACCATGTTAATGGGCATTGTGAATCCTGGAAAAAGGAGTGTAACATGTTGCATTTCCCAAACTTACTTGACAACAGATACACTGGTATTTGGTTGGGGATTGAAGTTTGGAAAATGCTGTGCGATACAGGGTCAATGTTCTTCTCTCCTTCTTCTTCACTCTCATAAGAGCATGTAAAATTCTTTATAGCACTTATCACAATATTTACATATCATTCTTTTCATTAGGTTTGAATTTCATGAGAGCAAGGACTATGTTTTAATCCCCAGTGTTTAGTACTTTGCGGGTAATACACTTTTTTAGTCTATACAATTTCTGGGTAACCTCAGATGCAATTCAGTTACTAAATAAATAGGTTTTTTTTTGTTTTTTTGTTTTTTTGTTTTTTTTTTTTTTTACCTGTGAAAACAAAGGGAGTGGTTTAAAATCACTCCAATATATTTTAGCCTTGTAGAACATGCTTAAAAAGTAAGGCTAGGCATGGTGGCTCACTCCTATAATCACAGCACTTTGGGCAGCCAAGGTAGGAGGAATAGCACTTGAGCTCAGGAGCTCAAGACTAGCCTAGGCAACGTAGAAAGACCCTATCTCTACACAAAAATTTAAAAATTAGCTGGGTGTGGTGGTGCTCACCTATAGTCCCAGCTATTCAGGGGGCTAAAATGGAGGATCACTTGATCCCAGGGTTCAAGGCTGCAGTGTGAGCTATGTCATGCCATTGCACTTCAGCTTGGGTGATAGTGAGACCCTGTTTCTTAGTATAAAAAAAAATACCTGTGCAGAAAGGTGCTCTATGAAAACTAGGCATAGGAGTAAAAAAAGAATAGAGAAAAAACAAAAATGCATTCTTAAAATGCCCAAATACAAGTTGTATAACTCAGGTGGCAAGAGAAATCTAGAAGTTTAATTATGGAAAATAAACTTCTGACTAGATGGTTTAAATACAGCCTGGAAGGTTTAGGCTGATGAAATTTGGTCTGTTAAAATCCTTAGCATCAGTTACTAAATAGGATAAAAGTAACATTTTTGTTTGTTTGTTTGTTTGTTTGAGACGGAGTCGCGCTCTCACCCAGGCTGGAGTGCAGTGGCCTGGAGTGCAGAGGCGCGATCCCTGCTCACTGCAAGCTCCACCTCCTGGGTTCACGCCGTTCTCCTGCCTCAGCCTCCCGAGTAGCTGGGACCACAGGCGCCCACCACCACGCCCTGCTAATTTTTTGTATTTTTAGTAGAGACAGGTTTCACCGGGTTAGCCAGGATGGTCTAGATCTCCTGACCTAGTGATCTGCCCGCCTCGGCCTCCCAAAGTGCTGGGATTACAGGCGTGAGCCACCACGCCCGGCCTACATTTTTTTTTTAAAGACAATTTTTTTCATACTTAAGTCATTCTAAGTCTTTATATTTTTAGAACCTAAGTACTACTTTGTAAATTCGAGAATGTTCCATTATTGTATACATAGGAAAATTTTATACTTCATTTCGGATGCTGAAATCTTTTAGTCCAATGCCTAACTTGAATAAGCATTACTCAGATGCTTCAGGGGTTTTCAATAACCCTTTATCTTACCCAGTCTCTTTAGTCCAGGCTGAAACTGGAATAAGCTTGGCAGAACCTTTAAGTTAACATATCAAATCCCCTTCCTACCTACTCCATTTTACAACTGAGAAGAGTAAGTAACTGTATTATGCCACTCATAAAATGACTACTTTATGCCAAGTATGCACTAATGCTTCTGAACATTTTTTAACCTGATTTTCACAATAATCCTGTGAGAAGTGTTATGATTTCATCCTAGAATGGAGAAACTCAGAAGTAAAGTGTTTTACCCCACATCAAATAGCCATAGAAAAAGTGAGTGATCTGAAAAATTGAACTTAGAGCCCTTTCTCTGAAGGTCAGCGACATTTCCATTACACAATGTTTTATTAGCAGAAGTATTGTCATTTTTTATGCTTTTTCATAGGAGTGAATACAATGTATATGCATAAACATAGTGCTTGCACATAACATGAGCAAGACTTAAGTGAAGACAACTATTAAACTTCAATAACAGACACATAAAATATTAATGGAAATACTATGTTCCCTGGATGCATTGCTTCAACATTATAATTAAATTTTACACAAATAAATTTACCCACTTACTATAATTCCTATCAAAATTTTTATTTTTATATACTTTGATTCTGAATTTAATTTGGAGCAATAAATATATTGGAATACCCAAGATAATTTTGAAAAGAATGTTGAAAGATGATTGTGGGCTGGTGGCGTAGAAGATGATAGGGAGAAGGTTGTCCCACCTGATAGCAAAACTTACTGGAAAAAATATTTAGTAATAATTAAAATAACCTGGTATTTGCAGAAAAATAGAAGAAATGCATCAATGGAATGCAATTGAAAATCCAGAAGCAGATCCATCTATGTATAGAAATGTAGTATATGATCAAGAGGGTACTTCACATCAGTACAAAAGGAATGTACTGCTTAATAAATAGGATAGTTGACTACGTCATTTTTTTAAAAAAAAAAAGTTAGATTTGAACTTCATATACTAAAAAACACATTTTGTGTGGATTAAATATTCAAATGTAAGAAATAAAACCAGAAATACATAAAAAAATAGAGTTGATTATATCTGTAATCTTAGAGTGGGGAAAGCCTTCCTAAATTTAATAAAGCCTAAAACTACTATAAAAAAAAGTCTGTATAAAAATGTTTAATTTTTGAATGGCAGAAACTCTACAAAATTAAAAGACATTCACAGTTCAGGAAAAAATATTTTCAACTATATAAATAGTTCACAAAGGGTTAATATCCTTATTTTATAAACAGCTCTTCCAAATCAATAAAGCAGAGGCCAACATCACATCAAGAAAATGGACAAAGGATTTGTTCAAGCAATTTCTAGCTGGAATCAACTGGCTATTAGATTTGAAAAGATGTCCAACCTTACTAATTACCAAAGAAATGAAAATTAAAACAGTAGTAAGCTAAGACTTACCTACTATCAGACTATCTAATAGACCTACTATCAGAATTAAAGAGTGATAGCTTCTAGTACTGGTAAGGGTGTGAGCAGAAGGACTCTCTCATATACTATTGAAGGAAGTAAATTGGTATAATCTATTTAGAGAGTATATTTGGAAATATTGATCCAAATTTAAGTGGACATAACTACCCTTTGACCTAACAGCTCCAAGAGACATGTAAGATTCACGTACAGTTGCAAATATTTTTCCCAGACTGTGACTCTCATTTTACTTTGTAGAGTTTTTCTGCTATGTAGAATTTTAAAATGTACAGTTCACCTGTTTATTGCATCATTTTTTGTGTGTGATGGAAAAAATAAAAACCATCCTAAATGTTCCTGCTGTGGTGACAACGTGAGCTCCACCAGAGACCACTTCTATCTTATTTACTATTGTGTTTCCAGTTGGCTGGTACTTGACACTACAAACATTTGTTAAATGAACAAACAAAATGAATTATAATGCATTTATACAACTGAAATTATTTGTAAAGATAAGTAAACTAAGTTGTAGATTATTTTACAGATGATTCTCGTCTTATAAATATATGCTTATATTTTTTATATATGCACATATACTCATATATATTTTTTTCATACATGTGTATGAAGAAAAAAGGAAGTATGCCTTTTGGTTGCCTCTTGAGGTAGAATGTAAAGAGTAGTGACATTAACTGTTGACTTCATATACAAATGATAATATTTCCTTTGGCTTTCTTTTTTTTTTTTTTCTTTTTTCTTTTTTTTTTTTTTTTTAACAATGACTATGTTTATAACTTGGAAGTACAAAGGTAGTCATTCTTTCAATCCACCAACTGTTCTTGGTGCAAAGGTTTTATAGCAGTGAATACAGTCTCTATTTTCCCTGAGTCTGTATTCTAGTAGAGGAAGATAGATGGCAAAGAAATAAATATTTGTTTCTGATAAGGTATTACAAAGAAAATTAAACCAAGGTAAGGGGACTAGTGACATGGTGCTGTTTTTCATAAGCATAGTTAGAGACTGCCTTTTGAATTATGTAGTATTTGAAAAGATACTTGAATAAAGTAGGGAGTAAGCTACCCAGGGCTATGAAGGTAGATCTTCTAAGTACAGGTCAAAGGACTTAGGCGGGACCATGCCAAGGTTCAGTGAAGAGCAAGGTCAGGGGATGTTGGAGGTGTTGACATGATTAATTTTTGTATTTAAAAGGATCAGTCTGGTGGTGGATGTGTGGAAAAGATGATGATGGCTTGGACTAGGGTCATAGTGGTAGAGCTGGTAAGAAGTGGTGGGGTTCTGGATATATCCCAGATAGAGAGGCATCAGAATTTGCTGATGTGAGACAAAGAAAACAGAAAGGATATCAAACTGTCAAGAGTCTTAAAATACACCACTATCAACAAACCTGATCTGCAATGTGAGAATGGAGTGCCTCTAATAAGGCAGAACTCTTTAACAATTTTCTTTCACAGCTAGGATCAATCCTTTATGTCATGAATTTTCCTAGCATTACTGTGAGAGAAGTAAGTGCCAAATAATGTCTCAAAATTGTATTGAAATTAGAACTTGTTCCCATGCTGGGTTTAGTGTATGCTTTCTTTTGAAAGTGTATTTAACATGAAAACATCTTCCCATTAAATGTTCCTTAGCCTTTAATTTCCTTTTGTAGTCAGTTTTACTAACAAATTTTTCTATTTTAAAGTATAAGGAGGAAAACAGTTCTGCTCTTTTGAAGAATTGAGAAAATTTGTGGTTTAGGATTTTATAGTTGTTAAGTGAAAAAAGTTTATATAAAATCTCAACAATATTGTACATTAATCTTTGGGGAAAAACTTGAACTTAAATCACTGAAGATATTGAGGACTTTTTAAAATTTAAATTTCGAAATTTTAACATTATATTATCATGTCTCATTTTATTCTGCAAAAGAAATATGCAAAACTAAAGTTCACCTTGCACATTTCCCCTATGTCAGGTAATAAAGGCTTCCACGCTTGGATTTTCTGAGGTTAAAATTATTTGCAGGTGCTCCGTTGCATGTACAAATAATTGATTAATTAAGGATGTTCTCAATCATTATCAGGTATAATTAAGTGCATGCAATCAGTTATATTGAGACGGTGAAATTGCTGGCAAATTTGAGAGTTCACTTGCTCCAACAAAAATCATACTTTGGTTCCCATGATCACATGGACTGGACCTATATCATGACATTTAAAAAGTATTTTCATAATGCTTTTTGTGACTAAAATTATGATCCTGCTCATTTAGTCACTTACTGATATGACTGAATATTATGCTCTTTATAGACCCACCCTGTCAGGTTCACGACTACACCAAATGTCATGTTGAGATCTGAAGGGAGTGGGTGGATAAGCAGAAAGACTACTCGGGGCCGTAGGCAGGTGAAAGATGATTTTATTTAGCAGCAGCTCTCATCGATAGCTTTCTTATACTTGCACTCTACACTGTTCGCCTTTATTTCAGCTGTTTGCTCCAGCTCTGTGGCTCCTGCTGCCCCCATGCCTGCAGCTGCATGGCTGACTCTCCCTTGGCTTCAGGGTCAGCAGCTTAACTCTTTCTCTCTCTGGGCACGAGTGAGCTGAGCTTTGTCCTGGCTCCCCTCTGTCCGTCTGCAAGGATGGATAGCTCTGACTCTCTCTATCTTTCTCTGGGTGCCTACACCTGCACAGTATCAGCAGGGCAATTATACCTTTTACAGACAATATTGGCATAGAACCAAGTGATGGCCTTCCCATGTTACGGCTACATGGCTGTGATAACAAGTGGAGTTATACGCGTTTTCCCTGAACTCACTGAGTAATGCAGGATGTAAACATCCTACCTTGGCCTATCCTTGACCAAAGCACAGCCATGTTCCTTAAACTCCACCCTCTAGGCTGAGGAAGACATAGGTCTTGGATACACAGGTTATATATATAAGCTTTGAGTACGTAGGTGTGAAAGACACACACAGGCTTTATACATAAGTTTTGGGCACATAGGTTTAATATACAGGCTTGGCACACAGGGCGTACACACCCAATGATGTGAATGAAACTGCACTAATGATCCTGGATTTTTACCATTTTTTAAGTTTATTATCTATTCATTATCTTCTCAACAAACATTTATTGAGTGTTTTCTAAAGTAGTTTTTAATCTTGGCTGCATGTAAAAATTCTCTGTGAAGCTTTTTAAAAGTAGTGATTCCTGAGTAATAAACCCCTGAAACTGATTCAGTAGATCTGGAGTGGAGCCAGGCATTTTTGTCAAAAGCACCACAGGTGACTGTGATGTACAGTCAGAATTAAGAATCACAAGCTTCTCTGTCAAGTACTAGGGTTATAAGAGTAAACATGAAATAGTTCTTATTCACAAGGAGATCGGAGTCAAATGAGTGAGATAAACAAGTAAATGAGTAATTACAGAAGAGTATAGTAAGTGCTCTACTAGGGGTAAGCACACCTATTCTCATATACATTGGTACTAGGTTAACTAAGTCCATTCATGGACTATAACACACAAAAAGGAGGTTTTCTCTCATCGTCAAACCTAATAACACAAATTGTGATTTTCCACCTTACCTACTCTATTCCTTAATCAGATGAATTAGCCATACTAGACTCTGTGGTGAAACTCAGCAGACGAAAAAGCAGAACAACAAGTTTCTATTTCTGATAGCAGTATATGAGAGATGAGAAGGAAGTGAAGAATTGCAAAACAGTGAGCTCCTCGAAGGCAGGGACCATTTTTCTGTCTTACTAATATTTTTCTCCCTGTGGCCTCATTCAGAGTCCAGCATAAGAGTAGGCATTGAATCTGTTAGTTTTTTTTTTAATCTTGTTTTCTTGATTAAATCAGGAGCCAGCTGTTCTTACCTAGCTTCTGCATTCCTAAGATAATGCTGTTCCTTGCTCTCTGAACAGTGACTTTCACAAGAAAACCATTTTTGCTTCTTCGGAGGCACAGGACTTTTATTGTCTTTAAGCTTAATAATTCATAGAACCTTGCTAATCCTTTATGGTTGGATTGTTTTTTCTTATCCATGTGTCCCATTGCCAGTTGATGTTTTGTTCTTACTATTGTAATTTCCATTATCACATGCCATTTTATTTTTATGTATTTTGAAACAGGGTCTCACTTTGTTGCCCAGGCTGGAATGCAGTGGTGCAATCATGGCTCACTGCAGTCTCAACCTCGCCAGACTCAGATGATCCTCCCGCCTCAGCCTCTGGAGTAGCTGGGACTACAGGCATGCACTACCATGCCTGGCTAAATTGTAGGTGTTTTTATTGTTTATTTTGTTTTTTTGGTTTTTTTGTTTTTGTTTTTGAGAGACAGGGTTTCACCATGTTGCCCAAGATTGGTCTTGAACTCCTGGTCTCAAGCCATCTGCCTGCGTTAGCCTCCCAAAGTGCTCCCAAATCCCTCCCTCCTAAAGGGATTACAAGCATGAGCCATCGTGCCCGGCATCATATGCTGTTTATATTCTTTTGTTTCTTTTTAATTTCATTTTACACGATCTGCTTTGACAACTTTTCTTCCTAAAAATTAGAGACATGAGGTACCAGTATAAAGGAAAGATGGCCCTGGAAATTTAGCCTATCTAAAATAAGGGAAGATATGTGCCTTTGATCTCCCCAGAGAAGTACCGAAAAAGCTCCACAAAATACATTGCTCATTGCAGACCTCTTGTCATCTCTTGGTCCCTAAAGATGAGATTTAGCGAGGTTGACAAGACCACATCTAGAAATATCTTCCAGGAAATCCATCAGACATAATCCAGGTCAGAATTCCCCAAATAAGAGTAAGAAGGCCCCAGAAGGAAAGCTTCATAAATTAAGGTTCCCCTATTATCCTGAAGACCATCTATTCCCAAATATAGCTGAGAGTTGCTATGTCCATTCTGCATGACTTTATGACATTGGCAAGGCCAAATTAGATCTTATAAAGAAAAGCTTGTCTGATTGCAGTGGTTTTGTCAGCTGCAGATTCATATATACTAGGGGATATACTTAATGTGAACATGATTTATATAAACTTGAAATTGTGTAATATAAAATACTAATAAAATCTCACTTTGGGTGAATGCTTTGAAAATAGATTTCATCAAATGAAAGGAATTAGGAATGTCATAGTTTCACAGCTAGCTAACTAAATGAATTATAAATTATGTCCATCCTTCTGCCACAAGAAGGTGCTATTTTAGCTAGTAAGCCAAAATGTCTAACAAACTTTAATGTCAAATTAACCAATGCTGTTGTTTATATTAGAACTACGTGGTGATTTCAGACATTTTTTGTTGTTTTTTTGGTTTTGTTATGAAACATTCCATTTTCATTAATTTTAAAAAACATATTTACTGACAATAGTATGCAAACATTTATTGAGCTTTCTGCCTTTCTATTATTTTATGAATTAAGAAATTCTGCATTAAAATGTCAAGAAAGTTAAGCAGTTATGTTGAACCATGCTTTTAATTTCTGCAAAATGTTAGAGATAATGCTAAGAAATTTAAAAAGTATATATATAGCAAAAATATCCTACAGTACTTATTGATTTATGTGCTCCATGAATGTTTACTTCCTATTTTACATGAAAATATATGTACATTAAAATGTATTTTATATTACATTTCTTCTTTGAGAAAAGTAGTTTAGAATTATGTAAAATTTGAATCATGCAAGGTCTTCAAGAATGCAGCTGGTACCAAGACGGAGATATAGACCAATGGAACAGAACAGAGTCCCCAGAAATAATACCACACATCTACAACGATCTGATCTTTGACAAACCTGACAAAAACAAGAAATGGGGAAAGGATTCCCTATTTAATAAATGGTGCTGGGAAAACTGGCTAGCCATATGTAGAAAGCTGAAACTGGATCCCTTCCTTACACCTTATACAAAAATTAATTCGAGATGGATTAGAGACTAAAATGTTAGACCTAAAACCATAAAAGCCTGAGAGGAAAACCTAGGCAATACCATTCAGGACATAGGCATGAGCAAGGACTTCATGTCTAAAACACCAAAAGCAATGGCAACAAAAACACAATTAACAAATGGGATCTAATTAAACTGAAGAGGTTCTGCGCAGCAAAAGAAACTACTATCAGAGTGAATAGGCAACCTACAGAATGGGAGAAAAGTTTTGCAATCTGCTTATCTGACAGAGGGCTAATATCCAGAACCTACAAAGAACTCAAACAAATTTACAACAAAAAGACAACCCCATCAAAAAGTGGGTGAAGGATATGAAAAGACACTTCTCAAAAGAAGACATTTATGCAGCCAACAGACACATGAAAAAATGCTCATCATCACTGGCCATCAGAGAAATGCAAATCAAAACCACAATGAGATAGCATCTCACACCAGTTAGAATGGCGATCATTAAAAAGTCGGAAACAACAGGTGCTGGAGAGGATGTGGAGGAATAGGAACACTTTTACACTGTTGGTGGGACTGTAAACTAGTTCAACCATTGTGGAAAGCAGTGTGGCGATTCCTCAAGGATCTAGAACTAGATGTACCATATGACCCAGCCATCCCATTACTGGGTATATACCCGAAGGATTATAAATCATGCTGCTATAAAGACACATGCACAGGTATGTTTATTGTGGCACTAATCCCAATAGCAAAGACTTGGAACCAACGCAAATGTCCATCAATGACAGACTGGATTAAGAAAATGTGGCACGTATACACCACGGAATACTATGCAGCCATAAAAAAGGATGAGTTCTTGTCTTTTGTAGGGACATGGATGCTGCTGGCAACCGTCATTCTCAGCAAACTATCTCAAGAACAGAAAACCAAACACCGCATGTTCTCACTCATAGGTGGGAATTGAACAATGAGAACACTTGGACACAGGAAGGGGAACATCACACACCAGGGTCTGTCGTGGGGTGCGGAGATGGCGGAGGGATAGTATTAGGAGATATACCTAATGTAAATGATGAGTTAATGGGTGCAGTACACCAACGTGGCACATATATACATATGTAACAAACCTGCACATTGTGCACATGTACCCTAGAACTTAAAGTATAATAAAAATAACAGTAAATAAATAAAAAAAGGAATGCAAACTTTCTGACACTTCCTCTGAGTCCAGGCTTCAAAATGTAAATAGTTGCATGTTTGTTCAGATTCTTAGAATACTCTGAAACACATTTCCCAGTGACCCATACTCTATCAGGAAAATGGAGGAATTGAATAGCAAGTGGTAAGAAGCTGACCTTCCTCTTCAGTTTTGATGTTGACTTCATGTTCCTGAGAGACCTCGTTGTTGGAAGATAAATCCCCTAGTGTCTAACATTCTCTACACTTTTGGCAAAGTAATTCTTGTAGAGGAAAGAGAGAACCATCACACCAATTTGGTTTACTTTAAACCACCAGGTTATCAGTTCTCTGATACATGCAAGATTTCTCTCCTTCTCTGATTTAGTTCCCATAGAAGATTAATCTGCTATGTCTGAACTTTACTACTAGGTGTTCAGATTACTGAAATGTGAACTAAGGTGCCCGCCTTGTATAATTAACTTTTCTTTAAGAAACATGCTAAGGAGATTAAAATGCCAAGATTGAAGTTATCTTCTGAGATGTTCATTAAGAACAAATTTGTACTAGAAACATTGCTTCTCTATGGGATAACATTGCTTCTCACACTCTTCAGGAATATGGTTCAAAATCAAGGAAAAATTTGTGTATAAATCTATTGAACATTATACTTTAATATCTTGTTTGTGTGCCAGTGGTTATAAGCTTAAGGAAAATTATATTTATGGGTTTATTTAGAAATTAGTAATTTTTGCTTATCTCAATTATTGAAGTAGATGGAACATATCTATTTTGATATGCATGTTTTAAAATATGATATAAATAATATACATGTATTCTGCAGTTTACTTCTTTTATATATTCTAGATATATGTCCCTTATTAGACTTATGATTTGCAAATATTTTCCCATTCTATGACTTGTCTTTCATTTCTTGATGGTGTCATTTGAATGAGAAAAGTTTTTAATTTTGATGAAGTTCAATTTATCTATATTTTTCTTTTGTTGTTCACAATTTTGGTGTCATATGTAAGAATCTTTTGCAACATTCAAAGTCATGAAGATTTAACCTTATGTTTTATTCTAAGATTTTTATACTTTGTACTTTTACAGTTAGGTCTTTGATCCATTTTGAGTTTGTTTTTGTATGTGATGTAAGAGTCTAATTACATTATTTTACATGTGGCTATCCAATTTTCTCAGCATTGTTTGTTCAAAAGACTTTTCCCAATTGAATGGTCTTGGCACTCTTGTCAAACATTAGTTGACTGTATAGGTATGGGTTTATTTCTTGACTCTCAATTACGTTCTGTTTTTCTCTATATCTACTGCTTTGCCAGTACCACACTGTCTTATCATTGCTTTGTAGTAAGCTTTCAAATTCATAAATGTAAGTCCTGCTACTTTATTCTTTTTTTTCCAAGATTATTTGGGCTGTTCTGGATGCCTTCTAATTTCATATGAATTTTAAAATAAGCTTGTTAATTTGTACAAAGAAGTCAGCTGGAATTCTGATAGGGATTACGTTGAATCTTAGATCAGTTTGGGTAGTATTGCCATCTTCCAATCTTTGAACATACAGTAGTTAAGTGTTCCGATCTTTGAACATTCAGTAGTTTTCCATTTATATAAGTCTTTAATTTATTTCAAAAATGTTTTACACCTATGGCCTTATCACTTCATTCTCATCTGTGTATCCAAATGATCACCTGCCCTCATTTTATTTCAGCTTAATGTATTTCCTTTCAATTTTTTGAATGCAGACCTGTTCACAGTGGATTGTCTCACTTTTTATTTCTTTTAAAATGTCTTCGAACCTTTATTTTTGAATAAATATCTTAGTAGACTTAGCCTTCCTGGTAAACAGTTTTCTTCTCAACACTGTTTATGTTATTCCACTATCCTCTGGCCTCCAGTGTGCTCATAAAAATTTAGCTGTTAATAATATTTTTGTTCCTCTTTATGTAATGAATTTTCTTTTCTGTTGGCATGATTTTTTTTTGTTTTTATCTTTGGCTATAGTAGTTTTATGATGTGCCTATGTGCAGCCTTTTTTTGTTTATTATATTTGTGGTTCATTGAGCCATCTTTGAGTTAATGTTTTTCACCAAATTTGAGAAGGATTTTGTTATCATTTCTTTAAATATGTGTCCACCATTTCTCTTTCTGTGCTCCTTATTAAATTCCAATTATCCTTATGAGTTATGAAAGGTTTTTTTTTTTTGCCACATAGTTTTAAACCTTGGAAGAATGCTTGGGAATAATAGGGGAAAGTATGAATGAAATGCCACCACAATTTTCTAAGAAAACTTAGTTCACTAAATATGCACACAACTACACAATTCATTAGATTTACAGTGAAAAATATTAATATTACTGGTCTTCTTTTCCTGTCTTTACAAAATGTGTTCCTAGGTGCATTTCCTCCCTCTGCTATTTATGCACGGAAAGACTTACTACAGCGATCTACCCATATTGCCACCAAGACTTTCCAGGCTCTTCGCATATTTGTGAACAATGAGCTCAATGAACTCTACACAGGACTGAAGACAGCTCAGAAGTTTCTGAGACCTGGTGGCCGTCTTGTTGCCCTCTCCTTCCATTCACTAGAGGATCGCATCATCAAAAGATTTTTGCTTGGAATAAGCATGACAGAAAGATTTAACCTAAGTGTTAGACAGCAAGTGATGAAAACATCGCAGTTGGGTTCTGGTCACGAAAACACAGAAGAAGTCTCTATGAGAAGAGCTCCTTTAATGTGGGAATTGATACACAAGAAGGTACTTAGTCCACAAGATCAGGATGTACAAGATAACCCCAGAGGGCGCTCAGCCAAGCTTAGAGCAGCTGTCAAATTATAAGTTACAATCATCTTATTCTTCAAATTTTTTCTCACAATTTCTCTAATCTTTACTCATGTTGTGTTCCTGAATGTCTTGATACAGGTTTAAGTGTGGGACAGTCTGAAAATTGATAGCATTTAGCATTTTTTTTTCCCTCAAAAAGAAACTGTAGGAAATACATGACAGAGAAAGTTACACTCAGGGAGCAGCAGCACCTCAAGACTGGAAATATGTGTTAATCTTTGCATCATATTGGATTCTTGAAATGCAGTCCTTCCTCTGGCCAGGAACATTTTTAAAAAATAATAGTTGGGTTTATTTAAATATGTAAACTCAAGCTGCCAAAGAGAAAGATATTATAATCATATCTGCATGTCCTAAATTTTGAATTTAGATATTCCAATTTGCATCAGTCTTTCTCTGGCTCAAATAATGATGATTATGGAATGAATTTTAATGTCCTTACTTGTGAATAATTACTATAGCTTTCTCAAATGTACGCTTTTTACAAATTTTAAATTTTAAAATATTAGTTTAAATATGTGTTATATTGATAAAATTTCATCTTTCAAATTATAGTCTATTATTTTAAAGGGATTTTTCCATATGATATGGGCCATTTTGTTTGTATATCTCAAGGTAAACATGTAAAATCCTTACAAAGAGTTGTTTCACAAAACTTATATTTCATGTCAATTGTATTTATTTTAATAATAGCTCACAATGCCTTTTGTAAGTAATAAAGTCTCTTATTACAATCTTGTATTTTTTAATTGAGCTAATCAAAATAATTCAGCCAGTCTATTTGAAATAGAAAACTATCTATTTAATATAATAAAATCAATGCTCCCTTAATGTTGTTACAAAGATATTATAACTGTAATAAGGGTATAAGTTTATTTAAGAAAAGAGTACTTGGTAGAAGATTCTTTAACAAATTGATGAGATTGATTCATAATTCACATGTCAACTTTTTATAGTAATATGTACTTCTGATTTATTCAGTAATTCAGCAAGTATTGCACTTGTCATTAGAAAAGCAAAGGTAAGTACAATATACATGGCCCACAATACATGTCCTATAGAGTTTAGTAGAGGAAAATTATGTTAGTTATAGCCACAAAAATCAATATAAAATGGACACAGTGGTAAATACTACAAACAGGTCGTATATGGTACTGTAAGAGCATCTAGTAAGGATTTCATCCATTGTCAGAAATGAGGTATGAGAACATGATACTTGAATTGTGACCTGAAAGATGAGTTGGAGATAATTAGTCAAAGGGCACATGGGGTATGGAAGGGGGCATGTTGATTAACCGTACATAGAAATAAATATTCTCTTAAATAGTTAACCTTGAAATAATATTTATACTATTAATTTGCTCAGTGCACTTTTTTCAAATACAGAAAAAAGATTCTCCACTATAGTTACAAATTTTTGGTTGGTGAATCCAAGTGAATGAAATATCAGCATAACTGCACGGGCAAAATAGATAAGAATTAAATACATGAATTTTCCTCAGACTTATTTTATCTACCTCTGTAATATTTAACTTTAGTACCCAGGCTTGTTTACTACTTCTGCTTTACAGGCTTTATTTAAATCTGAACAATCCTACAGGGAAATCAGAATTCGAAAAAAAGTCTGGAGAACAATATGGTTGAAAGAGAAACAAGAGAATGCACCTAGGTTAATTCCCTGAATCCTACTTGAATAATAAATTTCTCTTTGCATATAATACGTGTTTGTGAATGAGACATATTCCCCAAAAATTCTTATCTCTGTATGTGATTGGAAAATAAAAGATCATATTTGTATGTTCAACAATCTTTCACCTATTTCTTAAGTCATTTTTTTCATCCAGTATAGTATGGGAATTATTTTTTATGTTAAATAGAAACTGAAGGTACTGGGTTGAACAGTGTCATCCCCAAAATTCATCTACTTCCTGGAGCCTCAGAATGTGACCTTATTTGAAAATACTGTGATTGTGGTTGCAAGTAGCTAAGATGAGGTCATATTGGAGCAGGGCAAGCCCTTAATCCAACATGACTCATGTCCCTTATAAGAGAAGATAGGTCGGGCATGGTGTCTCATGCCTGTAATCCCAGCACTTTGGGAGGCCAAGCCAGGCAAATCGCTTGAGGCTCAGGAGTTCAAGAGCAGCCAGGCCAACATGGCGAAAACCCATCTCTACTAAAAATATAATTAGCCAGGCGTGGTGGTGTGTGCCTGTAATCTCAGCTACCCAGGAGTCTGAGGCACAAGAATCAGTGGAACCCGGGAGGTGGAGGTTGCAAGGTCACACCACTGCACTCCACTCTGAGCAACAGAACGAGACTCTGTCTCAAAAAAAAACAAAAACAAAAAAAGAATGAAAGAAAAGATAGAGACACAGGGGAGAATGCCACATGATGCTGGAGGCAGAGATTGGAGTGATACATTGTGGGAACCCTCAGAAGATAGGAAAAAGGCGTGGAATAGATTCTCCCTCAAAGTTCCAGTAGTTGCCAACCCTACTAACATGGTTTTGCACTTCTAGCATCCAGAACAGTGAGAGAATATATTTCTGCTCTTTTAAGGTACCCAGTTTGTGGTAATTTGTTATAGCAATCCTAGGAAACTAATACTCTGACAGAAAAAAATCTTGAATAATGTGCATGAAAAAATCCTTCAACAAACACAAAATTGGTTTCAAAATGTTTTCTTGTAAAAATAAATTAACTTTTCTGTAATTAGACTGTGTTTTATAGTAATTCTTGCCTGCTTCTTAGTCTTTGTTGTAGGATGCATAATAAAATACATGAATGAGTTTTAAATGGTTAGCTTTGGAGAATGGTTTTAGGAAGTTCATAGAGTACACAGAAATAAAAGCTAACGTTGCTATGAATGCGCATTACTTTTCTAATAAAATAGTTCTGAATCTCTGTCTTGACTGCCTTCTATGAATCATTTTAACATAGTATCAATGTCATTGTGTAGTACATCAGTTCTTAACAGTTTTTAGTTCTTTACTTAAGAAATAAAATTTAATAACTACAATT
The DNA here is from genome assembly GCF_037993035.2 of Macaca fascicularis. NCBI lineage: Eukaryota > Metazoa > Chordata > Mammalia > Primates > Cercopithecidae > Macaca > Macaca fascicularis. Next base: position 37,245,474 of record NC_088388.1, on the reverse strand, counting down.
TTTAGATAATATCCCTATTTTTATTTTATTTTTGAAATTGTTTATTAATTACTATGTTCTTTGAAGTTTGTAGAGGTGTTCTTGAAAGACACTAATTATATCTATATGTCTTTTCTATTTCATGTAGTATATGATATATTATTTGTGCTTAAATTCATTTGTAGTAAACTATTTGTTGTGCTACAAGCAGTAGTTTATAAGAATACAGTATGCCTAATTAGATTTTTGAAATGAACTAATATTTCTTAAAATTCACTTGCAAATATTTGAAAATCATATTTTCTTTAGTCTTTGCAGAGTATTACGTACCAGAGGTTTTTAAAATGTTTGTTTCTAATTTTTGTTTTTAAGAAGTAGAGATAATGAGTCTGTACTGCAGACTTTTAAAAAATAATTTTACTTTCATTTGAAATCTCTCATTCAAAAAGTATGGGACAGTTCTTAATGGGACTTAATAGCTAAAAAAGAGAAAAATACATGTATATACTCAAGCATATATTAGAAGCTAACTATTTAGGAAAAAATAAAAAATACCTTCCTAACCACTCTCCCTCATTTTATATACCATCCCTTCTCCTTCTCTGTTCACATTGTTATGTAAATTTGAGGTGACATTAATTATGTTTCAATTTATCTCTGGAAAAAGAAGTATTAGGTAATTTTGGCACATACCATGACAAACTAAGCCTTACATGTTAGAATCTTTTTAATAGATTAAAAACTAAATTAAAAATTGCTTCTGGTTAAAATTTTGTAAAATTTATTGTATTGCAATTATTTTTCTATTTAGTTTTCATAACTGCTTCAGTATTCTAATTAATATTTTTGTGTAGCAGCATTCTATAATAGAGAGGGATAAGCATTTAAACATAAAGAGAATTTTGTGAGGTGCTTGATAAATATAAATTTGAAACTCTGATCAATGATATATTTTTCTCATAACCACAATGTCATATGTTTGATGTAGATTGAAGCATGGTTTGTAAAAATCAACACTATTCTAAAGATGCTGGGTTGTATAATAAACACAACTGTTTTTATATTATTTTCTCAAATTTTATCTGTTTATAGCTACTATCTCCAGCTAATGTTTGGTAACACAGGATGATCTGCAGGAATGCTAAGAGAAAGTTTACATATAAATTATTTTTTTAAAGTCTAGTTACAGCATAAATTTTAAAAAACATTTAAAATGCAGAATTGCACAACATACAATGGTCATAGTTTATAAAGCTTTTCACTGACTTTTTGACCACCTCACTTCCTTCTCTTATAATCTGCCCAAATTATTAGGCAACAAAGTAAGGAAAATTTAATATTTCAATATTCACAGCAGGAGATTGTCTCTTTGGTAATGTTACCTTAAATACTGAACAAGTTTTCTACCATTGGCAGTTGTCCTATCAAATATATCATTGCTCAAATGTTAGACTACAAAGCTGAAATCAAGCAAGAGGACATGCTCCATTTCTGATTCTTGAATAATTATTTCTGTTCATTAAACCCCATCTTTATGCTTTGACCAATAATACTTGTCTGCCTTGCACAGGTGAAGATTTGTATTATTAAGCCATCAAATGATATGATTCCTCATAATTTCACAAGGAAAACTATTATTATTCAAGTCTTATAGGTGCTAAGTTGAGGAGAAGAGTGTGTAGTATTGTGAATAACACTATTGACTGGGGACTCAGAAAACACAGGGTTTGAATTCGGGTCTGCATGTAATAGCTGAATGTATGAACTTGGACATCCTATTTAATCTCTTGAATGCTCATTTGTTTCATTTTAAGATGTGGATATTATTGGTACTTTCTCATGTTTCTGTGAATCAAATAGAAGATAAATTTTTATCAACTGAAACTTGTAAGAATGAAATGAGATAATGCACTGCTGTATTTTGGAGATAGTTTATTTGACCCCTCCAAATCTCATGTTGAAATTTAACCTCCAGTGTTAGATATGGGACCTAATAAAAGATGTCCGGGTCATGGGAAAGAGTCCTTCATGAATGGCTTAATGCCGTCCTCATAGTAACAACTGTTTTCGCTATATCAGTTCCCAGAGAGCTGGTTGTTAAAAAGAACCTGGTTCCTCCCTCTTCTCTCTCGCTTCCTCTCTTGCCTTGTGATTACACACCAGCTCCCCTTTGCCTTTGGCCATAAGAGGATCCACCCTGAAGCCCTCACCAGGAGCTGATGGTGCCATGCTTCTCGTATGACCTAGAAAACCATGAGCGAAATAAATCTCTTTTCTTTGTAAATTACTCAGCCTTAGGTATTCTTTGTAGAAATAAAAATGGACTGAGACATGCATGTAAAGCAGTTAGCACAATTCTGGGCATATAGTAAATACTCAGTGAGTACATAGTGCTATTCTTTTGCTGAAAAAGATTTACCAAAATGTAACTTACATTTCTGAACATTATGGTTAAGAATGTCTTCTTTTTTCCTTGGTAGTTTTAAGTGCAGCCTCTGCATCACTAGCAGCAATTGATAGGGTTATAGTCTGTTTTATTATTTGGGAATTTCACTCCTATTTATTATTTATTAAACACTCCCAGTATTCGCTACACCTTGAAAGGGTATATAAAACACAGTCATTGCTCTTGTGGAGTTTCCATTTATAAGAAAAAAATGGGATAGAAGGAACCAACTGCTGAAGTTATTTGGCATTCATTTAGGTAAGAGAAAGTATTTGTCCTCCTACATCTTCATATCAGTAAGTGGCCAACCTACAGAGTCTTTATAGTAAGATTCTCCAAAATACATATTGAGGGGGAAAAGGAAATTAGTGATTTGTGAGATATTAGATGGAAGATTGTTGCAGGACTATGAAAAAGTTTTCTAGTTCTGTACTCTAAAGCCAGTGAGAAGAGGCCAATAAAAAGGGCCAATAAAAAGGACCACTAAAAGTGTGTGTTGAAGGTCTTAAAGGGAAAATAACTGAAAGGTAGGTGGACTACACTCATGCACCACTTAACATTTTAGTCAACGATGGACTACGTATACAATGGTGGCCGCATGAAATTATAATGGAGCTGAAAAATTCCTATCACCTTGTGACATCTTAACCATTATAATATCACAGGGCAATGTAATAGTCACATATTTATGATGATGCTGCTGTTAACCTGCATTGCCAGTCAGTACAATACATAATACTTGGTGATAAATGACTATGTTTCTTTTTTATGTATTTACTATATTTTATCATATTTTAGAGTGTACTGCTTTACATATTTTTTTTTTTTTTTAGGTTACTGTTAACCTCAGGCAGGTCCTTCAGGAGGTATTGCAGAAGAAGGCATTGTTACCATAGGAGATAACAGTTCTATGTACATTATTACCCCTGAACACCTTCCAGTGGGACAAGATGCAGAGGTAGAAGATAGTAAAATTGATCATCCTGACCCTGTGTACGTCTAGGCTAATGTGTGTGTCTGTGGCTTAGTTTTTAACTAAAAAGTTTTAAAAGTAAATTTAAAAAATTAATACAAAAATTATAGAATAAGGATATAAAGAAAATGTTTTTGTACAGCATGTTTGATAGTTAAGCTCAGTGTTATTACAAAAGAGTAAAAAAGTAAAGTTTATAAAGTAAAAAACTTACTTTAAGCTAATGTAGTTTATTATTGAGGAAATAAAATTTTTAGGTTTTAATTTTAATTTTTTTTTAAGAGACAGAGTCTAGCTGTGATGCCCATGCTGGAGTGCAGTGGTGGGATCATAGGTTGTTGTAGTCTTGAACTCCTGAGTTTTATATAAATAAAATTTGTGTAGAAATAAAAATGGACTGAAACATGCATGTAAAGCAGTTACCAGGCCCAATACCCTTATCAACAATCAAGCAATCCTCCCACCTTAGCCTCCCAAGTGCTAGGACTATAGGTGCAAGTCACCACACCAAACCAGAAAAATATTTTTTTAATATATTTAGTGTAACCTAAGTATACAGTGTTTATAAAGTCTACAGTAGTGTGTAGTAATGTCCTAGGCCTTAACATTCACAACTCACTGACTCAGAGCAACTTCCAGTCATAAAAGCTCTATTCATAATAAGTGCACCTTTTTTTATCTTTTATACAGTATTTTTAGTATTTTTACTATATCTTTAATATGTTTAGATACACAAATACGATTGTGTTACAGTTGCCTACATTATCAGTACAGGAACATGCTGTACAGGTTTGTATAGGCTATATACCATTTAGCCTAGATGTGTAGAAGACTATATTATCTAGGTTTATGTAAGTATACTGTTCACACAATGATACTGTCTAATGACATATGTCTCAATTTATTTCCTATCATTAAGCAATACATGCCTGTACTTATACTTAAAGCTGATCTTTCCTTTTACAGACCACAGAAATAGATATTATCGAACTGGATTCCTCTAATTCCCACCCCCTTAACCTTCATCTGGGCATTTATAAATCTCTTCCTTTATCCCTACTTTGTACTCCTGTATTTCAGCAGAAAGCTATCTTTGCTTCCTTTTTTTTTTTTTTTTTTCTGTCTTCACCAAGACTTGGTTCAGTCAATTTTACTTGTGCCTACAGTCTTTAAGCCTTTCTTTGCTAATGTCTTTCCCTCAGTCTGCAAAGATTTTCGAAAGGGCCCCATGCTAAAAGCAAACCATTGACTGTTTTTCTTACCAAAATACCACCTATTTTCTGTTTTCTTTCATAACTTGATTTCTTAAAGAATCTTCACTGCCTCCAACTCTTCATCTATTTTTAAATTCATTCTAGGGTATTCTTTGTAGAAATGTTCTCTTAATAGTTAATGTTGGCTTTTAATTACCAGGCCCAACACCCTCATCACCATCTTTAGCTACCTGATCTCTACAAGATTTGATAGTGTTTATCCTTCCATAAAAATGTTTTATTCCATTGCATCCTCCAAAATCAGTTTGTCTCTCTAACATCGATTCTTTCATGGAATCATCTCTCTATTCCATAGCCAGACCATGACTTATGTGAATTGTTTACAAGGTAGTTAGTCCTAGGAATGGGCATGTAGTGAGGGTAACACTGTGAAATCCCTCCATGATCATCCAAAGAGTAGATGAGAGATATCAAGACAATAATGGAAGAAACAGAGTTTGGAGTCTTCCTAGATTTAAATAAAAGAAACTTTTTTATTATAGTGTAGGTATTAAACCAGCAAGAATCAAGGTGTTAAAATTGACATCAAATTACAAACCAGGACTTCAACTTTGGTAATGACAAGGTAATTCAGGTTAACCATCTCACTTACAACAACTAGAAACCCTGGACAAAATATTCTTTATAAGAAGTCTAGGTGAAAGCATCAGAGAACTAATAAGGAATGAAAAAGATCTTGGAGCAGGAAAAAACCTAGAGGTTAGATCAGCATTTGTAGCTGCCAGTTGTGAGTTTCAGAAGAGGCAGCTGAGAAACTAAGAGGAACTTTTGATAGTCTTTTGGGAAGTACATGTAAACTTGCAACCAAACTGGACCTTGAAGGAATTGGAGCTCAGTTTTAAATCGTCTTAGCCCTTGAAGTTGGATTAAATTGATCCTAGATGCTAGAGTCCCTAAGTGCCTTCAAAAGCTATTTAAAATCTTCTTTTGGGGAAAAGTTCTAGTTCTAAAATAGTTTCTGTAATTGTTCATATTTAATGTCTATCACTAAATAAAAAAAAATGACCAGTCACGAAGAAATGTGATGTGATTTTTAAAAGGTGAAGAATACATGTAATAAAAAAGATACCCATGAGGGATTCACACACAATGCTGTAAATATGTTCAGGGAAATTAAAAAGCTGAAAACTATAAAAAATAAAAATTCTAGAACTGAGTAGTACTCAACTTTAAGAACTCCATGGATTGATTTAAGAGCAGATTAGACATAACTAAAAATCATCAACTAAAAGATATTTTGGAAGGAAATATCTAGAATAAAGCATAATGAGACATGAAGAAAAAGGAAAAAAAATGTACAAAAGACATAAGAGTTACCATGAGAAGTCTAACTCAGGTGTAATTGGCCTTCCAAAAAGAGAGATGACCAAAATCAACAGCAACAATGTAGCAGAAGCCATATTTGGAAAGAAAGTGACAAAATTTCCTAAAACTGATGAAAGACATCAAATTACAGATCCAAGAAGCTCCCAAACTTTCGAGGAACAGCATAGTAAAACCTGCTGGAAATCAAAGTTGAAGAAAAAACAAAAAACAAACAAACAAAAAAACCCTGTGAGTGGAAAGGCAAGAGGCATTCTCAAGGAATTTAAGTCACATTAGCCATGATGAGGAGAAAGCCGGGCGGGGAGAGGGGAACTATTTGATGATGAAATCCAACAAATCAAGATGTGAAAAACAAAAAGTCAGTAAGGGAGAAGTTGTCTGATAAAAGGAACTGTGATAAGCTCAGAATCCCTGTAAATATGGAAATAAGAGTAAACAATCACAAGAATTACGGTTACAAAACAAAATACGAACATAAGGCTCGAAAATACAAAACTAACAACTCACTGAAGGGTCAGGAGATAGAGTAGTATACATACACTAATTTATTTTTAGGAAGCAAGGATTCAATTCTGTCATTTTAATATTTAAAAATGATTCCAACATCTTTGTGCATTTTATAATTTTTGTAACAAGTCATTTTTGTACTAAAAATTTAGATTCAGCAATCCATTACTCTCTAATGTCAGTTAAATTCAAATTAAAAGTTATGCTTCTATTCAAAAATAAGCTACATATTCCGATGTGCCCTCTCTATAAAAATTTTTGGTGTTCTAAAAGAGACTATCACGTGAATAGGCAACCTGCAGAATGGGAGAAAATTTTTGCAATCTATCCATCTGACAAAGGGCTAATACCCAGAATCTACAAGGAACTTAAATTTACAAGAAAAAAAACAACCCCATCAAAAAGTGGGCAAAGGATATGAACAAGACACTTCTCAAAAGAAGATGTTTATGTGGCCAACAAACATACGGAAAAAAACCTCATCATCACTGGTCATTAGAGAAATGCAAATCAAGACCACAATGAGATACGATCTCATGCCAGATGGAATGGCGATCATCAAAAAGTCAGGAAACAACAGATCCAGGGGAGGATGTGGAGAAATAAGAACACTTTTACACTGTTGGTGGGAGTGTAAGTTAGTTCAACCATTGTGGAAGACAGTGTTGCAATTCCTCAAGGATCTAGAACCGGAAATGCCATTTGACTCAGCAATACTATCACTAGGTATATACCGAAAGGATTATAAATCATTCTACTATAAAGGCACATGTACATGTATGTTTATTGCAGCACTATTCACAATAGCAAAGACTTAGAACCAACCCAAATGCCCATCAATGATAGACTGGATAAAGAAAATGTGGCATATACACACCATGGAATGCTATGCAGCCATAAAAAAGGATGAGTTCATGTCTTTTGCAGGAACATGGATGAAGCTGGAAACCATCATTCTCAGCAAACTAATACAGAAACAGAAAAACAAACACCACATATTTTCACTCATAAGTGGGAGTTGAACAATGAGAATATGTGGACACAGGGGGGAAAACATCACACATCAGGGCCTGTAGGAGGTTGGGGGGTTAGGGGAGGGATAGCATTAGGAGAAATACCTAATGTAGATGACTGGTTGATGGGTGCAGCAAACCATCATGGCACATGTATACCTATGTAACCTGCACGTTCTGCACATGTATACAAAAACTTAAAGTATAATTTAAAAAAAATTTTTTTTTTGCTGTTCTATTTACTTTTCTGGCATTAGTGATACATGAAAGATATTCTTTATTAATGATGTTTAATTCTAGGTGGAGGGATTTGGTATGTTTAATCATTCTTTGAAAATGTTTTTCTGTTTTAAAATGTTTGTAGTGAACATATATCCATTTTACAAAAGCAGTCTAATTTCAGTGTTATTTTGAAAGCACAGATTTTGGAATCAGTCTTTCAGGTATGTGGCACCAGGCTGGACTAATTTTTTTTTTTTTAATTTTTTGTAGGGACAGGGTTTCTCTATGTTGCCCAGACTGGTCTTAAATTCCTGGGCTCAAGTGATCCTCCCACCTTGTCCTCCCAAAGTGCTGTAACTACAGGCATGAGCCACCACACCTGGCCCCATTCTTGGATTTTATAAGCCACGAAATTCCTCTGTCCTCTCTCCCCCTTTTTAGAAAATGGAATAAGTTCAGATTGGATTTCTGTTATTTATAACCAAATCAATAACAGGTTTAGAATAGATGACTTTAAAGGCTTCTTTCATCTGAATATTAAGTTAAAGTATGTTCTTCACCTTTACTTGGTAACTGATTCACCTAAAGGGAATTTTTCAGTATCCTAATAAAGCTTTGTGAAATTGTTTTGTATGCACAGGTGTATAATTCATATCCTAGTCTGTAAGTAATACAGTATGCTCCGTGACATATCTTTGTCATTAGCCTTAGTAACCAGCATTTGATAATGTGCTTTTGAAAGAGATTATTTGACTCATACAACTTTCACTTAATCATGGCAAACATCTTACATTCCTACAGAGTGCTGCTTTGGTAAGAAATAGAGAATATGTCCTCTTCCTGAATTTATGTATATTCTTTATGATTCTGCTTTTCTCTTTTGGATGAAGGTGTACTTCTAACTGTAAAATTATTGTTTTCATACAAACCCCTTTGATGATGAAGAAAACCATGTTTAAATGCCAGCCAGATGTTGTTTTCATTTCCCATTGTAAACATACATATATAATATGTTTTTAATGGGGTGGGGAAGGTCAGGGAGAAGAAAAAAAAACAAAAATTTATGGTGAATGTTGAACCTATCTAGTTATTCTAGAATCTATTTTTGTTCCTTAGAAGAAATTCAACATTTGCCTTACAACCAGAGAATAAACATCAACTGCTAGAGAAAGCTATTGAATTTCAAAATCCCTTTGAAATGTCACATTAACCTGTTTAACTTTCAGTCAGTTCTTTAAAGTAGCAAACATTTCCTGATGACTCCCAGATCTACGACTGCTTATACTTCTCTAACTTAAAAGTTTGTTTCCTGGCCGGGCGCAGTGGCTCACGTCTGTAATCCCAGCACTTTGGGAGGCCGAGGTGGGCGGATCACGAGGTCAGGAGATCGAGACCATCCTGTCTAACACGGTGAAACCCTGTCTCTACTAAAAATACAAAAAAATTAGCCGGGTGTAGTGGCAGGCATCTGTAGTCCCAGCTACTCGGGAGGCTGAGGCAGGAGAATGGCATGAACCCGGGAGGCTGCGGTGAGCCTTCATTGCGCCACTGCACTCCAGCCTGGGCGACAGAGCTAGACTCCATCTCAAAAAAAAAAAAAAAAAAAAAGTCTGTTTCCTTCACTCACAAACTAACTGTGGTGAATGACTCAACGCTGTTTGGGCCTGGGAGAAGTGTATCGCAGCTGCGGTCCTGCGTGCAATCTTTCTTCAGATCAGTTCAATTTTTGAGCATTGAACAGGGTCAAATGCTAAATCTAGTCAGTTTGACTAAAACCTATACAGCTCTAGCCTTTTATTTAGCCTTCCAAATAAATTCTAATATTTAAAGTTGTATTTGTTCATAGGTTGTCTTTTATTTTGGAATGTATAGAAATCAAGCAACAACCATTATTTTATTATTTTACTCAACTTCTATTGAGTGTCTATTTGCAAGGCATTGGTGACAATAGAGTAAAAAAAGTGCTTCTTGTTCTTGAAGACCCCTGTTTAGTATAGGGTGAGACAGATATGTCAATTTTGAAAAGGTAGTATGTAAACAGGGAAAATTCTGTAATAGAAGGTAAGTACTATGACAGCCCAAATAAAGAAATGAATGAAGTTTTCTTCCAAAAAGAGCTGGGTTTATAACATTCATTTAGGGTGAGAACTATAAGAGTTTTTTTTGCTGAATCATCAATAGCTTAGTTTCCTGGGACATAATTCAATGAGGTGGCCTTTTCTTGTAATGCCATTGATAGTCTACTTGTCTCACCCTTACTGTTAGTTATTCTTGTTCACCAATAGCCATGCACTTTGACTTCCATGACATAGTTTTCTCCAAATGCTCTCTCTGGGAAGACCAAGCACCATTTAGGTCTCCATGACATATGAATGCATACATTCACATTATTAAGAATACTAATATTCAGAGACATGGATGACTATATAACAGTAATTATGAGATAATAACCTGTCTGAATGAGCCATATCTTCCTGGAAGTAAGATTCTTAATATTTTTAAAGCCATGGTTCCTGAACCTTTGAAAAATCTAATTGAAAGGACAGGCTCACTGATGAAAACAGCACATGCACACTAATTGTGTTTATAATATCAAGAGGTTTATGAAAACTCTTCAGTTCTATCATGGGCTCCAGTCCAATAACTCCTGTACTAGAGAAACTTCTCTCAATTCAAGTCACATTTCCCACATGTGACTCAGTGATATGTCAACGAGCAAAGGCTAAGATTTCTGCCTTTTAACCTCATCTGGTTCTTTCATACCTGGGTGCTTCAAGCTCCATACACTGTCTTGGAGGATTTCCATCTTGTCATCAATTAACATGGCCAGTGTCCCTGCAAAGCTAAGCTGGACCTCACAGAAATTTTGTGCTGGGCACAAAGAATGGAAGAGATTAAGTGATGTCAGGATTTGAATAGACTGAATATTCTAGACTAATGCGGTCTAATATAAATATAATGCACGCCACAAATTTTAGCCACGTTGTAATTTTACATGTTTGAGAAGCTACATTGAGAAAAGTAAAATGAAACAGGTGAAATAAATTTTAATAGTATAGTCTGTTTAATATATTCAAATTTTTTTTCAGCATGTAATCAATATAAAAATTGAATGTTTATATTCTTTTTTTGTTCAAGGGTTCAATATCCAGTGTTTATATTACACTTACAGCACATCTCATTTTGGACTACATTTTAATAACTCAATCACTACAGGTATATCTGGCTTTCTTAAAGAAATAATCCATTTTTCACCTTTTGAAAATAATTCCACTCCCCCACCATAAGTATCTGGCAATAAATGAATAGTTTATCTTTTCTTTTTTTGTTGTTGTCATTGTTATAGTTGAGACAGAGTCTCACTCTGTCACCCAGGCTGGAGTGCAATGACGTGATCTCAGCCTACTGCAACCTCCACCTCCCAGGTTCAAACGATTCTTTTGTCTCAGCCTCCTGAGTAGCTGGGACTACAGACGTGCACCACTACGCCTGGCTAAATTTTTGTATTTTTCGTAGAGATGGGGTTTCACCATGTGGGCCAGGCTGGTCTCGAACTCCTGACCTCAGGTGATCCGCCCGCCTCCGTCTCCTAAATTGCTGGGATTACAGATGTGAGCCACTGCACCCTGCCTAGTTTATCTTTTCTAACTCAGCATAGTCATATGTAATTTTGGGAAATACGATTCTAGCTTGAAGAAAAAGGAGTATAATACTTTGCTGCATTACACATGGAATAAGATGGAATCTGTGTTCTCTGAACTGCAATGCAGCAACCCTGACCTATGAAGAAGCTGCATCTTTTCATTCCTTTTCTCTAAAGGACCAGTGGATTTGGTGCACCTACAAGACAGCCTTTAAAATAAAATGACCAAAGCAGACCTTTGTACCCACATCCAAAATCAAGAAAACTCATAGCAACATCCTCTAAAAATTGCTTCAGGCTGACCACACCAGGATTGCTTTTCAGATTAGAATTAAAAGATGAGTGTCTATTCTGCATAAATCAGTGCATTCCTGACCAGGAACAAGTAACCGCAGCATATATGAGGCCAGGAATGACATTTATAATGAAAGCTATTAAATGATTATTTTCTAAAACATAGAAATTCTTCACCGCCTTCATCACACAAAAAATATTGCTACACTATTCAGATATAGTAGAGCATTTAATAGAGTAGTCTTGAAGACCAAATGTCAAAGCTATCACTCATATGCAGCAGCTATTTTAAAGACACATCTTTAGCATGATTCTTCAGTTAAGCTACCTCTTATATGCATCTCATTTTTGGAATAACAATTTTCTTGCCATTGAATGAAAATATGTTCTGAAATTTAGGCACCAGTTTTTTACCCAAATAAATGCTCTGTTGTGTTTTTAAATGGAATCATTTGGAACAGACACATTATCTTTTGAGGAAAGGGCACATTGTTAAGTTTTTTTGAATCTGCACTGGGCATCTTCAATCTGTTTCTCAGAGTTAAAAAAAGTTCCCAACGCTAGCAGTTAATAAATGTAAATAAAAATTTTTTAAATGTAGCTACCATATTACAGTGTTAATTGCATTACTCACCAAAAATGCAATGAGTCATATTTTATGGGTGTTTTTTATGCAATTTGGAGGACTTTTTAGGCACTTGATAAAGAAGGAAGATACTCCAAACCTGATAAAAATGAGTCTAGCAAGACCATTTCTTTAATGGGGTTTAGAACATTTGCAATTAAGAATAAGTTAAAGCAACTTGAAATTTTGTTATGGATTTATAGTCTTTTCAACTTCATCAGAATCACAACAAAATTTGTTGATTTCAATTTTATCAACCTTTTCAAAATCAAAAATACTTTTCTGTGCAACAATAACAACATTTAAGAAGAAATGTGTCTTCCTACTAAATGGAAGTCAAATTTATTTTCCTATTTTTATTTAGGGCATATGTAGTTACTAACCAGCATGTGTTTTGTGTACAACAACTTGTGTTCCATAATACATCAAGTAACTCCAGAGAAAAGAGAATTATGTATTATTGAGGTTAGCCTCCACAGGTGCACCAAAGACTAAAAACAGAAGACTAACCATATTAAGCAAAGCAAAATGATAGACTCTCCCAGATTAGATGTCTGTGTTTACTAACCACAGATTGACAAATGTAGTCACGGCTCAACGCAAAAATGTCTATGACTCTTGTAACTAAGAGGAAATTGATACTTAAATAAGAACAAAGGTGAAATACGAAATATTTGCATTTAAACTCTTTCACACATTTCCCTGGAATTTCCTTCACCTCTTCTTCTAAAAGATGTGGTGGTGTACCCAGTAGTCATTCAGGAGCAGGTTGTTCAGTTTCCATGTAGTTGAGCAGTTTTGAGTGAGTTTCTTAATCCTGAGTTCTAGTTTGATTGCACTGTGGTCTGAGAGACAGTTTGTTATAATTTCTGTTCTTTTACATTTGCTGAGGAGTGCTTAACTTCCAACTATGTGGTCAATTTTGGAGCAAGTGTGAAGTGGTGCTGAGAAGAATGCACATTCTGCTGCTTTGGGGTGGAGAGTTCTGTAGATGTCTATTAGGTCCACATGGTGCAGAGTTGAGTTCAATTCCTGGATATCCTTGTTAACTTTCTGTCTCATTGATCTGTCTAATGTTGACAGTGGGGTGTTAAAGTCTCCCATTATTATTGTGGGGGAGTCTAAGTCTCTTTGTAGGTCTCTAAGGACTTGCTTTATGAATCTTGATACTCCTGTATTTGGTGCATGTATATTTAGGATAGTTAGGTCTTCTTGTTGTATTGATCCCTTTACCATTATGTAATGGCCTTCTTTGTCTCTTTTGATCTTTGTGGATTTAAAGTCTGTTTTATCAGAGACTAAGATTGCAACCCCTGCCTTTTTTTGTTTTCCATTGTATTGGTAGCTCTTCCTTCATCCCTTTATTTTGAGCCCATGTGTGTCTATGCACGTGAAATGATTCTTCTGAATACAGCACACTGATGGGTCTTGACTCTTTTATATATATATATATATATATATATATATTTTTTTTTTTTTTATTATACTTTAACTTCTAGGGTACATGTGCATAATGTGCAGGTTTGTTACATATGTATACTTGTGCCATGTTGGTGTGCTGCACCCATCAACTCGTCAGCACCCATCAACTCGTCATTTACATCAGGTATAACTCCCAATGCAATTCCATGATAGGCCCCAGTGTGTGATGTTCCCCTTCCCGAGTCCAAGTGATCTCATTGTTCAGTTCCCACCTATGAGTGAGAACATGCGGTGTTTGGTTTTCTGTTCTTGTGATAGTTTGCTAAGAATGATGGTTTCCAGCTGCATCCATGTCCCTACAAAGGACACAAACTCATCCTTTTTGATGGCTGCATAGTATTCCGTGGTGTATATGTGCCACATTTTCTTCATCCAGTCTGTCACTGATGGACATTTGGGTTGATTCCAAGTCTTTGCTATTGTGAATAGTGCCGCAATAAACATACGTGTGCATGTCTCTTTATAGCAGCATGATTTATAATCCTTTGGGTATATACCCAGTTATGGGATGACTGGGTCATATGGTACATCTACTTCTAGATCCTTGAGGAATTGCCATACTGTTTTCCATAATGGTTGAACTAGTTTACAATCCCACCAACAGTGTAAAAGTGTTCCTATTTCTCCACATCCTCTCCAGCATCTGTTGTTTCCTGACTTTTTAATGATCGCCATTCTAACTGGTGTGAGATGGTATCTCATTGTGGTTTTGATTTGCATTTCTCTGATGGCCAGTGATGATGAGCATTTTTTCATGTGTCTGTTGGCTGTATGAATGTCTTCTTTTGAGAAATGTCTGTTCATATCCTTTGCCCACTTTTTGATGGGGTTGTTTGTTCTTTTCTTGTAAATTTGTTTGAGTTCTTTGTAGGTTCTGGATATTAGCCCTTTGTCAGATGAGTAGATTGCAAAAATGTTCTCCCATTCTGTAGGTTGCCTGTTGACTCTGATGGTAGTTTCTTTTGCTGTGCAGAAGCTCTTTAGTTTAATGAGATCCCATTTGTCAATTTTGGCTTTTGCTGCCGTTGCTTTTGGTGTTTTAGACATGAAGTCTTTGCCCATGCCTATGTCCTGAATGGTACTACCTAGGTTTTCCTCTAGGATTTTTATGGCATTAGGTCTAACATTTAAGTCTCTAATCCATCTTGAATTAATTTTCATATAAGGAGTAAGGAAAGGATCCAGTTTCAGCTTTCTACTTATGGCTAGCCAATTTTCCCAGCACCATTTATTAAATAGGGAATCCTTTCCCCATTTCTTGTTTCTCTCAGGTTTGTCAAAGATCAGATGGCTGTAGATGTGTGGTCTTATTTCTGAGGACTCTGTTCTGTTCCATTGGTCTATATCTCTGTTTTGGTACCAGTACCATGCTGTTTTGGTTACTATAGCCTTGTAGTATAGTTTGAAGTCAGGTAGCGTGATGCCTCCAGCTTTGTTCTTTTGACTTAGGATTGTCTTGGAGATGCGGGCTCTTTTTTGGTTCCATATGAACTTTAAAGCAGTTTTTTCCAATTCTGTGAAGAAACTCATTGGTAGCTTGATGGGGATGGCATTGAATCTATAAATAACCTTGGGCAGTATGGCCATTTTCACCATATTGATTCTTCCTATCCATGAGCATGGTATGTTCTTCCATTTAACTAACAAGCAAAATAATCAGTTAATATCATAATGGCAGGATCAAGTTCACACATAACAATATTAACCTTAAATGTAAATGAACTAAATGCTCCAATTAAAAGACACAGACTGGCAAATTGGATAAAGAGTCAAGACCCATCAGTCTGCTGTATTCAGGAGACCCATCTCACACGCAGAGACATACATAGGCTCAAAATAAAGGGATGGAGGAAGATATACCAAGCAAATGGAGAACAAAAAAAAGCAAGGGTTGCAATACTAGTCTCTGATAAAACAGACTTTAAACCATCAAAGATCAAAAGACACAAAGAAGGCCATTACATAATGGTAAAAGGATCAATTCAACAGGAAGAGCTAACTATCCTAAATATATATGCACCCAATACAGGAGCACCCAGATTCATAAAGCAAGTCCTTACAGACTTACAAAGAGACTTAGACTCCCATACAATAATAATGGGAGACTTCAACACTCCACTGTCAACATTAGATAGATCAACGAGACAGAAAGTTAACAAGGATATCCAGGAATTGAACTCATCTCTGCAGCAAGCAGACCTAATAGACATCTATAGAACTCTCCACCCCAAATCAACAGAATATACATTCTTCTCAGCACCACATCGCACTTATTCCAAAATTGACCACATAATTGGAAGTAAAGCACTCCTCAGCAAATGTACAAGAACAGAAATTATAACAAACTGTCTCTGAGACCACAGTGCAATGAAACTAGAACTCAGGACTAAGAAACTCAATCAAAACTGCTCAACTACATGGGTCTTGACTCTTTATCCACTTTGCCAGTCTGTGTCTTTTAATGAGAGCATTTAGCCCATTTACATTTAAGGTTAATTTTGCTATGTGTGAACTTGATCCTGTCATTATGATGTTAGCTGGATATTTTGCTTGTTAGTTGATGCAGTTTCTTCCTAGCATCAATGGTCTTTACAATTTGGCATGTTTTTGCAGTGGCTGGTACCAGTTGTCCCTTTCCATGTTTAGTGCTTCCTTCAGGATCTCTTGTGCGGCAGGCCTGGTGATAACAAAATCTTGCAGCAATTGCTTGTCTGTAATGAAATGAAGGCAGAAATAAAGATGTTCTTTGAAACCAATGAGAACAAAGACACAACATACCAGAATCTCTGGGACTCATTTAAAGCTGTGTGTAGAGGGGAATTTATGACTCTAAATGCCCACAAGAGAAAGCAGGAAAGATCTAAAATTGACACCCTAACATCACAATTAAAAGAACCAGAGAAGCAAGACCAAACACATTCAAAAGCTAGCACAAGGCAAGGAATAACTAAGATCAGAGCAGAATTGAAGGAGATAGAGACACAAAAACCCTTCAAAAAAATCAATGAATCCAAGCGATGGTGTTTTGAAAAGATCAACAAAATTGATAGACCACTAGCAAGACTAATAAAGAAGAAAGAGTGAAGAATCAAATAGATGCAATAAAAAATGATAAAGGGGATATCACCACCGATCCCACAGAAATACAAACTACCCTCAGAGAATACTATAACACCTCTATGCAAATAAACTAGAAAACCTAGAAGAAATGGATGAATTCCTGGACACATACACTCTCCCAAGACAAACCAGGAAGAAGTTGAGTCCCTGAATAGACCAATAACAGGCTCTGAAATTGAGGCAATAATTAATAGCCTACCAACCAAAAAAAGTCCAGGACCAGACAGATTCACAGCTGACTTCTACCAGAGGTACAAGAATAAGCTGGTACAATTCCTTCTGAAACTATTCCAATCAACAGAAAAAGAGGAAATCCTCCCTAACTCATTTTATTAGGCCAGCATCATCCTAATACCAAAGCCTGGCAGAGACACAATAAAAAAAGAGAATTTTAGACCAATATCCCTGATGAACATTGATGCAAAAATCCTCCATAAAACACTGGCAAACCAAATCCAGCAGCACATCAAAAAGCTTATCCACCATGATCAAGTGGGCTTCATCCCTGGGATGCAAGGCTGGTTCAACATACGCAAACAAATAAACGTAATCCAGCATATAAACAGAACCAAAGGTAAAAACCACATGATTATCTCAATAGATTCAGAGAAGGCCATTGACAAAATTCAACAGCCCTTCATGCTAAAAACTCAATAAATTTGATATTGATGGGACATATCTCAAAATAATATGAATTGTTTATGACAAACCCATAGCCAATATCATACTAAATGGGCAAAAACTGGAAGCATTTCCTTTGAAAACTGGCACAAGACAGGGATGCCCTCTCTCACCACTCCTATTCAACATAGTGTTGGAAGTTCTGCCAGGGCAATCAGGGAGGAGAATGAAATAAAGGGTATTCGATAAGGAAAAGAGGAAGTCAAATTGTCCCTGTTTGCAGATGACATGATTGTATATTTAGAAAACCCCATCGTCTCAGCCCCAAATCTGCTTAGGCTGATGAGCAACTTCAACAAAGACTCAGGATACAAAATCAATGTGCAAAAATCACAGGCATTCTTATACACCAATAACAGACAAATAGAGAGCCAACTTATGAGTGAACTCCCATTCACAATTGCTTCAAAGAGAATAAAATACCTAGGAATCCAACTTACAAGGGATGTAAAGGACCTCTTCAAGGAGAACTGGAAACCACTGCTCAACAAAATAAAAGAAGAAACAAAGAAATGGAAGAACATTCCATGCTTATGGATAGGAAGAATCAATATTGTGAAAATGGTCATACTGCCCACGATAATTTATAGGTTCAATGCCATTCCCATCAAGCTACCAATTACTTTCTTCACAGAATTAAAAAAAAAAAAAAAAAACTACTTTAAAGTTCATATGGAACCAAAAAAGAGCCCACATTGCCAAGATAATCCTAAACCAAAAGAACAAAGCTGGAGGCATCACGCTACCTGACTTCAAACTATACTGCAAGGCTATGGTAACAAAAACAGCATGGTACTGCTACCAAAGCAGAGATATAGACCAATGGGACAGAACAGAGTCCTCAGAAATAATACCACACGTCTACAACAATCTGATCTTTGACAAACCTGACAAAAACAAGAATGGGGAAAGGATTCCCTATTTAATAAATGGTGCTGGGAAAACTGGCTAGCCATAGGTAGAAAGCTGAAACTGGATCCCTTCCTTACACCTTATACAAAAATTAATTCAAGATGGATTAGAGTCTTAAATGTTAGACCTAATACCATAAAAACCATAGGATAAAACCTAGGCAATAACATTCAGGACACAGGCATGGGCAAGGACTTCATGTCTAAAACACCAAAAGGAATAGCAACAAAAGCCAAAATTGACAGATAGGATCTAATTAAACTAAAGAGCTTCTGCTCAGCAAAAGAAACTCCCATTAGAGTGGAACAGGCAACCTACAGAATGGGAGAAAAGTTTTGCAATCTACTCATCTGACAAAAGGCTAATATCCAGAACCTACAAAGAACTCAAACAACTTTAGGAGAAAAAAAAAACCCTTCGAAAAGTGGGCAAAGGATATGAACAGACACTTCTCAAAAGAAGACATTTATGCAACCAACAGACACATGAAAAAATGCTCATCATCATTGGCCATCAGAGAAATGCAAATCAAAACCACAATGAGATACCATCTCACACCAGTTAGAATGGCAATCATTAACAAGTCAGGAAACAACAGGTGCTGGAGAGTATGTGGAGAAATAGGAACACTTTTACACTGTTGATGAGACTGTAAACTAGTTCAACCATTGTGGAAGGCAGTGTAGCGATTTCTCAAGGATCTAGAACTAGAAATACCATTTGACCCAGTCATCCCATTACTGGGTATATACCCAAATGATTATAAATCATGCTGCTATAAAGACACATGCACACGTATGTTTATTGTGGCACTATTCTCAATAGCAAAGACTTGGAACCAACCCAAATGTCCATCAATGATAGACTGGATGAAGAAAATGTGGCACATATACACCATGGAATACTATGCAGCCATAAAAAAGGATGAGTTCATGTCCTTTGTAGGGACGTGGATGAAGCTGGAAACCATCATTCTTAGCAAACTATCACAAGAACAGAAAACCAAACACCGCATGTTCTCACTCATAGATGTGAATTGAACAATGAGAACACTCGAACATAGGATGGGGAACATCACACACCAGGGCCTGTCATGGGGTCGGGAGAGTGGGGAGGGGTAGAATTAGGAGATATAGCTAATGTAAATGACGAGTTAATGGGTGCAGCACACCATGATGGCACATGTATACATATGTAACAAACCTGCCCACTGTGCACATGTACCCTAGAACTTAAAGTATAATAAATAAATAAATAAATAAATAAATAAAATAAGTGGTGGTAATGAGAATGTGCTTTGTTTCCCTTCTATTGCAGAGAGCATAATGGACCAACGGTACCTGCTACTGCACTTTGAAGTCCAGTCTTGTGTTGCCACTGAGGCCTACCAAGGGGTAGTTCCTACCAATGATAAAGTGAGGTAGGAATAGTAAGGCAGCCTGATTCTTGGGAGAGAAGGGGACTACTCTGTCATTTACTTTGGCTGAAGGATTCATGAATGGTTTTGCTGAACATACGACCCAACCATCTTTACCTCTCATCTTCACTTGGGGTCAGACTTACATTACAATCTCATGACTCTTCCAGCCCTCTCCAGCTCCTGTCATATATTCTTTCATGCATGCATTTCTCTTAATAAACTACCTCTGTATTCAATCCTGACTGGGCATCTGCTTCTCAGACATGGACTAACCCATCAACTCTAATGTCTTTTCCAACTCCTCCAGGATTAATCACTCAATTTCTGTGTACTCATTTTACTGTGCAAAATACAGAGGAAAGTGATCCTTCATAATTTGGCTCCAGCCCATCTCCCTGGCTGCAGCTACTATCTTTCTATGCTTTCTAGGCACCGAACTCACTATAGTACCCAGAATTCCACACCTTTGAAAATGCTGTCTCCTGTGCCTGGAATGACTTCCTCTCTAAGTTATGACAACTGCTTCATTTTATATATCTAAATTATCTCTAAGCCTTTCCTAACATCTCTAAGCAGAATTTAGACAGTGTTCTCTTCTTGAACCGATACTTTAGCATTTTTGAAGATCGGCCAGTTGTGTTTCAACATATCCTTCAATTTGAGTTTGTCAGTGGTTCCTCATGATTAGACCCAGGTTATGAGGTTTTGATCAGACTGTCACACTTGCTATTTTATTTTCATTACCATCCTATCAGATTGCACATGATATCTATGTGTCCCATTACTGATGGTGTTTGTTTCGATCACTTGATTAAGATTACGTCCACCAAGTTTCTCTACTTCTTGTTCTCTTTGTAATTGACAAATATTTTGAATGGAGATACTTTGAGACTATGTAAAACTCTCTTTCATTACCTCATTTTGACCTACTAGTTTTAGTATCTGTTGAAGTTTTTTGCTTGGGTTAATTATTATTATGTTTATTGCCAAATGGTGAATTTTTAAAACAATATTCCTTCCTCATCTTATTGGAAGCTTTCTGTTGTGTGGAAGAGCTTACTCTTCTACCCATTTATTTAATTTCTTCTTCTTATTTTAAGACAGGGTCTCACCCTGTCACTCAGGCTGGAGTGCAGAGGTGCAATCATGGCTTATTGCAGCCTCAGCCTCCTGGACTCAAGCGATCTTCTCACCTCAGCCTCCCAAGTAGCAGGGACTACAGGTGCATGCCGCCATGCTCGGCTAGTTACTTTATTTTTTGTAGATTCCGGAGTCTCACTATGTTGCCCAGGCTAGTCTCGAACTTCTGGACTCAAGTTACACTCCCTCCTCAGCCTCCCAAAGTGCTGGAATTACAGGCATGAGCAACCACTGCACCTGGTCTATCCATTTATGTATGTATGTATATATGTATTTGTTTATTTATATCAATGGGGTACTAGATTATTCAATGGGTTATAATTTGTTCTTTTAGCATTATTTTAATGTTTCATTTGTACTTTGGTCACGGGGAGCCAGTTCCTTCAAGCTTGCTTCTGTGTTCTTTTAATATGTCCGCATTCTTTGAGTATTTTCTTTCTTTCTATTATGAAAGGTGTTCCAGGCTCATCACATTCTCAGCTGCAGCCTTGGATTCAGGCATTTCTTCAAGGAGTCTTTGTTCATTTAAGTATTTCAAACGAAGATATGAGCATTAGGTGATCATTACTACTGGAGTACCATTACTCTTAGGCTTTTTCTGCAGATAACTAGGAACCACATACATTTGTATTTATATTTATCTCTATATACATCTACAACTAAAACTAATAGCTCACTCTGGTACCTTCAGTTTTAATCTAGTATTGGTTGGGTTTATTATTCCTTTATCTTTTCCTTAATTGTAACTCCCTTTCCAATAGTAAAAAACCTTGTTCTCATTATTCGCAATATATTTATTATCTGCTCAATCTCCTTGGGTGTGGCCAATCTTCTGATAGTGCTGGGCCACCACACTCTTGGCAAGCAGACTTGCCCTGTGTTCAGATTAGCCTCCTCTGCACAGGTCTGCCTTCCTTATCTGAGCAGCCTACCTTTTCTGGCCTCACATAGGGCTATTTGACAATGGAAGGCAAGATACTAATTTATTGCCTAAATAAAGAAAGGGAAGAAGAAGATATAGAGCTACTAACATGTCTTTATTCTTTTTTACTTGCTTACTAATTTGTTTTAAAAAGAGAAAGCAGGTATCAGGTTTAGAGCCTTCTCTAAGGAGTAGTATCTAGAATTTAATAACACTATTTGCTTTAATTGTGAGTATCTTTAGTTACTTGATCAGTTTATTTACCTTAAATATATTTTAATTGCAGAAAAAATTAAATTATTTAATCTGCCCATTTCTTAAACACATAATTCAATGAGTTTTAACAAGTATATTTTCCACATTGAGATTTAGAACATTTTCATCTCCCCAGAAAGTCCTGGTCAATCTCCATCTTTTGTGGGCAGCTACTGTTCTGATTTGTGTCAGAATTGCTTTTGCTTTCTTTGTAAATATTTTTAGAAAAAAAAAGTTAATAAAAAAATTAAATAAAATTACAAATGGTAACAATAATGTGAGGAGTATAGAATTGCACAGAAGGTGTTGCATAAATGATGAGAGTTGGGCACAATGACTTGTTTCATGGATGTCTTACAGAGTTTTTCTCTTTCCCTTAAAAATATTTCTGTTGCTAAAGTGGAGATAGCCACCCATATTAGACATGCTATTAAATAAAAGCTCTGGCCTTTCCTCTCTACTCTTTCCATATATACTTTTCTTTTAAGCACTATTTATATACCTTCTATATGCTATGTGCTCTAGGGCCTGTAGAAAAATAAGAAACAGTTCCTGTATCCAAAAGAGAGATGGCCACCATAATCTGATCTATGGGAATATTTACAAATCTGGGCCACAAATTCTTGTTGCTTCCTTATGGATGATGGCCAAAATTCACAAATCCATTGATTTGCAAGAGGATAATTTGAGAGGAATTTGAAGGAAATGAGAAAAAGGAAGAGCAAAGAGGGTAGAATTCCTATTTCACAATTTGAATGTGGTTTTTAAATAAACAAAAATAGTTTTACTACAAAATTACATCTGGCATTAACAAAACAAAAAGGCCACCCATACTCTACAATTTGAGCACGTTAACTACTGAATCAATCCAAGTAAACTAAAACAATTGTTCCTCTAATGGAAAAATCAAGTTATAAACAAAATTACTTTGGGTTGAGGACTTTTGGATAAGAGCCTGGTCTTTCTAAATTTTAATACACTCCTTTTTCTCTACTTGTTTTTGACTTCTTGTCTTTTTATGGGCAAGCACCTGACCCCAAATAGGGAATTCATTTTGTACTGCAGTTGGCACATTGTGAAAAGGGATAAATATAATTCAAAAATTGATGCTATCAATAGGTATTCACTGACTGAGCACTATAAGGCAAAAATCTCTGTCCCCAAGAGCTTCTGCTGTATTGGGGAATTTTGTAAAGCAGAAATGACAAACTCCCACATAGACATTCTTTGCCTTAACTATTAAAATATATTTATGCTATGTCACTGGTTACCAAGCAACTTTTCAGAGCAAAGATCTCTCACTCTCCCATATCGTACCCGAATTTGAGAAGTTTATCCAGTGGGAAAGTAGAATGAGCTCCATTAATTTCTCCCTAGAGAGTAGGGCAATAGCAGCAGGGTCTACTTTACTTGTAAACTAAATGGAATTTGAGATAGATTGCTTAAAGCCATGAATTTTTAAAAATTATTATTATTATTTTTTAAGACGGAATGTTGCTCCGTTGTCAGGCTGGAGTGAAGTGGCTCAATCTCAGCTCACTGCAGCCTTCACTTCCCGGGTTCGAGCTATTCTCCTGCCTCAGCCTCCTGAGTAGCTGGGACTGTAGGCACGCGCCACCATGCCCGGCTAATTTTTGTGTTTTTAATAGATACGGAGTTTCACCATGTTGCCCAGGCTGGTCTCAAACTCCTGAGCTCAGGCAATCCAATCCACCCACCTCAGCCTCTCGAAGTGCTAGGATTATAGGTGTGAGCCACTGCACCTGGCCCAAAGCTATGAATTTAGAAACAATTATTTATCAACACAAACAAGGAGCATAAACTTCTGGAATCTTCTTTTTAGCTCCCTGCCCCATGTCTCTATAGCAATATCTGCTTCACTGGGAAGTCAATGAGTTAATTCATGTGAGAAAGTGTTTTATAAACCTTGCCATACTATCCAAGTGAAAGGTTGTACACAATTCCATGAGTCTGAACAGCTTGCTGCCCATGCCCTAGTATGATACATGTGTCTTTGCATTTGAGTATAAATTAAGTGTAAACTTAAGGCAATTTAAGTATGACAAGAACAACATTCACCAGTCATGTGTAATGATGAAATAAGATGTGGCAGGAAATTTACAACTGAGCAAAATCATAGGGAGTATTGACATGTCTTAAATAAAGAAAGCTTATGGCTAGGAAAGCTTTAAAGCCAAAGCTTACAAGTTTAAGTTTTGCAGCTTTACTGTTTAAGTTTTATAAACGTAGATAGGCGGTTCACTTTGCCTGAAACCATGAAGCAAATCATTTACCCATTCTGCCTTAATTTCCCCCAATCAGGTGTCATAGTTACAAAGGTGAAAACAAGCACTGTAGAAAAAAAATTGTCAGGCAAGTGTATACAGTATAGGTATTGTGATTCTGGGTAATGTAACTTATTATTCTGTATACCTTAAATCTACTTACTTTTTTTGCAGGTTGCATTGGAGAATCTAAAGTCTTTTGGAGATGTCCCAAGGCTTAACCTGCACCTATTCACACCATAGGCAAGAAAATTCTGTCTGACCTTTCTGCTGGGAAGAGGATATGTTTAGGCAAAAATGAGTGACCCATGAAATCAGCCACCAACATGGCTGTGTCACTTTGGTGCTCCCACAACAACTTGAAGCATTTTTCATATTAAACTTAATAGCCGACCTGTCTACCCCCTAGTCTGTGAGATCCTTCAGGGAAAGACTTTCCCTCATGTTTTACTCACCTCTATCACTCTAACAACTAGGGCAGGAGAGTAGGGGAGCCACTCAGTAAATATTTGTGAACCTGAATATGAATAGAGGGCACTCAAGGAACAGCAAAGGCTTAGAAGTATCATAAACTTCATGTGCCCAGGATGGAAAGAACAAAATTTAGTGCAGACATTTTTACATAGTGAGTCAAATGTGAAACATTTTTCAACCACAAAATATTATATACATTCCTCTTCCTCTTCCCATCCCAAAGTTTCACCTTATTCCTGCTCCTTGCCCTGTCTTTGAATTCTTCTATCTCAGAATCGGATTTCTCCCAGTACCTCAGCCCTTCCTTTCCCTCACCCCAATCTTCACCCCACCGCCAAGGGTCATGGATGTATTGAGGTCAAGATGAGGTGAAGCTCATTGAGGGAGGAAAGATAATTGGGCATCCAGGCAACAGCAAAAACTGACAGCTCAATGGTTCGATGTTTACAGTAAAATATCCTAGAATCAAAATGGTCACATCAAAATATGTATTCATAGAACAATGGCCTAGTTTATAATATCAGTTGCATGATATGGAAAAGCAGGAGAAAAGGCTAAAGTGTTAAGAGACAGTCAGGTATGAGTCTAGAAATTTTGTCAAGCATCAGTAGGAAAACAGGCTTTTGAGCAGTAAAATTAGAACATCACTATGAAAGCAGGATTTAAGTGTCATACAGCCATATTCAGCCTAACTTAGAAAAGAAAAGCCCAAATTCTGGGGCTCCAGTTAGAAGATTACTGCAGCTCTTCAGAGTGAGGTAATGTGAGGCCTAAAGGAGAAGAGCCCCAGAAGTATGAATGGGGGTGATGACCAACTGCGCTTGGCAGATAGCAAAAGGCTCAAAAAGTTGACCGTTTTTGATCATAAATGCCTGGAAGAATATCTTACCTATTGACAAGGAGCCA
This sequence comes from Macaca fascicularis, assembly GCF_037993035.2. NCBI lineage: Eukaryota > Metazoa > Chordata > Mammalia > Primates > Cercopithecidae > Macaca > Macaca fascicularis. The sequence continues at coordinate 37,219,575 of NC_088388.1, read as the reverse complement.
TTTTGAAGGGAAGAATGTTGTTTTATTTTATTTTATTTATTTTTATTTTTTTATTTTTTAATTATTTATTATTATTATACTTTAAGTTCTAGGGTACATGTGCATAACGTGCAGGTTTGTTACATATGTATACTTGTGCCATGTTGCTGTGCTGCACCCATCAACTCGTCAGCACCCATCAACTCGTCATTTACATCAGGTATAACTCCCAATGCAATTCCTCCCCCCTCCCCCCTCCCCATGATAGGCCCCAGTGTGTGATGTTCCCCTTCCCGAGTCCAGGTGATCTCATTGTTCAGTTCCCACCTATGAGTGAGAACATGCGGTGTTTGGTTTTCTGTTTTGTGATAGTTTGCTAAGAATGATGGTTTCCAGCTGCATCCATGTCCCTACAAAGGACACAAACTCATCCTTTTTGATGGCTGCATAGTATTCCATGGTGTATATGTGCCACATTTTCTTCATCCAGTCTGTCACTGATGGACATTTGGGTTGATTCCAAGTCTTTGCTATTGTGAATAGTGCCGCAATAAACATACGTGTGCATGTGTCTTTATAGCAGCATGATTTATAATCCTTTGGGTATATACCCAGTAATGGGATGGCTGGGTCATATGGTACTTCTAGTTCTAGATCCAAACAAATTTACAAGAAAAAAATAAACAACCCCATCAAAAAGTGGGCAGAGGATATGAACAGACATTTCTCAAAAGAAATTCATACAGCCAACAGACACATGAAAAAATGCTCATCATCACTGGCCATCAGAGAAATGCAAATCAAAACCACAATGAGATACCATCTCACACCAGTTAGAATGGCGATCATTAAAAAGTCAGGAAACAACAGGTGCTGGAGAGGATGTGGAGAAATAGGAACACTTTTACACTGTTGGTGGGATTGTAAACTAGTTTAACCATTATGGAAAACAGTATGGCGATTCCTCAAGGATCTAGAACTAGAAAAATGTAGTTTTACTTTGAGAATATTAAGTTTGAAGTGACAAGAGATATCCAAGTGGAAATATACAGGAGGGCAGGAGTGCATCAAAATTTTGAAGGGTGTGCCACCAGACCTTGATTAATGTGTTAAATTTACTTAGCTCTAACAGAGGCTCATATGATTATGTCTGAGGAAGTATCAAAATAAGAGTGCCTACCATGTGATAAACAGCAGGTAGCCACTGAATGAGGGAAAGATGAGGTAAGAGGTATATAATCTTTGTGTAAAAATGGGGGGCTTAACTGGGATGCAAGAGATCTTTTCCTCATAAGTATGTAAGTTTAATAAGATGTCAAGCAAGACTTTTTCTATCTTGCAATTGTGATTGAAGACAATAGCTGAGAAGAACCCCATATTCTAAGAGAGAAGCTGGACATATCTCAGGACTTTCCAAAAGGCAGCAAAGAAATGAGACTACAGAATGTACCATTGGAGCAGGAGCTGAGAGGGAAATAGAGAGAATAGGTTAACAATGCATCTATGGGGCTAGGAAACATTCCAGGAGAACTCTGAAGGACCCACAAAAGCACTCCCATAGAGCACAAAATATCTGCAGAACACACCAGTACCGGATAACAATAGCACTCTCCATGGATGAAACCTTTCTCCCCTTTGCCTCTTCATATTTTCCTTGTCCCAACCTGGTGTTACCAAGAGTAACATACTGGGGGAGAGAAGAATAGTATGTTGGAGCAGTGGAAAAGTGGGCTTTGCCAATTTTTTAACTGCTAATATATAGAATTTTTGGGTCATGGCACACTAAGAGAGGAACCTAACATTGTGTGAGAGATTGGATGTTATTTTAGATTTATTTTTAATATCTGAAATGATTCTATTCTGTTATTATTCAGATACGGCTAAAAAAGCTTATTGAATTGGTCTGAGAGGACAGAGAATAGAGATCTGGCAGAATGGCTTGAGGGCAGCAGTGGATGGAAAAAAAACCTGACTTTATTGTATCCTGCTTAGTTCAGCTCATTCAACAACAGAAGCAAGAAAGGTCAGGGCAGTGAATATTTCTACTCACATAGTGACATAAAGCTTAAGGGAAATCTGTGAGTGGTGTAATAATTGGGTAAATTTATGTTTTCAATTTACAAAACTTATTTTAAATCCAGTATTGAACTTTTAATCCCTTCGTGTATGTTTTGAATTATGTCAAAGTATGTTGCCAACAAAAATGTGTAGAGAATCACTGTGGAAGGGAGGAGACATGGAACTAGAAATGGGTGGGATACTGAGGCTGAGCAGTTTTTTAAAATCATCAGTACAGAGGTGAGTGGGAGGACCTTTCCCTTAACAAAGAAATAATGAGAGAGCAGGTGAAGAGTGCATCTCTGGGAGTAGGAAAGGTCCCTACAGGAGAACTCTGAAGGACCCACAAAAGCACTCCCACAGAGCACAAAGTGTCCACATGTTCCTGGGTCACCCCCAAAGTACTTGCCTGCTACTACACAAAGACAAGGCTCAATGGCACCTTCTCCCTTTATCCCAACTTGTGTTACTGTTTTCAGCTACTACCTTTAGGTAGAAGTTAATCATATAACCTTATCCCTAGGTCACTGTTCTAAAGGTGGCTCTTTTGAAAAACTGCAAAAATTCATACATTTCAATAAATGTTGAGGTTTTTCTAGGCCCACTCAATCCAAGAGCCTGGGGGAAAAATTTTATTTAAAGTATGTCAGTTTGGAAATTTTTGTAGGTTAATAGTAGTTCCACAAAGGCCAGGTCTTCTTGGTCTTTGGAGAAAATTCACCATTACATTAAATTCCCCACACCTCTGTTTTTTCATTGAAAGAAAAGATATATTAATACAATTGGCTCTGTGTATCCATGAGTTCCATAACCATGTATTTAACCAAACACAGATTGAAAATATTTGGGAAATAAACAGTAAAATATACAAATTAAAAACAATACAGTATAACAAATATTTACATAGCATATGCATTGTACTAGGCATTACAAGTAATCTAGAGATTTAAAGTATAGAGGAAGATTTGCGTAACTTATATGCAGTACTACATTATTTAATATAAGGGACTTTAGCATTGTTGGAGTTTGGCATTTGCCAGGGGAGGGGGTGGTGGTACTAGAACCAGTCCCCCAGGGATACCAAGGGACAACTGTACTTAACAGGTTTGTGGAAGGATTGAATAAAATAATATATATCATTGCTACAGGGCTTCAGATGATTTGGAGTCCCCATACCTTTCCAACTTTATCTTATACCATCTTTTTCCTTTGCCCATTATCCTCCTGGAACTTTAGCTGTCTTCTCTTGCTCAAACATACAAAGCTATTTTCCACCTCAGGGCTGTTGCATGTGTTGTCTCTGCATGTAATTTTTTGTTCCTAACCACTAGGCTGCTAGGGAACATATAATTTTGTGACTTCAGCTCTTTGCTCCCTCTTGTCTCTCAGCTCACATGTTACCCTCTCAAAGAGGTCTTCCCTGGCCTTCTACCTAAAGTTGCCTTTGCTGGATATTTGGTATCTCATAACCTTGCTTACATCTCTCCTAGCGTTGTTTTACAATCTAATTATTTTGTCCATTTATGTATTTGCTTCACTATTTTTGGTCTCCCCCCACTGGATTTCAAGATCTTTGAGATAAAAACTTTGTTGATCTTGTTTACCTACTGCTCAAGGTAGCTAGCACAGTGCCTGGCATGCAGTAGACACTCAATATTTGTCAAATGAGTGGCATGAGTCTTCTCTGTATACAAGTATATGGGACGGTTAGATTGAACATTTCAAAATAGTCAACAAGTTAAGAAATATGGGAGAAAAATTGTTCAAGCTTATTTATATGGAGGCACAAAGTGGAGGCAAAAGAAAACTCTCTGAAGGAAAGGTTTCAAAGGCCAGGATTTGTTTAGAAAGAAAGACAAGCCAGCCGTTCTAATTGGGGCAGACAATAGCCTGGCATTCTCTGACCCCAAAGGTGACTCTATCAAGGCAGTGGCATGATTTCTCATTTGGCAAAACATTTTCAGACCAGATGAACTATGCCAAACCGGAGGCCTAGAAACAAAACACCATTTGAATTATGTCATTTCATAGGACAAGCTGAAATTATTTCACAGGTTAATACCATCATTTCTTGGTATTTGGAGCTAAAACATCTTCAACCCATAATTTTTCATTTTCAAATTAATTGGAGACCCATATGGCATCCTGGCTGAACCAGGATATGCTCCTGGGAAGAAGAGGCATTATCTGGGTTGGCCCTGACTGACACAGGCCCAGGTGTGCTGGCCTCAGGACTTATTTCTCGAGGAGACTGGGCACAGTTAGCCACACACTTGGGCCTGACTCCGTAGGCATATCCAGAACCTCACAGTTGCTATTAACATCCTGGCTCAGTGCACACAGAACAGTTCTTTGCATTTTATTTCCTGCTCTTGGTAGGCAGAACCTTTGCTTTTTACTTTGGAAGGGGTGTGTCACTTGTAAGGCTGAGAGAGTAGACTGGAAGGACAGTATACTTTCAGTTTACAAACAGTTCTTTGGCTTTACCACGTATGAATTCCAGAATCTTGGCAAAATCACTTAACCTTACTGAGTATCAGTTTTCTCCTCAGTAAATGAAGAAGATATTACCAAATAGAATACTTCTGAAGATCCAATGAGATAGTACATGTGAATGTGCTTGACACATAAATATTTCCTTCTCCTCTCCCTTTCTTCTTTCTTTTCCACCTAGTTTTCACATAAAAGAAAGTTCCTTTCTGATTACCAGGAGACAGCATTGGGTAGTGGTCAGAAACTTTGGCTCTCAAGCCAAGTGGACTTTGGTTTATATCCCAAAGTTTTCTGTCCTAGCTTACACACTTAAACAAGCCATTTAAACTCTTTGTACCTTCATTGTTTTCTTGGTCAAATAACCACAGTGATAATCCTACTTTATAAGCGTATTCTAAGAATCTCATGATTTGAGGTGCCTGACTCATGGTAAGTGCTCAATAAATATCAGTCATCTCAGTCCCCAACCTGTACCTTCACTGACTACCCAAAGACATGGAGGGAGACTTTAATGAAGGCAAACTACAAATTAGGAGTTAGTGGCTTTGATTTTCTGATCTGTTGCACAGAAATCTTCATTTCTTTAGGCATTGCCTTGGATTTAGTATATCCTCTCTCCAAGGCCCTGATCTTTTTTGTGTATGTGTGTGTAGTGATTCAAAAGAAATGAAAGAGCAAAGAGAGAATAACAATGTAATATGTCAAGTGTTATAGGCAGAATTTGGGCCCCCATGACCTTTTCTCTATCTAGTGTTACACTCATGCAAATGTTAACATTATGTGGGAAAAGAGACTTCACAGATTTAAATAAGGTTACTAATCAGTGGATATTAAGATAGAGAGATTGAATGATTCCTTTCAAGCAGAGGGGGAAATCTGTGATATTAAAAACATGAGAAGGATTCTATCTACTGTTCTTAGCTTGAAGATGAAGGAGACATGTTTCACAGACATAGAGACCTCAACTCTACAACCACAAGGAGCTAAATTCTGTCACACCCAATAAGCCTCTAAGAGGATTCTGGTCCTGGAGAGACTGAGAACCACAGCCCCAGCTGACACATTGATTTTACCCCTGTGGTACCCTAAGTAGAGACTCCAGTCATACTATGCTGGACTTCTATCCTACTGAAACTGCAAAGTAATAAAGGCTCTTGTTTTTAAGCCAGTAAGTTGATGATAATCTGGTATTGAATCAACAGAAAACCAAATACACCACGTTTGTAACTCCCGGAAGCATAAAATATAACAATGAAAAATTAAACAGAACAGAGAAGTGTCCCATGATGAATGTAGTACTTTGGATCTGAGGTGGACAGTGGAACACTTCTACCCAGATTCCCAGAGATTAGGATTTTGAAACCTTCCCATTACTCTTTGCTACTGCCTCCTCTGAACTCCCTCAATACCATTATGTAGTTTCAGTGTAGTACTTTTCAGTCTCTTGTAATTATTTATGTGATCATCTTCACAATGTATGAATGTCTTAAGGGGAGACACTATGTGATTTCCTTTTGTCTCTCCAAAATCTGTCACGGAATCTCACACAGTAAAGATACTCAAGATGTGTTTGTCAAATGAAACCATGAATGAATATGTGAAAGGATAAATAAACTATACGAACCAAGACCCTAAAAGCTAAAGTATTTGTAGCATGTGTTAGGATCACAGAGAAAATGTTAGTTTTAAATTTACATGCATAAAAATTATTGGTGGTTGTTTTTTTTTTTTCAACTTTTATTTTAGATTCAGAGGGTACATGTGTAGGTTTGTGACAAGTATATTGCAGGATGCTGAGGTTTGGGGTATGAAATGATCCTGTCACCCAGGTACTGAGCATAGTAACCAATAGGTAGTTTTTCAACCCTTGCCCTCTTCACCCTCTCCCTACTCTAGTAATCCCCAGTGTCTCTTGTTCCCATCTTTATGTCCATGTGTACCTACTCTCACTTATTTTTTTTATTCCTAAGATCACCTTTATTATTATTATTATACTTTATGTTCTAGGGTACATCTGCACAGCGTGCAGGTTTGTTACATATGTATACATGTGCCATGTTGGTGTGCTGCATCCACTAACTCGTCATTTACATTAGCTATATCTCCTAATGCTATATTTCACCCCTTCCCCACACCCCACAACAGGCCCTGATGTGTGATGTTCCCCTTCCTGTGTCCAGGTGTTCTTATTGTTCAGTTCCCACCTATGAGTGAGAACATGTGGTAATTGGTTTTCTGTTCTTGAGATAGTTTGCTGAGAATGATGGTTTCCAGCTTCATCCATGTCCCTACAAAGGACATGAACTCATCCTTTTTTATGACTGCATAGTATTCCATGGTGTATATGTGCCACATTTTCTTAATCCAGTCTGTCATTGATGGACATTTGGGTTCGTTCCAAGTCTTTGCTATTGTGAATACTGCCACAGTAAACATACGTGTGCATATGTCTTTATAGCAGCATGATTTATAATCCTTTGGGTATATACCCAGTAATGGGATGACTGGGTCAAATGGTATTTCTAGTTCTAGATCCTTGAGGAATCGCCACACTGTTTTCCGCAATGGTTGAACTAGTTTACAGTCTCACCAATAGTGTAAAAGTGTTCCTATATCTCCACATCCTCTCCAGCACCTGTTGTTTCCTGACTTTTTAATGATCGCCATTCTAACTGGTGTGAGATGGTATCTCATTGTGGTTTTGATTTGCATTTCTCTGATGGCCAGTGATGATGAGCATTTTTTCATGTGTCTGTTGGCTGTATGAATGTCTTCTTTTGAGAACTGTCTCTTCATATCCTTTGCCCACTTTTTGATGGGGTTGTTTGTTTTTTTCTTGTAAATTTGTTTGAGTTCTTTGCAGGTTCTGGATGTTAGCCCTTTGTCAGATGAGTAGATTGCAAAAATTGTCTCCCATTCTGTAGGTTGCCTGTTCACTCTGATGGTAATTTCTTTTGCTGTACAGAGGCTCTTTGGTTTAATTAGATCCCATTTGTCAATTTTGGCTTTTGTTGCCATTGCTTTTGGTGTTTTAGACATGAAGTCCTTGCCCATGCCTGTGTCCTGAATGTTATTGCCTAGGTTTTCTCCTATGGTTTTTATGGTTTTAGGTCTAACATTTAAGTCTCTAATCCATCTCGAATTAATTTTTGTATAAGGTGTAAGGAAGGGATCCAGTTTCAGCTTTCTACCTATGGCTAGCCAGTTTTCCCAGCACCATTTATTAAATAGGGAATCCTTTCCCCATTTCTTGTTTTTGTCAGGTTTGTCAAAGATCAGATCGTTGTAGATGTGTGGTATTATTTCTGAGGGCTCTGTTCTGTCCCATTGGTCTATATCTCTGTTTTGGTACCAGTACCATGCTGTTTTGGTTACTGTAACCTTGTAGTATAGTTTGAAGACAGGTAGTGTGATGCCTCCAGGTTTGTTCTTTTGGCTTAGGATTGTCTTGGCAATGCGGGCTCTTTTTTTCATTCCATAGGAACTTTAAAGTAGTTTTTTCCAATTCTGTGAAGAAAGTCATTGGTACCTTAATGGGGATGGCACTGAATCTATCAATTACCTTGGGCGGTATGGTCATTTTCACAATATTGATTTTTCCTATCCATCAGCATGGAATGTTCTTCCATTTGTTTGTGTCCTCTTTTATTTCATTGAGCAGTGGTTTGTAGTTCTCCTTGAAGAGGTCCTTCACATCCCTTGTAAGTTGGATTCCTAGGTATTTTATTCTCTTTGAAGTGATTATGAATGGGACTTCATTCATGATTTGTCTCTCTATCTGTTATTGGTGTATAAGAATGCTTGTGATTTTTGCACATTGATTTTGTATCCTGAGACTTTGCTGAAGTTGCTTAACAGCTTAAAGAGATTTGAGGCTGAGATGATGGGGTTTCCTAAATATACAATCATGTCATCTGCAAACAAGGACAATTTGACTTCTTCTTTTCCTAATTGAATACCCTTTATTTCTTTCTCTTGCCTGATTGCCCTGGCCAGATCTTCCAACACTATGTTGAATAAGAGTGGTGAGAGAGGGCATCCCTGTCTTGTGCCGGTTTTCGAAGGGAATGCTTCCAGTCTTTGCCCATTCAGTATGATATTGGCTGTGGGTTTGTCATAAATAGCTCTTATTATTTTGAAATACGTTCCATCAGTACCGAATTTATTGAGAGTTTTTAGCATGAAGGGCTGTTGAATTTTGTCAAAGGCCTTTCCTGTATCTATTGAGATAATCATGTGGTTTTTATGTTTGGTTCTGTTTATATGCTGGATTATGTTGATTGATTTGCATATGTTGAACCAGCTTTGCATCCCAGGGATGAAGCCCACTTGATCATGGTGGATAAGCTTTTTGATATGCTGCTGGATTCGGTTTGCCAGTGTTTTATGGAGGATTTTTGCATCAATGTTCATCAGGGATATTGGTCTAAAATTCTCTTTTTTTGTTGTGTCTCCTCCAGGCTTTGGTATCACGATGATGTTGGCCTCATAAAATGAGTTAGGGAGGAGTCTCTCTTTTTCTGTTGATTGGAATACTTTCAGAAGGAATGGTACCAGCTCCTCCTTTTACCTCCGGTAGAATTCTGCTGTGAATCCGTCTGGTCCTGGACTTTTTTTGGTTGGTAGGCTATTAATTATTGCCTCAATTTCAGAGCTTGTTATTGGTCTATTCAGGGATTCAACTTCTTCCTGGTTTAGTCTTGGGAGAGTGTATGCATCCAGGAAATTATCCATTTCTTCTTGGTTTTCTAGTACTTTTGCATAGAGGTATTTATAGTATTCTCTGATGGTAGTTTGTAATTCTGTGGGGTTGGTGCTGATATCCTCTTTATCATTTTTATTGCGTCTATTTGATTCTTCTCTCTTTCTTTATTAGTCTTGCTAGCGGTCTATCAATTTTGTTGATCTTTTCAAAACATCTCCTGGATTCATTGATTTTTTGAAGAACTTTTTTGTGTTTCTATCTCCTTCAGTTCTGCTCTGATCTTAGTTATTTCTTGCCTTCTGCTAGCTTTTGAAGGTGTTTGTTCTTGCTTCTCTAGTTCTTTTAATTGTGATGTTAGGCTGTCAATTTTAGATCTTTCCTGCTTTCTCTTGTGGGCATTTAGTGCTATAAATTTCCCTCTACACACCGCTTTAAATGTGTCCCAGAGATTCTGGTATGTTGTGTCTTTGTTCTCATTGGTTTCATAGAACATCTTTATTTCTGCCTTCATTTTGTTTTGTACCCAGTAGTCATTCAGGAGCAAGTTGTTCAGTTTCCATGTAGTTGAGCAGTTTTGAGTGAGTTTCTCAATCCTGAGTTCTAGTTTGATTGCACTGTGGTGTGAGAGACAGTTATAATTTCTGTTCTTGTACATTTGCTGAGGAGTGCTTTACTTCCAACTATGTGGTCAATTTTGGAATAAGTGCGATGTGGTGCTGAGAAGAATGTATATTCTGTTGATTTGCGGTGGAGAGTTCTGTAGATATCTATTAGTCTTCTTGGTTTAGAGTTGAGTTCAATTCCTGGATATCCTTGTTAACTTTCTGTCTTTTTGATCTGTCTAATGTTGACAGTGGTGTGTTAAAGTCTCCCATTATTATTGTGTGGGAGTCTAAGTCTCTTTGTAGGTCTCTAAGGACTTGCTTTATGAATCTGGGTGCTCCTGTATTAGGTGCATATATATTTAGGATAGTTAGGTCTTCTTGTTGAATTGATCCTTTACTATTATGTAATGGCCTTTGTGTCTTTTGATCTTTGATGGTTTAAAGTCTGTTTTATCAGAGACTAGGATTGCAACCCCCGACTTTTATTGTTTTCCATTTGCTTGGTAGATCTTCCTCTAACCCTTTATTTTGAGCCTATGTATGTCTCTGCACGGGAGATGGGTCTCAGCACACTGATGCGTCTTGACTCTTTATCCAATTTACCAGTCTGTGTCTTTTAATTAGACCATCTAGTCCATTTACATTTAAGGTTAATATTGTTGCGTGTGAACTTGATCCTGTCATTATGATGTCAGCTGGTTATTTTGCTCATTAGTTGATGCTGTTTCTTCCTAACATTGATGGTCTTTGCATTTTGGCATGTTTTTTGCTGTGGCTAGTACTGGTTGTTCCTTTCCATGTTTAGTGCTTCCTTCAGGATCTCTTGTAGGGCAGGCCTGGTGGTGACAAAATCTCTCAGCATTTGCTTGTCTGTGAAGAGTTTTATTTCTCCTTTACTTATGAAACTTAATTTGCCTGAATATGAAATTCTGGGAAAATTCTTTTCTTTAAGAATGTTGAATATTGGCCCCCACTCTCTTCTGGCTTGTAGAGTTTCTGCCAAGAGATCCGCTATTAGTCTGATGGGCTTCCATTTGTGGGTAACTCGACCTTTCTCTCTTTGACCTTTCTGCCCTTGACATTTTTTCCTTCATTTCAACTTCAGTGAATCTGACAATTATGTGTCTTGGAGTTGCTCTTCTCGACGAGTATCTTTGTGGTGTTTTCTGTATTTCCTGAAGTTGAATGTTGGCCTGCCTTGCTAGGTTGGGGAAGTTCTCCTGGATAATATCCTGGAGAGTGTCTTCCAACTTGGTTCCATTCTCCCTGTCACTTTCAGGTACACCAATCTGATGTAGATTTGGTCTTTTCACATAGTCTCATATTTCTTGGAGGCTTTGTTCATTTCTTTTCACTCTTTTTTCTCTAAACTTCTCTTCTCGCTTCATTTCATTCATTTGATCTTCAATCACTGATACCCTTTCTTCCAGTTGATCGAGTCAGTTACTAAATCTTGTGCATTTGTCATGTAGTTCTCATGTCATGGTTTTATCTCTATCAGGTCGTTTAAGGACTTCTCTACTTTGGTTATTCTAGTTAGCCATTTGTCAAAAATTTTTTCAAGGTTTTTAGTTTCTTTGTGCTGGGTGTGTACTTCCTCCTTTAGCTCTGAGAAGTTTGATCGTCTGAAGCCTTCTTCTCTCAACTTGTCAAAGTCATTCTCCATCCAGCTTTGTTCCATTGCTGGCGAGGAGCTGCGTTCCTTTGGAGGGTGAGAGGCACTCTGATATTTAGAATTTGCAGCTTTTGTGCACTGCTTTTTCCCCATCTTTGTGGTTTTATCTACGTTTGGTCTTTGATGTTGGTGATGTACAGATGGGGTTTTCATGAGGATGTCCTTTCTGTTTGTTAGTTTTCCTTCTAACAGTAGGACCCTCAGCTGCAGGTCTGTCTGAGTTTGCTTGAGGTCCATTCCAGACCCTGTTTGCCTGGGTATCAGCAGCAGAGGCTGCAGAACAGTGAATATTGCTGAACAGCAAACATTGCTGTCTGATCGTTCCTCTGGAAGCTTTGTCACAGATGTGTACCTGGCCATGTGAGTTGTGAGGTGTCACTCTGCCCCTAGTGGGGGATGTCTCCCAGTTAGGCTACTCGGGGGCAGGGACCCACTTGAGCAGGCTGTCTGTCCGTTCTCAGATCTCAAACACCATGCTGGAAGAAGCACTACTCTCTTCAAAGCTGTCAGACAGAGACATTTACATCTGCAGAGGTTTCTGCTGCCTTTTGTTTGGCTATGCTCTGTCCCCAGAGGTGGAGTCTACAGAGGCAGGCTGGCCTCCTTGAGCTACAGTGAGCTCCATCCAGTTCGAGCTTCCAGGCTGCTTTGTTTACTTACTTAAGCCTCAGCAATGGCGGGTTCCCCTCCCACAGCCTCCCTGCCGCCTTGTAGTTAGCTGTGCTAGCAATGAGGGAGGCTCCGTGGGTGTGGGACCCTCCAAGCCAGGTGCGGGATATAATCTGCTGGTGTGCACTTTGCTAAGACCCTTGGTAAAGTGCAGTATTAGGGTGGGAGTGACCCGATTTTCCAAGTGTTGTGTGTCACGGTTTCCCTCGGCTATGAAAGGGAATTCCCTTCCCCCTTGCGCTTCCTGGGTGAGGCAATGCCTCGCCCTGCTTTGGCTTTCACTCGTTGGGCTGCACCCACTGTCTGCACCCACTGTCTGACATGCCCCAGTGAGATGAACCCAGTACTTCAGTTGGAAATGCAGAAATTGCCTGTCTTCTCTGTCACTCATGCTGGGAGGCGGAGGCTGGAGCTGTTCCTATTCGGCCATCTTGGTGCCACCTCTCTACCTCTCACTTATAAGTGAGAACATGTGGTATTTGGTTTTCTGTTTCCGCATTAATTAGCTTAGGATAATGGTCTCCAGCCATACCCATGTTGCTGCAAATGGCATAATGTTATTATTTTTTATAGCTACATAGTATTTCATGATGTATATGTACCATATTTTCTTTATCCAATATACCACTGATTGGCACCTAGGTTAATGCCATGTCTAAATAGTTCTGCAATGAACATATGAGTGCATGTATTTTTTTTGTAGAACGTTTTATTTTCCTTTGGGTATATACCTAGTAATGGGGTTGCTGAGTTGAATAGTAGTTGTAATTTTAATTTTTTGAGAAATCTCCAAACTGCTTTTCACAGTGACTGAACTTATTTTCATTCCCACCAACTGTATATAATTGTTCCCTTTTGTCTGCAGCCTTGCCAACATCTGTTATTTTTTGACTTTTTAGTGATAGTCATTCTGACTGGTATGAGATGGTATCTTATGGTGGTTTTTATTTGTATTTCTGTGATGATTAGTGACAATGAGCAGTTTTTCATACACTTGTGTGTCCTTGTACAAGAAATTCTTAAATGCTCTGTTCTGTTTTGCAGCCCATCAGAAACATGCCCAAGTATGTTTTCTGTAATATAATAACTCTGGTAGTGTTACCAGATTATTTGCACTGTGATCTGAAGTAACTTTAATTATATGAGTTGTTTATATAGATATTAACTTCTAAGCTGCGTTAATATCATTTCACTTGAGTGGTTTTTGAGAGGTTCAAAACTGTTACTCTGATGCCTGTGTCTGTTTACCTGCTGGGTACAAAACAAATTTAATTCTGGGTATGTTGTTAAAGGACTTACAAAAGAAGCCCAACCCCTCAGGAGAGAGAATGCAGGATTCTTGAAATCATGGAACTGGAAGGGGCCTTAAGAGAGTGTTTTGCCTTTAAAGAAGTGACTAAACTACATGATCGGCTTCTTTAAAATCTCCGGGGATACAGACAGTATAACATTCCTTCCTAGCTTATCTACAGTGGTCCATTCATTCTTTCACTTGCTATTTGCCTTCTCTTAAAAGTGCTTTCTCAATACACAAGTGTAAGATGGGCCTACCATCCAAATTTGCACTGCATAATTCTGCCACCTCAGCTCCCATCCCACTCCACTCCCCAGCCATGGCAGATTGGAACAGGTTTAAAAACAGGGCCCAAGAGGTGCCAAGCAGATTCTTCTTCCTAATCCTTCTGATAAGAATTGATATTTGGAACTGAGAGGCAGCTCCTTGGTTTGTCCTGTAACCATACAATGTAAACCAAGGATCGATGAGATAGTCACCTCCCTTTGGAAGACAATTAGTGGAGAAAGCTAGTCTGCAGAGAAATGGAATTAGTCAGAGCTACAGAAGGAAACTCAGGCTTGATTTAGAGAAGGAACACTGCCTGGGTTCCAGAGGCTCTCTAGAATCTAGGAAGCCTGATTTCATGGTGCTTTCAGGAAGTGTAAAGTGTCTCTTTATCCTTAGAAAATATCGCCAAACTGTCATGTCAGTTATTTGAGAACATCCTGCCTAATTTTCTGATATAGAGCAGAAATTTTATTTAAAATAAAGTGAACTTTGATTTCTCAAAAAAAAAAAAAAAAAAAGAAAGAAAGAAAATATCTCCCTCTGCCTTTTACTCTTACTTTAGCTAGATTTGGTTTCTGTTACCTCTTAATAAGGAGTTCTAATGAATACACTACCTGAAATTTCTCCTTTTAATCACATAATTCTTTTCTGGGTAGGGGGAGGGATATAAAAGCCCCATAGTACTGCTATTTATTTAATAAATATTTATTTAATACTTATTATATATCAGTAAAGACTACCAAACCATTCATGGCTCCCAAGAGTTTGGGGTCCTGGAGCTTACACATTTCCCCTGAACACAGGACTCCTCTAATGAGTAGTCTTCACTCTAGAGCTCCTCACTGGGTTAGACAAGCCTTTGTAAGACTGGCCTTAGTATCAGAGGCTCTCCCTGTGCAGTTCTGCTTCTTTCTTATATTTCTTATGTTTTAAAGGCATTTTCCCCCAATAAACTACTTATTCTTCCAACTTCATCTCAGTGTGAGCTTCCTAGAAGACCCAAACAACGTGGATGGCTTTCAAAGAAAAGTGGAGGGAGTATTTTCATTTATTTGCTAAATGCATATTGGCTGTCGATAATGGTTGGGCACTATCCTAAACACCAGTTGTATCAGCAAACAAAATATACTTCCTTTCATTATGAAGCTTACAGCCAAGTAGAAATAGCATTAGACAAATAATTACACAAATTGCAATTAAACAAACAGTCCTGATTGTGATATTAAGAAAAACAGAAGGCAAAAGTAGAAGGAAAGGTGTATCAGGAAGATCACATATCATAGTGCACTGGGTATCAGTGAAACATTAAAACCTACTGCTTTCTTTTTTTTAAATTTCAACTTTTAGTATAGATTAAAGGGTACACATAGAGATTTGTCACGTGGGTAAATTGTGTGACACTGAGGCTTTGGGTCCTACTGATCCCATCACCGGGGTCATAAGCATAGTACCCAAAAGGTGGTTCTTCAGCTCATGCTCCAATCCCTTTTTCCCCCACCTAGTGAACCCCAGTGTTTATCGTTCCCATCTTTATGATCATGTGTATTCAATGTTTAGCTCCCACTTATAACTGACAACATGTGGTATTTGGCTCTGTTTTTGCATTAGGTCACTTAGAATAATGAATGGTCTTCAGCTTTATTCATATTGCACAATGGTCTCTAGCTTTATCCATATTGCACAAGGGGCATGATTTTGTTCTTTTTTATGGCTGCATAGTGTTCCATGGTGTATATATATACCACATTTTCTTTATCCAATCCACTGTTGTTGGGCACTTAGGTTGATTCCGTGTCTTTGCTATTGTGAACAGTGCTGCAACAAACATATGGGTGCATATATGGGTGCATGATAAAATGAATTCTTTTCCTTGGAGTATATATACCCACAAATGAGCAGAGATAATATTTTAAGTTCTTTGAGAGATTTTCAAACTGTTTTCCACAGTGGCTGAACTAGTTTGCAATCTCACCAATGTAGTATAAACTTTCCCTTTTTTTTGCAACCTCACCAACATCTATTGTTTGACTTTTAATAATTGCCATTCTGACTGATGTGAGATAGTATCTAATCGTGATTTTTATTTCCAGCTCTCCGATGAGTAGTGATATTGTGCATTTTTTAAATATGTTCGTGGGCCACTTGTATGTATTTTTCTTTTTCTTTTTTTTTTTTTTTTAGACAGAGTCTCACTCTGTCACCAAGGCTGGAGTGCAATGGTGTGATCTTGGCTCACTGCAACCTCTGCCTCCTGCGTTCAAGCCATTATTCTGCCTCAGCCTCCTGAGTAGCTGGGATTACAGGCTTGTGCCACCAGGCCCAGCTAATTTTTTGTATCTTTAGTAGAGACAGGGTTTCACCATGTTTGCCAGGCTGGTCTCAAACTCCTGATCTTGTGATCTGCCCGCCTTGGCCTCCCAAAGTGCTGGGATTGCAGTCATGAGCCACCGCATCCAGCCATCACTTGTATGTCTTCTTTTGAGAAGAATCTGTTCATATCCTTTGCCCAGTTTTTAATTTGATTGTTTGTTTTACCTTGTTGCTTTAAGTTCTTTGTAGATTGTGGATATTAGATCTTCTCCAGATGCATAGTTTGCAAATATTTTCTTCCATTCTCTAGGTTGTCTGTTTTCTCTGTTGGTAATTTCTATTGCTATGCAGAAGCTCTTTAGTTTAATTAGGTTCCATTTGTCAACTTTTGTTTTTGTTGCAATTGCTTTTGGGGACTTAAACATAAATTATTTGCCAAAAGCCAATGTCAAGAAGTGTATTTCCTAGGTTTTCTTCTATGATATTTATAGTTTGAGGTTATAGATTTAAAGCTTTAATCCATTTTGAGTTAATTTTCATATAGTGAGAGGTGGGAGTCCAGTTTTATTCTGCATATGTCTAGCCAGTTATCCCAGTACCATTTATTGAATGTTAAGTCCTTTCCACATTGCTTATTTTTGTTGATTTTTGTCAAAGATCCAATGGTTGTAGGTCTATGAGTTTACTTCTGGGTTCTCTATTCCGTTCCACTGGTCTATGTGCCTGTTTTTGTATTAATACCATGCTGTTTTGATTACTGTAGGCTTCTAATATAGCTTGCAGTCAGGCAATGTGATATTTCCATCTTTGTTCTTTTTGCTTATGATTGCTTTGGCTATTTGGGCTCTATTTTGGTTATATATAAACTTTACAATATATTTTTCTAATTCTGTGAAAAATGATATTGGTATTTTGATAGGAATAGTGTTGAATCTGTAAATTGCTTTGGATAGTGTGGCCATGTTAATTATATTGATTCTTCCAATCCATGAGCATGAACTATTTTTCTATTTATTTCTGTCACTTCTGATTTCTTTCAGCAGTGTTTTGTAGTTCTCCTTGTAGAGGTTTTTTACTTCCTTGGTTAGATGGATTCCTAGATATTTCATTTTCCTCATAGCTATTGTAAATGGGATTGTTTTCTTGATTTGACCCTCAGATAGAACATTATTGGTGTATAAAAATGCTACTGATTTTGGTACATTGATTTTGTATCCTGAACCTTTACTCAATTCATTTATCAGATCCAGGAGCCTTTTAGCAGAGTCTTTAGAATTTTCTAGGTATGAAATCATATCATCAGCAAAGAGGGATATTTTGGCTTATTCTTTTTCTACTTGGATACCTTTTATTTCTTTCTCTTGCCTGATTCCCCTGGCTAGGACTTCCAGTACTATGTTGAATAGGAGTGGTAAGAGTAGGCATCTTTGTCTTGTTCCAGTTCTCAAGGCGAATGGTTCCAGATTTTGCCCAGTCAGTATGATGTTGGACTTTGTCATACATGGCTCTTATTATTTTGAAGTATATTCCTTCAGTACCTAATCTGTTGAGGGTTTTGATCATGAAGGAAAGTTGGATTTTAAAGAAGGCTTTTTCTATGTCTGTTGAGATAATCTTAAGGTTTTTGTTTTTGATGAGCTTTTGTGGTGAATCACATTTATTGATTTGTGTTTATTGAACCAACTTTGCATCCCAGAAATAAAGCCTACTTGATCATGGTGAATTAACTTTTTGATGTGCTGCTGGATTTGACTTGCTAGTATTTTGTTGAGGATTTTTATACATCTATTTTCATCAGGGATATTGGCCTGAAGTTTTCTTTTTTCATTGTGTCTCTGCCATGTTGTGGTATTAGGATGATGCTGACTTCATAGAATGAGTTAGAGAGAAACCCTTTTTTCTTGAGTTTGTGGAATAGTTTCAATAGGATTGGTATCAGTTCTTTGTACATCTGGCAGAATTCAGCTGTAAATCCATGTGGTCCAGGGCTTTTTCTTATTGGTAGGTTTTTTATTACTGATTCAATTTCTGAACTTACTATTGGCCTGTTCAGGTTTTCAGTTTCTTCCTGATTCAATCTTAGGAGGTTATGTTTCTAAGAATGTAGGCATGTCCTCTAGATTTTCTAATTTGTGTGCATAAAGGTGTTTGTAATAGTCTCTGAAGATCATTTGTATTTCTGTGGGATTGGCTGAAATGTCATCTTTGTCATATCTGATTGCACTTATTTGAATCTTCTTTTTTTTTTCTTTAAACCTGCTTTCTATGTTAATTACGTTCCTCATTTTGGATTCTGGGTCTGGAAATTGTGGGAATCCATTCATAAGTATAGGATGAGGAAGACTTGAATAGGCATAATTGTATGTGAAAAAAAAGTATTAGGGATTTTTGAAAAAGCAGATTTAACTTGAGCTAACTGCTTTGAAATAATAAAAAATGGGCCTGGTGTGGTGGCTTACACCTGTAATCCCAGCACTTTGGGAGGCCGAGGTGGGCGAATCATGAGATCAGGAAATCGAGACCATCCTGACTAACATGATGAAACCCTGTCTCTACTGAAAATACAAAAAATTAGCCGGACATGGTGGCGGGTGCCTGTATTCCCAGCTACTTGGGAGGCTGAGGCAGGAGAACAGCATGAACCCAGGAGGCGGAGCTTGCAGTGAGCGGAGATTGTGCCACTGCACTTCAGCTTGGACAACAGAGCGAGACTCCATCTCAATAAATAAATAAATAAACAAATAAATAAAGATCCCATTGTCAGGAGCACAATGAGTTAATTTCAGACAGTAATTGTTCCTCTCCACTTTGCAGTGGTCATACATCATCTGGAATCTTGGATTTAGCTCAGGGATTCTTTTGTAAAAAAAAAAAAAAATTATTAAGAACAGGAGCAAATTTGACTCAGTGGAGAGGTAAAGAATGGAGAGAAGGCCTTGAATCCATATGGCAGAAGAGCTTATGGATGTTAATACAAAAACAGACCAGAGTATGGTGAGGCATTATATCCATCTTTAAATAAAATACTGCCCTGTGTAATTAACAATAAAAATAAAACCTCAAATAAGTTTCATTCTCATTTCTACTAAGGGTAGAATGATGAGCAATGAGTAGAAACTATAAAGATCCAGATTACAGCTCAAGAAAGAAGAAAAAAAATTCATTTTCTGAAGACTACGACTGCCATCAATTGAATGAGCTCATTCATGAAGCAGTGAGTCCCTTCACCCATAAGAAGAGAGGAGCCCACCTAGTAGGGCTTCCTGCAAGTAGTATTTAATACTGTATTTTCAAAGACTAAAAAATGTGGATATAAAATGTCTGTAGGAGCCTGTAAGAATTTTCTGTATCATTTGAGGCTATATATAAGACAAGAGGAGGAATGAAGGTGGGGCTAAATTGGCACAGCATGCTCTGCCAACCCATATTTAAATAGAGTTTATCTTAAAGCTCTATGTCAGAGCAAGATGGCAGAATAAAATGCCCCAGACTTCATTCCTCCCCAGAGACCCTGACCACAATATATAGTCCAAAAGATCTTTATGATAACTCCAGAAATCAATTAAGAAGTTACAGTACCCCAAGCAAGCATAAAGCCAAGAATAGCTGTATTTAAATGGATAATAAAAGCCATTGCATTTCACCCATGATAACCCTTCCTTCCAAGCTAGCACAGCCAAGTGCTTAGTGTAATCAGGAAAAAAAAAAAAAATGTCCAAACTGTGGCTTCTGTCTCAGGAAAGAGAAGACTGAAATGTAGTCCAATGTTTCAGCTTTTCAGGGGACTGTGTGAAGGACTGGTTTCTGTCTCATCTGACTCAGACTGTTGACAGGGAACTGGTGTACTTTAGATGTCTCGGAGCCACTGAGAAAAAAAAGAAGAAAAAGAGAGACAGAGCTAGGCAGCTTGTTGCTACATCTTACAAACCTGCAGTACACAGACAGATACCATGGAAATATATATATATATATTGTGGGCACCTAAAAAAGAAACCAGAAAACCTCTCCAATTAGGAAAGTAAATCCACAAGATAAGAGAAAACACATTCATGAAAAATGTTTGAGAGGACCCTAGAATCTCTAGCCAGACTGATTGGTGAATATCTTCCTCTTACAAAGGATGTGAAGGACCTTTTCAAGGAGAACGACAAACCACTGCTCAAGGAAATAAGAGAGGATACAAACAAATGGAAAAACATTCCATGCTCATGGATAGTAATGCATAGATTCAATGCTATCCTCATCAAGCTACCACTGACTTTCTTCACAGAAATGGAAAAAACTACTTTAAACTTCATATGGAGCCAGAAAAGATCCCACATAGCCAAAACAATCCTGGGCAAGAAGAACAAAGTTGGAGGCAACATGCTACCTGACTTCAAACTATACTACAAGGCTACAGTAACCAAAATAGCATGGTACTGGTACCAAAATAGATATATAGACCAATGGAACAGAATAGAGGCCTAAGAAATAACACCACACATCTACCGCTATCTGATCTTTGACTAACCTGATACAAACAAGCAATGGGGAAGAGATTACCTATTTAATAAATGGTGTTGGGAAAACTGGCTAACCATATGTGGAAAACTGAAACTAGACCCCTTCCTTACAACTTATACAAAAATCAACTCAAGATGAATCAAAGACTTAAACATAAGACCTAGGACCATAAAAGTCCTAGAAGAAAACCTGGGCAATACCATGCAGGACATAGGCATGGGCAAAGATTTCATGTCTAAAACCACCAAAAGCAATGGCAACAAAAGCCAAAATTGACAAATGGGATCTAATTAAACTAAAGAGCTTCTGCACAGCAAAAGAACCTAAAATCAGGGTGAACAGGCAGCCTACAGAATGGAAGAAGAGTTTTGCAATCTATCCATCTGACAAAGGGCTAATATCCAGAATCTACAAAGAACTTAAACAAATTTTTAAGAAAAAAAACAAACAACCCCATCAAAAAGTGGGCAAAGAATATGAACAGACACTTCTCAAAAGAAGATATTTATGCAACCAATAGACACATGAAAAAATGCTCATCATCACTCTTCATTAGAGAAATACAAGTCAAAACCACAATGAGATACCATCTCATGCCAGTTAGAATGGTGATCATTAAAAAGTCAGGAAGCAACAGATCCTAGAGAGGATGTGGAGAAATAGGAGCGCTTTTATACTGTTGGTGGGAGTGTATATTAGTTCAACCATTGTGGAAGACAGTGTGGCGATGCTTCAAGGATCTAGAACTAGAAATGCCATTTGACCCAGCAATCCTATTACCAAAGAACTATAAATCATTCTGCTATAAAGACGCATGCACACGTATGTTTTATTGAGGCACTATTCACAATGGCAAAGACTTGGAACCAACCCAAATGTCCATCAATAATAGACTGGATAAAGAAAATGTGGCACATATACACCATGGAATACTATGCAGCCATAAAAAGGATGAGTTCATGTCCTTTGCAGAGACGTGGATGAAACTGGAAACCATCGTTCTCAGCAAACTATCACAAGAACAGAAAACCAAACACCGTATGTTCTCACTCATAAGTGGGAGTTTAGCAATGAGAGCACATGGCCATAAGGAGGCGAACATCACACACCAAGGCCTGTCAGGGGGTGGGGAGCAAGGGGAGGGATAACATTAGGAGAAATACCTAATGTAAGTGACGGGTTGATGGGTGCAGCAAGCCATCATAGCACCTGTATACCTATGTAACAAAACTGCACCTTCTGCACATGTACCCAGAACTTAAAGCATAATTTAAAATAAATAAAAATAAATAAAAATGTATTAGTGGGGTCCAACAGAAAATTTAATCAAGCAGAAGAAAGAATGAACAAACTCAGAAAACAGGTACTTTGACATTATTAAGTCAAAAGCACAAAAAGAAAAAAGAATAAAGAAGAAAAAGCAAAAGAACTTGTGGGACACTATCAAGTGAATAAATATTGCATTATAGAACTTATACATTGAGAAAAGAGAGAGAATAGTGAGCTTATGTGAGGAAATAATGGTTGTAAGCTTCCCAAATATGCAAAAAAAAAAATATATATATATATAGAGAGAGAGACATCCAAATTCAAGGAGCTCAAAGGACCTGATTAGGATAAATTGAAAGAGGTCCACAATAAGATACATTATAATCAAACCGTCCAAAGGCAAAGACAATGAGAATCTTGAAAAAAAAAAGAGAGAAGATTGACTTGTCATATACAAGGTTACTCTGTAAATTATTAGTAGATTTTTCAGCAGAGGCATTAGGGAGTGGGGTTATATAATCAAGGTGCTGAAAGAAAACAACCTGCCAAATAAGAATACTATAACTGGCAAAAGTGTCTTTCAAAGATGAAGGAGAAATAAAGACCTTCCAAGATAAACAAAAGCTGAGGGAGTTCATCAAAACTAGACCTGCCTTGCAAGAAGTGCTAGAGTCCTTCAAGTTGAAAGAAAAAGACATGAGACAGCAACACCAAGGCATAAGAGAAAAATAAAGATCTCTGGTAAAGGTAAATATATCAACAAATACAGAATCCTGTAATACCATAATGGTAGTGCATAAATCACTTTTGAAAATTTTATTCCCTTATTAATACTTAATAGGTATACATATGTTGGAGGTACATGTAACAATTTAATAGATTCACTTAACTTATAAAGATCAAATCAGTGAAATTGGGATATTCATCACCTTAAATATTTGTCTTTATGCTAGAAACACCTGAGTTATATTCTTCTACCTATTTTAAAATATATAATAAGTTATTATAAACTGTAGTTACATACTAATCTATCAAACACTATGTCTTGTTTATCAAACTGTATGTTTCTACCCATTAATCAACCACACTACATCCCCCCATCTCTTCTACCTTTCCTGGCCTTTGGTAACCACCAATCTATACTAAAGCTTCAGGAGATCCACTTAACTCTCACATATGAGTGAGAACATACAATATTTGTCTTTATCTGCTTGGCTTATTTTAACTAGCATAATTACCTACAGTCCCATTCATATTGCTGCAAAAGACAGGATTTTATCCTTTTTATGGCTGAATAATATTCCATGATGTCTATATATCATATTTACTTTATTCTTCCACTGATGAACACTTATTTTGATTCTGTATTTTGGCTATTATGAATAGTGCTGCAATAAATGTATGAGTACAGATATCTTTTTGATACATTGGTTTCTTTTCTTTGAGATATATACCAAATAGTAGAATTGCTGTATCATACTGTAGTTCTATTTTTGTTGTTTTGAGAAACATTCATACATTTTCCATAATGACTGTGTTAACTTGCATACCCACCAATGGTGTACTAGGGTTCCCCTTTCTCCACATCTTCATCAGCATACATTTTTCCCTGTCTTTTTTATAGAAGCTATTTTAACTAGTGTGAAATGAGATGTAATTGTCATTTTTATTTGCATTTCTCTGATAGCAAGTGATGCTGAACATCTTTATATACCTGTTGGTCATTAATATATCTTCTTTTGAAAAATGTCTATTCAATGTCCTTTGCCCATTTTTAAATTAGATTATTTGTTTTCATGCTGTTGAGTTGTTTGAGCTCCTTATGTATTCTGGTTATTAATCCCTTGTCAGATGGATAATTTGCAGTTTTTTTTCTCCTACTCTGTGGGTTGTCTCTTCACTTTATTCATTGTTTTCTTTGCTCTATAGAAGCTTTTAACTTGATGTAATCCTGTTTATTTTTGATTTAGCTGCCTGTGCTTTTTAGGTCTTACATGAAAAATCTTTGCTCAGACCAATAGGGGAAGCACCTATTCCCCAATGTTTTATTTTAATAGTTTCATAGTTGTGAGTCTTTAATCCATTTTGATTTGATTTTTGAGAAATAGGGGTCTTGTTTTATTCTTCTGCATATTGTTAACCAGTTTTCATAGCATCATTTGTTAAAGAGATTATCTTTCACTATTGTATGTTCTTGGCACCTTTGTGAAAAATAAGTTGGCTATAAATGTATGGACTTACATCTGGGTTGCTTATTCTATTCCTTTGGTCGCTGTGTCTGTATTTATTCCAGTACCATGCTTATTTGTTTACCATAGCTTTGTAGCATATTTGGAAGTCAAGTAACATGATGCCTCCAGCTTTGTTATTTTTGATCAGTATTGCTTTGGCTATTTGTGCTCTTTTGTGGTTCCGTATACTTTTTAGGAATGTTTTCTTCTATTTCTGTGAATGACATTGATAGGAAAGCTATTGCATTGAATCTGTGTTAATTCTTCTAATTCATGAACATGGAATATCTTTCCATTTTATTGTGTCTTCCTCAATTTCCTTCATGAGTCATTTATAATTTACTTTGTATAGAACTTTCACTTCTTTGCTTAAATTAATTTCTAGGTAATTTATATTATTTGAAGCCATTGTACATGGGTTTGCTTTCTTAATTTATTTTTCAGATTGTTCACTGTTGGTGTATACAAATGCTACTGATTTTTGTATGTTGCTTTTGTTTACTGCAACTTTACTGAATTTATCAGTTCTAACAATTTTTTGTTAGAGACTTTAGGTTTTTCTAATTATAAAACTATGTTATTCTCATATAAGGATCCTGTAACTTCCTCTTTTTCTATTTGGATTCCTTTTTTTCTTTCTCTTGCCTAACTTTTCTGGTGAGAACTTCCAGTACTATGTTGAATAAACATGGTGAAAGTAGGCATTCTTATCTTATTCTGGATCTCAATGAAAATGCTTTCAAGATTTCCCTGTTCAGTACAATGTTAGTTGTGAATTCGCCACGTATGGCCTTTATTATTTTGAGGTATGTTCATTTTCTGAGATTTTTATCATAAAGAGATGTTGAATTTTATCAAATACTTTTCCAGCACCTATTGAAATGATCATATGGTTTTTGTTCCTGGTTATGTTAATGTGATGTTTTATGTTAATTGATTTGCATATGTTGAACCCTACTTGCATCCCTGGGAAGAATCTCACTTAATCATGGTGAATGATCTTTTAAATCTATTGTTGAATTCAATTTGATTGGTTTTGTTGAGGATTTTTGCATCTGTGTTCATTAGTACATTGGCTAGTAGTTTTCTTTTTTTGTTGTGTTCTTATCTGGTGTTGATATCAGGGTAATGCTAGTGTCTTAGAATGAGTTTGAAGTATTCCCTCCTCTTCAGTTTTTGTTGTTGTTGTTGTTTGTTTGTTTGTTTGAAGATTTTGAATAGTGTTAGTATTAGTTCTTCTTTAAATGTTTAGTAGAATTCAGGTGAAGCCATCAGGTCCTGGGCTTTTCTTTAATAAGTGACTTTTTATTACAACTTTTATCTCATTACTAGTTATTGGTTTGGTGAGGTTTCTTATTTGTTCATAGGTCAATCCTGGTAAGTTGTATGTGTCCAGGATTTTTCCATTTCTTCTAGGTTTTCTAATTTGTTAGCACATAATTTTTCATAATAGTCTCTAATGATACTTTGTATTTCTGTGGTTCCAGTGGTTATGTCTTCGTTTTGTTTCTGATTTTATTTATTTTTGTTGTACTCTTTTTTTCTCCCTAAATGTTTGTTAATTTTATCTTTTCAGAAACTCGCCTTTAATTTTATTGATCTTCTGTATTGTTCACTTAGTCTAAATTATGTTTATTTCTGCTTTGATTTTTATTATTTATTTTCTTCCACTAATTTTGGGTTCAGTTCATTTTTTTATTTCCTAGTTCCTTAAGGTGCATGAGCTACTTATTTGAAGTGTTTCTGCTTTTTTGATATAGGTTTTTATTGCTATAAATGTCCCTCTTAGTACATCGTTTGCTCTATACCATAGATTTTGATCTGTTGTATTTCAATTTTCATTTGTTTTAAGAAATATTTTAATTTTCTACTTAATTTCTTCATTGAGCCATTGATCAATCAGGAGCATGTTGTTTTATTTTCATGTGTTTGTGTAGTTTCCAAGATTCTTCTTGTTATTAAATTCTAGTTTTATTCCACTGTTATCAGAAAAGATA
This sequence comes from Macaca fascicularis, assembly GCF_037993035.2. Lineage (NCBI taxonomy): Eukaryota > Metazoa > Chordata > Mammalia > Primates > Cercopithecidae > Macaca > Macaca fascicularis. Next base: position 37,193,514 of record NC_088388.1, on the reverse strand, counting down.
CTTGATATTATTACTACTTTTTATAACTTATGTGAACTTATTTTGAGGCCTACCATGTGTTCCATTCTGGAAAATGTTTCATGTGCTGATGAAACTATTGTTATTCTATTGCAGGTGGGTGCCATATTCTGTAAATATTTCAGTTACATTCTGTAAATATGTCAGTTAGGATTTCTTTGTTCTAAGTGTGTAGTTTAACTCCAATATTTCTTTGTTGATGTTTTCTGTCTGGATGATCTGTCCCTTACTGAGATTGGATTGTTGAACATCCTACTATTATTGTATTGCAGTCTATCTCTTTCTTTAGATGTATTAATATTTGCCTTATGTATTTGGGTGCTCCAGTGATGGTTGTGTAGATATTTATAATTGTCATATTCTCTTGCTGAATTGTCTTTTTCATTATATGGTAACCTTTGTCTCTTTTTAGTCTTTAACTTCTAGTATTTTTTATCTGATATAAATATAGCTATTCCTGCTCTTTTTTGGTTTATTTGCATAGAATATTTGTTCCCACTCTTCATTTTTAGTCGATGTGTATCTGTACAAGTGAAATAGGTTTCTTGTAGGCAACATATAGTTAGATCTTATTCTTTATCCATTCAGCCACTTTATGCCTTTTTTTTTTTTTTTTTTTTTTTTTTTTTTGAGATGGAGTCTCACTCTGTCATCGAGGCTGAAGTGCAGTGGCATGATCTCGGCTCACTGCAAGCTCCACCTCCTGGGTTCATGCCATTCTTCTGCCTCAGCCTGAGTAGCTGGGACTACAGGCACCCACCACCATGTCTGGCTAAGTTTTTTGTATTTTTAGTAGAGACGAGATTTCACTGTGTTAGCCAAGATGGTCTTGATCTCCTGACCTCATGATCTGCCCACCTCGGCCTCCCAACAGTTTATGCTTTTTAATGGGAGAATTGAGTCAATTTAGATTCAGTGTTATTATTGATAATTAAGAACTTATTACTGCTATTTTGATGCTTGCTTTCTGGATGTTTTGTAACTCGTATCTTCCTTTCTTTCTTTCCTTCTTTCTTTCTTTCTTTCTTTCTTTCTTTCTTTCTTTCTTTCTTTCTTTCTTTCTTTCTTTCTTTCTTTCTTACTGTTTTCATCTGTGGATAAGTATTTTCTCTAGCAGCATGTTTTAATTTGTTAATTAGTTGCTTTTTATGTTTAGTAAATCTATTATAGGTTTCTGCATTGTAATTGTGATGAGTCTTATTTAAAACATCTTATTGGTATAAAAATTATTATTATTATTATTATTATATTTTATTTATTTATTTATTTTTTTTGAGACGGAGTCTCGCTCTGTCACCCAGGCTGGAGTGCGGTGGCCGGATCTCTGCTCACTGCAAGCTCCGCCTCCCGGGTTTATGCCATTCTCCTGGCTCAGCCTCCCGAGTAGCTGGGACTACAGGCTCTCGCCACCTCGCCCGGCTAGTTTTTTGTACTTTTTAGTAGAGACGGGGTTTCACCGTGTTAGCCAGGATGGTCTCGATCTCCTGACCTTGTGATCCACCCGTCTCGGCCTCCCAAAGTGCTGGGATTACAGGCTTGAGCCACCGCGCCCGGCCTAAAAATTATTTTTAAAAGATGACAGCACATCTTGGATTAAAAAGAATGGAAATATACAAAGAAAAAACAAAAATACAACTCTACACTTTAACTGTATTTCTCCATATTTTGACTTTCTGTCATCTTGATTTACATATTTTTAATTTGTCTCTTTCTTAATAGGTTCCTGTAGATGTAATTGTTGACAGATTTGCCTTTTGTGCTTCATACTATACTAGGGTTATGAGTGGATTGCATACCTACTCCAATTACAGTATTAGAGTATTTTGGTTTTGTCCATTGACCTAATTTTACCTGTAGGTTTTGTACCTACACATGTTTTCATTTTGTATGTTAGCATTTTTTTTATTTCACATTGAATAATTCCATTTAGCCTTTCTTGTTAGACAGGTCTGTTGGTGAATTATCTCAGCTTTTGTCCATCTAGGAGAAACTTTCTGTCTCCTTCACATTTGAAAGAAAGCTTTGCTAGACATAGTATTATTAGATGAAAGATTTTTTTTTCCCTTCAACGCTTTAAAAATGTCATTCCACTACCTTCTGACCTGTATGGTTTCAGTTGAGAAGTCTGTTGTCATACAAATTGGAGTTCCATCATATCTCATTCACTTCTTTTCTCTTGTTACTCTTAGTGTCCCTTTTGTCTTTGATCTTTTTTGTTTTGAGATGAGGTCTTGGTCTGACATCCAGGCGGAATTCCAGTGGCATGTTCATAGCTCACTGAAGCCTTGAACTCCTAGGCTAAAGAAGTTAGCCTGGAGATCCTCCTTCCTCAGCCTCCCAAGTAGCTATGACTACAGGCATGTGCTTGGCTAATTTTTATTTTTTATTTTTGTAGGGATGGGGTCTTGTTATGCTGACCAGGTTGGTCTCGAACTCCTGGCCTCAAGTGATCCTCCCATCCTTGCCTCCCAAGGTGCTGGGGTTACAAATATGAGCCACTGTGGTCAGTCCTTGTCTTTGTTGTTTGAGAGTTGTATTATTATATGACTTAGGATACTCTTATTTGGTTGATTGTCTTTGGTGTTCTCTGACTTTCTTGTAACTGGATATTTATCTCTTTTGCAAGTTTTGTAGTCTTCCTAATTATTTTTTTGAATAAGCTTTTTATTACTTGCTCTTGCTCAACTCTTTCTTGTACACAAATAATTCTTAGCATTGGTCTTTCAAGGTGATTTTCTATATCTTATAGGCAATCTTTGTTCTTTTTCATTCTTTTTTCTTTTTTCTCCTCTGACAATATTTTCAAGTAGGCTGTCTTTGAGCTCACTGGTTCTTTCCTCTGCTTAGTTCATTCTTCTGTTGAGAGCCTCTAATGAATGTTTAAGTTCAGCAAATGTATTTCTCTATCGGGGGAACCAGCCCCCAATATTTCAACGTAGGTTCTTTCTATTTTCCCTAAGTGTCGACAAGTCTGAGAAATAAGGAGAAAGAGTACAAAGAGAGAAATTTTACAGCTTGGCCTCCAGGGGTGCCATCACATATTGGTAGGACCATGATGGCGACCCGAGCTGTAAAACCAGCAAGTTTTTATTAGGGATTTTAGAAGGGGAGGGGATGTACAAACAGGCAGTAGGTCACAAGGATCACATGCTTCAAAGGGCAATAAAAGATCACAAGGCAAGGGCAAAATCAGAATTACTGATGAGTGTCCATGACCCACTGTGCATGCACTGTGTTGATAAACATCTTAACAGGAAACAGGGTTCCAGAGCAGACAACCGGTCTGACTAGAATTCACCAGGCTGGAATTTCCCAATCCTAGCAAGCCTGAGGGCACTGCAGGAGACCAGGGCGTATTTCATCCCTTATCTCAACCACATAAGACAGACACTCCCAGAGCAGCCGTTTGTAGACCTCCCCTAAGGAATGCATTCCTTCCCCAGGGTTATTTCTTACTGGGAAAAGAATTCAGCAAAATTTCTCCTACTTGCTTTCT